>NC_138176.1:197955199-199376105 GCF_964165515.1 Mesoplodon bidens
CAACAACGATTAAACTGAGTGGGACGTGATTATAAAGTCTTTAGGTATCAGTTACATATTTTTCAAAGCCAAATATGTACATGCTAAGGAAAGAAAAACAAAGAGAAGATTCAAATCTTGTAGTAATTTAATATTGTTATTAAAACTTTAATGTATCCTATTCTTTAACATTTGGTGTTAATGTAAAATTACTTGGCAGTGCTTGATATTTGAAATAAACACTTTTCTATTGTTTTATTTGCAAGTGATCCAATTAATTTTGCTTAGCTACAGTTTGGTCATCAATTGAGTTCAAAGACACTATTAAATTGTTAGGTTCCCAGAGAAATTTGCCCCCTTTTAAGAAGGCCGTGTGGTCCTTAAAGTATAAACTTGTCCCCAGATAAAATCTGAACCTGTTTTTAAGTATGTCTTATCGTATGTAAAGAAATATTTAGCATAAAGCATTTAATCTCTGTAGGTAAATGCTAATAGATTTTACAAACTAATATTAAAAATAAATATCAGAGTATGTGAGGTTCTGTTTTAAAGTATTTGAGCTGACAGAGAGAAGTATTAGTTGTAAATGAAGTTAGAGATGCCCTGAAAGTAGATAGATGCCCATTGATCAAATTCTGTAAACTAAACCTGAGTTTTGGCTTTTAAAGTTGTAAGAGCTGTCATAAATCTTATATATTATGAAAAGTTTAAGCACTTTTGAGTCAGCTGCAATATAGTTTCTTCCCATTGCCATCAGTATAAACAACCCTAACATATATATTTTTTATACTTATTCCTCAGGTGGAATGGCTATTTTAAAATGCCCAGCGTGGATAAAACACATTTCTGTGACTTTTGACTAAAGAACTTATATTTCTGTAGTTAAGAAATTTAAAGGAGCTATCATTCCCTTCATGAAAGACCATTTATTTCCACTGAAGCTCTCTAAAATAAAATTAATTTAGGTTTTAAGTGATTACTAACATTCAGTAGTTATTTTTAATATTTTTATGCTTGCTGTTTCTGCAAGTACGCCTTTGTGTAGCACTTGGTATTTTACTGAGTGCCTGGAAAACATTCTTGTTTATTATATATCACAGAAGGGAAAGAGAAATATAGGTTCTAATAGCAACCACTTGCATGGACCATGTTGCCATGAGGTATCATGATGTTCTTCCCTAAATTTAGCTGTCCCTAATCACAAATTCCAAGATAATACAATATAATTTTAGTGCATTTCTCCTCATCAGGAATGTTGGAGGTGCATTTTAAGTTTAAATCAATCATCAATGCTAGAATGACCAAATTGCAGACTAATTGTTTTCCATATTATACTTAAAATGAGTTTTTAAAAATGAAAAAGATGACTATATACAATCAATGCTACTTATTGTACCTCTGGGCCTACTCTTCTAAAAATTGTAGCTTATCAATTTTTCTCTGTCAAGCTTGAACTAATGTAAATACTTGAAATAATGTAAAGTTATATTTTCATGTTTTTATAGATACAACATGACAAGAATACATAATGTAAGAGTATTTCAACTATGGATAATGTTGATTGGATAATGCACATCTCAGTTACAAGCAGTAATCATAGTATAATATCCATGTAACGGTGCATCAATATATTGCTGTATAAATATGTCTGTGTGCATCTAAGTGAAACGTGGTCAAACAGAGTGATGACAGCTGTCTAAAGGTTTTTTTAATTCATTTTATATAAAAACTGTTATGGAAAGACCAAAATGTTTATGAACTATTCTTATGTAAATTTACAACTGTCCTTTACTGTACTTTTTTGTTTACAGTATATGGTACCTTATTTTCTGCTGTGTTAAGTGGGTGTCAGACTCTGAGGAGACATACACTTTCTACAACTTCTATTGAAGATATTGGAATTTCCAGTTTTTTCATGTGTACTGTGTCAGAAAATGCTTTTGATTTTATTTTTAAAGCTAACATCAGATGGCTTTTTCGGAGTGTTGTAAAACTTCAATCATACATAAAACATGTTCTTACAAAAGACAATGATCTTTATTTATTTTTACTTGATAGTTCTTAAAACTAATAATAATGGGAAACCAAAAAAAGGTACTTAAGTGTATTCCCAAACAAACCCAGGTGTTTCTACTCAACAAGGACATCCTTTGCTCAGTTTATACATCAGCTCGGTACAAATATAAGAAAGGAAAAATAACTTTTTTTTTAAGCTGAAGTGATTAACATTTTCTACATTCCAAGCTTACAGTCATTAAGTGCTTTGGGCATATGTAGAAATATTACTCTTAATTCATTTTATTTCTCCTTTGGCACTGTATGTTGTCGGCTCAGCTGCTGTCATAATGGTATTAAAGAGCAGAAAGGTGACTCGCTTTAAAAATTCCACAAGGTAACACATTTCCCAGCTTACATGTTTCAACAAAGTTTTCATTTCCTGCTTTACTGAAAGAGAGTATTGATGAGAAACTAAAACTCTTGCAGTTTTGATTCTCTTTTTACAAAGATGATCATTTCAATATTTAGGTGGTACTCTTTAGGTATATTCTAAAATTCAGGCATTTTAGTTCTTCACAATTGCACATTAAAATTTCTTGTATAGAGTTTTGCGGTTTGAATACATTTAATGTTTAAAAGTAGAGCATACCAATGCATCTGCTTAAAAATACAGTAATCTTGATATTCTGCCATCCTGAGTTTGCAAATTCTATAAATATTTTGGTGGTCATGGTAGTAAATTGGGCAAATGAAGGGAAGAATTAGCAATATAAGGACCCTACAGGATGATTTTAATACAACACCTTGACAATGCCATTAAAGAAAACACTTATTGAAACTAATTAGAAAACAATACCATGTGGTTTATTCCCATTTTTCTATTTCCTATCTCATCATATCCTAGCCTTATCAGCCCAGTAAATTTAGACAAAACTCAAGTATCACTTCTACCTTAAAATGTATTTGTGGGTCTTTAAACCTGTTTTAGGCTGGATAAGAGTTTATTTATTGCACTTTGAGAGCCTGCTAGTCTGTCGTGTAAAATCCTCATGTAATTCAGGCAAATATTCCATTTTCTTCTAATTCAAATGAAATAGGTAGGTGTATGGATTGAATTAGTCGCATACATTCTATATTGCCAACTTTAACTGATGATGTAAGGTTTATTGGTAATATATTATGAACTTGGGAGAGTTTATTGGTTAAGTTCCACAAATTTTATATGAATTCTAAATAAGCTTATTAAAGGAAACAATGATATAAATATCTGTTTAAAAGTAGAGTAAATTTTGTGTAAAGTGTTCCAATATTTAAAATTGGTTTATTTTTAATCTCCAACATGAAAAATGGGTAAGTATAAATGAATCATCAAGATATTCTGAATGAGAATTTGGGGTTGTATTAAATGGTTTGTGACAGTTGTATCAAATTTTTTAAAAGGAAGGATTCATTCTCTCAATGTGTTGGTTTGGTAAGACTGGGAATTCTATTGGCTACTAATCAATAAATTCTCTATTTCTATGTTTCAAACAAGAACAACTCATAGATAGTATATGACACTCTAAGTACATGAAAATTCAAACATATTTATGTATAAAAGAAGATATGCAAGCACAGACTAACACAAATGACCTAATATCCAATGCAGGTAGGAAAGTGCCTGGAATAAATCTGGATCATAAGATTTTGTGTCTGTGTTTTATATCCTGTTTCTATTCCTTTCCTTCTTGCTTCACCATTTTACATTCTCTTCCTGCCCTTATGTACAACTGCAATTTTTCATATGTTATACTTTGAATGGTATCCAGTTTAAAAATTTCATGCATCTTGCCTTTTGGCTTTTATTCCATGGTATCCCATCTATTTCTGGCTTGTCTTTCCTGAGATATTTTGCTTTGATAACACTTAGAATGCAGTTCATTTTGTCAAAGATAAGACTGGCAGTCTCAGAGTCTTCTTAATAACCATAAAAATGACTAAGAATTTCTGGAGTGAAGTAAAAATTTCCTGCTCAGCTCTATTTCTGCATCAGCCACATATTCTGATCCAACAATTGCAAATTTGTTATATTCCTCCATGTACTTAAAGAGCCCCACAATTTACAGAGTTTCTGTAGGAAAAGGGAGGCTCTTCAGTGAAGCAGGAAGAGTGAGAACTCTATTCTTAATATGTTTGTGCATCAGAATTCCTTTTTCAAGTCACTTTAGAATGAACACGAGCTGATTCTCTATTTTAACTCCACCCTCAAGCACTTCCAGATTATTTTTTAATTGCCTTTTTTTCCCCACTAGGTAAAGTCAATTTTGATACAATAAGTCCCCTCTATACGAACATTCAAGTTGCGAACTTTCAAAGATGCAAACGTGTGTTCGCATGTCCAGCCACGTAGGTTAGTTCACGTGTCTCACGTATGTTGTCACATGTGTGTGTACGCTACAAGTGGTTGTGCTTTTGTGTACTTTACTGTACAGGACGGTATAGAGTACAGTAGTATAGTATCTTTATTTCAAGCCCTAGCTGTCTGGAAGCAAGTGTAAAAACAACAGTGATATAGCTGGTACTTTTCAAGGTACTGTACTGTAACATTAAAAATGTTTTCTTTATTTTTTTGTGCCTGTTATGTATTTTTTGTGTGAAAAGTATTATAAACCTATTACAGTACAGTACTATATAGCCGATTGTGTTAGTTGGCTACCTAGGCTAACTTTGTTGGACTTACGAACAAATTGGACTTACGAACGTGCTCTGGGAACGGAACTCGTTCCTACGTAGGGGACTTGCTGTATTTCATAATCAAGTTCCTTTGCGGAGATGCATAAACTCACTGTTACTTCATTGGATATGCCTGAATACACTGAATGAATTTGGTCATTTTTCTTTTTTTTTTCCCTTTCAGGTTCATGGGACAATTTCATTTTATTGTAAGTTGGAATGTGGGGCAGTGGATTAAGCAGTTAGGAGGGACCCAGAACCAGGGTTCTAGCTTTCCCCGCCCTTGTTGCACATCTCCCTCTGTCTCTTGTCTTCTCACCTGGAGGATGTGGATGCTAGGACTGTCTCCCTGGATGAGGAAAGGAAACGTAATATGATCACTTAAAACATAAGGAAACATTGTCTCTTCTTTAAAAAGTGGTCTAAAGAAATAAGTTCATGCATTGGGGTGTCACTTGGTGCAGAAAAACGTTTTGGTATTCAGTTCCAAATTTGTTTTATCATCTTAAGACATTAGAAAGGCAGTTCTAGCCTATGACGTTCATTCACTAATTCAGTTCATTCAGTCTAACAAATATTTATTGAATGTATCTTGAAAAAATAGAAACTGAAGGCAAGGGCTAAACTGGAAACCTCTTTTCTGATGATTAAGTATTATGTTTTCTTTAAAGGGTGTAGATTTTGATCCTGTTCACTTAGAAATAATCTGGTACATGGATAACTCTGACAATTAAGAGTTATATATTTCTGTCCAACAAGACATTCAAACTTTAGAGTAGATATCTGATGACAGTCACCAATGATCTCTTTAAATATAGACTCAAAATATTTTCATCTCTCAAAAAAACCTTAGGTTTCATAAACTGTGCTTGTCCATAAATTTGTTTGAAAACCAATCAATATTTCTATCTCTGTTTTCAAACAGTCAAATTAAATCCATTAACAAATACCACAGTTTGGTAGTTCTAAATTGTTGCCACCTGAAGGGCTAAGGTATTTCTCTAGAATCTATCTCTTTGGATAAGAGTTTATTCAAATATAATTCAATCTATTGGGTTGGCCAAAGAGTTCATTTGGTTAATGAACACGTTGTTCAATAAAGTTCTTGTTGAACATGAAAAATGTGTCTTTAATTCTTACTTAAAACTGAATGAACTTTTTGGCCAACCCAATCTTTTTGGTCAGCAGCTAAATAGCATCTGATATTTAAACTGCAACAAAAATTAAAGAAAAATATTTTAAAGCAAGCTGGTAATTTCTTAACTGTAAGCTGGCCAATTGAGAATTTATTCATGAAAATTCTTAAAATGAGTATTACAACTTATCATTTTAAAATATTATTTAAACATTTACATTAAATCACACCTAAATTCACTGAAGGTATTTTATTTCAGATGGAAGGTGTTTTGGAGGAATCTGCCCTTTTGTTGAATTTCCTAAACCAAAGAAAAATATATGTTATATTTAAGAATTTATGTGTTATGGTCATGGTATTTTAATTATCACCCATTATATTGCCAATATTAATAGATAAGAAAGTCCATTTGGTAAGAATCAGAATGAAAATCAATTATAAATTAATGTAAGCATGATTTCTATTTCCTTCTCTTTTTGACATAATATAGTGCAATTTAGAGCTTTTTCATGTAAAAATCACCTTCTCCCCCTCAAGAATTTTGTGTTACCAAAAAGCACACACACACAAAAAAAAAACGTGCTTGTTACAATTTTAGGCTATTGAATATTTGACCCATATCTAAAAACACTTTTGTGTAAATATTTACAGATTTACAAGGAAATAGCCTCATGAAAATGATTTGCAAGGTTCTTGAGATACTTATGAAATTGTAAATCTGTATTATTCTGAACTATATGCTCTTGCTTTGCCTGTGTCTTTCTCCCTCCCACCATCCCACCCTCCCCAAATTAGACTTGTCTTGTTCTCTCAACCATCAGAACAATTTTACTGAAGTCTAAGTCATGAATGTCAGTCACATGTGACACTAAGTACTACATGATTTTGAGATCACAGACAGCATATCAATCTTTACATAGCCTTCTTGCAAATATGTGCCTTAGTTCTCAGTGAGGTTTGGCATGGATAATCAGTGTGAAGCTTTTCATCTTTATTTGGGGTTCTTTTTAAATTAAAATGCATTCTTGGATTTATAACTATACTTAGTCTGTATCTTAGAAGTCTGTCAAGTCTGTTTTATGTGCATTATCCTGTCAGCTCTTTGTGTTCAAGAGATAAGCATGTGTTTGTTCATTTTTATTTAATATTGTTTGTGTTTCTCTGTGTGTGTATGTTCATGTGTGTATTAAAAATATCCCACATCCTCTATAGCATTTGTTCTGCTAATTATTTATAACATTGTTAACTTACCTTCAAGTTTTTTTAACTCAAAAAAATATTCAGTGGATTGGAGTGAATTATTATGGATATTTTAAAGGGGTTTTCAAAAGAAAATTAAGCAACTACTGAGGTAGGACATATGAATCAAAGTAACTAAATCAAGCCCCAATTTATGCCTTGCTGTTTTTTATTTAAAATTTATTTTGAAGTATTTGATTCTTCAAAATTTAATTTCCAGTATTCGTATTTCATAATTAGTTGTCGAAACATTTTATGGGAAAGAATTTTGGAGTCATGTTTACACTGTATCCTCTCTTCCACATTTTCTTCATCTAAAAACCAATAACTTATGATGAATAAAATTGTGCTTCAATATCTGGAAATAGCTTCCTGGAGTTAGGAAAAAAGTGTATACCTCAAGTATCTGAATAACAGTTTCCAACATCAAAGGATAATTAGTTACCAGTATAAGTTTCAAAGAGCTTGATCATCTTCAGGACAGAGGAGTTAAGTCGTCAGTCAGCTGTGCAGAGCTGGTAAAGGAAAAGCCAGGATTATAATCCAGGGATGATTCCTTACCCCCATCCTTTTGTCCCCATTCATCAGATGGGCTCTCTTTAGTTCTCAGACAACGAGCTGAATATCTGAAGAGTAAGAAAGCTAAATCCAGAAGGACTTTTTTGGGGGAGGGTAATTATTAGTTTACCTTTTGAATTAAGATGCACTCCTGTGATTGGGTTTGTATCCAGCAATGAAACTTACTCTGATAAGACAGTTGCATAGAACTGGCCAGAAAAACAGCATGACAGTTCATAGAAAGACTATTTTAAATGTTTTTGCCATAGATTTTTAAAGTAAGTACTTACATTTATTTTTCTTGACGTCTTAAATATTTACAAGGAGAACAATTTTTTCAGTCTAATAATTGGTAAGGAAATACACATGCTCATCTTTGATTAGTGGCTGTCCTTAAAACCATTTTTGAAAAAGGTGGAATTATACATATAAATATAAATTGCCATCATTATAAATTAGCTTCTAGAAAATGTAAAAACATTTTGCAAATAAAAACTTGAAGAACTGCTTAAAAACCTAGATTGGGGCTTCCCTGGTGGCGCAGTGGTTGAGAGTCCACCTGCCGATTCAGGGGACATGAGTTCGTGCCCCGGTCCGGGAAGATCCCACATGCCGTGGAGTGGCTGGGCCTGTGAGCCGTGGCCGCTGAACCTGCACGTCCGGAGCCTGTGCTCCGCAGCGGGAGAGACCACAACAGTGAGAGGCCTGCGTACTGCAAAAAAAAAAAAAAAAAAAAAAAAAAAACCTACTGTGATTGTGCAGTTGTCTGTTTTCCCCTTTAATTCTATTTTTGCTAAACATGTGTTGAGGCTGTTATTAGGCACATGTTACTGATAATTTATTTTTTATCTTAAAGCATAGTCCCTTTTTATCTGTGAGGAGAGCTTTGGTCTCAAAAATCTATGGTATTAGATAATAAAGCAGGTGCTCTGGCCTCCTGGGGCTTCCTCTTGGAGTTGTACATCTATTTCTGTCCAATGATTTTCAACTCTTATAGACATCTTATAGTAAGCTCTTCATTTCTGAAAAAGACATTTGTCATGGTTTGCCTTTTATTGAGGTGTTTAGGCCCTTACCATTTAATAGAGGGTTTGCTATATTTGGTTTTGTGTCTACCACATTTATCTATGTTTTGTTTCTCTTCTCTGTTTTTATTTCTCTACTCCCAACTTTCTGCCTTCTTTTGTACTGTATAAATATATTCTAATGCTTCATTTTAATCTGTTGGCTTTTATGCTATATTTCACCAAACTGTTTTTAGTAGTTGCTCTATGAATTACTAAATGAATACCTAAAATTACACAGTCTAATAGATGTAAAATACAGAAACTTGCAAACATATAGGTCAACACATCGCTGGCTTTTTGGTTTTTTGATATTAAATTATTTTGTTCTTATTAGGAATGACTGAAATTTTATGAAACACTTTTTTGTCATTCAAGATTATAATCATATGGTTTATCTTTCACTCTGTTGATGTAATTGATGGGATACATTTCCTTTTTTTCTTAAGAATATATATATATACTTTTTTTTTGCTGTGCCACACAGCTTTCAGGATCTCAGTTCTCCAACCAGGGATAAACCCAGGCTACAGCAGTGAAAGCCCTGGATCTTAACCACTAGACCACCAGGGAACTCCCACTTTACTGGCTTTTACGTTATAATTGTTATGTGTTGAGTCTGTACATAATGGTAACCACATGAGGCCATTTTGCTGTAATAGTCAACATATTTTTAACTTATAAGATAATGTCTTTTATTCTGATACTTAGATTTCTGTTGTTCTTCCTTCATTTCTAAAGAAAAAAGTTTCTTTTGGTATCGTTTCCCTTCAGTCTGGAAAACTTCCTTTAGTATTTCTTGTAATAACAGATCTACTGGGGACAAATTCTCTATACTTTTTTTTTTCATCTGAAAAAGTAGTTATTTTTCTTTATTCCTGAAGGATATGCTTGCTAATTTTTCTTTTGAAAAAGAAGTTTTCTTTCACTATTTTAAACATGTTTTTCCTCATTCTTCTGGCCTCCATGGTTTCTGATGAGAAATACGTGGTCATTTGAATAAATGTTCCTCTGCATGTAACATGCAATTTTCTTTAGCTGCTTTCAAGACTTTTTGCATTTGTTTTTTAGCAGTTTGATTGTGATGCATCTAAAAGCCATGGCTTTTCTTTAAGTTTATTCTGTTTCGATTTCCTGAGTTTTTTCAATCTGTAAATTTCTGTCTTCCTCCAGTTTAGGACATTTGTGGCCATTACATATTCATAAAACTTCTGTGCTTCAGTTTTTTAATCCTCTTTCTGAGACTCTAATTCAACAGATGTTTGAGAATTCTTTCTTTCCATTGTTATTTACATTCTGGTGTTAAGCCCATTCATCGAGTTTTTATTTAAGACATTGCATTTTTCAATTTTAAAATTTCCTTTTTATAGTTTCAAACACCCTGCTGAAATTTCCTATATTTCATACATTTCAAGTGCGTTTTCCTTTACCCCATGAAGCATGGTTATATAACTGATTTAAAGTCTCTGTCTTATAGCTCCAACATCATGGTCATCTCCAGGTTAGCATCTATGGATCATATTTTTCCATGAGGATTTGTTTCATTTTCCTAGTTCTTTGTGCCTTGAATAATTTTGAATTGTATCTGGATATTGTGAATGTTATTTGGTGTATTCTCTGTTGTGCTCTCCTGGAGAATGTTGGTGTTTTGTATTAACAGAAAATCTAACTGGTTATGTTGAGATCATAGATTCTGACTTGCCTTCTATGTTTGGTTGTTTAAGTCTCAGGTCAGTTTTCTAAGCTTTTGCTATGTTGATTTGGGTCTGTCTTTGATGTGAAGAGTTTAGGGTTAGGCTGAGATTTTTGTGGGTGCATACATAGAATTAGGGGATCCTCCTTCACTGGCTCTTTCCTCTAAAGGAATCCACCTACATTCTGCAGCCTGCAGGGGACCTTTTATCTCCTTTTTCTGAAAAAGAACATGGGTTTCTCTTGAAGTTTTATTGCCCATGTATCCATGCTGTTCTGCAACTAGTCTCACAAAAACACAGGCACGTGTGTGCAGGCACGCATTGCAGGCATGTGTGGGCACACACACACACTCACGCACACACACATACACAATCTCCCACTGCACTTGGGGCAAAGTCCTGAAAGGTTTAAGAAAACTGGGAAGCTCACCTGCATGCAGGTGGTTCTCAAGTTTTTACAGCTTTGCATAATCTGCTTGCTTTTGTTTTCTTTTAGCGTCTCCAAATAGCTGTTTTTGCATTTTTTTCAATGTTTTTAGGAATATTAGCTGAAGTGGTGGGTTTATGGATAGCGTGTAGTGGAACCAAAACTCAGGAACTCATATTTAATACATGTCAATTGTGTGATATTCCCGCAGATTAGGTATAGTGAACATGTTAACAAATAAAGTGAGGAAGTGCTGTGAAGCACTTTAGAATAACTTAAAGGAGTCTTTTTATATTAATAGCTACTAGCTGTAAATCATTATTTCCTGTTGTAGAGGTGGAAAACTTCCCTTCTTCCAATCTAGATCCTTTGGCTGTTCAAAGAATTAAATAGACATAATGCAGATTAACAGGATAAAAACAAAGTTTGTGTACAGTATTCCCATAAAAATATGAGATTGCCATTACAGAAAGCTCACTTTGGTAGAAACCTAGAGAATGTTTTGGGGGAGAGTGAGAACTTTTCAGGGACCATGGGAATAATTATGGTGAGATGCTGAGCACCCAAACCAGTTTAGTAGCAATAGATCTGTTTAGTTCATGCTCTCCCATAATGTGAATAAATTCTAGACAAAGTATACCACTAAGAAAATGCATATAAAAGTTCTGGGAGATTTTAAAGCCTTAAGTTATAGGATATACACTACTATGTATAAAATAGATAAACAACAAGATCCTACTGCATAACACAGGGCACTATATTCAATACCTTGTAATAACCTATAATAGAAAAGAATCCAAAAAAGAATATATATATATATATATATATATATATATATATATATATATACATATATGTATATATATATAAAACTAAATTGCTTTGATGTACACCTGAAACATTGTAAATCAACTACACTTCAATTTAATTTTTTTAATTAAATAAATCATAATACCTTGGGACAAAAGAAAGATACTTTTGTCTCTCTATATATGTAATAGTGATTTTTTCTGATATCATGTTCAGATAGGCTATGATGATCAGATAGGTTAAAATATATATATTTATGAAAAATTTTAATGAGGCGGAGAAGTCATGATGAAAGGCAGTAACTGGATTCTTGACTGATTTAATAATATTGAACATAGCTTCCCAAGCAAATGAGGTAGGAACTATTTTATAAACAGGGGAATCAATGGATTTTGTTTACTCTAAAGTATTTTGTTCACAGGTGTGCAGTTGTTTACATTAACTGCAGATCACAAGCAATTCTGAACAAATGTTAGATTCCTGCATAAAACAGGCCATGTAGATTGAAAAATAATATTGATGCAAGCACAAGGAAACAAAAAGAAATGGCAACTGGCAAGGGATTCAGCTCCAAAATATACAAACAGCTTATGCAGCTCAATATCAAAAACAAACAACACAATCCACAAATGGGCAGAAGACTTAAATAGACATTTCTCCAAAGAAGACATACAGATGGCCAAAAAACACATGAAAGGATACTCAACATCACTAATACTTAGAGAAACGCAAATCAAAACTGTAATGAGGTATCAGTTCACACCAGTCAGAATGGCCATCATCAAAATGTCTACAAACAATAAATTGCTGGAGAGGGTGTGGAGAAAAGTGAACCCTCTTTCACTCTTGGTGGGAATGTAAATTGGTGCAGCCACTATGGAGAACAGTATGGAGGTTCCTTAAAAAACTAAAAATAGAACCATATGACCCAGCAATCCCACTCCTGGGTGTATACACAGAGAAAACCATAATTCAAAAAGATACATGCACTCCAGTGTTCATTGCAGCTCTATTTACAATAGCCAGGACATGGAAGCAACCTAAGTGTCCATCAACAGAGGAAGGCATAAAGATGTGGTAAATATATACAATGGAATATTACTCAGCCATAAAAAAATGAAATTGGGTCATTTGCAGAGATATGACAGTCTAGATACTGTCATACAGAGTGAAGTAAGTCAGAAAGAGAAAAACAAATATCATTTATTAACACATATATGTGGAATCTAGAAAAATGGTATAGATTATCTTATTTGCAAAGCAGAAATAGAGACACAGATGTAGAGAACAAACGTATGGATACCAAGGGGGATGGGGGGATGAATTTGGAGATGGGGATTGACATATATACACTACTATGTATAAAATAACTAATGAGAACCTACTGTATAGCACAGGGATCTCTACCCAGTGCTCTGTGGTGACCTAAAAGGGAAAGAAATCCAAAAAAGAGGGGATATATGTATACATATAGCTGATTCACTTTGCTGTACAACAGAAATGGACAAAGTGGTGTAAAGCAACTATACCCCAATAAAACAAACAAACAAACAAAAAACAAAACAAAAACGCTGTGGACTATTATTGATACATCAATGAAAATGAGAACTAAAAATGTGCCATGATAGTAAGATATATTTAGCTTTACCTTGGCTATTATCCTGTTGAGTTATCCTGCAAAGTGGCCACACGGTGTAATTGTGTGTCTACGTGAAATATGCACACAGCGATGGCACTAAACTCTACATGTAATTAATAGGAGAACTCTCCTGATGGTCTCCCCTCATTACCATACTACACACTCAGGAAGAAAGAAACTATGCTTAGGTACCAGGAAAGAGAACGCATGGGATGCTTTCTATTTTAATTATAAAATAGCTTTCCTGTACAAAAAAGAAAGCTAGAAAAGATAAAGCCAGTGTTGTCAAAACATTATGGTTACAGACTCTCCTCCAAGTAGTTCTCTAGTTTAAAAAATCTAGCTACCAAAATTTGGTAGAGCTTTTTCTTTTTCAGATTAATATTTCAGTTTCAGTTTATAGTTGGAAGACTCTGAAGGAATGTGCTGTAAAGATACTTGTAATTCTGCCAAGGCATACATTTTAATCAAGATCCCTGTATGGGTACTTTGTTGGAGCATCTGTTTAGCTGAAGAGCAAACCTAGGTGGTCTTGCTGTCCTTCTGCCTTGGTGTAGCTTTCCTGATTTCTATGTATATATGATGTCCCTCAGGAAATTCTAACAAATGTTTAACTTTGTGAATAATGACCATTAAGTGAAATATAAAAGTTTAGTAGAAATTGAAAATTCAATTAGCTTGCAATGTAAGACTGTGCAGGTAAAAGAAATGGCTCTGGACTGAAATACGGTTAGAGGCTTATTCTAATAATTCTGTGTTGATAAATTTAGCAGTTTGGGATGGGCTTTCAAAACATTCAGATATTTCAAGGTTGGATTGCATTCTCTGGCGAAATTTAAGTGCATGCATATAGAATAATAGTGAAAATCCTTAAGATCGGATATCACTTTCTCTGAGTGTATTTATGCAACTCTTTTTCATTTTGTTTCTTTCATGTCAGACCTGCCTCTTTCCTACAAGGAGCCCATGTGCTAATAGATTGCTTTTATTTTGAGAGTGGAAGGAGATAATTAAGAGAGTGTAATGATCCATCATTGCAAAGCAGAGTGTACAAAGAGAAGACCTAATTTTGGCAACAGGTAGTCTGAAGGGCTGTTTCTCATAAAGACTGCTTATTAAAGCATGAATATCTCAGCTGTGATTATCATTTGGGTTTCTGCAGTCTAGATGCCTTGTGTATATATGTGTACATGCACGTTTAAAAAGTAGCTTTTTTATTTTGGAATAACTTTATTTTTCAAATTTAAAAAAATTTATTTATTTTTTGCCTCTCTGAATAGCTTTGCAGGATCTTAGTTCCCCGACCAGGGATCAAACCCGTGCCCCCTGCAGTGGAAGTGTGGAGTCCTAACCACTGGACTGTCAGGGAAGCCCTAAAATAACTTTAGATTTATAGAAAAGTTGCAAAGATGGTGTAGAGCATTTCCCCAAATCCCACACTCAGTTTCCTCTCTTGTTAATTTTTTCATTACTGTAGTACATTTCCCACAATTATGGAACTGGCATTGGTACATTACCATTAACTAAACACCACTGTTTATTTTTATTTTACTAGTTTTTCCCTAATGTGCTTTTTCTATTCCAGAATACTATCCAGGATGCAATATTTCATGTATTCAGGATGTGTCTTTGGCCTCCACTGGTCCATGACAGTTTCTCAGACTTTCCTTGTCTTTGAGGAGTATTGGTCAGGTAGTTTTACTGTGCAACACTTAATATAGGTCTGTATACTGTTTGTTTTATGTTATGTGACTGAAGTTATAGGTTTTGAGGAGAAAGACCAGAGAGGAAAATTGTTATTCTCAACACATCATAGCAAGGGCACATTCTATCAGCATGACCTGTCAATCACGACGTTAGCATTGATCTCTGGGTTCGTTCACCTCCTTGAGGGGGGAGAAGCTACATAAATTATTTGGAATTCTTTTATATGGGAGATGTGCTTCTTCTACGCCATGCACTAAATTATTCTACTATGTGATTCTATCATTATTGACTCAAGGGTATTTATTTTATACTCACCAGTACTACACCAGTGAGTATAAAAAACTGACATTACTTAATTCAATACTACTTCACTTGATTGGCTGTGAAAATTGTCCCAACGTTGCACACTGGGTGCCCTTACAGCTTAGCTTCTCTGTCTCTTTGACGGGACTCCATCCAGGTACATTTTTAAACAATTTACAAAGGGTCCTATGACTGAAGACTTTGAATGAAAGTAAAATAAATAACTGAAAATGACTAAACTCACAAGTTAATGATATTTGGTCTCAGAATAAGCATAAATTTGTGTCCATGTGAGTATGTGGGTATGTATGACAAAACCACAAGCTTTTAGTGACAAAGAAAAACAAACATCTTAATCCTGATTCATCTTTTCTTCTTTTACCATAGTCCTCCTGTTCATTGTTTGGATCCTTTTCAGTGATGCTGGGTAACACCCAGGTTTTTGTATGAACTGGTGGACATTCTTAGTCTGTCTCTGTAACTGCACAAAGCAGAAGCTTGAACATCAATTCTAGCTACTCCTTTTCTACACTCAGCCTCTATGTAGTTGCCGGAGAGTGAATGCAATTGCCAATCAACACAGATGGTTTGTTTCTGCCATGTATCAATGGGATCTTCTCTTTGGCCAGTCACGCACAGATTTTTAGTCTTTCCCCTGACTCTGCTACCCAGGAAAGGAAGAGTTTTATAGGCCTTAGTATTTTACCCAAAAAGAGCTATTTTCAGAGTGAATCAGTTGTGCAAGTTCTTTTTCTGTTGGCAGTGGCTAAGGACTCTCTGATATATTTTATTTTAGAATTTGAAGCATCCTTCACAGGCTGAGCAGCTGAGGTTTTGCTGTATTGAATCAGGTACATGTACACCACAGCAGTGAAAAAAAAATGAAAGCAGAATCACATATGCAAGGTTAAGCACAGAGGCAATGAGCTCATTTCTTAGGCACCTTTGTAGTTTAGGACATAATCTCACAATCTGTAGGAACTCTGCAGATTCCAGATTGATTGGTGAGTTGCTGCTGTAATGATTCACCTATTCCTTTGCTCTTTGAACCTTGAAATGAACATTCAAAGATTACTAAAGTGAATGTTTTCCCACAGTATACCTTTTATACTGAGTAAAGAATAACTAAACCTGAACCCAAAAACCAAATCCCAATTTATGTATTAAAATGTGATTATGAAGTTATGGCACAGTTTTTAACTCACAGTATTCAAACTACTAATGTGTTTCTCACAATTTTGTTTTAGCAATTGATGGTTGGCAAGGAAGGAGGTGAAACTATTGATCTGTGTGCTGTTTTTATCCCAAGTACTGGGGAATGGCTCCTGGGGAATAAAAGAAGACAGGTAACCCAGTCTAATCTGCTTGTCAACATACCGGACCTTAGGGCAAAGAGAATGATATTTCCCATCAGGAAGGTCATTATCTATGGAATGTTTTCAACAGGATGTACCTGGTTAAGGATTGCTCTAAGTAAATGACCCCAGAATCTATGGATTTTTAAGACATGACTTCCTGGAAAACATAAGTTTGGGTGTGAAAAAGAGACAGTTCAGAAACTAAATGCCCTTCTGTTGTGAGAGGGAAACCCACAGAAGCTCACGTGGGGATATCTACTATTTGGGGTCAGAGAACATCTCTCTAGTGAGGGAAGAAAGGAACTGGGTAGCCAATTGGTTATTATAGACCTCTTCCTGCTTGAACAGAGACTCCTGGTGCCATATTCTCTGGCTGGAAGATACTTCAAAATTACTCTAAACATTGAGGTTAGCCGCCCACGGTGGTTAGGGTTTTTGTTGCAGTTCATCAAACTGCCGTTTTATTTTATTTTATTTTTTACTTAACTATCTTACACTTAGTGATATAACTCTTCAAACTCCATGGTACACAGTGGTGCCATATTTTCACTGGACTTAGCTAGTCTTTTGATCTGCCTTGTACTATGAACAACTCCTTTGTTAATGTGCTTTTCTCTTTTTTTTTGTTTCTCCCATAAAATATTTAAAATTTTCAACTTGCAAAGCAGGCACAATTTATTTGCATTTTACAGGATTTTAAAGTCAGGTTTTAAGAAACATATTGTTAAGACTAGAAAATACGTCTCAGCCAAATGTTTATTTAGGTACATGTAATAAAATTACAGAATGATTGAAAAAAATCTAAAATTTTGTTTATTGTCATCTTGGAATTTTTCATTAATAATGTTAACACATTATTTAATGTTAATATTTGCTTGTCCTCTCACTTTGACCAGCTATAGTGTGAATCCCTGAGTAGCCACACACATTGAATTAGGGCCTTAGCAACCTAGGGGTTTAGGAAGAAGAACATAGGAAGGGAAGAACTTAAGATAAGTTCTCTACAGCTGTAATGAGACCAAGAACACGAGAAAAATGTGCTGGAAAGGTGAATATGGCACAATTTGAAGAACTTCATTTCTAGATCCAATAGGTTTTTAAGGAAGAGAGTTATATCGCCCTTTGTATCCTAGGGTTCCACATCTGTGGATTCAACCTGCTGCAGACTGAAAATATATTTTAAAAATTCCATAAAGTTCCAAAAAGCAAACTCGAATTTGCCTCATGCCAGCAGCTACCTACATAACATTTACATTGCTTTTCCCACTGTTTACATAACATTTACAATGTATTAGGTATTATAAGGAATCTAGAAACGATTTAAAGTATACGGGAGGATGTGCATCCGTTATACGCAAATACTATGTCATTGTATAAAGAGACTAGAGAATCTGCAGATTTTGACATCTGGAGAGGGTCCTGGAACCAATCCCCCATGGATGCTGAAGGATGCCTGTATTTGATTACCTCTAAGCTAAAGAAAGGATGCTCAGTGGAGAGTGTGGATTTGGCATGAGTTCTCCATTGACAGGGAAGTCAAGGTAGAGGCAGTTTGTCATAGAACACCAAGTGATGACAAATACTTCAACTGGAAAAATAGCATCAAGAATCCAGAGGAGGTAATATTTTGAGGCAAATTTAAGAATAAAACTAAGCAGACTTTAGAGAGTAGTATGAGAAAAAGGGAAAATTCAAAGATTATGCATAGGGTTTTAGATCTTGTGTGTTTATTTTTAATGCATATGACTTTCTCAAGAAGACTGACTTTATAAAAAAAAAAATCCCTCACTGTTGGACACATAAAGTTTCAGTCATGCAGGATGAGTAAGTTCTAGAGATCCTTTGTGCAACATGGAACCCATTGTTAACAATCTGACTTTGTGCACTTAAAATGGTTTTAAGAGGATATATCTCATATTAAGCATCCTTACCACCACAACAAAAGTTTCCAAATGTGTTTCTAGTTCAAAGTGATCACTCTGGGAGGCTCTGCTTGTGAAACATGATTGACAGCCTCTCTTTACACATGCCTTCAATGTCGATTTATGGGTCTCTGTTATCATAGCAAATATCTTACTTGCAGTAGGAGATTAATTTATTACTTTGTTGATTTGCCAGTTGATTGATTGATGACTGCTTATAATTAACAGAGAACTTGATTACTATTAACATCCTGTAGTTTATTAAACATGGCTTATGATAAAATGCAGAAAGGGAAGCCAGACAGGAGCTGGTAGATCTGCGCCAATGTGACAAGCCATAATGTACCTACTCTATTTTTCTATTTTTCATGTATCCCTTCTTTATCTGTTCTGCCCTGCTCGATCTCAGTCTCAGTTCCCCCCTCCCATGACAACCTTCTGCCCTTGATAATAGTAAAACCCTTGTTCTTATTCTGTCTCTTACAGAGAAGCACATTCTTTTTGGTTTTAAATGATATAGGAGCTCTTTGTTTTACTAGCAACTCATTACAGCTTACTATAAAAGGCTACATTACTTGACAGCTTTGAAAAATATAATACTTGTTAGCTCTAAAAATATAATCCTTTCAGTTCAGGTATTTTATTCTTTCAATAATAATGGAACTTTTAAAATAAAATGAAGAGTACATCATTTAAAATGCAATATGTTCATAATTCTAAGAGAAATTACAGCACAAATAAAAGTGGTGACCTTGAACCTTTTTTCCTGAATAGACATTTTGCTGACTTCTATTTTTATCGTATTTCAACTTTGAGCCATCTATTGGATCTGTAATGAAATACACTAACATCACATATTTCGGATTAAATACAATATACATTCACTTTTAAAAGTGGCAAATAATGGTTTAAACTAGTACAGAGAGGATTACTCAATAAACTTAAAGCTCAAATACGAGCATAGATATCGAATAATAAGCTAGCCACAAATTCCAACTGCAAATGTCTGGACTCCTACTAGGCATTTCCTGCACATTCAGAGCTCATCACAAAAATTCTCAATTAGCACCAGAGGACATTGTAAGAGGAAAAAAAAGAGTGCCAGTGTGCACTTGGTTGCAGATGCTGCTATCAGAAAAAGGCGCCATCACACACCAGCCTACACAGACAGCAACCTTTTTTCATGGGAGAGATTTACATATTAAGAAAAGACTTGGGACATTTGCAACACACTTTTCAGTATTCATTAAATGGAAAAAACCCACTTATTCTTCCAGCCATCATTTCTTGTGAACCTTACATTCTGCATGTTTGCATCATATTAAGTTCTAAACGTCAGGAGATTACTTATTTCATCCAAATCTAGTGAAATATTGAATTTTCATAACTGATTCATGCTAAAAATAATTTATGATGATAAAAGTTCAAGCATCTGTGAATTTTTTTCAATGCATGCACAAATGAGACATAATTATTACATAGGGCCATTCACTATTTTTTTTGTTTTTTACATCTTTATTGGAGTACAATTACTTTACAATGGTGTGTTAGTTTCTGCTGTATAACAAAGTGAATCAGCTATACATATACATATATCCCGATATCTCCTCCCTCTTGCATCTCCCTCCCACCCTCCCTATCCTACCCCTCTAGGTGGTCACAAAGCACCGAGCTGATCTCCCTGTGTTATGCGGCTGCTTCCCACTAGCTATCTATTTTACATTTGGTAGTGTATATACGTCCATGCCACTCTCTCACTTTGTCGCAGATTACCCTTCCCCCTCCCCGTGTCTTCAGGTCTATTCTCTACGTCTGTATTTTTAATCCTGTCCTGCCCCTAGGTTCATCAGAACCTTTTTTTTTTTTCTTTGCGGTACGCGGGCCTCTCACTGCTGTGGCCTCTCCCGTTGCGGAGCACAGGCTCCAGACGCACAGGCTCAGCGGCCATGGCTCACGGGCCCAGCTGCTCCGAGGCATGTGGGATCTTCCCGGACCGGGGCACGAACCCGTGTCCCCTGCACTGGCAGGCGGACTCTCAACCACTGCGCCACCAGGGAAGCCCAACAATAAACTTTTAAGTGCTTCAAAATGCTATTTACTTTTATTTAATAGAATATGTGCATATTCAGCAGTCCTTTGCAATGAGAGTACTGATACATGAATTCAAGCCTATCCACATTTTAAAGGTTTTCTAATTCCATCTCAGAAATGCCTTAGTAATTTTATTACAGATTATCACTTTTATAAAAATTAAAGTTAGTCAAAAGTTTGATATGGCATAGTGTATCTCACTTTTAAATTTTGATGTCAGTAGCTAAGGAAATAGATGGTCTTTTGCTTTTTTGTCACCATCATTCAAAGTAAAAAAAAAAAAATGTGTTTTAGTAGATGCAGTTTTGAGAACCTAAATAGCAGGTTTGGACAAATGTCTCTAACTTCATATGGTTTTCTGAGCAATATTTCTCCTGTCTTCAAGAGTAAAGGAGAGCTTTTCAGAACATACATCCACAGGATGTTAAACTTGTAATAATACTGGGAATAATATGAAAATAGCCTTACATGGACTCTTTTTTGACATCCTCTCCAGCTGTGGGACACAACAATAGAAAAATGTCATATTTTCTTCACAGCTGATTGATTTGACTCAAATGTGTTGGTCAATTCCAATCTAAAATAAAATTTTTACTTTTTCTAACTGAGAAATATAAAAATAACAGGCAATTTGATGCTTGAGAGAATTTAGGAAAGGTTGAATAACTGAGAGGGAAAAAAGCATTTTAGACATGGACTGGTAAACTTTCAGTTATTGCAATATGAAAAATTAATTCTGAATTCCACTCAGGGTTAACTGATCTGAAATAAAACTTCAGTATCCTAAGTTGTTGCTCAGTAATGATTAAGTTTGCTCTGTTTCATAATTTTAGGCTTTTATAACTAATTTCTTGTTAGTAGAATTCCGTATTGGTCCATAGGAACCACATACATTTGTTAGGGGGTGGGGGGTGGAGAGGACACAAAATAAAACAGTGAAGCTTAAAATTGAATAATTACTCTAAGCATTAGCCGGTCAGAGGAAGGTTGCATTTGCTATACATGAGTGACCACTGAGGAAATTCAATTTATGTAAGGAATGAAAGTCATTTTAGGAAATTAATATTTAGTGTATTAATACATATTTTAAATTAATAGTACCTATTGGAAGGAAATGGGGGTAGTATTCTTATATCATTCTTTTCCAGGATACTTGTTCCTCTCCTCCCTGAAAGAATTCACTTTTTTCCCAAAGCAGGTGACACGGTCTTGCTTTCAATTACACAGCACGCGGTCGTGGAGCCCTGTTAACAGAATGGTTCTTCCCACTCAAGATCTTTTTATTCCGTGAGTGAAGTTCAGCTAAGGTAGACACAGGCTTGTGTTACACCTCTTCACATGGCTGGTTTACCGTGCTGTACCAAGTGCCGTGTTTCCTGAGAAACAGTGCGTACATCCGTCTAATTCAGGAGTTTGGCATGAGCAGGTCCGACTACCTGCATAATTCAGCTCCCCCAAGTTTGAACTTTGTTGGTAATAAACATCATATTTTGGCCTTAGCCTTTATCTTAGTTTCATCCTTCAACCTCTTCTGAATTGGTTAGTGGAGAGGAAGGCTATTTTAGAGATTCCACTTGAAGAATGTGATACATATCAACTGTCTAACAGCTATTGTGCTAAATATTGAGGATATAAACCTGAGTTACAGGCAAGGTGACAACAGAGCCAGGAAACCAATAGAAATAGAAACACACACAGAACTGTGTACTGAACGCAACCTGGTGAAAGGGTATCCAAGATGTGGGATGGAGAATTGATGAGCAGGCTCTAACTCATATCCACAAATTGTACACCTGTGCTCATCTTACAGCTCGCAAGTCAACAGCACAGGTAAAGGTGGATGTGAGGAAGAGCGTTGTCAGAAAGGAAAAAAACATGGCACACAGATAAGAAGCAACATGGTGTATTCCAGGAATCAGCAATTAATTTCTCTGAAGCATAGAGTGAAGCTGGTAGAGATCACATGGACATAGTAGAGAAGAGCAAGAAGGACCTGGCAGGTCACACAGACAAGGTCCAATACTTAACTTTGGTTTTAATTTGCTATCATTTGTCCTTTTATAATGCTTCATGAAGTTCTTCATTTAAAAAAAATGGCAAGCACAATCATTAACAATGAGTCTCACGGACTTTAGTTAACCTATGTTGACACAATTTTCCTACAAACATAAATAAAACCTAGAATAGCTAGCCTTTCATTCAAATAGTTTCAAAATTGTTTTTGCCATCAAGATACTCCATAGAGAGTAGAACCTTAAGGTACCTCAAATTCACCACTAAAGGATATTTATAACCTCCTCACCCAAACTCATCCTCTTCCAGAGACCCAGATCTCAAGAAATGCCATCACAACCCAAGCTGCTTCCCAAGCAAGAAACCTGCGGGTTCCCTCTGACTACTCTCCCTCTATCAAGGCTGTGTCTCATCCCTCAACAAGACCCACTGATTCTACTTCCTAAACTGATGGACGCCTGGCCTCTTCTCCACCCTGGAGCAAGGGATACAGTGTTTCTCTCCTGAAGTACAGCAATTACACTGTGTAAGCATTTCTCTCTCTGGCAACCTTGAAATCCACTTTCTATATTGCAGTCATGAGGCTCTTCTTAAAACATGAGTTTGATAAAGTCATCCCCTCTATTTAAACTACTACAATGACTTCAGATTGAATCTGAGATGAACCTTCTCTGGACCATGGTCTGGCTCTGACCTCATTCACCATGTCCATTTCCTTCCAACCTCCTCATGGCAGCTGTTTTTGTCCTTCCCACTGGCCTTGAGAATACACACGACAGGACTTCTTTCCCTCTGCTTGGAAGACTCAGTTTTTCCCTTTCCACCTAGTTATATTCTAGTTTTTAAACCTCAGCACAAATGTGTCTTGATTTTTTGATCTCCTGGACTCAACTTATGGCTCCTTCCATGGATTTTCAAAGACAGCATGCACTTGGGCATAACACTGTATCACAGTGGCAATTTAGTTCATTTATGTTAATATTTTATACAAATGTGTCCTGTCAAGTGGACTGTAAGCTTCAGATAGTAGAAACCATACCTGTTTTGCTTATTATTTTTATTATAATTTACTGCTACTACAGTTTTGATCATTATTTATTTTGTGCAATTTTGTTTATCTGGATATAGGTCACAAGTTTTTAACAGCTTTGCTTTACATAGCACAGAATTCACCTATTTTAAACATACAATTCAGTGATTTTTAGTATATTTACAGAGTTGTGTAACTATTACCACAATCTAACTTAGAACATTTCCATTGCCTCGAAAAGAAACTTCTGCCTTTTTTAGAGTCTTTCTCCATTCTAAACACCAACCCCAGGCAACCACTAATCCACTTTCTGTCTGTATTTATTTTCCTCTTCTGGACATTTTACATAAATGGAACCATAATATTTGTAATCTTTTTTCACTTAACGTAATATTTTTGAGGTTTGTCAATATTGTCACATACATCAGTACTTCAGTATTTTCTATTGCTGAATAATATTTCATTGGCTGTATATCCCACATTGGTTTATTCATGCATCCTTTGATGGAGATTTGGCTTGTTTGGACCTTTCGGACACCCTGAATACTGCTGCTCTGAACATGCTACATAAGAGGCCATATAACCTGAATGAATGAATGAATGATGAAATCTATGCAATCAATTCCTCATGTAAATATAAGAATATTAGAATATATGATTTCTGAGGTCATTTACAACTCTGAAATATAATATTAAAATATGCCATAAAGAACAAGGAAAGGAGTGTACCTAAAATAAACTGAAGAGAGTTGTACGGATTTTGGATCTGACAGGTGTGGAAAGTACTCGGTGGATGAGGGAGAATTTGTACACATTTCAAAGATCGCACATTCGTGTGCTAAATATCAATTCACTGTACTTTTTTAGTAAAGAGCTCTGTAATTAGAAACAGATGAGAAAGGTGTTAAATTGTTTTAGGAATAATTCTAAGGTTCACTGAACTGAAAAGAGAAAAAAAATGTCATTTCGAACCAACAAATAAGTCTCTGCATTTTTTTAACTAAAGCTGCTCCACTTTTTGGTATGAATTATGCATTGCCTACAGGACTTCATTTGATATGTTGTGCATTTGTCCCTTCTGGACATTTCCGTAAGACCTTTTCCAAATCAAAGTTTCTGTGCTTTTCAAAGAAAAAAAGTGAATAAGAAATTATCCACTAAATATTTCACTAGAGAAGGAGTTTAAGCATAAACTATATTAGTTATGAGAAATCACGTATTTTACTTCGAACTCTGAGCATTTATCAACTAGGACTCTGAAATATTTTTATTGAATAGTCTGTGTATGTGTAGCCAATCATCAGAAATATGTATAATGCAATCAGTAAAAGAACTCTTAACTGTTTTCTGTCAGCAGCAAATGATAGTGAAGTAAAAACAGTAATTACAGTGATTCACAGTTTTTATTATTCACATAGATAGTACATTTGTAAGTATTCTAGTATTTAGTGGAATTACTTGGAATTCCTAATAACTCTGAAAACTATGTAGGGCAGAACTGTATATGTTCTATTTATATATTGCAATTATACTTAAAATTCTTATTGTATAGTTAAAATTTCTCTGAAAGATTCTTTTCCACTTCCTCTTACTTTTCTCATCTTGTTTCTCCTGCCTTCAGAAATAATTAATGTATATATTAGGTGGGCAAAATATCCTTGATTAAATTAAGAAAGTATATGCTTTTTCAATTCATCTGTCCTAGGTATTTAGGCTTCTCCATTTTGGAAATCTTTCTTACTTTTCACAAAATCTAGAACATTACTGATACTATTCAAGTAAGCCTCATACCTGATAAATGTCTATGTTCTTCCTTTCCAAACATACAGGAGAGCTAGTCAAATGGTGGTGTGCTCTGTTTGGTAATAGAGCTGAGCACAAGGTGATACAGAAGAAGGTCTCTGCAACAATAAACTTGAATTGGACAGGGTGCCCCTTCTCAGCTCAAGCTCAGTGAGGGAGATTCAGTTTGCATCTCTGAAAGATTAACGACCACCTTTCATAAGAGAGTGCCAAGGAGCAGCCTGAATGCTGGTTTCCAAAGCTGTAGGGAGAGATGCAGAGCCAGACCGCACTGCCCAGAGGGAGACCCCAAATGTGAATGACCAGAATCGAGACAGGAAAAGCAGTAGAATCAGCCTGCTTCCTTCTCTCCTTAAGAGAGTGGCCAGTGGTACTTACTGATCAGCTGCGACTGAGTTTCTATCCGGACCAAGGACTCAAAGCTCTGAAAATACCAAACACTGATTTAATGATAATTCAAATAAATTTTCTCTACTAACCCCGAAATAATGTCCTACAGTTCACTATTGGCTGTGCCAACATTTTCATCAGTATAGATAGGTGTTTATCTCATTAGTTCATATGAGTTGAATTTTGACACCTTAAAAAAAAGTTTCCTTCTGGTCTCTTGGAGATTGTTTTAAAGGATAATCTCAAAAAGTTATTGGAGTATTCATCTCTAGCTCTGCAAAGATAGCATTTCCATTTTCTGTGTATCCTAAGATTCATATGCATGTGTGTGTATGTATATGTGTGTGTGTGGTGTGTGCATGTGTGTATCTAGAAGAAACATCTTGTTGTCAAAAAAAATCAAATATCCAAAAGAAAACGACGTTGAGAAGTGACATCACATAACAGCTAAGTTTGAAGTCTTGGAATCAAATAGAACTTGGTTGAATTCCATCACACACCTTCAGGATGTCTCTTAGCCTGATTTTCCTTTGACTACTCATGTGGAACCTTAGAGAATAGCATGTGCCTCCAGGGCAGTTGTTAGGGGTCCATGTGTGTGTGTGAAACAGTCAGCGTGCTGTTGCTGCTCCCGTTCTTACCTCCTACTATTTCTGTGATGCAAGATTCTGCACTCAGCAACATACCTGCAGATATGCATGGTAACATACCTGCATGGACACAGCCTGGAAGGAAACATTCAAAGCTGTTTTCCATAATTATCTCTCAAAGGGCCATCACAGGACCAGGTGTGGATGGGTGGATGATGGTAGGGGTTTGGCACAGAGGGAGTTTGTACTGTACCTTCAGTATTGTCTGATTTTGTTCTAACAATGAGTATGCATTCATACCTTATTGGAGCAATTTTAAATAAATTAATTTAGAGCAAAAATAAGATTGACTTAATTACTTAACCTATCTTTTGGACAACTCGTACAGGCAGTAAAGTTACCCACAGAAAAATATTCTCTATATTTTTTTCAAATTAGGCATAGGTTCTGTTTTTTTGTTTGTTTGTTTTGTTTTTTTGTCCTGGTAAAAATATGCATTTTTTGCAAATGTCACTGAATCATTTGTGCAGTCTTCTTTTTCAGGCATGAAGATGATTGAAATACCTGCTGAAGCGGTTTGCAGGTCTGTGATCTTGTGATTCAGTTGTGTGCTCATTAAATCACATAGATGTGTGATTTGGTCATTAACCAAAATGATAGGTCCAGGGAAGGTTATCATTCAAAAAACAATGAAAGGGCAAAAAGGAAGAATAACGAGGGAAGAACTTAAGAGACCATTAAATGATCAGATGTTAGTCAGTCCTTGAGATATAGCAGTATTGCCAGCAGTTGTACAAACAGAAGAGAGGGATCTTTTGCTAGACACTGTATTAAAAAACCTACATTGGGTGTTCTTGCCTAAACAGTGTATTAAAAAACCTACATTGAGTGTTTTTGCCTCTCCCCTTAGCAAAGCACCAAACAAGACAGAAATTGTTCTTCTCTATTTTTCCAGTTTTATTGAGAAATAATTGACATAAATTATTACTGTGTGTAAAATTATGTACAGCATAATGGTTTGATCTTCATATATTGTGAAGTGATTATCACAACAGGTTTAGTTAAAATCCATAGTCTCCTATAGGTACTATATTTTTTATTTTATTTATTTATTTATTTATTTATTTATTTTTGAGGTACATGGGCCTCTCACTGTTGTGGCCTCTCCCATTGCAGAGCAGAGGCTCCGGATGTGCAGGCTCAGTGGCCATGGCTCACGGGACCAGCCGCTCCATGGCATGTAGGGTCTTCCTGTACAGGGGCACGAACCCGTGTCCTCTGCATCGGCAGGCGGACTCTCAACCACCGCGCCACCACTGAAGCCCTCTCTTGATGATTTTTTAAAGTCCTAAAAATATCTGTATAAATTCACCCCCCTAAAACTACTAAGCTCTTAGAAAATGTTCACTAAAAATAGAACATAGGTTCTAGAATAGATTATATAACAAGGAAATAGAATTAGATGCTAAAATATTGGATTATTTCACATTTAGTTTAAAACTGTTTAAATTATAATCAGTAGATAAATATTTAACATATATTGCAACATATTTATTTTTGATATCTATTTTTAATATCTCTCTACCTCAGTAAATATTCAGCTTTTTATTCTTTGGACTGTCAGACTGGCAGCTGTCTACCTTACTTGACTACCATCACCTTTTTAAAAATTGGGTCTGTGAAAAAAAAATGATACCCTTGGACAGTCAGGCATCATTAAAGTCATTATATTGTTTCATGACTATTATATTTATTACCACTGCTTTACTGACTTTAGCAGCTGTTACAATGTACTGATTTAGTAGGCTATAGTTAGAAAACAATGGGTTTTTTTCCACATTATAAGTTTAGCCTAACATTTTATTTAAATTGAGAACAAGCATAATTTTTAGTCCTAAAATGTAAATGCAAGAGAGATAATATTATAAAATATATATTCTATGTTAGACTAGTTTGATAGTTTTTAATGAATAAAAACTAATAAGAAAGGGTGGTTTGACAGAAACAAAGAATTTAAAAGATTTTGTAGAAATCAAAGGGTCTACTTCAGTTTATTAAAAATAAGAAAATCTTGGGAATTCTTTTACTGTTCTTTAAGACAAGATTTTTATCCCCTATTATTTTTTAATAAATTTATTTATTTATTTTTATTTTTGGCTGTGTTGGGTATTCGTTGTTGCGTGTGGGCTTTCTCTAGTTGTGGCGAGCGGGGGCTACTCTTTGTTGTGGTGTGCAGGCTTCTTATTGCAGTGGCTTCTCTTGTCGCGGAGCATGAGCTCTAGGTGTGTGAGCTTCAGTAGTTGTGGCACGTGGGCTCAGTAGTTGTGGCTCACGGGCTCAGTAGTTGTGGCTTGTGGGCTCTAGAGCGCAGGCTCAGTAGTTGTGGTGCATGGGCTTAGTTGCTCCACGGCATGTGGGATCTTCCCAGACCAGGGCTCGAACCTGTGTCTCCTGCATTGGCAGGCAGATTCTTAACCACTGTGCCACCAAGGAAGCTCTATCTCCTATTTTTTAATTAAAATGTTTAAATGAAATAGTGGCAGTGTGAACACAGAGGACTGGTAGAAGGAAAAAGAAAAGCTAAGGCATTTTTCTGACTAGAGTATTAGTAGCTATGTTAGTTTATAAATCATATATTAATGTATTTTATTGCTATTTTGCCCCTAATACGTGTGTGTGTGTGTGTGTGTATAGAGGTAAATATACGAAAAACGTTTCCCCTATAAAATTTCATATTAAGTGTGTAAATAATGGTTATATGTCATATCAACTGACTAATGTATGGAAAAATGAGGCAAAATTAAAAAAAAAAAGAGTTTGGGTGAACTGAGCCAAAGGTCAACAGGAAAAACTGAAACTCAGATAGTAGAGCTAGCAGGTCAAAATGCCAACTTCTGAGGATAAGAGATAGACAGTTTTCAAAACTGAGGTCACTCAGTCAAGAGTTCAGAACTACTGTGAGATATGAATCAAATCCATATAATTTGGGAACTAGGGAGGGAGTGAAAGACAGCAGAAACCACTGGGCAAATCATTAGGAAACAAACTCATAGCTACCCCATTATGGACCAACAGGGAGGTGACATGGGTGGAGGTGACTTACACCATTAGGGCTACAGTCAGTAGCTTTGAGGTTGGAAGGGGAGGTCCACAGAAGTGGGTGACTGGGTGGAGGGGGAAATCCTTGCAGCTGTCATCACTCTTCTATGCAGGTGACACCTGAGTTGATGCTGCAGGATCTGTTTAGAGAGAGATGGGAAAAGAGAACATAATAGAGATGAAGGGTGCACATGAGGAGTGGTGCACTGCCTGCCTGTCTGGGTAAAAGCACCATTTTTGCCAAGGCATAGGGTACAAGTTGAGGAATATTGGGCCATAAGGTTGAAACATGGCTTGTAACTAAACCATGCAAGCGTTCTTTCTACAGATGTTTTTAAGGGTGTCGTTCATAAGGATGTAATTTAATAACATACTGTGCTGCACTTCAAGGACAAACTAATTTAGTAATGGTATTGAATCAGTGGTTCTGTCATTTTACTGAAATTACATTAGGCAGCTAAAATTGGATGCTTACATTTCCACTCCAAATTGATACTTTTAACAAAGCCCAGAATTAGACATTACTTCATGGCTTTAATCATTTGCTATAAATTTTCCTCTCATTTTGACATTCATTTAATATACTCATCTTTTCTTATAGGTTTGGAGACATTGAAGAGGTTCTGGACATTTATCAGTTTCAGATCATCAATTTTACACACAAGGAAAACATAAGTAAACTGTCCCCAGTAGTGAGCAAATCCATAAAAGAGGCAACAAAGCAAACAGGTCTCTGGAGTTCCAGCCTAGTCCTCCCTTCTGTGTGGATATTAGGAGGAAATAAGAGAATGATGGAATTCTTGGCTGCAATTCTTGGCTTAGGATGAGGTTTGGACAAATAAATGTTTGAGAACAGGACTGTGGAGCAGGAAACAGAAGTGTGTGTGATACTGTGAAGGATGTCTTGCTCTTTCCCTGGAGCTTCCCTATCTAAGGAGGTTCCTAATTATTTCTCTTTTGAAACAATGGACTAAAATGGAGACCCTGGCAACAATCTGTTTCCTGAGAAGTGTTATTAACAGCCTTGATGGCCACTTAGACCCCAGGGGCCACTGCCCAGCTTGTAAGAACAGCTCCATGAAGCTGGGAGAATTGTGAAGCTGCCTTCACAGTGTTTCCCACAGGCTCTAGTTTAATTGATCCATGTGGGTAGGTGAGGGAGGGGTTAATTTCTATTAACTGATTCACCTGCTTAGGAAAGCCGCAAGTCCTCTAGGCCTCACATTTCCTCATAGGTTATAGGTCTTTTTTTTTTTTTTTTTTTTGGTGGTACGCAGGCCTCTCACTGCTGTGGCCTCTCCCGTTGCAGAGCACAGGCTCTGGACACGCAGGCTCAGTAGTTGTGGCTCACAGGCCCAGCCGCTCCGTGGCATGTGGGATCTTCCCAGACTGGGGCACGAACCCGTGTCCCCTGCATCGGCAGGCAGACTCTCAACCACTGCGCCACCAGGAAAGCCCACATTATAGGTCATTTTTATGACTACCTTAGGCTGTTATGATTATCAAGAGCGCTAATTCACATAAAGGTATTCGTGCATTAGAAGAAAACATAAAGATGTGTCTTATATCTATTTAAAGTACTATATAATACTAATACTTAAAAGTTATTATGCTTTTCAACCTTATAAAGCATGGAAAATGGTATATTCTTGCCTTTTAAACATACTCCTAATCATTAATACACTTATATAAGAGGACTCCATGAGGAAAAATCTAAAATACTTACCATAAAAATCTGGAATTCATTTTGAAATTTTTAAGCTCATTTTCATTTTAAGTGGACTCTGATTAAATTTACAATATCTTTAATCACATCTCCAGGATGACACTTTGCTGGGCACCTTGGCATTTATAGATAGTGGGAAGCCAGGGACATTGCTCCAAGAAGCACTTGGACACAGAAGGACAAGGGTATAATGGTGCTCAGGCTTTCCCCAAGGCACCTTCTGGATGCTTGGAAGATCAAGCAAGAGAGACATATCTTCAAACACAGTAATCCGATCAGCTGTGACATCTGAGACAAGATCTAAACAACTAACAGACTCCTAAACAAAGTGAGGGCTCCGTGAGATTAGAAATGCTGTTGTTCTTCTTGGTTGTGGTTGTTTGTTTGTTTCGTTTGTTTTTGTTTTTGGGGGGTTTTTTGATGTGGACCATTTTTAAAGTCTTTACTGAATTTGTTACACCATTGTTTCTGTTTTTATTATGTTTTGGTGTTTTGGCCCCAAGGCATGTGGGATCTTGCTTCCCTGACCAGGGATCGAACCTGCACTCCCTGCATTGGAAGGCTAAGTCTTAACCATTGGTCTGCCAGGGAAGTCCCAGAAATGCAGTTGATCTTTTAATGTAGCTGATTAACCAAAGATCTTTCCCTATGGTATTTTTTCCCTCACAATGAATTCCCAATCAGCTTATTCCAGATAATGCCTCTGTACTACATCATCTCTTCTTTTCTCCCCATCACACACAGCTTCTCAGATGAGCTATTTGCTTGTTAGGGTACAACTTAAATGTAGACCCTTCAAGACTAACTAGTGCCTTGCTTAGCACTGTTACACTAGACAGATTTCAGCAAAAGGGTGTTATGCCTTTAAATTCCTTTTTTTTAAATTAGTTTCTGCTTTATAACAAAGTGAATCAGTCATACATATACATCTGTTCCCACATCCCTTCCCTCCTGCATCTCCCTAAATTCCTTCTTTTGCTTAAACTGAATTTTCCTTTCAGCAAATCAATGGATATCTTTTGTGGCAGAACCTCTTTTCCACTCTGGGCCACAGAAAGTTTATAGTTAAAACATTATTTAATAGGTGTTTTTTAGAACAGTAGGAAATTGACATAAAACAGCAACACTAATCCACTATAGTTGCTCTTGTTTTTTTTTAAGCGTTCAGTATTTTTGCATATCATACTTGATTTGGGTTGAAATACATTATTCAGGTGGTATAATTACTCATAGTAAGGTATAGAGAAAATTGTTTTAGAGTATTTGAAAAGGTTGCTTCTATAAAAAGTATTTCTTTGTCAGGAAGTTACATCTTCCTTAAGCAGTAACACGGGGCATGTGGTGACCCCCAAATGATTCATTTCTTTGGCAGAAGAAATTATGGTCACAGTCTGTCTCTTTGAAATGATTACACCACCTTTAAATAAACTTATCCAAATGAAGAAAATTATTTCGTAGCTATACTTTGACTCACCGCAAGGCAGTAATCTATCAAAGTAAAAGCTGCCTTTGTGTAAGTGGTTTGATAAACTTCCCGTGGGAGGTACAGTTGTAAACCCCTGCTGCATTATAAAGGCATCAGGAGACTTACCCTGCAGCATCTGCTACGGCAGCTTCATTTCTGCCTCTATTGACACAGAACAAAGAAATAAAGAAAAACATCCAGAAAGGACTTGAAAAGAAAAAGACCATAATTTTCTATTTGTAAGTGTGTTAAAGGAGTGAAAACATATCAATCAAGGCCAGAAATCTGGGGTAGAATGCGTCTTTATTCTGTAGAATACTTTATCTAGATAATAGAGTGATCTCTCTTCTAACATTTTTTACTATCTGAAAGATAGGAGTTCTTTCTAATGATAGTGTTTTTTTTAAACCACGCATGATTTCTTGTCAGTGTGCCAGGAGACCAGAAACAAGATGTCTGGCCAAGGTTAATAGCTAATTTACGGTCTCTGGGAAGGATATTTCATGTCAATTTTACAATGGCAAACATTTTCTATAACCTCATCTTCTTGAAACACTATCAAAGACTAGCTATCAGAAAGTGCGATTCATTTCAATCTGCCTACAATGTGCGTGGCAGGGCTAATGGAGAGGAAAAACTGACAAGCCTGAAAGAAAGACAAAACAAGAAAGAAACAGGAGGAAGAGAGAAAAGTGGGGTGAACCCCAGGATGGGAGGTACTCAAATTGAGAGGGAAGAAAGGCAGCACACAAGTTTATATCTCAGGAGGAAAACTAGACCTAAATGTCAAAAGTGCTTTATAGCTGCCATTCATATGATAATGGAGTGTTCTCTGAGCTTTGAAATTTATGTAGGATTGTTTCAAAGTCCCACATCCAAATGACTAGAGAAACCCCAACTCCTCCAAATTGTCTAATTATTCCTGGGGCTTAAGTTATGGTGCCCAAGACTGTTGTTTCATTTTTATTCTCTAGCTTCCAAGAAGGAGGCAAGGAAGAAAAGAGTGAGGGAGGGAAGGCAGGAAGGAAGGAGGGAGAGAAGGAGGGAAGAAAGGAAGGAGGAAAGGAGGGAAGGAAGGAGGGAAGGAAGGAAGGAGGGAATGAAGGAAGGAAGGATGGAAGGATTGAAGGGAGGGAGGGAAGGAAGGAAGAAAGGAAGGATGGAAGGGAGGGAGGAAGGAGGGAAGGAAGGAAGGAGGGAGGGAGGGAAGGAGAGAGAGAGGGAAGGAGGGAAGGAAGGGAGGAAGGAGGGAAGGAAGGAAGAAAGGAAAGATGGAAGGGAGGGAGGAAGGAAGGAAGGAGGGAGGGAGGGAAGGAAGGAAGGAGGGAGGGAGGGAAGGAGAGAGAGAGGGAAGGAAGGGAGGAAGGAGGGAGGGAGGGAAGGAGAGAGAGAGGGAAGGAGGGAAGGAAGGGAGGAAAGAGGGAGGGAAGGAGGGAGGGAGGGAGGAGGGAAGGAAGGAAGGAGGGAGGGAGGAAGGAGGGAAGGAAGGAAGGAAGGGAGGGCGGAAGGAGGGAAGGAAGGAAGGAGGGAAAGAAGGAAGAAAAGGAAAGGAAAGGGAAGGGAAAGGAGGGAAGGAGGGAGGGAGGAAGAAGGTTAGGAGACTAGCAGGCAAGGAGTCTAAGGGCACCGAGGCTGATTAGGCAGATGCAATTATCTACAGATCATCCAGGAAAGAACTCTGATATTGTGTACGTGGTCAGCGATCTGAATGAAATATCGTTCCCTGTGGATTTAAGGTTCTTGCCATGTCTCAGAAAGAATTCAGAGGTGAAGAAGGGAGGTAAAGAAAGTAAAGTGAGGATTTATTTAAGCAAGGATATGCTCTCAGGGGGAGAGGGGCAGAGAGGTGAGGACCGCTGCCCTGGGTCTCTGGGGGCAGCTAGTTATGTGGAGCATACAAGTGAAGGGGTGGAACATTTATTGGGGAAGGAGGACTTTGGGGGTCGTGTTCCCTGATTTTCTTCCCAGCTCCATCTTCCCAAGGGGCACAGGGATTTTCGTCCTTATTTAGCTTAGACCAGAAGTGTCATGGCGTCAGTGCATGATGGGAACTTCTTATCTGTAAGGTTAATGTCACTGTAATGGGAGTATAATGAGCAACAGGTTACATTCAGACACAGGAGAGTCCTGCTTTCCCCACCTTTATCTGTGTGTCTTCAGGACACTTATCATCCCAAAATGTATGGTGTCTTGTCAGTCTGAGGGTTCCTGCTGTTCTCTGTCTGCCCAAGGACCCCCGCTGTTTACAAGATGCGCGGTTTCCTGCCACCTGGCTGCTGCCCCCCTTTCTCTGCTCATACCTAGCTACCTGCCTGCTGTAACAACATCAGAGTGAATTGTGTATCTATTGGAAGAAAGAGCATCATATTCAAAGGAGGAAAGAGTGAGAGGTGCTGAGCCCCAGTGCAACTGTTCTTAAGCTCTGTTTTTTTTTAGAGAAGTACATATGTCACGTGACAAAAAAGGATCAAGGTCATTGTAAATAATTTTGGTCTGAGCAAATGGCAGAACAAAGGTTCCCTTTATGGAGATGGGGACCAAGAAAGAAGCTACTTTGTGAGGCAGGGGGGAGCCAAACCGAGAAGTTGGTTTCATGCATCTTACATGTGAAATTTTGTATACTGCTTAGATGGCCAGTGGTCTTGTAGAAGTTTGTGTCTTAAGTTTTAGGTCGAAGTTGATTTAATTTTAGTCCTCAGAAATAGATGGACTCTAAAATCAGGAGGCATAAGAAGTTGTGTTTAGGGTGAGTTGACTCGAGTAGAAATCCAAGACTAAGCCCTGGTCTTCTCCAACATGTAGAGTTAAGGAGAGTGAGGACAGTAATGTAAGAGCAGGCTTTAGAGAGAGTGAATCTGGGAGGACAAGTGAAGAAAACTTTAACAAGCATAGTGAACTCTGTCAATTGATGACTGATACATAGATTAGGGAGGCCAAAAATTACCATTGCATTTGGCAGTCGAAAATGCGTAACCTGGATGAGAGAAGTATCAGTGGAGGGTAAGTCTTTTTGCATTTGTTTAAAAACTAGAAAGAGATCAGATGAAGACAGAAAACATTGGCAACTCTTACAAGACATTTTGCTGTAAAAGGAATAGTGAAATAAAGCAATAACTGGAGAACTCTTCTATGATAATGAGAGGATATTTAAAATGCAGCTATAGCATACTTGAATAATAATGGAAATGATCTAACTAAGGACAAAAAAAGGTGTGGGAGAGTATCAAAAGCCTGGATAAATATGACAAAACTGACTGTAGCACTCCTGAACCCTGGAAGTTAGCAGTCATGAATTTAAGTTTAGATCAATCAACAGGGGTGTATATATTTTTCAACCATCTTGAACAGACAGCATAAAAGAATGTATTGAATTGTGGAATGTGAGATTTGTTTGCCTGCCATCCTATTATAGACATGGAGAAATTGCCTCAGTGAGAAAATGTCTAATAAAAGCTAGATTTTCATTGTTCACTGGAATTTCCTGGAGATTGCAGAATAGCAAGGATTCTCAAGGGCAAACCATGGAAGGATACAGTTATGACAAGGAAAAATGTTCTACCTATAGACAGATTTATTCTTAATGATGTGTACCCTTTACTCTCTGTCTTTGGAAGTTGTTTTGTGTTGGGAGGAGGACGATGTAAACAGCAGAATGGGAATATTTGGCTAATTAATTTTTAATAAAATCTGTTCTCTCTGAGTAAGACTTAAACCAAGACATCATTTGACATTTGTAGTACAATTTTATAGATAAAATGATATATGTATTCCAACGTGTGCTGAGATTTTGCTGGCAAAGGTCTCAGTCCTCATGACCTTAGAGGCTATGGCTACAGAGAGAATTATTTTCAAACATTTCAGATTTTGTTGACTTACCTAGATTTTTATGTTTTTAAAGCCAACACTCTTGCTTGAGTATTAAAAGATTGGGATTCCAATAACTTTTCCAGAAATAATTTACAGAGCATACCTGTTGTCTCCTGGGTCAAATATTCCTTCTGGATTTATTTATCCTGAAACTCTTTTTTTTTTTTTTCCCACTGTGAACGTTCAAGTTTGTATGTGGTGCATATTCCAAAGCATTTCCCATTTTAGAAGAGAGGGGATTTTCCATGACTACCATGACTAACATGGCAAATCTGGAAGTAACAATTCTCTCTGTATTCATGGCAGACAGAGCTACATACACTCATATGCAAAACACATGCCATGGGGCCAAATGATGCAGTGCTTTCTCTCAATTCACATCCCCCCAAGTACCAACTTTCTATCGTCTCCTACACCCTATCACGACCGACCCTCTCCAGCAGGCTTGTCCGCCTGGGGCTCCAGCTCACGGAGAGCACAACAGTCTGTTACCTTCAAGATGATGCTTTCTGGAGTATTTTCTTTTGTAATTCACTCATCATTTGCATTTTCCTCTAATCTCTATCTTTAAACTATGACCGATATTTGGCTCTCATAACCTAAGGAATTATTTAGATACAAAGTTTGGAATAATTTAAAATATCAGCAAAAATCCCAGGTTTTCTAAGAAATATGAAGATTTGAAGGGGAAAATGGCTATCCACAAACAATATCTAACCCTTTTGAATGGTGGCTAAAAGCAGGCAGCAAGTTCAACAGGGAGCATTCATTTACAAGAGAATGAGATATGACACGAACACTTCTTTAAATCCTTGCTTCTTTTTTCTGCCATCTCTTCATTCAAGTTTTGATTTTTTTTTTTTTTTTTTTGTGGTACGCGGGCCTCACTGTTGTGGCCTCTCCCGTTGCAGCACAGGCTCTGGACCGCGCAGGCTCAGAAGCCATGGCTCACGGGCCCAGCCGCTCTGCGGCATGTGGGACCTTCCCGGACCGGGGCACGAACCCGTGTCCCCTGCATTGGCAGGAGGACTCTCAACCACTGCACCACCAGGGAAGCCCTCAAGTTTTGATTTTTGATGTGATACCATGTATCTCTGTTAATCTTAAAGAAAGCTTTCATTTTAAATTTTGAATAGGTAATAAACATTCACAAATTTCAATCATCAAAAACTATTAAAAAATGCACAGCGAAAGGTCTTCTTCTCCTATGGACTTAATATTTGTGTCCCACCAAATTCATATGTTAAGGTACTAATACCTAACGAGGAGGTATTTGAAAGTGGGACCTTTGGGAGGTAACTGGGTTTTGATGAGGTCATGGGGGTGGAGCCCCCAAGATAAGGTTTGTGTCCTTATAAGTGGAAGAATAGACCAGAGCTCTCTCTCTCTGCCATGTGAGGTTGCAAGAAGAGGGTGACCTGCAAACCAAGAAGGGTGCCCTCTCTTGATACCAGCTCTCCAAGAGCCCTGACCTTGGGCTTCCTGCTTCCAGACCTGTGAGAAATAGATGTTTGTTTAAGGCCCCCAGTCCATGGTATTCTGTTATTACAGCCCAAACTGACTAAGACACCTTTCCACCCTTGATCCCAATCTGCTTGGTTAGCACCTCCACCCAACAAGCCAACAACTGTTATTATTTACTTTTTATTTAATTTAATTTTATTTATTTTTTTATACAGCAGGTTCTTATTAGTTATCCATTTTATACATATTAGTGTATATATGTCAATCCCAATCTCCCAATTCATCCCACCACCACCCCCTGCCCCGTATTTACTTTTTATTTACTTTTTCTTTCTAATTTTTTTCTGTGTGTATATGTGTTTGAGCCAGTACACATTATATATTCTCTTCCCCTCCTTTTTATACAAATGGTAGCATACTACACTCATTTTTTCTGCTTTTTTTTTCCCACTTAAATATTAGGATATCTTTTCCTATTAAGACAGAGGGAAGTTTCTACTCCTTTATTTGTGCCTGATTAATATCTCATTGTAGAGAAATTTCAGTTGTTATTTAATTAGCATTAACCTCTTGCTAATAGAAATAATACTGCAATCAAAAAATTGTGCATCAGTTATTTTGCATATGTACCAATGTATGTGAACAAGAATTCCAAAAGAATTGCTGTCACCAAGATGTATACATATTACATTTTTCTGAAAACTGTAAGGTCACCCTGTCTAGTTGCTGTACCACCTTACACTTCCACAATAATGTATGAGAATGCCAGTCCCCACTCTTCCAACCCACCCCTGCCCGAAGACCTCCCTGTTGCAAAATTGGAGTTACCTAGTGGACAGACATGCACATAAGTTACAATATGAGTCCACATCATGAAAGAGGACTTTCCTTGGCTCTGCTCTACCAATACTGTGGGTTATTAAGCTTTTAGGATTTTGTCAGTCTAATGGATTAAAATGGAATAGACTGTAGTTCTAGTGTGTATTTCTCTTACGAATGTGATTTTGCATCTTTTCTTATTCCTAAGGGAACATTTCCTTTTCTGTGACTAATCTCTTCTGATCTTTTCTATTGACTTTCTTATCTCCTTGTAGGTTTTTTTTTTATATATATTTGGGAGTAATTAAACGTGATATTAGTCATGGTATTTTCTCAGTTGGTCTTTGTTTTTTGACTGTGTTTTTTTTCTTTTGTCATGTAGTAGCTTTTGATGCTCATGTCATTAAATTTATCAAGCTTTTTTATGACTTCTGAATACTTGTGTCAAATGTATAAAGGCCTTCCACTCTCAGTTTATGAAAGAAATCACCCATGTTTTCCTTTCTACTTTATGGGTTCTTATATTTAAATCATTACCACATTTGGAATTCATCTTTGTGCAAGTATGAACCAAGCTTTTTTTATCCCCAGAGCTCAACACAGTCATTTCAAAACACACTTGTTGACTATTATGTCTGCCCACTTCACATTTACTTGAAGTCTTATATTAGAGTCAGTATCTGAAGTCTTCATTCTATTGCATTGATCTGTCTCTACACAGTTTTCATAACTTAAGTTTATTTGCTAAGTTAAATATGTTAGGAAAGGGCCCCCTTTATTGCTTTTCTTTTCCAGAATTTTAATTTAAAAAAATTATGTATGAATTTGGTATTAATTTATGTTGTTAGTAAATAGCATATAAATTGAGATTATCCTACAGTCATTAATCTACTTAGGGAAGATTATTGATTTTTTTCCTATTATTTTTGTTTGTTTAATTTTTTATGTTCCTTCAGGACAGCTTTATAAAGTTTTTAGTATGGCTCCACATATTTCTCATATATTCCTAGGAATTTTATTTTTGCTGTCTTTTTTTAATTGTATTTTCTATAGGTTTTATGTTTGATTACTATTGATTTCTGTAAGTTAATATTATACTCTACTATATCCTGAATGACAGACTATTTTGAGGATTTTTTAGCTGGTTCTCTTATCTTTTCTCAATATATAATCACATAATCTGAAAATAGTGGTATCTCCTCATTTTTACTTTTCATGTTTTTACTTCTTTGCCTTGACTAGTTGGGTAGGCTAATTTTAGTAGCTTAATTAGTAATGATAGTATCTTTGTTCAGTGCTAAATTATAGAAGTTATAGGTGTTATTTCTTATTTCTGATGTAGAAAAGATGTTTCATGTGTTTCACTATCAAGCACAGTATTAGTCTTAGTAAGAAAAGTTTTTATCACATTGAGAACTTCCATAATTTTTAAACTAAGTATTTTAAAATCAAAAATTAATGTCAAATTTTAAAATTCTCATAACCTACAAAGAGATTATATTTTTACTAAACTTATTAATGAATGTTTTTAATGTTCCACTTACTTTTCATCCCACTTATCTACCTGTAAGTAGGGGGAAACTATTCTAAAATAAACTCCTTTATTTATAGATATTCTTATTTGAAAATCTCTTACCTTTTTCCTCACTTGATCAAAATAAGGTAAAACATGGCTAGAGGGTCATGCCATAATGGGTATGAAATATGTGTATATCTGAATATGTATGTGTGCTTTTATTTATTTGTTTGCTTACTTTGCTTTGAGCTCTGGTAATACCTAGTCTAAAATTTTAATGCAATGGAAATGAAGAATTACATTAGAGAAGCAGGAGAAATTCACTTATCAGAAGGGAGAAAAATACTTTCATATCACACTCTAGTCCCATATCAGGGGGTCGGGAAGTGCTAAGGACAATAGGATAACACAGATACATTTGGAAGGATAGGTTCAGTTTTACATTAATAAGGCCTGTGAGCCTTAGCTTTTCGGTACAGAATCATCATATTTGCAAGCTATGAACATCTGATAGAACCATAATATAGCAAATAGGCACCATTGTCAATATCATCAAAATGGTTCGTGGGGTATGTAAATGACATGCACTCTCCCAGTAAATACTATGACTTAGAAGAGAAAAAGATCTTAAAGCAAACATGGAAGAGGAGCTGTGGGCAAAATAACACTGGGCAGTAGAAGTGTGCATGGTGCTTCGTGTTCCCTGAGAATATGCACTGGACACTGCTTTTCTACCTTCTATCTCCACATCCTCCCCTCCATCTCCAAGAATTTTGTTGCTTCACAAGCTCTCTGACTAAAGCTTGATGGAACAAACCTTTCTGTAATGATCTAGGTCATTACTAGAGATTCCTTTTTGTTTGATTCTTTGTCAAGTTTGGCAGAAATTGATGTCACACTTTAATATAAATCCTCTGAGAGGATTTATGTTAGAGTGTGACAGCCAATTTCTGGTGGGTCCACTAGGCACTGAAAATGACATTCCCCTGAAAGGATACACAGAATTCTTTTTTTTTTTTTTTTTTTACAGCATTTTCAAGTCTTGGACAATTCTTCCTGAAAAGGCATTATGATGAGTCAAATCCACCTAACAAAGACTCACTTGCAAAGTGAAACTTATATTCCTTTAAATAAAAATATATCCCTGTATTCTGGTATTATTAAAATATTCAAAGAATTCTTTATCGTTACTTTTCAAAAAATCATTGACTCTGCTTCCCATAGATTCTATCAATACTGATTTTGAAAGATATACAAGTAGAAAGTTCTCTGTTCTCTGCACTTATCTGATGGTGTTTGTTGGCAGCAGCCAGAAGAAAAGGGGTGTCCCACATCAGAATGCAGCTGGGGTTCTGTGGCTCAGAGCCCAGTTACCTAATCAATACCCATTCTCCTCTGTTTCAATATGTGAACTTCTATATCACTCCAAGTGGACATCTGCTGAGTTAATAAACTACCTTTTTTATTCAGCTGTTTTGCAGATCAGGGAAGCCAAAACAATGGAAAATAAAGACAATTGCTTATGACCTCCAGAAAATTTCATAAACATGGGGCTGATGAACTGGAAAATATTTCTACCCATAATGTTCCTTCTTCCTGTTCAGTGTGTGGATCTGATGACTGGGTCAGAAAAGATGATGGAGTTTGTGACCTTAGTAAAACGGTGTAGCAGCTATAACATCTTTAGACTGACTACCTCTGAATTTCATGAGAGAAGAATAAATCAATGTTATTTTGACCCTGTGTTAACATCAACTAAATGTAATTACCAACTGATCTATGCCCACATTTCTTTAAGGTACTCTAAGTCATCCACACTGAGTCATTTTATCATCACATATCATCACTTTTTAGAACAGAAATTCTGCCATATTCTAATGTGAAAAATATTGGATGAGGAAACTAAACAGATGGCTATGGTAGGTGACAGATATTTGGAACTTTTCATGAATATAACTTGGCTGTGGTACATTTGTAAATAAGTTTTCTCACTCTCACAAGCATGTTGGCCAGTTCTCCTATTCTTTTTGATTCAACCCTTGGTCTAAAGTGACATTCCAGGCTCTACGGAGACATCATGTGAAATGTGAACCAACAATCTTCAATAAGCTCCTTTCTATAGGATCCCCAGCATAACTTATTTTTTTTCCCATTCTCCTCCTTTTAAACTTTTAATTATAGAAAATTTGAGACAGAGGAAGTAGTATAAAGAAACATCATGTAGTTATCCCACCTCAATAAGTATCAATATTGCATTTTCTATACCCCTCTCCACCTCATCCCTTCCCAGAGTCACTCTGAAGCAAATTCCAGTTAACACTTTTTTTCATCCATATTTGTTTTAGCATGTGTCTCTAAAATGCGAAAATTCTTTCTATTTTTTTAAACTTAGCCAGTTCATGTTTCTACGTAACATTTTAAACAATAATCCTTTAATATTCTTTCACTATTTTTTCTTAAAAAATTTTATAAAATTGAATAAACAGAGCACAGAGGATATTCAGGATGGGGAAAATGCTCTATAATACTATACAGTATTTACTGTACAATACTATATCGGTGGAAGTATGTCATTATACCTTTGTTCAGACCACTATAATGTACAACACCAAGAATGAATCCTAATGTAAACAACGGATTTTGGGTGACAAAGATGTGTCAATATTAGGTTCATCAGTTGTAACAAATGTACCACTATTGTGAGGGTGGTACATTTGGGGAACCAAATGGGGGTGTCTATGTATGGTATAGTGGCTGGGGTAAATGGATGATTTCTGTACTTTCTTCTCCTTTTTGCAGTGAACCTAAAACTGCTCATTAAAAAGAAAAAAAGAGTGTTAAAAATAATAATAGGGCTTCCCTAGTGGTGCAGTGGTTGAGAATCCGCCTGCCGATGCAGGGGACACGGATTCTTGCCCCGGTCTGGGAGGATCCCACATGCCATGGAGCGGCTGGGCCCGTGAGCCATGGCCGCTGAGCCTGCGTGTCCGGAGCCTGTGCTCCGCAATGGGAGAGGCCACAACAGTGAGAGGCCCGTGTACTGAAAAAAAATAAAAAATAAAAAAAATAATAACTGCAATGGAATGAAACAGTTTAACTTCAAATCTATGAGTTGCTAATGTATGTAACACAAGCCAAAAGATATTAAAATCATTGGTTATTTCCAGGGGTCTGAAGTCAAATGTTCTAAACTGTAGGCCATGGGTCTAATCTGAACCAATGCCTGACTTTGTAAATAAGGTTTTACTGGAACATAGCAGGCCATTTGCTGACATGTTGTCTGTGACTGCACTCCCTTTACAAGAGCAGAGTTGAATAGTTGTAACTGAGAATGTATGGATTGCAAAGCCTAAAATATTTATTCTCTGTCCTTTCGTAAGAAAAGTTTTCTGATCATTTTTCTAAGCAGTCAAGTCATTCCTTTGAAAACTAACAGAGTTGTGGCGCATGGGTTTAGTTGCTCCGCGGCATGTGGGATCTTCCCGGACCAGGGCTCGACACCATGTCCCCTGCATTGGCAGGCGGATTCTTAACCACTACACCACCAGGGAAGTCCAATATAGTACTTTTTACAAAGGGGTTTTAATTTATTTCAGAAAATATACATTTTTCTTGTAGAAAAGGTTATTCCACTATAGAAACATTAACATGCAATACCACTACAAATGCAGTATTCTATGGGTTAGATATTATCAGTAAATTTTATAAGTAATTGGGCAAATGCCAAAGCGCTAGGTACTGGGGAGTAAGAAGACTCAAATCTAGGGTGCCCCCCACCCCAATTTCAAGAGCAGAGTGTGTTTTTCAAATCCATATTTCATCTGGTCTTTGTTTCTCATCCATCCTCTGTGTCTGCTTTTCTCAAGAAGGCTCAGATCCTCCGCTTTCACACCCTCCCGGCTGGCTGTGCCCCAGCTCCCGTCCTGGAACCTCTGAATGCATGGGTGTGCCTGCTCTCCCTGTGCATCACCAGCTTTGCCAGGGAGCTGCTGTATCTTGCACTGCTTGCTGTACCCCAGAGTGCCTAGACCCTTCTGGTACATGAAGTACACTCTCATCACCATGAGTGCACGCCCATCCTCTTACCTTATATCCTGCCTCTAAGCCAGGCTTGGGGGTGACTAGTGTTCATTCAGCTATGTGAGGTGCTGGGATCAAAGTGAAGTTCCCAACTTTTGCAGTTGCAGGCTTAAGGGGCACACAGTGATTTAAAGTCGGGTCACCTGACTTAAAGGGGGGGCTGATTGATTTAAAGCCAGGGCAGCTGACTTAAAACCTGCGTCCCTCCGCTGCAGGACGAGACCAACTTTGGCGGTGCACGGGTTCACTCCAAGCCAGCACTGCTGTTCAGGAAGAGCTTCCAGTAGCGCCTTAGTGCAGGGGGACTTGGTCCATTGTCTTGCCGCTGCCCTCAGTGGGGGGCCACCTGCTCTTCTGGGGGAGAATCAGGGAGGGGGAATTGCAGAGACCCGGCTGGAGTTGTGGCACCCCTTGTCTGATGGCAGGGAAGGGGGGGCGGGGCTGTGTGGTGTCCTGGGGCTGGACTCACCAGGTCGACTCAGCCTCTCAGCCTCCTAATCTCCCCCACACACACCCCACAAGAGTTTCCAATAATATGTAATTGCGCCTTAGTTTCTCGGTCTTCAAACTCATGCCCAGACTCCCAGGTCCCTTGATTCAGCCAATTCTTCTGTGCTCTTTCTTCTATTAGATACAGTCCCAGAGGGAGGGGCTGGGGGACGGAACTGGAGGGACCCCAGCAGCACTGACCTCAGCTGACTAAAGAGATCCAGAGCCTGCGCTCTCACACACACACAAAAAGAAAACTAACAAATAAGGGGAAGAAGTGAGCATTTATCCTGTCTTTCCTTCATGAATACTGCCTCAAATTTACCAAATATTTATGAGGGGACGTTTTCTTTATAGATGCATTCTAGCTTATACATGAAAGTGAAATGATAAAATTAGAATGTCTCTATTTTTCCACTTCTAATGAAATAATAGATCAAAAGATATAAAGATCGTCAGGGCTAACACCATAGAGAAAGAGGCAACTACTCATTATGTGCTTTCTGATAGAATTTAAAGTAGCATCTATGATGTAGTCTTGCAAAAAAATCAGCCCCAAATCTGATCAAAACTCTAAATCTAACTACCAATTTACAAGAAAAACCTCTTTGAAAAGAAACATATGAAGCCACACCAAGTGGATTCAATCAGCAACATCCAGACTATGGGAAACTCTATAGGTAAAACAATCTAGTATATATATATATATATATATATATATATATATATATATATATATATGTATGTATGTATTATATATATATATGTATTTTATATGTGTATAATACATTAATTTCACTCTCACATTCCATGTATCATCTTCTTAAATAGTTAATAAATCAACATAATTTTTGCTAGTATTCATTGACTATTCCTAATACATCAAATGTCCTTTCTAGTGATATCATTGGAAAGGGCATTTGACATATTAGAAATAGTCAATATATATTAGAAAAATTATTATGCTTTATTAACTTTAAGCCATATATAGGATATGAAAATGAGTCGATTCTTTTATGATTATAAACTAATAAAATAAAATGGAAATTTCCTTCTACATATCAGATTAGTTTTTAAAATGTGTGGTCATATTTCTCCAATAATACTAATTATAACATGCTTTAAGGTAAATAAATTATCTACTGTTGAGAGAGCATAGATTTTTAGGCAGACATCCAATTAACATACTATATTTTCCACAAGTTAAATCTATAGATGATGTTTCAAAGAACGAGGGCATTTGACATATTAGACAAGCAAAATAAACTTGTAGCAATATATTTTGTCACATATAAGTAATAAATTACCTCTTAGAGTCTGAAACAATGTTTTCTGGTTATGCAGAAATAATAATATCAACAAACATTCTAATCGCCATTTATCTAATCCCTTTTGTGGTATACCAGGCATGGTAAGCTAGATTTCACTTGTTCTCTGATATCTTAGAAATCACCAACAGAAATTACCATCAATTTTATATGTATTCTGGGAGACATAACACACATCCTTCATTATAGGTACCTGTTTCTCCCCAACCACCAATCAACACCAATCCCAGCATATATTGTTGCTTTAAAAACAGCATTAGAACCATATTCCACAAACTAATTTGAAGATATCCAGTTTAAGAATAGAAGTTTGACCAACATGGAATTGAACATTGCCCTCCTGGAAGTTTAGATTGGGATCAGAAATAAACTGAGCTAATCAACTGAATCAAAACTGAAAATAAACTCTGGACTAAGTGCTGATGAGTAAGCTTAGTAATCTAATGCAAGATGCTCAGGGAGAAGACATGGCTCTACTTACTAACATTTATTGCATTCTTATCATGTACCTGTAGTGTATTTTGTTGGCTTATTCAACACTCAGTCTGAATATAACCAATTCATTTCTCTTTCTCTCCCATAGGAGCTATAAAACTAAAGAATTTATTACTCAGCCTCTCTGCAGCTAGGCTACACATTTAAATCTGTTCTTGCTGATGAGATATAAACTTTATTCTTCTCCAGAGGGTCTCCTTTTGCTGCTTGGCTAATACTCTTCTTCCTGCTTATAAAGTCAGATATGCAGGCATGCATATGCATGGGCAGTGTTTATCCTGCTCTAAGGATAAGAGAAGTCACATACAAAGAATGGTCCAGCAAAAGTGTAGAGGCAGGCTTGTTCTTTGATAGCATCATTATCCACCTCTAACTACTTTCTGAGCAAAATAAATCAATCAGGTTCTCTGTTATCTCCAGCTTTAATTTATATGGATCTCAGTACTTCTGCAAATTCTATTCACTCAGTCATCTCAGCTACTATTACTTGTTAGGAATTGTTATTTTCTCCATTTCACAGATAAAGAAAATGAGGCATGAAGTAGTTAAATCACTGTATTAAAGTCACAGTTCTAGTATGAAGAAGGCCAAGGATTGGAACCCATATGGTCTGATTCTAGAGCCTTTGGTCTAATCACTACATTATGCTTCCATTTACCATGAAAACTGAGGAGAAGTGAAGAAAAAAGGAGATATCTCGGATCTTCTGTGAGACAAAATGGGGTGAATTTAATTCCACGTTTCATGAAGCCCATTGGAGTTTGCTTGGTTTTGGTGTATGGAATCTATGAGAGAAATATCTTAATTCATGAGATATATTTTCTTCATCTGCCAATTATAGTTATGACTAGATATCAACCAGCGTTGTAAATGAGATAACATATGTATGGTGGCTAAACTAGTACATGTCAAAAGCAATGTAGTCCCAATGGAGTTTCATCCGATTCTCAACAGAATAAAAAATCTTATAGAAGACCTGAAAGTAGATGATTTTTAATCTATTAAATCTTTGCTAGTCTCATTGTTCTAGAGATTAAAAATTCTGGAATCACTATTGGATTACTGCTAACCATATTAAGATACTTTGAATCCTTGGTTTATTCTTCACATTGGACTTTTTTTTTCACATTGGACTTTAAATGAAAAGATCTACCTTATTAATCTTGAGTTAGTATTTTTCAACCTACAATTCCAACAAATATCATCTTAGTGAAAGAAATCTGATTTTTTAACTTGTCCCTGTGCCAGTTCAGAGCATGACAAAGTGATTTAAGCTGTGTGAGAGTAGACAGAGATGCGGCAAATAAGAATATTTTAGAGCCATTGATAAGCTCCAGTGGGACAGACACTGAGGAATTGTCTGCTTACTTGGTGTGTGCTGGTTGAGAGCAGTACACTGTCCGTGGTGCATATGTTTTTTTCTTCCATTGTGTGGTAGTCTGCCATTTTGAAATCTCTTCAGCATGCTGTAGGGCTTGAGCAATTTACCAATTTTTGACACACCTATGAACACATACAATTATGTCTGAGAGTTAGGTCCTTGGACAAAATCAAATGAAATTTACAGCTTACCCTCCTGCCTCAAATTTTCCCTTACAGAATACTCTCCACTGACTAAAGATGCACATTCTACAAAGAAATCGTCAATAGACAGAGTCTCATGTTGACTTTCTGGGCTAATATAGAACTATATGAAATCAACTCTAATCTTAAATAAAAGGCCTATGTATAAGTTATGCTTCCTTGATTTAGGTGCTTCATAATTGTATGTGATGATCTTAAGAGCAAAATGAAATATGATATATGACTTGAGCAAATCGTCCTTAAATCAAAGTAAAACGACCAATAAAGTAATTCAGTAATACCATGTTAAGGCCCCTAATGGCTTATATAATTCTTAGTAATATGCTTACCAGGTAATAGCAAAGCCATAAAAGTAGTAGTCATTTGCAAATGTTATTTTCCAAGGGAATCAGCAATAAAAGCTGATTTAACAAACAGATGTTCAAAGCTCTGATATGTGTTATGTTAATAACTCCAAAGGCTAAGCTTGATTTGCAAATGAATTCTTCTCATACCTAGTTGCTTGCTCCTATACCCTATAGGATTATTTTACAAACATTTGTTACCTGGAAAGAAATTAAGATAGCACATCACTTTTAGAATCTCAATTACTTATGATCATACTATTAAAAAATCCAGGATTACTATTTCTGGAGTCAATAATCAAATGCTACAAAACTGACAGGCACCTAATATACAGGATCAATTATTTTTAGGAAACCTCTATATGAAGAAATATTGCATATGTAACAACCATCAACAGGTTAGAAGGTTTTGCTATATGATGCTTTCCACCTATGACATCTTAAGTGGAGACTGTTAAAGAAAACCAAAGCCTAAAAGTAGTTAAAGTGGTAAAAACAGATTTTATACAGGAACTATTTTAAAAGGGGAAAGGACACCTCAGTCTGATCTCAGGTGGCCTCTGCCTGCAGCGGCTAGAAGCAGGGTTTCAGTTCCCAGCCAGAGATTGAGGTCGGCCTGTGGCAGTTAGAGCACCAAATCCTAGCCACTAGACCAGTGGCCAGTGACAAGGCCCTGGCCCATCAGCTGTGTAGAAATGAATTTCAACATAGAGATGGAAAATAGTGAAGCAGGTAAAGTGTTTATTAGGAGGAAAAAGAGTACGTGTGGATAGACACATGGGGTGGCTCAGAGAGAGAGTCGTGCCCTTGTGGTAGTTTAAATCACTTTTATGAGGCATTTCTTCTGGGTTTCCTTTGACCAATCATCTTGCTTTGCCTGATTCAAAGTCCTTATTTGGTTTATCTCAGGGTCCTCCCCTGTGTGTGCAGGCATCTCTTAGCCAAGATGGATTCTAGCAACGAGGTCTATGGGTAAGTTGACATCGCCTACTTTGGCGTGACACTCCCTCCCTTTTTGGACCTCCAGGGAGCCTTTCTGTGCATGTGTAGTTGAGAAGGTCTCCTTGATTTCGAGAATGAGGAATATGTGGTCTCTTGTCTTGTATCTGGGCAGGGCCCAGCTTCTCCTCCCCCCTGCTGCTCAGCCTGGTGCCCATCTACCTCCTGCCTCAAGTATAGAACTGGGCTCAATTCTGAATACAACCTGGGCAGTGGGAATTTATAGTGAAGGAATTGGGGGCAGGCGGTCAGTGAATGGAAAGTCACTAAGAGGAAACATCAGGGGTGAGGGACCACCTGGATAGACTGACTTAACAGGCTTGATGGTGACCAGGGTGATCAGATATCAAGGGTGGGGCTTCTCACTAAACTCACTAAGCATTTGCTAAAATTGGGTGATGCAAGGACAAACACATAAGTCCAAAGGTCAACTGAAAATAGGGTTCAGAGGAGCCTGATTGAAGTTTGATCAAGAGGAGAATCTTTGTCAAAACCCCATATATAAGATAGATTTTTTAAAGTATAGCTGTATGAATTAGGACACAGGGAGGCTGAATTCACCACACATTTGAGCTCCCCTTCCTCTGTGGTGGTCACTGAGATGCACCTGTAGAAACCCCAGAGGCCCACCTGTATGAGAAGTTTTGACATATTGATAATGCTGATTGTGGAGTTCATCAGACTTAGTTGTGATTTCTCTCTTCAGCTCTTTCTGGGTATTGACCAAATTACTGAGACTCCAGAAGCCTCAAAATTTCCTCATCTAAAATGTGAATAATGCAACTTATGGCCTAGGACTTTTAATTACAACAAATAATTCATCAACTAATCTATTACTGAAGATGATAATTGCAGTTAGTGGGTTTTCTGTCAACACAATGACTTTAAATATTACGGAAGAATTTTTACTAAAAGTATAAGCAAGCAACTTACAGCAAGAAATGATTATTTCAAATGGTTTTACCCTGTAAGTTTAAATATACAATTTTTTAATAATTGAGGAATAAAGTGAAATGAGGGATGGAGTTCGTGTTTGATAGTTAATAAAATATAAGGGATAGAAAAAGAGGTGAAGTGAAGGCAATGTCAGTGGATCAGGACCTTGTGCCACAGTGAGATTTCTTGTACGTTTATTTTAAACTACTTCCTTGAAATTAATCTGAAATTGAAACCACTAGGTGGCGTTTCGGGGGCCTCCAAGGAACTCTGGTTCTTTATGTCTCAGCACAGAAAGAGTTCAGGAGAGGCAAAGTGATAGATAAGAAGTGATTTATTAGAATAGGATGCTAATGAGGCTTACAAGCAGACAGGTGAGTGTTGCTCTGCCCCAAGTACTTATCGAGCTACATTTTTATAATCAAAGGAAAAGTGGGGAGAGGGAAAGATCACCTTCTTCCCCATTCTTGAGTAGACATTGCACTTTCATCATCAGCTCCACCTCCAGGTTGGGCAGGGGAGTTTTCTTGTCCCTAGGTGGTCAAGCCACGACTGACATGGCGCTATGAAAAAATTATTTCAGGTCTCAGTACAATGAGGGTCTTTCACTTTGAAATGTCACCTTTCCATAAATTATTGTTTTTTATGTGTGCAAAAAGCATGTCCTATGGGGTCATTAACTTACTGAGCTCACTAGGCAGGATGTGGGTCTCATGCCACCATTGTTTTATTGTGTTGAGGCATGTCTCATGCTTCTGTTGCATGGTTTTGTTGCTATGCAAACCGGCTTGGTTTTGTGGTTAAACAAACCTGATTTCTTGAGTGATCATTAACTTACTGTGGTCTCCCAAAGCCCCCTAATGTTCCCTTTCTATCTGCAATCCCCTAATGGGATTTCTGAGCTAATTATTTGATTATCCTACTCTATATCATTATGGAGTATACTTTTAAGGAGTTTAGAGTCAAATGGGGAAAACAGACTTGAAAAGATACAATGTCAATATCAATGTATTAAGTAATGCATACTGTTAACACAGCATGGCTTTCTGTGGAGGACTTACAAAAAATGTATTAAAATAATGTGTTGAAATATTGAATGAGATGAGATATTACCTGAGCCAATTTTTTAAAGCATGGGTATGCCAACTGGGGTTATTATTTCAAAGAATGTAATTCTCTCCAAATTGTTCAAAGAGAAAGGGATTTGTCCTGGACCATTAAATGATATTTAATCATTGGGAGTACTGATGAAATAGACTGAAGTCTAAGCTTCCAGAAAAATTTCCCAGAATGGTACTACAGGACTGGGTTGTTAATTGAGTTGCTACACCTGTTATAATCAGGAAGCCATCTGCTGATCTGAGAAATTATCAGACAAGAATTCACTCTAGAACCATACTGTTCTGCTACCATCAGGAAGCTGCCTGAATCAGAAGCTAAATCTGTCTTTGTATTGTAACCAAATCAATGTCTTATAATCTGCCATTCTTTCTCTCCCTAGTTATTAAGTTCTGATCTCAAGACTTACAAGATTAATAGACTTACATGAGAGGCAAAAGTGTTAGGGAAATATCACTTTAATTTTCCAGCTTCCACAATTCAAGAAGACATACTAGAGAGAGAGGTTGGAACAAATGTTAAGAAACCACATACACAGTATGAATTATCCATGAGAAATAGGGAAAAAAAAAAAACATCAGACTGAAGAAACAGCAAGCAAATGTATCGGGATATGGAATAACATGAAGTATGTAAAAATATAAACAATGATATTACAGCATTAAGTACAACAGAGAAAGTGACTATAAAACTGGAATAGGTAGACAGAGGCTACAACGTAGAGGGTTTTTATCACAAAACCAAAATGTCTTGTTCCATGGGTGATGAGAATGTTCCCTTTCAGAATAGATGGCATATGACAAACACTGTGCCTCTGTCTCAGGAGTGGAAAAACATTTTCCCCTCATTCAATCCACTTTTCACACACTCTTTTCTTGAAGATTTTTTCTGCTTGTAATTGATACAATACAGTGTAAATTATTAAAATATAAATTATGATTCTACTTTTAAGAAAAAGCCAGTTTTAGGGTTATATAAACCTTTATGGATTCCTGCTTTCATTTAATATTTAACCTCTGAGGATTATGAATTTCTTTGCAGGTATATTAAAGCATGAAGTATATATTTCCCTCAACACTTTTAAGCAGATATTAGCAATAGAGTTTTCAGAACATAATAAATTTTCTGAAATATGAGAATATTGAAAATATAATTAAGGAAAAAAGATCCCACAAAATTGAACAAAGAGTTCCAAAAAGGAACCAAATTGAACCTTAAGAATGAAGCATATATTAAGATAAAATGTCTCACTTCCAGCTAGGAGGTAAGGGCAGATCTCAGTGCAACAACTAGAAAACATAGATGCATTACAAAAATAATATTTTTTTCTTACAAAGCTAATATTTTGAAGACATCAGGAGTCTGGAGAAACCACAAAGACTAGATGAATTAAAATTCTAGAGAGTAAGAGACCTTCTGAGATAAGCTGATGGTGACTGGCTATTTCCTTCCCTAAGGGTGTTTACTTACGCTGTGCTCAAGATAAAGACCAAGCTTGGTAGCCTTTAAGATGGTCTCCAAGCATGTCCACCACCTGATCCTCAGGCCTTTGTGTAACTACCTCCCCTGGAGTGTGGGATGTATCTACTGACATAAAATAGAACGTGGCAGAGTGATGTGACGTGGCTTCTGTGATCAGGGTTTGAAAAAAGGGATGCTTATCTTTCAGATTCTTGCTCGATCATCCATGGGGAAACCAGAAGCTCTTCATGTCATTCCTGTGGAAGAACTCATCTAGTGAGGGGCCTTGGCCTGCCAATAACCAAGTGAGAAGGCTTGGAAGTGGATCTTCACCCACAGCCAAGCTGTCACAGGAGACCACTGCTATAGGTATATTAACATATGACTGAAAATTCATGTGAGATCTTGAGAAGGAGGCACCAGCTAAGAGATGCCCAGGTTTATGACTCACATTCTTATGAGATTTTTTTTTTTTTTTTTTTTTGTGATATGTGGGCCTCTCACTGTTGTGGCCTCTCCCGTTGCGGAGCACAGGCTCTGGACACGCAGGCTCAGCGGCCATGGCCCACGGACCCAGTCACTCCGCAGCATGTGGGATCTTCCTGGACTGGGACATGAACCCGTGTCCCCTGCATCGGCAGGCAGACTCTCAACCACTGCGCCACCAGGGAAGCCCTATTTTTGCTTTTTAAGCTGCTAAATTCTGGAGTTATTTGTTATGCAACAATAGACAACTAATAAATGCAGTGATTAATTCATCAAAAAGATATGACAATCCTAAAGGTGTATGCAATTTATAAATTGCAAAATAAAGTTTCAAAATAAATGAAGCAAATGTTATACAACTGTAGGGAAAAACAGTTGAAGACACAATTATAATCTGAGGTTTCAGCACCCTGCTTTTAATAGTTTAAAGAACATCTATGTAGAAAACCAGGAATGATTTATAAGACTTGAACAACACTATCAAACTGACTTGACCTAATTGACATTTATGGAACAATCCACTCCAAAACATCAGAATGCACATCTTTTTAAAGTGAACATGGGATATTTAACAAGATAGAACATATTTTTTTGCCATAAAACAAGTTGAAAGGATTCAAATTATACAAGGTATCTTTTCTCACCAAAGGAATTGATATAAAAATCAATAACAGAAAGGTAACTAAAACAAAAAACCATCCAAATATTTAGAAACTGGAAATTATACTTCTAAATAACCTATGGGTCAAAGACAACTTTGTAAGAAAAATTAGAAATATTTTTAACAGAATAAAAATGAAAACACAACAAATCAAAATTTGTGCAATGTAATTAAAATACTTCCTAGAGGGATGTTTAGAGCACTAAATGCCTATATTAGAAAAGAAAAAGGTGTGGAGTTAATGATCTGAACTTTCTCCTTAAGATATAGAAAATGAAGAAGAAATTATACATTAAGTAAGCAGAAGAAAGGAAGTACATAATAAATGTAAGAATACAATTCATGAAATATATAAACATTGCCAAAACATATATAAAACATTGCCTGCAACAACTTTAAAATGTTTATTATTTTCAAGCAATCTGATAGCTTCTTCAACATAGATTTTGTAACATTGAGTAAACCTGAACAAATTTCAAGACTGCTTTCTTTCAGATGATGTTACTGACAATAATATAATTAGGCAGATTAAATAATAAATGTAAAATGAATCCCACCTAATTTAAAAAATAAAATATACCAGGGGGCTTCCATGGTGGCGCAGTGGTTGAGAGTCTGCCTGCCGATGCAGGGGACACGGGTTCGTGCCCTGGTCCAGGAAGATCCCACATGCCGCAGAGCAGCTGGGCCCGTGAGCCATGGCCGCTGAGCCTGCGCATCCGGAGCCTGGACTCTGCAGCGGGAGAGGCCACAACAGTGAGAGGCCCGCATACTACAAAAAAGAAAAAAAAAAAAAGTTAGTTACAATGTAGCTTTGTTAAAGTGACAAGGAAAGGGGCTTTCTGCTGAGGGCAGTTTCCTGCAAAGAGCTGCTTACAAATCCGCCATCAGACATCATTCCATTTCTATGGGATCAGGGGTGAAGTTCCATCTTCTGTCACTTCTTCATGCTGACATGGGGCGCTGTATTCTCAGAGTCGAAGATGTTGACATGAGTATATAGCATCTCTTTGCTGACAATTTTAGTTCCCACTTACATATGCAGGCAGAGCAAGCTACAATTATTTTGATGTCCACAAAGACATAGATTATTATGAGCAATCGTGTTAATCCCATTCTCTTGAGGCCAGTTCTTGGAATTGTACTGGCTGTAGACTCAGTACTGCTCAAGTTGGAGTTGCTTATGTCATGGCTGACGTCTGGCTTTTTCCCACTGGTGGCAGTTACAGTATCTGTAAAACAACTCAGGAAGGTGCATCAGACACTGAGTCTGTGACTTTGTTGTCCTGATCATTAACTGCTCTAGGCCACTCTTTGTGACTCAGGGAGTCCTGGGAGACTTCAGCTTTTCACGACCAGAGGCAGGAGATGTGCAGGGGCCTTTGTACTTGGCAGGAGGGAGGCCTGGAGGCTTCTGCTTGGTTCCAGTTTTCCCTTTAGAGAAGTAATTGCTAGAAGGATAGGCCCCTCCTTTGACTTGCAATATTTCTGACTGGCAAGTGTTCCCACATTTTTAAATGTTCAACTTTACTAATATATTTTCAACCAGGGTTAACTTTGACACTGCTAACTTTGACACAAATCTTTTTTTTTTTTTTGAACAAGAAAGAGACTTTATTTCCTTCCATCTTTTCAAACTAAAGTCCAAGGAATATTTGACTTGTAACATTTCTGACAGACAAATGTTTCCATATTTTTAAATGTTCAAATATACTAATATATTTCAAACCAGGGTTAACTTTGACCCTGTTAACTTTGACACAAAACTTTTTTTTAAATTTTTGAACCAGAAGGGTACTCTATTTCCTTCCATCTTTTCAAACTAAAGTCTAAGGAAAGCACCTAGATTTAAGAAGCAAAGCAGGCGGGGAGAGTAGCTCAGTGTCTACGATCTGCAGCAGAGCCCAACATCCGACTAACTGCAGCGCTTGCCTCCAATCCCAGTACTTACTCTCCACTTCAGATGGACTTCCTGCTCCTTCCACACAAGCTGAAACAGACTGACACCTCCAAGATGCTTGCTGTAGTTGATGAATTTAAAGTCTGCTGTGTCCTTGATGCTTTTTCCTACACCTTCCAGCTCCTGGAAAGTGTCATCTATCCTCATGGCCACCCCTTCCTTACTTCCATCCACTCCCGAACGCACTGCATTCTGGATTCTGCTCTCATCATGCTAGCAGATTGCCCTGATTCCCCAAAGCAACTCAATTTCCAAATCCTTTCTTCTCCATCATCTGAATATTTTGTGCATGTGTCATCTAGTCTTCATCCTTATTCCCAGTGTCTGAAGTTAAGGCCCTCATGTCTCTTGACAATGGTCTTATGCCTGGTTTTCCTGAGGCTTCTTTCTTTGCTTTTCCCAGTTACACAATTATATTGCTGCTTTTTTTTTTTTTTTTGCGGTATGCAGGCCTCTCACTGTTGTGGCCTCTCCCGTTGCGGAGCACAGGCTCCGGACGCACAGGCTCAGAGGCCATGGCTCACGGGCCTAGCCGCTCCGTGGCATGTGGGATCTTCCCGGACCAGGGCACAAACCCGTGTCCCCTGCATCGGCAGGTGGACTCTCAACCAGTGCACCACCAGGGAAGCCCTGTTTGTTTGGTTTTTGATATTGAGTTATACAGCTTCTTTATATTTTGTGGATATTAACCCCTTTTTGAATATATCATTCACAGAAGCTTGTCCCATTCAGTAGATTGTCTTTTTGTTGCTGATGGTTTCCTTCACTGTGCAAAAGCTCTCAAGTTTGATTAGTTCCCATTTGTTTGTTTTTGCTTTTGTGGCCATTGACTGATGAGACAGATCCCCCAGATTGCTAAGACCAATGCCAAAGAGTGTACTGTCTATATTTTCTTGTAGGAGTTTTATGGTTTCAGATCTTACATTTGAGTCTTTAATCCATCTTGAGTTTACTTTTGTATATGGTGTGAGAAAATAGTCCAGTTTTATTATTTTGCATGTGGCTGTCCAATTTACTCAACACTATTTATTATAGAGACTATCTTTTTCCCATTGCATATTCTTGTTTCCTTGATGCAGATTAATTGACCATAAGTATATGTGTTTATTTCTGGGCTCTCTATTCTGTTCCAATGATCTATGTGTCTGTTTTTGTGTCAGTACCTTACTATTTTGAATACTATAGCTTTGTAGTATAGCCTGAAGTCATGGAGGGTGATTCCTCCAGCTTTTTTTTTTTCTATCTCAAGATTGTTTTGGTGGTTCCATACAAAATTTAGGATTATTTGTTCTAGCTCTGTGAAAAATGTCATTGGTATTTTGATATGGATTGCACTGAATCTGTAGATTGATTTGGGTAGTATGAACATTTTAACAATATTAATTCTTCCAATCCATGAACATGGAATATCTTTCCATTTATTCATATTGTTTTCAGTTTCCTTAATCAATGTCTTATAGTTTTCGGAGTTCAGGTCTTTCACCTCTGTGGTTAGATTTATTCCTAGATATTTTATTCCTTTTGATAAAATTGTAAATGGTATTGTTCTCTTGATTTCTCTTTCTGATAGTTCATTATTAGTGTATAGAATGCAATAGATTTCTGTATATTAATTTTGTATCTTGAAACTATTCTGAATTTATTTATTCATTCTGATAGTTTTTTGTGGAGTTTTTAGGGCTTTCTATATATAACATGATGTCATATGCAAATAATAACAGTTTTATTTCTTCCTTTCCAATTTGGAAAAAATTGTTTTGTTTTATTTTCTGATTGCTGTAGCTAGGGTTTCCAATACTGTATTAAAAGAAGTGGTGGGAATGGGTATCCTTTTCTTGTTCCTAATCTTAGAGGAAAACCTTTTGGCTTTTAACCATTGAGTATGATATTAGCTGTGGGTTTGTCATAAATGGCCTTTATTAACTTTAACACATTTCTAAATGCCATGCATGTAATTCAAAGACTAAAATTGCACAACATATGTTCACTTACTTTTGGAATGTTTTTATTTAGACCTTAATATTGCAGCCAAAGATTTATACATATCCTTTCATGTTGCTTTAAAAATAGGGTACCAGAAACTATTCTTAATTTAGTTAGAGCATTACCAAAAATGATTCTAAAATATCAAGAAATATTTCCAGGTTTATATTTCAATAGAAAAGACTGAATTATACTTCTAAGAAATAGTTTTGTCATATTGTTTTACGTAGAGAACCTTAAATGTTTGTATTAAAACACGTCCTTTCATTCAAGTAGTGTTTTTTGAGCAATTACTAAGTGCTAAGGCTTTTCTTGTTGCTGCTTTTATAAGTACTTAGGCTACATCAGTGAACAATAAAAATATCCTGCTCTTATGAGGCTTACATTCTAAGGAAGAAAAGACAGAAAGTAACCAATAACATAATTGTAATAAATCAGTGGTGTGTTAGAAGGCAATATATGTTTTGAAAAACAAAATAAAATGCAGAACAAAGGGAATTAGGAATACTGGTTTGGAGTAGAAGATGAAGTTTTAGTAGGGATTGTTAGGTTAAGTCTCAATGAGGATGTGATACTTGAACAAACTCTTGGGGATGATCAGGGAGGTGACCACACAGATGTCTGTGGGAAGAGCATCTAGGTAATAAGAACAGACATTGCACAAAAACTAAGGTGGGAGAATGTTTGTTATGTTCTAAGAACAGCAAGAAGGCCAAAGCACACAGAAATACTAAACAAAATAAGGACTATTAACAGAAAAAATAATTAAGGGGCAAATGGTGTAGGGTCCTGTCAGTCATCCCAAGATCTTTATTGCTTACTCAGTGGGAAAGGGAGTTTTTTCAGGCCTTTGATTACAGGAGTAAGAGGACCTCATTTTGACTTTAAATGCCTCTGGCTGCAGTGTTGTGAGTAGACTCTAGGTTATGAGGGTGAAAGCAAAGAGGCAATTTAGGAAAGAACTGCATGAATTCAGGCAAAATATATTGGAGCCTGGGACTAGGCTGGAGAAGATTTCAGGTGAAACAAACTTAGTGGGAAGGGTTGAGGAGTTCAGGAGATTGCATGTTAAGTTTAGGATGGTTTTGAAACATCCACCAGAGAGCCACACAGGCAGTTATAAATACATGTCTGAGTGGGCTTGGTGCTGTCTGGTGATCACTAGTGAAAAAAAGGTAGTTAGAGCCATATGATATAATGAGATCTGGAAGCCCAGGTTATTCCTACATTAAGAGGTAAGGGAGAATAAAGAGACCAGCAAAGATCTATGGAGAGAATTTTCCAGTGGGGTAATATAAAAGCCGATAGCATTTGGTGTCCTAGAAACAATGTCAAGAAGGCATGTGAGGGAGAAGGAAGTGATTAATTGTGCCAAAAACTGGTCATCAGTAGAATATAACCTATCGTTCAAGCACCTACAGTGACAGGTGGGGCAGACAATAACATTTTTGGTTGAAGGAAAAGGAATCAAAATCCAGTTGAAGTGGGTTTGAGAGAGAATAAAAGAGGAGGAATTAGGGATATTAAGCATAAGTATGTTTTCAAGAGTTTTGTGTTTTGTTCGGTAAAGGAGAGAGAAGGCAGGACAAGTTGATTCAAGAGAAAAACAATAAGAAAAATAATATCGTGCTTGTGGAGCAGGGCAAGAACACTGAAAATAACTGATGATGTAGGAGTGATAGGAGAAGTTAGGTGAAGCATCGATCTTGTAAGTTCAGTGTAAGAGAGGATGGAGGAATAGATTACTAATTGTGTTCTGGGACCCAATTTCCATCGTGTTTTGGGAAGGTTTTCCCGCCGACATCAACAAGTTAATCTCCAGCCTCTTGACTAGGTGTCCTACAGTTCAACTCAGTTTCACTCCATTCTGACAGTATCTATGTGGAGATCGTACCAGATTCTCCAGGTAAAGTGTTCAGCCCAAAAAGACTCCCCCCAATCCCCGCCCCCCCACTTCAAATGCCAGCTACTGTTGCCGAAGTTGTCACCTGTGCTTCTGACTGACCAGCTATAGATTGGAGGTTTCCATGACCTGTTACAGTTATTTGCTAGAGCAGCTCACAGAGCTCAGAGTAGCATTTTACTCTCTGGATCCCCTGCTTACTATAAAAAAAATTTAACTCAGCAACAGTCAGATGGAAGACATGCGCAGACAAGGTATGGGAAAAGGGTGTAGGTTTTCTGTACCCTCTCCAGGTGTGCCTCTCCACATGCATCTCTAGGTGTTCACTAAACTGGAAGCTCTGGTCTTTTTTATTTGTGTGTTTCATTGTTCGTTGCTGTACATTACATTCGTATGACTTAACTTTTGGGTTTTTATGGTGGCTTCATTACATAAGCTTGGTTGATTAGATCATTAGCTACTGGTGATTGATCCAACCTCCACAGAAGTTGGGACGGGACTGAAAGTTCCAACCCTCTAATCACATGGCTGGTTCTCCTGGAAACTGGCTCCCATCCCTGGGTACCTCCACAAGTCACCTCATTCAAAAAATAAAACACAGCTTTATTATGCTCATAAATTTAGGAAATTCCCAGGATTTTAGGCCCTCTGAGTCAGAAACTGGGAGGAAGACCAAATATATATTTCTTATAAATCACAATATCACATTTATGCTTAGTTGGGTGAAATGAGGGGGGAAGTCAGGATATAGACATGCAAATAGATACAGATTTAGTGGTTCCTTCTACCATTTGGTAGTTTCTTCTGACTGCTCCAATTTTCTCAGTGAAATAGGAAGCAAGATCATTTTTTGAGAATGATAATGGAGAGGAGGTTTTAGAGGATCTAGGGAACAGGAAAAGATGTGAAATAGATATTTAAGAGCATGTGAAAGGAAATGGGTTAGGGAAATGTATGATTGTTAGTCACCTTTAGGAGAAAATTGCCACATTATAATCATGAAATCAAAATGAGAAGAGCAGGCATGTTCTTTTTTGTGTGTGTGTATACACACACACATTCAGATTCAGCAGAGTCTAGGTGGAAATTTGGACTTAGATTTGAGGTTTTGCCAAGAAAATGTTAATGAATAGAGAGAATGCCAGGATATTTGAGGGTGAATGCAAAAGATTGATTTGAATTATTGGTCATGGATTTAAATTAAGAAAGTAAGAAAAAGGATGCAAATTGGGTGAGTGAATGTGAAAAGATAATAGGATCAGTGGATTGGATGTTCTGTTGGGACAGATGTTACTGGAATTTGTGCACTATATTGAGTGAGCTGTGTGGAGTCAGGTTTGTGAAACTGAGATTATTGTAGTTATTGGTAATGACCTTGACATGGGTCTAAGTGGTGGAGTTGTTATGAGGGACATGAGCTTTTGAGTAGAACAGTCCCTGGGGATAAGAACCAGGATATTAGAAAAATCATCTAAAGGGAGATAAAATCTCAAAAAATGTTGGAGGAGTGAGCATGAGCCAGAGCTGTATCTTTTAATATTTGTAAAATAACAAATTGACAGTCATTTTATTACATTAAATCCCCAAGATATTGAATTTTAAAATAAATATATCAATGTAGTGATATACTTGATTATACATTTGGAAAGAAGGGATTTTAAAAGTAGGGGCATCCTTTGAATCACTAAACAGCAAGTTTAGTGTACAATAACTGGCATTAAAGAAATTTTAAAAGATTTTAAAAATATATTTTATGAAGAAAAGGGGAGAAATAATGTTTAATTTCATTTTTAAGGTTATTCACAGTTTAGCTATGCAGGGGTATATTGCAGTGTTTAGAAAAAGCTATCTTATTAAATGCTGTTTGATAATTTTATTGAATCATTACATCTCCCTGAAATGAGAGTTTGAATGCAGTTTCATCAATCGATACTGAAATCATTATCTCTGTTGCCTGTGACCTTTTCTTATTATATCATATTTCTAGTTAGCCCTCCATAGAATTCAGTCCATGTTGTAGAAACCAAAGAGTGGGTTAAACTTTGAGGAGTGTAGGACCTATTGATTCTTTGCTTCTCTGTATACAGTTCCCTATGGGGGATGTAAAGATGGACTTTTGACTAAGAGTGTTGTACAAGCTGGGACTGGAGGACAGATGCCAATGTGGGACTAGCCTCAAACATAAAGCGTAAGAGGAGACAGAGGTAATGACTGTGAGAAGAAAGAGATGTACAGGGGATCAAGTGTTGTGAGTAAAGACACGGGAAAGGGAATGGAAGTGGGGCAGGACGTCTGACAGTATAAAAGAATGGAGAAAGACAAAAAGGAGTACAACAAAAGAGGGTTTTCTTAACTCTGAGGCTCTGACCCTCACTTCCAAACTTGCTATTTATGTCTCATGCTGCTGGCAAAAATGTTAGTAACCTACATCAGAGTACAACTTGACCTAGAATTTAAGTTCTTCTGCTTTTTTTTTCTTTAATAAAAACATAACCTCTCCTATTCTACCAGAGGGACCCTATACTACTTCAATGCATGGCTGGTCCTTAAAACACAGAATTTTACTAGAGAAATCAACCCTTCCTTTCAAAGAATCAAAGTAGACAGGATGAGAAACCTGAAGTTTAGGACAATGTTTTGGCTTGAAAACCAATCAGCCTCTTGGCCCATTATTTAGATATATTACAGTTATGATATTTGATATTTATATTATTTTAAACATTAAATGTCCTTTTCTCATTCCCAATATCCTCACATCATTTATGTCTTCCTCTTCTTTTTCTTACATGGATTGTACTTTTTTACCTTCCTTTTGAAAAACTGACAAAAGAGCCTGAATAATAATGTTTTAATTGGGAAATAATGCACTGTAATATGGACTCTGATATTGGTAGAATGTTCTAATTTGCACAATAAAATGCTTCCAATAATTTAATGTAATATATGGAGCCCACAGAAGGAAGTAAGCTTTATTCATCTGGATTCACAAAGGCAAATTACTTATAGTTCTTTTTTTCCTTTCAATGATTAACAAATATTTAAATATAGGAATGATTAATAACTAACTCAGGACTTGATGACTATAATAGCAAGATTGAAAAAGATTACTGGAACCATACAATTTTACACACATATACAACTTATATAATAGTGGAAAGTCCTCTTTATTAAGGAACCGGAATGATTCTTACCACTGGAAAAAATGAATCATCTTTGTAGAACTTCTACGTTTTACCTTAAGCTCTTTGCTTAAACTTTTTCCTAACGTGTTTTGAGTTTGTAGCAAACAAAGAAAAGCATTACTTCTTTCTAATGTTTCTGCAAATGCTAGGTCGACATCCTCTATTATCTGCTTTTCCATGCTCATTGGATTAGACTTTTTTTGTCCTCTCTGACCATGAATTCCTTTATTTTGACTTGCCACTCTTTTGAATGATTTCTCCCCATGTGGTGATCATAAGAGGCATTTTAATACTCTTTGGTGGATAGCTTTTCTATATTGGAAGCTTGAAAAACAGGAAAGATCCAAAAAGTAAGTTGGCAACAGCAGCAACTTGCAAATTTACTGTTATTAAGAGGATTTCTTAAATCTCTTATTATGATTACCTATTTTAGAGAAGCAGAAAGAAAAGCCTGAATCCAGTTTAAGGCTTTTTATGCAAATCTTCCTTTGCCAATAACAACTTTCATGCCTCATCTACTGAACTTGACACCTAGAACCCCTTCCCTGACCCATCCTGGGGGAGGAAGATGGAAATAGACTCCAATGGCACACTTAAATAATGGTTCTAGTTCAAATTGTATCATGAACAATAATAAAACAGGCTTTGAAGTTAATCTACCCCTCCAAAAGTATAATCTGGTTCATAAAATATGTTTTCCTAAATAAGAAAGTCTTTGATCCAGTATAAGTTAGAGCACTCCCACTAGTGGGTGGGTCTTCCCAGGAAAGAAGTCAATGGGATACACCCTAATACACCTCCTCATCCTGGTTTCTTATCTACTTGCTTTGCAGGTGATGGCTGTGTTGATCACAGAAGCTGGGAGACTCACTATGGCTATTGCGAGCAGTTGGGTGTTTTATGTTGTCCTCATTAGGAATTTACCTGGAAAATAAGTCCTCCTCCATCAGTCATCTTTGCCTTGAAGACAGGTTTACCAACACTGCCCAGACATGCTCCAGAAGGAGCCATTAACCTGGCATTGTCAGCAGCCCATATGCATCCAGAGGGGAAGCAAACTTGGGTTCAAGCAACTTTCTGTCCAGGAACCCCGTAAACCAGTGCTTCTTAAATTAAACTGTGCACAGGAATCGCTTTGAATATTGTTAAGAATGAGGGACCAGCAGGTCTAAGATGGGGCCTCACCTGCATTTCCAACAAGCTTCCAGACAATGCCAGGGCTGCTGGTTTGTTGACATAATGTAAGTAACAAAGTTCTCAATGGACTCGAGATAACTTCTTTGTGTTTCTCCAATAAATGGGCTTCTTTTCCTTAACTGATGTGAAGTGAAAAGTCGTTCACTTGCCTTAAACCTACAGGTGGGCTAAGGAGAACAGTATCAGGATGTCTGTCAATTAGTTGGTAATTTTCCAACACTGATGAGTCACTGTATGCCACATTGTGTGGGTTATAGTACAGACATCATATAACTGAACTGGGGCATTTTGAGAACAAAAGGAAGCACTTTTAATAACGATGCTGAGACTATAAGCAACCTGGAAAATACAGATAGCTCACCCTACTAAGAGTGACAAATGCTAAAGATCTCTGGGTAATTTATTTCGGCTTTACCATATAGAGAATCAAGTTTAAAAATGACCATTGTAACTACTGTTCTTTCCCAGAACAGCTTATGAAAATTGCTGCTTTCTTTCCTCATATATTTTTATAAATGTATCCTCAGATAGAAAGGAATTAAAAAAATACATCCCTTTATAAACCCGTCTTTCTGAAAACACGTAAAAGCTATGATTTGACCAAGGCTTTATTGGGCTTATTAGCATGAGATTATTTCAGCTTGTATAACAGTCGATTGAAATGGTAATTTTCCGGAAGATTTGGGTTGACATTGCCCTACATTCACTAAGACAAATATGAATATTGTTCTCCATGTTCAAGCTAAAATATGATGTGCTTTGATGCACCCTTGGTAAGTGTTGTTCAGCCTTAATCCTGATGATAATTGCCTCTGATGATGATGACCTGCTGTTGTCTTTTTACACAGGCAGGTAGATGGTGTCCTGGTTATGTGATTAGCATCACAAATGTGTTTAATGTATTTTGTGGCTGGTCATCATTTGTTCTGCACAGGAAGTTTGCCCCATGTAGGGGATATCTCTTAATTTCACAATAAATATTGATCTACATTCTGCCAATTTTAATAGCTTGTCCTTACAGACAAACTTGAGTGCTCATAGTTTGCATTGGGCACCGAGGATTTTACTGTAAGTTCACGGTTCTTAAACAAGATTTGTTTGAAAATCATCTTCACTTTATCTCAAGTGATTTACTTTTAAATCCTCTAACTGAATTTTATGTGTGTGCAATTGCTGTACACCAACTTTAATATCACACTATAATGTATGGTTTTAAAATTCTTTGACTCTTAAGAGAAACGGTAGAAGCCGAACTCAATTACCTGTAGGTGGGCTGTCACTAAAATAAGAGAAAGCCTGCTTTTTTTCCCCCGGTATAATTAATTAGCTTGAAGCTGGCATACAATAATTTGTCAGCTAGAGATAACCCTATCTTAACCCTTTTTAAAATATAGATTTCATATGTAAATTTAAGATGTTGGCTACTTGAATTGGTAGTTCAACTTGTTTGTTGTTTTAGAACTATATAATTTTTCTTAAATCCGCAATGACTAGTTTAAATAAAGCTCCCCCCAAGAAAATATTCCTTCTCATCTTTATACTGTTTCTTGTATAGGCAACTGAGTAATTACAACTTTTTATCAGGCCCTCAATTTATCTATTCTTTTCCCATAAATTACCAAAAAAACAAAACAAAACAAAACAAAACAAACAAACAAAAAAAACGCTGAAGTGATATTTTGGTAAGAACTGAGGACTTTTGTCCTTTATAATGCAAAACTATTATATATGTAGATATATTTAAATCATATACATATATGTTTTTAAATAATAATGTAAAATAAGTAGATGAAAATGGATGATCTAAATTCCCACTGGTTAACCAACCAAAACATCTAATCTTTATTTAAAGCTACTTAAAATATACTTATCAAGTTTCCTCATTTTTTTCTCAAGTGAATTACTTTTATATCTCCTGACAGAATGCTATGCTTATGTCAAGCTATTACACTCTATTTATCTCTATATTAACAAATTCTCATTCTTAAATTATTTTTCCCCTTGACTTATATTCCAGACATAAAAGTAGGTTCTTTGCCCAATCAATATTTATGTTTACCTGATAGAGAAGTTGTTCAGTTCTTTAGTTTATCTAGAAAAAAACAGCTTGCCCAAATCCAAAATTAATTTACTGTTTTTATGAGATTCTAGATTTTTAAAGTTTAACAAAGATTTTCTTTGCTTAAGTTCAGTTTTCATTATGTTTTTAGTTTTTAGCTTTTTGTTTTGAAATAAAATCAGACACAGTTAATTTGCAAAAGCTACTACAAGGGATCTCCATATACCTGCCACCAGTCCTCAAATACTAATGTCTTCCATAATCATCATTCAGTTATCAAAACCAGAAAATTAACAATGACACAACTCTATAAACTACTTTTACAGAATTTATTAAAAATTCACCAATTGTCCTTCCAATTGTTCTTTTTCTGGATCAGAATATACTCTAGGATAATATTGTATTTAGTTGTACATGGGAGATGAGGAGAAAATATTTCATTCACTTGAACTTGTATGTATCTAATTAACATAGTTAGTTATAAACAACATGCAAAGAATGCTATCAGGTGATAATGGGACAATACTGCAATAACTGCAGTTGTTTAGAGCTTATCATAACAAAAACATTTTGGGCTGGAGAATACTATTATTGACACTATTTAGAATTGCCAGTGCATAGTGATGATAAAAATTAGGCTGATTTTGGTTGACATTATTTTGTTTTTTAATTCTCTTTAGACAGTTTCCCTCCTTATTGTCTACGTTCTGGGGGGATGAGCTTCTATCACCTCCCCATTGTTATGTTCCTGCTGGTGTGATAAAAAAATGGTGAGATCTTATTTGCTAGGGATGCAGGTTCCTTGGAGGTGGAATGTATGCACTCAGTTTCCAAGATAGGGAGGGACTACATTGCAGAGGACCTTGAATGTCCTACATCTCACAAGTTAACTGCTTAAAAATCCAGAACAGTTTCAGGAACCTTAATAAATGTAAAGTTCAAAAGAATACATGAATAAATTTTTCCTGATTATCATACAGGTGACATAAACATTCATGTTAGTTCATTTAACTGTAAAATAGAAGTGGAAACTCAGAGCTCTGCTAACAAAGAATGCTGATTTCCTCACTACAGGTATTGAAGAGGCAATCTGCATAGACACAACTGGAATATTCATCATGTTGGTGATACAGCATGTAGAGGAGAATCAAAATATTCAGTGGATAACAGTTCTAAAGAATAAAACATCTCAGACTGAAAAATTGTACCAGGACTAGTACCAGGATATAAAAGGATCTGTTTCTAATCAGTTAACATTTTATCCAAATTACCCTTAATTGTGATGATTTTCTGTCCCTTCAGGACCCTTTATTTTAATGTGACAATGAATTAATATAAGGCTTTAAAACATGACTAGTTATCTGAACTAATGATTGAGTTGGTATTTACTCTTTCATCTAACTTAATATTATGTTTACTGAAGAACATTTATTGCTTAGCAAAATGGTGCAAAAAAGAAATGCAAAACAAAATAACACAAAACAAAAACTCCACTATTCCAACATTGGTTATTTTAGCTTGTGTATGATACTCAGTTAGAACTGATTTAGGCCTTACCACCAAAATTTCACTATTTCATTGCAAATAGTAACTTTCCCCCCCCAGAAACATCTGGGATTTAAAATATAAAGTTCACATTTATTTAGATGGCATCAAGGAAACAAGCCTCTCGGAAATCCCTCACTCAAGAAATATTTGAATGTCGCAGCTGATAATTCCACAACTGCCCTGTATTACTGTGTACATTAATTTTTATTGTTATTCTATAAAATCCATGGAGATAGGTGCTTCCCATATACTGACAAGCACTGCAATCCATAAAATTATTCAATAAATACTTGTGGAATAAAACTGATAAACAAGTCTGATTTATATTGGTAGCTGCCCGGGCAACAATGATAAACTGGGATTACCAAAATTACTTTGGAGGAGCTAACATTATAAATAATATTGATAGATAATAATTTAGCTCTTGCCATGTGCCAGACACTGCCTGTTTTACATTGCTGACTCATTTAATCTTTATCACAGTCTTAGGAATATGTCCTAATGTTGGTCTCATTTTGCATAAGAGAAAATTGAGACAGGAAGAGGTGGAGTAAACTGACTATAAGTACAATTTTTCCTCTGGGTCTGTTTGCTGAACCAGAAGAGATGGTTGAGAGGCTGAACAACACTTTTCATTGTCTCACTTTGGTAGAGGAAAAGCAGATTGAGGTCCAGATTCTTCCCAGAGTGCAGCCCTGGTAAACTTCCCAGCGTGTATACTGGAAACCTCCAGAGCTTCACTCTGGAGAATGGGTAAACTAGAAATGCCCTCTCCTTTGCCACACAGTCCCCCAGACTTAAATCATCTGAGTGACCCAGTAAATCTCAAGGCTAATGTTGGATGACAATGACGCCAATTTAGAGTCTCTTTAGGCATCTGACAGAAACAAACATAAATCCTCTCATTCTAGGCCTCATTTTTTTTAATAATGACTTTTTAATGCAAAATCTAGAACACAATCTAGAGTAATCTAGGCATGTGATGATATATGATGACATGAAGGAGAGTCAAAGTAAATAATAAGTAGCAGAAAGAGACTACATTCCCTCCAAATAATAGAATCACCATATGCAGACTAAAAAGCTCATGGATATAAAAATGTTAAATTTTCTTTTTCAGCAAAGAAACAGAAAGTATAAGGTATTTTTAGAGTTAAAAAAAAGACCTTATTTACAAATAATAGAGCTGAAAAATATAAAAATAAAAATTATGTATTATATTGATGGTTTAAGACACAATTAAAAAGAACCATGTGATTTGGTTTGCTTTCTCACTTCTGAGAGGACTTGATAGCTGCATGAATATTTTATAAGAATTAACTAAAAAAAATACTGAAAGCTTTTAGTTAATACTTTAGTACATGATAACTATTACTTAACTCTAGAGACAATTTTTAGGGTAAACGTAAAGTACTCAACCCACCCATAAAGTATGGATTCTCAGGGCAGCACAGCAGGGCAAGACAGGGGAAATGCGATACTGAGGAGAGACAGAATGAGTGAGAGAAGGTGGAACAGAGGCAGGAATAGAATGATTTGATACCTGCAGGGTATCAAATCCCTCCTGTTGAAAGATGTTCCCTCCTGCAGGGCCAGCTCCTGAGGCTCAGAGCTATCAACCTGAAACACATGTGACTGAACAGGTTATATCATGGAACTTGTGATCCTAATTGGATGGAATCACAAACTGTGCCCTCCTTCAGGGCAGTCGATATCTGTCTTCTATCTGTCTTCCTTTCTCCAAATTAATGATTCTGTCCTGAGCAACCTGGGAAAACTACCCTCTCCCTCAAAATAAATTCCATTAAAAAATCAAGTGATATAATCAATGTAAAGTACTTAGCACAAGTCCTGGTCCAGAATTATTACTCAGCAGAAAGTTATTTCACTCCTCTAGTGGCCATTGCCCATATCCACTTGCGGCCATGGGGAGGAAGCTAAATGGGGAAGGAGGTGGTAACTCATCCCAGTTCTCCTCTTCCTCCCTCCTCTTTACCTCTTCTCATCTTCTGCTTGCTTGCTGCCGGTGGTGCCACTTCCTTCAGATATTCAGACCTAACTCTGTCATGAATTCTCCTTTCTCTGGGGAATTGTAACCCTGAAATAGATTAGATAACGTATACTGTTTGTGTGAAGTTCAACGTTAGCATCCTCATAAGATAATCCTACCAATAAGTATTTTCCCCATAGGGCACTAAAGGAAAGGGTCTTTGTAAAAGGATGATAATTCAGGAAGCATTTGTCAGATACAAGACCCGCCAGTTTCTATTTATGTTGAAAATGTTTTCAGTAGGAACAGTGCAGTGTACTCTGGGCTGGCTACTGCTGCCACTGTGTCTGTAGTGGGCACTCAGCTGACAGAAGCAGACCCAATGCAGTTTGAGCGGATAAAAATTAAAATAAAGATTCATCATAACTCTTCAGAGCCACAGACTTTACTCAAATCATGGGAATACTGTACAATGGGAATGCCTTGCTGAATTATGTGTTTCCTTCCTTGACACTTAAAAACAGTCATAATTATGGTTCAAATGCACACCCCAGGCCAGTCCTGCCATATCTCAATTTAGGAGGAGTTTTCTTTTGTTCAACAAAGGTAAATAAGAAATAAAGGCAAAACGAAACAGCATAAAACAAAACAAAGTACTGAACTTAAGCATAGAAAACAAATGTGTAAAGATCATAAAACGTACATTTAGCCCTGGCCACGTAGAATTCTTCCATTCTCCATGACATTATGCAGGATTATTTGAATATATTTTCAAATTAGGAATAGGAATATATTTTGAATATATTCATTATATATTCATTATGAAGATATTTTCAGCACCTCCTGGCTAATAGAGACAGAGCTTAGTGATTTCAAAGATTTCTTTTGCTTCGAATTGTTGAGATTGTTATACGCATTCCTCAATCTTTCTGGGTGATAGGGTCAACCATATAATCGTGGCTTACAAATATAAATTTAGAACATATTCATCCGATTATACATCAACTTCTCGCTATGTTAGTATTACTCTAAGTCTTAATATTCACTGGCAAAATTGCAAAGGATTAAATTACACTGTCAGAAATGTACCTATTTGTTAAGTTATAGAAAGCCAAAGCAAAGATGAATGAATAACTCAAATAAAAATATTTTCATCAACTTTAATATCGTTGATATGGAAAATAAACATAGAAATCACATGAAACCTTTGTTATCATATAATTTCCAGTACTTCTTATTTTCAAGGAGGGCACAAGTAGTTTTTAAAAATTACTGACTTTCCAAAACTGAATCTGTAGAATACACAAAATCATTTAGAAATTGTTTCCTAAATTAAAACAAAATCTTCAAAAACATTTACTTCTAAAATTTTGAGATTGATTCCCAATGCATTTTTAGAATACCTACAAGTCCCCCAAAATGGCAACATATATATGTCTACCACACAGAAGATTGAGACAACACCCACTTATAATCTATCTCTGGATGCACTTTGTTTTTCTAATCAAATACATATACCTGTGTAGATATTTAGGTCCTAAAAATGAAAAAATAAAAAGGAAATACTGTGTTTTATGTAAAGTTTTTTGGAAAAAAAAAAAAGAAAAATGGTCTAAATCAAGGTCATACAAGTTGTAGAGTTTGGAGTTTTATTTCATTAAGCTTTATGCCCAGCACATGACAGGGACCTGCATGGAATCAGGTGAATGCCAGTTTGGACATGGTTTTCCCACTATGCTCTGGGAACCCTGGAAAGTTTACGTAAAATATGAACCTCAGCTCCTTATTAACAAAAATAGGCATTATAGCGGGCTTCCTTGGTGGCACAGTGGTTGAGAGTCCACCTGTCAATGCAGGGGACATGGGTTCATGCCCCAGTCCGGGAAGATCCCATGTGCCGCGGAGCAGCTGGGCCCGTGAGCCATGGCCACTGAGCCTGCGAGTCTGGAGCCTGTGCTCCACAACGGGAGAGGCCACAACAGTGAGAGGACCACGTACCGCAAAAAAAAAAAAAAAAAAAAAAAAAAGACATTATAACAACCCAGGTTTACTGCTGTGAGAATTAGATAGTAATAATAATAACAACAGAACTGTAATTTTATAGTCAAATTGATTAAAGGGTTATGATGTGCCAGATTCTTTGATAAATATTTTAAATAATTGAATTCTCAAAGAACTTTATGTGTAGATATTTTAAAACCTATTTTATAGGTTAAGAAGCTTAGAGCAAAAAAAGTTGAAAATGTTAAATATTTTTTCATCAGATATTAACTGCCTCTATAGATAGTTTATAATATATGAAGCTGCAATAAAAGAAATAACTGTGAAAAAGGTTTCTGCTCTCACAGAGGCTACAGCATGACAGGTACTCAATGAATTTCATTGCTCCTCTGTTTTTTTATATGAGTAACTTCCTCTTTTCTGATTTATGGGGAAGGAATTATGGTGGCAGGTATTGGAGACACTGAGAACTCAGTTCAGTTTCTGTTTTGACCCTGGAACTGTGACCCTCAGATGAGTCATCTGAGCTGCATATTCCAAATCTGTTAAAGCAGATGGAAGAACACACATTGTAAAATAATTAATAAAGGCATTATTAATTGTTATTATGGGGAGACACATCTACCTTCCAAATATTAGAGTTTTGACCCTTTTTCAAAACATTAAAAATAATTTGGTTCTTTTTTTAAACGTATTTACTTTTTTATTCATATAGCAAAATATCCCCTGTGTCATGGATATATTTCCACGTTTGAAATATCTTTATTCTGAAATGCACAATGATTAAAAGAAAAAACTACAAAGGCTAAATCACATCTCTAATAGCTCCTGGAGGCATCCTCTTGCTTTTTTTAACTACAACTTGGAACTTGTTGATTGCCAAAAGTCTTTAAGATTGCGATGGTAGAGCCAGAGCTATAGTCTTTGTTAAAAGGAGGGTAATCATATTATGTTTTGAATGAACAGTTCATCAATTATATGTAAATAGTAATGGTCTTCTGAATTCTCCATTACTTCAAAGATTATCTCAAGATGTCTTCTTATGTATGGATGTCTTTAACAAAGTGTACACAGAGTTTGAGTATTCTCTGCCTATCCCACAAATTTGCCATCTTAAAGAAAAAGACCTGTTCATCTGTGTAATGAAGCATTGGGACTAAAAGACCTAGAAAATTGCAAAACTCGTAATAATCTACTCATTGCTACTGAAGAGGTGGTCCATGGACCAGCAGCACTGACATTACTTGAGCTTGTTAGAATTGCAGAATCTCCTCTACACTCCAGACTGACTGAATCAGAATCTGCATTCTAACAATGTATCCAGGTGGCTGGAATGCATGTTATATTTAGAGGACACTGCAAAGTCACACCTTTACTTGTGCTCAAGGTTTTCTGAACTCAGTCATGTGGTTCTGGAATACAACTTGGTACCAAGAACAGATTCTGGAGCCTTGGAGCAAAATGTGTGTAGGCTGGCCTTCACCCACTGTTAGTTGTTAAAATTACATAGAGAAAAATTCTCTAATACAGAAGGTGAAGGAAATTAAAGTAAGTTTTCAAACTGTCAATTTTTTGTTCAAACTCTTGTCTGGTCAATCAGTCTTTGCTAGCAATTCATTCAGAGACTATGTAGCGTGGATTAAATATAAATATGAATAGGATTGCCAGTATTCACTTCCTCTGAACTCAAGCACAGTTTGAAACCTAGGTATTACCTTCCAACAATAGCAATAGTACTCAAACCCAGAAGACAACAATGAAAAAAAGTAACTTATACAGCTGACATATTGGCTGCTTGAAATCCCCATATTTTTTTCTTTTTCCCTTTCGTTAATGCTTTAAACATATATAAATAAAATAGTGGTATGTAAGTTGGAAGCAAGTATTAAGTTTTAGCTCTGAAACCGGTGGAAATCATTTAATGTTTCTTTTCACTTTTCCAGTTTTCTCAGGACATTGGTCCCAAAGTTACATTTTGTCTTTCAATTTTAGAAGATTTTTCTGGTCTATCTTTAGAAGAGTTCATTTTGACAATATAAACTAGATTATCACAACTAAATATTTACATTATCCTCCCAAGTTTTGTGATATGTAAAAAATTAAATTTAGTTTCAACTTTTCAGTTGAGTATTGAAAACACAGGAAAATTTGATACTGATCAATAAATGAGGAAATTCCAAATACAAAGGAAATTCAAGCTACTAAAATACCTTCATTGGTTTAATTTCTTACTATATGCAAGTTTTTATAAATAACACTGACATGGATTCAAAAATTCATGATAATAATTTATACTAATAGTAATATCTTCCTATCAAAGTAATGACATGGAGAATTATCCCTTTTAAAATGGGTACAGTATTTTAGAATAAAATCAAGATCTATAGCTCTAATTTTTTTTTAATCTCAAGGATTGAAAATGAGCTATGTTAAATTAAATATTTGTATAACATAAACATAACTAATGATCTAGCTGAACTTTCTGACTTAGACTCTGATAAACCATGAACTATATGCATAAGAAACTCCAACTTTACCTGTATTGTCGTCACTCTAATTTGTGGAAAGAATATAACCAGCTGTAACATTTTCAATGACTCTTCAAATACAGATTAAAACTTAAATAATAAACAGTACTAAAAAGAGCACATATTTGAACTTAGAAATACCAGTAAGAAGTTTCAGTGACTAGAGTCTTAACTGGGAACTTTGGATGCATACAGGACATTAAAGAGAGGACATTTTTACATAAATTTTAAAATTTATTATTCACCCAGGACTTTTTTTACCATGACCCAAATGGAAGTTAGTACATTTAAGGACTGACATCTTCATAGCCTAATTCTGCAGCTAAATAAAATCCTGCAGGCACAGTTGGGCTCAAATCATCCAGGTTACCTGACGGAAACAAAAAATAACCTCCACCGTGGTAGAGTAATAAAGCCACTTAGAATTACTGGAAAATTGTTTAATAACATCTGAACCTTCACAAGCTTTTTTTTTTCTTTCTTTTTTTTTTTTATTAAATCAGTTATACATATACATATGTTCCCATATCCCCTCCCTTTTGCATCTCCCTCCGACCCTCCCTATCCCAACCCTCCAGGCGGTCACAAAGCACCGAGCTGATCTCCCTGTGCTATGCGGCTGCTTCCCACTAGCTATCTACCTTACGTTTGGTAGTGTATATATGTCCATGCCGCTCTTTCACTTTGTCACAGTTTACCCTTCCCCCTCTCCATATCCTCAAGTCCATTCTTTAGTAGGTCTGTGTCTTTATTCCTGTCTTACCCCTATGTTCTTCATGACATTTTTTTTCTTAAATTCCATATATATGTGTCAGCATACAGTATTTGTCTTTCTCTTTCTAACTTACTTCACTCTGTATGACAGACTCTAGGTCCATCCACCTCATTACAAATAGCTCAATTTCGTTTCTTTTTATGTCTGAGTAATATTCCATTGTATATATGTGCCACATCTTCTTTATCCATTCATCCGATGATGGACACTTAGGTTGTTTCCATCTCCGGGCTACTGTAAATAGGGCTGCTATGAACATTTTGGCACATGTCTCTTTTTGAATTATGGTTTTCTCAGGGTATATGCCCAGTAGTGGGATTGCTGGGTCATATGGTAGTTCTATTTGTAGTTTTTTAAGGAACCTCCATACCGTTCTCCATAGTGGCTGTACCAATTCACATTCCCACCAGCAGTGCAAGAGTGTTCCCTTTTCTCCACACCCTCTCCAGCATTTATTGTTTCTAGATTTTTTGATGATGGCCATTCTGACTGGTGTGAGATGATATCTCATTGTAGTTTTGATTTGCATTTCTCTAATGAGTAAAGATATTGAGCATCCTTTCATGTGTTTGGTGGCAGTCTGTATATCTTCTGTGGAGAAATGTCTATTTAGGTCTTCTGCCCATTTTTGGATTAGGTTGTTTGTTTTTTTGTTATTGAGCTGCATGAGCTGCTTATAAATTTTGGAGATTAATCCTTTGTCCGTTGCTTCATTTGCAAATATTTTCTCCCATTCTGAGGGTTGTCTTTTGGTCTTGTTTATGGTTTCCTTTGCTGTGCAAAAGCTTTTAAGTTTCATTAGGTCCCATGTGTTTATTTTTGTCTTTATTTCCATTTCTCTAGGAGGTGGGTCCAAAAGGATCTTGCTGTGATTTATGTCATAGAGTGTTCTGCCTATGTTTTCCTCTAAGAGTTTGATAGTGTCTGGCCTTACATTTAGGTCTTTAATCCATTTTGAGCTTATTTTTGTGTATGGTGTTAGGGAGTGATCTAATCGCATACTTTTACATGTCCCTATCCAGTTTTCCCAGCACCACTTATTGAAGAGACTGTCCTTTCTCCACTGTACATTCCTGCCTCCTTTATCAAAGATAAGGTGACCATATGTGCGTGGTTTTATCTCTGGGCTTTCTATCCTGTTCCATTGATCTATCTTTCTGTTTTTGTGCCAGTACCATACTGTCTTGATTACTCTTGCTTTGTAGTATAGTCTGGAGTCAGGGAGCCTGATTCCTCCAGCTCCGTTTTTCTTTCTCAAGATTGCTTTGGCTATTCGGGGTCTTTTGTGTTTCCATACAAATTGTGAAATTTTTTGCTCTAGTTCTGTGAAAAATGCCAGTGGTAGTTTGATAGGGATTGCATTGAATCTATAGATTGCTTTGGGTAGTAGAGTCATTTTCACAATGTTGATGCTTCCAATCCAAGAACATGGTACATCTCTCCATCTATTTGTATCATCTTTAATTTCTTTCATCAGTGTCTTATAATTTTCTGCATACAGGTCTTTTGTCTCCTTAGGTAGGTTTATTCCTAGATATTTTATTCTTTTTGTTGCAATGGTAAATGGGAGTGTTTCCTTGATTTCACTTTCAGATTTTTCATCATTAGTGTATAGTAATGCCAGAGATTTCTGTACATTAATTTTGTATCCTGCAACTTTACCAAATTCATTGATTAGCTCTATTAGTTTTCTGGTAGCATCTTTAGGATTCTCTATGTATAGTATCATGTCATCTGCAAACAGTGACAGCTTTACTTCTTCTTTTCCGATTTGGATTCCTTTTATTTCCTTTTCTTCTCTGATTGCTGTGGCTAAAACTTCCAAAACTAGGTTGAATAAGAGTGGTGAGAGTGGGCAACCTTGTCTTGTTCCTGATCTTAGTGGAAATGGTTTCAGTTGTTCACCATTGAGGACGATGCTGGCTGTGGGTTTGTCATATATGGCCTTTATTATGTTGAGGAAAGTTCCCTCTATGCTTACTTTCTGCAGGGTTTTTATCATAAATGGGTGTTGAATTTTGTCGAAAGCTTTCTCTGCATCTATTGAGATGATCATATGGTTTTTCTCCTTCAATTTGTTAATATGGTGTATCACGTTGATTGATTTGCGTATATTGAAGCATCCTTGCTTTCCTGGAATAAACCCCACTTGATCATGGTGTATGATCCTTTTAATGTGCTGTTGGATTCTGTTTGCTAGTATTTTGTTGAGGATTTTTGCATCTATGTTCATCAGTGATATTGGCCTGTAGTTTTCTTTCTTTGTGACATCCTTGTCTGGTTTTGGAATCAAGGTGATGGTGGCCTCGTAGAATGAGTTTGGGAGTGTTCCCCCCTCTGCTATATTTTGGAAGAGTTTGAGAAGGATAGGTGTTAGCTCTTCTCTAAATGCTTGATAGAATTCACCTGTGAAGCCATCTGGTCCTGGGCTTTTGTTTGTTGGAAGATTTTTTTATCACAGTTTCAATTTCAGTGCCTGTGATTGGTCTGTTCATATTTTCTATTTCTTCCTGATTCAGTCTTGGCAGGTTGTGCATTTCTAAGAATTGGTCCATTTCTTCCAGGTTGTCCATTTTATTGGCATAGAGTTGCTTGTAGTAATCTCTCATGATCTTTTGTATTTCTGCAGTGTCAGTTGTTACTTCTCCTTTTTCATTTCTAATTCTATTGATTTGAGTCTTCTCCCTTTTTTTCTTGATGAGTCTGGCTAATGGTTTATCAATTTGGTTTATCTTCTCAAAGAACCAGCTTATAGTTTTATTGATCTTTGCTATCGTTTCCTTCATTTCTTTTTCACTTATTTCTGATCTGATTTTTGTGATTTCTTTCCTTCTGCTAACTTTGGGATGTTTTTGTTCTTCTTTCTCTAATTGCTTTAGGTGCAAGGTTAGGCTGTTTATTCGAGATGTTTCCTGTTTCTTAAGGTGGGATTGTATTGCTATAAACTTCCCTCTTAGAACTGCTTTTGCTGCATCCCATAGGTTTTGGGTCATCGTGTCTCCATTGTCATTTGTTTCTAGGTATTTTTTAATTTCCTCTTTGATTTCTTCAGTGATGACTTCGTTATTAAGTAGTGTATTGTTTAGCCTCCATGTGTTTGTATTTTTTACAGCTCTTTTCCTGTAATTGATATCTACTCTCATAGCATTGTGGTCGGAAAAGATACTTGATACAATTTCAATTTTCTTAAATTTACCAAGGCTTGATTTGTGACCCAAGATATAATCTATCGTGGAGAATGTTCCATGAGCACTTGAGAAAAATGTGTATTTTGTTGTTTTTGGATGGAATGTCCTATAAATATCAATTAAGTCCATCTTGTTTAATGTATCATTTAAAGCTTGTGTTTCCTTATTTATTTTCATTTTGGATGATCTGTCCATTGGTGAAAGTGGGGTGTTAAAGTCCCCTACTATGATTGTGTTACTGTCGATTTCCCCTTTTATGGCTTTTAGTATTTGCCTTATGTATTGAGGTGCTCCTATGTTGGGTGCATAAATATTTACAATTGTTATATCTTCTTCTTGGATTGATCCCTTGATCATTATGTAGTGGCCTTCTTTGTCTCTTCTAGTAGTCTTTATTTTAAAGTCTATTTTGTCTGATATGAGAATTGCTACTCCAGCTTTCTTTTGGTTTCCATTTGCATGGAATATCTTTTTCCATCCCCTTACTTTCAGTCTGTATGTGTCTCTAGGTCTGAAGTGGGTCTCTTGTAGACAGCATATATATGGGTCTTGTTTTTGTATTCATTCAGCCAATCTGTGTCTTTTGGTGGGAGCATTTAGTCCATTTACATTTAAGGTAATTATCGATATGTATGTTCCTATTCCCATTTTCTTAATTGTTTTGGGTTCGTTATTGTAGGTCTTTTCCTTCGTTGTGTTTCTTGCCTAGAGAAGTTCCCTTAGCATTTGTTGTAAAGCTGGTTTGGTGGTGCTGAACTCTCTCAGCTTTTGCTTGTCTGTAAACGTTTTAATTTCTCCATCAAATCTGAATGAGATCCTTGCTGGGTAGAGTAATCTTGGTTGCAGGTTTTTCTCCTTCATCACTTTAATTATGTCCTGCCACTCCCTTCTGGCTTGTAGAGTTTCTGCTGAGAGATCAGCTGTTATCCTGATGGGGATTCCCTTGTGTGTTATTTGTTGTTTTTCCCTTGCTGCTTTTAATATGTTTTCTTTGTGTTTAATTTTTGACAGTTTGAATAATATGTGTCTTGGCGTATTTCTCCTTGGATTTATTCTGTATGGGACTCTCTGTGCCTCCTGGACTTGATTAACTATTTCCTTTCCCATATTAGGGAAGTTTTCAACTATAATCTCTTCAAATATTTTCTCAGTCCCTTTCTTTTTCTCTTCTTCTTCTGGAACCCCTATAATTCGAATGTTGGTGCGTTTAATGTTGTCCCAGAGGTCTCTGAGACTGTCCTCTGTTCTTTTCATTCTTTTTTCTTTATTTTGCTCTGCAGCAGTTATTTCCAATATTTTATCTTCCACCTCACTTATCCGTTCTTCTGCCTCAGTTATTCTGCTATTGATCCCATCTAGAGTATTTTTTATTTCATGTATTGTGTTTTTAATCGATGCTTGATTCATCTTTAGTTCTTCTAGGTCCTTGTTAACTGTTTCTTGCATTTTGTCTATTCTATTTCCAAGATTTTGGATCTGGGAAATAGAATCTTGAATCATCTTTACCGTCATTATTCTGAATTCTTTTTCAGGTAGACTGCCTATTACCTCTTCATTTGTTAGATCTGGTGGGTTTTTATCTTGCTCCTTCTCCTGCTGTGTGTTTTTCTGTCTTCTCATTTTGCTTATGTTACTGTGTTTGGGGTCTCCTTTTTGCAGGCTGCAGGTTCGTAGTTCCCGTTGTTTTTGGTGTCTGTCCCCAGTGGCTAAGGTTGGTTTAGTGGGTTTAGTGGGTTGTGTGTGGAGGGGACTAGTGCCTGTGTTCTGGTGGATGAGGCTGGATCTTGTCTTTCTGGTGGGCAGGTCCACGTCTGGTGGTGTGTTTTGGGGTGTCTGCGGACTTTTTATGATTTTAGGCCACCTCTCTGCTAATGGGTGGCGTTGTGTTCCTGTCTTGCTAGTTGTTTGGCATAGGGTGTCCAGCACTGTAGCTTGCTGGTCGTTGAGTGAAGCTGGGTGCTGGTGTTGAGATGGAGATCTCTGGAAGATTTTCGCTGTTTGATATTATGTGGAGTTGGGAGGTCTCTTGTGGACCAGTGTCCTGAAGTTTGCTCTCCCACCTCAGAGGCACAGCCCTGACTCCTGGCTCCTCAATTTGGGATGATTTGTTGTCTATTCATGTATTCCACAGATGCAGGGTACATCAATTTGATTGTGGAGCTTTAATCCGCTGCTTCTGAGGCTGCTGGGAGAGGTTTCCCTTTCTCTTCTTTGTTCTCACAGCTCCTGGGTCTCAGCTTTGGATTTGGCCCCGCCTCTGCGTGTAGGTCGCCGGAGGGCGTCTGTTCTTCGTTCAGACAGGACAGGGCTAAAGGAGCATCCTCTTCGGGGACTCTGGCTCACTCAGGCCGGGCGGGAGGGAGGGGCACGGAGTGCGGGGCGAGCCTGCAGCGGCAGAGGTCGGCGTGACGTTGCACCAGCCCGAGGCGCGCCGTGCGTTCTCCCAGGGAAGCCTCCCCTGGATCCCGGGACCCCGGCAGTGGCGGGCTGCACAGGCTCCCGGAAGGGCGGTGTGGACAGTGACCTGCGCTCGCACCAGGCTTCTTGGCGGCGGCAGCAGCAGCCCCAGCGTCCCACGCCGGTCACTGGGCTCCGCGCTTTCAGTCGTGACTCGCGCCCGTCTCTGGAGCCCCTTTAAGCAGCGCTCTTAATCCCCTCTCCTCGCGCACCAGGAAACCAAGAGGGAAGAAAAAGTCTCTTGCCTCTTCGGCAGCTCCAGATTTTTCCTGGACTCCCTGCCGGCTAGCTGTGGCACATTAGCCCCCTTCAGGCTGAGTTCTCGCCGCCAGCCCCAGTCCTCTCCCTGCGCTCTGACCGAAGCCCGAGCCTCAGCTTCCAGTGCCGCCCGCCCTGGTGGGCGAGCAGACAAGCCTCTCGGGCTGGTGAGTGCCGCTCGGCACCGATCCTCTGTGCGGGAATCTCTCTGCTTTGCCCTACCCAGGTATGTGGGGAGTTTCTTGCCTTTTGGGAGGTCTGGGGTCTTCTGCCAGCATTCAGTAGGTGTTCTGTAGGAGTTGTTCCCCGTGTAGCTGTATTTCTGGTGTATCCGTGGGGAGGAAGGTGATCTCTGCCTTCACAAGCTTTTAAATGCTTGTTATTAGTTAGAACCTCTTAAAGGTATACCACCAGGGGTAAGGATTTAGATTTAGAGGGTTTTAGATTTTTGTTTACAAATATTCTTATGAACCCAATAGTAAATATATTATTCTAGACCAGGGTTCTCAATTAAGGCATTTCAATAGAATCACCTGGAACCGTTTAAAAATATTTATGACGGAAAAAAATATATGTGTAAAACAATATTTATGTGTGGGCACCACTTCTCAGGAATTCTGATAATTAGAATGGTGAGTTCTGAGCATCGCTCTTTTTTAAAGGCTCCCTAGAGGTTCTCATGCACAGCCACACTTGAGAACCACTGGTCTAGACATGGAAGAGAGTATCTCTCTCAGAAAAAATAGCAGTGCTTTATATCGGTTGATAATTCTAATTATTCATTTACCTAACATTTATTGAACATCTAAAATATGAAGTTATCATTGGCAAAGCAGAAATAGATTCACAGCTGTAGAGAATACATGTATGGATACCAAGAGGGGAAGGGGACGTGGGATGAACTGGGAGATTGGGATCGACATATACACACTACTATGTATAAAATAGAGAACTAATGAGAACCTGCTGTAGAGCATAGGGAACTCTGCTCAGTGATCTGTGGTGGCCTAAATGGGAAGGAAATCCAAAAAAGAGGGGATATATATATAGATATAGCTGATTCACTTTTCTGTACAGCAGAAACTAACACAACATTGTAAAGTCACTATAGTCCAATAAAAATTAATAAAAATATGAAGTTATTGAGGTAAATTCAGAGGACACAAGAGTAAAAAATGAAACATAATTCCTGCCCTCAAGATTTTAATGGTCTAGTGGAAGCTGCAACCTAACAAAGAGCTGATTTCAACATACAGTCCCTTGGTATCTGGGTAGGATTGGTTCCAGGGCTCCCTTGGACACCAAAATCCCTAGATGCTCAAGTATGTAAAATGGTGTAGTATTTGCATGTACCCTACACACAGCCTCCATTTACTTTAAATCTAATCTAGATTACTTACAATGCTGAATGCAATGTCAATGCTAGGTAAAGAGCTGTAGTTGCCAGTGTACAGCAAATTCAAGTTTTGCTTTTTGTAATTTCCTGGAAATGATTTTTCTGTATATTTTCTGCCAGTGGTTGGTTGAATCTGCAGCTGTGGAAGCTGCAGACACAGGGCCCTGACTGTAGTGCTAGGGTAGGGTTAAGATAGTGCTCCAGGGGACCCAGGAGGTAAAGACCGGTGAGGATGGTGGGAAAAAGGGCATCCAGGAAGGAAACTAAGATGAGCAAAGACCTGGAGCGAGAAAGGTCATGACTCGATAATTTAAGAACTGCAAGGTGAGGCCGGACTGTGAGCTTCTCTTCAGGAGCACCAACGTTATCCAGGAAGCAATAGGCACCATTGCATGTTCGTAACTGCAAGGAAATGAAGTACAGTGAAGAAGCAGACAATGTTATCCAGACTGCTCTTCTATTATGCCACGGTTAATAGGACCGGGGCATGAACCCGCGTCCCCTGCATCGGCAGGAGGACTCTCAACCACTGCGCCACCAGGGAAGCCCTGTTTACCTATTTTAAATATAGTAGTGTGTATCTGTTAACCCCAAACTCCTAATTTATCCCTCCCCCTACCCTGTTATTCCCTTTGGTAACCATAAGTTTTCTATGTCTGTGAGTCTGTTTCTGTTTTGTAAATAAGTTCATTTGTACCCTTTTTTTTTTAGGTTCTACTTATAGGTGGTATCATATGATATTTGTCTTTGTCTGACTTACTTCACTTAGTATGATAATCCTAGGTCCATCCATGTTGCTGCAAATGACATTATTTTATTCTTTTTATGGATGAGTAATATTCTATTGTATATATGTACCACATCTTCTTTATCCATTCATCTGTCAATGGATATTTAAGTTGTTTCCATGACCTGGCTGTTGTAAATAGTGCTGCAGTGAACACTGAGGTGCATGTATGTTTCCAAATTAGAGTTTTGTCTGTATATATGCCCAGGAGTGGGATTGCTGGATCATATGGCAGTTCTATTTTTAGTTTTGTGAGGAACATCCATACTGTTGTGGGTGTACCAATTTACATTCTCACCAACAGTGTAGGAGGGTTCCCTTTTTCTCCACATCTTCTCCAGCATTGTTTGTAGATTTTTTGATGATGGCCCTTCTGACTGGTGTGAGGTGATACCTCATTGTAGTTTTCGTTGAGCATCTTTTCATGTGCCTCTTGGCCATCTGTATGTTTTCTTTGGAGAAATGTCTATTTAGGTCTTCTGCCTGTTTTTGATTGGGTTGTTTGTTTCTTAGATATTAAGCTGTATGAGCTGTTTGTATATTTTGGAAATTAATCCCTTGTCGGTAGCAAATATTTTCTCCTAGTCCTTAGGTTGTCTTTTAACTTTCATTTTATACAACATGAAGAATTAAGAGGATAGGTCTGAGTTGCTACTAAGAGGATCCTATAGCCCCCTGTAGGTGAGCTCTGGGGCGGGGCAGGGAGGGGCACCATATACTTGTGCTGCCATCTGTCCCCCCACGGGGAGATTGTACAAGATGCCATGGCTGCTCTGATTTGCTCTCTTCCTCCAGAGAAGCTTCCAGTGGAGATCATGTAATGGCTTTGGCTGGGAAAATAGACTAACTGCTTTTTCTTTTATGCCTGGGAGGGTGCCCTGCACATGAAGAATCCTTTTAAAGTGCTTTAATCAAACTGACAAACCAAAAATCTGCATAAGGGAGAAGATTGTTTCAACAGCCTGAAATAGTCACCCTTACTGGAAGTTCATTTCAGATGTCTCATTTCCTAAGTTTCTCAAGACAGAGATCCTAATTTGATTATTTGAGATCTCCAGTAATTAGAGTGTGCTTGTTAATTTAAAAATACCTGTACAAAGACTTTAATATGCAGTTGGCAGTGAGGATACAACGATTTGCAGCCAGAACCCCTGGTGAAGTCTCTGAGCTGAGTGACGTGGTGCAGGCAGAGGGGAGTGCTGGGGGCAGAAAGAAAAGGATGTGCAAATGCCCTGGGGTGGGGAACATGGAGAGGTACATGGAGGAGATTAGCAACAAAAACAGGAGTCTAAACTAAATAGAAACACTGTCAAATATAGCCCTCCCACCCCAAAGGCTTGTTTTGTCTATGGTATGGCATGGGAAGCTCCAATGCTCACATTTTCACATGCATTATGGAAAGTTTTATTCATATGTCCCCAGTTCTCACAACGGGTGTGGCGTCTTCTTGGCCGATGAAGGCTCTCAACAATTGCTACTTACACTGGCACATCATTAGTGGGGGAAAATCTTGATTGGCTGGCACTTTAACTATTTATTAGAATCATTCTTCATTAATAAACTGTCCTCCATCTCCAATAATTTATGTCAGCAAGAAAGCACACAAACCGAAGATGAGCTTTGTGGATGAAAAAAGAAAAAAAAATCACTGAGGTGTAATCACAGTATTTCTTGCATCTGCTGTGTTTTCTTTTTTTCCCTCCAAAATATTAATTTATAATAAATTTTATTAAAAGAATAACTAGTGGCAGATTTCCTCATCAGCTAAGTCACAGACTGACACAATTAGCAATGGCACGGTTTGCTACCCTTCAAATCAACCTTACGATATCACTTTATTTCAAAAGTACTTGCCTTCTTTATAAATGTCATCACTAGAGCCAACAATTCACTCATTTTCACTTTTTATTTATTAGCTTGCAGTTTTACATCTTAGGACGTGACTAAACTGCCCACGGAGAATGCAGAGAATACACACTCAAACACACTGATGCTAAGGTCTACCTGTATATATGAACATTGCCTATAGCTTGAGCGTTCAATTCTGCTTAGGAAACCATTCTAAATATGTGCTATCTTAAAAATAGTATAAGCCTGTGGAAAATGTGGTTACCACATGCTTATAAGAGGATTTCTCAATACCTATCACCATTATCAGAATTAGTAACAAGCAAGGAATTATTGCGGGGCGAAAGGTTTGTTGTAACCCTTAAATCAATTCAATGAATAGATTAGCTTCTGTTGTTATTCCCCAAGAGACCAAACAAAAATCTCATTCCAAGGAACATTTATGGTTATAACTTACTGTCTGCATTTCTGACATTTGATCTCCCTCCCATCCCAGCGTTTCATAGGAAAGTCTTTAATCAGTCTGGGAAGTTTGCATATTGACTAAGACCAGCGAGTCACTATAACAGATGATCAGTGACGTTTGCCAACGTATGAGAATGACACCTGATATTTATTCTTATGGCTCTGATTGTTCCTGTTGGAGAAATTAACAAAATGACCTTGTGAGGTTCATTCCTCCTAGCCGAGCAAGTCTCATTCCTCCAACAAAGGACGCAGAGGCGGCTTAGTGCGGAAGACGAAAGAGCAGGCGTGAGCTCTTGTGCTAATCATCCTATTTTTACCGGGAATATAATTATGCTTTGCGTTTGCATTCATCACAGAAAACCTGGGACAGGATCTCCTCCCATATTAGAATTAAAAGGCTCTGTACAGTGCTTGGCAGGAACATGCTCAATGTTCTGTTTGTCTATAGAGCTTTCGGGGTGCTGCTTCCACTTACTTCTCATACGTAAAAGCAGCCAGCCAGCCATCTGTTAGGAAGAATACAGAGTGCACATAAACTGTTCAGCATGTCTGGTTTGCAGGGCCCCAGAAATGGGGACACTAGCTCAGAGGAGTGAGTGGGGTTCGTAGGCAGAAAGCATGGATTCAACCTGCCTAGCAACAGACTTTGGCATTCACCTCATTCACCCTGCTGGCTGATGGGCTCCCTAACTGGAAACATTTTAATGTCATTATTACATACTTTACGGTATTCGGCAGTGAAAAAGTTAAGTGAGAACCAAACAATGGTCCATAATCTAGACTGAAATGTGATTGAAACAAAAAACATGGTTGTGTGACACAGGCAAAAGTGTCTACAGAAGGGCTAAGGAAGGGATTGACAGAACACCTGTCTGATGTGAGATGACCAGGAAAGAGCAATGAGTGGATGAGTGGATTTCCAGGGCCTTGGAAGTGAAAAAGCACTGCGGTACCCGGGGATCTGGTGAGACAAAGGAGCTGTGGAAATGCAGATCTTTTGACCTAATTATTTTTGCCCTGCAGTTTTACTTCTTGGAATGTTTGTACAGTGTCTAAAATTGATCCCAACAAAATTCATTATAGGAAGAAATATTGGATGGAGAATAATATCTTGGTAACATGTTAAAAAAATAAATAATTGCTCAGTGTAATTAAGTGTAAGCTCCTGGAGAGATTGTTCTGTTTTTAAACAGACCCTGGTCCTTTGTAGACATTCAGTAATGAATGGACAAATGAATGATTGTGGCCAGTTCTTCCACTTTGCTGAATTTGGAGAATTCATTTCGTTGTTAATGAATGAACACCAAAACAACAAAGAGTCAGGAGGAGGGAAGAAATGATTATCGGTTTGCAGAAGCATCACCATAATAATGCATTCAGGTCATCAAGGTGCCCATGCATGGACATTTGATGCACACTGAATAACATGTGTGGAGAAACGTCTTTGAAATCCACCAAGGTAATTTCTGCCACCATCCATTTTCATTTGTGTTTCTCTATCTTGATTCCAAAAAGCGGGAGAAAGGTATATTTCTTAATCCTTAAATTATGTTCATGGTTTGATGGTCTCTTAAACTCTCATTTTATTAGATGAGAAATGTCCTATTAACATATATGCAATAATTATGCACAATTATGTAAAATATATGTAAAATTATCAGGTCAGTGTTGGCTAAATAAAAAGCACACAGTAAAATTTAGCTATCATTGTTTTTAATGTTATTATTATTAGTTTATAATAAGTATCTTTTAAAATCCAGACATTGATTTTTGTTAGTTTTACTATCTTTTTCATTATGATATCTCAGACTTTAAAAATTATATCTATGTACATATAGATGTTTATATGTAAGATAAATTAAACATACTGATTAATAAGTTAAACAACTGTGTTTCCACCTCCAGCTTAAAAAAAAAAAAGTACTACTAATAGAACTATCTTCCCTCCTGTCCATATATTTACTGGTGATTTCTATTGTCTCTTCACCATATGCCTGTTCATGTCTTTTCAAATTTTTTTAAATTGAGATGCCCCTAATTTTCTTACTGATTTGTCAGCGTCCTTTATATAGTCCAAATACTAACATTTTAATGTACCTTTGATGAGAATATTTTCTCCCAGTTCGTGGTTTATGTTTTGATAATTTTTAATGGTGTCTGATGAACAGAAATTTTTACTTTAACTTATCAGAATTTCCTTTATGGTTTATTATAGACAAGTGTTTTGTGGAATCATTCATTACTCTGATTTCATAAAGTCCCATATTTATTCAAATAATTTATTGATTACCAATTATGTTCCAGGCATTTTCTAGGACCTTAAGTACATCATTAAATAAAATTCCTGAGTGTTTTTTTTCACTTGTAGGTGTTTAATTTGCCTGAAAGTGAATTTTATTCATGGTATGAAATATGAATCCATTGTGTTTATTTTTGGTAAGTATAATCAGTAATCAGACTACTACTTAAAGAAAACTTTTCTCACTGGACTACAATGACTCTAACAAATGACACATTCATACATATGCAGAAATATTTCTATGCTCAACCCTCTGTTTAGTTTATCTCTTTTTTATCTTTATGTCAGTAGCATATACTCTGAATTATTATAGCACTGTAATAAGCATTCATATACAGCAGGCACATCTTTCCAATATGCCATTCTCCATGAATATTTTGTATAGTCTGAGCCCTTTACTTTGCCATATAAATTTTAGATCAGTCTTATTAAGTCCCACACAAATAATGTTAGAATTCTAATCAGAATTGCATTTTATTTATATATATCAATGTTAAACAAAATGGCCTACTTATGATAGCCAGGAAAATGGTGTGTTTCTCCCTGTTCGGTTTAGGTCTTTTCAAATCGTTTTCAGTTACTTCTATAGCTATTATTAAAAATATCTTATACCATTTCTTAAATATTATTTCTAGATGATTTTACAATGTTTTGCTATTTACATTGTATATTTAATTTAAAGATTTTCTCTTTGCTACTGGTCTGTAGAAATACAGTCAGTTTTTATGTAGCTTGTCTCATTTTAAACACTCATGTTAATTCTGATACTGTATAGATTATTTTTATTAATTAATTAATTTATTTATTTATTTATGTTTGGCTGTGTTGGGTCTTCATTTCTGCGCGAGGGCTTTCTCCAGTTGTGGCAAGTGGGGGCCACTCTTCATCGCGGTGCGCAGGCCTCTCACTGTCGCGGCCTCTCGTTGTGGAGCACAGGCTCCAGACGCGCAGGCTCAGCAGTTACGGCTCATGGGCCCAGCCGCTCCGTGGCATGTGGGATCTTCCCGGACCGGGGCACGAACCCATGTCCCCTGCATTGGCAGGCAGACTCCCAACCACTGCGCCACCAGGGAAGCCCTATTTAAGACTTTTTATGTAAGCAAATATATCATTGTAACTAATGAGAGTTATTTTTCTTCTTTTCCAATACTTATTTTGTTTTTGTTTCTTTAGCTTTTTGTGATGACTAGGAACTACAATACAATAAGTAATATATTCATATACAATTATATATATTATTTGTGTATTTATATAATAAGCATACTTTTTTCCTTCCCAATGTTAAATAGACTGTTTCTAACATTTTACAATTATTTTTTCTATTGTTTTTGGTAAGCTTTCCTAGTTGAAGTAAGGATGTTTCCTTTTATTTTACTGTTATTTTTAATCATTAATAGGTGTTGCGAGCTGTTACAGAAAAATTGGGTGGTTCATTTAAATTTTCACCTCTAAGTTGTTAATGTGGTAGTTACTAAATCAGTCAGGATAGATTAGATTAAGCTGCAATAACAAATAACCCCCAAAACTCAGTAGCTTAGAACAAAAAAGGCTTATTTCTTGTTCATGCTAGCACTCATCACAGATTGGCTGCAGTCCTAGTCCACACTATCTTCAGTCCAAGATCTGTGCTGGTGGAACAGCTTCTATCTTAAACATTGTTGGTTTTATGAAGGAAAGAAAAATAACCATAAGGAAGCCCATGGTGCCTCTTGAAGTTTCTGCCTGTCACTGAACTTACATTTCATTACCTAAGGCAAACTACATGTCTAAGGCTGGGATGAAGATGTATAACTGTCTTCCAAGTTGAGGCAATGAATAGATAGGAAAAATAATACTGTCTAGCCCAATATATTAAGATTGATCCAAACTTGCAGGCTTCTAATAATTTCATTTCATTCATGGTATATTTTAATAAATTTCTAGATAAAGTATGCTAATATTTTCTTGGTGATTTTTCATCTATGTCCCTAAATAAAATTGGCCTGTTAAAAGTTAAAAAATTTTTAACTTTTTTTGCTTTATCTTTTCCTGTTGAAACCTACTAAAATGGGCTGAATTTTTCTGGTTTCTGGGAAGGTAAAATTGGAAAGATGGCTTCCTTGAAAAGATGCCAGTGTTACCTTTTGTACAAATTTAAATTATTGTTCATCCTTTTCATGTTGAAGTGATGTTCATGTTTTCCGGTTTTCTTTTTTTATGGAGTCATCTAAAAATTATATGTGTCTATTTATCTGTTTGCATTTTAAAATTTATTGTGACAAAATATTTTATAGCATCCCCTTATTGTTTTTGTATTTTTTTCATTATTTAGTTGTATCCCACTTTTAATTCACACTGTTGGTCATATGTGCTCTCTGTGTCTTTGCTTGATTATTCTTGTTAGAATTTTAAAAATTTACTAAACTTAAAAAAATCTTAATTTTTGTCCCGGTTAATGATTTCTGCTTGTTCTTTGCTTTTTATTTAGTTAATTTCTACTATTATAATTATTGTCTTGATTCTACTTTTCTTGGATTCATATTTAGGTAAGTGCTTGCTCAATTTAATTTTAGCCTTTATTCTTTTCTGACACGTAAAGTTACATATTTCCTTCAATTGCTAATTTATCTGAATCACAAAATACTTGATATGTTGTGTATTCATTATTATTCATCTATCACTTCTTATTTGACTCATATATTATTGTGTTCTTTATAGTGTTAAATACATTGGAATTTTAGTTTTGTCATTGTTATTGTTATTTATTAGGAACTTAATTTCATTGTGATCCAAGTCCATGGTTCTGTTATACTAATTTCTTAGAATTTTCTCTCCATCTTGGTTCATGCAATGTTGAAAAAATATTTTGTCTTTGCTGAAGAAAACTATGTATTATATATAAAATATGCATCAACTATGTCTAGTAAATTGAGCTTATTATTGTGTTTATCAAATTGTATATAATTTTTAGTCTTTTTTGTCTGCTTGACTTATTTACTGAAACAATTGTGTTAGAATCTTCTGCATAATAGAACATGTGCCAACTTATCCTTGTAGTTATAGCACTCCTTAATTCACATATTTAAATTTATTTTTAAGATGCATGGAAATTGAGCCAATCATTTTTGACTATATTTAAGTATACATTAAAGCCAACAGTAAAACTAAAATATACAATAAAATAAATGAGAGACAAGAGTAAAATTTAAGAATTGTACTTTTCTCTGAGCCTGAAGTAAAGTGTTCATTTCAATATGGATATTTGTCTTAAGTACAATGATATAAGAAAGGTTGTTAGTCCTTAATATAAATTCCTGAATTTCCAAGGAAGAATTAAGATTTTCAAAAAAGATTCCTGTGTTTTAGTTCTTACTTATGCTAGTTTAGACAATATTATTACTGTAGATTTTATGTGTTATGCCTTGAAGTGTTTTAGACCACAGCACATCTCACCAGTTAAGCTTCCTCATTTTTGCATATGCCAAGTGCCATGCTAATCTCTGGCCCACTATCTTCTATATTTTTGTTTTTAGGAAATTTATTTCATTTTTATGTAGCATCTGCCTTATTCTAATGGGGTATAAAATTACTTACACTATGAATATGATATAGCAAAATAATATGTTACCTGTGAGAGAAACAGGAAATAAATATAAGAATGGAAAATATAACCTTTAATAAATCTGGAATATCAGTCTTAAAGCCTATAAAGTTATTAATGATGATAATAATATCAACAGCAAGCACTTTGTAGAGTTTAATCTGCCTGTACCTATTTTAAGTGCTATATATATATATATATATATATATATATATATATATATATATATATATATATTTTTTTTTAATACTTAACACAATCTGATAAGGGAGGTACAATTTTCCCATTTTTCAAATGCAAAAACTAAGAGGTAAAGTCAACCCATCCAGGGTCTCAGAGCCACTGAGAGCTATTAAGAGTCTCTAGACAACATTTCACAATTCAATATAGATATTTTGTGATTCTATATATACAGGTTATGGTTCCTGACATAAATAAAAACTATCAAGAAACAATTAACATAAACACACAAATGTATGAAAATAGACATAAGGAAATTCAAAGTGATTTTACAAGCTGCATTTGACTTTATAAACCTTCCTGTTTCAACTTCAAATGCTGACCTTATATACACACCAAATCTTAAGCAATCTAAACCTTAAGAGCTTCTCTAGTAAAACAACTACATACAATTAAAGTTTATGTTTTTCGATAAGTAAAGAGAAAATATGATTAATTATAGACATGATTTCTCATTATTTTCCCACCATGCAGGAAGCCCCAAGAAAGAGTTTGTCATGAATAAATACATAAGGGTTGTTAAAAGGGAGAGACAGAATAAACAAGGAGATAACAACAACGAGCTGAGAGTCATTTCTACACATTTTCAAAGCAAAGGTATGAAAAAGGCAACATGTTTGCAAAAATTCAATATTCTAGTATATGTTTGGCCAGTAGCAAGCTGTGTAACTTTCTACAGGTGATATATACTATATGGAACTCATATGTCCTCATTGGTAACAAAGGAGGATTAGAATAAATTTTCTTTCCTAGATTTAATTAATTTCTCAATGACTTTGTGGAGTAACAGTCTGGAGCCCAACCCGCTTGTGAGAAGTAAGAGCCTTGAAGGTGTGTTGGGGGTGGAGCAAGTGACACCTCATGTACAGGTGCAGCTTCCTCCTTAAGTCACCCATTGTCCAATCAAATTGTGACAGTGAACAGTAGATTTCAGTTATTTGTCTTATTGCCTCTCTCTTTATTATTTTCTTTCTTAGAGTTTTAAAATATTTTTAGGTATATAGCTATATGAACCCCAGTTTAGTCAGTTGTAAGTATTTGTATCCAGATGCCATAGAGTTGGAAACTGAGTTAAAGTGATACTAAAACTCAGGTCTGGTAGCTTGCCCCTCAAAAGCCAGTACTCCTTGAGAGACAGGTATTGGTAGAAAGGAAAGTTGCTGTATTCCAGAGACCAGCAACTGGGGGAGAGGGTGGATTCACATCCAAAGGCCAATTTCCCTACTGCCGATCAGTGGGCAAGAGCTTTTAAAGTGGAGTCTCAGGGGTGTATAAGTGGAAGGAGGGGGCTAACTGCAGAAACAGCAAAGTCAGCTTGGACCGTCTTCTTGAAATTGTTCATGCAGTGATCTGATCAGTGTCATCTTGATTGTTTTAAGTAGTTAGTCTTCAGTTCCAGGGTCGGTTTGTTCCCATTTCTTTGAGGCCAGTTCTTGGAATTGCAGCAGCTTATGTCATGGCTACAGTCTGGTCATCATGTAGTTAACTTCTTCCATCTGGTGGGTTTCAGTACCTACAAGACAGCTCACAGGATACGGCTCAGAATATCATCTATAGTCCTTGAGGAGGAACTAAAGGTCCTGGACTTTGTTGAATGACTCAACTATTATTATTTTGTCTTGTTGACTATTTCCCTGTTCCTGCACTTTCTCAGTTATCTGGTTAAACTTATTCTTTGACTAAAGTTATTCTATGGAGAAGAGGTAGGCAGAGGACTTGAAGGGATCTGTACTGCAAAAGCCCCATAGGGTCTTTCTCTGCTTCAAGATAGGACTGTGGAATTTCTCCCTGTCCTCCTCCAGGTTGTCATTATTAGCTATAAGGTCTTAGAGCAAGCCACCTGGTATTTCTAAATACAGGTATCCACCATTTTTCGAAAGTTTGCTTTACACTACTTCACTTTTATGAAGATCCTACATTAGTTCCTATTTTGCTAACTGAAAGAAATCCAAAGAGGATTTTTGATTTTCCAAAAAAAAAAAAAGTGGTGGAACGTGAAAATAATAGCATTTATTTTGTGGCCAGCTGAGCCATTACAGAGGTAGCACACCCCTGAAGCTGTGACAGTGGCATCGCCAAAGTCCTTCCCCAAGAGTTCCTCTCAGCATCTCAGCATCCAGCCATCTTACCTTTGAACTGTGTCTGTGAGCACCTGAGTTTAACTCAATTTATTTTGTGTATCTGTTAGCAAGAGCACTCCTAAGGTAATTTTGACCTCACTTTACACCATTTTGGTTTACAAAAGGTTTCATAGAAATGCTCTACTTTCAGATGGGGGAGTGGGACCTACACAAAGTCACACAAGAAGAAAATATCTACTTCTGGAGGCAAATATATAAAAGCCAATTTCTGGCAATTGTGAACACCTCTAGGACGTTTCCTGGTTCTGTCTCACTAAATAACAAACACTCCTTCATAGGTAGGCTTTTTATTCCCAGAAAATATTCTTCTAGGTCATTTCTTATTTTTGAACCAAATTATTCCCTAGAAAAATCGTCTTTCTTCTGACTCTTCTCCCTTTTTAGGAAGAGAAATTTCTACATACCCATAGAGATGCTTCAACACATGTTTTCAGGTGTTCTCAAGCTAAACCACTTTCCTTTATCTTCCATCTCCCTAATTTCCCTTCAAATTGTCTTTAATTTTGGCCTAAAATATGTTTAGATATAGCAAGATCTAGATACATGTTTTTAGACAATTTGAACTAAAGTCAAATCTGAATTTTTAAGTTGTAATTATGGATAGACATCGAATATATTTTATCACTCTGAAGAAAAAAAGAAAGAGAGAAAGAGGTTACCCAGCTTTTGGTCCTAATGTTGAGTGCCCTAATATGCAAAGGATGACCTTATGTTCTTCCCTTAGCTCTGTGTTAATCTCAGCTATTGTCTGCAGTTATTAGGAGACCAAACTATGGTTGCAAGTACTTTGAAGGGTAAACCATGCTTTGGTAACTTTCTTAATATAATGCAGCACTTTCTCTTTCTCTCTGTGTGTTTATTCTGGGAATCCATCTAGTCACTTATCCCAAGTTGTAAGCATTAGCAATTAGCATCTTTTTTTTCAGAATGAACAGGAAGTATAGTTATGTTTCTACCGAATGTGTTTTATCTCTAGTAAGTACTTGTTTAGTTGGATTTTTATTTGGAACACTTAGGTTTATTCTCATCTGAATCGTTCTTTTCTCTTTTAATTGTTCCCATTAGTATCAAACACCAGTTGACAATGACTTCCCTGCATATTCTCTCTGACACTTTCATTTGCTTTACCACTAACATTATTACCTGAGTGTGTGCTTTACAAGCCCACTGGATAGACAAAATTCCAATAGCCTCAACTACCTTTCTTCTCTACACCCTCAGCTACCTGATCATTTCTACTTTAGTGCTTAGGGTTCTTCAGAGAAGATGACAATAAAAAACTAGGACATTGAAGTGAGCTTACCACATCATTATCACTGTCCCTGAGCATTGGTTTAATAACATAAAACTTCAGAAATACATCATCCCCCTGGACTTGGAGACATTACAAAGAACACAGTTTTTTGTATTATTGTTGCTGTTAATAGTATTACTGAGATGGAGATTTGGAAATATAAAAACAAGTTAATGCATACAGCTTGTAAATTTTAAAATCTTTCTACTGGGCAATAAACATTAATTAACATCAATATATATATATATATATATATATATATATATATATATATATATATATATATATATATCTGAGTCTCATAACAAATAAAGTGTTACACAGAAAGTGCTGTTGAGTTGTATGACAGGGAATGTAGTTTCAGCTTAGAATCCAGACAGAGGGGATTCTTTCTGAGAGAGTGGAATATGACCTCTGATCAGTACAGCAGAGAACAATGCTGATACTCCCAAAGGCCCTGGGTGTAGAGTCAGCTTCTCAGTTAGCAAGAAAGATGTCATAGTGCCACACAAACTGATGATGTGTTCTTGAGGTTCACACCACAACCAGGAGTCCCACATTCAGTGAAGAGTATAGAAAATAAAAAAAAAAAAATAGGAAAGACAAAGGATTAAAGACTTGGTTTGGAGGTGAATTTTGAAAAAAATTTTTCAGTGCATAACATGTAAAGTCTGAAAGCACTAAGAGATTCCAGAAAAACATTGTTATAGTTTTTGAAACAAGAACAAAGGAAGCCAGGGATGAAGATCAGCAATTCCTGAGGAATCCAGTGTAAGTGATTCCTTAGCAGCTCTGGGTATAAAGTCTCATCAATATACTGGTATGAGAACACAAAGAACTGAAATGATAGGGCTTTTTTAAAAAAAATCTTGCTATTATTAAAATTTTAGTTAGTAAAATATGTACAGTGAATGTTTGCTTTCAATGTACGTTCAAACATTTTTAAGAAATATTTTTGTGATCTTAAGCTCTGTATTAAAGCCTCCATCTAGTTTTTGTGACACCATGGGCTGTATATTAGAGAATGATGTATTAACTAGACTTTACCTTTCTGTGTGTTTGTGCTGCAATTGAAAATCATTAACTTTTCCTTATGTACTCTGAACAATTCATCATAAGATATATTTTTCCAATACTCTTACTTTCTTGTCATCTAGGACAATGCCTCTACTTCTCTAAAACTTTTGTCATGAAATAGCACTTTATTCTCAAGAGAACTTCCCCAGGCTATCTTGAAAAGCTCATTCCCGGTGTCCTCTGAGACACACACACACACACACACACACACACACCTCTGGCATATACAATTCTAAGACATGCTCCCATTTTGTGGAAGAAACAAGTTGTGAGAGACACTATTTCTTTTCATTTCATTCAGAAGTTTCCTTGTGTCTATAGCATACTCACTGATGTAGTCATTTGTTTGTTTAACAAATACATTTATGTTGAGGTAATAGAATATCCCAGAAATCAGTCAAGGTAGAAAAATATCGATTCAGCAGCCAAAAGATCTCGGAGAGGTTTCTTTTCTCCTCACTGGTTATGTGTGTTCTTCACCTTCCTGATCCACAGCTTGTGCATTTAGGAAAAAATGATAATATTGATACTTGGCTTACAGATATGTTTAATATTTTTAATAAGCATAAATAAAACACTTAGGACAGTGCAGTGGAAATGTGATGATCTCTTCGATAAATTACTAGTCAAATAAAAAATCCATAGGAACAAAAATGAAGCAGGACCCTTACCTCTTACCATGTTAATTTTAAAGGGATCAGAGTTGTAAATGTGATAAGTAAAACAATAAAAGAAATAAAACAGAGAAAATAAAAACCGGAAGATATTTTTATGACATTAGATTATGCATTCCTTTTTAAAAAGGACATAGAATGAAAGATTCTGGAACTAATTTTCAGCTCAAACTATGCTGTGACTGCAGCAGAAGAGAATCTTTTTAAAACTCTCCATATGGGTCCTCTGTCTTTCAGAGAATCCCTTGGGCTGGTAATTCATAGTCTGAACTTTGGGGCTAAGGTGGCCTTCAGATTCGTCTTGATTTGGGTGTAAGCAGTCTAGTCTTTGTGTCTCTAAATTAGCTATTGGATACTGACCACTCCCAGGAAAAGGCCAGGATCTTATTTAATTTCAGCCATGAAGGCAGGGGAGGACCATGTGGTCCCATGGGTTATTGTACAGTTTTTCTCTTAATATCCTCTTTCAGCCCCATGATCCCTCCTTTCTTATGATGGTTTCTCTCCAGAGAACATGGCTTTCTTCTCCTTCATGGCTACCTGGACGTATGCAGATGGTGAAATAGGGAACTTCTCTCTGAACTTCAGAGTGAAAAAAAATAGAATATTAGATATCAGAGAAATTCTCTAAATCACTGTATGGTCAAATACAAATACTTTAAGAGACATTCCTACTTAATAGAATGAATTTCCTTCATAATATAATAATAATCATATGTTCAAATATTTTCAGCCCACTACAATTGAATATCATGAAATAAATGTTTATGATCAAGAAAATGTAGAATTAGTGTTATTATTCTTAGTGTTTTGAAATTAATTTCTTGTAAATCTAAAGCATCTATTCTAAGAAACACACACATACACAAACACACACACACCTCTCTTCACTTCTACTAAAAAAAAAAAAGGCCTGGCCGCAATATCAACCATAGTTGGCATCTTCAATAGAAAGAAATTTAAAATGAAACTTTACACCTCAGTGATAGAAAACTTGTGATAATAAAGTGGAATTCCACTTTCTACACTTGAAGGTGATGTGATGACTATCATAGTTATCACAATATTTCTCAGGTGGGTGATCTGACACAGTACTGAAAAGGCAGTTTGCTAAGACACTGACTAAGAATTCATGTCTCAAAAGCCACAGGAGATCCAGAGCAGTAGCATCTGGTTGATTTCTGGATATTAGCACAGTTCCTTTTGTGGAGGAAGAACTGTATCTGTATTTTATAAGTGCAGGCTCTAATAGACATCAATATTTCAAAGAGAAGCAATTTCATTTATATGAAAATCTTTTGACTTAATAGATTGTAAAATTTCCTAAATGCCATTAATTTGTTGAGACCTCACCTCATTATTTTTTACCTATATAATGGAAGAGATTCTATTCAATTCAATATTATATTTAATATTCAATTGTGATTTTGGGAGTATAAAGAAGACATTATTTAAAAAGAAATGATCGGTTTAAAGTTATTTTTTACTTATATAGTTTATTCTTTCAAAAAAAACTATCCAGATATGATTTCATAAAGTGCATATAATTAATACACGTAAGACATTATTTCAAGTTTATGAAAAATCCAGATAAAAGAAACTGTATATCAATTCTTTAGTAGGTGTTTTAGTCAGCTCATGATGTTATAAAAAATACCATAGACTAGGGGGCTTACACAACAGAAATTTCTTTCTGATAGTTCTGAAGGCTGGGAAGTTGAAACCAGGATGCCAGTATGGTTGAGTTTGGTGAGGGCCCTTTACATGGCTTGCAGATATAACCACACAAAGCAGACAGGGAGCAAACTCTTTCATCTTTTCCAGTAAAAACACGAATCCCATCATGACCTCACTGAAATCTAGTTATCTCAGTGATTTCTAGGTAACTGAACTGCACCCCCTAATACCATCACATTGGGGATTAGGGATTCAACATATGAATTCTGAGGGGACCCAAACATTTAGTCCATAACAGTAGAAACACAGGCAAAGAATTTAAAAATGTAAATTTGCAACTGGTATGGACTTTCACAAGGGTTGTTTACTTACCATTCTGCACTGAGAATTGTAAGGTTTTGCTCATTATACAGTTACCATAGCAGGTATGGTGGGTTCCACGGGTGCAAAGGTGATTCAGGATGGACCACCCCCCAGCTTATTCCAGAGAGGGCCTGAAGCCAGAGCCTACACACTCTAGTAAAAATTCTGGAAGAGATACATCCTCCATTTAATGTGATCTGCTTACTGCGTAATCATATGGCCTTAATGTCTCTAAGAAAGTTCACCTTTACATGTTACTGTATTGGAATGTCAATTTGTTTTCAAAGATTTGTGACTTACAGTTTTACAGATGACAAAATAAGGCTCTGAGAAATTAGTGGCTTACTAATAGTTAAGAAACAGACATAGAGAACTCATAGTTTTGGTTACCAAAGTGGAAAGGTGGGAGGGATAAACTAGGAGTTTGGGATTGACATATGCACACAACTATGTATAAAATAGATAATCAACAAGGACCTACTGTATAGCACAGGGAACTCTACTCAATATTCTGTAATAACCTATAAGGGAAAAGAATATGAAAAAGAGTATATATATATATATATGAATATATATGTATGATAATCATTGTGCTGTACACCTGAAACTAACACAACATTGTGAATCAACTATAGTTCAATAAATAAATTAATTAATTAAAAAAAAGAACCAGTAAATGGCAGTAATGAGACATTAGGTATCGTGAACCTTCTTTGCTTTTTGTTTAAATTTAACACTCTGCTTTTCTCTATACAGAGAAAGAATTAGGAAAAAAAAAATATATATATGTGATAGTAGAAGTCATAAACTCACATTGATCCTCCCAAACCCAAATCCAAGGGTTTTAGGGTTGTTCTTTCTTTTTTAATTGATTAATTAGTTAATTAATTTAGTTTAGTCTGTGTTGGGTCTTTGTTCTACACGTGGGCTTTCTCTAGTTGCAGTGAGAGGAGGCTACTCTTAGTTGTGGAACACGGGCTCTAGGCAAGCGGGCTCAGTAGTTGTGGCTCGGGGGCTCTAGAGCACAGGCTCAGTAGTTGTAGTGCACGGGCTTAGTTGCTCCGCGGCATGTGGGATCTTCCTGGACCAGGGCTCCAACCTGTGTCCCCTGTATTGGAAGGTAGACTCTTAACCACTGTGCCACCAGGGTTGTTCTTTAGCTACCTTCTTTCTTCGTATTTCCTTTTCTATATAGTGAAGTGTCTGGTTCCCAAAAATATCAATACATTTATTTATCTGTTTAATCTCATAACACACATAAAATAGTTTCAGAACTTCTATTTTCATATCACTATGTAAAACCAACCCATGAAAAAGAGGTCATGATTTGTTTGTAGTTCTGTTTCATATTTCTCCCTGGACTTAGAGTACATAGTGAAAATATTGTTTTAGAAGTGACTCTCATTAGCTATCTAAGTTTCTCTAGCTTGGGAAATGCTGTTTGTTTCATTGGTTTGTGTTGCCTTTTCAGTCGTAGGTATTTTTCCTAACCCTTTATTTTTTACTGGGTTTCTAACGTAAAATATAAACATGATTTCAAACATCAAAATCTTAAAGAAAAACTATGAAGTATAAAATTTTATAATATTAAAAGTATCTCGCATCTTTCTATAACAAAGTATACCCAAAGTGGTGCCACTTTGTCTCCCATACCTTAATCCTGCTCTCTCCAGAATGCTCTGAAAGCGATCAGTTTTAGTGTTTTGATGTTTGTCCTCCCAATGCTTCTTAGATACAGGTAAATACATTCCAGTTTGTTTTTAGTTCTCCTTTTTCTTCACATGAAATATAGCATACTACATATCTTTTGCACTTCATTATCATTATTTTTATACTTAAAACTACTCCTGCACATAATTGCCTCGAACTCTTTTATGGCTGCAAACTGTAAGTGTGATTCAGGTGTGGTAACACCTTGAAGTTTTCACCACCAGTGATTGAAAGTGACTAGTTCCCCAGAGCTTCAACAACAGAGTGTATTGTTAAGCTTTTAATTTTTTTGTCAATAAGATGGCCAATAAATGATATATCAGAGAAGATTTAATTTGCATTTCTTTTATTTTGTTTGAAGTTGGGACATTTTAATAATTTTATGTGAACTGTTCATTCATGCTTGGTGCCTAGTTTTCTAAAGATTTTTGGTGTTTTCCTCAATTTTGTATTTTTCTACATGGTTATTGAGGTTCCCAACACCACTAACAAGGCTAGTACCAGTGAGTGCACATTTGAGAAGAACCAGAATCTCCTCCAAGATACCACTAAGTTCAGGGGAAAAGGTAAAAACTTGACGGTGAAAAAGAGACTTTTCCTACGGCTGGCAGAAATTTGACAGGGGGGGAAGGTAAGGTAATCCAGGTCAACATCAGCAAAAATAAGACATTGATATAATGAAATTGAAAATATGATACACTGAGGATACAATACCAATTCCATATACTCCTGTCAAAAATGTATAACCTCCAATCATGAGAAAACATGAGACAAACACAAATTGAGGCATGTTTAGCAAAATAGCTGACCAATACTCTTCAAAGGTATCAAGACTGTGAAAGACAAGAAAGCCTTGGGGACGTCAGAATGCAGGAGACAGGGGAAATAAAGATTAAATCCAGTGGAGGAGCCTGACTGACGACTTAAGAACATAGAAGGACATCAGTGGAGAAGCTGGTGAGATTTGAATAGAATCTTTAGCTGATGATATTGTTCCAATGTTAATTTTCTGGTTCTGATAATTGTATTATAGTCAGGCAATAGATAACATGAGGAGTGGCTGAGGGAAAGATAAATGTATTACTTTTACAATTTTCTGTAAGTGTAAAGTACCTTTCTATAAGTGGAAGTGGTTTTGATCCGTTCTGGTTAAGATTACGATGAATCATTTTGTATTTTTGTTGCTTTTTAAACAAGATTTTGTCTTCTGTTGTACCTTCTAACCAGTTATTATGTGAAGGCTATTTATTTCTGCATGTTAATTTTATATCTAGAACTTATTCATCCTGCATAATTGAGATGTTACACCGGTTGATAGAAACTCTCCATTTTCCCCTCCCCAGCCCTTGGTAACCATTATTGAACTCTGATTATATGTGTTTGGCTTAGATTCCTCATATAACTGGAGTTGTGCATTATTTGTCCTTCTGTGACTGTCTCATTTCACTTAGCACAATGTCCTCCTATTCATCCATGTTGTTGCATATGTCAGACTTTCCTTCTTTTTTTAATGCTGAGTAACAGTCCATGGTATGTGTTAGTATACAACACAATTTTTTATCTATTCATACATCAGTGGACATTTTGATTATTTCTACATCCTGGCTATTGTGACCACTACTGCAATGAACACTGGAGAGCTAATATCTCTTTGAGATCCTGATTTCAGTTCTTTTAGATAAACACCAAAAAATGGAATTACTAGATCATTTGGTAGTTCTATTTTTAATTTTTCAGGGTATCTCCATACTGGTTTTCATAGCAATGGCACAATTTTTTATTCCCATTAACAGTCCACAAGGGTTTTAATTTCTTCATGTTCTTTTCAACACTAATTATTTGTTTTCTTTTCTTTCATTCTTTTTTTTTATTTTTATAATAACCATACTAACATGTGTGAGGTGATATCTTATTTTGGTTTTGATTTGTGGTCTCTCCAATGTTGGTGATATTCAAAATATTTTCATGTACCTTTGGGCATGTGTATGCCTTCTGTATAGAATGTCTAGTCAAGTTGTTAGCCCAGTTTTTTTTTCTATGAGAACATGTATTTTTATCTTTTAGTTATTGAGGACTTATCCCTGTGCTCAAACAACTGTAAAAGTCAGTTAAAATTTAAATACTTATTTTTTTATTGGTGTATACTTGCTTTACACTGCTTTGTCAGTTTCTGTTAGCCCAGTTTTTAATCAGGTTATTAGATTTTTGCTCATGTTATAGGAGTTCCTTATATATATTGGAAATTCACTCCTTATCTGATGTATGGTTTGCAAATATTTTCTTCTATTCTATAGGTTAAATTTCTAGACACTTCTTAAAATTAATTTTTATTGGACTATAGTTGTTTTACAATGTTGTGTTAGTTCCTGCTGTACAGCAAAGTGAATCAGCTATATGTATACATATATTCTCTCTTTTTTGGATTTCCTTCCCATTTAGGTCACCACAGAGCATTGAGTAGAGTTCCCTGTGCTATATCTAGACACTTTTTAAGTGACTATATCAACACATGTTTGACATATTGCTATAATATTATATGGAACAAAAATCAATTCAAATAAGGTGCACAAACACAAAAATAGAATACATTTGTGTCATATTTTTTAAAAACAAAAGAATCAATGACCTGTCTCTAATCAAACTGTAAAATTTCATATTTTATATTTCTGATTGTAGACATCTTTTGTCTACTTTAGGATGAATCTCTGTCCCTACTTATATGTTCAATATATGCAAAATATATACACAGAATACTGTGACAGAGCTAAGATAAAAAAGTGAAGAGCTTTGACAGGACTAAGATGTGGCCAAAGTATATTTATTAGTAAATGAAAGCTTTTGTTTCATTCATCTCTATAATTCTTATAAGTTGTACATTTCATGCAATAGACACAGTTATCCTTTTGTAGCTGAAACCACCACTTAAAGCAATAACCTTAATTTAAAAAAATTTTTGCAAAAAAAATTAAAACTAGTATTCTTGCTAAACATTCATCCCTTCTCTGAATCATAATCCAACATAGATTGTATGTTTATATAATATTGCAAATATATGCTGCATATATATATGTGTGTGTGTGTGTATGTATGTGTGTATATACACACCAATCCACATACGTGTGGCTATGACAGGGCAAAAAGCTGGAGGTGAGTCTGTCCCTCTAACAGCCATAACTTGCTCTATATAAATTGTTGAGTTCTTACACATCTCTTCAAACTCTCCACGATTTCCAACTATACGGAATTGTATAATTGTGGACTGGGTTGCTTAAAGAAAGTGAATTCTGTGATTTTTAATATATTTTTGAATATGTATTTATGGCACCCCTTCTCAAAACACAAATGTACACTGAAACCCATCATGTAAAAGACGTTCTTAGCTGCCGTGGCTCAGAAGAATCAGGAGGGACAGAAGACATAAAGGGGACAGGCGCCACTATATACATGGTGTACGTTTCCTGTGCCCCTGTGCATTGGCGGCCTCACATTGCCCCATGCATGTCAGGCATCCAAATGACAGCTTCCTACAATGCCAAATATGAATTATTTCAGGATGAACTGTAAGAAGCCTCCACACGGCACAGCTCCTTAAGGTGGAAATTCACTCCAGTGGAAGTTCTTCCCCCTTTTCCAGCCCCTGCCGTTGGCAGCCCAGCACACTGTCTCTTGCTGCTTGGTGCTTTTAGGCGGGGTACCAGCTAGGCATCTCACCCTCACCTACTGTTCTCGACCACTGAGCCCACGGGGAACCATCCACCCTCACCAAACCAGGTGGTGAGCAGGCAGAAGGCTGCATGCTGCCACCTCTCTCTGCCCTGATGTCTATCTCCCTTCTTTTTACTTCTCGTTACTTAAACAAAAGAAATGCATGATGGTGTGTGGAATAAGCACATAGTCAAAGAGAAATGTGGGCCCAAGCAAGGGAGAAGAGGCAGCTCATGCTCAAAAGACCTGAACCCCCTGATGGCTTTCAGGGAAGGGTTTTTAAAGACAGTGAGAGGGAAAGGCTCAGCTCATGCACATTTTCTGATCGGTTGGTGGTGAGATAGCTGAGTGGTATTTCGGGGGTCAGCATCATCAACCTTCTGCTTCCAACTTGTTTGGGGTCTACCAGCTGGTGGTCAGCATGCAGTTAATATCCTTCACCTGGTGGCGGTTTCAGTATCTGAAAAACAGCTCAAGGACATGGCTCAGGATATTATCTACAACCCTTGAGGAAGAACTAAAGGTCCTTGACTTGGTTTTATGGCTAAACTCTTATTATTATTTTGTCTGCTCCACTGTTTTCCTTTGTTTCCGTTTTCTCACTTCTCTGATTAAGTTTGCACGTTTGAACTTGGGGAAGACCTAGGAGGCTAAAGCTTTTCTGCAAACAAGAGGTAGGGGACAGGGGGTCTGTCCCTGGGAAGGCCCAGCAGAGCCCTGCTTGGTTTCAGTGTCTACTCCCTGAATTTGGCTACGTGATACTTTAATTCCTCTTATTTTAGTACTTGACATTTTCATTTGAATATTCAGAAAACTCTTCTGGGGAAAGTACATTTTTGCATTTCTAAATAATACTATTTCCCTAACAGCCAATATTTATGGAAATGTCTATGCTTATATCATTTTTGATTGTGCCAAATGAGGACTTCCAGAGAATAAATGGCATTTTCCTTGGAATGAACTCTGTATCATGTGGTTTACTGTGTGTGTGTGCGCGCGCGTGTGTGTGTGCGTGTGTGTGTACTTATTTAAGAATTGTGTATAGTAGGCATAAGACTAATACTTATTTTGAAGACCATCTTTAAAAGCAAGCATTAACTCCATGTTTGTAGGGAAATAAAACACTAAAACATGATGACTGATAATTTTAAAAGTAATGTGTTTAGGCTTTGTAGATATTTTACATGGTTTTATGGTTTAACTGCCTTCTACAATAGGTACAAAGGTACATCTTACTTTTTAATTAAATCTCTGTGTCCTCCTGCGTAATGCATAAAACAGCTATCAATTTTCCATCGTGATTTTTCATCACTATACAGTCTCTTTTTAACCACTTGTTCTCAGTTAACTGAGAATACAGGCATTACTCTATATAACCACCGGGGATCAATAAGGCTAGCTCTTTAAAGGATGTTAGATCGGCTGTAAAGGAAAAATATTTTATTATTTATTGTACTAATTATTGCATATTCCATACATCGGTATAGTGTATAAGCCTATTCTTAGAGCACATAAAATATAATGGAAGTGGTAAAACAAAGGGTATTTTATTAAGAAATGTATGCAGCATAAAATGGAGTTAGTCACCTAAAAGACTGATGTGTATCAGAAAAAAGACAAGTCAACATCTCTTTTAAATGACTCTAGGGGCCTCAAACAAGGGAAGTAATGCAAACTAGAGCAGAGGTGAATGCCAACTTGAGGAAGTAGAGCAAAAGAAATAAACATATTTAGTATTTAGTACTTAGAGGGACTAGTACACAGAAGGATTTTGTATGAAACTCTTATACATTTAACATTTGTTAAAATAAATGTCAGAATACATTGAAACTACATACTAGAAAATTTAGGGGAAAAAAAGAAGTCTCACTGCCATTCATTTGAAAAATAGAACTTTTTCACAAACAGGATGGACAGTACCCAACTAGTAATTTTCTATCCCCCGCTTTCTCTTTTTGCCAACGTCTCTGCAGAAATAAAACCTGTCCCCCTACCACTCTCCTATCCCTTTCACACTCAGCCAGAAGCAAAGCATAATAAAGCAGCCACCTCACTGGTAAACTAGAAAATCGAAAATGTTCAAGTGTCATTTTCCAACTGTAGGAAAATTTCAAGAACATGTCGCTTATTCATTCCATATTTTATTCACTTATTAATTTTGCAATAGTACTTCACTTGGTTTATGAGTCTGATTATATGGAACAACTAGAATTGGATTCTATTACTGAAATTTTAGTGAGTTTAGCTTCATTATTTCTCTGGTAGTCCAAGAAATCGATTTTTTTTCGCTCTTAAAAGCTTCTATGTTTGAATCTATCTGGATCTCAAATATTTCATTTTATAAATGAAGAGTAGATGCTTACTGTTGCTAGAGCTTCAACCCATACGTTTGAATCACAATGACTACATTCCCCTATGGTGGCAAATTTGTCTTCCTAGGAAATGGGCCATTTGGACCATTCTCATTGCAATAGAAAAAGCATAAAGGAAATTTTTAAAAACTTCAAATTCTGTAATATTTTATCCAGTGGTATTATATTCAGTCAACCAGTTTGTAAGACTACATTGTGAACCAAATATGAATGAGAAGAACTTGACTTAATCCCAAAAAATGTTTGACCTTAAGTCATTTAAATATTCTAGACCTCAGGTATTTTTCCTATATATTATGTATATTGTATATAACATAATAATACTATCTATAGTATAATAACACTGTATACACTATAATACTACATTCATATGTATATTTTAATGTATAGTTTATAGAGCTATTTTCAGAATAAAACAATGTCATATAACCTGAAAACTTTTATAATTCAGTTTACAAGTATTAATATCTTTTTAAAATAAATTTATTTATTTATTTATTTAGGCTGCATTGGGTCTTCGTTGCTGTGTGTGGGCTTTCTCTAGTTGTGGTGAGCAGGGCTACTGTTCATTGCGGTGCACGGGCTTCTCATTGTGGTGGCTTCTCTTGTTGCAGAGTAGAGGCTCTAGGTGCGTGGGCTTCAGTAGTTGTGTCTCATGGGCTCTAGAGTGCAGGCTCAGTAGTTGCAGCACATGAGCTTAGTTGCTCCGCAGCATGTGGAATCTTTCTGGACCAGGGCTTGAACCTGTGTCCCCTGCATTGGCAGGCAGACTCTTAACCACTGAACCACCAGGCAAGTCCAGTATTAATGTCTTATGCAAAACATTATGCCAGTCAAGTACATTGGGATAACAATGAACTTTACTTAAGACTGGTACCCTGCTGCACCTTCAACTAATTATTGCTTTTCATATAATGTTTATTTATTTATTTTTTTTGCTCTGTGTGGCATGAGGAATCTTAGTTCCCTGGCCAGGGATCTAACTCATGCCCCTGGCATTGGGAAAGCAGAGTCTTAACCACTGAACCTCCAGAGAAGTCCTGCATATGATTTTTCTTGATAAGATATTAAATATTTATAAATGAGAGGCATGGATACCAATATATTGTGGAGAGGGTTCTTTTGCAAGGACTGGGGTATATTTTCTCCACCAATTTTTACCTTTGACAATCTTGAAAATATCTGATTAGTAAAGTTACTTTACATCTTACTTTTTTTTTAAGATTATACATTTTTGTTATCACATCAGAATATTTTCTCAGGACAAAGGATACTAGCTTCCCTTGTACTGGGTTTTTTGACAAGAGGAATCCACCTAGAGAAGGAAATCCACAAGAGAAGGAAAAGCCCTACAATAACAAACCCCAGACAATTAAGAAAATGGTAATAGGAACATACATATCAATAATCACCTTAAATGTGAATGGATTAAATGCTCCAACCAAAAGACACAGACTGGTTGAATGGAAACAAAAAGAAGATCCGTATATATGCTGTCTAAAAGAGACCCACTTCAGACCTAGGGACACATACAAACTGAAAGTGAGGGGATGGGAAAAGATATTCCATGCAAATGGAAATCAAAAGAAAACTGGAGTAGCAATTCTCATATCAAACAAAATAGACTTGGAAATAAAAACAAGAATAAACAAATGGGAGCTAATGAAACTTAAAAGGTTTTGCACAGCAAAGGAAACCATAAACAAGATGATAAACAGCTCTCTTCTAACACATGAAAGAATGCTCAACATCACTAATCATTAGAGAAATGCAAATCAAAACTACAATGAGTTATCACCTCACATCTGTCAGAATGGCCATCATCAAAAAAATCTACAAACAATAAATGCTGGAGAGGGTGTGGAGAAAAGGGAACCCTCTTGCACTGGTGGTGGAAATGTAAATTGATACAGTCACTATGGAGAACAGTATGGAGGTTCCTTAAAAAACTAAAGATAGAAATACCATATGACCTAGCAATCCCACTACTGGGCATATACCCTGAGAAAACCATAATTCAAAAAGAGTCATGTACCACAATGTTCATTGCAGCTCTATTTACTATAGCCAGCACATGGAAGCAACCTAAGTGTCCATCGACAGATGAATGGATAAAGAAGATGTGGCATATATATACAATGGAATATTACTCAGCCATAAAAAGAAATGAAATTGAGTTATTTGTAGTGAGGTGGATGGACCTAGAGACTGTCATACAGAGTGAAGTAAGTCAGAAAGAGAAAAACAAATACTATATGGTAACACATATATATGGAATCTAAAAAAAAAAAAAAAAAGGTTCTGAAGAACCTAGTGGCAGGCCAGGAATAAAGACGCAGACGTAGAGAATGGACTTGATGACATGGGGAGGGGGAAGGGTAATCTGGGACGAAGTGAGAGAGTGGTATGGACATATATACACTACCAAACGTAAAATACATAGCTAGTGGGAAACAGCCACATAGCACAGGGAGGTCAGCTCGGTGCTTTGTGACCACCTAGAGAGGTGGAATAGGGAGGGTGGGAGGGAGACGCAAGAAGGAGGAGATATGGGGATATATGTATACGTATAGCTGATTCACTTTGTTATAAAGCAGAACCTAACACACCATTGTAAAGCAATTATACTCCAATAAAGATGTTAGAAACAAAAAAGATCACTGGCAGAGAAAACAGATGTCAGTTCTAAGCTTCAGAGGTTTGGCGGCTGGTTGGTTTTGCAGCAATAGATAACTGATGAACTAATTCATAGAGTTTTTACAAATATTAAATGAATATTTAATAATATTTAATGAATATTAAATAATTTAAATGAATTTAATTTAAATTCATAATTTAAATGAATATTTACAAATATTAAATATTAATTCCTACCATGCTTGTAACAGAAGCTAGCACAGCATAAGAACTCATTAATATTACCTCTTATTATTACTATAATTTTCTTACTCCTGACTTTACTACGTATCTTAAGGATGATAAGTATGAATGTAATAGCACACCCTTTATCCATAATTTGAGGGAATAAGGTAAGGGGTGGTGCAAATTTAGGGAACTGAGACTTGATAGCTAAAAGTAGCTTTGCAGTAATTTGCACAAGGACCTTGAGGAAATCAGTGCTCACCTCTGGGTTTTAATTTCCTTTTCTGTAGAGAGAGTGGTACTAAGGTATCCAAGCTTGTATATTCATGAGTCTACATTGTTCAAATAACCCGTGTCCTTTATAAATCTCTTGTGCTTTTTCTTTTCATTATACAATATTTGTGGCTGTTTTATTAGAATACATTATGTTTCCTGACCTTCTTAAACACTGTATGATCAACACCATGGAACCCTTGCTAAAAGACTATGGATCATTATTAATATTTTTACAGGTATAAAGACTTGCTCTGGAAGGAAATGTTGAATGTTATAAGGCTGTTTGTGTCTATACTAAATACTCCCAGACTGTACAATGTGCATAATTCTGTCTGCTTAATTTCTGTAGCTCCATAGCTCTCTACCTTCATCTGTAACTTTTACAATGTAATCATCTGGCCTTTATGCTGGAAATTTAAAAAAAATAAAATAAAGCTTTCTTTTTTGTCATAGGCTGGGATGGAATAAAATGAAGACCTTTAGAACTATGCTAAAAACAGAAAGTAGATAAGCTCCAATCTAAGGCCTGGAAGTTTCTTTCTTAAAAACAAACACACAGACTCAGTGTAATATACATACAGTTAAATGCATGCAATTTATACCACCATAAAAAATATATAATCATTTTAATGAATAAAAACAAAGTTAATGCTTAATGTATTGAGAATTTATTTTTAAGAAATAAAACACTGGGGCTTCCCTGGTGGCGCAGTGGTTGAGAGTCTGCCTGCCGATGCAGGGGACATCGATTCGTGTCCCAGTCTGGGAAGATCCCACATGCCGCGGAGCGGCTGGGCCCGTGAGCCATGGCCGTTGAGCCTCCACGTCCGGAGCCTGTGCTCCACAACGGGAGAGGCCACAACAGTGAGAGGCCCACATACCGCAAAAAACAAACAAACAAACAAAAAACAAAAAAAAACTCTTCAACATTTCTATCACTCAACAACGACAGACAGATAACAAAGAAATAAAACACTGTTAGCGGCTTAAAAGTGCAATTTGTATACCTCCTAGTCACAGGTCTCTTTCTCTAAAGGTAAAACATATAAATAAATATAAATATAAATATATATATATATATATAGATACACATACCAGTCCTTCATTTGTGTTGGATTTAGAATAAATGTGGCCTATAAAAAGCAGGGACACAAACCATATAAACATCCATTTTGAAAGAGCAATGGAAGCTAAACATGCTCTGATCCTAAGATCTAACCAATATCCATCACAAGATGTTTTTTTATTGGTAGGAAGGAGAAAACTACAGGGCTCAACCAAAGGGGTGAAGCAATTGTAGTAACTGACATATCCTCTCCTTGTAAGATATCCGCTGGACACACCCATCGTAAGTTTCAGAATATTGGTTTCCTGGGTTTCTGCTTTTTTTTCTTTTTTAAAGATGTGTGAGAGAGGAATGGAAATAATCACTAGGTTTTAGGCTAGGGAAGGTTGGAGATCATTTTTAAAAGAGCAGCACTATTCTAGAAATAAAAAAATTTACAATCCCACATCTTGTTTTAGAGTTTTAATCAACTCCTGGAAGGGAGCATATCTATGGTAAACTCTTTTCCACTCAAATCCTGTGTTAATGCTGCATGCTTTAGTTTTTTATTTCCTTTCAGTTTTATAAGAATCTTAAAGTCAACGTTTGCAATTTTTTCTTTGGATATTTATACTTTTAGGCAGTCAGTACCTATAAGTAGCAGCATGGGAGGAGGCTTGTAAATGTTTTGTCTAATGTTTCATTGTCACCTTTTGTGCACTTATCACTCTTCTAAATGAAACTTTGCACAGCAACCCATGTAAAAAATGTACATTTGTTAAAACATGTAAATAAAAAAATATTTTAATAAATGCATACATACACATATATACATATAAATGCACTACACAAACATATATACACATACATCTATACACATATTTAGGAAATATCATTCTGTTACTACTTCAAACAATTTTACTTTATACATCCCCTTCTTCACATATGTATAAACAGGTATATACATACATACATACATGCATACAAACTAGCATAAATACACAATGTATGTGTCTGGCTTCGTCTGTTTTTGAGTCTTAGGTAAATGGAATTATATAGTTCTTATTCTTCTATGATCTGCTTCTTTGTAGTCAATATTGCTTGTGAAATTCATTCAGTCATTGCATATAGATGTTGTTCTTATTCTTTGTACTGTGGTATTCCATTTATGCCTACATGACAATTTTATTTGCTCTAATATTAATACATATCTGAGTTGTTCCAATTTGGGGCTTTAATACACAATGCTGCTATGAGTATTGTATACAATTCTCTTAGTCAGCTCAGGCTGCTATAACAAAAACACCACAGACTAGTTGCCTTAAACAACAGAAATTTATTTCCCACAGTTCTGGAGGCTGGAAGTTTGAGATCAAGGTTGTCAGCATGGTCAGGCTCTGATGAGAGCCCTCTTCTGATTTGCAGATAAGCATCTTCTCGTTGTATCCTCAGATGGCAGAGAAAGAGAGAGAGCAATGGTCTCCTCATCTTTCATGGACACTGATCCTATTCATGATGGCTTTCCCACCTAGTTAATCCTCCAAAGGCCTTACCTCTGAATATCATCTTATTGGGGATTTGAAGCTTCAATACATGAATTTAGAAGGAACACAAACGTTCAGTCCATACCAATAATAGGAGTAAAATAGTTGAGTTTTAAAATATGAGCATATGCAACTTCACTGTTTAGTGCCAAATTGGTTTCTCAACATGGTATACCAGTTGTCTCTTATCTATAGTGTGCGAGTTTTCCAGAAACTCTCCAGCTCTTGTTACAAAGGCTCACCAAGTCTCAGGATGTCCGATTTGAAAACTGTTGTCCATTGGGAACGTGTGTTGTAGAATCTCACTGTGTTTATAATTTGTAAGTTCTTTGATCATTCATGAAATGGAGAATATGTCATGTGTATTGACCACCTGAGCCTTCATTTGTGCAGCAATTTTCAATTTTGTCCGTTTGTTTATTTATGTCTTTTCCATAATATACGTCTTTGGTATTGTAAGGCCTATCTTTCCAACTTGTTTTACCACTACACAATCATTAAGCCTATTCTCAGCATTCTGTGCTTCTTAATAAATATCTGAATTAACTTATCATGTTCCACTTTGGAGAAAAAAGAAAGCCTATTGGAATTGAGTGAGATTGTTTTGAATCTGTGAATAAATTTGGGGAGATGTGATTTTTTATAATAGTGAGATTTTCAATCCATGAGCAAGATATATCTTTCAATTTACTAAGAATTATCAAATGTATCTTCATATAGTTTCACAATTCTGTTCTTTGAGTTATGCAAAATCTTCTCAGATTTATTTCTGGATGCATTATATTTTATATATTAATTCTGTATATAGTAACATTATTAAATTATCTTATAAATTGTAATATTCCATTTCTGTTCTCTTTTTTATGTGTACAATCATACCATCTTAGAATAACAACTTTGAGCTTTCCTTTCTACACCTTTGTTTCTTTTCTACTCTGGCCAAGACCCCTGTATATAATTAGATACAAGTGGCAATAAATGGCATATTTGTCTCCTTCCACATCTCAGAGGGATAGATTTCAACATTTTCTCATTGAATGTGATATTTATTGTAAATTGGTTTTGCTGATATTCTTTACCTGAGAGGGGACATTTCCTATCATTTTCTAGTTTAATAGTTTCATCATTTATGAATATTTAACATTACCAAAAGCTTTTTCTACCTTAAGATCATCATAAGTTTTGCTTTACCTTTTGATCAATTAATATGATGGATACAATGATTGATTCCCTAACAGTAAACCATCTTACATTACTTGGATAAAATAAAATTGGTCATCATAAGACATAAAACATTTCTGTATTTATGAATTTAATTTTCTAATACATTGTTTAGGGTATTTACATGTATGCCTACTACAGAGAATAATCTGTAGTTTTCCATGCTTACATAGTTATTATCAGATTTTACTATCATAAAAAAGCCTACCCTCATAAAATATATTAGAAAATACTCTTTTTTACACTACCGTATAACAATTTTTAAATTAAAACTATTTATTTCTCAAATCTTTGTTAGAAATCACCATTGAAGAAAATTGAACCCTAAGTTCTCATGATAATAAAATTTTGGTTACTGAATCAATATTTTAATAATGAACAATTAAAGTTGTCTATTTTTTATGAGTCACTTTTATATTGCTTATTTTTATTATAATTGTCTATTTCATTTAAATTATCAACTGTATCAACATAATTTTATAGCATCCTCTTCTCAGTTTTAATGTTTCAACTTCTAAAATAAAGGCATACTTTTTCCCCCTGAAAATGGTTGTTTGTATCTTTATTATCTTTTACTTGATGTCCCAGCACTGATGCCTAATTCTGGATCTCTTTTAACTGAGACAAAAATAATATTCTGATACTTGTTTGTCCGACTCTTTTCCTGAGTTTCTTACTAAAAACCAAAACTATTCCTTAACATTTTTCTGTCATTCAGCCACGCAATTATCATTTATTTGTAAATATCCAAAGATGCAAAGTGTTTGACAAGTGATATACCCCTTCTAGATGCTATGGCTTTGAGAGATTACTTCCTTTAATACTCATGTTAAGGAATATTAGGACTTCATAGAGACTAAGTAACTTACCAATGGATAGTTAGTTAAGTAACACAGCCAGGATTCAGAGCCAGGTTTGTCTGAAATTAATCCTGTTCATGTCCACAACTACATTGGATTGTCCTAAGAAATGTGCAAGGTGCTTGCAATCCTAAAGTCTTAGTAAAGCAATCAAATTACCTGATCAAAGAACAAGTAAGGTAGAACTAAATAAAAGAGTATACTATGATTTTTGGAAAAAGATGTACATATGAAATATAAAAGCATTCATATTCTTACATTTTATAACCTATACATGAGTTGTTGTTCAAATATTGTGAAGAATTACCCTGTACAATTTAGTGAATTCTCCGTATTTAATGTAATCATATTCAGTTTTAGTAAAAATTATGGTTATATATAGTCTGTTTTATAGTTTCATCATCTTCAAACTGTGGATAATTAAATGTATAGTGTTTCAATTCATGATTTATAAAGGTAGATAATTTAAGTGTAATTTAGTTAAAGTATTTATGTTTGCCACTTTTTAATGAGAACAAATTTCTAGACGCTTGTATATAATGCTAGGCACGTCTCTTGGTTCTTTCTGTGTTTTTTTGCATTGTCCTCAGATTTGGTAGACGACAATCATAAAAGGAAGTAAGTAAGATTACAGGGATGAGAAGTCACTGTGTTTAGTGAGCTCACACGGTGTTTTGTCATAACAAATTACCCCACGATGCTTCTGATTAACTAAGCTGCCACTTGTGCTATGAGCTTACTGTACTGTAGCCAAGTAAGCATAATAGAAAACTGTCTACAAAATTAGGAGGCTGCCTTAATTTTATATTTATTACCATCTTGTCACCTCTGATAACACTTCATCCTATACGTGTTCTTGCCTGAAGAGATCAAAATTAAAATTTATGTAAATAGAAGGATTGTAGCTCAATGAAAGCCCAATGAGGCTATTCAGTGCAACACACAATAAGGTGTACAAATTAGAATGAGTTTGTTCCAGTTTGAAAATAACAACATTACAGTCTCAAAGTGTTCCCTTTCTTCAGTGCTATCATATATTTCCATTACAAGGAAACACATACCATTACGTCTATTGGTAGTGATGTATAAATAATGATATTTTTGGCACATTGTACTTTTTCATCATGGGATTTCAGACTAGTCTGATTTTAGAAAAGAACCCTAGGTAAATGTTTTCTTGAAGAGGTGTTGTGAAGACAGCATATTTATTGTCTAGCCATACATAATAAAAATGCAGCTAAATAATGCCATGATCAGTCAAATTATAACAGTGTATCAGATTCAGAACCAAGGGGAGATTATGAAATATATGTAACCTGTGCTTTCACATCGTGTTCCTAACAAACATAGTTCTTTATTTTGATAATCATCTCTGACTAGGAAGTGAAGCTTTATTCCACTGCAATCAGGCGGGGGCTGTCCGTCTCTCCAGAATGATCAATTACAGTCTTCCCACCTCATTAACTCTGATCCTTAATTTCTTCCAACCCGGAAGACGTTCCTTCAGCCCTCTATTTATGCCATGTTATTGAAGTCACCCCTATAAAACTACATAAAATTGCTCAAACTGCCTCTCTTTTCTCCAAATTTTATTGTATTCATAACCTCTTAATCTCCATATGCTTCATGCATATTGGCTTTTTTTCCCCCAAATTATAAGTTCTTTGAGGTCAGGAAATACATTTTTTTTCCACAGCATTTAGGGAAGTTATGAATATATCATAAATGCTCACATAGTCTCCTCACTGAATTTATTTATGTTTTATTCTTGTAAAATTTGAAGAATATCTCTCTCTCTCTCTCTCGCTATCTCTCTCTCTCTCTCTCTCTCTCTCTCTCTCTCTATATATATATATATATATATATATATATATACACATATATATATATATACATATATATAGAAGAGTATATATATACTCTTCTGAATTAATCGAGAAATGAAAAAATATTATGTTGGGGACAAAATGTCATCTTCACTATCAATGAAATAGATCTTAGAATGTGGCTTGAGTATTGGGACAAAATTAATTTCCTATTTTAACTTAATGTCCTGATGGTACCCCGTTATTAGTCTGGTCATGGGTAGCCAGCTACTTCCTGTTTTTTTCTTCTTGGGCATCTGCACTCAAGAGACATGCTTTCTGTTCTGTTTTTCTTATAAAGCATAAAGCATAGAGATGCAGCACAGAAGGATGCTTCTTGTATGCATGTTTTTAAGGTGAAAGAAGAAAGAGGGAGGAATTAAGCTACTCAGAACCTATTCCTCTTTTCAGCCTCACCAGTCAGCTAACAGATGAGAGGGTGGGAGGGTAAAGAGAGTCCAGAAGTTTCACTTTAATAGATAACCCTCCACATGGAAGCACCGTTGAGTAAGGGATCTTTCCCAGCAGTATTACCAAAGCAAACAGAATAATGTGTTCATACTAACTGCAGAGATTTAAGGTTATTGTTGAACAATTTAAAGTTTTTTTTTTTAATTCAAGGAAATATTCTTGGTAGCTTTCAGTAAACAAATATATTTGGTTCCAGCCAATTTGGAAGAGCAAGTCCACAATATGCAGGAAATCCCAATTTGGTCTGTTTACCTTATTCAAGAATAATCTTATGAATATGTTCAGCCCTCACATAAGACATGTGATATATGTGTTTGCATAATAACATTAAACATGCAGTTAACAGTGGTTACAGTCTGAGTAAAATCTTCATCTATATCAGCAAGAAAAGTAATTACATCAGTATTGTTGATGGATAAGAGCAGTCAAATAGCATATTCAGATTCTTCTGTAATTCAATAATATAAAGTTTAAATGTGCAAAAGAAGCTAAGTTGTCAGTAGAGAAAAATGGTCATTCAATTAGCAGGAAAGTTGGTTGATGTCCTTTGTAATTTAGGATATTCTTAAATTATTGTTTTATTTTGGGCATACAAAGTATTAAAGACAAATAAATGAGAGCTGTGGAAATTAGCTATAGGAAAATTCTACAATAGCAACAAGGTCTAAACACACAAACAACCAAAATGTAGCATATTTACTCCCTCTGTTTTAACAGAAGCTCAGGCATTTTCTGAGCTTGATATTTGTGGTATCTTGATATCTCTGGCATGATATTTGTGGGTGTGTGGCATTTTGAAGAGTCTACCTGTAACCTTCAGAGATGGCCCTTTTTGGGAAACAGTTTTTTTGCTTATGGTTACCACATCAACTGGTCCTCTACAATATGGACCAGCCATAGTTTCCTTTTGAACCATGCTAGCCTCTGTGTCAGTGTATAATGATTCACTGAGTCAGTTTGCTCCCCAAATGATTGTCAAGGAGCTATTCTCATAAGAGAATTAAACTCACGTGTTTTGGATCTGAAGGCAGAGAATAATGTAAATACATTCTTGTACCATACTATCCTCTCTTATAAGATTTCTGAATGAATTGTGCATTTGAATTAGCTTATTACACTAGTTCATGTCATAGATGGATGAATGAATAAATGGATTAATGAATGTATGAATGGACATCTCTTGGGTTTTGCAAAGCATGCTTTTGAATGACAGACCCTTGGAATAGGTCAATTCCTTCTAGCTATGATCAGTCAAGACAGATTTCTGATCTCGTCACTGGTTTAATACGATGCCAGTATTCTGACCTTACCAACGGATATAAATTCTGACTTCTGTCTGCTATTTACAATAACAGTCCCCGTATCTACATTTACAGCTCCATTCCTTCTTCTGAACTCCAGATATATATTTCAACTATCTAATAAAAATTTACACTTGTACACTTCTATCTATATAACATAGATATTATATCTACACTTGTTTATCTCAAGAATATTTCATGCATGAAAAACCTGTCCTTAAACTCACTGTGTTTCCCCAACCTACTCTTCTCCCCATGTTCCCCATCTCACTGAACAACATTATCTGCCCAGCGACACAAACAAGAAAACTAAGCACAATACTTTAGCCCTTATAGGCCGCCACTCCTTACATCAAATGAATTCCTTCTCTCCTAAAAAAAAAGTGGAGAAATGAGTGGACTTTAGAATCAGGTAGTCCGGATTTAAATCCCTACTCTTCTTCTTAGAGTTGTGTGACCTTGAGTTTCTCTGAGCATTAGATACCTTATTTTTTAATTTCTTCTAAAAATAATTTTAAAATAAAAATTTTCATTTAAAATTATATACCTAGGGCTTCCCTTGTGGTGCAGTGGTTGAGAGTCTGCCTGCCGATGCAGGGGACAGGGGTTCGTGCCCCGGTCCGGGAAGATCCCACATGCGGCGGAGTGGCTGGACCCGTGGGCCATGGCCGCTGAGCCTGTGCGTCTGGAGCCTATGCTCTGCAACGGGAGAGGCCACAGCAGTGAGAGGCCCGTGTACCGAAAAAAAAATAATAATATATATATATATATATATATATATATATATATATATATATATATATATATATATATATCAATTAAAGAAAAACTAAGTAAATGGAGAAATCGTCCATATTCATGCATAGCAAGACTCAATAATATCAAAATGTCAGTTCTTCCCTACTTAAGTTATAGATTTGATGCAAAATCCCTGCAAATTATTTTTTGGATAATAACAAAGTTATTTTAAAGTTTACATGGAGAGGCAAAAGACTCAGAATACCCAATTCAATATGGAAGGAGAAGAGCAAAATTGAAAGACTGTTGCTACCCAATGTCAAGACCTCTAATAAAGCTACAGTAACCAAGACAACATGGTATGGTGAAAGAACAGGCAAATAGATCAATGAGACAGAATGGAGAGCCCAGAAATAGACCCACATAAAAGTAGTCAACTGCTCTTTGACAAAGGAGCAAAGGCAATACAATGAAGCAAAGTAGTCTTTTCAACAAATGGTGCTGGAACAACTGGACTACTACGTGTAAAAAAAAATTAATAATCTAGACACAGACATTACAACCTTCACAAAACTAACTCAAAATTGATCACAAACCTAAATGTAAAATACAAAATTATAAAACTCCTAAAACGTAACAGAAGAAAATAAAATGAAAATGGATATGGTCATGACCTTTAAACTACAACACCAAAGCCATGATCCATGAAAGAAATAAGCTGGTGTTCATTAAAATTAAAAACTTATGCTCCTCAAAAGACAATGTCAAGGGAATGAGAAGACAAGCCACGTCTGGGAGAAAATATTTGCAAAAGACACATCTGATAAAGTACTACTACTCAAAATGTACAAAGAAATCTTAAAATTCAACAATAAGGAAAGCAAACAACCCATACAGAAAATGAGCCAAAGACCTTAACAGACACCTCACCAAAGAGGATATACACACTGCAAATAAGCATGTGAAAAGATGCTCCATATCATATGCCATCAGATAAATGAAAGTTAAAACACAATACCACCACATACCTATTACAGTGGCCAAAATCCAGAGCACCAACAACACTAAATGCTGGTGAGGATGTGGAGTAACAGGAACTCCCTTTCATTGCTGGTGGGAATGAAAATGGTGCAGACTCTTTAGAAGACAACTGGGCAGTTTCTTACAATACAAAACATGCTCTTAATATAAAATCCAGCAATTATGCCCTTTGGTATCTACCCAAAAGAGATGAAAACTTACATCCACAAAAAAACCTACATATGGATATTGATAGGAGTTTATTAATAATTGCCAAGACTTGGGGAGAGCAAGGAAGATGTCATTCAGTAGGTGAATGGATAAGCATTGGTCCATTCAGTGGTCCAATAAATGGAATATTATTCAGCACTGAAAAGAAATGAGCTACCAAGCCACGGGAAAACATGGAGAAAGTTGAAATGCATATGACTGAGGGAAAAGAGCCAATCTGAAAAGGATATGTATTATATAATTATGCCATATGACATTTTTGAAAAGGAAAAACCATGGAGACAGTAAGAAGATCAGTGGTTGCCAGGGACTGGTGTGGAAGGAGGAGTGAGTCGGCAGAGCACAGAGGATTTTTCGGGCAGTGAAAATACTCTGTATGATACTTTAGTGATGGATACATGTCATTATACATTTGTCCAAACCCAAAGAATGTACAATGCCACAAGTGAACCCTAATGTTAACTTTGGACTTTGGGCAATAATGATATACCAATGCAGGTTCATCACTTGTCACAAATGTACCATCTGGTGAGGGATGCTGATATGGGGGGAGGCCGTGCATGGGTGAGGACACGGGATAATCTCTGTACTTTCCCCTCAATTTTGCTGTGAAACTTAAATGATTCTAAACAAATTTTCTTTGTAAGAAATGTATATACTTGACAGACATTTGGCAGGAATAAATACCATAATGAAAAGCATTTACTACAGACAGTGCTCAATAGAGGTTATCTATTTCATACCTATTATGTTTCCAACACGTTTATTCATTCTGTCTTTTCTGCCTCTTTCATAGTTTATCCTAGCTCAACTTTCTACCAGAATACTACAGAAACTTAGTACATTATCTCTTGTTTTCAGTCTTGAATGCTCTCATCTCTTATACTTTGTGATTCCCCTTTCCTTTAAGGCTTCACACACAATTTTCTTTTCTCTGCTTTAATCCATCTTCTTTTCTTGTCTGAATCTTTCTGGCACCTACTCAAACCTTGGTTTGCAAATTAGATATCAGTTTCTCTGAGAATCTCTTTCTGATCATAAGCTCCTCCAATAGAAGATATTTTATACAATTATCATTGAATATATTCTACAAAATGTATCTTCCTGCCTTCTTCTCTATATTCCCCATTAGACTATAAGATTCTTGATTTCAAGAACCATATCTGCCAGGTTGACTATTCCATTCTCATTGTTTAGTGTGAAGACCATCACATAGGTACTCGAGAAAGTTTTTGAATGAATGAATGAATTCTTAATCTATCTATTCCTGAAAAGCTATTAGTAAGTGACAATAGATTATTCGCTATAGTTTCCAGGACATCCAGACATCCTGGTTCCTCTTCTTGGAAGCTGCTAGAAGTTTGTTTTGTTTTCAATACTAGAATCCCATAATAATAATCTATAGATCTCTGATATAGTTTCCAAATTCTATTCTATTCATTACATTGTGATAACTTTTTATAAATGTTAGAATTTAACAATACTTTCCCAACAATCAGTATTAACATCTATAAAAGCAAAGTTCCTCTTTAGTTTTTTGGAAAATATAGTATTAGCATCTATAAAAGCAAAATTCTTCTTTATTTTTTTAGAAAATATCTGCAAGGAAATATATTCCCATTTGTGCTTTAGAGAGGTTTAGTATATGATGTAGAATGCAGTCAAGACAATATGTAACTTTAGAATACTACACATTGAGACTGCAAACCTTATATGGTAGCTGAGATCCTATTTTTAAAAAATATACACTACAGTGAGAAAATTCAATATTTATGACTTCCACCTGGCAGACCCGACAAACAGAGGTCATCAATCTGTTCTCAAAAATAGCTTGATACTTTGACTCTAACCTCTAAAAACATCTCTAATTTGTGGTGATCTAATATGCTTTCCCAACTTCCTATCATTCAAGGTGTAAAGATATGAATCTGCTGGTTGGAAAAATAGGTGAGGAACAAGAGTTGCAGAATTCACCCCTTTTGTTAGTTTCACTTTGAGTAATGGGCATGTATATTTTTCACTTCAAGCTGATTGCACCCTTTAAGTTGGGTTCTTTTTTCCTGGAGTTCTGTTCCATTTTATTTAATGTTTACTCCCTTGAAAACAATCACTGTTAGATTCATCCTCCTTATTTCTCCGTTTACTGGTCTCATAGTTTCAGACCTGTTTTTATATTTATTTTCCCAGTTGCCTAATTCTAGGGCAACAGCTCCTACGGGTAGCTTTTGTGTTAAAAGTTCAATTTTAATATTTTCTAATATGAAGAATGGAACTTTCAAGAGAGCACCATATTCTGCTTAAGTACTTTCTCTTTATTTTTCTTTCTCAGGGTGTTCATAAAAATGATACAAGTAGTTCACTACCTCGTTTTTCTTAAAAGTGTTTTCCTAGAAACACTAACCCTTGGGAAGTTATCATGGTCAAACACATTTAGAAATGTACTTTTAAAGTTATATGTCCCTTTTCTTAAGATTTCCCTGAGGCTAAAATGATACAAAGGAACTTATTTACAAAACAGATTTAGACACACAGACATAGAAAACAAACTTATGGTTACCAAAAAGGAAAGGGGGAGAGGGATAAACTAAGAGTATGGGATTAACAGATACACACTACTATATGTAAAGTAAATAAACAACAAGGACCTACTCTATAGCACAAGGAACTATATTCAATATCCTGTAATAACTTATATGGAAAATAATCTGAAAAAATATATATATATACTATATATGTATTTATATATAAATGTATAACTGAATCACATTGCTGTACACCTGAAATTAACACATCATTGTAAATCAACTACACTTCAGAAAAGAAAAAAGGCTTTTCAGAGGCTTTAATAAGCTAATGTAAGTTATGAGTCTCTAAGACAAGATAACGTATACAACATCTCCCAAATGTATTTGCTACTTTGTTTCAGATCCTCTCTCTGAACAGTTTGTGGAATATTTACTAGAAAAGACTGCACTAAATACTGTGGCATCCACACAGGAACTTTTCATTTTGTCTGGTTTTTAATTAAATCATGCACAAACCATTAGTAAATTAGTGCACGCATAGTAAGTACCCATGAGCTTTATTCAGTGCAAGCCAGTTCATTTTCCATTTGAATGTCACAAAGTTTATATTCAAATTTGATACATAGAAATGAATTTCTTAATTTTATTTATAGTTATATGTTGCTCCAAAGAGTGACTCATGTGTAAAAAGGCCACGAAAAAAACAATGATAGTTTTTTTCCCGCATCAGTCGATAATATGTATTGTCTTTAATCAGAAAGGGAAGAAGCGCCACATTTCTTCAACTCGTCTTTAAATCCTTGATTCCGTCAATGCAACAGCGCCCACTGTATTATAAGTACTTCAATAGGATCTGGGAATACAGTGATGAAAAGACCCAAACTTGTTCTTATGGGACCTCAGGCCGAGGACCCCTTAGAGACGGGGAAACATTGCTGCAGTGGAGGCTGCCCGGGGGCCCAGAGGAAGGTGAGCCTAACTGCCTCAGGGCATCAAAAAGTCTTCTCGTGTACTTGGAGGGCATTATGCTAAGTGAAGTGTGTCAGACAGAGAAGACAAATACTGTCTGATATCACTTACAGGTGGCAACTGAAAAATACAACAAACTAGTGAATATAACCAAAAAGGAGCAGACTCACAGGTACAGAGGCCAAACTAGTGGTCACCAGTGGGGAGGGGAAAGGGGGAGGGACAGTACAGGGGTAGGGGATTAAGACGTACAAATTACTGGGTGTGAGATAAGGTACAAAGACATATGCACAACACGGGGAAGATAGCCAAGTGTTGGTGATAACTGTAAACGGAGTGTAATGTTTAAGAATTGTATACAAAATAAAAAGAAAGTCTTCTCAGACAAGTCAGTGTTGGAGCCGGTACTTGATGGGCAAGTAGGCAGACAAGTAAGTAGTAGGCTTCCAATTAAAGAATGCATCACATCCAGGGGAATACAAATAGCTCTGCTTTTCTGAAGGGAACAGTGTGAAGAAAGGACCAACCTCTCCTGCACCTCCTTAACGCATGGTTCCTTTCATGTACTGTGGTTTCAGTCTCTTGCTAGTGTATTAACTTGCTCTCACGGGTTCCTGATTTCTCCTTCACAAAGAGTGAGAACTGTGCTCACTGGCTGGCTTCTGCACTCACAGTATTGTAGCGGGGAGATGTGCGAGAGGACCAACACTTCTTTATTTTCTTGATATTAAATATAAGGGAAAATGCACTAAGAAAATTGGAAGAGTGAGAAAATTGGAAGAGAAAGTGAAAGTAGATGTGTAGGAGAAACAGTATGTTTTTAAAGAAGAAATCATATTCATTCTTTGAAATACCATAAAAGCATGAACTCTAGTATTCAATAGGTGTTAGTGAAAACTGAAAAACACACATAAACCTCTTCACTGAACTCTAAGTACTATCTTGGGCAAAAAAATAGACCTAGCAATAGAATTATTAAGTATAAAACATTTCTTTGGTTTTAAAACAAAAGATAAAGACAAGTACATAAATCAAAGTGATGCCAGAACTCACAGAACAAGTTCGTATTCTTCCCATCTGGAAATCTTTCTTTTCATTTCTTTATCCTACTTCCTAAGGTGCTCTCTTTTCTCTAGTGTATAGAATGCTCCAGTGAAATTTCCCCAAACTAGAAAGAATGTTTAAGGAAATCAATTTACTGAACCAAGTGGCAGGGTTTTCTGAACTTCTTGAAAGGCATATTATTGAAAAGTAGGAGGACCTGAGTCTTAAAAAGGAAAGAGAAGAGAGAAAGGCATTAAAGGGAGTTTTTTTTTATGAAAGGAACTTTGATTGGGGACAGGGATAGGATGGAAATAATTACTAAACTTGTAGACAATTTCAGTGATCTGTTTAGTGTTCTCAACACAGCCAACATTCAATAGTTTAATTCTTTAAGTGACCTTAAAATAGAGATTCTACTCTGGTCCTCACATTAGGAATAGAATGCAGCAACAGTGGGGTTAATACTTTGCTCTAGGTGACATAGCTAGTAAGTGACAGAAACAATGGAAATCCATAGATTCAGGTTCCAAAATCTACAATCTTGATATTTACACTAAACATATTGTAAACACTAAATGATTATACTTTTGTATGTTGAATATATTCTATACAATCAGATATTTACTAATCCTTTAAAGATTGAATCTAAGGGTCTAAACATAAGTTCCTGGCCAAAACATTTAGATCATCTAGTTTGTCATAACTTGTATTCAAGGCCATGCCTGAAAGCATCAGTCCCACTGTTAGCTGGTTATTATAATGACTCCATGAGAGACAAATCAAACATCGTTTTCATTCCTCATGATTGACTTATGAATGTATCTATGTACGGCTATATTTATTCCATGCCTAATTTGTAAACTTCTAACTGTAAGTCAACATTTTTAAAAATAAATGAATAAAGCAGAGAAAAATTAAATGTTCAAAATATAAATAAAATTAGTATTAAGTTAATGCATAATATATAAGCCATAAGATCCTGTCTACTTGTTAGAAAAGAGTCTACAAATTTTGTTCCAAGATTCCTGCCTGTCTATACCAAAAAAAAAAAAAAGACAATTATAAACTTGTCAAAAGAATCATTGCCGGCATTGAGAAAATAGATAAATTCTATTTATCTATGGATTCTGTGGATTCTTGTGGATTCTTGTAAAGTAGTGATTATGGTCCAAGTACTCAGGGAATAAGAGCATCTACTATTTCCTTCATTAAATAAATAAACAACAGAATTCATGTAGTTGTTGTTTTATGATGCCCTTTGTTCCAAAGCAGAATTCAATAATAATTTCTATATGATAGCAGAATTATAGAGTCCAGGCACATCATTCAATGTCGTTATGGATTAAAATATAAAGATAAAACAAAGTATTTTATGAATTATAGTAAAAGAAATATTAATACATATAAATATAAACACACACATAATGAAACAGTCTATACCCTTATGAGATGTACTCTGACATTTTAATTTTATTTTAATATCGTTCACTATTTAAAAGTTGGCCAGGAACTATTAAATTAATTTCCTGACCCACAAATGGCTTGTGACCTATGCATTGAAAAGTACTGACCTGGAGCAAATTTGAATCTCACATTACCTGTTATGTTTCTTAAAATAAAACGTGATAGATATTGAATAGAAGTAAATTTGAGTCTTCTTCCCTAAAATAGTAGATAGAACATAAACAGTATATTATAATGATTTTAAAAATGCTTTCTCAGTTTAGCAAAAGTCTAGATTCTGGGGGAAAGTTGTTATTACCTAATATAGAAGCAGAAGGCTGAGAAGACTCTTTGACAAGATACGTGGTTGCTCAAATGTCACATGGAAGTCGGCCAAGAGCACAAATGTGAGACTGACTTCAGTCTAACTCAGAAAATTGTTTTTATTTCACCGGAGTGCTAGGACAAAGGGGTAGTGAAAACCCATGATTTTAGGTCATAATCCCAAATATTTTACCCTAAAAAATAAAAATCTCTGATGTATGCTGTTAATGTCTAAATTTAAACAGTGTGATTTCTTTGTAAACTCTTAAAAAATAGACTAAGTTGCAAAATATACTGTATTTTCAGATGTGGAAATAGTTAATTCATATTAGTGCAGGTAAAATGATACAGTTGCATTTTATAAATGAGACCCACCCAAGACTAGTTCGTGGTGTCCTGGGTAACTATGATGCCTTTTTGAAAGCTGATACATGGTAGCAAACCAAAAATATGCTTCTAGAATGAATTAGTTAGTGAAGGAGAGTTAGATAGAAAATACCAATTTCTATGTCTAGAAGTATAAAAAATGTTTTCCTACAAGAATAACTTTCATAGAAATGAACCACATCTACTTAATTTCTATCTTTTAAGAGAAAAACAAGCTGTATTTGTATATTTTTCTAGTGATCAAAAAATTCATAATTAGTAGGTGTTGAAATTGGCAAATATATTTTAACTTAATAAAATATGCATAACCTTAAAAAGTCTACACAAATTTTAAACTCTTTGAAATGTTCACTGTTGAATCTTTTGAAACTATTTTATGATTTTTATGCTTTTATTAACCACTTTTATCTTAAACTACTGACTAATGATTGAATCAAATGAGCTCTTGTACACAACGCTGAGTAACTGTATCATTCCCATTCCCATTACTTCATCTTTCCACTCCCCTAATCGATACTACAAATAAATGGTGTATAATTGACATCATACACTACGAAAATGCTAGAAGTAAATGTTAACAAATAAATATAGGATGATGAATACAAAAAAGATTAGAATACAGTGTTTTCAGTGATCTGAAACAGCATTTGATGGGGCTGTTCTTGTTTACCAAAAGACTATGAATCTCACACATTTCTTTCTCTTAAAGATAGAAACTATGGCACTTCATCTTATAAGAAGTAAGAATTTATTATCTGCAGGAAAGAATACTGTAATAAAAACACTCCTTTTTCTTCCTGGTGGCATTGTGAAACTAATGAAAGTTGTTTATCATTTTCTCATTCATAAATATCAAAGTTAATGACTGAGAACAAAATTTGTAAAAGCAGCATTTTAAATTATACTTATTACTGTGCTTACAGCTCCTCATTTTTTTCATGCCTTTCCAAGAATATCTAATTCAAAAGGAAAGATATGCTTTCAAAATGTATTTGCTCAAAATAAAGTAGCCTAGTTTTCTTCTGATTTTTGAAAATGTCCTGTTTCCATACCCTTTGAAGTTTAGAAATTAATCCCTACCAGTTATGAGGAGGTAGTCAACTGCTGATTATTTATTCTGATTAATCAATTTAGTTTATTTAATTATGGTTTAGTTTTTTTTGAAGTTTAAATTATTTATTGGTTAGCTATATGCACATATTTACATTCTCATGTCTTTTTTTTTTTTTTTTTTTCTTTTTGCGGTATGCGGGCCTCTCACTGTTGTGGCCTCTCCCGTTGCGGAGCACAGGCTCCGGATGCGCAGGCCCAGCGGCCATGGCTCACGGGCCCAGCCGCTCCGCGGCATATGGGATCCTCCCAGACCGGGGCACGAACCCGTATCCCCTGCATCGGCAGGCGGACTCTCAACCACTGCGCCACCAGGGAGGCCCTCTCATGTCTTTTTTAAAATTAGTTTCTGCTTTATAACAAAGTGAATCAGTCATACATATACATCTGTTCCCACATCCCTTCCCTCATGCATCTCCCTCCCTCCCACCCTCCCCATCCCACCCCTCCAGGTGGTCACAAAGCACCGAGCTGATCTCCCTGTGCTCTGCGGCTGCTTCCCACTATCTATCTACCTTACGTTTGGTAGTGTATATATGTCCATGCCTCTCTTTCGCTTTGTCACAGCTTACCCTTCCCCCTCCCCATATCCTCAAGTCCATTCTCAAGTAGGTCTGTGTCTTTATTCCCGTTTTACCCCTAGGTTCTTCATGACATTTTTTTTTAATTTCCATATATATGTGTTAGCATACGGTATTTGTCTTTCTCTTTCTGACGTATGTATTTTCACTTGAAGTAGGATTAGATTGTTAGTTTATCCTTATCTGAAGCAGACATAGGTCAAGCCAAACTGTATTTTCCTCCAAAATATAAAAATTTTTAAATGCTAGTTATAAATATAAATGCAATGGGTTTATATCTATATACATGTGTTGGCTACTAAATTACATAAATAACATTATAATAGTTGTCTTGAATAACAAGGAGAGTATATATACAATGGATCCACTTTCTGTTATGCATATGAGAATTGATTCGGTTCCCATTTGTCATTTACTAAATCTTTAAAAAACTGTGTCTGTTTTTCTCACATTCTCACATTGGGTGGTTTCAGAAAACCAGTCTGTGAATAAAGTAAAAATCCCGGCTGAAAATGAATTAGCACCATCTCTGAAGGAGCAGACCTCACCTAGGTGCCAAAGGAAGGGCGTGATGACCCTCATAAACACCTTGTGTGAGTTAATGAGAGTGAAGGTTCATTTCCAAAATGACTCCATATTTGCATCTGTGCAAGGCTTGCGTGGTGCCGGCTGGCAAAAGTCAGCTGTGAATCAAACAGGCTGCGATTCTCATCACTCCAGTAATAAAATGATCACACGGTCTTTCTACCCAGCCCAGAGTCCAAGAAACGACCATCGCATTGGCTCCACAACGCCAAAAGCTTTGAAGCGCACCATCTGCTAGGCATCTTTGTTGTTACTTACTCCCCCTTGTAACTACATAAACATTCATTTACCATCAAGTATATACTTCCAGAAGGCTCACCTAGGACACGGTGAAAAGGCAAATTCTCTCACTGCTTTCGACTTCTGTCACCAATATCTTCTGAGCAAAAGGAATAAAAGCATGGGTCACATTTGCTTATGCTGAATAGAAAAGGCAAACAATAAAAATGTGAGGGGAAATTATATATATATTTGGAGGCTCTGCTCACCTGGAAAATATCATTTGCAGCCTAGAACTCCAGTGGTCATATTTTCCAAACACAACCACAAACTCAAAGCATGAAGATAAAGAGAGAACCTCTATCCATTAGTTATGGCATTCCAAAATAAGACAACTATTCCCTTTATCATCACTGGAGTGCAAGTTATTTTATTGAACATTGAGGAAAAAAAGCTATGCATGTAATTTTTTTCCCTGCATGTTTCCCATTATTGGGGAAACTAATGTGATAATATCTATCCAAAGAAGAAAAGTTAAGTCAAAGAAAAGAAAGGAACATATAATTGGCATTTATATATTCATGTAAGAACTAAGCCATTAGTTATGGGATAGGGAGGATGGGAGGGAGACACTAGAGGGAGGAGATATGGTGATATATGTATACATATAGCTGATTCACTTTGTTATACAGCAGAAACTAACACACCATTGTAAAACAATTATACTCCAATAAAGGTGTTAAAAAAGAAAAAGAACTAAGCCATTTAGAATTTCAATATGTGTCTGATAATGTACTTCTAGAATCAAATGCCAAAAGCATTTGAAATGTCTAATTCTGTCTGAGCTTGACTCATGTTAATTTTCACTCTGAAAGATCATTTGATTAAGCGATGAAATGAGAAAAATTCAAAAAAAAAACCCACAAAAAATGTAAAGATAATAGCTTCCATCTCTGCTTAAGAGAAACTATGCCTATGTTAACTCAGCCAATGTGAAGCTAAAAATGGAAAGAAAGAGCGAAGGCCAACCAGAAGACAGAAAGATGGAGAAAGCAGTGGAGGAAAATAGCAATAATCATTGATGCCCTGGTAAGTGATTTTTGAGGGCCTGCAACAGAGAGGAACTCATTAACCATGGGTCAGACTGAGTGTGGTCCATCAAAAGCTCTTACTAAAGGCCCAGCCACTACACTTTCTTACTCAGAGACTTTATCCTATTTTATGACTTGAACTTTTATTATCATAGTGGTGCAAAATTTTCTTCAAAATCTCTGTCATCACTCTTATCATTTTTAATTCTGCTGCCACTGGTGTTGTGCTCTATGTCTTCAAGTCTGAATCACTGAAATATTCAATTCCATGGTCTCTCAAACTCTAAATTCTCTCTGCCTTTATTCTGCTGGACTAAACAAACTCAAATATGGTTCTCTGATTTGCAACCCTTAGGGAGAGCTAATTTCCCACCATATGAAATGAATGATTTCTTTGTTCATCTTCATTTAGGTTTTAGCTAATATTTATTGACACAGACACTGAGCTGAGTACCTAACAGGGATTATCTCAGTTACCATGCAGAATATGGTAGTGGTAGTAATGTTCTTATTTTAATGATATGGAAACTAAGGTTCGCAGAGATTAAATAACTTACCTACAGTCAGTCATAGTTAGTAAGCCTAGAGTAGGGATTTGAACCAATAAGAAAAGAAATGATCATTATGTGACACAGGAGAGGGGCAAGTTAATGCTATGGTGGTCATCATATTACAATTTTTAAATGTATCAAATTAACACATTGTACACTTTAAAGGTACATAATATTATATGTCCATTAGATTTCAGTTAAAAAATGACAGCACAAAAAATAAGCCCGTAACAACCTGACTTCAAAACTGGTGCTCTTCATCACAATGCAATTTGCTTCCACACCACCTAGCTTTACTTCCTCCTAATGTCAACACACCTGCCTTCCATTCAGAGTCTGTATTTTTGTCTCTCATCTATCTCTGTTTCTCTGTCCCTCTCTCTCCCTCTACTCCCATCCTCTTCCCTTCCTGTCTCTACACATACACATAAACACACACACACACACACACACACACACACACGGTCTTCCTTACATAGAACACATTACTTATCCTTCATATTCTCTATCTAAACATTTCAAGACAAAGTTCAAGTTATTTTCAAGTTCTCCTCTTTTCTGAAAGCCTTCATAACTAATTACCATTATTAATTTCCTTATGCTTTCAACTCCAACAGAACCCATAGTTTACCAGAAATTATTATACATGTTGCCCTGAGTCATTCACAATTTTTTCTTGTATTCATATCTCTATAACTCATTTAGAGCTCTTTCAAAGCAAGGAAATTGTAGTTCTATATAATATACTATATAAATGTAAGTTGTCATTATTATTTCTATTGATATACTTCTGTATACTCTGCTGATACCAGTGTAGTGAGCATATAATGGGTACTCACTGGGATCCATGTTCATTTATTAATGGCAGAGTTTTAACTTAAACATAAGCTTTTGATTTTCCAATTCAGTTGAATGAAACTGCAACTTACAACCAGCTATAAGCCTTTGGAACCAGAAGCCCGGTAAAAGGAAGCTTTCTGTCCTCAAGAGTTTGAAGACCAGAACACTCAGACCTGTTTAAATGCAAAAACGGGTCAGGCAGATTTGTTATAAATAACAATAAAATAATTCAAAGTGTGTATCCACTAAAAATATTTAATACTGATGTATAGTGGGCAAATTCACTAGTATTCACAGGGAAATTATGAAGATATAAGAATAAACACTCAGTAAAACTGTCCAGTCCTAAAGTTTCTTCAAAAACAGAAATACAGAGAAATTCTGAGTGAAAAGAAAGTATATTTTGGCTTAGACTAAGAAAAATGTTTGGAGTTGTCAGAAATGTAATGGCACTGAAACGTTACCAAACCTGGATCATTACCCATCAGAAATATAATAGGACAGATTCCTGTCTGAGAAGAATACATTAATATATTCTAAGCTTATTTCCAAACTTTCTATTCTTGATTCTAGATTTTTATGTTCATGAGTGTCTGAAAACGTACACAGCTGAAACCACAGTGTTGCATAACACAGAGCAGAGGTTCTTAACTCTAACCGCATATTATAATCCCTTAGAGAGCTTTTTTTTAGCATCTTTATTGGAGTATAATTGTTTTACAATGGTGTGTTAATTTCTGCTTTATAACAAAGTGTCTGTCATACAGAGTGAAGTAAGTCAGAAAGAGAAAAACAAATACCTTAGAGAGCTTTTTAAAAATTCTTAAGAATAATCACTGCTTAAGAACAATAGATTAATTAAATCAGAATCTCTAGGGATAGGTCTGGATGATCATAATATTTTAAAAGCTGCCCAGGGGGATCCAGTGTGTACCTGGGACTAAGGACCTTGCCATTGAGCATGGCATGGAAGTTATGGAGGTTAAGAATAATCACTGATGTTTACATGAGTTATGCGAAAACTGTCAGGTAGTTTCCATAATAGATCTGACTTTGATCAGAGCCAGATCATAATAAAGACATGGACAAATATGAACTAGATAAAATAAGTGTGGGCCAAAAAAACATGTTCCTAATCATTAGAGAAATGCAAATCAAAACCACAATGAGGTAACATCTCACACCAGTCAGAATGGCCATCGTGAAAAAATCTACAAACAATAAATGCTGGAGAGGGTGTGGAGAAAATGGAACCCTCTTGCACTGTTGGTGGGAATGTAAATGGATACAGTCACTATGGAGAACAGTATGGAGGTTCCTTAAAAAACTAAAAATAGAACTACCATATGACCCAGCAATCCCTCTACTGGGCATATACCCTGAGAAAACCATAATTCAAAAGAGTTATGTACCACAATGTTCATTGCAGCCCTACTTACAATAGCCAGGACATGGAAGCAACATAAGTGTCCATCGACAGATGAATGGATAAAGAAGATGTGGCACACATGTACAATGGAATATTATTCAGCTATAAAAAGAAATTAAATTGAGTTATTTGCAGCAAGGTGGATGGACCTAGAGTCTGTCACAGAGAGTGAAGTCAGAAAGAGAAAAACAAATACCATATGTTAACAAATATATATAGAATCTAAAAAAAAAAGTGGTTCTGAAGAACCTAGTGGCATGACAGGAATAAAGACGCAGATGTAGAGAACGGACTTGAGGACACGGAGAGGGGGAAGGGTAAGCTGGGACGAAGTGAGAGAGTGGCATGGACATATATACACTACCAAATGTAAAATAGCTACCTAGTGGGAAGCAGCTACATAGCACAGGGAGATCAGCTCGGTGCTTTGTGACCACCTAGAGGGGTGGGATAGGGAGGGTGGGAGGGAGTCTCAAGAGGGAGGAGATATGGGGACATATATATATGTATAGCTGATTCACTTTCTTATACAGCAGAAACTAACACACCATTGTAAAGCAATTATACTCCAATAAAGATGTTTAAAAAAAAAATTTGGCCAAAGACCTTAAGAGACACCTCACCAAATGGAAAATAAGCATGTGAAAAGGTACTCAACATTGTATGTCTTCAGGAAAATGCAAATTAAAACAACAATAAGATACCACTACACACCTATTAGAGTGGCCAAAATTCGGAACACTGACAACATAAAATCCTGGCTTGGATGTGGAGCAATAAGAACTCAAACATTGCTAATGTGGATGCTACAGCTACTTTGCAAGTTTAGCAGTTTCTTACAAAACTAAATATACTTTTACCATCCTATATAGTTCATGCTCCTGGTATTTACCCAAAGGAGTTGAAAACTTATATCCACACATAAATCTCCACAGGTATGTATAGAGCATCTTTATTCATAATTGGCTAAACTTGGATGCAGTCAAGATGTCCTTGAGGGGATAATAGATAAATAAACTATGTTACATCCCCCCCCCCAAAAAAAAAACAGACAAAAACCGGTGTCCTAGTTCTCACTTTTCTATAAACATTATTTCTAGCCTCATTTTCCAGTTTATTATTTCTCATAAATTGGTCACTGGGACTGGGTTTTCCCTTAACTTGCATTCCAGCTGCTGAATGTTGCATTAATATGTCCCATTTATGTGTCATTATCACAGAATCTGTTGTCGTCAAGTCCTCCACTCTCTGACTGTGACACTGGGTATTTTTAATTATGATGATGGCCAGAGCCACAGACAAATATTCCAGGATTACAATAACTTTAAATCAGAAGACATAATCAAAAAAATAGAGCTAGCAGTAAAAATGATTGATTGTTAACAAATTTCTGCCTTTATGCATATTTTCTAGGCAGTTTGGAGATTACTGTTCTTGATATAATAAATTCAGATTGGGGTATGAGAAGCCAAAATTGATAAAAGTTAAAATCTAAAAGTTAGAAAGAAACCTACAAAAAATAATTTTTATTACAGGTGATTAACACACACACACACACACACACACACAGATACATCATAAATAATACTCTCTGACTTCAGTAATAAAGACCATACTGAAAAGGCTTGAAGTTCTGACCAAAATGTGTAATATTTTAAACCATGAGTTACAGGCATATTAATAAAGGTTGTAAAATGATCTAAAAAAGGTGCAGAAAATAACTGCTGTGAATTCACTAAATGAAATGATAGCTTTAAGTGATTATACAATTTATCAGAAACTTGTTTGATCAATGGTGTTTTGAACAGACATGCAATGTGACATAGATAAAGTATAAAATATACTTCTCAGTGCTACTGAGAAAACTGTCATTTCCAAAACAAGAGGAGGAAAACTGTCAAATTAGGCTAAGTTATGTATTAATATTTAGCATTCTGTTTCCAAAGCAGCCTTAGTGAATATCCAAAGGCCCAGATATTCTTCTTCTGCCTATGGATGTACAATGAAATCGTCTCTATATTTTCATTTAAATCTGTCATCTCAAATGTTGTACGTTGTTCTCCTGACTGGAAGCCACAAAAGTGGTTTCATACTTGAGTTCCTTTGTGACTTCCAGATCTTTCTTTGGAATTTCTCAGTCATTTTGGATTTGAGTATATCACCAAGGGCTGCCTGAGTGACCACCACACAACAATCTCATATTCTAATGTGTATGTGTGTACCAAAACCCTAAGACTATGCTTTGCTTCAGTGACTTGAAAGAGGAAGTTGGAGAATCGTCTTCAATTAACTCCATCAAAAGAAGCACTGAACTCATAATAACTTAGTTTTACTTACTAGAAAGACTTCAACAAACACACAAAACATTCTGAAGAGGAAGTTTGACTTTATTATTGATAAGTTATAGATTATTATTATTATTATTATTATTTTAGCTATAGATTATTTTATCCATCGTAGCAGATGAGCTGTCTCATTTAATCAATGGTCATAGAGTGAATGAGTGAATTTACACGTAACCCTGGTAATTCCATCCATTTAAGACAATTGATTTAAACTGATTTTCTTTTTCACATTTGCTGAGAGGCAGTGTTCCTTTTGTATGACTCCCAGATTCTATGGATTGACAATAAATTCACAATGAAAGGTTATCTTATTTTCCTAATTGTCTTATCACTTGTTCCAGGATCTTTTTAGTGCTATTTGTGGAATACCCTTCAGAGTTACTGACTAATATGTTGTTCCATTCCTATCTTTGTAGGGCAAGGAACAGCAGTACAGATGTCTGCTTATTTTGTAGTAAGAGCAAACATCATCTATCTCTTTCACTGCAGTAAGAATCTCAAAGTTATATGAAAAACAAACCATACAACCTACTTTGCATTGCTTACTTGGCCAAAATACTTTGGGAAAAAGTTGTTTTTGATTAAGAATGAGTGAGGAATAACAAAAATAATTGAAGGAAAAGGAGATCATCAAAAAGTTATTCAAGAAAATGTAATGTAACTGAGATGTAGGCTTCTAGGTTGAAATGGCCAACAGAGACCCCAGCAGAGTGGATAAAAATAGACTTACAGAGAGGCACATCATGTGAAATCTTAGCACATGGAAGACCAAGAGAAGTTGTATGAAATTTCAGAAATTAAGGGGAAAAAAAAGACTCATGCTCATGTGCAAAGGAAAAACATTCAAATGGCAAAATGTCTCCAGGCTTGCAAGAAGCTGAAAGATACCAGAATAAAGCCTTCAAAATACTTCAATCTTGAATTTCATTGTCAATCAAACTATACATAAAGTGTAACGGTGGAATAAAGACATTTTTAGACAAGTGACATCTCAAAAAATTAGCTTTCCCATGTACTGACCTGAAAGCAGGTACTGGATGATTTGCTCTTAAAGTGATTTCAATAGTCAAAACCAAGAGGGACTCACTAAGTAAGATCTCCAACATATGAGACATGTGATGGAAACAGCAGAATGACAGTAAAGGGAGATTCTAGGGGAACAAATACAAACCAGATGCTGGGGGGATTGTTTTGTCCCATTCAGCCTATCTACCATGATGCTGTCTACTAGAAATGCCTGAGGGCACCCACCTGTGCCCACCGGGAGGTCCCACTGACATTTCTCTTTGGAGTCAATTTTGTGCTGGATGGTCTGTTTCTTATCAGGATTGCAGACTCACCACAGCTACAAATATCAGGGAAATTTGGGAAAAAACAAAACAAAACAAAAACAAGCCTTATTATTTACAAAGTCTGGAGGGTACATGGCACCCCTGGGACCACACAGGGAGACTGCAGGAAGAGAGAGTGGGAAAGAAAGAGAGGGGCTGGGTTCTAATTTTATTGGGGTGGAGGATAGGAGGATAGGGTTTCCTGGGGTCACCCTTTATTGGTGAATTGAAAACATAAGAGGGGGAAATTAAAGCATGGAGAAGGAAAAACCAGAAGTCAAATGGTCAGTTATCTAAGTCAAATGAAGATCTCTAAAATAAGGAAATTTTGTCGGGGTGGCCTGGATCTTTATCTAGCAGTGTAGCTGCCAATGTGCTTTGGGGTCTTTGAAGTGAATACCTCAGCAATCAAAAGCTTAATATTGGGCACATTCATTGTAATAAGAAAAGTCCACCTGTCAGGCTCCTGTACTACAGAGGATGGAATGAGGATGGGGAAGGATTGGGCACATGTGAGAACTGAGGTATGGAATGATTAATATACATTAATATATAAAATAAACTGAAAGTGAAAATGACAGTAGCCACTGAAGCAAACATTTTAATTAAACAATTAGAGTTATTTTTGATAAAATTATGTGTGTGAGTGTGTGTGTGGTTGTTAGAGAGGTGTGTTTATGGTTCGAGTTAGAGTTTCAGGGTGTTTAATTTTGGGTTTTGAGATGATCAGCAAGGTATCAGATCATCACATCTTCATTACTGGTCATTGATTTCCCACAGAAAAGTAATCACTTAACACAGGTGTTTGATTTCTCTGCTCTGTTTCAGTCAAGCATACATTTTCCTTTGTCTACACATGCATATTCTTTACATTCCCATTAATTGTTCATCCCCTCCAGACAATCTTCCATATCTGCTGCTTGACTAAAACTGCTCTAAGAACGTAAATAAATTCACTGTTGCTAAGTATAGCAGACACTTTTAAATCCCCATCTGACTTATCGTTGCAGAAACAAGGTGGTTGGCGGTTTATCACATGCTCTCTTAGCGAGGACATCCCCTGCCCTTCCCAGTCTATGCAGAGTTGAATCAGGGGTCACTCCGTTCTAGGGAAAGACACGTAGCCAATATCTGACTCATCAGAGGACATAATTATAATGTCCTGAGCATCAGCTATTGGTCCATGGGTTAGCACATGACCTGACACAGGGCATCAGCACTAATTCTAAGACTTTTGATTTAGAGACCAGGCAGGAGTCACTCTCTTTTCTGTGGACTTAGGGAAAGGAGAGTGTCAACCTGGAGAATGTATTAAATAGTAAAGGGCAAATGCTTCAATAAGAACTTTGTGAAAGGATTTCAATATAAAATGGAATGAAAGGATATGAAATGGAGAATCTCATGCATGTGCTCTCAGAAGGATGGAATTTAAGGACTAAGAGACTGGTTTTCTGTAAATGCCTGATTTACAGAAGGGTGAGATTTATCTCCTGACCCATGAACATCTGCAAAGAATGTCTCCCCATCCTCAAGCCAATGAATTTTCTGCGTGGATTCTGGCTGGACCCCCTGCCTTAAACTCCTTGTCTGTAAATACAGCCCACCTCACAGCTCCATGGAGTTGCCTGTAGTTTGCTACAGCAGCCTTTTCCAAAATTATGATTCCTCTGCTCTTCCTGAATAAACTCAAGTTCAGGTCATTCATTTACTTCCTTATTGAGTTTCACACCTTTGTTAACTTGTCTTCTGTCTTTTGCCTCCCTCTTCAAACTTACTGCCTTGTGTACCATGCTACCATGGGGGGACAGAGCTGAAATTAAGTAAGGAACTAAATTCTGGTTTTTGCTTTGCATTGTTTTGAGATTTTTAAGCCCCTAGATATCACCATACTTGGAATGATCATACACATATTTTCAGATAAATCTCCCATTTTCTTCAATTATTGTTTTTGTCAGTAACAAATGAAAATTTCCTCCATATTGTAACCATTCCTCATATTTGAGAGGTAGCACCTCTAAGTACATAGGTATGAGAATCAAAAGTATAATGAAATGCATTATTTTCATTGTGAAGGAAAATAGTTTCATGCTAAATTATATAAATAAGCAAAATATATTTTATCAAACTTTTAGACAAAAAGAACCTTTAATAAAGTTTCAGTGTCTGTGTGTAAGGGACTGGTTGACAATGGGAGTGAAGGCTAGATAACAACAACAATGAGAAAACCTCCCAAAGTCTTTTTCTTCAGTACTTTGGATACTTAAAAGTATTATTAAAATAAATTTCTTCCATTTTCAAACTTTTTTTTCAATCATGCTTGGCTGTCACCCAGAGACATGAGTTGCCCTTCTATGTATGCATTATAGTATATTTAAAAAACTACAGTTGAAGCATTTCACAAAATGGAATGATGTTACAGAGATTTTATCAATAAATAGATTTGGTGAAAAGAACTAAAGGATTCATCTAAGTACAAAGAAAGTCACTTGGGAACCATTCTTGCTGCTTAATTGCCCTCAGGGTAAAAGACTGACCCTCCTCAATCATAGTTTTGGAGAGAGAATTGTTGTTATTCTCAACTATGTAGTCATTTTTCAGAAAACAACGTTGAACACATTTGCTCTGGATCCATTATTCAACCCCCCTCCACTACATCAATCTATTGCTTTGCAGAGAAAGAGTAGGAATGTATAATAAATGAGAAGTTTATTTTATAGCACTTGTCAACCTGACACGTTTTTTTTTTTTTTTTTTTTAACACCTGCAAGGAACTTTTGTTTAGAAGAAATTATGTTTTTCTCTTACGGAATCAACATTTCTTAGCGAATCAAAAGAAGATGCAGATTGCAAAGAATACAGTGAAGGTGTCTAATCACGTCTGAAGGTGTCTAATCTGAAGGTAAACATGAGCACTATGGCTAGACACAATTCCATGCTGGAATATTGACAATTTTCTTTTACTGTTTACTTTAAATTTTAGAGAGTTTTGTTCACTTGACCTTAAGTGATACTACAAATAAAATGTGGAGTAGAAACAGATTCCAGATGTCCAAAGATCATTCTTTCTAAACTGCCTGCATCTTTTTTACATATTTACCTAGATGATTTTATCTCTGTATTAGTCAGATTAATAAATGAAAGAAGGCACCTGATTTACTGAAAAGCTTAGTGTGTATTTCTGTCTCAGATGAGGTCTTAATAATTAATCTCTCCCAATTTTAAAGAGGAAGATATTCACATTTCCTTATCATTGCATTCAGTTCTCACCTAGTTTATATCTCAGGATGCCAAAGAGTATTCCTTACCAAACTCCCATCAATCTCAGAGCTTCTACCTTTGTGGAATATATTACCCTGGTGACAGGACTGAAAAGATTAACAAAAGAATGTGCATGCACAAGGCTAACTCTGCTTGTTTCTATAGCTCAGTAGCTCTAGGCGGGGTCTGGTGAAGCCACAGAATTCTACTAGAGAGGTTATAAATGGAATATAGATGCCATTCCTGCCATCACTGAGTTTATGTACAAAAGACTTAAGAAGTACCATGGAGGGTAAGAAAGACAACGGAGAGAATTCAGATCAGAATTATTGCTCTCAATGCTTCATGAAAGGAAGTTAAAACAACAAATCAGAAAAGAGGAGAATTCATAGTCGTAAACAAGAAGAAAAGAATACCACCTCATTTCAGAAAAAAAATAAAGATTTTGGTACCCTAACCCAGCCTCCATACTATGCCCAAAATACACAGTCATACACACACACACATCCAACTCTCAGAATTAATACCAAGAAAGAAGATGAGTGACTGAGTGACACAATTGTAAGAATTCCACACTTGAATTTGGCAAAAAGTGGATGAAGAAAACATGTAGGCACTCTGGGCAAAAGCAAAAAAAAAAAAAAAAAGAGAGAGAGAGAGAGAGAGAAATAGAGAGACAGAGAAAGACAGAGAGAAAGTGTAGGAGCTTTTACATAACAGGCAGGGTTTCAGCAGAAGCACAAAGTGTCAAATTTTGACACTTCCCAGTGCCTCTGCAGAAATGTTGTGATGACTAGAAGCCCAAAGTTAATCTCCTCATAAAAATATGTGTCTTAAATGCTGGTAGAGGATATTTGCCAGAATCTTAGAAGAAAGAATAGAAGACCCAACAGAAATTCTCCCACGTACACAGACTGCACACACAGGATAAAACATGCCTCTACCTGGAGCTCAGAAGGAAGACAGACAGTTCCAGTTACATAAGTGGGATGTTACTTGATGTAAAGGAAAATTGCTTTCAAGACAGAGTAATTGGAAGGCCTGACTCCCTTGAACATGAGCAAGTGACAAGTAGCATAGCACAGCATTGTGGTACAGGTAATAAAGGCAATAGCTCATAAGAAAGAAAGGAGGGAAAAATGTATGATAAAGATTAATGAAAGAAGAAACCAAGCTGTGTAGTACACAAAAAGAAAGGAATAGAATAGGGAGCTTATTTTGGAACAAAACATGATGGAATGATTAGAAGAAATAAAAAGACAATAAAATTAGAACACAAATTCAATAATGTAAGACCACAACGATGAGGTTACAAAGTATTATTATCTAAAAAGGGAGCACTGAGGAAATAAAAATAAGAATCAAAACAGCTGTTTGAGAGAACAACATTGCAGCCCCATAAGAGAGCTAACACGGATGAAAATCTGATCACTGGCCTCAAAGGACTTGTGCTAATCAGAGTGAACCCAAAGGAAAGAAAAAGACAAAAAATTTCATAGTCCATAGCTTTCATCTTATTGAGCAGGAGGTACTTGCCCTCAAAAAAAGAAAGGAAATGCTTACCTTGACCTGAAACAAATAGACAGCCAGCTTTTTCTCCAGCAAAGATGCATTTATTGGGATCAAGAGAGAATTGCAATTCAGAGTTTACAACCATGGCGAGCCACATGCAAGCCCCCCGCACGGCAAGGGAAGGAGAATGCTTTTATACAGAGAAAAAGGAAGTTCAGAGGGTTATAGTAAACAAAGAGTCCATGGCCTTTCAGTGGCTGAGTCTTTGTCAAAAAAGGAAGAGGGGGGACTTCCCTGGTGGCAGTGGTTAGGAATCCACCTGCCAATGCAGGGGACACAGGTTTGAACCCTGGTCCAGGAAAAGCCCGTATGTCGCGGAGCAACTGAGCCCGTGCACCACAACTACTGAGCCTGCGCTCTAGGCCCGCGAGCCACAACTACTGAGCCCATGTGCCACAACTACTGAAGCCTGCGTGCCTAGAGCCCGTGCTCCGCAACAAGAGAAGCCACCGCAATAAGCCCACGCACAACAACGAACAGTAGCCCTGCTCTAGAGAATGCCCGTGCATAGCAAAAAAGACCCAACGCAGCCAAAAATTAATTAATTTTTTTAAAAAAAGAAGAGGGGACTTTCTCCTTCTTGCTGGGCTCTGCCATTATCACAGGGCATGAGAACTTCCCTTCTCGTCTCCCAACTCTCTTTAACTGTTTATTAATGTTTGACACTGAACACCTTTGAAGACCCAAAATATGCTTGGATTTCAGAATATGTATGTCCATTTTTAAAATACAAAGCTTCTTTAACCTCTCTTATCTCTTTGCACCCTCAAAATAGTCACTTTGAAGGTTATGTTAGAAGGTTTAACTTTTCCCTATTTAATAGTGAACTAAAGTGAGGCACAGAGAAATTGACTTGACCAAGACCAAACGTCAAGGAATTTGAGGAGAGAAGGTAATAATGTAGATGTTCAGGAGTAAGTAGCTCCATAAATAATAATAATGTCTAGGGAAAAGTTAATTTATCCTCAAATGGAATTCACAAACTGAATTTATTGACTGTGGTTTTTATGTTTGCATGAGAGAAAAAATTATCTTAGAATAAATTATTTGAAAATCAGTTAAATTTAGTTAAAAATTAGTCAAAATTTGTTAAATTTGACCTTGAAATTGTTGAAAACTGAAAGGATGTGTGGTCTGTATATGTGATTTCTTTTTTTTTTTTTTTTTTTTTTTGGCTGTGCTCTGTGGTTTGTGGGATCTTAGTTACCCAACTGGGGATTGAACCCAGACCCTCGAACAGTGAAAGCACAGAGTCCTAGCCACTGGAACACCAGGGAATTCCCTGTATGTGTGATCTTACTCAAAATATTAAGGCTACAGTTTCCTCATCTATAAAATGAATGTAAGATTGACTAAAATAAGATCTTTTAGTGGAGACAGTGAATCTCTTGTTAAGAAACTATAGGTGGGCTCCAGACTTGATGAGATCTCTGAATGTCCCAGAATTTTATGAAAAATTATGTACGTGTTCCTGTGTTCATTGTTCTGGAGAGGAGATCAATAAATTTCATCGGATTCTAGGCAAAGCATACTGTGTGTTTATTTGCCTCTCTAACAGTCTAGTAATGCTGTGATGGTCTATCAATTGTTTACTAAATTGAGTGCATAATCTATGAAGGCTGTTTAAAATATGGATCATCAGAACACACCATCTCACTGGGGCTGGGGTCAAGTCTATATAAGAAACACTGCTTATGCCACTGGGCCCGTCATAACTAAAGATGCAATAACCAAAAAGTTGTCCAAAGTTCTCTAAAATGATGAAACAGAATATTATTTTGTAGTCTGTGTTGATTAGCATCATCACTAGTTTCCTGAGAATCCAAACCCTCTAAGTTTTCTTTGTGGATATACTGATTCCCAGTACTGTTCACTCTGCTTTCTGTGCTTTCACATCAGGGAAAGGAATGGAGGTGAAGCTCAACTGAGTAGCATCAGGTCCGTGCAGAATGTCTGATAAAAGGTTTAGAAACATAGGAGAGAGAAACCATTAGCTAAAATAGGATTTGAGTTCCATACACACACACAACCCTACCCCCGGGGATTTAAAGTATTTGTGCTAGCTCTATTCCTTTGTATTATACTAAACTGCACCTAACTTTTTTCTTACAAAGGGATACTTTTTCTGCATTGCTTTTAATTCTACAGGGATTTCTACATTAAAATAACTCAAAAGGTATCACCTAACATCGGTCAGAATGGCTGTCACCCAAAGTCTACAAATTATAGATGCTGGTGAGGGTGTGGAGAAAAGGGAACCCTCCTGCACTGTGGGTGGGAATGTAAGTTGGTGCAGCCTCTATGGAGAACATTATGGAGGGTCCTTAGAAAACTAAAAATAGATCTACCACATGATCCTGCTATCCCGCTCCTGTCCATATATCCAGAAAAGACAAAAACTCTAATTTGGAAAGATACATGTGTCTCTATGTTAATTGCAACACAATTTACAATAGCTAAGACATGGAAGCAACCTAAATGTCCATTGACAGATGAATGGACAAAGAAGATGTGGTCCATATATACAATGGAATACTACTCAACTATAAAAAAGAATGAAATAATGCCATTTGCAGCAACATGGATGGACCTAGAGATGATCACGCTAGTGAAGTAAGTCAGACAGAGAAAGACAAATATTATATGGTATCACTAATATGTGGCACCTTAAAAATAATACAAATGAATCTATGTACAAAACAGATCAGACTCACAGACATAGAAAACAAGCTATGGTTACCAAAGGGGAAGAGGGGAGATGGATAATTTAGGAGTTTGGGATTAACATATACACACTACTATATATAAATTAGATAAACAACAAGGATTTACTGTATAGCACAGGGTACTATATTCCATATCTTGTAATAATGTATAATTGAAGAGAATGTAAAAAAAAGAATATATATATATATATAATATATATATAAATGAATCACTTTGTTGTACACCTTAAACTAACACAACATTGTAAACCAACTATACTTCAATAAACTCTTTAAAAAAGCAGCTAAGCAATCCAATCATGAGTTAACAGGAGCTTGAACAAACTCATATAAAAGAGGTGTGTATGGGAAAAAGCAGGCAGGAGAAGTTACAGCTTTATATATATATATATGTATCTGAGTCACTTTACTGTACACCTGAAGCTAACACAGTATTGTAAATCAACTATAGTTCAATAAGAATAATAATAAAGTAACCCTAAAAACCACCAACTCACTATGGAATCAAAGCCATTACTTTTAAATTTCTTTATTTCATTACTGTCAATGAAGTATCTTAGAGAATTTTCAGGGGCCATGATCCAAAACTGGTTATATTTCTAATTATTACTGATAATAAATGAAAATGTGTATTTTGTCCAGATGAGGGCATTACTAAAAGCTAAGGAAAAAACTACAACACAATAGAAAATTAATCGAATTTACTTCTTAAATCTACTACCAGGTGGAAAAATGAGGGATTTAACAAACCAGAAAGGTTCTCAGACAGCCCTTTATATTAAGATGTGGCGAATTAGGACTTCTCCTTTGAAATAAATAAAGAAATGGCCAGCCTCTAACCATAGTCCTGGGAACTAAGCGTATATCAAATACAGAACAAATCTGGACTTAATAAGAGGAGATTGTATTTCAAAGAACAATTACCAAGGCAGGGGAAAAGGGCTATTGCAACACAGGATGACTATTGCAGTAGAGAGAAAGCTTGAACATAAGTTGAGCAAACATCTCAGCATTTATCCAAAGTGTTTTTCTCTTACAGAGAAGAAGGAGTAAGGTAGAGAGAGCAGGGTGTGGGCAAGAGGGAAGAAAGCCTGGTTGTTAGGTTTGTTTGATTAATAAGTATTTTGTCCCAAAGAGTCAGTGGGGCAGCAGTTCTTCCAATTAGTTACGAGGCAAGAAATGGGAAATTGGAGGGTCTGAGGTAGACAAGGGCCATCCATGAGTTTTATCTGAGTTATATGGGGAAGAACTTTTTTTTGTAGGAAGCAGTTCCCTAGAGCACGGAGAGCTGGAGGGCTTTCTTACTCTTCACTGTTTTCCAGGTTCAGAGGACTATGGTAAAATTTAACATCATTACAAGTTTTCCAAATGTCACCATAAAATACCACATGCATCTTGTATTTCTACCTCACAGTGCACATTTTGTAGACAGAAACTAATTCCTGATTGATCTAGAGATGCTGTTCTCTAGAGGATGGAGTGGGATAGTGGAATGGGAGATTTAGATCATTTAGATAGATAAATGCAGAGTAGAAAGAGCTTTGCTCACCTGTGAGGACTCATAAAAGGGAGACCAGGCTGTGAAGGAGCCCCATCACTGAAACATGTTCTGTCACCCGATATAGAAATGGTTTCATCTAAAGGATGTGGTAGAAGAAGACTCTGGCAGCCAGTTTTAGATGCATGGAATCTTATATCCGAACTATTAGTTGAATTCAGAGAAAGGAGTTTTCTTTTCCTCACAAAATGAATTGACATTGCTTATTATGTTCTAAGCACTATACTGTTTGCTGGGTTGCCAGACATGAAGGCATCATTCATACCGCATTTCAAATCTTCAGGAGTAACAATTCCTCTGCTTCTTTCAAAGTTTAGATATGGCTTCATGCTTCTACATTAAATTTAGCATGTTAGGGGAATAGATTCTTAAACATTTCTACTTAATAAGGAGTCTAAATTCAATAGTCATCTCAAACATGTCTCTATACCTTCTCCTACTCCCTTTTCTTTTCATCATCATTTAAAACATAAATTACACAAGCCATAGAGTAACTGGACCATTTCCACAAGCTCTGTACCATATGTCTGTGCTCCCATCTGGCTGTTCCTCTCTGCTGCCTCCAGGGAAAATATGATAAACTTCAAACTATAGATGGACCCTTGTCCCATGGGGGAGATGGACTTCCTCTATTAGACTTTCTTAGTGAGTCATGGGGTTTTTAAAAACAAGCAAAGGGAAGAGAGATTGAAGGCTGCTTCCACCAGGTCAGAAGAGGTAGAACACAGCTCTTCCTGGGCGAAGGCTAAGTGGACCTCTGTCTCAGCCCTGGTGCTTTTAGAGTGTTCTGTAATCCTCACAATCAGGAGAGACACACAGGGGTTCCAACAGCTGGTGCAAAAATATAAGAGACTTAAAACAACGAAATCTATTTTCATGGGTGTCCTATGGAAACGTTATCATTTTAATCATCACTATTTATATAGTCACGCATTTTTTAAAAAGTATTCTTTATGGCTAGCCCTTAAATTTTAAGTTCCCCTTTAGTGATTAATTTTCCTAATCCAATAGGTTCCTGCTGTATGTTTAAACCTGATTTTAGCTTGTAAAAGTGTTGAGGAAAGTGGACAAATACCTAGACCACAATGCAATGTACCTGAGAATCACAGACCTAAAGCTTGACCACGTTTTATGATACACTGAGACAGGATAATAATTTGCCATGTATTGTCACATATTTAAGGTAGCTTTGATCAAGATGTAAAATGTAATAAGTAGATATCATACTGATACTTGATTATTCATGCTACGGAAGTCTTGAATATTATGCTTGTAAATGATAGTCCTCAGAATTTTTATCATTTAGAGATTTATATCTCTATAATATACATAAAACGTTGAACTATAGTCCATCAAAATATAAACAAATAAAATTGTTTATCTAATTGTTTTAAGCTGCATACATTAGTAAAAAATCATGTACACCTACTCATATCAAGCAAGAAGGGACAGAACAGGTCAAGTGCACAGACTTTGGAAGTAGCCTGCCTGGGGTGACTCCCAGCTTCGCCCCTGACCTAGGGCAAGCAACCTCGGGTAAGCTACTCTCTACCTCATTTCCTCAATTGTACTGTGAATATTCAAATAGTGATAACTTTGAAGTTTGTTCTAACTATGAAGTTCTTAGAAAAAAATCTCTGACATATTTTAAATCCTCAGTAAATGTTGACTATTATTTGGGCACATGGCTTTAGTAAAGACTCATTTTTCTCTGTGCTCTCAAAGGATCCGTTTTTTTATTATTATGTGATAGTTATTACAACTGATTCAAGATGAGCCATCGTACACTCACACAAACACACATCTATATACATAAAATCTCATTTGATTTTTTTCACCATCCAAGTATTACTATAATGCCCATAATACCAAATAGAAATTAAAGCACAGAGTTGCAAAGTAATTCTCCAAGATGGCAGACCATTTAAACAATGGGAAATAAACACTATCCTAAGAATCAACAAAACCTAGATTCTCATTCAAGATAGATCACTTGTTAGATGTGTTATATAAAGAAAGCTAATTTAGTTTCTGGGCTTGTTTCCTCACCTGTAAAATGGGAATAACACTGTGTGCCCCTTCCTGTTTCTCCAGTTACTGGAGAAAATCAAACACTGTAGTAATGATAAAAATGCTCCATATCATGTACTAGGGGTAAGTGAAGATTCCTCTGCATTTCCTATGTGTGTCTCTTTTGCAGAGTGCTTCAGATTCCAGTGCTCTGACCCACCTGATTAAATAGTGCAGAGCCAGGTTTCCCTTTGATGTACACCCCTGTTACCCCTCCAGAAGTCCCTGAAGGGAAGGGAGCTCTTGTCTATCTATAGTCACAGCCGATGTCTGAGTGTGGGGGGCCTCTCTTTCCTGCCTGTGGTTACCACGTGCACATCTACAGATCTCACTTGAGATTTGAAACATCGATAAATTTCCCATCATTGATCTATGATTCTATGCGATACCAATCAAAATTTTTATTAGTAAAAATTAATAAGCAGACTCTAAAATTTACCCAAAATTATAGAGAATAGTCAAAAGACTTTTAATGGAGAAAACTTTTAATAACTTGCTCCCTTGGAAATAAAGTCTTATCCTAAAACTACTGTAATAAAGGAAGGTCAGTGTTGATGCAAGGATGAAAAAAAATTAGGCCAAAGGAGGGAAGAGTCCAGAAAAAGAAACACATATTTAGGGACACTGATTTAAGGAAAGATATGACTGAAAAAAGTACAGAAATTGTACTGGGCTAAGTGGAAATCCATAAGGAAAAGCATGGAAATGACATAAGCCATATGCAAAGGAATTCCAGATATATTACTAATTTAAATTTGAAAGACAAGATGATAAAGCTTCTGGAAGATATTGTAGGACAATATATTCATGATTTGGTACAGGGAAAGGTGTGTTAAACAAGGCACAAAAAGCATTAGCCATAAAGGAAGAAAAGGGTGCCTAAAGGGACTACATTACAGTTAAGAAATTCCATTTTTCAAACGACATCATTAAGTGAGTGAAAAGGTGACTAGACAAAAATGGTTATAACATACAACTCACAAATTGTTGAAATTCAAATGATATGAAGACCTCCTACAAATCGATAAGTAAGTGAAACAAAACCTAAGAAAAATGGGCAAAAGAATATCTCTCATATTATAATCCTCTTGGATAAGGGCCATGTTCAAATAGCCACAAATGTATGAAAGATCCTCAAGTTCATTAGTCATGAAGGAGAGGCAAATCAGAACCCAGGGTGACTAAAATAAAATATGGCTCTCAGCATGAAATTTAGTGAGGATTCAGAGCGATGGAAAATCTAATGAACTGCTAGTAGGAGTGTATGTTAGTAAAACCACTTAAAAATAGTTTGAAATTATCTACTGAGGTTGGAAATTATGATTCAGCATTTCCACCTCAAGAATCATGTGCAGTTGTACAGCAAGACACACATATAGGAATGTCCACGGCACTTTTATTTATTTATTATTATTATTTTTTGCGGTACGCGGGGCTCTCACTGCTGTGGCCTCTCCCGTTGCGGAGCACAGGCTCCGGACGCACAGGCTCAGCAGCCATGGCTCATGGGCCCAGCCGCTCCGCGGCATGTGGGATCTTCCCAGACCAGGGCACGAACCCGTGTACCCCGCATTGGCAGGCAGACTCTCAACCACTGCGCCACCAGGGAAGCCCTCTAAGGCACTTTTATTGCTAATACCCCAAAATCTATTGTCCATTATCAATAAGAGGCCTAAGTGAATTGTGGAATATTTGTATCACAGAATACCATATAGCATTAAAAATAAATGAACTATAGCAAGGATATAAATGAATCTTATGAAAGTAATGTTGAGAAAAGCCTGAACACATATATACTGTGTAACTTGATTTATGTGAATTTCAAAAGTAAAGAAACTAAACTACAGTACTTAGGGATGCATGATTATGTGGCAAAACTATACAGAACAGCAAGGACACACATATAACAGCAGGAGTAGAGGTTACATTTGAGGGGAAGGGGCACAGCACTGACTGAGAGGTGTGGGCAAGGTGATGTCATAGTTCAACATCTTGAACTGACCAGATGTCACATTGGTATTTCCCTGGGGATAATTCATTGTGCCACACATTGATTTTCTGTGCACTTTCCTCTTTACATGTTAACATTTACATACTTTAAATGTTAACTAAAGAAAGAAAGCAATGATACCAGTTATTCCTGGGTTCTGACATGCTAGGTATGGTTTTTCCATTTAATATCACCATCTTTCTTTAAGGGAAGGCTGTCACCTTGCTTCTAGAGCTTACAGATCCAGGAAGACCTCAGTCAACCTGTCATTTTTTTCTGATAGAATTAGACAGACAGGCTAGATGCAGATTGTGGAGCTTTTTAAATGCCAAGTTAAGTTATTTATGTCATTCTGTAAGTCAGTGTTTCTATTTTTCTGTTTTTCTCAGACTTCCTATATTAAATATGCCAGAAGCATTTACCAGACATTTAATCTCCAAATCAACTAATTAGAATTTTTGAAGGTGGGGACCCAGGCAAATATATATATATATATAATTTTATTTATTTTTTTAAGGAATTTTGCCTTTTTAAAAAATATATATTTATTTATTTATTTATTTATGGCTGTGTTTGCTCTTCATTTCTGTACAAGGGCTTTCTCTAGTTGCGGCAAGTGGGGGCCACTCCTCATCATGGTGCACGGGCCTCTCACTATCACGGTCTCTCTTGTCACGGAGCACAGGCTCTAGACGCGCAGGCTCAGTAATTGTGGCTCACGTGGGGGGCTAGTTGCTCCGCGGCATGTGGGATCCTCCCGGACCGGGGCACTAACCCGTGTCCGCTGCATTGGCAGGTAGATTCTCAACCACTGCGCCACCAGGGAAGCCCCAAATATATATATTTTAAAAGCATTCCATCTAATATTTATACACAAACAAGTTTGGCTCAACTGCAATGAGCAATGTGGTATCATGAAAGATTTTTTTTGATAAAAGAATGATATGCTCACAATTATGAGCCAGATTGAAAATCTTGCCTGTAGACAGTTATTTTTTTCTATATTTTACTTACACTGAAGCTGAAGGTGATAAGGTTATACAGAACGTTAATCAGCAAGTTTTGTTCCAAAGGCAAAAGTCGTACTAAATAATTTACTCTTTATTTGCAATTCAGAAATAACTTTGGTTGATAGACTGGCATCATTTTTTAAATACAGAAGCTTGTGCTTCAACCACCTGCCCTCCTGAAATACAGAGTCAGGGTTAAGAATCTTTGCTGCATTCATGGTGCGCTTCATAGTTGGATGGTAGACCATCTGGTAACCAACTACTCTTGCTATCTGCCGGGTGCCTGAAGAATGGAAGCATATGAGAAAATTATGCTTTGGGAGTGGTTACATATAGCTAGGTACATAGAAAAAAGTAAATTAGAAATTTTGTTGTAATAAAACGCTAAAAGATGTACTCATTTTGAAGCTTATTTTGTAAACATCGGTATGCAGTGATGACTTTAAATATGTTTTCCAGCTTGGGCATCCAAATGACCTTGCTGTCAGCAGGGTCAACCTCCTCCTTCCTAAAATGTGACATGCACTTTGGCACTCAGATTTGAGACTCACTAAGGGAGAGGGGAAATATGATGGTGGAATACCTTGTTTCCATAAAGCAGGTACAATTTCAAAAATGCCTGTCATAGGGGTAAAAGAACAATGGGACAAAATAAAAGGGCTACCATTGGCCATTTTCTAATATAGAGAGCATCAGAAAAAAAAATGATAATCAATTCTAATGGTTCTTAACCAATGGCGATTTTACCCCAGGAGAGATTGGGAATGTCTGAAGACATTTTTTGGTTGTCACAGCTGGAAGGTGTACTACTGGCCTCTAATGGGTAGAAGCCAGGGGTATTGCTAAACTTCCTACAGTGCACAGAACAGCCCCTGACAAAAAAGAACTTAAAGTCCAAAATGTCCTTAGTGCTGTGATTGAGAAACCCTGATCGAAGGAATCAAATTCAGTCCATAAACACACTTCGAAAGGGAAAGGCTACATAAATGTAAAGACAGGTAGTAGCACGCAAAAGAAGTTTAAGTCCAATGCATGTTTTAAAAGTAGATTTAATGTGTGAGTGGATTTGTAAATATGAGTATGCTACTCTCAAGGTTTTTTGGGTTTTATTAAGAATATGCACAATAATAGATATTTATTGTGTCTTAACTGCATGACTAGGAAAGATAGACAGGAGAGTCATGAGTGAGTAACGCTGGACCAGGAAACCAAGAACTGTACTGTAAACAAGAAGAGCAGCAGAAATGGTCACACCGAATGATCAGGTAGAAACAGCTTTTAATGATGGATTGCAAGTCAGTACTTTAACCATATGTCCATAAGAGGGAGTTGACTGTACAGAATCAGCCGCCCTAGGAGGGGACATTTCTGTATGACTCTACTATTACAATGAGGTATTAACAAGGCATAATGTAAATCACTAGGAAGAAATGAGTTTAGCAAGTCTTATAAAATAACATATGAACCTGCACCAGAAGAAGGAGCCACACCCACTAAGGTAGACTTGGAATTGAATTTTACCCCCAGGGGAAAACCAGGTCTTATCTTCAGACCAAGAATAAATTAATTTATAAACTGGAACTTGATATCTTGGCTTGAGAGAACACTAGGATCTAGGGAGTTCTATAAGATTTTGAGGCAAGAGATGGATGGGCCCCAGGCTGAGCAACTGGACTCTGTCCCCTGTGGACAGATACTCCAAGATGAAGACAATAGCAGGAAGATGATAGGAGGAGCTGAGCCCTGCCCAGATAAGAGATAAAGAGACCACATGCTTCTCATTCTCGAGGTCAAGGAGACCTCCCTGACTACACATGCGCAGAAAGGCTCCTTGGGGGTCAAAATGAGAGGGCACCACCCCATAATGGGTGATTCCAAACCTCCCACAGCCCTCTGCTTTGGTATCCATCTTGGCTAAAAGATGCACAGGCACACAGGGAAGGGACCTAAGACAGGTCAGGTTTGGAAAAAGAAGTGAGATAATTGGCCAAAAGTAAACAAAGACCAGGAAGAACTGCCCTATTATGTAAGTGACTTTGCTTCTTTTCTGCACTCCTTCTCATTAGGGAGGACACCAACACACTTTCTCTCCAGATGTGTATCTATGCCTTGCTTCTGTCTTAAATAAACAAACTGTTTCTCTGTGTGCTCTTCAACTTGTGCTGTGCCTCTAATAATAAACCTTGTACCTGTTTTTACAGTTATTGTCTCCTTGAAATATTCTTGCTTTCAAACAGGGCAAGAGCCAGGGCAACTTTGCTTCTAGCCTCTAGCCCCCGGTGGTTTAGTGGCTAGGATTCCTAGTTTTCACACAGGTTACCCAAGTTCATTTCCTGGGCAGGGAATTAAGATCTTGTTTCAAGCCACCACTCAGAGATCAATTACGCTATCCAAGAGGATGAATACAAATGTGAATTTTTTAAACCTTCAAATCCAGAGTCTCAGAATCATCGAAATGGCTTAAGTGTCAGTGTCACAATAAGATTTGTAATCACTTAGCCTTTTTGTGTATATTTGATTTATTTTAAGAGGTGGAATCATTTAAAAGGTCCCTTAGATTAGATTCTTAATTTTATTGACATTCAGAACTCACCTTGGTTTTAATCAACTTTTAAATTGTTAGAATATTGGATTTATAAATGTGTATTTATACTCTTTAGAAATGTAAGTATTATGTAAATATATAGGTAATTTGTCTAATTGTTTAAAGTTTAATAAATTGAGTGTTAAACAAAGGAAAAGAAGAGATGAGTGTTCCTTTCCACACACTCTACTGATGAGAAGTGGCTGTGTAGTATAGTCAAGGTGTTGACAAACTACCACCCACAAATCAAATCTTACCTGTTGCCTGTCTTTGTATAGCCTGCAAGCTAGCAATGGTTATCAGAGTTTAACTTTAAAAAATCAAAATAAGAATAGTATCTTGTGACATGTAAATTATATGAAAATCAAATGTCAGTTTCCATAGGTGTGTCATTCAGTGTGCTATTGGAACACCACGATGCTAATTAATTTACACATTGTCTCTGATTTTGCACTGTAATGGCAGAGTTAGCTAGTTGTGACAGAGACCATATGCTGACAAAGCTTAAGACATTTACTATATGGCCCTCCACAGAAAGTTTGCCAATCTTTGTGGTACCTGAAATAAGCTTGGGCTTCAGAACAAGACAGACTGGGTTTGAATGCTGGGTCTGCCCCTACCAGCTATGATATAGGCGTGATTCTTAAACTCTGAAGACCCCCGTCTCTCCATTTGTGAAATGGTAGCAATTTAGTGACTACCTCATAGGGTGGATGCAGAAAGTTAATATGTAATGTAAGCAGCTTTTTGCAGGAAAGAGAACTTTGCAGGAAAGAGCTCTCTGCAGGAGTCTCTTTTGTCTTGTAGCTTTAGCAGAGCTATATTTAAACTAACCTTTGGCCCAAGCACACCTTTCAAATCTTTTGATCACAAAGTATTTTGCCTAACCTCTTGGTTCTTTCCTTAGATCAAAGAAACAGAAATGAAGAATAAGTAATTAACAGATGACTAGACATTTTCCCCAGCTTCCCCTTCAGTTATCTTGTGAACAAACGGTGTGAACAAGACAGCATCTAAAGAAAAATCACGAGGAGTCAACAAGTCTGCATGCAGTGGGAGATAGAGACGAATCTGACCCCCTCTCTCCATGATTGATTAACTGAGATTACTTCCCCTTTTTCCCTTAAAAAACTTTCATGGCTGAGTAGAATCTTCAGAATTGGTTCAGGGACATGAGTTAGCCTTCTCCCCAGGATGTTGGCTTGCTTTCTTTTCTTTCTTTTTTTTTTTTTTAACATCTTTATTGGAGTATAATTGCTTTACAATGTTGTGTTGGGTTTCTGCTTTACAACAAAGTGAATCAGCTATACGTATACATATATCCCCATATCCCCTCCTTCTTGCATCTCCTTCCCTCCACCCTCCCTATCCCACCCCTCTAGGTGGTCACAAAGCACTGAGCTGGTCTCCTTGTGTTATGCGGCTGCTTCCCACTAGCTATCTATTTTACATTTGGTAGTGTATATATGTCCATGCCACTCTCTTACTTTGTCCCAGCTTACCCTTCCCCCCACCCCGTGTCCTCAACCTTTCTGTTTCTACCACACTTACCTCTTGAATATTGGCTTTGGAACAGCAAGTAGCCGAACCTCAGTTCCGTAGCAGTAAAACATGTAGAGTACCTGGAAGAGTGCCCAGAAGTAGGGAGTCCTTAACGAAGGTTCTTCTTAGCCCTAACTACTGCTTGTGGCTTGGTCATCACTACTGCTGGGGTGATCGTGGAGGCATGCGTATGCTGTTAACTTAGAAATGTGCAATTTAAAAAGTCATACACTTATTTACAATCATTATTTAAAATCTATGTACCTTTTCAACTTAGACCCCTGATCCAAAGCCAGTTGAACTTCCCTTGAACTTGCGCAGGTCAGAAGAAGGTGGTAGCAGAGGAGAGAATCAGTGTGTGGTGGACCCACATGGGCTTTGGAACCGTGCAGGCTTGGGATGAATTATAACTCCTTCCCTAGTCATGTGTCTTAAACATCTCAGTGTACCTTTATGAGCATTATTTTTCATCAATATAATACAAACTATTATACCAACATCACAGATACCTGGACCTGCTGAATCTCAAAAAAAGAGATCCAGATATTTGCAATTTTAAAACAAGCTAACCATATGATTTTGATGCCCATGCAGGCCGGGTTGAGAATCACAAAATTAAAATGTTTATGTGAGTCTAAATGAAAGAATGTGCCACACTCCTAGCAGAGGACCTGAGACACCCAGTCTCCCCAAACCAAATACTTTCTTACATTCTGGACGTCCCTTTAGGGTTCATGGACAACTTGAAGTTGGATTGGTTGTCTTCATCTTGGGAAATTCGGAGGTATCATTTCTGTGTACTAACAACAGTTAATGATTGATAGCATTAAAAGTTTGAATATAAAAAGCACATTCTCCTCAGGGGTAATATTTCTATCCAAATTAGACCCTTTCTCCTTAAGCAATATTGTAAGCTAGTGAACACTTTAAAATCACTGGAGAACCTGTAAGGCACTGCTTAGATAGCCCAGCTCTACTCTAAATGGTACAGCATCAATACAAAGTCTCATTAGCCTTATCACTTTCTAGTCCTTGAGCACAATGGGACGTGTCCAACAGCTGCTACTGACTGTGCTCTAATGCAAAGCCTAATGGGCTGGGAGAACAAGACTTCCAGCCATGCCTGAGCCATACTTTTTGGCTGGCAAATATGTTCTTTTGAACCAGCCAGCTATTATTGGAATGTACGGAGTCTTTAATTTTGGTTTAATGAATTTTTTTTTTTTTTTTTTTTTTTGGCATGTGGGCCTCTCGCTGTTGTGGCCTCTCCCGTTGCGGAGCACAGGCTCCGGACGCGCAGGCTCAGCAGCCATGGCTCACGGGCCCAGCCGCTCCGCGGCATGTGGGATCTTCCCAGACCGGGGCACGAACCCGTGTCCCTTGCATCCGCAGGTGGACTCTCAACCACTGCGCCACCAGGGAAGCCCTGGTTTAATGAATTTTTGTAAGAAAGAGTTCAATGAAACTTAGACCACATTTCAAAAGTCCAAGAAAAAATAAAAAGGGCTTTCCTTCCCACACAGCCCTAGTGACATTAAACAGCATCATGCAATGATGTTGTCACCTTCTTCCCAGCTGCTACCTAATCAGTTTTGAAAGATAACTTCACCCTATGGATTCAGTTGTGCAAGTCTAAGGAGAAGTTCCAAAATAAACTCAATTCTCTGGGAATTATTGTAAGAAAAAAAAATTTTTTTAGCTGGACTTAATTGTCAGGGGTGTCTAAAAGTTTCTTCTGAGTAGAAAAAAGAAATTAGAATATTTGACAAATAATCCTTATACCTGAGAGCCATAAAACCAATACCACCATCCTCATCTCTACCATATCCCATAAATATATATCTCATTCATTTAGTATGTCACACCCAAGAGATGCTTAGTATAAACCAAGAATAACCTTGTACAAATGGTGTATTCAAAATTTAGTTAGGAAATCATTCTTGTAGTTGAAATGACTTTCAAAAAATAAAGAAAGGATAATTTAGACTGAATCTGCAATATAAGGAAAGATATCCATTTTATGCCATTTCTTCTCTTGGAGGTGTACCACCACATTCTTCAAGAAAATAATTCTCATTTGTAGAAAATACCATAGGACATTTTGCTAAATGGAATCAAGTTGGGTGCAGTCTCAAAGAGCTGGACCAGGGAAGGTCAAAGCCAGGGTAAGTCCTAGGGTGATTAGTCGACATTCTATACCCTATTGTTGACAAGTCAGTGAAGAAATCCAAGATCTCCTGAATCATCCAGTCGTGTTTCTCTTATCCTATAAATTGTAGAATCAGAGATGATTTGGGGCTCTCATCACCCTCTCCTGCACTACACATACACCCACTGTACAGCTTCTACTTTATTCCTGTTTCTGGAGGGGACTTCAAGAGAGTCTTCTGGACTTTGCTCCCTTTATGATGCTCACCCTATCCAATTAGCTACTGAATCATCTCTTTTTTTTTTACATTTTCTTCTTTATGTGTCTTGTAAATTCCACTGTCTTTCCATTTCTACCACCCAAGTACAGACTCCTATATTCCTTCTTACCCAGGCTATTGAAATACTTAATTTCTCTCCAACTGGAATTTCTCTTCTGCAGTGCTCCTTAGTCAGTGTTAAAGCATTATCTTCTTAAAATAATGTTTTGATCACTGGGCTGGGATATTCTTTATTTGCCCCTTTGCATTCATTTTTACCTATTCTACACTCTTCTCTGTGTCCAAAGAAGCCAACCTGAGCAGACAGTTTCAACCAGTAATCGCGTCCTCTGGGTTTTCTTTGAGTATGCCCATGAGAGTCACATCTAGGAGGTCAGGAAGTAAGAGAACTGAGAGGTAAGTGTGCCTTTCAGCCTGGCCACCACCTGCTGGGCTGTGGTCTGCTGGTAGATGCATTTCCCTAAGGAAAGGACACAACATCTGTAGAATGCTGGATTCAATATCTTCAGCTCTCTTCAAATTCGGGCCACCAATTTCTCCTCTTACTTCTCCAGGTCTGATGTTGCTAGCCCCAGGGTGGTTTTCCCTTAATCCTGATCATACTTTTATAAATAGTCTCTTCACTCACCTCTCTTCAATTATTCTTTCAGTTATATCCTACTAAGATTGTAACTGCTCTAATCGTGCTGCTTCCCAAAGAGTCCCTTCCAAATGTCTTCTTATGCCTTTAATATAAATTCCATTTTTCCAGATCTGATCTTCAAGCCCACTAATTTAGCCCTAATCTATCAGTCTTGGTTATTTTCTATTGTTGAGCTCCAGGAACACCAATCTCTGGTCAGCCCCCACCCCTCACTCTTTCCCTCACATGTCCCATGCATTCCCATGTCCATTCTTTGGTACAGAGGATGTAATCTGGTTTTACCAACCAGCCGCTTGTCTCTGAGACCTGCTCTCACATCCCCTATGAAACTATTAACAGTGGTATTTCTTCTATATGAAGCTCTTCTCCATCCATAAAAGATTGGGCCAGGCTTACATACAAGATCCAAGTTGGGCAATCACAATCCTATTCTCAGTAATTTGGATTTCTGAACAGAGTTATTGGGACTAGATTGGGTGGGTAGTGGAATAACATTAATAGGATTGTGACAAAAGAAAGTCCACAATCACCCACCCTGGGCCCCATTCTTCTTGAGGTTTATTTGAAAACTTTTCCATGATTTCTATGAGCTGCTAGGATATCTTCTCTAATAAGTTATTTTATGATAGCTAAATTTGATTTCTTTAACTGCAAAACAATGGGGCCATCACTAATACACTAAGCATTCAACATTTCTCTTTCTTGGAATACCAGCAAGCCTCGTATATTTAAAGCAATGGTCTCCAAAGTAGGTTGCAAGCCCCAGAGGGTGCATAAGATGACCAGTTAGTGTGGAAAAAATATTGGAATATTTATTTCAAATCAAAATAATTTTAAATGATTTAAAAATCAGGCTATGTTAATATTTAATATGCAGAATAACATTGGTGTCCTCACTAGACTACAGGCTAGTCCTCAAGGGTTAGGGATGCTGAGGGAAGAGTGGGAGTTTTATAAGTTGGAGCGGCTCACAGTGGTATTATCACTTTTCAGTTTACTTTTAGCAAAATTAAATTATATATCTTGTGTACCTTGTTAGGTCAGTTTAAATAACAGCTTGAATGCTGAAATTTTTACAAGACAGTGATCTGAGAAGTGAAATGATGTGACTTGTTTTTGTACCGTTCAGAGGTTCACGGTTTATGTCAAGGCAAAGTACTTAAAAGAGCTGTCAAGCTTAAAGATAAGTTAGTAGTTTCTTTTAAAGAGATAAGTGTTCCAAATATACTGAATTTTTATTGATAACAAGTTGTCAGTGGTGTACTAGCTAGCAGATTTTCTTTTAAATGCAACATTTACTGTGCGCTTAAGATAAAAATGGTGTTTTAATAACATAAGAGAAAGTAACTTCATTGTGAAAGAAACTCCATGAATTTGGGTATTTGTTATAGTTTCTCTCCATATGAGATTTTATTGCAAAAATCTGTCATTTATATAAACTTTAATATTTTACATTAAAACATGAAAATAGAAATTCCTAATCAGGGAATTCCCTGGTGGCCCAGTGTTAAGACTCTGTGCTTTCAGTGCAGGGGCTGTGGGTTCGATCCCTGGTTGGGGAACTAAGATTCCACATGTGGTCATGTTAGGGGAACCACTGACTGAAACTGTCCGCCCTGGCCAGGCCCGCTAGTAACCACTTGCATGAGTTATCTTACAACAGGAGGCACTGGTAAGGAAGCAGAACTAACCAGCTACCACCAAGTAGAATTCGGGAAAGGTCAAAAGGAGAGAGGAGACACCAGTCCACATATCCTACCAACCTCCCAGAATACTCTTTGCTGGAATCCAGCTTGGCTGAGTGATGTGTGCACCACCAGGAAGGACCCTGAGTCAGAATGATTGGCCAGAGACAACCCCCAAACTATCCCCATCAGTATACAACCCGAGACTGCAAGCCACGTGGCAGAGCAGTTCTCCTGGGGTCCCTTACACTGCTGCTCTCCACCCGGGTGCCCCTTCCCGATAAGTCTCTTGCTTTGTCAGCACGTGTGTCTCCTCGGATAATTCATTTCTGAGGGTTAGACAAGAGCCCACTCTTGGCCCCTGGAAGGGGCTCCCCTACCTGCAACAGTTGGGGAGCTAAGATCCCACATGCCACGTGGCGCAGCCAAAAAAGAAAAGTCCCCAATCGGTTCCAAATTCTCCAAATGGAGAGTCTTAATGACCTTTGAGCCATTTGCTTAAAATATAAAAACGCAGAGCCTTCTAAACAATTCAAGAATAATCTTTCAAGATCAGTTAGGATAGAAAATTTATAGTTAATCTCAACAGCTTTCATAATTACAATAGAAAAATACATATCATAATCAACAAACATGGTCAATTTTGAACTTTGGCAGCCAGATCTACATCTCTTTCTCCACCAAGTCAGCCTCCCTTCAAAATGAAATATTAAAATACACTGAACTTAGAACAACAACTTCAAAATATTATTAAAAACAAAGTATTAAACTTTATTTTTCAATATACTGAACCATTTTCAATAATATTTAGTAAGATCAAAGAAGTTTGGGTAAGACTAATAAAAATAAATGTGATGATTTTAAATGTTAAATGTTATTTATTTATTTTCACCTTATTCTTAACTTTTTTCTCATTTATATAGACTATAAAACATATATTACTCCAGTAGTACAGGTATCTGATTTATTAATGAATTATATAACTACATAAGATAGCTTATTTTATGGATATTATATATTATTTTAAAGACATATTTTAAAAATATATATAAAATATAAAGAATATATTTATATATGTTATGTAATTTTCTCATGACTTTCCATCTTGCTTAAAGGGAGAGTCACATTCTTCACCATGGCCACCAAAGCTCTTTCCAGTCTGGTTTCCATGAGCTCTCAGACCTCGTCTCCTACTGCTCTGCTGTCATCATCTCTGCTCCAGATACCCAGACTTGCTGCTCCTGGTCTAGGTCAGGCTTGCTCTTTCCTCTGCTTGGAGTGGAATCCCCCTTGTACACACATATGCTTCCTTAGCCACTCTCCTTGTTTTATTTTTCTCTGTAGCACTTATCACCAACTAGTACACTGTATATCTAAGTATTTCTCTGGCTTATTGACTGTATTCTTCCACTAAAATATAGGATCTATGAGGATAGAAATCATTCTATTTCTGAATTGAAAACTATTTTTACAACTAATGAATGGCTTACAAGACCAGATCATCCAAAGAAGGGCACAATAAGCCTTGCATCTACTATTTAAAAAAGCCATATAAATACTCTAGAAATGAATGAGTCATTCCTCTTCTGTGTTCTCATTATCTTTTTTGTGTCCCCCTTATAACACTCAGTGCTTTCATTACAGTAGCTCTGTTCCTATTTACCTTTCTTGTGCTAATAAGAGGTCTCTTATAGGTTTTGCTTTATTCACATTTGTGTGGCCAGGTCCTACCATAGAACTTGATAGTCAATAAGTCAGACACATGGATGTTTGATCCCTCTTTTGTGATTTTGTTTATTTTAACCTTGTGGGGGAGAACGGAACATTAAAAAGTAAATGTTAGAGATTCCCCACCACCATGAGGTATAGGAAAGCTGAATAAAGTAATGAGTAAATGGCGCTGTGCTGATTACACAGTTTGCTGGGTGAAAAGATCACCTTATTCTTTCTTCCCATGTGTTCCTGTGACTATTTCAGGTAATTCTCCCATCTCACTATTCCTCTCCCAATAGGCCTTTCTGCCTTCACTCCATTTCTCATATCAAAAATAAATAGAAAAGAGACATGCAGATAAGAATAAGAGGGGAAAAACAGAACAGAGATGAAGTCAGGAAAAAGATAAAAGGAAGGAAGTGCAGGGCATAGGAGCAGGAAAACCTAGTCTGTGGCACATTTACATAGGTGTCTGCATCACACAACTCTGTTGATGCAAAAAAATCAGAGTCAGAAGTGAACTCTGGAAGGTGATCACATTCAAACTGAGACGCTGGAAAGAATTGAAGAGAGACGTGTTGCCATAGAGAAGAGGGATACTACAGAGCACAAGAAGTGACTTCACAACACCCTAAATACCAAGCAAGTGGTGTAAATTTTTGTATATCTTTCTCAAAGCTTGAGTGACTGAATTGTCTTGGTTTGAATAAGACTGTCATATTGGTTTTTGTTTGTTTGTTTCTGTGTACTAATTAGCTCTGTTTTGAAATTTCTGCTTTTCTAAGAGGTAAGCTAAAACTTTCTTTTCTGTTCGATTGCTGTTTTGTTTGCAAAAAGGTTCAAGGGACATCAAAACTTGTTTTCAGAAAGATCGTTTTATTCATTAGCATTGTATATGCCTTATTGTGATCCATAAATTATTTTTCACATTAAACATTTAGCCAGTAACCTTGACATGAGACCAAATTCCAACTCAAATGTCAGCAGAAAGAAATGTCAGGTTTTATGAAAATTTTGCTTATGAATTTTAAATGTGAGAATAATGTTCTTTGGATTTTAAAAATAGCCCATTCTCCATTGTCTTTATTATTACTCTAAACTTTAATACTTCAGACAAAGACTTTTCAGTTGTTTGAATTAGTTAAATTCAGACAGAGACCTTATGAATATTGATCATTAAAATTTTACCATTTGCCAAAACTGAAGTAATTTCTAGAACTACTTATATGATTTTGAATAAAACATCTAGGTGCACTCTGTATTCTTTTATCATATGCTCTCTTTTGGAATTATTTTTTTTCAATATTGTTTTATTAAAAGTCAGAACTATTAATATGGTGCTATATGGACTGAATATGAATTGGGAACTAAAATCTAGATTTAAAATAATGTTATCTCAAATTTGTAGGAATAGATGAATGGAGAGAGGAGCCTTAATCACAAAATTCTTATAGAGGTGTGAAGTACAGTTGTGTTACTACAGTTACTTTAGAATTAGAATTTATTACAATTAATTAATTAGACTTTATCTCTTGATTTTGTTTTAAAAAATGACATTGCATAGTATACCTTTCCAAACCGGTTCCTTTGTCTCTGCTAAAATATGAAGAGTAAACTATTATGTGAATTGCTATTGAGTATTTGAAATGAATAGCTTCTATTAGTTTCCATTACCTAGCAAGGAATTGTTTTTCAAATATATTAAAGACTTTTATTACAATGTTAAAGAAACCAAAATCTCTAAAAAACCTTTAAACAGAACTTGACTGTAGAAATGGCTAACTCTGAGTGTGTATAAAGTGTCGGATGCTGTGCTAAGTATTTTACAAGCATTATCTTGTTTAAATATTATAATGACTATGAAGTAAGTACCATAAACAGAATAAAAACTGAGATGCAGAAAGCTCCATGTACTCTCCCACAGCAAGCTGCTGATCTGGGATTTGAATTCGAGTTTGTCTGGCTCCAGCAGCTGTGCCCTGACCAGTGTGATGTTATCTGTTCAAACACCTCTGCTGTCTTACAGGGCCCCTTGCTGTGAAGACTAGACTTTCCAACCTCACTGGCTTCAGGCTTTGTCACAAGACAGACTGCGGCAAATGGGTGATAGAAACTGACATGTTTCCAAATGGGAGATTTACAAGCCATCACATGGTGCCCCATGCTCAGTTACCCTTTCCCTCAGTCTAGCAGTGTCCCCCCATAGCGCTCTTCGTACAGTGTGGGTTTCAGGTGATGGTGACACCAAACAATGTCCCCAGACAGTGATGTACATGCAACTAAATGTTCACTGTTACATGCCATTTTGTCTCCTTAGGTAGGTTTATTCCAAGGTATTTTATTGTTTTTGTTGCAATGGTAAATGGTAGTGTTTCCTTAATTTCTCTTTCAGATTTTTCATCCTTAGTGTATAGGAATGCCAGAGATTTCTGTGCATTAATTTTGTATCCTGCTACTTTACCAAATTCATTGATTAGCTCTAGTAGCTTTCTGGTAGCATCTTTAGGATTCTCTATGTATAGTATCATGTCATCTGCAAACAGTGACAGCTTTACTTCTTTTCTGATTTGGATTCCTTTTATTTCTTTTTCTTCTCTGATTGCTGTGGCTAAAACTTCCAAAACTTTGTTGAATAAGAGTGGTGAGAGTGGGCAACCTTGTCTTGTTCCTGATCTTAGTGGAAATGGTTTCAGTTTTTCACCATTGAGGATGATGTTGGCTGTGGTATGTCATATATGACCTTTATTATGTTGAGGTAAGTTCACTCTATGCCTACTTTCCACAGGGTTTTTATCATAAATGGGTGTTGAATTTTGTTGAAAGCTTTCTCTGCATCTATTGAGATGATCATATGGTTTTTCTCCTTCAATTTGTTAATATGGTTTATTTCATTGATTGATTTGCATGTACTGAAGAATCCTTGCATTCCTGGGATAAACCCAAGTTGATCATGGTGTATGATCCTTTTAATGTGCTGTTGGATTCTGTTTGCTAGTATTTTGTTGAGGATTTTTGCATCTATGTTCATCAGTGATATTGGCCTGTAGTTTTCTTTCTTTGTGACATCTTTGTCTGGGTTTGGTATCAGGGTGATGGTGGCCTCGTAGGATGGGTTTGGGAGTGTCCATCCATCTGTTATATTTTGGAAGAGTTTGAGAAGGATAGGTGTTAGGTTTTCTCTAAATGTTTGATAGAATTCGCCTGTGAAGCCATCTGATCCTGGGCTTTTGTTTGTTGGAAGATTTTTAATCACAGTTTCAATTTCAGTGCTTGTGATTGATCTATTCATATTTTCTATTTCTTCCTGCTTCAGTCTTGGCAGGTTGTGCATTTCTAAGAATTTGTCCATTTCTTCCAGGTTGTCCATTTTATTGGCATATAGTTGCTTGTAGTAATCTCTCATGATCCTTTGTATTTCTGCAGTGTCAGTTGTTACTTCTCCTTTTTCATTTCTAATTCTATTGATTTGAGTCTTCTTCCTTTTTTTCTTGATTAGTCTGGCTAATGGATTATCAATTTTGTTTATCTTCTCAAAGATTCAGCTTTTAATTTTATTGATCTTTGCTATCGTTTCCTTCATTTCTTTTTCATTTATTTCTGATCTGATCTTCATGATTTCTTTCATTCTGCTAACTTTGAGGGATTTTTGTTCTTATTTGTCTAATTGCTTTAGGTGTATGGGTAGGTTGTTTATTTGAGATGTTTCTTGTTTCTTAAGGTGGGATTTTATTGCTATAAACTTCCCTCTTAGGACTGCTTTTGCTGCATCTCATAGGTTTTGGGTGGTTGTGTTTTCATTGTCATTTGTCTCTAAGTATTTTTTGATTTCCTCTGTGATCTCTTGGTCATTAAGTTGTGTATTGTTTAGCCTTCCATGTGTTTGCATTTTTTACATTTTTTTCCCTGTAATTGATATCTTTCTCATAGCATTGTGGTCAGAAAAGATACTTTATATGATTTCAATTTTCTTAACTTTACCAAGGCTTCATTTGTGACCCAAGATATGATCTATCCTGGAAAATGTTCCATGAGCACTTGAGAAGAGAGTTTATTCTGTTGTTTTTGGATGGAATGTCATATAAATATCAATTAAGTCCATCTTGTTTAAAATATCATTTAAAGCTTGTGTTTCCTTATTTATTTTCATTTTGAATGATCTGTCCATTGGTGAATGTGGGGTGCTAAAGTCTCCTACTATGATTGTGTTGTTGTCATTTTCCTCTTTTATGGCTGTTTGTATTTGCCTTATGTATTGAGGTGCTCCTATGCTGGGTGCATAAATATTCACAATTGTTATATCTTCTTCTTGGATTGATCCCTTGATCATTATGTAGTGTTCTTCTTTGTCTCTTGTAATAGTCTGTTTTAAAGTTTATTTTGTCTCATATGAGAATTGCTACTCCAGTTTTCTTTTGATTTCCATTTGCATGGAATATCTTTTTCAATTCCCTCACTTTCAGTCTGTAAGTGTCCCTAGGTCTGAAATGGGTCTCTTGTAGACATTTATACAGGTCTTGTTTTTGTATCCATTCAGCCAGTCTATGTCTTTTGGCTGGAGCATTTAATCCATTTACATTTAAGGTAATTATCAATGTGTATGTTCCTATTACCATTTTTTTAATTGTTTTGGGTTTGCTTTTGTAGGTCTTTTCCTTCTCTTGTGTTTCCTGCCTAGAGAAGTTCCTTTTGCATTTGTTGTAAAGCTGGTTCGGTTGTGCTGGATTCTCTTAGTTTTGCTTGTCTGTACAGTTTTTAATTTCTCTGTCAAATCTGAATGAGGTCCTGCTGGGTAGAGTAATCTTGGTTGTAGGTATTTCCCTTTCATCACTTTAAATATGTCCTGCCACTCCCTTCTGCCTTGCAGAGTTTCTGCTGAAAGATCAGCTGTTAACCTTATGGGGATTCCCTTGTATGCTATTTGTTGTTTTTCCCTTGCTGCTTTTAATATTTTTTCTGTGTATTTAAGTTTTGATAGTTTGGTTAATATGTGTCTTGGTGTGTTTCTCCTTGGATTTAACCTGTATGGGACTCTCTGTGCTTCCTGGAGTTAAATAACTATTTCCTTTCCCATGTTAGGGAAGTTTTCAACTATAATCTCTTGAAATATTTTCTCATTCCCTTTCTTTTTCTCTTCTTCTTCTGAGACCCCTTTAAGTCCAATTTTGCTGCATTTAATATTGTCCCAGAGGTCTCTGAGACTCTCCTCAATTCTTTTCATTTTTTTTTTCTTTATTCTGCTCTGCAGTAGTTATTTCCACTATTTTATTCTCCAGGTCACTTATCTCTTCTCTGCCTCAATTGTTCTGCTATTGATCTCTTCTAGAGAGTTTTAAATTTCATTTATTGTGTTGTTTGTCATTGTTTGTTTGTGCTTTAGTTCTTCTAGGTCCTTGTTAAATATTTCTTGTATTCTCTCTATTCTATTTCAAAGATTTTGGATCATCTTTCCTATCATTACTCTGAATTCTTTTTCAGGTAGACTGCCTATTTCCTCTTTGTTTGTTTGCTCTGGTGGGTTTTTACTTTGCTCCTTCATCTGCTGCATATTTCTCTGTCTTCTCATTTTGCTTAAGTTACTGTGTTTTTAATCTCCTTTTAGCAGGCTGCAGGTTTGTACTTCTTGTTGTTTTTGGTGTCTGCCCCCAGTTGGTAAGATTGGCTTAGTGGGTTGTGTAGGCTTCCTGGTGGAGGGGACTGGTGCCTGTGTTCTGGTGGATGAGACTGGATCTTATCCTTCTGGTGGGCAGTACCACATCTGGTGGTGTGTTTTAGGGTGTCTTTGGCCTTATTATGATTTTAGGCAGCCTCTCTTCTCATGGGTGGGGTTGTGTTACTGTCTTGCTACATGTTTGGCATGGGGTGTCCAACACTGGAGCTTGGTGGTCATTGAGTGGACCTGGGTCATAGTGTTGAGAGAGAATTCTGGGAGAGCTCTCGCTGGTTCATATTACATGGGGCCGGGAGGTCTCTGGTGGACCAATGTACTGAACTCGGCTCTCACACCTCAGAGGCACAGCCCTGACACCTGGCTGGAGTACCAAGACCATGTGAGCCACATGGCTCAGAAGAGAAGGGAGAAAATTAAAGAAAGAATGGGAAAAATAAAATAAAATAAAGTATTAAAATAAAAAAATTATTAAAATGAAAAAAAATTTTTAAGTAATAAAAAAAAGAAGAGAGAAACCAAACCAATAAACAAATCCAGCAGTGATAACAAGCGCTAAAAACTATACTAAGATACACATAAAAATCAGAAACTACTCAGTCGCATACAGAAAAGCCCAAGTCTACCGTTGCTCCCAAAGTCCACCTCCTCAATTTGGGATGATTCGTTGTCTATTCAGGTATGCCACAGATGCAGGGTACATCACGTTGATTGTGGAGATTTAATCTGCTGCTCCTGAGGCTGCTGGGAGAGATTTCCCTTTCTCTTCTTTGTTCACACAGCTCCCGGGGTTCAGCTTTGGATTTGGCCCCACCTCTGCGTGTAGGTCGCCAGAGGGTGTCTGTTCTTCGCTCAGACAGGACGGGGTTAAAGGAGCCGCTGCTTCGGGGGCTCTGGCTCACTCAGGCCGTGGGGAGGGAGGGGTACGGAGTGCGGGGCCAGCCTTCGGCGGCAGAGGCCGGCGTGACGTTGCACCAGCCCGAGGTGCGCCGTGCGTTCTCCTGGGGAAGCCATCCCTGGATCCCGGGACCCCGGCAGTGGCGGGCTGCACAGGCTCCCCAGAAGGGGGGGTGTGGACAGTGACCTGCGCTCACACACAGGCCTCTTGGCGGCAGCAGCAGACTTAGCGTCCCACGCCCGTCTCTGGGGTCCGTGCTTTTAGCCGTGGCTTGCGCCCGTCTCTGGAGCTCCTTTAAGCAGCACTCTTAATCCCCTCTCCTCATGCACCAGGAAACAAAGAGGCAAGAAAAAGTCTCTTGCCTCTTCAGCAGGTCCAGACTTTTTCCCGGACTCCTTCCCGGCCAACCGTGGCACACTAACCCCCTGCAGGCTGTGTTCACGCCGCCAACCCCAGTCCTCTCCCTGCGCTCCGACCGAAGCCCGAGCCTCAGCTCCCAGCCCCGCCCGCCCCGGTGGCCGAGCAGACAAGCCTCTCGGGCTGGTGAGTGCTGGTCGGCACCGATCCTCTGTGCGGGAATCTCTCCTCTTTGCCCTCCGCACCCCTGTTGCTGTGCTCTCCTCCGTGGCTCCGAAGCTTCCCCCCCTCCGCCACCTGCAGTCTCCGCCCGCGAAGGGGTTTCCTAGTGTGTGGAAACCTTTTCTCCTTCACAGCTCCCTCCCACTGGTGCAGGTCCCGTCCCTATCCTTTTGTCTCTGTTTATTCTTTTTTCTTTTGCCCTACCCAGGTATGTGGGGAGTTTCTTGCCTTTTGGGAAGTCTGAGATCTTCTGCCAGTGAACAGTAGGTGTTTTGTAGGAGTTGTTCCACATGTAGATGTAGTTTTGATGCATTTGTGGGAAGGAAGGTGATCTCCGCGTCTTACTCCTCTGCCATCTTGAAGGTCGGTCCAGGTTATTTTTTGTAATAGCACAATTAAAGCTAACTTGAAAGATACCCACGCTATTCTGCCTTGGCCTCTGTTTGCTTATTCCTCCCGCTATGTACAGAAATTTATTTGTAATGTAATTTTTTTCTTTACTGACAATAAACTAGAACAAATCAAAATGTCCTTCCCTGTAAAACATTCTGAATACATCACAAAGTCCTTTGGTAAACTCTGTAAATACACAACATAATTAAATAATGAGTGCACAGCAATTATAAAATGCCCACTCTGGTTGGCTCCTGCACAAAATGCATAACAAAGAGAAGAACTGATACTTTTTAGAGATGATTTTCCATCACCCACTGTTGATCACACCTCCCTTGGTACTGGCTACACCATCTATATAGTGTCTGCAAGTACAGTTCAAAACAGATTCTGTTGACAGGTGCAGCTCTGAAGACTGCTTCACCCTCCGTGAGCTATCAGCCTCCCACTCACCCTCCTTTCTTTAAAATGGTACTTAGGCCCACTGCTGCCTGCATGCTTTGATTGTAGAACAAAGATGAAAGAGTGATTCATCTAGCTTTTAGTCTCTTGGACTTTTCAGTGGGCTGGTAGAATCACAGGAATTAGGCGTGAAAATGATCCATTGCTTTTGCATTTAGTACATTTTTGCAACGCCAGTCAGCAGCTTCCCAACAAGGTGGTTGAATAAAAAGGGAGAGGTAAGCTAAAATCCTCTGCTACCTACAGACCTAAGGGTGAGCATGTGCTTTACTTGGAAGGATTACCTGATAGATGTCACTGTCATCTTATTTTAAATTCAGTCTCCTTTGGCTCAGCCTATGTCCATGAATTTTGTTTGGGTTGAAATTTGTTAGAAAACAAGATAAACAACCATGAATCTCTCATGGGCAGCCATTTATGTGTATGGGAAGTGACTTATTGAAGCTCTAATTAGACAGTCTTTGCTCAGTCTTTATCAGACATGCCTTGCTATTTACCACTGTCCAAGCCCTGACCCGGCGTCCAGTTGTGAGCAACTTTGTAGACAACGGTGCTGCTTCTGTGCGAAGAGCAGCCATATTTCAAATGCCTGCACACAGACTAATTGGACACTCAGGCACGATGTAAATAGATTTTAAGTGTTTACTATCGCCTCTTCCTTATGAGTCAGATCTAGCAGAAGTGGTTTGTCACCTCCTGAGCTATGCCTTCTGCCAACTTGGGAGCAGATGATTTTAACAAAATTGAAATCAACAACAGTAAGTTGTAGATAACACAGGTCAATTAAAAATGTATGTACCTCCTTCCTGTTAGCAGATTTTGCCATTTTTTAGTGATTCTTTCATGGTTAAATGCAGTACATGTAGTAGATATGTTCTAGGAAATTCCATCAGAAGGAATATAAATGACAGCAATTAAAAAGGTCAGGAATTATCATGGACTTCATATTATCATGGACTTCTTGCATATAGTGTAACGTGAAATGGATGATCGGGTCTTCCATGTGAATCTTCCTCTTGCTCTCCTACTCATTTTACTTAGTGCTTTTAAAAAACAATCTAGACCAGCACTAATAGAGCATTTTATAATGATGGAAAAGTTTTATAAAGTTTTGTAATTCTGCATTGTCCAGTATTGGGTCACCAGCCACATGTGCCTAATGAGCATTTGAAGTCTGGTGATTGCAACTGAGAAAATGAGTTTTTAAGTTATATTTAATTTTAATTGACATAAACATCTACATGTGGTTAGCAATGACCACACAGGACAGTCAGGTCTGGACTGCATATGACTTAAATTAGACTCACAGAGCTTTAGTGTTGCAAACATTTGGCAGAGAATCTAACTGAAACTCTCTGTTTTATTACTCATCTGTTAGAGAAATGATTTCTGACATTATCTTTGGAAAGATGCTACTTCAACTATAGTTGCTTCCACCATCTAATCAGTACACATGGGGCCAGAGTCCAGTGGTATCTGGGTCTCATCCTCCCAAACCTTTAAACTGTATTTGTCAGCCATAAAATAGTTCATATACAAACAGTATTATTAAAGCGGTGAATGATAAACAAATCATCTGAAATGATGTTGCTTGCCCTTAGAAGGCACAAAATTAAATACAGAAAAATAAATTTGGGTAAGAGTATATATTTGGGGGGGCGTGGATGAAGGCAGAAAACTTTATTCCTGTGGAAACATTGAGAATAATCTTTTTGTTGTCACTAGAAACCATGCCTTGTTTGTCTTTGGCTCTTCAGTCAGCACAGGGATTCCAATTTGGTGAATGATCAATCAATGTGATATGGATTTATTGACCTTAAGTGATTGCTCTAAGGAAGGTGAATGGCATGCCAGGGGTTGGCATCTTGCCCACAACAGACTGACTAGTGAGTGTGTTATTTCAATGGCAGTTGATGCTGGCTTTATATTGGGATCCCTTGGGAAACGTAAAAAATATCCAGCCCTTACTCCAGTGGGGGCCAGGGCATCAGTAGCTTTAAAAGCTCCCCAGGTGATTCTGGGGAAGATGATTTATTTAGTAAATGATGGTAATAAGATGAAGTTCAGATATATTTCAGAGTCAGGATAAACCTTGTAAGATAAGACTATAACCTATTACCTAAGAATATGCCAAAGAAGACTGTAGCCGCTAATAAAAACACATATCACTACTAAAAATAGGAAGATAAAGCCCTAGTAAATTTTAAAACAATGAAGCAAAAGACCATCCCAGACAAAATCAATGAATTCTATTCTCATCAGGGCCTCACGTTTCAACAGATGTGCCTGAAAACGTGGGAATCACTTGGTGACAGAGTCAAGTGTTAATGGCAGAGAATGTGGGTCCCAAGAGGGAAATCACTCTTGAGAAAGAAACAGAGGGAGTTTGGTCCCAGGAACTGGGTTTCACACAGAGCATTAGCAGAATGGAAGGAAAAGTATGCGTAAGTGTGGAGCTGATATTCGAATAATAACAGTACTTGCCAATAACTGCTGTCACTGCTGTACGACGCCTACTACCAGCCACACCCTCTCTCAGGTTCTGTGAAGCAGTTTTCCTTTTTATTTTATATAAAACAGCTGTTTTAGTGTCAGGATTGAAGAGGACTGAACACCTAGAGAGCCATGAGAATTAGCAGCAAACGATGAAGAGGCAACTTGGGAGAAGGTATTAGGATTCAGCGTGGTATGTTTGTTCAACGGATTATTGTCCTCCATTATCTGCTTATCAAACCCCTTTCTACCCATCCATAATAATTTTGGAAATTAAAAAAAATAGATGAATAAAACTTTAGTTAATACTTTAATTAAAAACATGGGCTTCAATTTCCAAACGTAATGAATGAGAGCATTTAGGTAAAAAAACGTTGTCGGTAGTGACTGCAAAGCATTAAAGTTGTCATTATCCTTTATTTGTAAAGAGAGGTTAGAAATATCTCCTTACCACTTATTGTAAAATTTAAGTAAAAACTGTATTTATACTGTATCTATTCATTGCAAAGTTGAGTTTCTGATTTGGTCTCTTTTCCAAAAGAAAAGAAAATTACTGTAATTTACAGAGATATCTTTTAGGAATCTCCCACCCTAGACTCTTTTCTTGCTACTTTGAGATTACATTTTTTGTAGAAAAGTATATATTGGTAGAAATTTGTATTTGTTCACTTAAAGTCAAACTAAGTATATTCCCAAAGCCTAGCTTAAAATTTTGAATATATATGTTCACAGAATAAATATTTGGTGATTGACTGATTTAGATGAAGAATAAGAAGGACATTATATGGCAGTTGAAATTTGGGATGGCTTGGTAACTCCAGAATATAATTCCATATGAGACAAAAATGGTGGAAACTGTGAATGTTTGTGTGTGTTTTCATGGATTTTGGATTCAAAAATAGTTCTTACTTTTGGAAATAAGAAATCATATAGATGATATTTTTTTTTTAACTTTCCAGGTCATTTTGAACAAAGTAAACAGATACAGAATGAAAACCTCATAGAATATGAGTACGATCTCTACTGAAATATTTCCTGAAGTCTATAGTCAACAGGGAACTTAAAGAAAATTTACCAGATATTGACCTGAGGATTCTAAAAGTAAAAATAAATGTTAAAATTGTTACTTATAATCACTAATCTTTGCATCATTTATAAAAAGGAAAATTTCTTCTTAAAATATGGTCAATCAGCTTTCTTTCTAACAGACTGTGCAGACCCGGGCACCAGCTCAAATACTGCATAACCAACAGAAGATCCATTCCCTTGTGGAGAGTAGAGAATTTGATGAAAAATTGTGAGAACTGTGGAGTGCATTACTCCATTCTCCAGATTCAGGAAAAAAACGATGACATATACTTAGGCAAATGTATATAATTCTAATTTTATACATTTATTATCAATACACTGTAATGTAAGGTTTGTATCTTTTTAAATAAAAATAAATGAAAATATTTTAAAAGGAAACAACAGTTGAATACTCTATCTATGTAAGAATAGATGGATTGGAAATCAGAAGGGGGTATTTAAAACCCTGAATGGTGTTTTCATTTTCAGAGATTCAAAATAATGTGCGATAAACCTCTTTCAGATCTGATGAACAATATTACTGCTCTACCAGCATTTTGGATTACAGATGGAAATGGAAACTGTATGTGAGTCTAAGAATTTCCAAAGAATAAATGAAGAGCCAGGAATAAAATGTCTTTTATTCATAGATCCAAATATCTTACTTCCTCTGCTTGAAAAGATGACATCAGCCTTCTGCAGAAAATCATATTCTAATTATGTAACCATCATATACATAATTGGATACATCAGTTCAAATAAGCAAATAGTCCATGAATGCATATACACTACACATTGAAAGTAGTGTTATTCCAAAACCTGTGTTCTTTATTTTTTTTTTTTGGAAATAACTTACTGGTAAAAAGTTATGGAAAACCATACACCAAATTAGACTTTTTGGAATAACCACATAATTCCAGATGCAGAAACCACAGCCTTGATTAAAGCACACACTCCAAACTTCAAACTTTCATGACTCTTGAATAAGATTTTTGGCAATAAACATTATGCAAATACAGGCAATGAGGGAAAAACCACTTCTGAAAACTGCAATGTGCATTTAAGTAAACAGCTATGGAACACAAAAATGTGTTTTTTCTGATTCTACTAACTGATTTCTTTCTAGAAACTCCAAAGTCAGGGTGCTGACACACTGAAGAGCTCTAATTGCTATTCAAAGTAAACAAAGGTAGCAAATGGAATTTTGTGGAGATTTGTACAGATAATAACCTAATAATTCACTGCCATTTAAAAAATATATTTGGACTTGCTGAAAAGTTTGTAATTCTTTAGAATGAGTTCATTCTTCTTGTTTTCTTGTGCAGTAAGTCCCTGTACAGGCCATTCCTTGTTCATCGGTGATGAAAAGATAAGAGTCCCTCACTGAGTTGCCAGAGCAAGCCCCAGGGAAATACTTAGAAATCACCGGGGGTTGGGGGGGGCACTTCCACCAAACAATCACCACCGTGTGTGTGCCTGCATCTGGCATCCTGGCTCAAAGGGCTGTGTTTGGCTTTTGAGGGTGTGCTGTATTAAGGAAAATCTTTGCATCTGAAAAAAAAATTCCCTTCCTTTTTCTTTTAAGGCTAGAAAAACTATCCCCCTCATAGTGCATTGGCAGAATCATTGACTGTTTCCCCACAGTGAAAGGTAAGTGCTTACAGAGCCCAGGCTGGAAAAAAAAAAAAAAAAAAAACAAGAAATAGGAAAGTATAATCCTTCTGGAAGGGGTGGTTACCATGGTGACCCACTTAACACCAATAGTACTGAAATTGGGAAAAATGAGAATCTCCAATCAACATGTTAATCGTTAAAAAGGTTAATTGAAAAATATAGGTAAAACAACAGAAACAGAAGTTTCCATATTTATTTTCAAATCCACGCGGATCACCTCCATCTCTGCATCACATGTGTAAGCCACATGGAGAGCTCTGCTCCAAATTTCCCTATTAGGCTGAATAAGTATGATATGTGTGACTCCCTCTTTCTCTGAGTAAGCGATTCTATCTTTGCAGACTCTACCCCAAAGGGAGATATGAGCCTGATACAGGTATTTTCAAGTATGGGTCCCAGGCAGTCTGATTCAATAGTTTCCTTCAGGCCACTGACCTGTGCAATGATCTCTTTTCTTCTCTCCCAGTTCAGGAATTTTTGAGCAGTATATTATCTATGGCAGATACTGTAACCATATAATACAACTTTATTTCTTTTTTTCACTCATTTTCTCTCACTCCTTTTCCTTTCTTTTTCCTTGCTTCTTTTTGGGCCCAAGAGAAGTTCATATTTATCAAAATTTCAATTTTCTGTATGATGTTTGACTATGGCAAAGGAAACATGCTGATCCTTGCATCTGATATAGTGTAAACTCAAATAGATTTAGGTTTTGTGACTTTATTTCTAGAGTGTAGATTTCATAGTATTAAAGTTTATAACTTATTTTTTGTTATATCAAAACATTTGAATACTGAGAAAAATCTTCCAAGAATGTGTTTCTTTTTTTATTCTTTTTTTTTTTTTTTTTTTTTTTTTTTTCAGTACGCAGGCCTCTCACCGCTGTGGCCTCTCCCGTTGCGGAGCACAGGCTCCGGACACGCAGGCTCAGCGGCCATGGCTCACGGGCCCAGCTTCTCCGCGGCATGTGGGATCTTCCAGGACCGGGGCACGAACCCGTGTTCCCTGCATCGGGAGGCGGACTCTCAACCACTGGGCCACCAGGGAAGCCCCTCAGATTGAGATTTTGAAGGCGTGTTTTAAGCTCTGCTAACAGTCTGTAATAGCTTTTACTCTAAGGCTAGTTTAGCCCTTGTGCTAATTATCGTTATTCGGATATTTATTATGGTAGCTCCCCACTTCCAGGTAGTTATCTAATGCTGTATAACAAATTATCCCAAAGCACAAAAGTTAAAAAACAAACAAACAAACAAACATGCAGTTATGATCCCACAGTGTCTGTTGGACAGCAATCCGGGCATGAGTTCTCCTGGCTCCTAGTCTCTCTTGAGGCTGTAATCAGGTGTCACCCAGGTTTGCAGTCACTGCAATGCTGACTCTTTTCCTGGAACACTTGAGTGGTTGTTCACAAGACTTAGTCGTTCATGAGCTGCGGGCTGGAGATGTCCCTAGTTCCTTGCCACATGGTCCTGTCCATAGTGCAGCTCACAATATGTCAGCTGGCTTCCACCAGTGCAAGCCATCAAGAGAGAAGCCATTAAGATATAAACCAGTATCTTCTTTTGATCTAATCTCAGACATGAGATCTCATCACTTTTGCTGTATTTTACTAATTATAAGCAAGTCACTATGCTCTGCTCACACTTAAGGAGAAGAGAGCATGAGTCCCAGGAGGTGTGGACCATTGGGAACCTCTTAGAAGAGTGGGATTCCCACACTAGTAAGGTGTAACTCTTGTTAGGTGTATTCAGAGAGTCCCTGATGTTTGATTAGGACTCCAAAGTCTGTGTCAGACTTGAGCATCTCACAGACCTGAACGAGCTCTGGGAATTGTTCACTTTACAGTTCCCTGAACACTCTACCTGACCTCCCACGGTTTTGCTTGGTATTTAGCAACCTGCTCAAGGGGACCCTTGCACAGATTTGGGGGATCTCTATCTCTGCAGAGCTCCAATCTCTCTGAGACGATGTCCTCAAATTACAGCCACATCACCCTCCCTGAGCTCCATCCTCTGTCTCTTTCACTCAGTGAGACCATTACATTGCACTTTGCTTTCTCCTCCTGCCTGTGGTCCAGGCAGAAAGCTGGGGCAACTCTAGACCTGCCTCGTTTGTGTCCCTTATCTCAGGGGTCACAGTCATGCTGTCTGTTTTACCATATTTGGGCACAGATGTGTCATCTACCATATTTATTTTTGTACCTATTCATGGGAGAATGGCAAATCTGGTCCCAAATACTTCATCTCATCCAGAAGCAGAAAACTTCCAGGGATTTTTGAACAAGTTTTACTTTTCCATAAACACTGCAAATAGTATAGTTAGAATATATTTTGCTCATACAAATGTTATAAGCACTAACCTTATGTAAACAAATGATAAAATTAGAGTTAGAGGTTGAAAAGAAACTAAGTGAATAGGAATACCAGTACCTTAAAAAAGTGATTCCTATAGAGTTCCTCAATATAGCAAAGTATCTTGAAAATATAATTTTCAAAACATGTTCAGGAGCACATATTTGATGTGTTTTAAAAAGTAACCCAATGTGTGTCAATCTGTTCTACGGTTCATTAACAATTCTTAACCATGAAAAATTTAATAGGGCTTTAAATTTTTGCCTAATGTTGCCCATCCTTATACATTTTAAAATCCTAGAAATGTCTTCTACACGAATTTTTTCCCCATGCATGCTTCACTTTATGGTAACTGTACTTTCAAAGGTTACAAGTGAAATGTTCATCAGATTAATAATAGCTGACGCTGTGCTCTGCTAAACTTTCCAGCATTTTCTTTTTACTGTCCTATATTTATCACATGACTAGGGATGTGATAAATGTCCTAGGGATTTGAAACTAATTAAGCAAGAAGAGTACAAGTTCCTTTTGCATTTATTTGCTCCTTGCCCTTGTGTCCAGGGGCACATTTACAGCCCTCTTTCTCCTCGTTCCCTCCCGAGGCTGAGAGAAGAGGATAGACATGTTCCTGCTGTTTCTGCAAATGAACATCCATTCCAGGAGACCATCTACTTACTTTGATTTCTACCTGCTCCCTGCACAGGGCTGGTGCCCCTCTAGATGCAGGTGTAGTGTCTGCACAAATTCCACCTACTGCATGCAGGAAGAAGGATAGTTACTACCAAGAAACTGACTAAAGAATAAAAATGGCATATTTACACCTTCTTCCCCTAACTAGAACTCAGGCTAATCCTGGGCAAAAAGTTCTAAAAAGTACAGAGTTAATTCAGACCCACCAAGCTATACTTGTTAAGGCTTCTCAAGATATATTTCACATATTTTGAATGGAAAGATTCAAAATTAGGCATTTTACAGTACTTTAAAAGTTTGTTTTGTGTCCCTTTAAAAATGAGTAAATAAGGCTTCCCTGGTGGCGAGTCCGCCTGCTGATGCAGGGGACACGGGTTCGTGCCCCGGTCCGGGAAGATCCCACATGCCGCAGAGCAGCTGGGCCCGTGAGCCATGGCCGCTGAGCCTGCGTGTCTGGAGCCTGTGCTCCACAACGGGAGAGGCCGCAACAGTGAGAGGCCTGCGTACCGCAAAAAAAATAATAATAATTTTAAAAAATGAGTAAATAAAAGAGTGATGAGTGTCAGGAAAGAAAATCACACTCTGTGTGTCATGATATTTGCAAATGGTATTTGTATTGGGCTATAGTCAACAGCCTACAGGAACCTCCCTTTTGTGTGTATACGTGTTTTCTCTCTCTGTTGCCTCCATTTTCTGACCCATGTTCTGCTGGTGGGTAAAATTTCTAAAATTTAACTTTTTGGCAAGAAGCCTAATATTCAGATTGGAGCTGAGCTGAAGGTAGTTCCTAAATTGCCCTGAAGTTATGACTGTCAGGATAGTTCTAATGCAATATTTTTAAGCATGCTCCTGGGCCAGCACTGCTAAAGGTTTAAACTGCAGAATTGGTTTTTACTCATCGACTAGTGTGGTCTGTTGGCATAATCTAAATGAGAAGGCAGAGTGTCCAATTAGTAAAGGGGAAAAGGTTAGCAAAATTTTCTCACTGATTAGAAATAAGTACTATGTTTGGAAATTTGTTTGGGATAATAAATTCTGATTAAGTTATTAATAAAGATTGTGTCTTTAGTGAGTTGAGTTCAACTGGTAATGCTACAATATTAAATAGAATCTGTTTATCTCCTATGTTCTTACTGTGACTTGCAAATGAAAATGTTTGCATATTTTACATATTTCTGCATTTTAGTATTCTGAAGTAGAACATTAAAAAAAAATCTGTAGCTCAGAATTGGGCAATTGTGCTACAGATATTGGGCAACTCATTTGGCAGTGAGTATCTAATCCTGCCTACTCTGGAAGTTATTGAATTCTCAGCTAAATTTGGAGGGGACAGACAACTGCTTTGGTTGTCTCTCTTTCCACAGTGATGGGTTTAAACATGGTGGAGGCATTTGAATAATAAAGTGTATTCATTCTTCTCCTGACAAAAATCGAAGTCCTAGCAAATATATAATGGTGTCTGACTTAGTCAATTTCAATTTAATTAGCATGTCATTTTCAAACTGAAATATATGTTTTCAAAGTTATAAAGTCATCCTTTATACATATTTTTAATAGAATTTGAACTAAAGCAATTTCTACGCAGAAACCTAGGATTGTAGGGCTTAAATTTGCTTTTTGGTTTAGAGAATTTAAGAAACAAACAGCAACAAAATAATTTAGCCTAATGAATACTGCTGAATTTCCAAATTTACCCAGATGTTCTAAAAATATATCAATTATTCGATGAAGAGAATAAAATTACGTTTGGATATCTCATAATGGGAATCTAGAGAGGTTAATTTCACCATGAAGAGTTTGTTATTCACCTTGTTGTTTTAGATAGGATCTTAGCAAGAAAAAAATTAACTAGAATAATACAGTTTATGAAATCCATTTTTAGCATCATTTGGTAAATAAAATATTGGAAAGTTATTTTCTTCTTAAACATCTGCAGGTGACAGTAAAATATATTTCATGGGCTGTTTCTTTATAATAAAACATGGGATGTGTTTTTATGATTCTGGCATAGTTACACCCATGTAATAATTTAATCTGCCATTCTATATTTATAAGGATATTTGCCAGTGGTTACAAATTATTAAGATCAGAAATTGAGACAGTGCCCACACGAGATATCTCACAACAGGAAAATGCCATGTTTATTTGGCATAGTTCTTTATACAACACCGTGAACAGTTTCAGTGGATTTTTTTTTACTTGAGTCAACCAGTGTTTTTTATTTGGGTTTCTGATATAAAACTTGCTGTAAGGCTTCCCTGGTGGCGCAGTGGTTGAGAGTCTGCCTGCCGATGCAGGGGGCACGGGTTCATGTCTCGGTCCGGGAAGATCCCACATGCCATGGAGCGGCTGGGCCCGTGAGCCATGGCCACTGAGCGTGCGCATCTGGAGCCTGTGCTCCGCAACAGGAGAGGCCACAACAGTGAGAGGCCAGCGTACAGCAAAAAAAAAAAAAAAAAAAACTTGCTGTAGTCCAAAAAACAGGGGAGCAGGAGGAAATAAATTAGAATTTTGTGATTAACACATACACACTACTATATATATAATAGATAACCAACAAAGACCAAATGTATAGCACAGGGAATTATACTCAATATAATAACCTATGATGGAAAAGAATCTGAAAAAGGATACAATCAAATCACTTTGCAGTACACTTGAAACTAACACAACATTGTAAATTAACTATACTTCAATTAAAAAAATAAAATTCTTATTGGAATAATATGAAAGAAAAAACAGAGAAGTCATCAAAAAGTCATGTCTATCTAATTTATGCTGTTGTGAGACAGTAATTATCTAGCTCATCCTGCTGGAGTGAACCTCTGTGAGTGACCCTGGACAGCCCAGTTCCTCTTCCAATAAACCCTGCTTACACTTTCCATCTTGCAGCGCTTGTGATTGGACATACTGAGGTTCTTTCAATATTTGCTTCTGGATTGCTCACAGTTTGCCCCATATTCATAAAAAATTAACCTGCATTATTCTAGCTTTTCAGTAAAGCGATTTGAGGTTGAATCATTTATTTATTTGTTTTCTATTTGTTTGTGCCCTACTTTGTTTCACAAAAGGTTATAAAGAGATTTGTAAGGATGCATAGAGTACATATATATGTATACATAAAAATGTGTGTAACGATACATACAGCACAAGATAAAATATATTAAAACAAGAGAATGGTAGAAAAAAGAGGCAGTGGGAAGTAAAAGCAGGAAAGCAATATAGAGCCAGAAGTTTGGTATGGAAAAATCATTCTAGAAAATCATTTAATTTGGTAGAGATGAGTCACAATTATGGTGCTGTTTATTTAATAAGCAGTATAGAAAAGGAACAGGGTAAATTACAAAATTCCCAGTTTTCTAGCATCAAGAAAAACAAGTGGGGCAGCTGTGGCTAATTTCAGCCTCCCAAGGGAAATTCACTAGTCATTGTGCTCGGGAAGCCAGCAGTCTGGGTTCAAATTCTGCCGTGTCACTCACCAACAATGCAACTGTGGACATGTGACTTTATCTATCTAAGCCTCCTATTGTTTATCGAATAGAAATCATAACAGCAATGATACTATTACCAGGTTGCTCTTAGAAGTAAATGAGCTCTTCTATGACAAGTGCTTTGCACAGGTTCTGACATACAACCTATACTCAACACACAATGAATGGGATGAATTTTAATGTATGACAATTTCCAAATCTAGAAACATTGCACTATCATTCTGAAAAGGAGTTATTAATATCTCTAAGTTTACATTTAAAATTGATCTTAGGATTATAAAACAACAGCACTAGACCAAGAGTTATGAAATCTAGAATTAAGAATCCTATTTCTTCTAGTATCTGATTGACAATGGATAATTCATTTAATATCTCAGAGTGGTAGCTTCCTCATCCCCAAAGATTGACAGGAGAGTCACAGGATTTGTGCCTCAGCTCTAGTATTTTCCTGTTGAGGCAAAGTTTTTTGCTGCTCTTGTAGTCATTATTAAAAACAGATACTTTTAATGGGTATAATATTGATCACAATCAAATTAAAAGATATAGGGAAAATGAAGATTACTCTTAAAATATAATTAGGATAGGGAACTTATGTAATGTTTATCTAAGGAACTGGAAACCAAGAAAAGAAAATGAAGAAAATCAGACCACAAGCACAACTGAAGACATTGGCCTCATGTTAACAAAGTAGATATCATTTCAATTATAATCACTATTTTCATATATTAGGGAAAACTCTTAAAGAATTATTTTAAGGCTCTAGACATTTTTATTTATAATTTTCAGGGCAAAGTAGATCCAGTGGAACAATATATCTCAAAATGAAATACTTCAGCTTATGATGTTTTAAAGACAAGGATTGTTTGAGCCTCCTTAGAATTGCTTAGGGCTTATGAAACACAGTTGACAAGGGGATAACAAAACATATGTTTCTGATGCTATTTTAGTTTTGAGGTTTGTTGTAACAGTCATTTGGTAAAAGGAAAATATTCATTAATATCTAATAAAACACGCATCCACAAGGAAAGTCCTAAGTTTTACATAATATTTATTTCATTGCACTAGAGTTTACATTGTGCATTTCAGCATTATGAAAACTACGTGTGGCTATCATCAAACTGTGTTTTCAATATTCGTGGCCACACCATTTCAAATTATCTCCCCTTTCTTGGTACTTCTTTGCAAGGGTTTAATCAGTATCCCATCACACCAAGCAGAATGAAGGCAGGCTTGGCCTATGCCCTCTAGGAGGACTTTTGTGGAATTGAGAGACAGATGCCTGTAGTGGGATTGTCTGTGAGGGCAGTGCATGGGCCACGATGCAGGTGGTAAAGCCTCAGGGAAAACTGAAGACGGACAAAGTCAGCAAGGACTCACCAACAGACCCTGACTGTACTCAGAGGTACACAAGGCACTCAGTGATGATGCAAAACCAGGGCATACATCTCCTCCAAAGCAGACTGAAGGACCCCTCCCTCAATGGCAATGAGATATAGTGAGCTACCCAGATTCAGATGCCATCTTAGGAAGCACAGGAGAAGGAAAACAGCTGGAGAGGAAGTTGGACATTTAACTGACTGAACATCTATCCCAAGAGAGAATACATAACTTGGAAACATCCAAAACATTTTTAGAGAAAAGCTAGTTTTCCTTCTACAACTTGACACTCACTAAAGACTGTGGACTCTCAGCTAAATTTCTTGCATGTCCAACTCAGTAATATGCTCATTTTCCACCCACCACGTGTTATTTTCTTCTTATATCTAGGAAATGCATGCTATTAAACTAGAGCTAAGTACTTAACAAATAACTTAGTCTAACATATCTCCAGTTTTGAAGCATATAGAGGCATTAATTATGGTCGATGTATCCTGTGAGATGGGAGTTACAATGCTGTAACTACCCTGTCTCAGTGAGCTTGAGCTGCTGTAATAAAATGCCACAGAATGGGCAGCTTAAACAACAGACAATTCCTTTCTCACAGTTCTAGAGGCTAGGAGTCTAAGATCAGGGAGACAGCATTGTTGGTCTCTGGGAAGACCCTCTCCCCGGCTTGTAGATGGCCCCCTTCCTGCTGTGTCCTCACATGGTGCAGAGAAAAAAGACAGCAAGCTCTGAAGTGCCTCTTCTTCTTGGGTCATTAAGCCCATCATGAAGAGCCCACCCCCATAATCCCATCCAAACCTAATTACCTACCAGAAGACCCATCTCCAAACACCATCACATTGGGGGTTAGGGGCTTTAACACAGGAATTTGGGTAGGACATAATTCTTGATCAAAAAGATACAGAAATTGCTGCATTTCTGTATTGTCAGTTAAAGACAAACACGGAGGAAGGCTAATGATTTATAAAGGAAGATTAAAAGGAGCTAACCATGAGGGGCTCTGAAGCATAGGCAAGTAATTGCTTAGGACTCTGGACTGCCGTGTGAATCCACAAGCAAAGGCTGGAAAGGGCCCACTAAAGTCAGCCACTGTACAAGAACCAGCTCTGCTCAAGGACGTCAAAGTCCACAGCATCGTTAAGACATCTCAGGAGCATGCTGTGACCCACTTTACAAGGCCAGCATTGGTTCCAACCATACAAAAATGAATGTCTGGCCAAATTCTCAAAGATGTATAGGAATTTTAAGTGTCATTTTAGGAACTTTGTCCTGTATCTTGAATAGACTAGGGAAAACATTTGGAGATGCAATCAGGAAATCTTGTGAGTCATACTGCAATATTTTGTATAATTTTCTCTTATTTGTTGCCATGATATTTGTGGAATACTGGGCATGGTGTTTATATAACATCTATTAGAAAAGAAAAATATCCTAGGGGTAACTTTGTCAGATGACGAAAGATAAGTTGCAGAGTCATTGTCATATCAGTGGAAAATTCACTTTGCTAAGAACCCGGAGTCTACTCTGTCAACTTTCACTAAATAGCTGTGTGACAATGACCAGTCACTTAGCCTCTGGGACCATAAGTCTTACCATCTGTTAAATGGAGCCTTGGGAATCCCTTTCCTTCCTTCTCTCCTTTCTTCTCTGTGAACACTCAATAGGATAATGTCAGTGAGAAAACTGTTAAAACCAGGAGATTGCATATAGGTTCAAGGTTGTGGTTTTTCTCCCTCTTCTTCTGCTACCTTGAAATGTTCCTATTGCTCTAAAATTAAGACAGGAATGGGGAAACCTACAGATAAAAGTTAGAAAAAGAATGTAGCCATGTCAAAGAGAAGCTGGGCATGTATGGAATGGTCTGGGTCGCTACAGGTGCACTGTTGTAGCAGGTGCTACAATGACCTTGTCACTCCCAGGATTCCACTGTGAACTCTGCCTCCAAAATGCCAGACTTTATCACGAAGGACATATGGTAGTACTTCTGTCTGAACTATTTTATGATTTCTGGTGGTCTTCCTTTACACACATAAGGAAGCCCATTTCTACTGTGGGTGCCTTGATGTCCTAAAACCAGCACCTTCTTAAAACTTAAAGTTTGCTTGTCCCTGGCTCTCTCTTCTCTCACAGAGTACAGCTTTATTGGCTGGGGCATGAACAAGCTCACTGTCCATCATCGTCAAACCTCTTGTCCAGACATGACAAGTATACGTTGCATAAGTTGTATAAGGTGCTAACATCCTAGCCTCCCTTCACCTCAAGGAACAGGAGCAGCACCTCATGGCCAAATACATTCATATTTTGGCAGTGAAGCAAGTGAATGTTCACAAGTGTGGTAAATAAACACCAGACACCGTCTCACATCAGTTCAGGTTAGTACCCCCAGCCAAATCAGTTCACGTCAGGCCAGAATTCACAGCCCAATGAGTTTAAGAAGTTCTGGTTTTCAGATTGCTTAGATATCAGAACTGCAGATAAGAGAGTGTATAAATCTATGGCAGGAAATACCCGAGGCTCCTTTGTCACATACAGCCCTAAATCCAGCAGAACTGCCAACCTTTCAAGGTGAAAACCATCAGATCAACTCTCAGTATCTGTTTCTACTTCTCAAGGCTGTGTTTGATGTTACATTTTCAAAGGTTAGTCATGGATTTCTTAAATATGTTTATATTTAATTTGGAAAGGACCTTAAAGGTCACTCGGTAATTATTTTTATTTTCCTAATAATAAACTGAGGTTCAGAGAACTGAGGTCAAGATATATGTATGGAGGATCAGAATAGGAGTCAATCAGATAGACCTGTCTTCCTATCCTGCCTCTGCTTGTTTCTTTCTTTTTTTCTTCATTTTATTGAAGTACAGTTGATTTACAATGCTGTGTTAATTTCTGCTATAAAGCAAAGTGATTCACTTATACATATATATTATTTTTCATGTTCTTTTCCATGATGGTTTATCACGGGATATTGAATATAGTTCCCTGTGGTGTACAGTAGGACCTTGTTTTTTATCCATTCTTTATAGAATAGCTTGCATCTGCTAACTCCAAACTCCCAGTCTATCCCTCCCCCACCCCACTCCCCTCCTTGACAACCACAAGTCTGTTCTCTATGTCTGTGAGTCTGTTTCTGTTTTGTAGATAAGTTCGTTTGTGTCATATTTTACATTCCACCTGTAAGTGATATCATATAGTATTTGTCTTTGTCTGATTTACTTCACTCTGTATGATAAATCTCCAGGTCCATCCATGTTGCTGCAAATGGCATATTTCATTCTTTTTATGGCTGAATAATATTCCATTGTATATATACACCACATCTTTATCCATTCATCTGTTGGTGGACACTTAGGTTGTTTCCATGTCTTGGCCATTGTGAATAGTGCTGCAGTGAACACTGGGGTGCATGGATCTTTGAATTATAGTTTTCTCTGGATAGATGCCCAGGAGTGGAATTGCCAGAGCATATGGCAATGCTATTTTTCGTTTTTTGAGGAACCTCCATACTGCTTTCCATAATCTGCCTCTGCTTTTTGCTGGTGATATAAAACTGGGCAAGTTACTCAATTTTCTCAACCCAGTGCCTTCATCTGTAGACTAGGGTGATAATCTCTCCTTCACACAATTGCGTGTTCATTACTGAGTGTTTATTGAGTGCCTACCTCATGACAGGCACTGTTCTGGGCACTGAGAACACACCAGGATGGTTTGGGGGATTAAATATAACAGTGTATTTAAAGAGTTTAGCACAGTGGCTAGCCCCTTATAGATATTTATTTAATACTATTATCAGCTATCATTTTTCTAGTAGTAGAATCACACACACAAAAAAAATCTCAGCTCTCTGGGTTCACAGTCCACTTATTCTTAAAGAAAAATGGGAGAAGGTGAAATAGAAGCACAGGATGTGATTTGTTCAAGCTAATACACCCCAGGGAGTAATACTGGATTTGCAATATTTCAAAGTTAGTATTTCAATATTAGTGATTTTTCGGTTCATATTAGGGAGTTGCCTAGCCTTATCCTGCCACTAAAATATCCCAATCTTGGGAAATGTCCTACCTGAGGGGGTGGATCTCAGAGACGGCCTAAGTCACAGGCTGCCCTGGTCATTGGCTTTTCAGGATCACTTGTCTGATGCACTTAGTCATTTATCTCTTAGCTACTTGAACTAAAATTTTATAGCTAAATGGGAGCATAGCTATTTCTAATGATAACCAGTGCTCACCTCTTTTCATTACTGCCATGATGCAATAACATTTTCTCAGAGAGAAACATAATGCAAATTTTTTTTTTTTTTGCGGTACGTGGGCCTCTCACTGCTGTGGCCTCTCCCGTTGCGGGGCACAGGCTCCGGACACGCAGGTTCAGCAGCCATGGCTCACGGGCCCAGCCTCTCCGCTGTATGTGGGATCCTCCCGGACCGGGGCACGAACCCGTGTTCCCTGCATTGGCAGGCAGACTCTCAACCACTGCACCACCAGGAAAGCCCATGCAAATATTTTGAATTAATGGAAAAAGGTTTAATTGTTAGAATACCATGGCCAACATCAATAAATTGTCAGCAACGTGCATGTTTCATTGGGTTAGGTACTGTATGAAATGAATCAGCAGGATATTATTTCTGTTCTACATGAAATTGAATGACTCTCCCTTTTTTGCCTTTTAGTAAATTTTAATTTTCTGTGAAAGACTGTGTTATTTTAATTTTAAGTTTAAGAAAGAAAGTGTCAGTGACCAAGAGTATTTCCTAGCCCTTAGAGTGGAGTCACTTTTCTTTTTCACTGGAACTTTCCTGTAGTTGAATGCTAGCTGTGGAATTTTTAAAGCATGTGGGAGCTGACTGGCACTCATCTTAGCAGAAACGTTCTTGTTTTGACTCAGTCATAGAAGCAAATAAATAAACTAGAAGCGTTTCATTCCAATATAGACTAAGGATATATTTAACATTCTGGATAGACAGAATAAAATACCTGTGAGTCATAGGATCCTGGCTCCTTAAAATGAAACAACATTCAATTGGTTTATTGATTGGAACATTTTTTCAGCGGAAAATGACATAAACTATTTAATTAATATTTTAAAAATTACTCAAATTCATACTGAGAAAGTACATTAAAATCTGACTAATACATAATCTCCATTCAGTTTTCAAGATCTTACTTTTAAGGAGGCTCCAATCTTAACATATTTTAAAAATTTTAACATTTTTGAGGCATTTTGTAGGATGGAAGAGCTGCGGATATTCAAGGGGAGTGAATCACTTTTATTTTCAAATTCCTCTAACAAGGGACTTGTTTTGAGTTTTGTTTCAGAATTGAGCAAGTGACATATTTCTCAGGGAACTTTTCAGAGATTTCTGAAGATTGTAGAAATTATCACCTCAGGTTTTGAAAATTTTGACAGCACAGGGACTGCATGCTTTGAAAGATGGAAAGTTATAAAAATAGTTTGCAAAGGGGAATCTCAATTCAAAAGGGTGAGCAGGAAAAAAAAAAGTGGAAGTAAAAATATTTTTCTCGGGGCTTGACTTTGGAAAACAACATTCTGTATCGACCATGACAAAACATTAGGGTCCAGAAGTCCTAGAGGTCAAAGGGATAACAGCAGACTCTACAACACCCACCCCTCTGGCTTGCTATGTGACGATGCATCCAGAATAAATTTTAATTATAGCTACCAGTTCCATGTGGCGTAACATAAAGGGAGCCTATACAGGAAATTGAAGCCTAAGTCAAACGTAGCAAGTGGTAACCTCAGAAACCCAGTGAGATGATTATTTATCAAGAAACATGTATCATTTCTAAAAATAAGTATTGATAAGTTTAATATTAGAGGAAGTCTGCAAGTCTCTCTCACTTGAAACCTCTCCATTTGAAAATGTGCCTCACCTTTTATGATATAAAAAACTCATAACAAGTGAAAATTTTTTTTATTTATCTTCCAAATCTATAGTTTTTCTTCTTTATGACAAAGTGTACTTTGAGTATGAAAGTTGAACTCAGTATTATTCACTACCTTAGGTATTATTATATTTAATACAGTTGCATAAAGTTGTATAAATAGCTTTTTAGTTACTCTTGGAAATCGAGTAAGTGGTTTGAACTAGGAATAGAGTCAACAATATTACACTTACATATTACCACCTCTGAGAATACTGGTCATGGTTGCATGAACTTCTGCCTCAGTGTACACTTTCATCTGGTCAAACAGACCCACAAACTTTTACATTAATGTATATTTATTTCTCTTTTTCAGTACTGTAAACTCAAACCAGCCACTCTGAGAAAACTGCATAACAGAAGAAATTGCTGTCCTCTTTTTAAAGGAATAATTTGTGATGTTAACAGGATACAGTGAGAAAGCAGGGTGAACCACACCCATTAATAACACAGACATCCGCAGGCGTATAACTACCAGCAGTACCAGATAACAAATGACAAAAACAAAAATATTATTTTCCAAGATGTGAAAGGAAAGTAGGTCTGAGAGAAGGAGGATAAAGTCATGCTTCATGTCTACTTGGTGATAGTTAACAGGCCAGAGAAAATAAAACAATCTGTCTCGAAGGAACAGAACCCTCCACAAAGACCTAATTAGAATCTAGGTGACAGTGCTGAAGGCAAGTAACGGATTAAGAAACAGAAACGTAACAGCCATTTTTACTGCAGTATTTTATTTTCCCTTGAGAAGTCACACCAATGGATTGAAAAGTACAATGCTCCACTTTCCATATAGTCTAATAGACTGGTCCTGAGGTTGGGAAGTTATTCTAGGCATCACTGGCAAATAAATTATTCATGTCACAGAAGATACAGGTGTAATCAAAAGTCCTGAATTTTTTTAAAATATCACTTTTACCTGAATATGGAATGTTAATACACTACACTTAAAAAGATAAAAATGACTTTCTAAGTGCTCACTACAAATAAAAAGAAGGCAAACATGAAGCACTGATCCAGAGGAAGCTTAGAAATCCACAGTAACTCCTTTCTGTGAACTCTGATATTGAGCCGTCCCATATGTTGGTCAACTGAGTTTATGACCCCATCATTCCCTGATGGGTTAAGAAGAGCTCCACTCTCTTAAATTGCCCAAGTTTGAGATGTAGTCAGATATCTTCCTAAGGATGTTTCCCCCACATGAAGAGTAGAAATAAGTAGGGTCTGAAATGTCAACAGAAGACATAGTTGAATGTGGTAATTATTATAATAAAAGTGATAGGCATGTCACTACAGTAAAGAAAATTGTAGAATCAAGACTAAAATGATCTGAAAGTATTGTTATTGTACATTCTTGAAAGATATATTTGTTAGAAATAGAATTCTGAATTGACAGGTTTTTGTTTCAGTATTTCAAAGTTATTTTCCACTACCTGCTGGCTTTCATTATTTCTGATGCAGTAAATGGTATTTCAAATAATTGTTTCCCTGAGTGTAATATATGATTTTCTATGGTTATTATCAGCATTGTCCCTTTATCTTCATTTTCAATAATTTAAATGTGATATGGTTTTATTACCATACTTGTAGTATGATGAACGTCTTGAATATAAATATTTATGTTTTTCATCAAATTAGGAAACTTTTCAGCCATCATTTTTTTAAAAATATTTTTTCTCACTTTCCTTTTTCTGGAATCCTAATTACACAAATGTTGAAGCTTATGGCTTGTCCCACCAGTTCCTTAGGCTCTTTTTTATATCTCTTTAACTTATTTTTCCTTTTTAAAAAGTTTTCTCTTCACCTATCTTCAATTTTACTAAGTCTTTCTTTTTGCATTTCCAAATTGTTGAAAAACCCAGCCAGTGTGTCTGTGTGTGGCTCTGTGTGTGTGTACCCATATATTCAGATATTATACTTTCAGTTCTAAAATTTTCATTTTGTTCTTTTAGAAGAGCCTGTTTATTTGTTGAGCATTCATATCTTTTCATTTATTATGATCATATTTACTTTATGTCCTTGAGTATAGTTAGTTATAACAGTTACTTTATTATTCTTGTCTGCTGCTTCCAACATCTCGGTCAATCTCTACTGATCACTTTTCCCCTTGATGTTGGAACAGATTTTTCAGTTTCTTCCTATGTTTAGTGATTTTTCATTATTCTAGCTAAGACATATGAATAATATGCTTTAGAGATTCTGGTTTCCTTTTTGTTCTTCTGAAGAGTATATGTATTTGGTATTAGCAAGTAGTTAATTTAGTCATTTTCAAACTCTAGAGTATGAAATTTTAGTTCAATACTTTTTCTCCCAGGCAAGCTTCTTATAAAATGCTCTGTACATGTAGAGTTTGGGGATCAATCACAGATTTGGGTAGCTTTCAAGCACAGAATCTGGTGATCTCTCTTTTAGCTCTCTCATGGGATATTCCTTTTCACTCTCCACTTGTGAGAGCTGCCTTTCCCACTTTCCTCTGGTTGTCTTGTCTGGGTTCTAGTCACTCCCCATGGCACTGACAGCTGTCTAGTCTCAAGACAAAAGCCCTAAAAAAATCCAGAAAATTCACAACATGCTATTCCTTTATCCCAAGTTTTGGTCTCCTACCCTCCAGTATCTGCTTGCTTTTGGCTGCTCTCCAGTGCTTTATGCAATTATCCTTTTTATATATTTTCTCAGCTTAAAGGTATTGTCTAGGGGAGAATTGCTTCAATGGATGTTACTTAGCAGTAAACATAAGCCAGAACCTCTATCTCTATATGTGCTCATTTTTAAATGTAGGTAAGTATGTGCCAGCTTTTCTGAACACAAGCAACCACAAACATATCAGTGGCATACAGCAATAATCACTCATTCCTTATTCACAGTCTTCATGTTATTTGGGACAGCTCTGCTTTCAGATGCAAGTCAGATTCAGGTCTGTTCCCTGTGTCTCATTCTGGGCTTAGGCTGGAGGAGTAGCAGCAGCCATCTAAGGTGTGTTCTTCTCCCAAGGCAAGGGTTGGAACCATTCAAATGAGTAAGCAGAAAAGTGCAACTCTTCTTAAGGCCTACACTTAAACTGGACCACAGTACCATCACTTCCTCTGCATCCCATTGATCAAGGCAAGTCATCTGAATAACCCCAATTTCAGTGGGCAGGAAAGTAAACCCTTTACATAGAGGAAGAAGAATTTATATTTGCCAAACTATCATCTATTCTACCAAATTAGTAACAAGGCATTCAACTAAGCTATCAGAGGATTAAGAGAATTCTACTCCTGAGGTCAGTTAAATCTAGTGAGAAAGACATGTAAAATCTTTGTGCAATGTGGTAATTTTTAGATAATATATTGCACAATCTTGGATTCTTTCTATTTCTAGGAATATTTCTTCTCTCCTTCTCTGTCTGATAAAAAAATAAAACCAATGTGATATTACAAGAAAATAAAACTGTGGGCCAATATCCTTCTTGAGCATACACACAAAATTCTTTTAAAACTTCTCACAAATAGATTCTAGTCATATATAAAAAGGGTAAAGTAGAGTGACAATGCCAGGTTTACCCCAGATATGCTAGGTTGGTTTAACATATTCAGAAAAATCAATCCATGCCATTCAGTCTAACAACAAAATTAAGTGGGAGAAAGCACATGATCATCTAAATAAATGTAAAAAAAAATGTTTTGCAGAAGTTATTACTCATGATAAAACCCAGAGCAAACTAGACAAAGAAGCACTTCCCTCAACATGAGTAACGATATCAACAGAAAGATTGCAACTAACATCGTACTTCATGATGGAAGACTGAACGCTTTCCCCCAAAGATTGGAAACAAGGCTAAGATGTCACATGTGTCACTGATCGTCATGATCATACAAAAGGTCCTGGCCAGTACAATAAGACAGGGAAAAAGACATTAAAATAAAAACAAAAATTGAAAGGAAGGAGTAAAATGATCTTTTTCATAAACACATGATTTTATCATGTAGAAAATCTTAAGATACCCATGAAATAAGTACTAAAAATAATAAATATACATTTATCAAGGCCATAAGGTATAAGATCAATATACAGAAATTGCTATATGAGAGAGAGAGAAAAAAATCTAAATAAAATTCAAAAATCCAATTCAATTAAAAATAACATCCAAAAACATGAAATGCTTAGGAGTATTTAACAAAGTAAGTACAAAATCTACAAAACTTTGCTGAAGGAAATAAAAAAGTATCTAAGTAAATGGAGAGATAAACCATAATCATGAGTAATAAACTCAGTATTGTTAAAATGTCAATTTACCCTAAGTTGAGCTATAAATGCAACACAAATGCAATGAACATTCAAGCAAATATTCTTGTGAATTTTACAATTATAAAATTCACATGGAAATGCAAATGACCTAGAATAGCCAAAGCAATCTTGACAAGTAAAGACAAAGGTAGAAAAATTACATTACCTATTTCAAAACTTATAGTAATGCTATAATAATCAATATTGTATAAATTTGACAAAGAGACATATAGAGCAACAGAACTGAAAGTTCATTAATAAACACAAATATGACCAGTTGAATTCTGACAAGTGGGTCAAGGTAATTCAAAGGGAAATGGAAATTGTTTCAAGAAATGAGGCTTCAACAACAGGATATCTCTACTGAAAATATAAACCTAATGTTCATTCATATCAATCCTGAAAATTTTCTTGAAATAAGCCATAGAACTAAGTGTAAAAGTTAAACTTATAAAATCTCTGGAAAAAAATGAAAAAAAATTAAGCAATAGGTAACTAAAGATTTCTTAGATGGGATACGAGAAGTATGAACCAAAAAAGGAGAAAATAAATAAATAAACTGACCTTTATATTTAAAAAAATCTTTCTAAAGACATGATTAATGAAATAAAAATGTAAACCACAAAATAGAATATATATGTGTATATATATATATTTATATATGTACATAATAGAAAGCACTTGTGTCTAGAATATAAAAATAATTTTTACAATTCAATAATAATGAGTAACACAATTTTAAAAATTAGTAAAATTTTAAGGACACTTCTTAAGATACATGAAATGTCAATAATCATAGAAAAGATGTTTAACATCCTTAGTTGGAAAAGTAAGATAAACCTTCAATGAAATACAACTGTACACTTACACAGATGGCTACAATTAAAAATTGAGAGAATGAAAGTTGTCAATTATACAGAACACCTACATTGCTGGTGGGGAAATATGATACAGCTACTTTACAAAACAGTTGGGCAGTTTCTCATAGATATAAACATACATGTGTGTATGACACAGAAATTTCACTCCTAGGTATTTATCCAAGAGAAAGGAAAATTTGTAGCCACACAAAGACTTATATACAAATGTGCATAGTAATTTTATTTATAATAGCTAAAACCTGAAAGAAACTCAAATGTTGATCAACAGGGAAGTGGGTAAGCATAATATAAATGTGATGCAATGGAATACTACTCAGCTATAAAAAGGGACAAACTAATGAAACATCAGCAACATTCTGCTGAATGAAAAAAGTCAGAAATATGATGCTGAGTAAAAGGAGCTGGATACTAGAGAATATATACTTTCCAATTTCATATATATGAAATTCTAAACTTTCAAAATAATCTCTGCTAGGAGGCATAACTCATTGAATGGTCCACTGTAAATGGATATTGATTATTTCAAAGTTGACAAAAAAGACTAAAAATCTGCAGCTTCATTTGTTACAATTTCATATCTTGTATTAATATTTGGTAATAATTAACAAACTTGTGTTCCAGGCATGGTAAAAAACACTTCACAAGTATGAATACTTAATAAAGCTCATATAGAATTTTATTACTGAGTTGATACCAGGTGCTTTCCAAGGTATTCTTACAGGTTATAGTAATCCTCATTACATCACTGAAATATAGGCTGGGCAGTTTTTATCCCCATTTTAAAAGTAAAGAAACTGAAATGCAGTGAGGTTAAATAATTTATTAAGCAAAGTCATTTAGCTTTTAAGGATTAGGTTTGGAAATCTAAATTTGTCATTTTGTCTGCTAATCCTTCTAAATAATACACCTGGAAATTTGTTGAATTGGATAAATGTATATTTTTGAGTGATTTTCAAATTTGGAAATTGATGTTATTCTAATTGTCCTGCACTTTTAGAGAAAGAGGCTTCCATGGTTGACTCATCACTACGTAACTTTGTTGTCATGCAAATGGAGCCATTGTAAACAGTTAGTCCATTTGCAACCCACATATGGAGGAGAAGCTACCTCCCATGGACTGTGTTTACCTTAGGTAGTTAATGATCATAAATGCAACATATACCAAGGTTATAGCTCAAGGAAACTTTCCAAAGCACCGGTTAATGAGAGCTTTTTTTTCTCCCCTCTCAGGAGCAAGTTCCATGTGAATTCCTGCCTTATGAGTCATCTGCCAAGTCCAGCTCATCGAATTTTGCCCCAAAGGCAGTGGAAGAATGAACCAACCCATCAAACTCCTGCCATAAATTTAGCTTCAACCATGAGATTATTTCTCCTGGGAAGGAGATTTCACACCCCTCAAGCAATCCCTTGGGCATTTTAAATAGCTTTTCTTCTTGTTTGAGTGCTTTCTATTTAAGATCAAGTGAAATATATTTCTGATCTAGATTTTTTCTTTATTATTGTGCATTTCCTGGCAATAATAAGTAGAGAAGGTTTATCTGTGTGTGCAGGCATGTGTGAAAGAGAGATGGGATTGGAAAAGAGAGAAAAAAAGGGCTGGAAAGGGAGAGGGAAAGAAGACACTAAGAGACTATTAAAAATATGTATCTATTATCTAGACATTCTGTGGAGTGATTTCTGTGCCAGCTAAGAATGTTTTTTCCTCCTGAGACATTCTGGGAAGTCTAAAAGTAACTGACTTCAGAAACTAACACATGTCTTGGCTATTGAATACACAGTTTTATGGAGAGCTACATTCCCAGTACAGAGAATTTTTATGGAATGCAAAACTGTAAGAACATTTTCCTATAATGTGGTCACTAGGAAGTGTCTACCCTTTCAAGATGGCCATATCCTAATCCCTAGACCCTAGGATTGTTACCTTCCATGGCAAAAAGGACTCTGCAGATGTGATTCAATGAAGGATCTGAAAATGGAAAGATAATTCTGGATTATCCACATGGGCCCAATGAAGTCAGAGAAGCAGGGGGTCAGAGTCAGAGGGGAGTCTGAAGTTGCTCTGTTCTACTGGTTTTTAAATGGAGAACAGCCCACGAGCCAAGAGTGCAAGCAGCTTCCAGAAGCTGGAGAATGTGAGCTATCAATTCTTCCCTAGCACCTCCAGAAAGAAGGCAGCTCTGCCAACACCTGTGTTTTCACTTAGTGAAACCCATTTCAGACTCTGGCACTCCAAAACTGTATGATAATATATTTTTTTTAAGCCAGTAATTTTGTGGTAGCTTGTTACAGCAGCTTATGGCTGAAACCAGTACACATAAGAATAGATGCAGAAAATACTTGGGCATTTTTATTTCACATCCTATTCTTATCCATAGGTGACTCTGTGTTCTAATCTTCATGGCTTGGAACTCTAATTTGTGGAGAATAGAGTTGACTGCACCAATGTTTAAGATAACAAGAGATAGTTCAGGAGAGCAGCAACACTACCAAAGGGACCTTAGAGAATAGTACCCCTCCTGAGATGTCTGAAATTTGGGACTATTTTCCAGGTGTGTCCTTCTGTAGGATCTGAACTCACAGGGTCAACTTGGGTTTCAAGTCTAGAATATGTGCTTAGTAAACTTGTTGAATGAATGGTTAGGGAAAAAGGTTGGCTATGAATACTTTGTATTAAAGAGCATGGATGATGAATAAAACCACCTTCTCTGCCAGCTGGTTGGTGTCTCAGTGTCACATCATATTCCTGTTAAGATGAGCACACTTTGGTAGAAATGCAAGTGTAATAAGGACCAATTTACATATTACGCCCCTACGTTGTAGAGGCAAAAAATGTAACAACCAAGGGAGGCAAGGAAAAGGCACAGGGTGTTGTGACCAAGTGAAACAGGATGGAAGAGGGCAGGGCACAACCTTTAAAAGAATGACATAGTTTTTGAGGATAAGACATAAACTGGCTACAACCTCCTAGGTCCAAGATGGTGGAAGATCGAATTTCCAGTGGACCTTGAGCCTCACTGTACGCTCACTGTAATACATTAGTTAAATGACATGTCCACAGGTGCCAGAACAGTTCTGACCATAAAAGGACAAAAAGAGGGCACTGGCCCAATTCCTGGAAATCTCCGCCCCTTCTCCAAAATAGTTAGAATAATCCTCCCACTCACTAGCCTATGAAAATACCCAGCCCATAAAAACTAGCCACACCATATTTCTGGGCCTCTCACTTTCTGAGATGGCCCACACTCTGTCTGTGGAGTATGTTTCTCCCAGGGCTGCTCTTGCCTTTTGTGACAGACTGCATTCTGCCTATGGAATGTGTATCTCTCTAAATACACCCACTTCTTACCTATCACTTTGCCTCTTGCTGAATTCCTTCTGCTATGAGACATCAAGAACCTGAGCTTCATTTAGTCCTGAGACCGGTGTAGGATCTCAATTAAAAAACAGTGAATTTGAGCCCCAATCTGAGCTGTGCGGTTTCACAAGGGGGCAGGCTCTGGCACCACAGTGCAGTGACTCTAAAGCTGAATCTTTTCTTTATAGACTGGTTTCAGAGAAGTTAATTAGCATCTGTATCTCAGCCCCTCTGACATTAAATGAAGAAATGATTTAGTGCAAGCAACGTGCATAAAAACACAGCAAACTAGAGCTGGACACAGAAGGAGACTCAAGGAGCTTCAGGGAGAGTCAGTCCCATGTGGTGAAATGCAGTGTTTCAGACAAGAGTGAAAGTGATGTGATTTCTATTAAGAAAAATAAGAAGTATTCATGGGATGCCAAAGATAAACTTCTTCATTAAAACTTTTGCCTAGAGCTAGTCTTGGGCATTAAAACAATCTAGTGTTAACACTTTACTAGTTTAGGGATATTTTTCTCTTTTACCATCTCTCCATACACATATCAGCTTTGATGAATTTTCACCTTTTTAAACTCATAGATTCACATTACTGACCTCATTAGCCAGAGATGGAAAAAAAAGCAGCATGCTTACTGGATAATGAAAATTACTGCTCACCTCTAATGATCAGTTATTTGAAATAATATCTGAAATGTGTATAAAACAAAACAAGCACACAAAAAAAGAAATATTGGTTGTTTTTAAGTGGTTACTTGTGTGTTAGTTCAAGTTAAGGTAACGCTGCTCCAGTGATTTGTATGTAGGTTGCTATGGCCACTGAACATAGCTACAGCTTGCAGACAGTCCAACTCTGAGGGGCACATCCACATTATTTATGAAGGATAAAATTCCATGATCCCTTTGAACATCCTTCTAACTATTTTTAATAATTATTGATGTACAGGTAGGGGAAATGAAATGTACAGACTTCAAGTGTCATTTTGATGGGTTTTGACAATTATGTACACCGTGTAACCACCATTCAAAACAAGATAAAACTCCTGCTCATTACGAGTCAGTAGAAGCCTGACTATCAACACCTCAAGATCAGAGTTCACCATGTTCTGATTTCTATTACCCTAAAATAATTCTCTTCGTTCTTGGGCTTCATACCCATGGAATCATAGAAATGTATTCTTTTGCTTTTTTCATGCAAGACAATGGTTATGAGATTCATCCCAGCTGTGAGTAGTTTATTCTTTTTTATTGCCTGGTGGAATTATATTGTGTGAATCTAATATGATTTGTCTATCCATTTCTTTTCCTAGTAATTTGGTTTCCATTGTAGAGTCATTATGAATAAGGTTGCTATGCATATTCTTGTTAAAAGGGTTATGTTGACATATGGTTTCTTATTTCTTCAGTAAGTACCTGATTCAGTTTGGATTGTAGGCCTAAATGCAAAAGCTAAAACTAAAAAATGTCGAAAAGATGTCACGGAGAGTATATTTAAGCCATTAAGGGAAGCAAAGATTTCTTAGGTAGACACAAAAAACACCAAAGAACCAGAAAAGAGAACCCTCCTACACTGTTGGTGGGAATGTATTCGGTTGGCCAAAAAGTCTGTTTGAGTTTTTCCATAAGGTGTTACGGAAAAACCCGAAAGAACTTTTTGGCCAATATGTAAATTGGTGCAGCCACTATGGAGAACAGTGTGGAGGGTCCTTAAAAAACTAAAAATAGAACTATCATATGACCCAGCAATCCCACTACTGGGCATATATCTGGAGAAAATCATAATTCAAAAAGATACATGCACCCCAATATTCATTGCAGCACTATTTACAATAGCCAGGACATGGAAGCAACATAAATGCCCATCGACAGATGAATGGATAAAGAAGATGTGGTACATATATACAATGGAATATTACTCAGCCATAAAAAGAGCAAAATAATGCCATTTGCAGCCACATGGCTGGACCTAGAGATGATCATACTAAGTGAAGTAAGCCAGACAAAGACAAATATCATATTGTTTAAATGTGGAATCTAAAAAAATATATATATATAATGAACTTATTTACAAAACAGAAACAAACTCACAGTCTTAGAGAATGAACTTATGGTTACCAGGGGCAAGGTTTGCAGGGAGGGATAGTTAGGGAGTTTGGAATTGACATGTACACACTGCTGTGTTTAAAATGGAGAACCAAAAAGGACTTACAGTAAAAAAATTTTTTTTAAATAAAAAAACAAAAGAACCAGGAAAGAACAAAATTGATAAACTGGACTTCCTCAAAGGCAAATATTCTCCTTCTCTGAAGGTGTCATTTAAAAAATGACTAGGCAGGTCAAGGGTAAGAATGAAATATTTGCAATATGTGAAACAAAATATTGTTTTCCAGAATATGTATACAAATCAACAGTAAAAAGACAAAGGACCAGTCAAAACTTTTGACCAGACAAATGACAAGATAAATATGTTAGAGGACTTGAATTACTTCATTTCAGTACTTATTTTACCCTATAGTCTTCCGATAGTGTGATATTGGCCAAAGGGTACAAAAATAAAAGTATGAAATGGCATAGATGGTCCAGGAATAACCTCAGACATAGATGTAACTAATTCTCCTTTTAACACATTCCCCTACTTCTTGTTGCCCCACTACCTCTTCAGTACCCCAGTATCACCTGTACTCTTCTGTTTCTGCCATCTCCTCTCACAGTACAGTATCTTGGCTCCAAACCTCAACTTGCTTCTAATGTTCCTTCTTCTTACTAGAGTACACGTTATCAGTCTTCTACTAAGAAATAATGTTTTCTCGACAAAATAACCCATAACATATCATCTTTGACTAGTAACTTATTTAATCCTATTTGGAGATCAACAACTTATTTATTAATCCAAGTATATTTATCTCAGTTGGTTAAGGAAATGGTATTGGGGACTTCCCTGGTGGTTCAGTGGTTAAGACTTGGCCTTCCAATGCTGGGGATGTGGCTTTGATCCCTGGTAGGGGAGCTCAGATGCCACATGCCTGGCGGCCAAAAAACCGAAACATGAAACAGAAGCAGTATTGTAACAAATTCAATAAAGACTTAAAAAAAAAAAAAAGGAAATGGGATCAAGGGAATGTAAGCAACACAAGAAAAGAGTCGTGCATAGTTTCTCATCCCTCCTTTGGTCATACTGGCTCCACCTGTATATAAAAAGTTTGCTCTGTCTAGACAATTCAAGCCTCAGACATCTCACCGGAAATGATAGCAGATAGGAGACACACTACTTTATCTCCCACCAGGACCCATACCGGCCAGTCTTTATCAGTGTTAGTTTTATTGAAATGACCTCAGTTTCTGGTCTCCTCGGTAACTTGGTGTGGTCAGCTATTAATAGTATTTTTAATGACGTGATCTAAACTTAAGTATTAAGAATGGGAGTAAGCCACAGCAATCAGTAGTAATTCCAATAACTGGGAAAGAATGATAATCCAAGACTATAGGGTTTTCTAATCGAATGCTTTGGAATCACTTCTCAGAATATTATGAATCTTGATTTGGAGAAAATTTTCAGTTCTGTGATTGCTTCCAATAATATGAATCAAAGAGGAAAAAGATCCCTATGGGGAGTTTTCAGATGATTTTATTTGTTAAACTAAAGGGACCATCAAGGGAAGGCTTTTTGTACATTCATGAAAATGATAAAATGATAGTACATTAAGAAGTCTGCTTTTATACTTGAAATGCATTATCATCTAAAAGCCTGAAACTGAAAAATTAAAAGAAAATTGTGCAACAAGAAAAAAATAAAAGAAAGAAAAAGGAAAGAAGGAAGAAAGGAAAGAAGGAAGAAAAAGAGGAGGGAGGATGGGGGGAGGGAAAAAAAGAGGAAAGACCCAAACATGGCCTTTTGGAGACAGATAATTCCATCCAATAACATTAAGAAGCAGCTACACCAGGCAGGAGGAGTTCTTTTTTAAAATATTACATTTAGAAATCAGCCAATGGGAAAAGAAGGAAATATTCACGGTAACAGAGGCCAACCACAACGTTGGCAGTGATGCCATGAAGGTTTCTAGACGAGGAGGAAACAATGCCCACTGCATGTGCTGGTCCAACAATCACATCCGCTCTGGTGTGTCGGCAGCAGGAGTGGTGGGGTCTGCCCCACAGAAGCCTCTCCCGTTCAAGCTGCAAAATGGGGAAAATAGCAAGACAAGGTACCCCTGGTTTAGGCATAAAATTTTCTAACACAGGAAGCTGAGCAAGGACCGATGACCGGGGTACAGTATGTCCTGATCAGGATACTGGGTGCTTTGACATGTTATATTATTGATACTTTCAAACAACATGACAACCCTTTTCAGTAGGTATTATCGTGGACTGGTTTTGTGATTGTCATTTAGTTACTGATTTATTTTTTACTTATTTATTATGGATGAAGATTTTAAATTGAGAGAGGTTGAGGAATATTCTCCAAGTCCCAATTCGGAATGGGACAAACTCAAAATGCCCACTGTTCCCACTGTCAAGGCAGTATCATCCAGTGGTTAAGGACACAAACTTGGTGGCAGTATTTCTGGGTGAAAATCTCGGCCCTGTCACTTATTCATTGTTTAAACTTGAGCAACTCATTTGACCTTCCAAAAAATTACTTTTCTCAGTAATAACATGGGAATAATAAAGAAGGTATTCTCATAAGATAGCTGTGAGGATTAAGTGTGTTTATACATGTAAAGCCCTGGTAAGAGTTCCCCGAGTATAATACGAGCTCAATAAATGCCCCTTGTTATTATTATGAGATCCTGTATGAATTCTATTATGTATGTATACGAGTACTTATTCACTCAGCATGTCATAATAGTTTCTGACTATCTTTTCAGGGAATTAAAATGTAATCTGTGCATCCCCTGGGGAGAGAAACTTTGTTTACTTATTCTTTTATTTACTTATTTACATTGCACACTAAAATTTTTTGGAGAGAAGAGAAATAAATATGCTTATGGGATAGTGGAAAATGTAATCCTAATTATGTTCCGACTGGATAAGCAATAGAACTGAATCATGCTGAGTTACCCAATTAGCCTCAATCATCAAAACTATAGTTGCTATCTTGGCATAATTGCTTTTTTTTTTTTTTTTTTTGGTTAGAACATATGGAGGAACTGGAGAGAGCACTGCCTGACAATTAAAATCTGGGTGATCATGTGCTGCCTCGTGTCTACCCACTAATTAAAAAAGTTATTGAAGAGGTATAATTTGGAAGTTTGTCAGTATTAGGAATTAACTAGGACTCCGCTCTTACACATTAAAGCTTACAGCGACCAATATTCTCTCAAAAAATGTTAGTGTTTCATCACCTGTTTCAGAGGAATGAACTTTAGAACCTAAATCCTAAACCATTATTTCTTCACTTCATGAAGAACTTATCCCCAAAGAATGGCTTCAAACTTTTCAGTCAGAGCAGTGTAAGCTCTTAGGGAAACTTATCTCCAGCCACTTCAGGATGACATCACTCACATTAATCTCTCTTTTCCTTTTCCATTTCCACAAACCCTTCTTCCCTAACTATTCCAGAACATTAAAATGGCAGGAATATCTTAAATTTCTTAGATTTTCTTTTATCTCTTGCAGTTCCTTACAAGGCTCTGAGTACAGAGCAGCTAGGAATGTATACTTGATATTCTCTCTTCCTACCTCCAGCTCAATTCTCCTTGAATTTCTCAATTCTTTCTTCTACCAGGCCAAAATACAAAATCTAGGATTCTTAATACTGTCCTAAACAAGCTCTTGAAAGTGAAATAATACATTAGGCATATTCATTCATTCATTCATTCATTCATTCATTTGTTCATAACGAGTGAATGTCAACTCTTTGCCAGGCTCTACTCCATATTCTGAAAATACTTCAGTAAACAAAATTGAAAAGGGTCCTGTCCTCAAGCTGTGAGGAAGACATGAAAAAAACACCCACAAACCAACCAGATAAACAAGGGAGGTTTTAAAAATGTAAATTAAAAAATAAAATAAACAAGGAAGGTAATGGGAATCACAGGATGGGAGAAGAGTGGTGAGGCTGACGTCTTTGAATGGTTGGTGTTAAATCAGAGTCCTAAGCATGGGAAGAGCTGACTCTGAGGGCATCCATATTTGAGGCAGAAGGAACATAAAATGAAGAGCCTGAGGTGGGGACAAAATGGTGGTTTTTGAAATGACAGAAAGAAAACCAAAATATCTGGAATGTGGTCAGCAAGTGTGAGAGAAGGTGCAAGTTCAGAGTTCTTTGCTGCAGTAATGAGAATCCATCCCAAATAACATTTAATAAGTGACTGAAGGGTATCAGGAAGCTCAGAGGCTCTCTAAGGAGGCTGAGAGTCAAGCCCAGCTGTAGACCAGCAAACCACCCACAGGGTGAGGGTTGTTTCAGGGAGAGCATCATCACCTCCACTGCTGCTGAGCACAAGTATTGCAGCTCACGCCTTTGAGACTAATACAATGTTCCCCAAACTCTACTACAATCCCAACCAAAGGATAGATTCTACACAGTAGGTACCCACCTCCTGCTACTACTTACTTCCAAATTGAAAGTCTCACAGCACTTTTGGTGGACAGAGCCCAGGTCACACAGACCACAGGAAGGCTGGGAGAGAGTATTCTACCTTCTGACTTGGGGACGCAGGACTCATGGTGTCCCATTGGAAGGGTGTTCAAAAGGCGCCAGCTCATCAAACATGTGATAAATGTCCACCAGAGCACAGAGGAAAGCTGGGATTTTTAAATGTGAGTATGATTTGTGTTATATATGATTCTCATACTCTTCCCCAAATTCTGCATCAAAGAAATTGAAAACTACAAAATGTGTTTGAGCTCCCAGCATCGCAGATGCAGTATGAAAGAAGGAGAGTTGCAATGATCAGTGGTCCCAGAATGTGGCTTAATTCACGGGTGCCTCTGAAGGACATTTAATCAGCAGTGCCACTTTTGCCAGCAGGAGCAAGACCGCTGGCCACTGGGTCAAATCTCATCAGTATCATCAACAGAAAGTGACACCCATCCCTCAAGGATAAACCCATCATTTCCCTAGGACTCTGAGGTGGAGATCACTACCACTGAAAATAGCACGGGTGATTAAGAGTTTGGCAGAAAATGAATGATTCTCTCAAATGTCTTTCAAATCTTACACTCCTATAGTTACAACTGCCACACTGCTAACAAAGCCAAAATCATTTCTAAAAAAGGACTTGAAAGTGGAGGCATTTAAAATTCAACATATACACTAAAGAAAAGTTTTCTCTTCACAAACTTAAAATGCATTTTGTTTTCAGGTTAACATGTTCAAAACACATTTTTCTTATTTATTTTTTTCTTATTATAATTATTTTTAGTTACAAAGGTGTTCCTTGCAGCACTGTTGTTATTTTTTTTTAATTTTTATTTTGTATTGGAGTAGAGTTTATTTACAATATTGTGTTAGTTTCAGGTGTAGAGCAAAGTGATTCAGTTATACATATACATATATGGATCCTTCTTCAGGTTCTTTTCCCATATTGGTTATTACAGAGTATTCAGTAGTGTTCCCTGTGTTATACAGTAGGTCCTTGTTGATTATTTTTTATATGGTGGTGTGTATGTATTAATCGCAGCCTCCATTTTTTCTTTCTGTGATTAGACAAGGACTTACCAGATACTTGTTACCAGAAAATGTAATGAAGCAAAACTCTGAACATTTTGGGGCTTCATCCAATGCCTTAGATTAGCAATGAAACTTTTTTCAAAGCTCCATTTTGCATATGATTAGCAAGTAGTTAAGCTCCATTCATCCCACAGAAATGTCTACATATTATAAGCAAAACACTTTGCTGTTTCAAGGCAGTGGGAAGGGTGTCTGGCTGTGTATCCAAATCACCTGGGGAAATGTGATAAAATAGAGACTCAGGGTGTCCCTGCAAGATTGTGATTCCTTATCATCTCTTATAGGGTCAGGGAACCCAATGCATCTAACACATTCATCAGTAATTGAATATGATTCCAATCTGTCTCAGATCTTTTGGTAAAATCACAGGATTTTCATCTCATCAGAGATACCTAGGGAGTTGTGTTTACACAAGTAGTACCCAAACATTCTGTAAAAGCCATTTAAATAGTTACTGAACAAAGGACATGATGAAAACTTATCTTTCTGAGAAAATCCATGGAAAATCCTCCTATTCTTCTGCTAAAGTCTAAACTCTTCTAAACATCTAAATACTTTGGAAATGTTTCAAACAATCTTTGAATGGGTTATATGATAATAATGACAACAATAATAATAACAAACAGGACAAAAGAGAAATAAAAGATTATAAACTAACTCAAACACTAATTAGGTGGGCTTCCCTGGTGGTGCAGTGGTTGAGAGTCCGTCTGCCGATGCAGGGGACACGGGTTTGTGCCCCAGTCCAGGAAGATCCTACATGCCACGGAGTGGCTGGGCCCGTGAGCCATGGCCGCTGGACCTGCGCGTCCAGAGCCTGTGCTCCGCAACGGGAGAGGCCACAACAGTGAGAGGCCCGTGAACCCAAAAAACAAACAAACAAAAAAAACTAATGAGGTGGTACTCAAAAAATAATATAATGTGTAAATAAAAGCTAGAACTAATCTTTGAAAGCCAGAAACACAGACAACTCTCTAGGATACACAATAAAAATATAAACAAAATTGGAAATGAGAATGTGACTACAATGATACAGAGGACTTTTATAATAAGTTAATAATGTTCATAATTATAGTTAATAGATATAAAATTCTAATTTTCTTTTTGAAAATGAATCAGTGACCCAAACCACAGCTGTGGGAAAATGAAGTCTAATAATTACAAAAGAAATAGGACAAGTTATCAATGACTTGCCTCCTTAAAAGAATTGTGGGTTATGTGGTTTTACACCTAATATAACAAAGCTTCCTCCCCTGTAGAATCTATTCCTGAGAATAGAGATCATCAAGGATCCATTATGTAACAAAGATCAATAGAAGAGATCAATAAAGTTTATTTAAAAGACAAATATAAAACCAAAGCTGGTTAAGGAAAAAAAGACAAAGTGATAAATAAAATAAGGTATGCACAATGACATTCAATTGTAGAGAATTTAAATATCATGAGATTATTCTGAATAATCTCAATACAATGAATTGGAGACTTTAAAAATTAATATAGTTTGTACAGAAAAATGCAAAATACCAAGGCCAGCTCAAGAAACTATAGACTATCTAGAAGTCTAGAACATTAAAGATAATCATAAATGTTAATGACTCCAACAAAACATGATTTAGGTTGAGTACAAATTTATTCAAAGAAGGAAGCAGAAAGTGCAAATAGAACGCTGATATTTAATAGAAGTTAATAATATAGAAAATATGGCAGTCCATAGAGAACATTGATAAATTTTGAGAAATATAAAATTCAAATTTGTTATCTTACAACTGGGAAAGAATTTCAATAGTTTGCCCATTTGAAGTCAGTAAATCCCCTATGTGCGAACATTCAAGTTGTGAAATTTCAAAGATACGAACGTGAGTTCACATGTCCAATCATGTAAGGTGTGAGTGAAATTGCAGCTTGCCCTCTGTCTCCTACTGCTGACAATGCTTCAGCTCTACCATCTCCCACCTCCTCTCCCTCCTCCAGTCAGTAACTATTCTTGCCCGTTCACTCCCTGCCAGCCCCTGTATGCCAGCTGTTGCACTGTACTGTTGTACTTTTCAACGTACTGTACTGTAAGATTAAAAATGTGTTATTTTTGTGTTTGTTATATATTTTTTATGTGAAAAGTATTATAAACCTATTACAGTACAGTACTATATAGCTGATTGTGTTAGTTGGGTACCTAGGCTAACTTTGTTGGACTTCAAACAATTTGGACTTATGAACATGCTCTTGGAATAGAACTTGTTCGTATGTAGGGGACTTACTGTATATCCATCTGCTGGGCTGACATAATGAGATAGAAACACGAGTGGTGAAAAGAGAGCAACAAACATGGTTCATGGCAATTCATGGAGAGTTTTATATAAAGTAAGAGGAAACACAGAGGCATGGCTTCCCATTTTCTAAAAATCTGCACATCTCTTAGTGAGCTAGATTCTACCAGCAAATAAACATGAAAAATAACCATAACACATTTCTGGGGTTTACAGTAATGTTGGGTAAAGAGAACATCAGTTTCCCAGGAGAATCACTCAACAGGCCTGGTCTTCAGACTTGTCTAGCCCATAACTGTGTTTCAGTTCCTTAACTTTTAACATCTCCCTTCTGTTTTTATTCTGTATCATTTTAGCAGGTAAAATATGTTATTTAGTCTCTCAGGCATATAATAGCTGTTCCAGATACCCAGTGAAGGGAAGGTGTTTCAGCAATTAAAACAAGGGTAGTATTTCACCATTCCTGATTTTTCCTATTTTTACTACCTTTGTTATAGAATGCTATATAAATATATTGATATACAAACGAATATGTTGAATTCATATCATTTCCATGAAATTTAAGATCCCTCATTTTCTTTTTCACTTTTATTCCTCTCCTAGTCAGCATTTTAGAAGTGTCTCCAAGGCATTCCAGTTCAGTATAATTTTGTTAGTATTATTTAACTACTAACTGGTTGCATGGAAAAGAAATTCTAAACTGCCTAGAATGATCAGGATCTTGTTAAATAGAATAGAATCCATTCTGGTTATTTTTAAAAATAGTAAAATGTTACAGATTCTTTAGAAGGGCTAAAGATATTATAGACACTAAAATGAGTTTTCAAGAGTAATTTGCAATGTCAAATTTTGCTGCCAAGAAAGCAGCCACCTGTGACAGCTATTGAATTAAGAAACTATTGGCTTCAGAACCACTGGATCAGGAAGCTGCTTGCTAAATTTGGAAGCTGGCTTTATACTTGTCTACTCCAGAACAGTAACACTTCTACTGTTTCCCAGCAGCAAAATAGTTCCTCACACCCTGCATCTCTCCATACATGACTCAGTTCCAAATCCAAGTGTACCTTGGATTCCAGTAGCAGAATCTAAGTCTCAGTGGGAATTCTAGCTACAAGAGAGCCTAAGAAACACAGTTTTAAGCTTTCCAGTCTCTGCAGGAAAAGGGTTTTGGACTTAGGTTGAAGGGGTTTCGAGTGCATATTGAAAAACCCAACCAACAACAATGACCTCACAAGCAGAGGACAGGCAGAGCATCATATAGAGTCACAAATGATTATGCAATAAAAATGAAAGTAGAAATGCTGACAAATGTATTTGTTTATAAGATGCCATCATTTTTAATGTTTTAAAAGCAGTTTAGTGTTAAACAACCCTCTCTTAAAAGCTTTTACCCAAAACAAATGTTTATTATTTTAATAATAAACTTAATAATAAATTAAGTTTATTATTTAATTTAATAATAAACTTTAGGTAGAAATTTAAAAGAATCCATGTTGAAAGTAAAATATTTTCATATATCTCCCTCAGAAGGTGATAGTATACCCAGAAAAAATGTACTAAATATAAAGAAATATTGAATACTATTAACCAAGTTGACCTAATTTATAGTTGTAGAATATAACAACCAAAATATGGAGCATAAATATTTCCTTCCAATTTATATAAAATATTTACCAATATTGGACCATAAAACATATTACAGTAAAATTATTTAAATTTAAATTAAAAGGACTAAAATCAGAGATCCCTACAAAGCAGACCAGCCCACAGCCTTTTGGGAAAGCATGTGGCTCTAGAGCTTGAGCTCACACCTCTCCATTCTTTAATCTGAGAATAAAGCTTTCCTTTGTTTCTGAACCAAACTTGGTGTCATTGGCACAAACCACACCAGCCAGAAGGAGGCATGTTGGAAGCCGTGTACCTGACAGGGTCAGCTGACAGGGTCTTGGCTCTCTGGCAGGGTTTCAGACCTGAGCCCCTGTGAGTGGGAGAGCCGAGTTCAGGACATTGGACCACCAGTGACTTCCTGGGCCCACATAATATCAATCAGTGAGAGCTCTCCCAGAGATCTCCATCTCAATGCTAAGACCCAGCTCCACTCAACGACCAGCAAGATCCAGTGCTGGACAACCCATGCCAAACGACTAGCAAGACAGGAACACAACCACACCCATTAGCAGAGAGGCTGCCTAAAATCATACTAAGTTCACAGACACCACAAAACACACTACTGCATGTGGCCCTGCCCACCAGAAAGACAAGATCCAGCCTCACCCACCAGGACACAGGCACCAGTCCCCTCCACCAGGAAGCCTACACAACACACTGAACCAAACTTTCCCACTAGGGGCAGACACCAAAAAAATAGGGAACTATGAACATGCAGCCTGTGAAAAGGAGACCCCAAACACAGTAATTTAAGCAAAGTAAGAAGACAGAGAAATATACAGCAGATGAAGGAGCAAAGTAAAAACCCACCAGGCCAAACAAATGAATAGGAAATAGGTAGTCTACCTGAAAAAGAATTCAGAGTAATGATAGTAAAGATGATCCAAAATCTTGGAAATAGAATGGAGAGAATACAAGAAATGTTTAACAAGGACCTAGAAGAACTTAAGTGCAAACAAACAATGATGAACAACACAACAAATTAAATTAAAAATTCTCTAGAAGGAATCAATAGCAGAACAACTAAAGCAAAAAAAAAAACGCTAAAATACAGACTATTACAAGAGACAAGGAAGGACACTATATAATTATGAAGGGATCAATCTAAGAAGAAGATATAACAATTGTAAAATACTTTTGCACCCAACCTAAGAGCACCACAATATATAAGGCATATGCTAACAGCCATAAAAGGGGAAGTTGACACTAACACAATAATAGGGGACCTTAACGCCCTACATTCACCAATAGATAGATCAACCAAAATGAAAATAAATAAGGAAACACAAGCTTTAAATGATACGTTAAACAAGATGGACTTAATTGATATTTATAGGACGTTCCATCCAAAAACAACAGAATGCATTATCTTCTCAAGTGTTCATGGAACATTCTCCAGGATACAACATATCCTGGGTCACAAATCAAGCCTCGGTAAATTTAAGAAAATTTAAATCATATCAAGTATTTTTTCTGACTACAACACTATGAGACTAGATATCAATTACAGGAAAAAGAACTGTAGAAAAGAAAAACACATGAAGGCTAAACAATACGCTACTAAATAACCAAGAGATCACTGAAGAAATCAAAGAGGAAATCAAAAGATACCTAGAAAGAAATGACAATGGAAACACCATGGCCCAAAACCTATGGGATGCAGCAAAAGCAGTTCTAAGAGGGAAGTTTATAGCAATACAATCTTATGTCAGGAAACAAGAAAAATCTCAAATTAACAATCTAACTTAGCACCTAAAGCAGTTAGAGAAAGAAGAACCAGAAAACCCCAAAGTCAGCAGAAGGGAAGGAATCATAAAGATCAGATCAGAAATAAATGAAAAAGAAATGGAGGAAATGATAGCAAAAATCAATAAAAATAAAAGGTGGTTCTTTGGGAAGATAAACAAAATTGATAAACTGTTAGCCAGACTCATCAAGAAAAAAAGAGAGAACACTCAAATCAACAGAATTATAAATGAAAAAGGAGAAGTAACAACTGACACTGCAGAAATATAAAGGATCATGAGAGATTACTATGAGCAATTATATGCCAAAATAATGGACAACCTGGAAGAAATGGACAAATCCTTAGAAAGGCAAAACCTTCTGATACGGAAACAGGAAGAAATAGAAAATATAAACAGACCAATCAGAAGCACTGAAATTGAAACTGTGATTAAAAATCTTCCAACAAACAAAAGCCCAGGACCAGATGGGTTCAGAGGCAAATTATATCAAACATTTAGAGAAGAAATAACACCTATTCTTCTCAAAGTCTTCCAAAATATAACAGAGAGAGGAACACTCCCACACTCTTTCTACGAGGCCACCATCACCCTGATACCAAAATCAGACAAAGATGTTACAAAAAAAGAAAACTATAGTCCAATATCCTTGATGAATATAGATGCAAAAATCTTGAAAAAAATATTAGCAAACAGAATCCAGCAGCACATTAAATGAATCATATACCATGATCAAGTGGGGTTTACCCCAGGAATGCAAGGATTCTTCAATATATGCAAATCAATCAATGTGATAAACCATATTAACAAATTGAAGGATAAAAACCTTATGATAATCTCAATAGATGCACAAAAAGCTTTTGACAAAATTCAACACCCATTTATGATAAAAACTCCAGAAAGTAGGCATGGAGGGAACTTACCTCAATGTAATAAAGGCCATATATGACAAACCCACAGCCAACATCATTCTCAATGATGGAAAACTGAAACCATTTCCACTGAGATCAGGAACAAGAAAAGGTTGCCCACTCTCACCACTATTATTCAACATAGTTTTGGAAGTTTTAGCCACAGCAATCAGAAATGAAAAAGAAATAAAAGGAATACAAATCAGAAAAGAAGAAGTAAAACTGTCACTGTTTGCAGATGACATGATACTATATGTACAGAATCCTAAAGATGTTACTAGAAAACTACTAGAGCTAATCAATGAATTTGGTAAAGTAGCAAGATACAAAAACAATGCACAGAAACCTCTTGCATACCTATACACTAATGGTGAACAATCTGAAAGAGAAATTAAGGAAACACTCCCGCTTACCATTGCAACAAAAAGAATAAAATACCTAGGAATAAACCTACCTAAGGAGACAATAGACCTGTATGCAGAAAACTGTAAGACACTGATGAATGAAATCAAAGAGGATACAAACAGATGGAGAGATATACCATGTTCTTGGATTGGAAGAATCAACATTGTGAAAATGACTATACTATGCAAAGCAATCTACAGATTCAATGCAGTCCCCATCAAGTTACCAATGGCATTTTTCACACAACTAGAACAAAAATATTCACAATTTGTATGGAAACACAAAAGACACCGAATAACCAAAGCAATCTTGATAGAGAAAAATGGAGCTGGAGGAATCAGGATCCCTGACTTCAGACTATACTACAAAGCTACAGTAATCAAGACAGTATGGAACTGGCACAAAAACAGAAATATAGATCAGTGGAACAGGATTGAAACCCCAGAGATATACCCACGCACATATGGTTACCTTATCTTTGATAAAAGAGGCAGGAATATACAATGGAGAAAAGACACCCTCTTCAATAAGTGGTGCTGGGAAAACTGGACAGCTGTATGGAAAAAAATGAAATTAGAACACTCCCTAACACCATACACAAAAATAAACTCAAAATGGATTAAGGATCTAAATGTAAGGCCAGGCACTCTTAAACTCTTAGGGGAAAACATAGGCAGGACATTCTATGACATAAATCACAGCAAGATCCTTTTTGACCCAGCTCCTAGAGAAATGGAAATAAAAAGAAAAATAAACAAATGGGACCTAAATAAACTTAAAAGCTTTTGCACAGCAAAGGAAACCATAAATGAGATGAAAAGAATGGGATAAGATATTTGCAAATGAATCAACTGCAAAGGATTAATCTCCAAAATATAGAAGCAGCTCATGTAGCTCAATACCAAGAAAACAAACAAACCAATCCAAAAATGGGCAGAAAACCTAAAAAGACATTTCTCCAAAGGAGATATACAGATTGTCAACAAACACATGTAAGGATGCTCAACATCACTAATAATTAGGGGAATGCAAATCAAAACCACTGTGAGGTATCACCTCACACCAGTCAGAATGGCCATCATCAAAAAATCTACAAACAATAAATGCTGGAGAGGGTGTGGAGAAAAGGGAACCCTCTCGCACTGTTGGTGGGGATGTAATCTGACACAACCACTATGGAGGACAGTATGGAAGTTCCTTATAAAACTAAAAATAGAACTACCATATGACCCAGAAATCCCACTACTGGGTCTATAACCTGAGAAAACCATAATTCAAAAGAGTATGTACCACAATGTTCATTGTTGCTCTATTTACAATAGCCAGGACATGGAAGCAACCTAAGTGTCCATTGACAGATGAATTGATAAAGAAACTGTGGCACATATATACAATGGAATACTACTCAGCCATAAAAAGAAACGAAATTGAGTTATTTGTAGTGAGGTGGATAGACCCAGAGTCTGTGATACAGAGTGAAATAAGTCAGAAAGCGTAAAACAAATACCATATGCTAACACATATATATGGAATCTAAGGGGGGAAAATGGTTCTGAAGAAGCTAGGGACAGAACAGGAATAAAGACACAGATGTAGAGAATGGACTTGAGGACACGGGGAGGGGGAAAGTTAAGCTAGGACGACGTGAGAGTGTAGCACTGACATATATACACTACTAAATGTAAAATAGATAGCTAGTGGGAAGCAGCCACATAGCACAGGTACATCAGTTTGGTGCTTTGTGTCTACCTAGAGGGGTGGGATATGGAGGGTGGGAGGGAGGGGATATTGGGATATATGTATATGTATAGCTGATTCACTTTTTTATACAGCAGAAACTAACCCACTATTGTAAAGCAGTTATACTCCAATAAATATATTTTTTAAAAATGATCAAAATCACACAGTTATGTTCTCCGACCATTAACAGTATGAATTTAAAATAATTTACAAATACTTTCTTCCATTCAGTAGGTTGTCTTTCTCTTTTGTCAATGGTTTCCTTTGCTGTGCATAAGCTTTTAAGTTTAATTATGTCCCATTTGTTTATTTTTGCTTTTATTCATTTTGACTTCAGAGATGGATACGTTATATAAAGAAAAGGATAATATTCACTAATACAGAGAAAAATGATAAACACAACTTGCTGAGTGAGAAAAGCTAGAGACAAAAGAGTGCTCAGTACATGATTTTATTTATATGAAATTTATATGAAATTTTAAAAGTGACAAAATTATTCTTTACTAAAAATATTCTTTAATAAAATTTTATTTTATTACTTAGAAAGAAGTAAAAAATTCTTTAATAGCAAAGCCATTGAAGGGGCACTGGAGAATAGAATTAACTGGGAAGGGGTGTCAGGAGACTTTCTGAAGGGGTGGAAATTTTCTTAATCTTGTAATGGGGCTGTTTTCAGGATATACACCATTGTCAAATCTTCTAGTACTAACCAGTTGAGATTTGTGCATTGTTTTAAGTTAAATGTATATCAAAAATAATCAGAGAATTTTAAACATTTCATATGAAGTTTAAATGGGGCAATTTATATCACTCACAATATGTTCAAAATTTAGCATGAGTGACATGAAGACCAATTCATAAAACAAACCTGCACTTTTGCTTTACAGCACATTTTAGTTGTAGTTTTATATATTACATTTAGAATGCTCCCCCAAATATTTGCACGTGAATTCTATTGAAAAGAGATGAAAGCTATGAAAGCTATGAATGTGACTTATGGTGCCCCCAAAAAAGAAAGTTGTATATTATGATAACAAAAATACCTGATGATGCCTTTTAGAAATAAAAAAGAAAACAGTCTCCTATGAGAAATACTTAGTATAAAAGTCATTGTCTTTCTTAAACATAAGCTTACCTGAGGTATTTAAAACAACCATAATTAAGGGTTATTTATATTTCTGTATAAGAATAGCCAGGCAACTTTCTTTTGGTGTGAGAATTTGCATTCTAAGGTATATCACTGAATATCATTTTTTGGTTGATTTATTACATGCCTTTGAGACTAAATGTTTATAATGAAAATGCTGACCCAGTCAGTTCTGGCAGTCAGATTGCTTGTATTATAATTATATAAGAATATAATGATATTAACTGAAGTTGAGCAATAAAGGACTACAGATAAATTAGACAAACAGGGAGACTTCATTTATAATGCCAAAACTACAACCTTTTTAGTAATATGCCTAGTCGTTCAAAATCCAACTGGGGCAAGAATTTGAAAGTCACAAACTTTCAAAATTCTAGAAATAACCATTGCTTTGCAATAGGACACAGATTTAAAATGGGTGCGCTTTTGGATCACTGTTCACATAGCCACACTGGGACTGCACTGAAGGACATGAAGCTTGTTAAATGACAGACCAATGAGTCACTCTCAAGTGAGATAGAAATAGAATGAAATTGACAAACATAATTGGCAAGAAAATTAGTTCAGCAGTAGGTAGCCATAAAAAAAATGTATTAATTGTCAAATATGCAGAAAAGTAATAGAAACTGAAGGGGGAGTAGTTTTATGGATTCAAAAGAGCTAGGTTCACTAACTTGATGAGAGTGCATATCAGATGAAGTTGGAATTATCTGAGGTTCATACTTTTTTTCACCTTTTAATCAAAATGAAAGTCTTTAGAAAATATGTTTCATCATGAATCAATTCTAAAATGTAGGTAATTCTTAGCACTAATTAAAGGGAAATTTCTCCTTATTAAAAACAAAAGTGTGCAGAGCCTCCTAAGAATGATACTGTTAGGCATTAATATTTCACACATTTTAAGAAAAGTATGAAAAATATTATTATGCCAAGTAGTTACAGGGAAAGGAATTAAATTAATCATAAGCGATTCTTTTGATTGTTTTGACTTTAAGCCTCTTTATAGTCCCCTACAGCAGTAGTATTTCATTAACGTTGAAAGAGGGAGAAGGCTTGTTCTCGTTTTATAGTTTACTTGCAGGAAAGACTCTTTTCATCAACTTTATTTTTCAAACACAAAGGCATTTGAAGAGTAGTTTGATTGTGTTGAAATGGATGATCTCCTTTGTGGTGTCATGGACATCTTGATTATCTTCCTCTAAATGACTTTTGAGATTTCACAAAGGATAAGAGGTAGGTGAAATTCAGGTGTGTTCATTTTTATGTTGCTTCTTCTGTTTGATCCAGTTATACAAATATGCTCAATCTTCATCTAATTGCAAACTACTCAAGTAGTAGCTAAAATATACTAATATAAAATCCATGTGTGTAGTGAATATTTTCCATAAAAATAAATGGTCTGCAATGATACATAATTTTCTTGATCTATGTCTTTGGAAAATCCCACCTTATTGCTCCAATCCAGTAGAAAGCTGGCAATATTGTTGTCTACAAAGTGGAACTTTAACAGCAACAACAAAAAGAAACCACGTTGATATTTCTATGAAAATTATGTTGTCAATATACCAATTGTGTGTTTTTATGAGAACCTTGTTTATTGCAAATATTTACTGAGTTCCACATTTAGGTATGTAACGAATATTTAACTAACTAGTGTATACCCCAAATTGTTGAAAGAATAAAGCCTTTGCCACACAATGAGCTCACAGTTTAGTCATGGAGACAGGAGGACAGATGTCAACCAAACACTTGAGCAACATGAAAATGGATGAAGGGTTCTGGCATGCTGGAGGGGCCAGTAAATGCAAATGTTCTTTTGTTTGCTCTTTTTGCTTTCTTGTTTGTTTGTTTGTTTTTTTTTTAGAAGAGAAAGGAATGTCCTGAGGGGATTGAAAGGGAGAGGAAGGTGGGGAAAAGGGATATTCCAAACAGAGTGAACAGCATGTGTATAAGCAAATAGACATGGAGAGTCTGACATAGGCACCTAGGGGTGACCGATGACTTGGGCAAGGCTGCACCATGGGTACCAGTGCAGTGGTGAGTGGTGAGTTCACCCTCATGGAGAGGGGCCAATAGGGTCCCGTGCACTATAGTTGAGGCACTGAATTTTATCTTGAGACACATAGGAAGGAGATGAGTCAGAGATGAGTCAGAGGATAATGGTGCATCAGGATCTGTACAAAGGGAGTGTCCTAAGTGGTAGACTGAGTGGTCAATAGCAGCAAACCTTACACAGAGGTCATGTGAAAGGAGAACTGAGCTGTTTCCATTTGCAATTAGGTAACTAGTGGACTCTCTTCCACAAGCAGAATGTGACCTAGATGCCAGCTGGTAGATTCCACCTGAGTCAGCCCTAGTGATGTCAGGGAAATGAAACAAGGAGTAATTGACCATACAGCTCTCTCTCACTCTGTCTCTCCTATGTACACGTACACAACACACACACACACACACACTAAATGATACAAAAGTCTTGAGGACGCAGAAGATGGTGGTGTTGCTGTTGTGTACGGGAGGCCAATGCAGCACCAGAAACAGAAGAAAGTCAGGCATGCTGGAAGGGGGATAGTTAGGGAAAGGTTTCCAGAGTCCCACCTTCCTCCAGTCTGTCCTAGGACTCTAGAGCTTAGAATAAAAGAGCATCTGAACCTTCCTCCTGGTCCACTCTTCCCCTGGGTTAGATCATTTCTAAGAAATACAGGACAAACGGGTTCCTCCAGAAGCTGTGTGTCTTGAGGGACCCCTGGCACAGCCCTGGTCCTATTCCTTCAAGTTATCTGGAGCCTCAGGCTTTCACACCTCACCACCTCCACAGAACAACTCTGAAAGTTGTTAGCCTCCAGCATATTCTGACTACAGGCACCTCTTCACAGGATTTCTCAGACCAGTCTAAGAGTCTCTACCATGTCCCTAACTCAGTCTCTGCCATATCGCCTTGCGTTATTTTCCCCTTAGTCTCTTTGACTATCTGAAAATCTCCCATGCATTGATTTTTTTTGATTTTTGACCATTTGGTTCCCTCTCCCAGCTTCACAGAGTCCAGGCATAGTAAGAACTCACTGAGTATTTTATTTTTTTTCAAAACAGATTTTATTTAATACAACTAAATACCAAAGCAGTTATTAGTCATCTTCTCCAATATTAGCAATTTTTAAGGAGTTCACTATAAACCCCCCTGGACATATCTTATTGTTTTAAGATTTGTCTGATTATCCATTGGTTCAACATTTCTTGGAAGACAGGTTATTGTCTTCTTCACTTGTTCATTAATTTATGCTGCAGTGTCATGAACAGTGACTCTCTTCAGTCCTTTATTTTTATTTTATTATTATTATTATTATTATTATTATTATTATTTTTTTGGCCACAGGTGCAGCTTGAGGGATCTTAGTTCCCTGACTAGGGATTGAACCCAAGGCCTCAGCAGTGAAAGAGCCGAGTCCTAACCACTGGACCACCAGGGAATTCCTACAACTCATTATTATTTTAAATGAATGTATAAATTAATGGGATACAAATTCTTTGGAAGATGTTGGGGAGTGAATGACCTGGAAGCAGCAGAGGACAACAATGGGAAGGACGAGAAGGTGATGGAGCTGGTAATCTTTTTTTTTTTTTTTTTTTTTTTGCTGTATGCGGGCCTCTCACTATTGTGGCCTCTCCCGTTGCGGAGCACAGGCTCCGGACGCGCAGGCTCAGCGGCCATGGCTCACGGGCCCAGCCGCTCCACGGCATGTGGGATCCTCCCGGACCAGAGCACGAACCCGTGTCCCCTACATTGGCAGGCAGACTCTCAACCACTGCACCACCAGGGAAGCCTGGAGCTGGTAATTTTTAATAAAAAGACCAGAGAATTCTACAGAGGCCTTGAAAATCAACACTAGAACTGACTATCTTAACTCTATGAAAATTATCTTAGCAGATGTCAGCCTTAGAAACAAGAGAAGTAGCAATCAGGTAAATAGGTAAAATAACTTTTGTCGAAGAAGGTAAGTACTGGAATATGTACTGGAAATGCAGAATAATGAGGGAGAATCGACAACAGTGAATAAGGGGGCTGGTGCTGGAAGTATGGCGGGTAAGAAAGTTTAGAAATGTAGAGGAGAGTCCTGCACAGGTGTGGAGAAGTTTTCATTTTGGTTGTCACTTAAGGATGACAAGAATCATTCATTCAATATAAAAGAAACACTTACTGAGCATCTAGGAACAACAGATTCAGTTAAAAGTAAAAATTGATATATTTTCAACAGTTATGACCTTGTCAATCCAACAGGATGGGGAAGTTATTCCAGTATCAAATTAATAAATATATGAGTACAAACTGAGATAGGCACCACAACAAATGAGGGGAAAAACACAAAAGTACAAAAAAATATTGTTCTATGGAAGCATAATGAGGAAGATATTTTGACCCCAGAGCTGAAGGGCAAGTAGGAGTTACCTATCACAGGAAAGAAGACAACAGCCAGAGACAACAACGTGCTCAGAAATACTGTTGGGATTGTAGACAAAAGTTGGCATTTTCACATTCAATGATGGACTGTAGAAATGGTGCCAAGAGAATGAGATAGTAGAACCTTGTGAGCTAAGGCCTCAAAAGTAAGCAATGGCCAGGCCATACAGAGATGTTTTGTTTTGTTTTTAACTACATATAAAATTGTTGGTGTTTTTTTACCCTGCAGTGAAGAGTGATTCAAGGGTTTTACAGTCAAAGGTGGCAAAGGTGTGTATTTTGAAAATGTGCCCTTGGCGGAAATGTGCAAAAGAATTGGGAGGTGGGCAGGAGGGATGCAGGGGCACCTGTAGCACTAGTTGTCCAGGAGATAGAGGATGCAGATTGGACTAGGCTACATTGTGTAGAAATATGGAAAGTGGCAGCTTCAAAAAAAATATTTAAGAGAGAGAAAAACACAGGATTGGTCATAGATTTGCACAGGAGAGGTGTGAGGGGGTGGGACAAAGGTATACACCACAAATAATTCCTGTTTATGGCATGCCTAACCAGATGGCTTGTATTGTGATTATCTGAGGTAGAAAACAACAGTCAAGCACCAGACCCTGGGAGGGAAGATTATGGTTTTGGTCATGGACATGCCAGGTTTGACATACCTCTAAAGCACCCATGGGGAGATCCTGCAAACTTCGCTGAAGTTTTAGGTGGGGAGGGTACACAGGAAGAAGAGAATAGAGAGTTTAGAACACAGCCTTGAGAAATTCCAATATTTGATTACTAGCTTGGATTACCATCAAATTACCAGACATACCACTATTTGATTACTATCAAAGGAGACAAAGCAGCCCCTTGGATGGAAGGAAAATCAGAGAATATAGTGTTAGAGATAAAGAGATTTTCAATAGCAATGAGCAGTCAAGATGTCCCATGCCACTGAGAGGTCAGATAAAATAAGTTCTGGAAAATTTTCATTGCTTCCGTGTTAGAAATAAAGAAAGAGATTTTCAATAGCAATGAGCCATCAAGATGTCCCCTGCCACTGAGAGGTCAGATAAAATAAGTTCTGGAAAATTTTCATTGCTTCCATGTTAGAAATAAAGAAAGAGATTTTCAATAGCAATGAGCAGTCAAGATGTCCCATGCCACTGAGAGGTCAGATAAAATAAGTTCTGGAAATTTTTCATTGCTTCCAGCCTCTTAAAAGTACATCATAAGGAAGTGGTAGGATATGGGGACGTCATAAGGAAATGGATGTCATAAGGAAGTGGGTCTAGGAGTGGTAGGATATGCAGAATTGGAAACTGCACACCCTGAGTGACTGGGGGAATTTGGGGGTATGAGGAGGAAATAGAATATAACTGGAGTGAAAGAACTGTTCAAGATATGAGAAATCTGAGCATGTTTAAACATCTGAAAAAAATCCAAATGAGACCTGGAAAGGGAAAACCTGGGCAAGGGGTAGAGAATTATTATTGAGAGGGTGTGAGAGGGGAGAAGGTGGGAGGATTTGCTATGTCTTCAAGGGATGCTTTCCTCATACAGATAAGAGTTTTTACCGTTCATGTAAGGTTTGCTAGCAGGAAGTTAAGGAAGGTTATGTCAAATAAAAAGCCCATGTCAGCTGTCAAGAATGATCAAGGAGGTGTATGCAGCCCTGGGAACTTCACTGCAACCTGGTGTCCTGTAAGCTGCTCCTTCTGAAACATGGAGAAGCTCCTCCCCATACCCCACAGCACAACAGTATGGAGGTTCCTTAAAACTAAAAATACAGTTACCCTATGATCCAGCAATCCCACTTCTGGATATATATTGGGAAAAGATGAAAATTCTAATTTGAAAAAATACATGCACCCCAATATTCTTATCAGCACTATTCACAATAGCCAAGACATGGAAGCAACCTAAATGTCCATTGACAGATGAATGGATAAAGAAGATGTGGTAGATATATACAATGGAATATTACTCAGCCATAAAAAAGAATGAAATAATGCCATTTGCAGTAACAAGGATGGACCTAGACATTACCATATTAAGTGAAGTAAGTCAGACAGAGAAAGACAAATATCATATGATATTACTTATATGTGGAATCTAAAATATGACACAAATGAACTTATCTATGAAACAGAAACAGACACACAGACAAAGAGAACAGACTTGTTGTTGTCAAGGGGGAGAGCAGGGGGGGAGAGGGATAAATTAATATTTAGGGATTAAAAGATACACAGTATTATATATAAAATAGATAACCAACAGGACCTACTGTATAGTACAGGGAACTATACTCAATATCTTGTAATTACCTATAACAGAAAAGAATCTGAATAAGAATCTGAATCACTTTGCTGTGTACCTGAAATATTGTAAACGAATTATAGTTCAATTTTTAAAAATATGATTGACTACTGTGCCTGGTTTGGTTAGGTTATCCCCAGAGTAAAACAAAGAAGTTTTTAGAAATGTAATAAAATGTTCCAAAAGATTTTAAAAACAATGTTGAGATAGAAAAATAAAGGACAAATTTCACTGATTTGGGAATAAAGTATAACTAACAGAAGGAAATATCAAAACTTGCATCTGCTTTGGTTCTTTTAAGCAAATGTTAAGCATTTTTCAAATCACAAATGTGGAATAAACAGCATATGGAGGAATGTGTAGTCCAGGACAGACAATAGGATAGTTGATGAGCACCTGGCTAGTCCAAGGGAATTAAAACCTAATCCCAGATGGAAAACACCTGGAGGTAGAAGGGGAAAACACTTTGTTGTTATTCTTTTCATCCTTTGATTGATAGCTCTCTGAGAAAAGTGAATTCAGGACAGTCACCCCCCTTCCATGTCCCATTGCCAGGCCCCAGCTCTCCCTCGTTGCCCTGTTCCCAGAAAGAACCATGGACTCTCAGGGCTGGCATAGGTCGTGCAGAGCGTTTTCATGAATTCTCCTCTTTTACAGATAATGCCACTGACATCCCGAGAGATCAGGAATTTGCTCAAGGACACTAGCTGTTGTGAGTCAGTCACTGAAGAACCCAGATGTCCCAACATTAAACAAAGTACACGTTTAACCACATTTTTGTATTTATTTATGAAACCTGTTCTGATCATGAGAAAGCAAGGTACTCCATCCCCATTCCTCAATTTCTATAACAACTTGAGATAATATAAGTGAGATTACTTCCCCATAAACTGGAGACTGGCAGATGTTGCCCATAGCTAATTGATCACAGGTAAACATTTAGATTAGTTTAGTAAACATGAAACAGAAAAACAAAATCAAATTTTGATGTGGTTAAGAGAAAGTTTTGCTTCAAGGAATCACTATCATCATTTTGTTTATATAAAATCAGCCAAACTTGGCTTCAAAATTATTAAGGATATTAACTACTGTATTAATTTTCTATTTTTGCTACACAAATTGCACAGATTAAGTAGCTTTAAACACCACACGTGGATTTTCTCACAATCTGTAGGTCAGGGTCTGGGTTGGCTCAGTGGGATACCCTGCTTTGGGATCACCAGTCTAGAATCAGAGCGTTTTCCAGCTGGGTTCTTATGGAGAGGCTCCACAGGAGAATCCCTTCCCTGGATCCTTCAGGTTGTTGGCAAAATCCAATTCTTGTGGCTGTGGGACTGAGATTCTAGTTTATTTCTGACTTTCAGTTCAAGGCCCGCCTCAGCTCCTGGAAGACACTTCTCCCCCATCCTCTCCCACAAGTGAGCCAGCAACAATGTGTCAAATACATAGGCAGGACACTCTTTGACATAAATCACATCAAGATATTTTTTGATCCACCTCATAGAGTAATGAAAATAGAAACAAAAATAAACAAATGGGATGTAATTAAACTTAAAAGCTTTTGCATAGCAATGGAAACCATAAACAAAACAAAAAGACAACCCTTAGAATAGGAGAAAATATTTGCAAATGAAGCAATCGACAAGGGATTAATCTCCAAAATATACAAACAGCTCATGCAGCTCAATATCAAAAAAACAAGAACCCAATAAAAAATAGGCAGAAGCTCTAAATAGACATTTTTTCCAAAGAAACATACAGATGGCCAGAAAGCATGTGAAAACATGCTCAACATCACTAATTAGTAGAGAAATGCAAATCAAAACTACAATGAGGTATCACCTCAGACCAGTCAGAATGGCCATCATCAAAAAGTCTACAAACAATAAATGCTGAAGAGGGTGTGGAGAAAAGGGAACTCTCTTACACCGTTGGTGGGAATGTAAGTTGGTACAGACACTATGGAGAACAGTATGGAGGTTCCTTAAAAAACTAAAATTAGAGCCACCATATAATCCAGTAACCCCACTCCTGGGCATATATCCAGAGAAAACCATAATTCGAAAATATACATACACCCCAATGTTCATTGCAGTACTATTTACAAGAGCTAGGACATGGAAGCAACCTAAATGTCCATCAACAGAGGATGGATAAAGAAGATGTGGTACATATATACAATGGAATATTATTCAGCCATTAAAAAGAACAAAATAACGTCATTTGCAGCAACATGGATGGACCTAGAGATTGTCATACTGAGTAAAGTCAAACACAGAAAGACAAATATCATATGATATTGCTCATATGTGGAATCTAAAGAAAAGGGTACAAATGAACTTATTTATGAAACAGAAGTGGAGTCACAGATGTAGAAAACAAACATGGTTATCAGGGGATATGAGGAGGAGGGATAAATTGGGAGATTGGAATTGACATATACACACTACTATATATAAAATAGATAACTAATAAGAACCTGTTGCATAGCACAGGGAACTCTACTCAATACTCTGTAATGGCCTATATGGGAAAATAATCTAAATAAAGAAAAGAGTTTATATATGTATATGTATAACTGATTTACTTTGCTATACAATTGAAATTAATGCAACATTGGAATCCAACTGTACTCCAATAAAATTTTTTAAAAAAAGAAAAAAAAAATGGGACTTCCCTGGTGGTCCAGTGGGTAAGACTCTGCACTCCCAATGTAGCAGGCCTGGGTTCGATTCCTGGTCAGAGAACTAGATCCCACATGCCACAACTAAAGGATCCTGCCTGTCACAACTAAGACCCGGTGCAGCCTAAATAAATAAATAAATAAACAAACAAACAATCCCTTTTATGCTTAGAACCCCTCTCTGCTGTATCTCTCCTCTACCTTCTTCTGCCAGCTGAAGAGTGTCCTCTGCTTTTAAAGGCTTGTGTGATTAGATTGAGCCCATGCCAATAATCCAGGTTAATTTCCCTGCTTTAAGGTACACAACTTTAATTACTTCTTCAAATTCCCTTTTGCTGTGTAAGTTAACATATTCCTAGGTACCAGGAACTAGTGCACCGACATCTATTCTGCTAACTATGATTACCTGATTACAGAAAGGAAGGTAAGAGCCCTTCCAAAACTCGACTGTTATGTAAGATCATACATATTGGAGTCTGAAGCCTGGTTTCCAGCCTCCCCAAAGCCCAGCGCTATTCTCTGCCTCTTCAGTTCTTACTTGTGGACTTCTGCCAATTCTAGAGATTAGTTAGTTACAAGAAGACTGTGGAAACACACTGTGACTCTCCTAACACCTAAGTTTGGATAAAACAGAGAACCATTAAACCACACTGCTGTAAGGTGAAACTAAAACTCAGTAAGGATTGGCTACTGACACCTGGTTAGTGTGTGGAGAAGTTTAGTAAAGCATCACAGAGCTTGGACTGCTCCTGGGCAAGTGTGGTGAAGAGGAAGTAGGTGTTCAAGACACACCCCTCACATATGCACACAGCCCAAAACTGGGCACCAAAGTGGTAGGGAGAATAATCCAGTTCAAGCTCATCTCAATAGGCTTGACCACTGAACAGAAACCAAATTAAATTCCTCAAGAATGAATATGTATAGAGAAAGCCACTCTAATAACACAAGATGGGATAGATATGACATGATAACAAAACTTGTGAAAATCTTCAGAGAATTCTAGTTAGCTCCAATTTTAAACTTAAAAAGCCTTCAAAAATGGTCTCCCATAAAAATCTGTAATGGCTCCTCAGTAATATATTTAGAGAGAGAGAGAGAGAAACATGTTACATTATAGGTCCAGAGGGGGATAGCATTAATGAACTCAGAGAATTTTCTTTTCTAAGAGGTTTATTATATGCCTAATGGTAATTGGAGAGAATTGAATGGAGAGCTGTTCCTCACACCCTCTCTAATTACCACTACTTGAAGCAAATTAGAATGAATCCAACTGTTTCTTACCTTGTCAAAGGCAATATTGAAACAAGAATAATTAATTTTCAAGTGGAATAGATTTCTACAGCTTTCATGTGGTTGAATGAAAATTATATCCAAAAATATGTGCTGCAACTTTTCTATCAAAAATGCCATTTTTCATGACATTTCAGAGGTCAAATATATACATATATAATTGTATATTATTTTCTTTGCTTCTGTATACTACAAATATGAATGAAAAATCAATATGTAAACACACTCAAAAATCTATAGTTAAAAAGCTTTCTTTTAGGTAACATTTTCCATGGCAAGTACGACCTGCTTAAAAAAAAATACATGCTCACAATAGAAAAATCCATATTTATAAGAATGCATTAAATGGTGATTATTTAGATTATAAAACTTTTTTTTTCTTTTGCTTTATGAAGTGATGCTCAAGAAAATATTGCTACATAATCAGCTTCTCCAATGATTGTAAAGTATGATTTGGCTTACTTAAATTTATTCCATTTTAAGGCAAGAATCTACTTTTTAAGATGATGTATATCTCTTTGGGCTCACTGTTCAAAGACTGTATTTTCAAATAATGGAAAATATGGGACTAATTGCATTTAGAAATGTGTATTCATATTTAACTCCAGAAGTACTTGAAAAATCATTAAAAATTTGGATTGTTTTCCTAGAAATGTGCCTCAGAATACTGACAAACTATGCCTTTACTTATATTTGGTCAAGTCTCTTGCTTATTTCTCCCTGATGGCTATGCAAAAGTTTTGCTGTTTTCCTTAAATCCCCAATCTCCCTGGCCCTACCCTGTAGAGTTTTCCTCATTCCTATGCATTCTTCTTTCTCTTGAGTTTCTGAGGACATGTCCCTCTTCCCAAATATTCATTAACTTCCCTCATTCTCTTAATTCTAAACATTGTTCAACAGTGAAAGGGCAGGGAAAGGAAAAGTGAGGCAAATCTGCATCTAATTCCTATCCGTACTATTTATTAGTTGCTTGAACATGGGTAATTTATTTAAGGATTTTAAATATCCAGCTTCTCATTAGTTAATGGGAATAATAGCACCTTGCAGAGTTTCTGTAAAGGAAAATAGTAACATCTATATTTGCTGCCACATGGTAGCCCCTGAATAAATACAGTTATGCCTCAGTTAGTCTTCAACTACCTCGAGACTTTTGTATAAATTGTTCATTCTTTCTCCTGTACAGTGAATCTCTCTCCCCTGCTCTCTCCCTCTCTCCAAACCCAAATCCCTTTAAAGTGTAAATATCCCCCTCCCAGTCTTAAATAATAATAGCCAGCTGTCCCTGGATCTTGAAGTATCACTTTGTCCACCGTCAATTTTCTCTCTTTGCCTTCACACCCAGGTCTACACATTTCAACAACATTGATTCATCTCCTGACAAATATTTGAAGTCTACAGGATTCTGAATTCAATCCTCACTCAGTACACATTCACGAGTTCCAATGCCATGTCTAAAAATGGTATCCACCCCTGTATTATTTTATTAGAAAACCCTATTGATTATATAAAAATATAAATTCTCAGTTCCTGACCCAGATCCCCCGAATTACAATATCTGGTGAAAGGATTCTGAGATCTTTATATTTTTAAAAACTACTCAGATGATTCTGGTAATGGCACAAGTTTGGGACCAACTGACCTAGGTATATCAATAATTACCAAAGAATTCTTTTCATTACTTCCCTGTCCTGAATTACAAATCTATTTCTTCAATGGCACTCTAGATCAGTATTTGTAGCTCATAGAGTTGATAGTAAAGCTTCCTTAAGACTTTAAAACAAGGGAAAGAGGATTGCCCTCCAAGAGCTAAATTAGTTGCATTGATTTACACTGGGACAAGACTTGTTATTTCCTAGAACAGAAAAATAGGTACTTGAATGATCACTACCACCTAATTTAATGATATTTAAAAGAAAGATGAAGAAGGGAACATTGAGGGACTTCCCTGGTGATGCAGTGGTTAAGAATCTGCCTGCCAATGCAGAGGACACAGGTTCAAGCCCTGGTCCAGGAAGATCTCACATACTGTGGAGCAACTAAGTCCGTGCACCACAACTACTGAGCCTGCACTTTATAGCCTGCGAGCCACAGCTACTGAAGCCCGTGCGCCTAGAGCCTGTGCTCTGCAACAAGAGAAGCCACTGCAATGAGAAGCCCATTCATCGCAACAAAGAGTAGCCCTCACTAGCCCCCACTCGCCACGACTAGAGAAAGCCCACGCACAGCAACAAAGACCCAGTGCAGCCAAAAATTAATTAATTAATTAATTAATTTTAAAAAGAAAGGAACATTGAGAATACATGGGAACACTGAGAATACATGGGAACACAGTTCAGAGAAACACAGTTGCCATTTTTGGTCATGACCAGTGAAAAGAGAGGCAGCATCTTGGTATATGAGTACTAATTACCTGAGTTATCTTTTCTCTTATAAGGTGGAGTGCTTGTATGTACATCACTATGATCTGTATGAAATGATACTGAAGACTTTGGACCTCATTTGTTCTAATTCCATGTTCATTAAAAAATTCTAATTACCATAATGGTTTTCCAGATACCTACAAATTTGGCTCTGAGAAAGATAATATATATGAGCATTCCAGGTGTAAAAAAGGATAGCTCCCTCTGTACTGATGTCCCACAGCTGGCTTATCATCTTTGTTTATATTGATAAAGACCAGTTTCTATACCTAGAAGGCCAAAGCCATAAATTTTGAAAATTTATCAAAATCATACTACTGAATTATTGATCAAAAGAACCAGCTAGAATTTTCCTTCAAATAACTTCAGGTTGGTGATCTTCAATCCAAAAAGCCAAAAATCTTTATTTGAACCCATCTCACTACACTAAACTCATATTCATATTCACTAAACTCATTCTCTTCCTAAAGTTCCCCCACTGTACTGGCCTCTGTGGTTTCCAGTCCTTGAAGAATCTGATTGCTCCAATCATTAATCTACCTCCGAGACTCCTAGACTTTTTCCCCACTGTTATCTCTTCCTCACAAAGCATCACCTCTATCAATTTTTTGTCTTGACTTTTACCTTATTATCTTCAGCTTTCAATGAGTTGTTAACTGCACTACACCTATCCTTATATCCTTCTCTTGCTTCTTTCTTCCCACCAAAGACAAATTATCCAAATCTGTTATTAATGTCACCACTATACATGTATATGACCATGATCCACCTGTTGTCTCCTCTCTTGTGTACTTCAAACTTTCCCTCCTTCCCCTTCATTCTGACATCTTCCTAAGAATTAACATGCCATGTTCTTCTGATCTCAAAAAAAAAAAAGCAAATAAAATCAACAATTATAACAACTTGCCTACCTCCCTGGTGACAGTGCTGGGGTTCCATCCTTCATGGCTAGCTTTTCCCAGGTGATCCTTCTTCACTTCTCAATCAACCATAATAAGGAAGCTGTTACCACCAGCTCAAAAAAACCACCTTCTCTGAAGACACCTACACCTCACAATGATCAAATCTGAAGTCTATTAGTAAGTCCTTAACTTTATGGAAAATGTCAGAAAGGGCTAATAGTGAAAAGATTAAACCCTTTCAAGTCAGAGAACTTTTAGGTGAAAATTCTGGCTCTGAAACTCATTAGGTATACAGCTTTGAGAAAGTGACTTACGTTTCTGAGCTTGTTTTCCTCATAGGTTTTTGTGGAAGTATGACACTCGAATAGTGGCACCCGACACCAGATGCTATTGTGCTGAACTCCTTTCTATATATGCACTCATAAGTGCATCATACCATGTGCCAAAACCTGCTACATGTATTGGGACATAAAGATGGATTGTCTTTCTTTTGTCTTCTCTTGACTTTTCTCTAGTCTCTACTTCACTATTGAAATACCCTTGTGTTATGACTCTGTGTGTCTTTTCTTCTCACTTGTTATACAGAACTTCATTATTTCACTCAGAAATTACTTATTCCACGTTCATCAGGTACCAGGAATCATTCTGCCTGCTGGAAATAGTGGTAAACAAGAGAGACAAGGTCCTTTATCTCACAGCTATTACCTGTTAGTGTGAGGAGACAGTAAATAAATAAGTAAATAAATAAATATGATGACTTCATAGTATAAGAGCTGTGAAGTAAATAAAGCAACACACAATTATGTTACAGTAACTAGAGCTGACTAGTTACTCTATCAGCAAAGGCCACACTGAGCTGATACTTTGATGGTAAGTAGTTGCTGACCAAGGAAATAATGGGAGGCAAAGCATTCCAGGTGAAGGGATCAGCAAGTACAAAGGCCTAAGGGATCAGTGAACTTGACATGTTGAGAAACAGAGAAATCTAAAGAAGCTGCAGCTGGTAGATAAAGGAAGGAGAGGGGTCGGTGAACTATGTAAAGATGGGAGCTCATTTTGAGTATGTAATGGGAAGCTGAAGGAAGTTGAAATTTTAGTCCATGTAAAGGTCCATTGTTAGATTTGTTTTGACAGTAATACACTGCCTGCTTCCTGAAGAATAGAATGTATACAGGCAAGAATAAGAGCTAGACGTTCAGGTAGGAGGATATGATGGTAGTTCATTAAGAACTGATGTTTCTCGCTAATTATTAGAGAAATGAAAAATTACAGTGAGGTACCACCTCACACTGGTCAGAATGGCTATCATCAAAAAGTCTACAAATAACAAATGCTGGAGAGGGTGTGGAGAAAAGGGTACCCTCCTACACTGTAGGTGGGAATGTAAATTTGTACAGCGGCTATGGAGAACAGTATGGAAGTTCCTTAAAAAACTAAAAATAGAGTTACCATATGATCCAGTAATCCCACTCCTGGGCATATATCTGAAGAAAACTCTAATTCAAAATGATACGTGCATCTCAATGTTCTTTGCAGCACTATTTACAATAATCAAGACATGGAAGCCACCTAAATGTCCATCAACAGAGGAATGGATAAAGAATATGTGATACATATATACAATGGAATATTACTCAGCCATACAAAAGAATGAAATAATGCCATTTGCAGCAACATGAGTGGACCTAGAGATTATCATGCTAAGTGAAGTAAGTCAGACAAAGACAAATATTCTGTGATATCACTTATATGTGGAATCTAAAACATGATACAAATGAACTTATCTACAAATCAGAAATAGACTAGCAGACACAGAGACCAAACTTATGGCTACTAAAGGGGAAAGGGGGAGATATAAGTTAGGAGTTTGGGATTAGCAGATGCACACTACTGTATATAAAATAGATAAACAACAAGGACCCACTGTATAGCACAGGGAAACTATATTCAATGTCTTGTGATAAACTGTAATGGAAAAGAATATGAAAAAGAATATATATACAAGTATAACTGAATTGCTTTGCTGTACAGTGGAAATCAACACAACATTGTAAATCAACTAAACTTCAATAAAATAAATTTTTAGAAAAAGAAAAAAGAACTGATGTTTCTTGGAATTGGGATGTATCAGTGAGGATGTAAAAAAATGAACAGGTACTGAAGCTATTTTTGAACAGAGCTGAAATGTCTTGCTAATAACTTGGATACAGGGGGTTAAGAAATGGAAGGAATCAAGGATGAGCCCCAGGTTTTGAGTCTGAGCACCTGAGGAAATGCTGTTTCCTGGAGGGATATGGTGCGTGTTAGTCATCAAGAATTTTATTTTCCATATTAAATGGGAAGTGCATATTATACATCCAGTTAGAATGTCAAGTAGGCAGCAAACATGTGAGTTTGAAGATCAGTGGAGTTATCAGGATGGAGGTAACCTGTGAAGCCATGAGGTAGCTAAGATCACAGATTGCAAAGTGTGGGGAGAAGAGTGAGAATGAATCTGGGGTGCTCCAACTCTTCTCAGAGCCAGCCAAGAAGCCCGAGGTGTACTCATCAATGTTGTAAGAGGTCAGCTCTTTCAACGTTCAGATCCATTCCAACCTCAGCTAGGCAAAATTAAACACACCTTCCTCTGATCCAAACCTGGTCACCCTGAATAATGTCCTCCATGACAAATCACATTCAGTATCTTCCCTACTCTGGTCCATTTTGCCTTTCACATAACAGCTGAATATATGCTGTTCCTCTCTCTCTCTCCATGTGTGTGTGCAGAGGGGAAATTTCTGTCTCTCCATCTCTCTTTCTCTACCTCTGCTTTGGTCCCCACCCTTCTAAGGCATCACATGGGTCAGTCTTCTAAGTGGTGACTGTCTCTGGTCTTCCCCTTCAATCCCTGTCACATCTGCCGTCATAACGGTGTTTGAAATGTAAATTAGCCTTTAGCCTTCCTTTCTCAAAAGACTTTCATGAGCCCATTGCCTTTAGAATTTGAAAGTTCTAACTCTCTTGCTTAGCTTTATGATCTTCTATAACTTGAAGAATGACCCTCTTTTCCCAAAGCATCTTATTGCACACATTTAGATCAATAAAGCTCAAACTTACATGTCCTTTTCCATGCTTTTTTCCTCTTCTAGAGCTTCACCGTTAGCATGGTAGTTACTAGCCTCTAGTGCAAATTTTGGCCATTTTCCACTAACTAATTTTCTACAAAATGAAGATATTGATAAAGTGTCACTGGAAACAATACTTTAAAGATTTCCCCCTCTCGGTCTCAGAAAGACTAAATCAGATGCCTCTCCTCAGTGTCACTATAACACAGGCATACATCTATTTTACATCATTTAAATTACCAGCTGAAATAACTTAATAAATAACTAACTTAAGTAAATTAACTTACTAACTTACAAATTATAACTGCTTTAATTTATTTTCTGTGTTTACTTCATAAAAATAAACTATGATATATGTGTAGACACTGAGGTGATTTCATTAATCACATTAAACACAAGGCCCATATCTCTTCCCATCATTAGAAAAATGGAAAGGTATTGCTATGATTGACATAGACTAATGATAATCTGTCCTCTGGGATGAGCCATATTACTCTGAAAACAAAATCAGGGTTCTGAAGCAAGGAAGAACAGAGAAAGATAACCAAGATGTTTGCCATAATCATAAAAATCCAGAAGAAAGCCGTGGTAGTTACTAAAACTGATATGCAATTATAGATATAGGTACTTTAAGAAATGATTGTGGTTATTGAAATGAAAAAAGAGACAAAATATTCTATTTTTTCTCTTGTATCATTGAAATACTTCTTAGCCTTTCTTCAATGTACTTTATGACTTCATAATAAAATTTTACCACTATAAAATGTCACTCTTTGTATCTGGTAATAGTTATTTTCCTGCACTCACTTTTATCTGATATTATTAAAGCTACTCCAGTTGTTTTATTACTAGGGTACATGTTACATATATTTTCCATCCTTTTTTTTTGCAGTACGCAGGCCCCTCACTGCTGTGGCCTCTCCCGTTGCGGAGCACAGGCTCCGGACGCGCAGGCTCAGCAGTCATGGCTCACGGGCCCAGCTGCTCCACGGAATGTGGGATCTTCCCAGACCGGGGCACGAACCCGTGTCCCCTGCATGGGCAGGCGGACTCTCAACCACTGCACCACCAGGGAAGCCCTGCATTCTTTTATTTTTAATCAGAGTGTCTTTATATGTAATGTTTTCCAGCTTTATTGTGGTATGATTGACAAAGGAAAATTGTATATATTTAACATGTACAAGGTGATGTTTTGGTACACATATTAAATGTGAGGTGATTATCACAATCAATTTAATTAACATATTCATCACCTCACATAGTTACCTTTGTTTGTGTTTCTGGTGAGAACATATTACATCTACTCTCTTATTAAACTTCAAGTATACAATAAATTGATGTTGACTATAGCCATCATCTGTACACTAGATCAACAGAACAATTTGTCTTATAACTGAAAGTTTGTACTCTTTGGCCAATATCTCCCCATTTCTCCTATGGTTCAGCTCCTGATAACACCATTCTACTCTCTCATTATTATAAGTTCAATTCTTTTAGATTCCAAATACAACTAAAATCATGCAGTACTTTTGTTTCTGGCTTATTTCACCTAGCACAATTTCTTCCAGGTTCATCTCTGTTGTGGTAAGTGGCAAAATTCCCTTCTTTTGTACGGCTGAATAGTATTCTATTCTACATATACACCACATTTTCTTTATTCATTCGTGATAACTATTTAGGTTGTTTCCATAGATTGGATATTGTAAATAATGCTGCAATAAACATGGGAGTGCAGATATCTCTTTGAGATCCAGATTTCATTTCTTTCATTTCATTTCAGATGTGAGATTGTTAGACCACATAATTGTTTCATTTTTAACTATTTGAGGAACCTCCATACTGTTTTCCATAATGGCAGCACCAACTTACCAATTAACATCAACCGTGTAAGTATTCCATTTTTTCCATATCCTTGTTACAGTTTGACTTTAGGCTAAAAGCCATCATAACAGGTAGGAGGTGATATCTCATTATGGTTTTGATTTGCATTTCCCTGATGATTAGGGATGCTGAGCACCTTTTCATGTACCTGTTGATCATTTGCATGTCTTCTTTGGAAAAATATGCACTTGCGTTCTTTACCCATGTTTTAATGAAGTTATTATGCATAGTGCTATTGAGTTGTATGAGTTTATGTATTTTGGATAGTAGTCCCTAACCAGATATATAATTTGCAAATTGCCTCACATTCTGTAGGTTGTCTTTGCATTTGGTTGATGGTTTCTTTTGCAGAAACCTTTTGCCTTGATGTAGTCCCACTTGTTTATTTTTGTTTCTGTTTCTTTTGCTTGTGTTGTCAAATCAAAAAAAAAAAAAAGAAAAAAGAAAAAAGAAATCACCCAGACCAATGTCAAGGAGTTTTTTTTTTCTTATGTTTTCTTCTAGGGGTTTTATGATTTCATGTTTTATATTCAAGTCCTTAATACACTTTGAGTTGATTTTTGTGTATGGTGTGAGATAGTAGTACAGTTTTACTCTTTTGGATGTGGCTGTCCAGTTTTCCCAACACTATTTACTGAAGAGTATGTCCTTTCCCCATTATATATTCTTGACTCCTTCATTGTAAATTAACTGACCATATATATGTATGTGTCCTTTTCTGGGCTGTCTATTCTGTTCCATTGACCTATGTGTTTGTTTTTATGCCAGTACCATACTGTTTTGATTACTATTGCTTTGTAATATAAATTGAAATCAGAGATCATGTTGCCTCCAGCTTTCTGCCTTTTGCTCAGAATTACTTTAGCTTTTCAGATCTTTTGTGGTTCTATATGAAATTTAGGATTGTTGTTCTATTTCTGTGAAAACTGTCACTGGAATTTTCATAGGGATTGCATTGAATTTGTAGATTACTTTCAGTAGTATAAACTTTTTTTTTTTTTTGCGGTACGTGGGCCTCTAAGTGTTGTGACCTTTCCCATTGTGGAGCACAGGCTCCAGATGTGCAGGCTCAGCAGCCATGGCTCACGGGCCTAGCCACTCTGTGGCATGTGGGATCTTCCCGGACTGGGGCACGAACCAGTGTCCCCTACATCAGCAGGCAGACTCTCAACCACTGTGCCACCAGGGAAGCCCTAGTATAACCATTTTAATAATACGAGTTCTTCCAATTCATAAACATGGTCTATCTTTTCATTTATTTTTGTCTTCAACCTCTTTCATCAGTATTTTATAGTTGTCCATGTACAGATCTTTCACCTCCTTGGTTAAGTGTATACCTAGATATTTTATTATTTTTGAAGCAATTCCCTTTACTTTTGATTTCCAGCAATTTGACTTTGATGTACATGAGTGCTCTTTTTTCTTCAATCCTGTTCAGGAGATATTGAGCATATTTTACATTAAGTTTGGAGAAATTTTGGAAATCATATCTTCACGTAATTTTTGTTTCTCAACTTCCCTCTCATCTCCTTCTGGGACTCCAGTTACTTAATGGTGGACCACTACTTGACATTGTTCCACAAGTTACTGAAGCTTTTCTTTTTTTTTTTTTTCACTCAGTGTTGCAATTTCAATAGCATCTATTGATCAGTCTTCAAGTTACCTGATCTTTTCTTCTTCAATATCCAAACTTCTGTTAAGCCTACCTAGTAATTTTTGAACTCATACATTGCTTGTAGTTTTAAAATTTACATTTCGTTCTTTGTTATTGTGTCTATATCTCTAATGGCATCCCCCAATTCTTTGTCCATTATGTACATCTTTTCCTTTAAATTATTGAAATTGTTATAATAGCTATTTCAACATCTTTGTCATCTCTGTGTTTGTTTCTATCAACTGTATTTTTCTTTTAGTTATAGATCATATTTTCTTGCTTCTTTGTACGTCTGTTATTTTTCATCATATGATTGACTTGTGGATGCTACTTTGTTGAGAATCTGTTTCTCCTATTAGAGAATGTTGAGTTTTATTCTAGCAGTTAATGTATTTACTGATGACTTTTTAATGGTTTATATGAAAACTGAAAAAATTGAACATGTATTATTTAATCATATAGAGAAATCAAGATTGAAGAATAATTCTGTTGAAGAGCTCAACAAAAGGTGTGATTGATTTTCATTTTTACTAAAATGGTTGTCTATGATGTGATATAAATTGCCTTTTATCTATTGAAAATAAGGCATTTATTTTGTTTTTTAGTCAAATCATACAGGAAAGGACTATCAACATTAGTTAATTAACTGTAACGTGATTTAACTAGTGAGAAATATATACAAACTATTTATAACTTTGTCAAAATAAAATTGTCTTATAGATAATTTTAAAACAAACAAGCTTTTGTTTTAAGCTTTGTAAGGTCAAGTCTAAAGTAACTCTTACCCAAAGACTGAAGTAGCCTACTCACAAAATACAGTCTTTCTGGAGTCTCATTTGAATATTTGAAATGTTCCCCAAGATCTCTCCATTCCCAGCACGGTTTGTCTTATGAACTCTTTATTCAGCTCAGAGCCCTCTGAAGAGTTCTTGTGGGCTTTTTATTTTTGTTTTCTTCATTCCAGTCTTCATGGAGTCTCACTCTCCGTGTACACAGCTTAGTATTTGGCCAAAGACTCAAGGAAACACCTTTTCAGACTCCCAGGCTTTTTCTTGCAGAGCTAGCTCAACTTTAGTACCTCACCCCATAAACCCAGACACCTCAGCAACCCTGACATCTGATCTCTGCTTCCTCTTCCCAGAAAGTCTGCTGCTCTCTGTTCCAGCTCCACTTCCGTGTGTCAACCTTTGAAAAGTGCTCCAGGCAAAAAGCTGGGGTGACTGTGGAGCACATACCTCTTCTATTTTCCTTCTTTGAAGGATCATATCCTTATACCATCAGTTTTTAATGCTTAAAAGGAGGTGCTTCATAAATGTTATCAAGTTTTACAGTTGCTGACTGCAGAAGGGTAACTATAATACTTTCCTTGGTTATAGCTGGCCCAACACAGTTTTCCAAAGCACTTATAAATCATACAATGCCTTCGTCTCACATTTAGCAGTTTGTCCCAGACCTGTCACCCCACTTGATTGAAAAAGATTCTGCTTTCCACTGTAATCTTCTTTCAGCTCTAATCCCCATGACCCCTCCCTCTCCAAAGTGCCCTCTTTTGCCTCATTTACACTCTGCTACCTCTCCTGGTCCACAGAGTAAGGGTTCTGCTCAGCACTCTGCCTTGGCATGCCCAGCAAACAGTGGGCATGATGACAAACCCTAACTTATAATTATTCCAAAGGAAAATGGTTTGCCACTGCGATAATGGGGGAATAATGCCTTTCTGGAACTTACATAATGTATTACTCCTTGATCTTACCTGCAATTCTACTTATCCTGCCTTTGGTTACATGTTTATTTGTGATTGTAATGTAGTTACCCTGCAGGATTGACAGGGAGAAGGAAAGGGAAAAATTGGAGGAGGAAAAGGAGCCACTATAAAAGAGTCCTAAGACCAGTTATTCTGTTGCCTCCATATTTCTTTTTTAACACCCAATGGTGCAACCTATATTTCTTCTGCTTTTCTACCTATAATCCATATTACAGTGGGTGACTGGATGGGTGAAAGTGGCTTCAATTTATTTCTTCCCTGCTCGCTGTATCATTATATATTTATTTAGCTACTTGTTGAAGTTTTCAGTTACACTTTCAAAACGTGCAACAGAAATGCTGACTGGATGGAAATAGCTGGAAGGATATTAGAAAATATGATCAAAGTAAATTATTTTAAGTAAAGGATTGTTTTCAGTTGTAGGGGCTAGGAATTTAAACCATGAAGATTTGAGATATAACACATTAAGTTACTGGTAGTCTCCTATTTCAAAGTGTAAATTAAATAATGCATAACCATTGTAGTCAACAAGTATATCTGTTTGTTATTTATTGCATATTCATTATATGATATATAAGAAATCCTCAGTTACTGCATTTTCTTTTACTCTATTTTCTTTACATTGTAAACATCTTAGCTCTTCATTTCGTTCTATCCCTCATTCTTTGTGCCAACCAATCACACTCACCTATTTAATTCTTAGAATACACATCACACTATGCATCTTGCTTTTCTCTCTGCTTAGAAATCTTTTCCCATATTTCCCACAGTAATTTCCTAGTCATCTTCCAAGTGTCAATTTGTAGAATTATTTCCCAACCAAGAATAAGGTCTATTTTTAGTTGCTACATACTCTCATAGGACCCTATCCTGAGTTTCCTATACTTCTTCACTGTTCATCCTTTTAAATATATTGAAAACTCTTTAAAGGCAAAAACTGTTTTATCTCATTTGCTTCCATAGAACCCAGGATCTACCACATTGTCTTTCATGTAGCTGGCTGTCAATAAATTAGTGAATAAATGAATGGGTTTTAGGATTCCTTTGAAATAGTAATTCCATAATTTCTTAAAAGAGTCACTCTTTTATGAGCGACTGTATACACACACACAAAGGAAACCTTTTTCTATGGGCTTTAAGATGCCCTGTGTGGAACCAGAAGGTATAGACCTGCTCATCTGTGATTGGCCCACGATAATATTTAAGACATGAAAAGGGCATCAGAATGTAACCAAGCAACTCACTAAAATGTGAGAAATTTATTTAATCACCCATATCCTTGTTCATTAAATGCTAGAAACAAATTAGGCTTTTTCCCTATGCATTTGTTTAATATATTTTTTGGATCAGAAAATTCAGCAAGAGTTGTTAAGCCCAGTGCAAGAATATATTTAATTAGAACCAAACCAGAGATAGTGGCCTCCAAGGTGATAGATTTTCAATTTAATATAATGAACATTTATTCTCTGATGCTAATTCGGGTCTTTACTTATATAAGTAAAACTCTAACATAACTACAGGCATTACGCCCTGCCCATGTTTCCCAATATATATTCATATCACACTGGGAATTCTCCAGGAACCAAACCTTGATTAATATTTCCATGCTAACACATGTAAGGCAATTATAGGGGCCAACAGAAGTTTTAAAAAATTTAAATAGATCTTGATTCATAATTTTGATTATTATATTGCACATCTTGGGAGATTTCAATGTGATTTGCACCATGGTCTATTTCCACTTTTGTACTTTAAGTCTGACTTAAACTCCTTGACCTTTACTCATTTTCCTTCTCCTTGACCTTTATTCATTTTCCTTCTCCAAGACTGTGCCCTGAGTCTAAGACAAAAAGCAGTGTGGTCCACCCAGATTCCCAGGAATGCCCCCAGTAAGATTCAGATAGTTATGCTTTTCAAGAATGTCAGTCCTTTTTTCTCCATGACATTTCATTAAACAATAGTGATAATTTTTATTTGTTGATTATTCACTGAAAGTGAGATGATGTGGATTAAATATTTCCTGGATATACCTGAGAAATATTTACTGATATTTAGGAGAAAATGGGCCAGTCAAACATTACAGTTTTTACATGTTAGAAGAAAACAAAATACATACTTTTTTTGGTATAGAACACATTAAATAATAGTTGTATGCTTGAAATGAATCCCCCAACACAATTTTTTCTCTTGTACTAAAAAATTAATTAGAGATGTCTTTTTAATTGAAATAAAATAAGTCCAAATGCTACTCAAGCAAGCATATTTATATTTAATGATTCTAACACATTTATAAGATGCTGCAAGTAATTGGCATCTGGAACCTTTTTATTATATTGAGTCCTGTAACGTCGCTTAAAATTTCTTCTAATGTTTAAGTAGATCATACAAGGTAAGATTGTCTAAATTATATAGTTTAGTGAATGTCATTCAAACATATCAACCTGTTTCTCACTAAGAACATAATCTGCCTTCTTATCATGATTAAGAAGAAGAAATGTTTCTAATGAAATATTTTGCCAAGTAGCTTAGTTTAAAATATTATAACTATTCATGTGGAAAATTAGAAACTACAGTACTGGTGATTCTTTTTACATTAACTTTTAAACAGCCAGTGTATACCCAGCCCTTAGTAAAATCAAGGTGTAATTGTTTACCTTGGTCCAATTAAAATAATGTTTATCCAAAGATATGCTGGCAACAATATGTGCATTCACTACAAATGCTGAGCATCACAAAACAGCATGATCTTTCATTCAAAAGCACAGCTCTTTGACCAGTTAAAGAATTAAGAATCAGAGAAATGTTATATGGTCCAGGGACTTATGTAATGTAGTAGAAGCTCCAGTGCTTTTTTAAATCAGATCTTACATGTAGAATAAGCTTGGACAAGTCACCTAATACTAGTTAATTTCTCAAGCTTCATTATTGGAACAGAGCTGTAAAATGGGAAAGCTTTTTAAACTATACATTGTGCAGAAGAAGCAGGTGTTAAGTCTGGTCACGACTGTTGGAAATGAATGCTAAGATTACACAAAATAAAACAGCCATATGATTTTCATCAATAATAGAAATATCACTTTTTTTAACAAAAGCATCCAAAATTATGAAAATTATGCCTAACAATAAGAGACAGGAAAAATGGGAGAAATTGAGGCCATGTCGACTATTCAGCACACATAACATAGAAATAAACAGGTCCCATTTCATTTAATGAGTATATATTGTGCACTTATAAATGTCCTTGTTTAAGTACTGTGAGGAATATAAAAATACATAATATAAAATCCCTCTGCTCAAAGAGCATGAGAGCACCCAGCAAAAACTATATGTATCCAGCTACAGACTTGCAATCAGGAAAAGGTTAAGAAATTTTTTCCTCTTCTTTCCGAAATATTTCTATTTTATAACCAAAAGAACAGTGCAACTTTTCCAATGATATAATTGTAGCTCAAAGTTGCTTTTTTTGTTACTGCTCTTATTCTGGCTATTTTTTAATTAATTTTTATTGGAGTATAGTTGTTTTACAATGTTGTGTTAGTTTCTGCTGCACAGCAAAGTGAGTCAGCTATATGTACACATATATCCCCTTCTTTTTGGATTTCCTTCCCATTTAGGGCACCACTGAAAAGATGCTTAACATCACTAATTATTAGAGAAACATGAATCAAAACTACAATGAGGTATCTCCTCACACTGGTCAGAATGGCCATCATCAAAAAAATCTACAAACAATAAATGTTGGAGAGGGTGTGGAGAGAAGGAAACCCTCCTACACAGTTGGTGGGAATGTAAATTGATACAGCCACTATGGAGAACAGTATGGAGGTTCCTTAAAAAAATCTAAGTTATTTTTTATTCATCTATATTGGTCTAATTCTTGTACTGACTCAAAACATTTAAAAATATTAAAAAATATAATTACAGTATGTCATGGGTCAGAGGAAAAGCATACCTAAGTGTGTGATGTCGTGGAGAAAGTTCAGTACTTGGAGAGGTAAGATCTTTCAAATCCAGTTCTATTACTGGTTTGATGACTGGGCAGCTTATACAAGATCTTGTTTTCCTGTCTTTACAGGTATGATATATCAAAAAAAATGCACCTAACCTACATCTTATGGCTAAGAGAATTCAGTGAGAAAATATCTATAAATAGCAAACCACTCTTTAAACTTACGTTGCCACTATTATCACCTCATATCGTTACTAAAGGTAACATGGTCCAGCTATGCCTAAACTAAGGATTAATTCTCACTCTAGGGACTGCTTTTATTATAGCCAACATATGGAACATGGGCATCCGTGATTGTCCCCTCCAGGAGGACAAATATGGTTCAAGAAATGCATATGCGAGGATGGTAACAGGAAAGGGATAGAAAAGTTATTAATATTTTTCATCTGAAATTATCATAGCATAAAAAATGACCAGTCCTTATTTGTTGGTGACTCTAGGAGTTGGTGGGTTTGTGTGTGACTCTTTCCGGAGAGGTGTCACTTCATCTTGGTCCACATAGAATCGTTAGAATTATACTCTAGTGTGGATCCCTAGACAGTCAGAGTACCCTCCAGGTTTCTGGAACACTTTCTATACTAGACAACTCTGGTTACCAGAACCAATATCCTATAGACATAGGAATGACACCAGAAGAAAGAGTGTTTGTTTTTTTAGTTAAATGGATTCTTGATGAGAGAGTTATTATCTGGCAAATAAATCTCTTTAGAGTGGCAGACTAAACTACTATGACAGAATAAACACTATTTCAGTTTCAGTCCCACTTCATTTCTTTTTGAAAGATAAATTCATAATCAGTGTAAAAGAACATACTTCAGTAACCCAGTACCTGTTTCCACTCCCTAGAACAACGCAGAGGTACAGCCAATACACACGCAGCCAGCCATTAAATTGAAACTCAGTCTACTAATATTTCTCTATGTTGAGGTCATGCAGATTTGTGGGTCTTTTTATTGCTACAAATCTATAACTTGCCTTATAGATTTTTTTCAAAAATTCTCTCTTTCTTAATATATGTGCCAAATAGCCGTATTCTAGAAACCTTCTCTGCACTTTTTTAAGCTGCTCATGTTTTCACATCTTCTAATCGTGGACGCTTTCATACCTGAATTATAGAGAGTATATGCTAGCACATTGTATCTACTAGAAGATTTAAAATCCATGAAAATAAGGAGCTGTCTTTGCAGCCTCTACAGCATGAAGCAGTGTGTCAGGGTGTTTTGCACTCAGCAGACAGTTAGAAAATATTTTCTAAAAGAATAAGTGGGTGAATAGATAAAACCAGCCATTTAGTCATTATTTCTAGACATAAGGGTTTCAGAGAGATTTTAGGTCAAGGACTGATTGCCATAAAATTTGTTTGCATAAAAAATGTTACTTGTGAAGTAAACATTAATTAAACAACAGTTTCAGGCAGATTTAAAAATCAATCCATAGAAATAGTTTGTTGTTTCTATTAATAGCAGTGTCTTTTTATAAAACAAATTGTTCTTTATAGTAACAAAAATGAGGCAGATTTTTCATTCCAAGTCTAATATGCATTAGATTATTTTAGTTATTGCTATTTATTCTATAAATGATAGAAGGATAAGGCACAAACTATCAATATAGCTGCAGAATTCAACTATCTACATTCAAGAAACAGAGAGAGGGGAAAGGAGGGGTGGTGGAAAGGTGAAAGAAATCAAAGAAAAGAAAAGAAAAAAGAAAGAAAGGAAAGGAAAGGGAGAGAGGAAGAAAAAAGGAAGGAAGGAAAGAAAGAAGGAAGGAAGGAGGGAAGGAAGGAAGGAAAGAGAGAAAAAAAATTTCCAGGAGTAGTAGCAACACACCCTAATTTTAACTCCCCATTTGGGAAAAAGAAACTTTCCCACAAACTTAACTCATCTGCATGTTAATGGAAAAATATTTCCATTTTGCCAGTGTCTATTACAGACTGTGTTTGACTCAACTCCCTGCTATTTCAGAAATAGTCATTAGAATTTAATATTGCAGTCTGTTGCATTCAGTCTGAATATTTTAATACACAGGAGGAAATGATTCTGCAAGAGAAAATGCTGGAAAATGCTGTATTTAATTGATGCCCAAGGGAAGCCATGAAAAAGAAAACAATGGGAGTTGTCATATACTAATTTTAAACACTGTTTACCAGATTTACTTACATGTATTGCTTTAGTCTCCCACTCAGCAGCATGAATATAGCAGAGTTGTTCCACACTTGACTTCTGGAATTCTGTGTGAGTAATAGGACACAAAGGATAGATGAAGAAGCTGCACTTTAATGCAGCTAAAGCTAAGGCTTGGGGCAGACCCTCAGTATAAACACCTGCTCATATACAAGCAGATGTAAAGAACACTCTCTGCTTAATCTAGCAGAACAGCTATTTAGAGCCTTACAAGGCAGGGAGCTACTTGGTTGGTATAACACGTTTGATTCAGGCTTGATCAAGCCAGTTGAGTCCAAATTAATCTTAAAAGAGCAGTTTATACATTTTTCTTTTCTAAATGAAGAGCTGTTTCTATGAAGAAAAAGAGCATGAAAGAGTATAAGGTAGATTCTTTCTCTCTCTGTCTTCCCACGTGGTTAGAAGAGGCAGGTCTAGGTTCTGAGCTGGACTGAATTCATGTAAAAATCCACTTAGCAAGAGGCAGATACTCTGACATTGGACCCCACCAGTGCATCAATACGCTCATATAAAAAGAAGGGGGAAAGAACTACCATGGGGATTGCTGGACTGGATGCCTTGCCTGAATATTATCTATTTCATATTCACAATAATTAAATGAGGTAAATCTTATCCTTATTTATCCATTGAAAATTCTTAGACAAGCAACTTGCCAACCAGAACCCTAAACTGAGTCTCTACTTCAAGCCTGTGCTGCTTCCACTCATCATGTCTTGTGAAATAGAATCGAGTTTATTGGAGGTAACTGTATTTATTCCTGTTCATCTTCCAAGTCTGACAGCCAGTCCACAGTTACACAATCACACTGTGGTTATATATGTTTTCAGTCCAAATTAATCTTAGAGTAAGAAAACAATGGGAGTTGTCCTTCTCTCTGCACATCACTCTCTGATGCAGGCCTAAGTCCTGGTCTTCGACTTGCATTCTGCAAGTATCTCCAGGTCTTGGCAAAATTTTACCATGGGGGTAAGATGTGGGGATAGGGAAAAGAAAATCAGATATCCTGAGCTGTATAGCTCCCCGCACAAAATTCTTTACCCTCCCAGAACCTCAGAATGTGACCTTATTTGGAAATAGGGCTGTTTGCAGATGTAACTAATTAAGATGAAGTCAGACTGGATTAGGGTGGCCCTAATCCAATGTGACCGGTGTCCTTATAAGAAAAGAAGCAGCCCAGACAAGTCCATATGAACACAGAGGCAGGGACTGGAATGATGTCTCCTCAAGCCAAGAAAAGGCCAAGCATCACCATCATCATCAGAGGCTAAGAGGAGGCCAGGAAAGGTCCTCCCATAGAAGCTTCATAGAGGGCGTTGTCCTGCTACTGCCTCGATTTCAGAATTTTAGCTTTCAGCACTGTGAGACAGTAGATTTCTATTGTTTTAAGCCTTGAAGTTTGTAGTAAGCTGTTACTGAGGCCCTAAACGAATACACCAGGTAGCTGGTTATACTGACTGAAGACTTATTTCACATGTTCTCCTGTAATCTATCTATGCATACCCAAGAACCCTGACTTTCCTTCCAGGTCACAAAGTCTTTCTCTGTCCAAATGTTTTCTTTTCTACGCTAAAATGTCAAGCTCCTTTGACCTTATCTGTTCTTTACCTCGTCTTCCTGTAAACCTCTTGAAAACCTGACATACAGATAAATCTCAAATAATTTTTCAAAAACAGAGTTGGAAGAGAGGTGAGAAATGGAAGATTCCTTGAAAGTGAGAAGCTCAGAAGAAGGAGGAATGTGGTCTCAACTCTCCTTGGCATATTTCTTACATGGGCAGTGAAATGAGAGATTTGGATTTCAACCAGATCACAGAGGACTGATGGTTCTGATTTTTCATTCTTCTCTCAGGATAGGCAGCAAATCACAGAGAGAGGGCCATCCTTTATGCTATTTTATACTGCAATTGCTGAAATGATTTGCAATTCCAGATGTAAGAGTAAGTGTTAAAATTGAACAATATACAGTAGTGTGTATCTGTTAATCACACACTACTATATATAATATAAAATAGATAAACAACAAGGACCTACTGTATAACACAGGGAACTATATTCAATATCTTGTAATAATCTTTTAATGTAATAACCACTATATGGAAAAAAATCTGAAAAGAATACACACACATAAACAAACACACACACACACACACACACACATATATATATATATATATATATATATATATATATATATATATATATATATATCTGAATCACTTTGCTGTACACCTGAAACTAACACAACATTGTAAATCAACTCTACTTCAACTATACTTAATATAATTAAAAAATACTGAACCATATAACCGAGATTGGGCTTTCAATTACTTAAGTCGTTGATGACCTACCTTTCTGCCCTTTTCATAGAAACTAACAAATAGGTGAACAGTCTCCTGCTGTCCTCTGAAGCTTCTTGTCAGGTAGGCGGGCGTCATGGGACTATGCCAGCGAATTTTGTGGCAGCACAGTGACCCTGCTGAGATGCCATCTGCTCTCTGAGCCCTGGAATCTTGACTGAAATTACTTGTCAAAGTTAGTGATACTTCAAGTCTTGCATTTATACTGACAATATATTTTACCCCCAAATCAGGACACAGTGCCTGACAGGTACAGCTATACCTATGGGAACAATGAAACAGGATATTTAAATTCAAGACTGTCCTAGAAAATCTGAAACATATCTCAGTCTGAAGGTACCTGATCTGCTGGATGCCTTTGGTATTGTGAAAGAAAAGTTAAATATGGACTCAGTTTGTCTTAAAATGAAAAAGCATGAGTCATTAAGATAAACTTAAATTACATCAAGTATTTTCATTTTGATCTCAGACTGCTGAAAAATTATTTTATTACCATATAATGTATATTATATAATTATATGTTATATAAATCTTTATATTTTTAAAATAATATTAAAACATGAAACAAAACTTACTGTTGAGAAGCTGTATATATGCTAATACTAGTACCTTTTCCACTCTCTCTTAGTATTCGGGTCAGACTGAAGATAATGATAAAAATAACAGCTGCTATTAGCAATGCAGTGCATTCTATGCACTTGGCATGGTGTGTTTGTTAAGGCTTCTGCATGCACTGTTGCATCTAATTCCTGCAATAACCCATGATGCAAGCATTTTAACTTCATTTTATGAATGAGGAAATGTAAGCCCCAAATCACACAGCTAAAAAACCTCAGAGCAGGATTTTAATCCAGTCTATCCAAATACAAAGAATCTGGCCATGGCCACAATGATACATGAGAAATTAGAGTTCTCTAGAATATCATTTAAATGAAACTGTCTTCCATTTGTTTTCTACCTGACAGGTGATGTAACTATGGCAACCACCCCCAATCTCAATTCCCAGAAGGTTAGCCACAGCTTCACCCTTTCCACTCCCACATTAAGAACCATCAGAAAGCAAGTGAAGGAGAAGAAGAAGAAGAGGGAGAGGGGAGGGAGAGGGAAAAAAGAAATAAAGAAAAACAGGAAGGAAGGAAGGAAGGAAGGAAGGAAGGAAGGAAGGAAGAAAGAAAGAAAGAAAGAAAGAAAGAAAGAAAGAAAGAAAGAAAGAAAAAGAAAGAAAGAAAAAAGGAACATACGTACATGAGAATGAAGGGAATAACCAGTGGATCTGCTTTACTTGATGGGAAAGTAATAATTATTTCCCTTACTGGATTAAGAACTTATCTGAAACAAAATAGGATAAAAGAAATCAGTATGAAACTTAAGGCATATTTAACATGGTTGGACATTATTGCTTATGAAAGAGAGGTAAAGGATGAAACAGATTTGGATCATGGACGTTTTCATTTTCAGTGATGAGGATTTTATTTTATTTAAATGTGGTCAAAATATAAGAAATAGAAGCATTTTATATTCAATGTACAGATATGCTATGGATTGGCTCATGTATATATGGCACAGATTTTTATTTCATGAACAAGAAACTGTAACTATTGAAAAGGGTTAATCAATTTTGTTTTTTATTTTTGAGAGAATCTAGTTTACTTTGTTCATTAACCATACCCCCAAAATATATGTAATTATTTTAGTAAAAATATGTGCTTGCTTTTTGACAAAGGACAATTTTACTGATTAAAAACCAGGCTGCCATGGCCGCTGGGCCTGCACGTCCGGAGCCTGTGCTCCGCAATGGGGGAGGCCACAGCAGTGAGAGGCCCGCATACTGCAAAAAAAAAAAAAAAAAAACAGGCTGCCATACTTAAATATGTAGCAGTTACCATGGAAACAATTTTACTTTGACTCAGAGCATATCTTGTTTTAGGGAGACTAGCCCGTTGTTATGGCAATGAGAACTTGAGCATTTTTCACACAAGAAGACTAGCAGAGGATAAATAATAGGGTTGCCAGTCATGAAGCATATAGGAACGCAAGTGTGCTTACCTTAGGTATTATGGAGTCAAAGCTGGTAAAGACACCAGATGCCATTCTAGTCTTGTTAGGAAATCTCTTGTCCCATGTGGCTCCCTTGTTTTATTTTTAACTGTAAAAAAAAATAATAATGCTTGAAATTTTCCTCATTGAAGGCAACAAATTTAAATCGTTGTTTCTATGACAACCTTATATGATGTTTCATTAAAACTTTAATAGAAACTATAGTTGAGATACTAGAAAAATAATGATTTATCACCTATTTCAAGACATTATGGCAACGATGTTGACAGCTATGAGAATCAAAGTGTACAGAATGTCTGCCATATGTCTGGCATGGTTCCAAGACTTTTTGCTATACTAACACATTAAAATTCGCATAATACCTCTCCTTGAGTGGGGCATTATTAATATCTCCATTTTACAGAAAAGAAAACTGAAGCACAAAGAGGTCAATTAATTTATCCAAGGTGACAGGGTAAAGAAGTGTCAGGTATATTAGTTTTAATTTTCTTATGGTAATATTAAATCTCAATTTAAATATAAAATACTTTAAATTGCTTTAGTTATGTAAATAATTTTAATAAATTAAAAACTAAATTATATTTGTATAATATAAATTTTTTGAAGAGGGAGAATAAATTTCAGACAGGAATTAACAATATAAACTTGAATTTAACTGAATTTAGTGTTTTGTCAAGAATAACCATATGATGTTACTATATTTAATCTTAGAGTTAATTAATATTTAAGTAATTTGGGGTCGTAAATATGAAAGCCTTATTCAGACTGTAAGATTCCTTGAGGGATTATTCTGAATATATTCATAAGCCTGAAATAATATATGCAAATATGAAAATGGCAACTAAAAGATTTACTGTGATAGGACTCTAATTAAAATTGCAAAATATTTTATTTCAGGGGCTTATGCCTTTTCTCATCAAAAATGTTCAGCCTTTTTAAACCAAAGGCATTTTTCTTACTAGTTTATGTGTTGCAGATGAATCATGAATTCATCTCATTTTAGTCTCTTAGGCAATGATTACATAAGTGTTTCAATAAGAAAAATATTCATTCCACTTTCTGTTATTGAAAGAACTTGTGTTATTGAAAAAAAATTGCTTTATCTGCTACATTTTTCCAGTGTAGGTAGGTGAATTTTTGATAAATAAGTAGTTTCTTACAAAGATAATGGTTGACTTGATAAAGGTAATAGACACATAAAAAATCACTGCAATAAATATCTTCTAAATGCTGATATTAAAAGTACTCCCTTTTGAATAAGTAGGACAAGAACGCTACTACTATCACCCCAATCACCATTGCACTGAGACCCAGCCATCCAACTGACACAAGCAAGAGTGGTTCACAGAGGGTTACCAGGTGTTCCTTTTATACTAACACTAAAAACACTTAATGCTTGATATTAAGATGTTCTTAAATAAAGAGTACTGCAAACAGTAATTTGCTTAAATAGCAACTTGGGTTAGTAAAAGCCAGACTTCAGCTAATGGTTGTCACCGTGCCTGTGCTTTGGCTAACTTGCCAATGCACACATCACATGCACGTGCCAACCCTCCCAACTCTTCCACAGCCAAAAATTCAACATCTTCGTTCTCCAGCTTAACTTACACCTGCATTATTAATTGTTCACACAATGTTTGTCCTCTATTTTCATGCTAGTTTTTAGTCTCAAACTCACAGATGCTCAGACCTGATTCACTGATAAAATGTATCCAGCTATGAACTTGATGCTTCAAATTGCAGAGGGCAACAGAGTTTGCTTCTAGGCATGCTCATTTCCTGATGACTGGAATTGTTAGGGAGTTGATACTACCGTCTTGGACCTCAGGGAGAGGACCAAACTGGAGACACAAATGGGAAGCATTCACAATTGTGTGTGTGTGTTAATGCGATCATGAGTACTTGTAGTATACATTGTTCTAAAGTAACTGCAATTTACTGATTATCAATTAGCACATATATTGCTACATCTAGAAATCAGTTTTCATTATATATTCCTTGAATATATAATAACTGAAGTCTAGGGAGAAAAATATAGTTTGCCCGAACTGATACAATTAGTAAGTGATGGAGCTGAATAAAGTCTCCTCAAAAATCTGTGTTCATTTCCCTATAGCAAAGTATCTCTCAAAAAATCTTTAAAGTAGTTTTAGAAGAGAATTCTTAACTATATTATGGAAAGAATGTTTTGCCGACCAAACTGATGAAGTTATTGTAGAAACTGTGTGTTTATGTTTCTTCCTTTTCCCAGAAGACAATCATAGCATTCCATCGGCACTTCATCATTTTAATAGACCCTAAGACTTTTTCTCCCTTGCTTCATAATTTTCTTTATCTCTTAAACCATATCTCTTTACATACATCAAATTTACCCAGTTTTTTTGAATCCATTTTTGAAGGAAAAAGCAGCTTTATTTTAACCTTGAATTTATTTACTCTCTCCACATCTCACCCCCCAGAAAACTAAAGGTCTGTTTATAGAAGCTCCCTCCACTGAGCACATTAAGTCCAGCTATCAGGAAAAATTACAAAGCGTACCAAAAGGCAAAAAGTTATACAATTTGAAAGGATAGAGTAAGCATCAGAACAAGACTCAGATATGGCAGGGATGTTGGAAGTAGCGGACCAGGTAATTAAAATAACAGTGGTTAATATGCCAAAGATGCTAATGGGTAAAGTAGACAACATGCCAAAAGATACATGTGATGTAGGGAGAGAGATGGAAATACTAAGAAGGAACCAGTAAGAAACGCTAGAGATCAAAAACACTGTAACAAAAATGTTAAATGCCTCCAATGGGCTCATTAGGACACTGGACATGGCTGAGGAAAGAATCTCTGAGCTCGAGGATATGTCAAAGGAATCCTCAAAACTAACAAAGAGAAAAATGACTCAAAAAAAAAAAACCAGAATATCTGGGAACTATGGGACAAGTACAAAAGGTATATCATAAGCATAAAGGATCTTCCAAAAGAAGAGAGAAAGGAACTGAAGAAATGTTTGAAAAATAATGACAGAATTTCCCCCAAATAAAGTAAGGAAACAAACCACAGATCCAGGAAGCTCAGAGAATGCCAAACAGGACAAATATCAAAACAAAACAAAACAAAACTATAACTGGACATGCCATTTTCAGACTACAGAGAATTAAAGCTAAAGAAAGATCCTGAAAGAAATCAGAGGGAAAACCACTTTACATAGAGAGGGGCAAAGATAATAATTACATCCAACTTTTCCTTAGGAACCATGCAAGCAAGAAGGGAGTGGAGTGAAATATTTAATGCACTGAGAAAAACCATGCAACCCAGAATTCTGCATCCAGTGTAATTAACCTTTAAAAGTGAAGGGAAAATAAAAATTGACAAACAAAAATTGAGAGAACTTGTCGCCAGTAGATCTGCCTTGCAAGAAATGTTAAAAGAGGTTCTTCAGAGAGAAGTAAAATGATATAGGTCAGAAACTGACAGCTACATAAAGAAAGGAAAAGCATCTGAGAAATAAAAGTGAAGGTAAAAGAAAAGCTTTTATTTTTTTCTTAATTGATCTAACAGATAATCGTTTGTTCAAAGTAGTAATAGCGACAATATATTAAATTATGTATGCTTATATGAGTGGAAATCGGTGACTTCAATGATACCAGGGATGGGAGGGAAGAATCAGCATTATTTTGTCATTTTAAGGTCCTCACACTTAGCATAGTGTTATTCATAGCAACACTTGATACAGTGTTATTTAAAAATGGACTTGGATTAGTTATAAATGTATACTGCATTCTAGGGCAACCACTAAAAGAGAACTATAAGTGATTAAGCTAAGAAAGAAGAGAAAATGTAGTCATATAAAATGCTGAAAAAGCAGAAAAAAAGGTAGACAAAAGTAGAAACAAAGAATAAGGGCAACAAATAGAAAGCAGTAAAAAAATACGGTAGATGTAAATCCAACTATATCAATAATCACTTTGAATGTCAGTGGTCTAAATGCACCAATTAAAAGATAGAGATTATCAGGGTCAAAACGTGAGATCCAACTTTAAGTTGCTGCAAGAAACCAATTTATATATAAAGACACATAGAGACTAAAAGTAAATGGTTGGAGGAAAATATACCATGATAATATTAATTGACAGAAAACTGAAGAGGCTTCAAAGCACGGAAAGTTGTCAGGGATAAAGAGTGGCATTAGGTAGTGATAAAGGGGTCAGTTCTCCAACAGGACATAAAAATCCTTAACATATATGTGCCTCCCAACAGAGCATCATAATACATGAAGCAAAAACTGATAGAAATGCAGGCTGAAACAGATGGATCCACTATATAGTTGAAGAATTTCCAACACCCCTCTCTCAGCAATGGACAGATTCAGCAGGAAGAAAATCAGTGAGGCCACAGCTGACCTCAACAGCACCATCCATCCACTGGACATTAATGGACTACTTCATTCCAGGACAGCAGAATACACATTTTTCCCAAGTTCACGTGGCAGATTCAATAAGACAGAATTAACAAATGTAAAAGTATAGAAATCATAGAGAGAGTTCTAAAGGGGCACACATAAGTTAGCATCCAAACATAGCCAAACTTAGGAAATGTTTAAAATGGAAAAATTTTACATGGCACGCAAACACCAAGCAGTGAGTTTTCCCTGCTTCCCCTGCTAGTTATGTATCTCCTGACTACTGCAGAATGTATGTATGTCAAGCTGGTTCGATGTGGATGCTTGATTTAACAGAAAATGAGTTCTCTTTTTTCCTGCCTGTGACGTCCAGGACTGTTTGAAGAGGGAGCTCCAACAGTGTCAGATGTATCTCAATTCTTCCTTGTATCTGTGGGATTTTAGCATATGGCATAGCATTTGGATTCTGGCCTCTGCAACACGGAGGATGGTAGACAGGCTGAAACCTACAGTGTTTTTAAATGTCAGGTTTGAAATATTCTTTTTCCAAAAACTCCTAAGGGAGTTATTACCTTGACAGATCCTATGTGACTATCCGACTGCATTCTTCAGACAACTTTGCTTGTCAACTCCAATCTATGAAATATTGAATGGGGAGTGTAGGAGGGGTGATAAAATGGAAAACTATGCAGTCCATCTTCCCCAAGCTGCATCCTCCATCCCAGAGGCTCAGAAAGCCCCTGGCATGGTTCACTGGGAGGCCAGCCTGGGTAGCGGTACTGCCAGTTTGTTGGGTTTACTTCTGACTGGTCTGGGGCTAATAACACCAAGAAAAACCAATAACGGTAAACATTTGAAAGGCATTCATCTCTCTGATTGTCTGACCCTGGGTTCAGTTCAGAACCGTCATAGACCTGATGGATTGTTTTCTGCCTACATTTTCCCCCTTCTTCTTGCCAATGATCTTAGGCAAAGCCAATCCAGGGTTACTGAGAATAACACACCCTCAACAAAACGCAGACCGCTCCTTCCCCGCTGTCCTGAGTGTCTGCTGCAAGAATAAATCTGGCTTACAAATATTTCTCATGCTCTGTAGCTGACAAGCTAAAGGGTCTTGTAAATAACTGGCCTAGATCCCCTGCCTGTAGAACATGAGGAACTTTGCCCAGTGTCTCTCTACAGGCACCTGAATACTAAGCTTTTCTCTCTAAAAGCATTTATGGATTAGTCACCATAGAAAACTCAGCTTAATTCTTTTTTTTTTCCTAAATATCCCTACCAGTTTATCCTTCACAGGACATCATCTCCAGTATTTACAGGTGCCCTTTTATTTGCTAGATCAATGCCAGGCTTTTGTGTACAACAGTCAGTAAGCAAAGCACAGTCAAAGTTTGCTCCTGCAAGCCTGTCTCAAAGCTCTCCATGAAAGCAACCACTAGGGAAGAGCTGGGAAGGTTGCAAGGTTTCACCACGATGCCATCACACGGCGGGACTCCTCAGCTGTGCCTCACAACTGCAAAAGGAAAGGCGTGTCCTCTCCTTCCCCAGCTATGACATTTATAAACGCCTACACATGCCGAGATGAACTTTGTTTTATGAATTTGGTTTTCAAATGTCTCCACTCAGCGCTGGCTTTAAAAACGGAGCATAATCCATCAGCATGCCACTCCCAGCATCGTGAGGCTCAGGCACTCGTAAAAAGATTCAAACTGTAAAATAAGGAACTGGATTTGAGCTTTTTATATATATATATATATATTTATTTATTTATTTATGTCTGCGTTGGGTCTTCATTGCTGAGCGCAGGTTTTCTCTAGTTGCGGCGAGCTGGGGCTACTCTTTGTTGCCGTGTGTGGGCTTCTCACTGCAGTGGCTTCTCTTGTTGCGGAGCATGGGCTCTAGGCACACGGGCTTCAGTAGTTGTGGCTCACGGGCTCAGTAGTTGTGGCACCTGGGCTTAGTAGTTGTGGTGCACGGGCTTAGTTGCTCTGCGGCATGTGGGATCTTCCCAGACCAAGGCTGAAACCCGTGTCCCCTGCATTGGCAGGAGGATTCTTAACCACTGAGCCACGAGGGAAGCTCCTGGATTTGAGCTTTTGAAAAAGGTAACATTGAGGAGAATCTATGAAAGCTTCACTTATAGAACAGGAATCAGAGGTGCCTTGTATGGGTCAGCAATGCTGCTGTCACTTTAAAGCAAAGCAGTGGCCTCCCAGGTCTTGTTTTTTCATCTTTTCTTCCAAATAATGATGATTGACTTGTGCTGAGCCAGCTATGCTCTTTTGCTCACTCAACCTCCAAATCAGTTCAGAACTCCCATTTTATCTCGATGCCACTGGCTCTGTGTGTATATTCTGGATAAGCATGGGCAGCTTGGTTACTGCACAAGGCCATTCAGCTGACGGAATGAGAGGAGACTGAAATCCAGTTTATGCTCTCCATAAGGTATCACCTCTCCTAAATCATAATCTGGTGCCGCATAGGGTAGCAGCTGCCCCAGATCCAAAGCAAGTTTTGAAAACTTAAATGGCAACGGGCCCAGGCAGGGTAACGGAAACAAAACTTTGCATGAAGAGCATCCAAAGGAAGCAGCCCTCCTCCGCTCCAGCCAGTTAGTCCAGGTGGGGCATATGCATCTGTGTTCAGACAAATCAGAGCTTCTGATTTGTTTTAAGAAAAATTAAAAATTGAGACTTTTCTGTTGCATGTGAGCAACAATAAATATTTTAAAATGTGGTCTCAAAGAGACACATCTAAAAGTGAGAGCTCACCTGTGGACAACAGATTGGCAAATTGAGCTAGCGTTTAGGGGACCGTTGGGTGCACAGTTTCAAAGAGTGAAACAATAAATCTGATCTAGGGATGGGACTCAGAGCCTCACTTGCCTCCAGTGTCACTGTGCTCTAAACAGCTCTGAACTCTACATATTTTATGGCATTCAAATCAATCTTCAAAATAGGAAAAGCGTTTATGGCTTTTTGGCTTGTCTCTTCTGAGTCTTAGAGGATAAAAACAAATTAAATGTGTCTCTTTCCATCGACCACACTTTACACATTTGCAGGGAAGCTATAGTCATTTTGACGAAGTGCCAGAACTAACTCACTTCCCTGTAATCTCTAACTGGCTCAGAGAGCAGCATCTTTACCTTGAGCTATACGACTCCTACACCTGGTGTGTTTGAAAGAGACTGATATAATATTTTGATATAAAATTTATTTTTTAATTTTGAAAAGTGTCATTTTTCAAGGAGCCTTGAATTTCATTAACAGGATGGAAAACATCCATAAACCTGTAATTTTACAGGGTTCACTAACTCAAAATGGTCTCCTATCAAATGCTTTGCAAAGAATTATTTATTAAAGAAGTTATATTTTTCTCTAGAGCAGAAAAAGAAGAGTTCCTGAAGCAGCAAACAAAAATATACAGGAGAAAAAAATAAGAATCTTTGAATATTATACTCTTGAGCACTTAATTTTCTCAAAAAATGATTAATATAACAATGAAATTATAAAACTGTTGAGTTGCTATAGTAGAATGGAGTATAATATGTGAATTCAAAAGGTAACTGGGTTAGACATGATAAAATGTATCTGTCTCTCCAAGATCAGGCAGATAATAAAATTAAATCATAATGGGTCCCTACCTTCATTTTAATATATATTTTACATTTTAAATTACATTTAAAGTATTATAAGATACTAAATCTCTAAAAACTATTTAGGTTTAAATTATTAGAAAATACTAAATCTCTACAAACTATTCCTGTCATTTTGATGGTGCATGCATGTACAAAGCCAATGATTAGTATAAACTCAAATTAGAAACAGTGCCTGATCTATTTGACTTCCTACATGATTGACATGTTTAGATGGCAATCTTTAACCCTGTAGTCTGCATGAGTAGGCATGATGTTAGCAGATTGACTGCTTGCACTCAGCAGTGACTCAGTGCTTGAGGTGGGAGCAGATGCTGGCATGAGAACTAGTTCTGGCAAATTTCCCTCCCTTCCTTCCTTCTTTCCTTCTTCCTTCCTTCCTTCACTTCTTCCCTCCTTTTCCCCATGACATATGTTCCTAGAAGTTGGTTTCTGCTTTATCCAAGCTCTGCAAAGGAAAGCCTGTTGACCTCTGCACGGTGAACAAGCTACCTTGCCCATCACAGACAGAGCAGAACTGGCACAATTGTGTACACTTGTGTAAGCAAGGGTGAACAACCAAAAAACAACCGCCATTGTATTCTAATTAGTAGATGACAATTTAACAAGTGGCCTTCCCATTGCAGACCTAGTAGACTCCATGGTTAATATCAGCACAAGCTAATTTCTGCTCCTCTGTAGCACTCAGTAGCTTATGTTACTAAACATTTTATGTGCATTTAGTAAATTTCAGGTCATTTTGTCCATTTCAAAATGACTATGTTTCCCAAAAGCCCATAGGATGGAAGAGCAAATATAGTACAATCTTAAAGTCCTTATATTCACAAGATTTCTAAATACATATTTGTGTATTTCTTAATTTAATAGTCATGGCAGTAGGGGAGAGAGTAATTATGAAAATGACATTTTCACAGATTCACTTTCATTGTAGTAAACTATGAATAAAATCCTATTAGTGTTTCTCATTTTGGAATATGAAGCTTAATGTGCAGCTAGGGTGAAATAGGAGTGTTTTGCTAATAGGCAATAAAAAGTTAAAATGTCTCTTCTTATAGTAATGAGAAAACATGCACATCTCCCTCAACAATAATGCATTGCTGATTATTTCCTGTGTACTTAGCCACTCAAACTTATTTTTAGTGCATATAATATAAATACATCTGTCAACCTATGCTATCAAGCCATATTTTAAAAGGTTATTAAAAGTGCTATTTCAAATTTCTGAGAAGAAAATGAATAAGAGAAAAAGGAGAAAAGTGAAAATGGGAAGTGAGAATGCATAAATATGAAGAAAGGAAAGGTCACAAAGGAAGGGGTATCATATCTTAGGTCACACCTAGGCATGGCTGAGTCCAAAACTGGAAAGGATCCAAAAGGTGTTAAAACAAGCAACACTGTAGTGATTAGTAGATCTGAGGAAGACCCACGAGCATTGAAAATTCCCACGTGTAAAAGCAGAGGTGTCTCGGGCTTCCCTGGTGGCGCAGTGGTTGAGAGTCCACCTGCCGACGCAGGGGACACGAGTTCGTGCCCCGGTTCGGGAAGATCCCACATGCCACAGAGCGGCTGGGCCCGTGAGCCATGGCCACTGAGCCTGCGCGTCCGGAGCCTGTGCTCCGCAATGGGAGAGGCCACAGCAGTGAGAGGCCCGCGTACCGCAAAAAAAAAAAAAAAAAAAAAAAAAAAATAGAGGTGTCTCTTTAGGTTGGACACAGAGAAGGTGACCCGAAGCACAGGGGACTTGCAGAGTCTAAGAAGCAAATGGTTGCAATCAGAGGTGTCTCTTCACTAGTAGTCTGGCTGGGGTTCAGTAACAGGATCCTGGTCCCTAGGAAGGGGACTGACAGCACACCACATACTAGAGGCTGGCAAGTAGCAGGCAGAGCATCAGAACAGGGATTCAGTGTCATAGGTAAAAGGGGGATAGATTTAGGAGGTTCCATTGGTGAGATGGAGTTAATTATAAATTATTACACATGTGCATTTATATCAACTTGCTTTCAAAACATTATTAAATGATTATAGGGAGTAAGGACAAATATTTAAATCCATAAGGACAAAAGAATGGAAGAGGGGAGGACAGTAGCTGGGAGATACCAGCAGATTTTGGAAAGATTGAACTTGCATAATGAACCCAAACATTTATCTAGCATCTATCATGTGCCAGGTGCTTTCATCAATGCCTTCATTGTTGTAATAGCCCCATGCAATAGGTACTATATTATCCACAAGTTACAGGGAAGAAGGCTTGAAGGTTGAAGAATTTACCCAAGGTAAATGGCTTGGGAGAATACAGAACATTCTGCCCTTTTCCTGCCTGGGAAGAAAACTGCAAGAATTTAACCTGATTTGGGCCACAGAACCTCAGAAAGACTCAGACCTTGGAGACGTGCTTTTGAAAAGGGTGAGGAGAGGAGTTTGTGGAGTGGAAGTGGGGGGCAAGTTGGAGGCTGCAGGGTTGGTCAGGACCATGGCCCTCTCTGTACAGCAAGCAATTACTCCTGCAGACCTAGGGGCACAGCCCAAGGAGAGCTAAGGTGATGAGCCAACAACCATGGATTAAGGGAAGTCTACAAACTGTGGGACGAGACCCCCAATCTCCTCCATGCTCTTGTTTGCCCAGTGTCCCCACCAGGCAGAAGACTACAGGGAGAATAGAGTGATCAGAGGAAAGACCCATCCCCAGTTGGAAGTGGGTCGCCCTTTGGTGTGTTAAGCCCCACTCAGGCACCCAGAGCTATTTACTCTTTAACTTGAAGGTACAGCCAATGAAGAACCAAGAAGACTTGGTGACATTAAAGATAGAAACCAAACAGCAAAGAAAAGGAACAATCTCAGAGGGAAGAGGCACAGTGTTTGGTGTGGAGCAGAAGAAATTTTGAGAAAACCTACAATTAATATTCTCAGAAACATTAGAGAAAAATATTGTTTTTATGACCTAAGAACCCAAGAATAGATGGAGTTTTAAGCAGGAAGTGGCTAGGCCGGGAAGAGAGGCAGGCTTGGAGAGAAGAGATGGGCAGGGCCTGATGAGAAATATTTAGAGAAAAGGGTAAAAGGCCACTAATGGCCCTTAGAGAAGGAATGCAATAGCAACAGGGGATTCTCTACTTCAAAGTCTATTATCTATTGTGAGAATGTTTATTTTCAATTGTTTACTGAAAAAGGAAGTAAAATCCATAGGTATTTTTCCTGCTGCTATATTTGCAAGGACAAGAGGAGGGAAGTGCTGGTTATTCCTGAGAAACAGAAATGTTCTCCCTAAGGCTGTAGACAGAAATCCTAATGCCAGCAGCAGGGTGCATGTCACAAGCCTATGTTGGGTGTGTTCCTTTCTTGACAAGATGGTGAGAATATCATGTACAACATGGAGCAGATGATACGAAATAATCAGAAAATACAAAATGCCTCACACATTCCAGGTGCGTGAGAAAGATTCTCTTCCATGAACACCCCATAGAACAATGAAACAAGAACATGACGAATTGCCCACCTCCCCCTTCGTTCATAAATGCATTCACTTATGTTATATTATAACATACTCCGCATATGTTATCCAGTTCCTACCAACTACCAGGCGTTCTTCTAGATGCTGAGGACACCGTGATGAATGGATCAGTCGGAAACCTGCCTCTGTGGAGTTTACCTTCCACTGGAGGGGGTAAAATCAATCACACATAGTATGTGAAACCCTGATAAGTGCTTTGGAATAAAATAAAGTAGGGAGAGGGGTGCAGGCTGAGAGGGTGACCTTTAGTGAAAGCTTGAACGGAGAAGGATGTAGATATTGTGGAAAAGGAACTTTCAGGCAGAAGGAAGAGAAGGAAGAGTGCATGCAGATGCCCTGAGGCGAGGTCTTGTCCCGCTTGTCAGAGGACAACAAAGAGGCCAATGAAGCAAGAGAAGAACTAGAAGGAAGGAGGGTGAACAGCAAGAGAGAAAGTTGGAAGTAAAGGGCAGAGGGATGACTTGTGGTTCTTACAGAAGATTGTAAAGACATTGCTTCTATTTTGCAGGAGAAGCCAAAGGAGGCTTTTGAACAGAGGGGTTTGCAGTCTGAATGATGTGTTACAGAATCACTCTGGGAAATCTACTGACAGGAGATTATAGAGGGATCCAGAGGTGAAGCTGGGACACTAGTGAGAAGTCTGGTGAAGTAACTCTGGTGAAAATGACATGGTCTGCTGGGACAGAGGTAATTAGATCCTGGACATATTTTAACGGTGAGGTGACAAGTGTTTATGTCTCCCACAAGGTATGAGGCAGAGGAAGCAGTGGAAGGTAGCATCAAGTCTTCTGGCCTGAGGAAGTAGAAAAAAATGTTGCTATCAACTGAGACTAGACAGACTGTGGTCAGAAGAGGTTTGGAAAGGGAGGTGAGATCAGGACTAACATTTGAGACGTGTCCAGTTTGAGTTGAGAATTACAATCCAAGTCAATACACTGTAGGTGGGAATGTAAACTGGTGCAGCCACTGTGGAAAACAGTGTGGAGATTCCTCAAAAAACTAAAAATAGAGCTACCATATGACCCAGCAATTCCCTCCTGGGCATATAACTGAAGAAACAAAAACACTAATTTGAAAACATAATGCACCCCAGTGTTCACAGCAGCACTATTTATGATAGTCAAGACATGGAAGCAACCTAAGTGTCCAAAACCAGATGAACGGATAAAGAAGATGAGGCACATATATACAATGGACTATTACCCAGCCATAAGAAAGAATGAAATTTTATCATCTGAAGCAACATAGATGGACTTGGAGAAAGACAAATACTGTATGATATCACTTACATGTGGAATCTAAAAAATACAACAAACTAGTGAACAAAACAAAAGAGAGGAGGACTCACAGATATAGAGAACAAACTGATGGTCACCCGTGAGGAGGGGGGAGGGAGAGGCACAAACTATTGGGTGTAAGGTGGGCTCAAGGGTGTATTGTATGGCATGGGGAATAGAGCCAGTATTTTGTAATAGCTGTAAATGGAAGGTAACCTTTACAAGTCTATAAAAATTAAAAACAAACAAAAATATGTATATGTACAAGTTTACCCACTTTACCGAAGAAAGAAGAATAAAAAAGAAATTCAAGTCAAGACATCAAATAGGCAACTGAGTATATGGCCTGGGGCCCAAGGGAGATATAAGTTGAGAGTTGTCGGAACATACACGGGCTGGGTGAGGTCACCAGGGCAACGAGTGTGGTGGGGTCAGGAGACGTGAGAAAACTGCTGTGTCACAATGTCTAGTCAATGGAGAAAAACCAAGGACAGACAACATTATGGACACCTGATCCCTTGCATAAGCAGAGAAAACCTAGCACAGATCCATGGATGACATATCTGCCTATGTTGAATGAGCAGTTCATATTCTTGAGTGTGTAAATAAACCAGCCTGCAGAGAGGAAAACAGAGACCTGCAGAATCAGCTTGAGACAGCAATGAGATTTGCCTGATGGTTTTCCAGCTCCTATGTGACCCAGTATTTTATGGCCTGCACCTTTATGTTTCCTTTGTATCCTTTCAGTTAAATCCCTTACTACCTGAGTTAGCTGGAGTGGCCTTCTCCTCCTTATAAAGTACCCTGGACAACAAATTACTTTGCTGGCTGTGCCCCCAAAGCCTTCTAGCTTAAATTGTCCTGCCTCTAACTTCCAGGAAGGTGTAAGCCTAATATACTAAGCAGCCTCATTTTGCATCCTGGCTGTAGCTGGACAGCCAACCCGAGGGAAATCATAAAGGTTAGGCCAAACATTCTCGTTCTAGAGAATTTAAATTAAGTTGAAGAGGTACAAATTAAGGGTCACAATTCATGTGACCTACAAACTCCTGTGAAGCTAGGGTGGTCATAAATCAGAACAAGCCAGGGGCATATGCAGTCACAATTTCTGGGGAGCTGGGACCTCCTCCATGAGCACAAAGGTTGAGTAAGCACGGAGAAGCTAGGAAAGTGGCTCAGATGCAGAGGGGAGTGGGAATGAGCCTTCAGACCTCAGTCTATGGAGCTGCAGAGGAATACGTTTAGAGCTGGCCCCAGCCTCAGGGAGCTGACTCTGTGTTTTGTGCCTGGATATTCAGGATACCCTTTGTTCAGTAAATCTTTGTAGGCATTGCTTTCCATGACAGCCTTGACTAGGCTGAGGAGCCCTACAAGAAGCTTCCTGAGCTTGTCCTTGAAGGATGGATTTTTTTCTTGAAGGCTGAATTTTTTGCATTTGGAAATGGAAGGGAAAGATGAACAATACTAATTAAAGTTATCACCTACTGAGTATCTGCAATGTGTGTCAAGTACTTATAAACACGCTCTCACTTCATTCTCACCACAGCCCCAAGGAATAAATATCTTATTATCCCCGTGGAATCTGGTCTTCCCATTACAGATGAGAACTGCAGACTTTTAATGCATCCTAGATCAGGTAGGCAGTAGGGGAGCCTCAGAGCCACTTCTGGCCTGTCATGCTGCAGAGTTCTCTTGAACATTCTACTATAATGTTTCTAAGTTGGGAGAATAACAACAATAAAAAAACATCAGAATCAGAAAATTCACAATGAGTATGGGATAACCAGTGAGCACGCTGGCTTAATCATCACAGTGGTTGTTTCTCTGCTGGGAAGCAATGGGAAATAGGGAGCAGTATGGAGGTGTCAGGCTCAGTCAGACTACAGGGGCCAGGGAAGCTCAGCAGGTGAGTTTTCACTTCATACCACGTGCCATTTTGCAGGGATATTTCAATTTGTTGAGTGAAAAGGTAATTGGCACTATTAAAGCAAATACTTAAAAGTCTAGAATGGCTGCAATAAACCTAAAAGCTTATTGGAAAAAGGGAGTAAAGGGCTATGAGGCTAGGTTTATATCTCCACCCTTGACCTTGCCCCAAAGCTCTATAATTAATTAATTAATTAAACTTAGCATCACCAGGTAATGTCTCATGGCTGCTTCAAATATAAAATAACCCAGGAATATCTTGATTTTCTGACCAGATATGCACCCACTACTGCCTTCCTAGTAGGTACTGTCAACATCATCCACCTGGGTTCTTAAGGCCCAAACCTAGGAATTATACTTGATGCTTTATTTCCTTCTGCATGCCCCACATCCATGCCAAAAGAAATTCCTGTCGATTCTACTTCCAAATAATTTAGAATCCCAAGATTTGTCCTTACTTCTCCCACGCTGGTCCAAGACAAAATGACCATTCGCCTAGATCAGTGCACTAGCCTCTTGGGTGGATACTTGTCACCTTATTAGCTGTCTGACATATGAACCTTTTTTTACACTTAAAGAATGTGCCATGCAAAACTTGCTTCCTGCTATAGAGGCTGAAATCACAAGACACAAATTTCCCCAGCTTCTCTTCTTGCAGAACCTCAACAAACCAGAGACAACTGCCCAGAACCTTGAGTCTGAAGCCAGTGATTCTCTGGGCTCATTAATACACTGACCCAAAAATCACTTTCTGAGTAAACCAGAAAGCTGAATTTTTCTGCTTGTGACTAGGGACTTAATGAATAAAGTTCTCTAACGGGTACCCTTTCTTCACAGAGGAGTACGTGTACTAAATATGATCTTATATCTCCCTGCCTTCAAGCAACCAATGGAATCCTATCTCACCTAGGATCAGGGAAGACTCCTGAAATGCAATCATGTAGGACCTACAAGACCAAATGTGATCTGACCCGTGTGCCATATAACGCACTTCTTGACACTCTGCCCTGTTTCCTACATGTCATCCACACTGGCCTTCTTCATCTTCCTTCTGTAGGGTTCCTGCACTTGCCCTTCATTCAGCATGAATGATGCTCCCACAGATGTTCACATCCTCAACTCCTTTGTATCAGTCAGGTCTTAGCTCAGGTAAGAGCTCCTCAAACAACCCTTCCTTGACTGTCCCCATTGAATTAACCTTCCTCCAACCAGTCATGCTCTGGGAAATTGCCCAGCTTTCTTTCTTGAAACTTAGCACTCTTGGAAATTACCCTTTTTTTGCGGTACGCGGGCCTCTCACTGTTGTGGCCTCTCCCATTGTGGAGCACAGGCTCCGGACGCGCAGGCTCAGCGGCCATGGCTCACGGGCCCAGCCGCTCCACGGCATGTAGGATTCTCCCGGACCGGGGCACGAACCCGTGTGCCCTGCATCGGCAGGCGGACTCTCAACCACTGTGCCACCAGGGAAGCCCTTGGAAACTATCTTATTGTTTGATTCGTTGACTTAGTACTGCCTTCCCTCCCTCTGCGTACACACACACACACACACACACAGAGAAAGTTAAGGAGTTCAGATTTTGTCCATTTCTATATTCCACTGCCTAAAACAGAACCTAGCACATAGGAAGGCACTCTGTGAATAAGATGTAAATCTCAAAGAAGTTTTTAAAGCAAAAGGAAAACTAACAAATTTAATATCTATTTGACAAAAAAATTCAATACTTATTACTTGCAAGTATATAAGCCAGATAGGTAGAATAAAAATTATTCCATGGGAGATAGCTCAGAAGAACTGGGATAATGATACCATCATTTTTTAAAATGGACATTTGGAAGCCCCAAAACTCTCAAACACACAGTGTGAGCAAAATAGTTTGGGATTGTATTTGAGTGTATTACCTATCAGAATTCATGTTATCTGTAAAAGAAGTCATAAGAAAATTTTGATGAGGACAAAAAGGTTCAGAAGAATTTCAGATTGTCCATGAGGAGAATCAATCAGAGTTGGATACCTTGTTACAAAGGAGAATTTTAGACATCTAGGTCTTACTGAAGAGCTCAGGTCCTTGGAGAAACTCACAATGAGGGAAATAAGGGAAAGCCATACAATTCCAGGTAAGCTATTCATATGTGAATGCAGTTTCTGAATTGAATAGACATATGTGAGCACATATGACTAATTACCCAAGAAAATGCTCAAAGTAACCTTCTGTCCTCTGTGGAGGAGATGGAGGAGGAGCAGGAAGAAGAAGAGGGAAAGAATGCACTGTTGCTGCCCTCCTAGTAGGTACACACTTCTGCAAACTCGGGGTTGCATCACTGAATTTCTTCTTCCTCTTTTTCTCTCTCCACTGGAACACTTCTTTTCTTCTGTAATAAGTACGCTGATTTCCCTGAAAGTATTTCCATCCAAGCTCAAAACTCAAGAAAACATTTTTGTCACCCTCTTGCTCTTTTTGTTTCCCATACCACAGAATATACTGTGCAACTTATAATATAAAAGCATAAATATTCAACTCAACCTAATGGGAGATCGATACGACATTATCTTACTTACGGAAGCAATTTACTTGGTACATGTGAAATACCGCATGAGCTGTTGCAGATGTTCAGCCAGTACTGCAGAGATACCATAAGTAGCTTCTATTCTGGGCCTTTTAGATAATCAAATACAGTGTAAAGAAAGTAAAATTAGCAGCTAAGAAATTAAACATGACCCATAACTCATCTCCTAAGACAGATCAAAGAGTGTACTCAAACAGGTAAGCATCAGTAGTGGAAGTTAAGAAAGAAAATAATTTTCAGGGTATATCACAACAAAATTGCTAAAGTCAGGGGCCATATTTATGAGATAATTTCCTCTTTCCTGTAGGAATCAAATTCAAAATAGATGAAGGAATTACTTGGTAACAGTGGGGTGGTAAATCTGAGCTTCTTTTCTGAGCCCCAAGCAAGCAGAATGAAATAAACTTCATACAATAGTGGTATAAACAGATCCATCCAGCATATGCAATTTACTGACAACAAATCAATATGCTTTATGGATTCAGGTCTGACAAATCTTAATAGCAAACAAAAGATAATATTTCTCTGAATCAATTCTATACAACAGTGCAAAAAATCTCTCCCAAGCTTTTCTTTCTGAATACAATTCATCTCCTACCTATCTCAAACTGCTGACTCTCTGCAGTTATATTCTGATATAATCTTTGCAAGCTCCAAATAGCATAATTTTACCTGTGTATCACCAAAAAAAAAAAAAAAAAAAGGTGTCATGCAGGCTTCAGAAAGCTCTACATGGAATTGTAGAAGCTGACATGGGTTGTTAAAGATTCCTGGGTCAGTTTTCATTTATATAATTTTTATTTGAAAGAATAGCATTCAAAAATCCAGACACACAATTACCTTAGTGCTAGATTTTGCTAGATTCTGTCATGTTCAAAGGAAGAGATTTTATGCCAAATATATGCACCTGTAGTTAAATCACTTTCAGTTTCATGTTCTGCCAGTGTGTGTGAGGAGGAAGTTAGAAAATTTCCCTTGCCAAATGTGAGGGAAATGGATCCTGGGGCTATTTGTTAAGTTTTAGAGTTCTATATTTTATAGTGCAAAATATCAAAAAGTATCATGAAGTATGTTATTAACATTAACCTCTCTGGGAATGTAAGTTGGTACAGTTACTGTGGAAAACAGTATAGAGGTTCCTCCAAAAACTAAAAATAGAGGTACCATATGATCCTACCATCCCACTCCTGGGCATATATCTGGAGAAAACTATAATTTGAAAAGATACACCCCAATATTCATTGCAGCACAATTTTTTACAATAGCCAACACATGGAAACAACCTAAATGTCCATCAAGAAGAGGAATGGATAAAAGAGATGTGGTACATATATACATATATACAATGGAATATTACTCAGCCATAAAAAAGAACAAGATAATGCCATTTACAGCCACTGTAAACAGTGCTGCTGTGAACATTGGGATGCATGTGTTTTTTTGAATTATGGTTTTCTCAGGGTGTATGCCCAGTAGTGGGATTGTGGCATGATATTTTTAGTTTTTTAAGGAACCTCCATACTGTTTTCCATATGACTGTACCAATTTACATTCCCACCAATAGTGTATGAGGGTTCCCTTTTATCCACGGCCTTTCCAGCATGTATTGTTTGTAGATTTTTTTTTATGATGGCCATTCTGACTGGTGTGAGGTGATACCTCATTGTAGTTTTGATTTGCATTTCTCTAATAATTAGTGATGTTGACCATATTTTCATGTGTTTGTTGGTCATCTGTTATGTCTTCTTTGGGGAAATGTCTATTTAGGTCTTCTGCCCATTTTTGATTGGGTTGTTTGTTTGTTTGTTTGTTTGTTTTGATATTGAGCTGTATGAGTTGCTTGTATACTTTGGAGATTAATCCTTTGTCAGTTGCTTCAATTGCAAATATTTTCTCCCATTCTGAGGGTTGTCTTTTCATCTTGTTTATGGTTTCTTTTGCTGTGCAAAAGATTTTAAGTTTAACTAGGTCCCATTTGTTTATTTCTGTTTTAATTTTCATTACTCTAGGAGGTGGGTCAAAAAAGATGTTGCTGTGATTTATGTCATAGAGTCTTCTGCCTATGTTTTCCTCTAAGAGTTTTATAGTGTCTGGCCTTACATTTCGGTCTTTAATCCATTCTGAGTTTATTTTTGTGTATGGTGTATCACATTGATTGATTGCATATATTGAAGAACCCTTGCATCCCTGGGATAAACCCCACTTGATCATGGTGTATGATCCTTTTAATGTGCTGTTGGATTCTGTTTGCTAGTATTTTGTTGAGGATTTTTGCATCTATGTTCATCAGTGATATTGGCCTGTAATTTTCTTTTTTCGTGATATCTTTGTCTGGTTTTGGTAGCAGGGAGGTGGTGGCCTTATAGAATGAGTCAGGGAGTGTTCCACACTCTGCAATTTTTTGTAAGAGTTTGAGAAGGATAAGTGTTAGATCTTCTCTAAATGTTTGATAGAATTCACCTGTGAAGCCATCTGGTCCTGGACTTTTGTTTGTTGGAAGATTTTTAATTACAGTTTCAATTTCATTACTTTTGATTGGTCTGTTCATATTTTCTGTTTCTTCTAGTTCAGTCTTGGAAGGTTGTACTTTTCTAAGAATTTGTCCATTTCCTCTATATTGTCCATTTTATTGGCATATAGTTGCTTATATTATTCTCTTATGATCCTTTGTATTTCTATGGTGTCAGTTGTAACTTCTCCTTTTTCATTTCTAGTTTTACTGATTTGAGTCCTCTTCCTTTTTTTCTTGATGAGTCTGGCTAAAGGTTTATCAAATTTATCTTCTCAAAGAACCAGATTTTAGTTTTGTTGATCTTTGCTATTGTTTTCTTCATTTTTATTTCATTTATTTCTGCTCTGATCTTTATTATTTCTTTCCTTCTACTAAATTTGGGTTTTGTTTGTTCTTCTTTCTTGAGTTCCTTTAGGTGCAAGGTTATGTTGTTTATTTGAGATTTTTCTTGTTTCTTGAGGTAGGATTGTATTGCTATAAACTTCCATCTTGGAACTGCTTTTGCTGCATCCCATAGGTTTTGGGTAGTTGTGTTTTCATTGTCATTTGTTTCTAGGGATTTTTGAATTTCCTTTTTAATTTCTTCAGTGATCTCTTGGTTATTTAGTAGTGTGTAGTTTAGCCTCCATGCATTTGTATTTTTTGCAGTTTTTTTTTCTGTAATTGATTTCTAATCTCATAACGTTGGGGTTGGAAAAGATGCTTGATACAATTTCAATTTTCTTAAATTTACTTAGGCTCGATTTGTGACCCAAGATGTGATCTATCCTGGAGAATGTTCCATGAGCACTTGAGAAGAAAGTTTATTCTGCCACTTTCAGGTGGAATGTCCTATAAATGCCAATTAAGTCTGTTTGGTCTATTGTGTCATTTAAAGCTTGTATTTCCTTGTTAATTTTCTGTTTGGATGATCTGTCAGCTGGTTTAAGTGCGGTGCTAAAGTCCCCTACTATGATTGTGTTTCTGTCGATGTCTATTTTATGGCTGTTAGCATTTGCCTTATGTATTGAGATGATCCTATGTTGGGTGCATAAATATTTACAATTGTTCTGTCTTCTTCTTGGATTAATCCCTTGATCAATATCCAGTGTCCTTCCTTGTCTCTTGTAATAGTCTTTATTTCACAGTCTATTTTATCTGATATGAATATTGTTATTCCAGCTTTCTTTTGATTTGCATTTGCATGGAAATTCTTTTTCTATCCCTTCCCTTTTAGTCTGTATGGTCCCTAGATTGAAGTAGGTCTCTTGTAGACAGCATATATACAGGTCTTGTTTTTGTATCCATTCAGCTAGTCTGTGTCTTTTGGTTGGAGCATTTAATCCATTTACATTTAAGGTAATTATAGATATGTATGTCCCTATTACCATTTTCTTAATTGTTTTGGGTTTGTTCTTGTAGGCCTTTTTCTTTTCTTGTTTTTCCCACCTAGAGAAGTTCCTTTAGCATTTGTTGTAAGGCTGGTTTTGTGGTGCTGAATTCTCTTAGCTTTTTCTTGTCTGTAAAGTGTTTGATTTCTCTGTCAATTCTAAATGAGATCCTCACTGAGCAGAGTAATCTTGGTTTAAGTTTTTCCCTTTCATCACTTTAAGTATGTCTGCCAATCCTTCTGACCTGCAAAGTTTCTCCTGAAAAATCAGCTGATAACTTTATGGGTATTCCCTTGTTTGTTGCTTTTCCCTTGCTGCTTTTAATATTTTTTCTTTGTATTTAATTTTTGTTAGTTAGATTAATATGTGTCTCAGTGTGTTTCTCCTTGGGTTTATCCTGTATGGAACTCTCTGTGCTTCCTGGATTTGATTGATTATTTCTTTTCCCATGTTAAGGAAGTTTTCAACTATAGTCTCTTCAGGTATTTTCTCAGGACCTTTCCCTTTCTCTTCTTCTTCTGGGACCCCTATAAATCGAATGTTGGTGCGTTTGATGTTTCCCAGAGGTCTCTGAGACTGTCCTCAATTCTTTTCATTCTTTCCCCTTTATTCTGTTCCTTGGCAGTTATTTCTACCTTTCTATCATCCAACTCACTTCTTCTTTCTTCTGCCTCAGTTATTCTGCTGTTAATTCCTTCTGGTGTATTTTTCATTTCAGTTGTGTTGTTCATCACTGATGGTTTGTTCTTTAGTTCTTCTAGATCCTTTTAAAGTATTTCTTGTATTTTCTCCATTCCTTTCCCTAGATCTTGGAGCATCCTTATTATCATCACTCTGACTTCTTTGTCAGGTAGCTTGCTAATTTCCTTTTCACTTATTTGGTATTGTGGGATTTTACCTTGCTCCATTATCTGCAGTGTATTTCTATGTCATTTCATTTTGTCTAACCCACTGTGTTTATGGTCTTGGTTCAGCAGGCTGCAGGGTCATAGTTCCTCCTTCTTCTGTTCCTCCTGCTGAGTGAGGTTGGTCCAGTGGCTTGTGCAGGCTTCTTGGTGGGAGGGCCTGGTGCCTGTGCTCTGTTGGGTGGAGCTGAGTCTTTTTCCTCTGATGGGCAGGGTTTCATCAGGTGGTGTGTTTTGGGATGTATGTGAGTTTAGTATGACTTTAGGCAGCCTGTATATTGATGGATGGGGTTGTGTTCCTGTCTTGCTGGTTGTTTGGTGTGAGGTGTTTAGCACTGGAGCCTGCAGGCAGTAGCGTGGGAACAGGTCTTGGTGTTGATATGGATACCTTCAGGAATGCACACTCTGATTAATATTCCCTGGGCCCAGAAATTCTCTGGTGTTCCAGAATACTGGACTCCATGTTCCTACCCTGGATGCCCAGGCCTGATCCCTGGTCAGGGAACCAGAGCCCACAGGCTGCACAGTGCAGCCCTCCCCCCACAAAAAAAGAAAAACAAAACAAAACACACACACACACACACACAAAACAACAAAAAACAAAACAAAAGGAGGCAAACAAAGCTCAGGGCAAATAACATGAATGGCAGCAAACAAACAGCAGCAACAGCAACATAGCACACACTCATACACACACACACACACATACCCAGAAAAGAAACAAAAACAAGGGAACAGACAACCAAACTAGAAAATTCTAATATGAGAACTGTTGATAAGGATTATACTAATGAAAGCAAAGAATGAAAAACAAAATAGAAATAGGGACAAGCAAATAACATCAACACCAACAGCAGCAACAAAAAAGCAAATAAAAGATAGAATGCACACCTAAAAACAATTTAAAAAAAAAGGAAAAAGGAAAAAACAACTGAACAAAACGAAACAAACCAACAAAGAATAATAGTAGTAAGAATATTTTCCTGGGGCCGCCTCCCCAGGAGGCCTTGCAGTACCTCTAGGGAGGTCTCTAGACCTGCTGTGGACACTGTGGGCCCAGCTCAGACTCTGACCTGGTCCGATTCCCGTGTGTACTTGCCAGCAAAGTCCAGTGTTGTGAAGGCCAGACTGGTCTCAGATGTTGAAACACTCATTGTCTATTCAGGTATTCCACAAATGAAGGGTTTATCCAGCTGATCTTGGGGATTTGATTCACAGCTTGTGCTGTTACATGGAAAGAGTTGTCTTTCTCTTCCTTAATTGCACTGCCTCTCAGATTCAGTTTTGGTTTTAACACCACCTCTGCGTGTGTGTCACCCTCAGGCATCTGGTCCCTGCCCAGGTGAGTGGGAGCAAAAGCAGTGCTGCTTGGAGTACACTTGGGTACTCCCAGTACCTGCAGTGGTGGGAGCTGGCATATGGGAGCATCAATGGCCTCGCCAACTGCACACCTCTCAACGATGGTGCCTTGCTTTCCAGGCAGACCCTGCTTCCTCTAGGGGCATTCCACGTGTCCCCTCACTCCTGTCCCTCCTACTGTATCTGCAAGTTGAAATAGATGTATCCACTACTGTAGTTGGAGACTTCAACACCCCTCTTTATCAGAAATGGATAGATCCATTTGGAGAGCAAGCAGACAATTAGTAAGCAAATAGTACATTAAAATTGATGGGATATATATTCAACTGAACATATGTACAATCAACTGGATATAAGGGACATCTATGGACTAGTTTATTCAATAACAGCAAAAAGCACATTTGTCTCAGGTTCACATGGAACATTCACCAGGATGGACCACATTATGGGCCACAGAGTTACCTTAACAAACTTAAAAGAATAGAAATCACACAATATCTATTCTCAGTCAACCATGCAATTAAGGTAAAATAGGCATCAGAACACCAGCTGGAAAAATTCCCAAATAGTTGGATATTAAAAAACATACTTCTAAATAACACATGGGTGAAAGAAGAAATCTCAAGAGAAATAAATATTTTGAACTAAATGAATATAAAAACATAACATCAAATTAGTGGAATGCAGTGAAAGCAGTGCTGGAAGTCCTAGCTAATGTAATAAGACAAGAAACAGAAACAAAGGGCATATATATTGGGAAGGAAGAAATAAAACAGTCTTTGTATGCAGATGGCATGATCATCTATGTAGAAAATCCAAAAGAATTAACAAAATAATCTCCTGGAACTAATAAATGATTATAGCAGGATTACAAGTTCCAATGTTAATATACAAAAGTCAATCATATTTCTATATACCAGTAATGAACAAGTGGACATTGAAATTTACACACAGCATTGTATACATTAACACCATCAAAAATGAAATATTTAGGTATAAATCTAACAAAGTGTGTATTGAATTTATATGAATAAAACTCCAGAACTCTGATGAACATAGATAAAGAAAAACTAAATAAATGGAGAGAGATCCCATGTTCTGGAATAGAAAGAGTCAGTATTTTTAAGACATCAGTTCTTCCCAAAATGATCTATAGATTCAATTCAATCCCAATCAAAATCCCAGGAAGATACTTTGTGAATATCAACAAACCAATTCTAAATTTTGTATGAAGGGGAGTGACCAAGATGACAGATTAGGAAGACCCTGAGCTAACCTCCATCCAAGGGTGCACCCAAATTACAGCTATTATGGAGAAACTATTGATGAGAGTGACCTGAAGACTAGCAGAAAAGATTGTTCACAACTAAAGATACAAAGAAGGAACCACAATGAGATGGGTAGGAGGGGCAAAAACATGGTATATTCAAGACCCATACCCCCAGGTAGGTGACCCACAGATAGGAGGATAATCACAATTGCAGAAATTCTCCCCAAGGAGCAAAGGGCCCAAGCCCCATGTTGGACTCCCAGGAGGATCCTGCAGTGGGAAGATGAGCTGCCAGAATGTCTGGTTGAGGGTAGGGCTTGCACACAAGAGAACAGGAAGGCTGCAGGAAACAGAGCCCCTGTCTAAAAGGCACACACAAACTCTCACAGGCTCCAAGCCCCAGTGCAGAGACAGTAATTTGACAGGAACCTGAGTCAGACCCATCTGGTGATCTTGGAGAGCCTCCCAAAGAGGCAGGATGCAACAGGGACTCCTCCTGGGGAATAGACATTTATGACAGCCTATTTGGGGATCTCGTTCTACCACAAGGATACTGGTGCTGGAAAGTGCCACTTTGGAGTCCTCCCCCTAGCCCAACAGCATCATGGGCTCACCTGCCCACTAGCCAGTCAGCAGCAGTTCCAGAAGCCCCAGGTCAAGCAGTCCGCCACCTGGGGACACAGCCCAACACCGGATCTTCATTTTAAACAGAAATTAAACATTCCTGCTCTGGGAAAGACACTGTATTCTACTACAATGGTGGATACAGGCCATAATGCATTTTCCAAACCCAAGACGTGTAGAACACTGAGACTGAATTCAGCTGTCAACTATGGTCTCTGAGTAATAATGATGTATATGTAGGTTCATCCCTTGTAACAAATCATCCCACTCTGGTGGGAGATACTGATAACAGAGTAGGTTATCCTGGTGAGGGACAGGGGAACATGGAACTCTCTGTACCTTCTGGTCAAGTTTGCTGAGAATCTCAAACTGCTCTAAAAATAAAGCTTATTTTTAAAAATGTGGTCACGAGAGAAGTTAGAAGATACACCAAAAGATTCAGAGACTGATGTACCGGCCTTGTAAATGGAGGAACCATAAAATGAAGCCCCACAAGCTCTTCCTTCTAAGGTCCTACATCTTTCAGTGTGAGGGTCTATCAAGCCTGAAGTTCCTACCTTGGTTGCTAAGATTTCTATGCTTTCCAACTTCTCTTATTGCTTCTTGTATATTTAAAGCTTACCCTGTCACTAGCGCTTGAATTACTGAGAGTCTCTATTCCCCGTAACAATAAAAATGTTAAGGAAGATGAAAGAAAAAATAAGAAGGAGTGCTGAGAGAGGAAGAGAAAAAATGGAAAACATGGTATTTTGGATGTGAAAGAAACAGAGAATTTCAAGGAATAAATAATTTGTTAGTGTTGTGATGTGTCACAAGTATAGTCAAGTATGAAAAACTTGAAAAGTGCCTAACGTCCATACAATTGAAATGCCATAAATGTGTGTGTGTGTGCATGTGTGTGATGAAGTACACACATGTGCATATGCATACATAGCTGTGGGGTGGCAGTGAGGACAGACAGTGGAGGAGGGGACAGGGTAGGAGCTGATGACAGGGTGCACTGATTTAAATACAGATTTTTAACCCTGACAGTAAATGAACACATATGACCTGAATTTGTAAAGTTTTCCTGTACCTTTAAGAATGTGAAATTTTCAATGAGATGTCTCCAGTCCCGAGATCTGTTTAAATGTTGCCTGAACATCACTAACAAAATCATTTCTGCAGATTTCTATAATCTGACTCACTAATAGTTTTCTATTTTGTGATAACAATTCACCACAGCTTTAGTGTCTTAGATGCACACAAAGTGTGTTATCTTACAGTTCTGTAGGTCAAAAGTCTGAAGCAGGTCTCATTGGGCTAAAATCAATAGGTCACTGGGCTGTGTCGTTTTCTGGAGCCTCTAGGAGAGTCTGCTTGCCCTGGACTTCTGGTCCTTCCTTCATCTGAAAAGTGAGTAATGGTGCACTGTCACATCACATCACTAACTTCCTCCCCTAACTCTTCCTCTGGCTTTAAGCAGCCTTGGGATGAAGTACTGGGCCCTGAAATTAACCCAGGGTAATTCCTCTATTTTAAATCAGCTGATTAGCAACCATAATCCCATGACAAACCTTAATTCCCCTTTGATGTATAACAAATCCTATCCTGGATCCTGGGATGAGGATGCGGATGTCTTTGGGAGCTCATCGCTGTGTCCACCACACTCCTGGGTCCACCTTCTGGGGTGTTGCACCAGCTCATCCATTTCAATCCATTCAACATAGCATTTAACACTTATTTAGTGCTGCCTGTATGCCAGGCATGTGACGTAACCACACAGAACACATGTGTGGGCGGGCAAGGAGGGTAGGGGCGTTCACTCTAATTTCTGTGTATCTGAAACCTCCCACCCCTACTTCATCTCAGACGTGCAGTTCACCGAGTTGTCCTCCTGCCCTATGGATTTTTAGCCAAAAGAAAATATTTCTTCTGCTGCGAAAGAATCTCTGAGAATACAGTTTCTTCCCCACTGCGTGCATATGCCACATCGTCACTGCTGTTGTGCTTGTGGAAGCCGATAATTCCATTTTTAACGAATAATTATGTTGTTCTCTAATTAGATAAAAAGTATTTTAAATTCTGGAAGTTAATATGGGTACTTTTCCATGAATATATTGTGCTGAAGTAGGACCAGGCTTCTTTAGGGGGCTTTCTATTTCTGTTTCCAGGTAAACTTCATTATTATTGCTGTAGCTTTGGAAGAAGTGGGATGCTGTTCCCATGGCAACACATAGATGTTAGAAGCCTCCTTCATAGCTCTCACCCTAACTCCTCTTTCTCTCACACTCTTCCATCCTCCCCTTCCTTCCTCCTTCCCTCCTTCAAACAAAACATTATCAAGACACTCATATATTCAGAATTTTTTCCCCTCTAGCCTTCTTTTCTATAAATGCTGTGAAAATAAGAAGTACATTTTTCTATAAAAGTTCTTTAGAAAATAGTCACTAGGCAAAACAAAGCAGTTCCACATATTTTTCTGCATCTTCAGATTTGGTGTTTTAAATTTAAGTGCATGTGAACAAACACCATTCCAGTTCAAAGGACCTAGGAAATAAATATTTTATGCAGAAAAAGATTAAATTTTTTAAATGCATATTTATGGCCTATTACTTGACATTTGGATTTAATGAAAGAATGGAAAGCAAGGACTAAATCAAGATAAAAGCTTTTACTATTCTTTCCAGCAAAGGAATGTCCTTATCATAAACTAACCAGAACTTGAATTCTTTTCCATTTTCTGAGATCAAGCATTCCATTCACCCGTAGACTTCTTTCTTCTAAGAATATGAATTATTACCAAGGATGTATAAGATATCTACAGATCAGAGAGATCGGAGATGCACATTGGTCCAGAGGATAAAATTTCACATCAATTAATTAGAGATAAAGCAAGGAACAGCCATTTAATATTTATTTATTTTTCAATGCAGAAAGGGAATTGGTGTTAATCAAAAATTCAGTCTTTGATAACAATGAACACAGGACAGGACATTAAAATGCCTTTCCTTTAAATTGATACCTTGGTGTTCCTTCATTCTGTGGTACAATTAGTGACTATGACACAGCTACTTCTGGAGTCACTCGGCACTTGTCTTCCCAGTGAAATGCAGGGAATCCCAGGGCTTGGCTAACCACTCGTGACAGCAGAAACCCACTTCCGCCAAAGCATTTGTGCTGCCTCCTTCAGATGCCCCCTTTCTGTGACTTCTCTCCCTCCTACCACCTTTCCCACAAATATTGCTTGCCCAGCCTACATCAGGAGCTGTGTTCTGATGATTCAAAGGTAAAAAGATTCATAAAAGATCTGGTTCCTTCCTCCACAGTTAAGTCAAGTGGGGAGAGAGACATATGCGTGGCTTTCAAATATTTGAAAGAATGTTTTAAATTCTCCATAATAAAAAAACACACATTATTTTTCAACCTAGTAGACACATACATTGGGGGGAAAATGATTCACAGAGCTGTACTTATTGTTATTCATGATATACTCTGATATTTTCTATTTTATTTTTTCTATTACTTTTTTTCATGCCAATCTATTAAATTGTTTTAAGGATCCACCATGTTTCAGATCAAAGCTGGAAAAATATGGCCTTAAACAATGTATGCAGACAACAAAATTCCAAAGGACAGGGACATAGTACTTTGTATTTACTATGCAGCCCCAAATGCTTTTCAAACTCCATAGCACAGGTTAGGTAACATAACCCAACATAAGCCTGTTGGATGGATGGATGGATGGATGGATGGAAGAAAAGAAGGAATAAACATTTCCAGTAGTCCCTAACACTTCATAAATAATCAGAAAAAAAAGCTTTATTGGAGATCGAGGACTCGAGATGAGATGTAAGTTTTTCAGAGAAAATTATTACCTAACTGCCTGCAAAGGTCCAAAGCCTTGAGAGGTCAAGGAATTTCGGGATATAACAAATAAACCAGAATGCCGACCCTGTTATTTTTCAAGGCGATGAACTCATTTGGCCCCTTAGCTTTTTATGAGTTACCCATATACTGATGATGCCCAGATTTATACCTTCAGCTCCAACCTCACCCTGAGCACCCAATACTTATTTTCAGCTGTCTCCTTAAATCTCCACTTGGATACCCAATACTCAAGCCACGCTTAACACTTCCCAAGAAAAATCCTCTATATCCTACTCTTCCCATCTTACTTCCTTCCCATCTGACATTAACGGAATCACCATCCACACAGTCAATGAGCCAAACTTAAGTCTTCCTTGAGAGCCTTATTTCATAATCTCTACTTGTTATTGATCAATAAATCTTTTGCCTCCATCTTTAAGATCCATTGGAACTGGTGGAATTCTCATTAGCTCATCTGCTACCACTTTGCCCAAATCACGATAATCTTTTGACCAGATGACTGCATTTGTACTCTAACTGATCTCTTTTGCCTCTTTTTTTGTAAGTACTGCCTTTCAAAAAAACCCACAAAGTGTCTAGAGGAATCTTTTTAAAGGGTAAATCTTACCTCCCTTGCTTAATATTCCATGTTAGCTCCCCATTGCACTTAGAAGCAATTAAAATACTTATTCAATCTGACAGATTCCTCCATATATAATAGTAATGGTGATTAGATTCTAAAGCCAGACCACTTGTGTTAGTAACAGATTCTGCCACTTACTAGCAATACATTTTTCCATATGATCTTGGCTGAGCCATTTATTTTCTCCTTCTTCAGTGTCCTAATTTGCAAAATAGTGATTAATAATAGTACCTTTGTCACAGGCATAGGATTAGAAATAAATTAGTTAATGTTTGCTTGAAATAATGTTTGGTCCATTGTGTGTGTTATATATTATTATTATGTTATTGCCCTTCTTGCTAATAGAATAGCTATTATTATACACTATCTGGCTCTGTTGACTTTTAAAATTTTACCTTAAACCAGTCCACTCTACCCACTCCCAGCAATGTTCCAGCTACTCTGGCCTTGGCTTGAGGAGGAGGTGCAGTCTTTACACTTGTTCTTCTCTCCTGGAACTTCTCTTACCCCTGCTGTTTGTGTAAATTGATCCGTTCAAGTCTTAGTTCAGATATCACTTCGTCTGGAAGATGCCCCCTCACCACCCTACCTGAAGCAGCCCTTATTCCCTCTCCACACTTCAGTCACTCTATTCCATACACCCTTTAGTTTTCCTCAGAACATATACTATGTATTTTGTTAATTTGCTATTTTGTAGGGAATGGTTTGTTTATTATTCCTTCTTGCCCTTGGAAATGTAAGTTTCTTTAATGAAAAATACAATAACTACTCAGAATGTATTTGTAAAATGACTATGTATGTATGTGTATATATATTTGACTACGTATAATACTGTATATGTATTCATATATTATATATACACCTACATACACGTATATACATATTCAAGTATAAATATATTAAATTCATGAAAGAGAACTGCAAGAGTCATCGTTAGACAGGTTCTATGGCTTTTGGAAAGAGATTTCATTGTATTTCATAAGTCTGGGAGTGCCATTAAAGAAATTAAAGCACGGAAGAAAAGTGATGAGATTTTCAAGTTAGAAAGGACTCTGGCAGCAGAGTTGAGAATGGTTTGGACTGGACAACGCTGAAGGACATTATATCAGTTAGAGGTCGTTTGAAAAAAAATCCATTTGAGATAAGTGTCTAAACTGCTGAGTCAGTAGAAATAAAACTGGGAGCCACTATTCAAGAGACGCTGACGTACAATTGCTGTTCCCTAGTCCTCACTTGCCAGGAAGCACAAAGGTGTGGGGTTCTGTCTGCTCAAAGGAAGTCAGTTGTGTTCCCAATTGCAGCCAATTGGGAGGTCCTGATCCTGAGGTCCATCAGGAGAACAGATGGGGATTAAATACATGGATTCAATGGAGCCTGTCCACCTAGAGTCTGACGGAGGGTCCTTCCCTTGTGAGACTCAAAGATGAGAGCATCCCAGTGAGATCGTAGCTCCGGTCTTTTGCTGCCCCTGCCTCAGCCCTTGTGGGTCACCGTGGTCCTGCTCAGCCCACACTCTGCCCCCTGCAGGAGTGGGCAGGTTGCTTGGGCCACGAATGTATTAAATCTGGGACCAAAACTCCTTGCACCCTTCTGGTCCCACCTCTCACTATGACACACAGGACCAAGGTTTTCACTTATTCGAGTTAACTTTCACCCATCCTCTTCTTTCTCCCTTCAGTTCAGCTTCCATTTAGCGTCCCCTATCAATCAAAAGCGTCTGAAATCCAAAGTGTACCATATTCCAATCCTTATTCAGTAGGCTGTGAGTCCCAGATGCATTCATGAATGGGTTCAGCTTGTAATTTACTCTTTTTCTTAATTGAAGTACAGTCGATTTACAATGTTGTGTTAGTTTCAGGTGTACAGAAAAGTGACTCAGTTATACATACATATATATCTTTTTCAGATTCTTTTCCATTATAGGTTATTATAAGATATTGAGTAGAGTTCCCTGTGCTGTATGGTAGGTCCTTGCTGGTTACCTATTTTATATATAGTCGTGTATATCTGTTAATCCCAAATTCCTAATTTATCTCTCTCCCCTCCTTTCCCCTTTGGTAACCATAAGTTTGTTTTCTATGTTTGTGAGTCCATTTCTGTTTTTTAAACAAGTTCATTTGTATTATTTTTTAGATGCCACATATAAGTGATATCATATAATATTTGTCTTCCTCCGTCTGACTTACTTCACTTAGTACGATAATCTCTAGGCCCATCCATGTTGCTGAAAATGGCATTACTTCATTCTTTTTATGGATGAGTAATATTCTATTGTATATATGTACCACATCTTCTTTATCCATTCCTCTGTCAATGGACATTTAGGTTGTTTCCATGTCTTGGCTATTGTAAATAGTGCTGCAGTGAACACTGGGGTGCATGTATCTTTCCAAATTAGAGTTTTGCCTGGATATATGCCCAGGAGTAGGTATGCTGGATCATATGGTAGTTCTATTTTTAGTTTTTTAAGGAACTCCCATACTGTTCTCCATAGTGGCTGTATCAATTTACATTCCCACCAACAGTGCAAGAGGGTTCCCTTTTCTCCACATCTTCTCCAGCATTTATTGTTTGTAGATTTTTTGATCATGGCCATTCTGACCAGTGTGAGGTGATATGAGGTGATACTTCATTGTAGTTTTGATTTGCATTTCCCTAATAATTAGTGATGTTGAGCATCTTTTCATGTGCCTGTTGGCCATCTGTATGTTTTATTTGGATAAATGTCTATTTAGGTCTTCTGCCCATTTTTGATTGGGTTGTTTGTTTTTTAGATATTAACCTGTATGAGCTGTTTATATGTTTTGGAAATTAATCCCTTGTCAGTAGCATCGTTTGCAAATATTTTCTCCTAGTCCTTAGGTTGTCTTTTAACTTTCATTTTATATGACATAAGGAATTAAGAGGGTGGGTCTGAGTTGCCACTAAGAGGATCCTATAGCCCCCTGCAGGTGAGCTCTGGGGCGGGGCAGGGAGGCGCACCATATCCTTGTGCTGCCATCTGTTTCTATTTTGCAAATAAGTTCATTTGTATTATTTTTTAGATGCCATATATAAGTGATATCATATAATATTTGTCTTCCTCTGTCTGACTTACTTCACTTAGTGTGATAACCTCTAGGTCCATCCATGTTGCTGCAAATGGCATTATTTCACATATTTTTATGGCTGAGTAGTATTCCATTGTGTATGTGTGTGTGTATGTGTGTGTATACCATATCGTCTTTATCCATTCATCTGTGGATGGACTTTTAGGTTGCTTCCATGTCTTGGCTATTGTAAATAGTGTTGCAATGAATATTGGGGTTAATAAGCTACAAAATTTAAAAGACTAGTTGGTCCAGAATAGCTTGAGAACCTCAAAGGAAAACAATGTTGCCTAACCCCACATGCTGGCCTGTCAGATTTGCACTGTGGCTCTGTCAAAATACAATTAAAGTGGATGTTAAAGTGAATAAGGGATTATGTAGGATTCCCATATTTTGGGATAGATGGCTAGAAGGATGGTAGAGTTATTTACCAAAAGAGGTATTAATAAGTCATAGATGGGGCAAGGTTTTTTTGAATATTTATTTTTAGGGGCCCTTGAGATACATAAATATATGTATACCTTCAAGATAGAGTTACAGATGTGTTTTGTTACATACAAAACCCTATGATATAGGCTTCAAAGCTGTTACATATCATCCCTATATCTTATAGGAGAGATGTCAACCTAAACCAAATGTCAACAAGCTAGTTAACATATACTTAAAACTAGAAGCTGTATTTTCCCCTCTGCTCTAGGTTTTTGCTTTTACTACACTATGCTGCTCACGAATCTCAGGACCTAACTTTCAAGGTAATTTCCCCACACATTGTTCTTGTTTGCTTCCTCTAAAATAAAACTTGTAATTGTTCTCTATCATGACTTTTTTGTATCAAGAAGACTTGATGTGTGCAATATTAAGAGAGCAGTAGGTAAAGTGAAAGCACCCCAGTCCCACAGACTCTATGAGCTCTTCAAGCTCTGCCTGTTGGTCTCAGGAAATGCTGTTAAACATCCATTACTTTGAACCCTATATTACAAATTCTACTTTTCTTATCTCTATACTCACAATTTCTTTGCAGTAATAACTTTCTCTTAATATGGGTAATGCAATGCATTAAGAGTTCCGTATTTATTTTTGGCTTTATTGATTTCTGACAAAACCCTAATTATGGGTCATTTGAGGAAAGAGAAGAGGTTCATGAATGTCCTTTCACTAGACAAATATTTAGAGATGCAGACATTCCCTGTGTAATCTCCTAACGTAGAATTGGAAAAGATAATTGTCAGGCCACCATAGGTCTCCCACCTTCCTCTGGCAGTGGCTGTTTCAGGGATGATCTCACTCTTAGAGGGTGGTTCCCAGAAACCATCAAACGCAAACCTGGCCGAGAAAGTGCACTCATACCTGATAGAACAGAGGAAGCAGTTCAGAGAGTCTGTGGATGCTATTTCATCCCAATGTCTAGATTCATAAAATTGGGTTACAGTTAGCCAGAATCGGGGTTATGCCAAAGCTATTGCCAAGATATGTGGAAACTTAATAGAAGTCCTAGAGGTCTCTGACCAAATGTGACCCTCCTTAACTATAGGAAGGCTACCCTGACCCTTTCTGAATGACGTATTAGGCTAAACTTTGGCAATAGAACAATCAGGACTGTTCGCAGGGGAGCCCAGCCCTTTCTGCAGATGTGCTCACCTCCTTCCACAGAGCCCTGCCGATGCTTCCTTCCTCAGCTTCACCTTGTGAGGAGCACAGGGCACAGGTCCCAAACGTAAAACAAAACAGAGCGAAGAAATAGAAGCAGAAAACCGATCCACCCCCGGACCCAGGCTGGGCTCTGAGTTTGTCCCACTTCAACTCTGGCCAGTTTCTCAACCCATCCCGGAAAAGAAGTGCTCAAAGAAAGTCTGAAAGCTCATAACACAAATGTTACAGAGCTAAGATCCAGGGACTCGCCCACCACCTCCGGAGGCAGTGAGAAAGCAGCGAGCTCGCTGGACTTAGCAGCAGCGAGAGAGAGGGGGAAGATGGCGGAAGAGTAAGATGCAGAGATCACCTTCCTCCCCACAGATACACCAGAAATACATCTACACATGGAACAACTCCTACACAACACCTACTGAACGCTGGCAGAAGAACTCAGACCTCCCAAAAGGCAAGAAACTCCCCACGTACCTGGGTAGGGCAAAAGAAAAAAGAATAAACAGAGACAAAAGGATAGGGACGGGACCTGCACCAGTGAGAGGGAGCTGTGAAGGAGGAAAGGTTTCCACACACTAGAAGCCCCTTCGCGGGCGGAGACTGCGGGTGGCGGAGGGGGGAAGCTTCGGAGTAGCGGAGGAGAGCACAGCAACAGGGGTGCAGAGGGCAAAGCGGAGAGATTCCGGCACAGAGGATCGGTGCCCTCAGGCACTCACTAGCCCGAGAGGCTTGTCTGCTCACCTGCCGGGGCGGGCGGGACTGGGAGCTGAGGCTCGGGCTTCGGTCGGAGCGCAAGGAGAGGACTGGGGTTGGCGGCGTGAACACGGCCTGAAGGGGGTTAGTAGGCCACGGCTGGCCGTGAGGGAGTCCGGGAAAAAGTCTGGAGCTGCCGAAGAGGCAAGAGACTTTTTCTTCCCTCTTTGTTTCCTGGTGCGCGAGGAGAGGGGATTCAGAGCGCCGCTTAAAGGAGCTCCAGAGACGTGCGCGAGCCACGGCTAAAAGCACGGACCCCAGAGACGGGAGTGGGACACTGGGTCTGCTGCTGCCACCGCCAAGAAGCCTGTGTGTGAGCACAGGTCACTGTCCACGTCCCCCTTCCGGGGAGCCTGTGCAGCCCGCCCCCACCAGGGTCCCGGGATCCAGGGACAACTTCCTCGGGAGAACACACGGCGCGCCTCGGGCTGGTGAAACGTCACGGTGGCGTCTGCTGCCGCAGGCTCGCCCCGCCTCCGTGCCCCTCCCTCCACCCCGGCCTCAGGGAGCCAGAGTCCCCGAAGCGACTGCACTTTTAACCCCGTCCTGTCTGAGCGAAGAACATTAGCCCTCCGGCGACCTACACGCAGAGGCGGGGCCAAATCCAAAGCTGAACCCCCGGAGCTGTGTGAACAAAGAAAAGAAAGGGAAATCTCTCTAAGCAGCCTCAGGAGCAGCGGATTAAATCTCCACAATCAACTTGATATACCTGCATCAGTGGAATACCTGAATAGACAACGAATCATCCCAAATTGAGGAGGTGGACGTTGAGAGCAAGATTTATTATTTTTTCCCCTTTTCCTCATTTTGTGAGTGTGTATGTGTATGCTTCTGTGTGAGATTTTGTCTGTATAGTTTTGCTTTCACCATTTGTCCTAGGATTCTATCCACCCATTTTTTTTTAATTTATTTTCTTAATAATTATTTTTTATTTTAATAACTTTATTTTATTTTACCTTACTTTATTTTCTTTTCTTTTATCCTCTTTCTTTCTTTCTACTTTTTCTCCCTTTTATTCTGAGCCGTGTGGATGAAAGGCTCTTGGTGCTGCAGCCAGGAGTCAGGGCTGTGCCTCTGAGGTGGGAGAGCAAACTTCAGGACACTGGTCCACAAGAGACCTCCCAGCTCCACGTAATATCAAATGGCGAAAATCTCCCAGAGATCTCCATCTCAACACCAACACCCAGCTTCACTCAACGACCAGCAAGCTACAGTGCTGGACACCCTATGCCAAACAACTAGTAAGACAGGAACACAACACCACCCATTAGCAGAGAGGCTGCCTAAAATCATAATAAGTCCACAGACACCCAAAAACACACCACCAGACGTGGACCTGCCCACCAGAAAGACAAGATGCAGCCTCATCCACCAGAACACAGGCACTAGTCCCCTCCACCAGGAAGCCTACACAACACACTGAACCAACTTTAACCACTGTGGACAGAAACCAAAAACAATGGGAACTACGAACCTGCAGCCTGCAAAAAGGAGACCCCAAACACAGTAAGATAAGCAAAATGAGAAGACAGAGAAACACACAGCAGGTGAAAGAGCAAGATAAAAACCCACCAGACCTAACAAATGAAGAGGAAATAGGCAGTCTACCTGAAAAAGAATTCAGAATAATGATAGAAAAGATGATCCAAAATCTTGGAAATAGAATAGAGAAAATGCAAGAAACATTTAACAAGGACTTAGAAGAACTAAAGATGAAACAAGCAACGATGAACAATACAATGAATGAAATTTAAAATACTCTAGAAGGGATCAATAGCAGAATAACTGAGGCAGAAGAATGAATAAGTGACCTGGAAGATAAACTAGTGGAAATAACTACCTCAGAGCAGAATAAAGAAAAAACAATGAAAAGAACTGAGGACAGTCTGAGACCTCTGGGACAACATTAAATGCACCAACGTTCGAATTATAAGGGTTCCAGAAGAAGAAGAGAAAAAGAAAGGGACTGAAAAAATATTTGAAGAGATTATAGTTGAAAACTTCCCTAATATGGGAAAGGAAATAGTTAATCAAGTCCAGGAAGCACAGAGAGTCCCATACAGGATAAATCCAAGTAGAAACATGCCAAGACACATATTAGTCAAACTATCAAAAATTAAATACAAAGAAAATATATTAAAAGCAGCAAGGGAAAAACAACAAATAACACACAAGGGAATACCCATCAGGTTAACAGCTGATCTTTCAGCAGAAACTCTGCAAGCCAGAAGGGAATGGCAGGACATTTTAAAGTGATGAAGGAGAAAAACCTACAACCAAGATTACTCTACCCAGCAAGGATCTCATTCAGATTTGATGGAGAAATTAAAATCTTTACAGAAAAGCAAAAGCTGAGAGAGTTCAGCACCACCAAACCAGCTTTACAACAAATGCTAAAGGATCTTCTCTAGGCAAGAAACACAAGAGAAGGAAAAGACCTATAATAAAAAAACCCAAAACAATTAAGAAAATTGGAATAGGAACATACATATCGATAATTACCTTAAATGTAAATGGATTAAATGCTCCCACCAACAGACACAGATTGGCTGAATAAATACAAAAACAAGACCCATATATACGCTGTCTACAAGAGACCCACTTCAGACCTAGAGACACATACAGACTGAAAGTGAGGGGATGGAAAAAGATATTCCATGCAAATGGAAACCAAAAGAAAGCTGGAGTAGCAATTCTCATATCAGAAAAAATAGACTTAAGAATGAAGACTATTAGAAGAGACAAAGAAGGACACTACATAATGATCAAAGGATCAAACCAAGAAGAAGATATAACAATTGTAAATATTTATGCACCCAACAGAGGAGCACCTCAGTGCATAATGCAAACACTAACAGCCAAAAAAGGGGAAATCGACAGTAACACATTCATAGAAGGGGAATTTAACACCCCACTTTCACCAATGGACAGATCATCCAAAATGAAAATAAATAAGGAAACACAAGCTTTAAAAGATACATTAAACAAGATGGACTTAATTGATATTTATAGGACACTCCATCCAAAAACAACAGAATACACATTTTTCTCAAATGCTCATGGAACATTCTCCAGGATAGATCATATCCTGGGTCACAAATCAAGCCTTGGTAAATTTATAAAATTGAAATTGTATCAAGTATCTTCTCCGACCACAACACTATGAGACTAGATATCAATTACAGGAAAAGATATGTAAAAAATACAAACACATGGAGGCTAAACAATACACTACTTAGTAACCAAGTGACCACTGAAGAAATCAAAGAGGAAATCAAAAAATACCTAGAAACAAATGACAATGGAGGCACGACGACCCAAAACCTATGTGATGCAGCAAAAGCAGTTCTAAGAGGGAAGTTTATAGCAATACAATCCTACCTTAAGAAACGGGAAACATCTTGAATAAACAACCTAACCTTGCACCTAAAGCAATTAGAGAAAGAAGAAGAACAACAAAAAAAAACCCCAAAGTTAGCAGAAGGAAAGAAATCATAAAGATCAGATCAGAAATAAATAAAAATGATATGAAGGAAATGATAACAAAGATCAATAAAACTAAAATCTGATTCTTTGAGAAGCTAAACAAAATTGATAAACCATTACTCAGACTCAGCAAGAAAAAAAGGGAGAAGACTCAAATCAATAGAATTAGAAATGAAAAAGGAGAAGTAACAACAGACACTGCAGAAATACAAAAGATCATGAGAGATTACTACAAGAAACTCTATGACAATAAAATGGACAACCTGGAAGAAATGGACAAATTCTTAGAAGTGCACAACCTGCCAAGACTGAATCAGGAAGAAATAGAAAAAATGAACAAACCAATCACAAGCACTGAAATTGAAACTGTGATTAAAAATCTTCCAACAAACAAAAGCCCAGGACCAGATGGCTTTACGGGTGAATTCTATAAAACATTTAGAAAACAGCTAACACCTATCCTTCTCAAACTCTTCCAAAATATAGCAGAGGGAGGAACACTCCCAAACTCATTCTACGAGGCCACCATCATCCTGATACCGAAACCAGACAAGGATGTCACAAAGAAAGAAAACTACAGACCAATATCACTGATGAACATAGATGCAAAAATCCTCAACAAAATACTAGCAAACAGAATCCAACAGCACATTAAAAGGATCATACACCATGATCAAGTGGGGTTTATCCCAGGAATGCAAGGATTCTTCAATATATGCAAATCAATCAACGTGATACACCATATTAACAAATTGAAGGTGAAAAACCATATGGTCATCTCAATAGATGCAGAGAAAGCTTTTGAAAAAATTCAACACCCATTTATGATAAAAACCCTGCAGAAAGTAGGCATAGAGGGAACTTTCCTCAACATAATAAAGGTCATATATGACAGATCCACAACCAACATCATCCTCAGTGGTGTAAAACTGAAAGCATTTCCACTAAGATCAGGAACAAGACAAGGTTGCCCACTCTCACCACTCTTATTCAACATAGTTTTGGAAGTTTTAGCCACAGCAATCAGAGAAGAAAAGGAAATAAAAGGAATCCACATCAGAAAAGAAGAAGTAAAGCTGTCACTGTTTGCAGATGACAAGATACTATACATAGAGAATCCTAAAGATGCTACCAGAAAACTACTAGAGCTAATGAATGAATTTGGTAAAGTAGCAGGATACAAAATTAATGCACAGAAATCTCTTGCATTCCTATACACTAATGATGAAAAATCTGAAAGTGAAATCAAGAAAACACTCCCATTTACCACTGCAGCAAAAAGAATAAAATATCTCGGAATAAACCTACCTAAGGAAACAAAAGACCTGTATGCAGAAAATTATAAGACACTGTTGAAAGAAATTAAAGATGATACAAATAGATGGGAGATATACCATGTTCTTGGATTGGAAGTGTCAACATTGTGAAAATGACTCTACTACCCAAAGCAATCTACAGATTCAATGCAATCCCTATCAAACTACCACTGGCATTTTTCACAGAACTAGAACAAGAAATTTCACAATTTGTATGGAAACACAAAAGACCCCGAATAGCCAAAGCAATCTTGAGAATGAAAAACTGAGCTGAAGGAATCAGGCTCAGACTGTATACAAAGCTACAGTAAGCCAAACAGTATGGTACTGGCACAAAAACAGAAAGATAGATCAGTGGAACAAGATAGAAAGCCCAGAGATAAACCCACGCACACATGGTCTCCTTATCTTTGATAAAGGAGGCAGGAATGTACAGTGGAGAAAGGACAGCCTCTTCAATAAGTGCTGCTGGTAAAACTGGGCAGGGACATGTAAAAGTATGAGATTAGATCACTCCCTAACACCATACACAAAAATAAGCTCAAAATGGATTAAAACCTAAATGTAAGGCCAGAAACTATCAAACTCAGAGGAAAACATAGGCAGAACACTCTATGACATAAATCACAGCAAGACCCTTTTTGACCCACCTCCTAGAGAAATGGAAATAAAAACAAAAATAAACAAATGGGAACTAATGAAACTGCAAAGCTTTTGCACAGCAAAGGAAACCATAAACAAGACCAAAAGACAACCCTCAGAAGGGGAGAAAATATTTGCAAATGAAACAACTTACAAAGGATTAATCTCAAAATTTTACAAACAACTCATGCAGCTCAATAACAAAAAAGAAACAACCCAATCCAAAAATGGGCAGAAGATCTAAATAGACATTTATCCAAAGAAGATATACAGACTGCCAACAAACACATGAAAGAATGCACAACATCATTAATCATTAGAGAAATGCAAATCAAAACTACAATGAGATATCATCTCATACCAGTCAGAATGGCCATCATCAAAAAATCTAGAAACAATAAATGCTGGAGAGGGTGTGGAGAAAAGGGAACCCTCTTTCACTGTTGGTAAGAATATAAATTGATACAGCCACTATGGAGAACAGTATGGAGGTTCCTTAAAAAACTACCAATAGAACTACCATATGACCCAGAAAACCCATTACTGGGCACATACCCTGAGAAAACCATAATTCAAAAAGAGTCATGTACCAAAATGTTCATTGCAGCTCTATTTACAATAGCCAGGAGATGGAAACAACCTAAGTATCCATCACTTGATGAATGGATAAAGAAGATGTGGCACACATATACAATGGAATATTACTCAGCCATAAAAAGAAACAAAATTGAGCTATTTGTAATGAGGTGGATGGACCTTGAGTCTGTCATACAGAGTGAAGTAAGTCAGAAAGAGAAAGACAAATACCGTATGCTAACACATATATATGGAATTTAAGAAAATAAAAAAAGTCATGAAGAACCTAGGGGTAAGACAGGAATAAAGACATAGACCCACTAGAGAATGGACTTGAGGATATGGGGAGGGGGAAGGCTAAGTTGTGACAAAGTGAGAGAGTGACATGGGCATATATACGCTACCAAATGTAAACTAGATAGCTAGTGGGAAGCAGCCACAAAGCACAGGGAGATCAGCTCGGTGCTTTGTGACCACCTAGAGGGGTGGGATAGGGAGGGTGGGAGGGAGGGAGATGCAAGAGGGAAGAGATATGGGAACATATGTATATGTATAACTGATTCACTTTGTTATAAAGCAGAAACTAACACACCATTGTAAAGCAATTATACTCCAATAAAGATGTAAAAATAAAACAAAGAAAAGAGAAGAAATAGAAGCAGGTTCATGTTTCCCTCTGATCACATTTTGCATTGTGTCAACGGTGGCCCCATGTTCACTTTTTTATTGTAGCAAATCTGAACATGGTGTTTATATTGTATTTTTTGGAATGATTGATGATCAATTCTTATATTGCATAGTAAAAGAGAGAAAAATATGCAAGTGTACTGTTAAAAATTCTCTTTCTGCTAAAGCCATTGTGAATCACTGTGCGTATAAATGCTAGAGTTCAAAAGCTGAATAAATCAGTCGACCTCAAAGTACATTTGTCTGATTCTCAAAACATATATTTTATTATTCTGAATCTCAAATCTCACAGGTTTGTGTGTATACGTAACACTGTCTTGGAGGTTGTCAATAAATACAGAGAATCTAAATTTGCTTTTTCTCTAACAGAATACATTCTTGACTCAGTTCAGAAGTTGTAAGAGTGACTTGAGGGCCAGGAAAGTGGAGGAAGAAATCATTAAAAACTGTCTTTTTACAAGAATTTACAATTTAAGTTACCTCAGATGATGCATATTAATTAACACTATGTTCTGTGAAAGAAAGTTCTTACAACTCTCCTTCTAGGGAACCGAGGCTTAGTGTTCGAGAAATTTCCCCTGGTTATTCTAAGAGGAAGTTGCAACACAAAAACTATCATGGAAGCCTTCTGACTTTTACCTAGTTTGTCCTTCTTTTTCATATTAAATTTGCTTATGTGTAATTTCCACTATAAATTACATCTACCTTTAGTGCACAGTTTGATATATTTTGACAAGTGGATACAGTGGTTTCACCACCACAGCCATCAAGATAATAGAATATTTTATCGCCTAAGATGTTTTCTTTTGTTCATTTCTAGACTACATGCTCCACTCCAGACTCCAGGCAACCACTGAATTGTTTTCCAGTATAAAAGACTGATCTTAATTTTAGAGCTTTCTGTAAATGGAATCATACATTTTGTGACTGGCTTCTTTCACTCAGTCTAATGCTTTCATTACATGTGTTGACCCTTTGCTCCATTTTATTGCTGAGTTGTATTTCACAAGATATGCCGTGGCTTGTCTATCCATCATTCAGCTGCCAATGGACATTTGGTTGTGTGCAAGACATTGTGTGGTGTATTTTTTCATTTATCTTGAGAAAATGACTAAGAGTAGAATGTTTCCCAAAATGGTTGTACAATTTTCCATTCTCACCAGCAAGGTCTGACAGCTCCAGGGGAGTGAGGACATAGTTGGTGACCTGCTTCTTGGTCCCAAGTCTGCACCAGTTACCCATCACCGTGTAATAATATGACTACAAAGTTAGCAGCCTGAAGCAGCATACATTTATTTTCTTGTAGTTTCTGTAAGTCAGAAGTCCAGACGTGTCTTTGACTGGTTTTGGGGCACTACAAGCTTCTATAATATAACTCTGTAATCATGTATAAGTAAGCCCATACATTCCAGCATGTTTGATGTATTTTCATATCACTGTTTTAGAATGTTGCCATTCCCATCAGTGTGAAATAGTATGACAATGTGGTTTAACTTGCATTTTATATTATTTTAATTATAAATTTAACTTTTATCTATGTTTTAACCTCGAAATGCATGGCTACTATTTTTGCTTTTGAAGATCAATGATCTTCATGAGTATATAAAGATAATAAAAAACACCCTTGATATTCATCTTTATTTTAACTATTTTTGGACCTCTACATTTATTCTTGTAGATCTAAATGTCTATCTGGCACCATAGTCTTTGTCACTGAAGAATTTGCTTTCACATTCCTTGTAGTGAAGATATGCTAATAATAAATTCTCTTAGCTTTTATATTTCTGAAAATTTTCTCTGAAATAGTCTTTATTTCTCCTTAATTTTTGGAAAGATATTTTCACTGCATATATCTAAATTGACAGGTTTTTAAGGGTTTTCTTTTTCAGTGCTTTAAAAATCCATCTCCATGTTTTCTGGGTTGCATAGCTCCTGCTGGGAAATCTGTTATGATTATGTGTATCCCTCTATAGCAATATATAATTTTTCTCTGGCTGACTTTAAGATTTCTCTATACCATTTGTACTCGGCAAGCTGATTTTAATATGCCTTGGTATTGTTCGATTTGTATTTATACTGCTTGTAATTCCTTACATATTTACCTTAGTAGGTTTATAGTTTTCATCAAATTTGGAAATCATTTATTTATTATTTCTTCAACTAATTTTTCCCATAACTTTTCCTCCTGGTGCTCAAATTACATTTTTATTAGATAGTTTTATATTTCCCAGAAGGTGCTGAGGCTCTGTTAATCTACTTTCAGTCTTTATTTTTCCCTAGCCTCTTCATTTTGGATGGTTTTTAAGGCTGTCTTCAAGTTTAAGAATATTTTCTCCTGCAGTATTCAATTAGCTGTTAATTTCATCCAGTCAGATTTTTATTTCAGATGATAACTTTCAACTCAATAATTCTATTTGTTTCTTTTTATATATATTTATCCCTTTTCTTCTCACTGCTTGTTTTTTCCTATAAGTCTTTGAGCATATTGAGTACATTTACAACAACAGGTTTAATGTTCTTCATCACAAATTACATCATCTCTGCCATCTCTACATCTCTACTTCTGTTGCTATAGATTGAATATTTTCTCATAATTATGGGTCACATTTTCCTCCAGTCTAGGAATTTTTGGATTGCCTGTTTGACCCTGTAAATGTTATGTTACTGAGTGCTAGATTTTTTTTGTTCTTTTAAAGAGTTTTGGACTTCGCTCTCACAGGTGATAAAGTGTCTTACAGATCTATTGTCTCTTAGAAGTTTATTTTTTGTTGTTGTTTGTTTTTTCTTTTAATTGGAGTATTTATTCTACTCAGATTTAATGTAAGACCTGATATTGTCAGGCTTATATTCCACATGTTAGTATTTGTTTTCTCTTTGAATCACTTTTTTAAAGTGTTTTTAAAAGGTAGACCTCCAGTATTCTTTTTGGCTTCTTTAGCCTCAGTAAGGCAGGTCTTTGGGGGGGTCTGTGCTAAAGCCTCCATATATCCAAAATGCCTTTCCACTCTGGCTGGTGGAAACAGGAATGATTCTTGCTCCTGTGAGAGTTGGGACAATTTTCTCTTTAATGGTCTCTGGTAACTGTTCTCTCTCTGGAACTATTTTTTGAGGTTGTACTGTACACATGTGTAAACTCAAAGACTCAACAGAACTTTCTATGTAGATTTCTGGAAATCTTCCTGTTAGTAGCTTTCCTCTTCCTGATAATCTGCCCCACAGATTCTAACTATTTCAGCCTCCCTGAACTCTGATCTACGTTTCATAGAGGTCCTGAGAACAGTGTGCTCTGTTTGGACCCCCTTGTCTGTGTCAGTACAAAAATGTCTCCAGCTAGTAACCTAAGGCAGTTTTAAGACTTACTTTTTTGTTTCTCTTCTCGGAAGGATCACAGGCCTGCACTGCCTACTGTCCCATGTCTGCAAACAATTATTCCACATTTTGTCCAATTTTTTATTCGTTGACAATGGTAGGGTAATTCCAGCCTTTATTACCCCCTCATGACTGGAGTTCATCCTGCATCATTTCGGGCAGAGGCAGTGAGGTGTATGGTAGAGCACACAGACTCTGAAGGAAAATGGCACACAGTTCAATGTCAATCTACAGGGCACTAATCCCTGAGCCGGAATAGTGGGTTAAGCTTCCTGTGTCTCCCTTTGTTCATTTGTAAAACAAGGATGACAACAATGGTACTTACTAATAGATGGTCTGTTATGATTTAATGAGTTAATATGTACCGAGCTCTTGGAAGAGGGGATGCAGGTAGTGAGCATTGTGTGATTGCTGTTTTTACACCAGCTTCTCTATACATAATTTGACCTAGATTCCCTTTCTGTCTGTTATAATAAAGAGAATTGAATCTGCAAGAATTGACAATTAAACTTTTTATTGCAGTTGTGCCTGGAAGAGAACTAGAAGAAAGTTTAGGAGTGATCAAAGAGAGCTTTAACATTTATCTGTACTATTTGGATTATTCATGAAACTATATTTTTGTGTTAATTATTATAACTAGACATGTTTTAAAAAAAAGAAAAAGCAAACATATTTCTTTATGGTAGATATTGCTAGCTGACTACCAAATTCTGGGTTTTTATCTTCCTTTTTGTTCACATCTAGATTTTATTTCCCATCCTCTTCTGTCATTTGATGTGGCCATATGACTAACTTCCAGCCAATAAACTTTTACTGAAAGTGTCACACTTCACTTTCGGGCACGGCCAATATAAATGACTCACATGTGCCCTTTTATGACCATTATCTTCTAAACGTCTGATGGCTGGTAAAATGATGACCCTCAGAGTGACCATGGATGAGGTGTGGGAAAGATGATTGATCATCCTCAGTCCAAATTCCTTGAAGGAAGGCCATTTGGACAACTTGTTCTTACAAATATTAATTGAAATTTTATGCAAGCAGTTTGAAAGCTAGGAAGAGGGTCAAAGACCATCTGACTGAAAAACTTTGTTCTTTAAATAACACAATTCATTGATTTACCTAAAAACAAAGACTCAGAAAGTTTATAAGAAAACAAAATTAGCTCAAGGAAAGGAATTATTATCTAAAATGAGACCAGAAAGGGCTACTTGGTATGATCAAAATTTCTGGAAGATTCCACATATAAGCAAATCATATGATATTTGTCTTTCTCTGTCTGACTTACTTCACTCAGTATGACAATAGAAAACTAATAAGGGCCCACTATAAAGCACAGGGAACTCTACTCAATACTCTGTAATGACCTATATGGGAAAGAATCTTAAAAAGAATGGATATATATTTGTATAACTGATTCACTTTGCTGTACACCTGAAACTAACACAACAATTGTAAATCAGCTCTACTCCAATAAAAACTAATTAAAAAAATTCTGGATAGAAGATATTCATCTCTAAGACTCTATGACCAAAGATTCAAGTCATTCACACTTGAAGCACCAATTTCCAAAATATAAGTTGAGAAGGTGGTCTGCATCTTTATATGGAGTCTGTTAAAAGAAATTAACTTTTAATTGGCACCATGGGTAGAAAAGAGAGTTCCTGTGCTCCCAGAACTAACCTTTCAAGTATTAAAACACAGAGCTTCACCTCAAAGAGGCAAATAGGACCCGGGCTTTGGATAGAGTCATACCCGAGGATCTATCACCTTTCACAACTGACCAAGACCTCCCATGCCTACATTCTCTCATTTGAAAAAAAGAGGCTAATAAAAGATCCTTCATTTAGAGGATAAACAAAAAAGTATCCCTGTACTTTAAATACCCTTTTAAGCTTGTACCACACAAGATGCTAGAAGGTCAAGGATTCTCCCGTGGAGAGGAAACCTGGGTTGATATTCTATGCATATTTCGAATGGTCTGTAATTTTGGAAAAGCCTTCTGTCCTCTCACAGAGCACACTGTGACACCGATGTTTCATATACCTTACCAATATATTGCCTTTACTGTATTTGACCAAAACTAGTGCTTCAACTCAAGGCTGTATATTTTCCTTAGGGTTAAAGAGGCCTAAGGCAATGTTTGGTGACTCATGGTGGGAGGGAATCCCACAAAAGTTATGGCCCTATCTGGTAAATCCTGCTAATGAAGAGTTCATTTGGAAAAAAAAAAAAAATGTTTTTTTTCCAGACTTCAGAGTTACACTACTGCTTCGATCATATTGTTCAAACTCTGAAAACAAGAACAGCCTTTGTTCTAACGTTCTTGAGCCTCTTGACATTTGGAAAAATGTCAAGGGCATCAAAAGCATTCATACAACCTTTCTGTTGTTGCTTTTTATTTCCCCACATACAGATTTCACGGAGAATGAAATATTTTGAGGATTACTCTATTTTCATCCCTCTTTATGTATAAACCTTTGGTCCTTAAATTCAGCAATGCTCAAAGGATAGCATGCTGTAAATCCTTCACTGCTTCAAAATCTCAGTTGTATGTATTTTCATTTTATTGTTTGACACAAGTTCAATAATCATAACATAAGCATGTCCTTTACTAGAACAACAAAACATCTCTGTTAGCTGAAAAGGATTTGTCTATCATTAGAGATGAATAGGAAGATGATCCCATAAATAAGAGAAATTTAAAACTGTGTTAAAAAATCAAGATTGCTTTTGATTTCTTATATGTAAATAATGCATTTCCCTATTGGATTCTTGTGATCAATTCATTGACATCACAGTAACATAAGTAGATGAACACCTAAATACAGAATATTACCAAAACCTTTTATGAGTATGCAAAGTAGAACTAAATAATGGATTTAAAATATTCAAAGGCGAAAGATCATAGGGGAAATAAAGGGAGAAAAAAGAGGAAGTATGTTCTCCTTATTTGGTTTTAGAGCTTTATAATAAATAGGTTTGTTCCAAATACAATTTTTAATTTCCCAAGCATTTTAAAATCCCATCAAGGTTGGAAGAATTGACATGTAAGAAGATATATCCTCTGTGGGACTGGGAAGGGTTATTCCATAAAGAAGAAATATGTGAACTAACAAAACCAAGACTTCATTCATGCAAAAGTTGCCAAAAATTAACCCATGATATTCTTCATGTGACATTGTAATATATGCTCACATCATGATATTTGCAGGGCATTTATTTGACCATGAAAACCAACATCAATAGAAATTGACAAACATTGAGTATTTCCACCTTTAGGGTCTTCTTAACATCTACTTAAAAAGCTTAATTTTATAAAATGAATCTGGGGTTTGATTCTGCCTTTAGATCTATATACCCAGCCACCATCAGAATAAAATAATAAAATAAAAGGGAAATAAAAACAAAAATAAACAAATCGGACCTAATGAAACTTCAAAGCTTTTACACAGCAAAGCAAACCATAAACAAGATGAAAAGACAACCCTCAGAATGGGAGAAAATATTTGCAAACGAATCAATGGACAAAGGATTAATCTCCAAAATATATAAACAGCTCATGCAGCTCAATATTAAAAAAACAAACAACCCAATCCAAAAACGGGCAGAAGACCTAAATAGACACTTCTCCAAAGAAGACATACAGATGGCCAAGAGGCACATGAAAAGCTGCTCAACACCACGAATCATTAGAGAAATGCAAATCAAAACTACAATGAGATATCACTTTACGCCAGTTAGAATGGGCATCATCAGAAAATCTACAAAAAACAAATGCTGGAGAGGCTGTGGAGAAAAGGGAACCCTCTTGCACTGTTGGTGGGAATGTAAATTGATACAGCCACTATGGAGAACAGTATGGAGGTTATTTAAAAAACTAAAAATAGAATTACCATATGACCCAGTAATCCCACTACTGGACATATACCCAGAGAAAACCATAATTCAAAAAGACACGCACCCCAATGTTCATTGCAGCACTATTTACAATAGCCAGGTGATGGAAGCAACCTAAATGCCCATCGACAGAAGAATGGATAAAGAAGATGTGGTACATATATACAATGGAATATTACTCAGCCATAAAAAGGAACGAAATTGGGTCATTTGTTGAGACGTGGATGGCTCTAGAGACTGTCATACAGAGTGAAGTAAGTCAGAAAGAGAAAAACAAATATCATATATTAATGCATATATGAGGAACCTAGAAAAATGGCACAGAGGAACCAGTATGCAGGGCAGAAATTGAGACACAGATGTAGAGAACGAACGTATGGTCACCAAGGGGGGAAAGCAGCAGGGGTGTGGTGGGATGAATTGGGAGATTGGGATTGACATTTATACACTGATGTCTATAAAGTTGATGACTAATAAGAACCTGCTGTATAAAGAAAAGAAAAAAGAAACTGACATCTATGTTGATAAAAGAAAACAAATGTCCAAAAAAAAAAAGAAAGAACAACCTGACTTTTCCATAAAACTATTACAAACTGTACAATGTGAGATGTACAAAACAAATTGCTCCTGATACCATGTTTCTTCTCCTTTTGGCTTCTTAGTGTTGTGACAATACCAGGGAGATAGAGATTAGTTTGACTTTCAGAATCCTATTCAATTTTATTGGCCTCATGTTATTTATATAGATGTTGCTATCACAGAAATAGGTGATATTTAAGTTAAACCTTAAAGCAAAAAAAAAAAAAAAAAAAAAAGACTGAACAAGACATGTTTAAATGATGACTTAATCATTCCACTCTAGACATGGAAATATATCCAGACATGGAATCTGACCCTATAATCTTCTCTTAAGAGTCTTTTCAGCTTTGTGTTCTATGCACAACTACCCCAGCCTCACAAGTGATGCAACTTTCTTTTAAAATTAAGGATTGGGCAATAGTTTTTATTGTTATAAAACTATTAGACATTATATCGTTATACATTATTCAGATACTGTACACTTTTCTTGTGGGGTTATTAGTCATCTGCCTTTGAAATATAGTCTAGCACCAGGAGAGCCTGTTAAACCCAGTAAAGGAGGAAAGGGTTCTGAGACACAGGCAACCTGAAGACAGCTCACCTCTCATCACTCCCGGCTCCAAGCCGTCTGCCACCTCTGGTTAAAGCTGCTCCTGGGACCTGTGAGGAGCTGAGCACAGGGGTAGGTGTGGCCTCTGGTGGACTCCAGCAGAGAGGACGGGAATAGAGTTTTGTCCAAATGAGCTTGGTAAGTGTCTAAAGAACCAGCTTGAAGCCTTGGAAAAGGATAGTAAAGAATAATTCTCCAAAAAAGGCAAAATCATGAATCTCATACAAATTTAAAATTAACATGTGTCACATTCCACTTTTTAAAGAAAAAAAAATTACCCTGGATTCCAGTTCAGGGTTTAGTCCAGAGTCCTACATCCCAAGGCAATTTTATTAAACTTTCTAAATGCCCCTGTTTCCTCTGTTGTAAAATAAGTACAATATAATTCCTGCCTATTTCTCTATGCCAAGGGTTGCTATGAGACTAAAATGCAAAAATATCTGGGAAAGTGGTTCTAAAACTATAAAGTTTTCTACAGAAATAAAATGTGAGAAACCTTAAAGTGTTGGGAAAATTTTGCTTCATAAATTAGCAAGTATAATTTGTTTGAAATACAAAATAACTCTTTTTTCCTCAAACAAAAAAAAAAAATTTAACATGTGTCTAAAATTTCATTGAATTAATAATTGTTGCTGTTTAATTAATTAATACAGAAAAGAGAAAACTGCCACGTGGTTAAAAAGAGAACTGATAAAGTTGCCCACATTTATAATCAGATAAGGAATGTGGAAATGAATTTACAAAGGAATGAACAACTGGCAGAACTAGTCAATATTCTAAGAGCAATAACTAATTGCATTCCATCTGACACCATTTGCATTTCAATGGACAGAGATTATTTGCATTACTCTCGGCTTTCTACAAATTAACATCTCTCTGTAGTGATATAGTAGCCCACTCAGAGATAAAGACAAACACAACGCAAATGGAAGAGCTCATCAGGGTCCCTGCCACCTTTCAAAGTCGTGCACAATTCTCACTTACAACGAATAAACACAAATAATTCAATCTTAAAAGGAAAAAAAAATAGACTATCTTGGAATAGAAAACAGAAAATAGATAAAATCCTAGAAACAGGTGAAATATAGTATAGTAGAAACCCTAATAACGTTATCGAGCTGGAAGTATTGAATCATTTAAGAAAATAAAAGACTGGGGTTGATGGAAGTGGATATATTAATTTTCCAAAGTTCTCCTCAGGAGAAAAAGCAGGGAGGGGAGATGTAAGAAGTGAACATTGTCAATAAATAAATGTTGCTGCCATATATCAGTAAACAAAGGCTGTTGGTAGCCATCAAGCCATCACATTATAGTCACCCCAACGGTGAGCCCTGAAGGAACTCAGGACGGTAACAGGATGCCCACCATCAAGCCATCAGCCACTAAAGTACCCCACCCCACCCCAAACACACACAGGGTGCACCTGAGGAGACTCAGGATGAGAAAGCACAGGACACTGGTCCCAGGTAGCTGAGGTGCACATCAAAGGAATGATTTCAGTGAGCCCAGACACTTGCATCTTTCCATACATAGAAAAGCACTAAGTTCCTTAACTTGAGATGTCTGGTTTTCCTTAAAGAGTCATCTTTTGATGTTCCGACTACCTGGTCTTTGTTGTAAAAACTGCTATATATCCTGGATCCTCCCTGACCTCTTCGGAGCGGTCCCTCCGAGCTAGTCTGAGAGGATGCATCCTGGGCTTAAGTCCTCAGTTTTGCAGGTCAAATAAAACATGTCTCAACTTTAATGTTGTGCATTTTTTTTCCAGTCAACAACGTATTCTAAAAATCTCATTATATAAAGCTAGAAGAGAATAAGGAGGAAATGGGACATTTTGCTTGAGAAATTACAAGCATCTAGGTGAAGTAGTTGCTATCTTCTTTCCAAATAATAATAGAAAAATATTTTTTTGCATACCAGGAATAGGGAAAAGGAAGAAAATGAAAAGCAGCATAGGTTGATGATCATTCTTATTTGTCTCCATGACCACACTTGGGCCACCATATAGCCACATATTTGGACCAGTAGCTAAACTCAAACTTACTGACAGACAATCTTCAAGGGACAGACAAGAGGAAGAATTGGGGGTTTGGTTTCCATTAAGAAAATCATCTGTCCTGAGTTGCCTTAGAGTGAGGGTAGGATTTCTCTGTTTGGAATTTTTTGTTTGGTTTGTTTTGGTTTTGTCCAGATATTAAAAATTGTTCTGACATGAAGAACATGAATAGAGTATGGCTGTCATATCACATCTTGATGTTGTTTACCTTCTGCCCAGGACGCATACGAACTGATCTCCAGGTGACTTTAGGAGTTAGATCTCAGGAATCAAGACTAATCAGGGGATAGGCCATCTCACAAAGCAGACAAGGTGAGGTTGCTGGATGCACACGTGAGATTTAGGAGCCAAGCTTAGGAAAACCCAAGGAATATAAAGATGGCTTTAAGTTTCCAGCTAATGCAAACTGCTATAATTTGAATATAACTTGTGCGATTGCAAAGTTGCCAATATTGAGTGCTACAGCATTTAACATCAGGGAAATGCGACTCAGGCACAGATGGGTCCTCAGGCTTCAAGGGAACAAATCCTTAAATTTAAATAACTGAGAATAATTGCATAGTTTTGTTTCAAGTTGTAAGGAATATATCACATTCTCTCAAATAGAGCTCTCTTGTCTCCTATAACTACACCTTCTAGAAGAGTGGTGCAAAAAACACTGAAGCATAAACATTGAAAATAAATTAAATCAAAACGTTGTATTCACTGGGTTGACACCCAATCCATGTCAAGAGTTCTCTAAACATGTTGTTGAAAACCAGTGTATCACCTGTAGGGTCCTTTCTTCCAAGTGGCCACCTCTTCCTGTGAATCATTTCAGCATTGCCTCTGTGACAATGTTTTCAAAGCATCTTCCAATTCCCCAACTTCTATGAACTTTGCCACCATGGGAGTGAAGAATAAGCAAGAAGGAGGAGAAACTTGCTGACAGGTATTTGGAATCAGCAACAACAGGAAAGGGAAATATGCCATATGAAAATATGAATGACCTAGAATAAAATGAGCTATTTGGAACTCTGCCATGGTGGGGTGAAGATTCCCAGCATGTTAGGCAAGATAAGAATTCACCTTGCTTAATGACACAGCTCTGTTCTCAAGTCCTGTAAGGACTGTAACAGCAACAGTTTTCCCACTTCTCCAGGCAAACTAGAAGGAACTCCTCTGCTTAAATGCCCCTCAGGATGTTTGCCTGAACAGAAAAACAGCTTAGAGACCCTGGATTCTCTCCTATGCTGACGTGTCCTTCTAGATCCCAGCTCAAGTGCTTGTCTGAACATCTCTGCCCTCTGAGAACCTAGATCCAGCTATAGGCACTGCCACGAGTAGAGGAGTGAGGTAGCTGCGTGGTAAGGAGGAGGCCTGTCCCACGACACTGCTCGCAGCGATGCTGTCAGGACCTCCCTCGGGCATCCCAGTCCATTCCTCTGCAGGCTGCACCACAGCGCTCTGTTCAATGCCAGGAGACTCAATGCAGGAAGAGCGTCAGAAAATCCAATTGGACTCATGAGGCCCAGCACCACACTGACATGGGCCCAGTGGTTTCTGGAGTGAAGAAGCCTGACTGCCTGCACATTCCCTCATGCCCCCATCCAAGTCCAGCAGTGGAGATGCTCGAGGTCCTCTTGCCTTGGCGAGGGGATGCAGGAGTCGACCAAGGAAAACTGTTTTATAAGATCAGATTTTTGGGGTGAAATTGATTCAGAAAAGCATTGTTTCATACTATTTCAAGATCAGTTGTCTCACAGTGATAGAGTCATAGCTCAAAAGCATCATTTAAAAATACAATTAACAACATGAAAATATTTAATAAAAAACATGATTAACCTGAATCTGCAAAAAAAATAAAGTTTCCTGTGTAAGATACTCAGAAAATGTTAGTCTCGTTCCATTTGTTCTCAAGACTCATAAACACACAAATCAAACCATTCTCACATTAAAAGATCCAGGTTTAAGAGCTGTAGAAAACTGTACAAATCCTGCTTAGGACACCATGTCATGGTTTGTCAAAAAACGTTTTACCAAAAGGATAATACACAAGGAAACTGATGTTTTAACTGACCTCCTGTAAATATACTCTGAAATTCATATAAAATGCAACACAATTATATTTGGTTATTTTGTTTAGCTGACTTAAGTGTTGTCAAAAAATCACAGCAGGGTAACATGACTCCTGTATCAGGCTATCTTTTAAAAATTGAATTCATGTCTAAAGTAATATAGTCAATGAAGCCTGTGCACGTTTGAATAGTGCATCTTATTAACAGTATCTTGATATTGTGGCCAAAAATAAGAATACGCTCAAGATACCAACTGAATTCTCTTTGTCATCGTCCATTCATATAACATAAATCTCTCGTGGCTTGTTACCATTTGGAAAAAAAAAAGTCTGCAAAATGTCAGTGTCACCAAAATGTAACAATGGCCCATAACTTGGAAAAAAATAAGATTGGTATAATCAGCTTATTTTCAATTGTTATCTATATATTCAAGTATAAATATACTCCATGCAAAATGATCCAATGAATAAAATATTATAATAAAGCAGTATTAGGAACACAGTCCTTTATGGTATCTTCACCTTTCTTTCCTGGTTGACAACCAATTGGAGTTTGCAGATCATAGGTGTAAAAGCATATTAAAAACTCAATGCACTCTCATGCATTTCTACTGAATTTTTAAATGCAGAACATTTTGAAGAAGGTGGGAGTGACATGGGTTCCTCTGCACAGATTTCCAGAGAATTCTGCAAAGGTAAGAAGAAGACTGGAGAAGAAGAAGACAAAGCAGAGACATCCCATGGAAGGGCTGGAGGGGGCTGACTGAGGAAGCCCAGGCATCCTTAATGCCTAAAGTTATGGGGAAAGAACTTAGAAGAGTGTTTAGAGAAATGAATTACAGCACACAGTAACCCAGATATCACAGAAAGGTCAATACCTGAGAAAGTCTTCTGAAACAGGAGTACTTGGCAGTAATGGTACTGTATACAACCCAATGATTGCCTGCAAAACCCTGGCTACAGAAAGAGAAAAATTCAGCAAGTAATGTAGACTACCATCTGCCAAAGAGAACTGTCAGAGCAAAGGCAACTGTCCCACTGAGATGACTCAGAATTCCCATTAACCTGTAATGGTGACGTGGGTTATTATCAAATAGTCCACTGTCTTAGTCTTCTTAGGCTACCATCACAAAATGATATAAACTGGGTGGATTTAGCAACAGACATTCATTTCTCACAGTTCTAGAGGCTGGAATTCTGAGATCAGGGTATCAGCGTGGTCGGTTTCTGGTGAGGACCCTCATCCTGGCTTGCAGATGGCCAACTTCTCTCTGTGTCACCATATGGCCCTTCCTCAGGGTGTGTGTGTAGGAAAAGAGAGACATCTCTGTCTTTCCCTTTTTATAAGGCCATTAATCCCACCATGAAGACCCCACTCTCATGACCTGATCTAACTCTAAATTAATTCTTTCCAAAGTCCCAACTTCCAAATACCACCATATTGCAGTATGATGAGCTTCAACACATGAATTTTAGGGGGACAAAAATATTCAGTCCATACACCTTCTTCTGTTTGCTGAACCGAGTACTTATTGACTAAAATTAAATCAGTGAAACCAACATACTAGAATGCAGTTATTTTTAGTTTGTAGTTCATGCAAGCTATTTAAAACTTTTATTTGGACACTGCTAGTGTAAATGCTGTTATCCATATTAGAGAATTTTAGGACTCTAAATAAAAATCCCTACTGTAAGTAAAAATGTTTAATTGAATTAAACAGTATTTTTAAAATTCTTATTGATAGCAATTTTGTAGGGACCCTGTCAGGCATGTATAATTGCATTAAACTACTACACAGAAGCTAGATTTATGTCATATTTTAATAAATCTCTGCCTTTGAAAATACATGTATTGCCAGAACATTTCTTAAAGCTCTGTAATGTCTTTATAGTAGGCTTTCAAACTGTAATTTTAAAAAGTCTATGAGTATTTATGGCTCAATTTAATTATGCCTGACCAATTGGAGCACACAAATAAAAAACAAAACTTTTTTAAACTATTAACTACTTTAAAACAAAACTTTAAACACAATTTTTCAAACAAAATAATAACTTTAAGACAAAATAAGTCTAAAGTATTCATTAAGATTAGTGTCAGCTGTGAATAACAGAAGATTCAAAATACAATAACCTTAACAGGTCATAAGTTTAATTCCCCCTCTTGTTTAAGTCTGGATTTTCAATTTCAGGGTGGGCAAAGCAGTCCTACAAAGCCAACAAAACAGCTCTACAAAGACCTCAGACACACATCTGACTTTCTCTTCCCATTTCTAGGTGTGGCCCTCAGGAACACAGTCCAAATGGAGCACCAGCCCCCATGTCCATGTCCATGTTGGGAAGGTAGAATTTTCCCTTCTTCCCTTTTAGGTTATTTTCTGGCCTAACAAGTAAATTGACTTAAGGCATATTAACAGGAGAAAATAACAAATTTAAGTATGTACAAATGGGAGTCCTCCATGCCAACCACTCAGGCAGCTGAGGTTTATACAACATCCTGAGCTAAGGAAAAGGGGGCAGGGGTCTGGGGCTTCAAAGGGGAGGAAGATAATTCACACGAAGATGAGAAGAGCAAATATTTGGTTAACAGATGTTTGCTATGCCAGGCAGGTAGGCCTTCCTGATATAAGAAGTTATCTCTAGGGCTTCCCTGGTGGCGCAGTGGTTGAGAATCTGCCTGCCAATGCAGGGGGCAGAGGTTCGAGCCCTGGTCTGGGAGGATCCCACATGCCACGGACCAATTAGGCCCGTGAGCCACAACTACTGAGCCTACGCCTCTGGAGCCTGTGCCCTGCAACAAGAGAGGCCGCGATAGTGAGAGGCCCGTGCACCGCGATGAAGAGTGACCCCTGCTTGCCACAACTAGAGAAAGCCCTCACACAGAAACGAAGACCCAACACAGCAAAAATAAATAAAACAAACTGTCAACAAGTAAAAATAAATAAACACTATTAAAAAAAAAAAGAAGAAGTTATCTCTAGTAATAGCTCTCTTCCTGGTCCAGGCCCCCTGTTTAAATTCTTTTAGGCAGCTAAGAAGGAGGTAAAAATCTCTTCCCGAGACTTCTGGGCTCCAATTCTCTTCAATTTGAAATATCCACATGCCAAAGTGGCACATTCTGGGGCAGCCTGCCCTAAACTCCTCATTTCAAACCGCAGGATGGAAAAAGGGAGACACAGGGCAAAAAGTCTCCTCCAGTGTTTCCGAGAGGATGCCATGGACCACATCCTTTTACACCCCACTGGCTAGAACCCACTCATCAGGCTGCACCTAAGAAACACAAGAGGATGAAAAATGTACTCTTTATTCTTAAAGGCCATATGCCTTGATAAAAATTTTATTTCTATGGAAGGAAACAAGAGGATTAAAGGACTAGATTAGAATGACTTTTCCTGTATTTCCAAGTGCATATTTTGCCTTTTTGATAAGCCTGTCATTTCCTCACTCTGAACTGCAGTCTTACGCATAAATAGGAACATCAGATTGCTGAGCTGGACAAAGAAGTAGCACAAGAAATAAAAAAGATAAAATTAGTCTGACATCCTGTTTTAAACCAAACAGCTCAATTGGAAGATTTTTCCTGAGGGGAAGTGGGATGAGAGCTGAGGCTGTATTACCTTTCATCTGTGGAAACCTTGGACTTTGCTTTGAGCACAGATTTGGCTGTCTATAACAAGTTCTGAAACCACATTCCATTATTCTATCTCCCGGATCCTCCCACCAGCAAACACTGTCCTTCTGGAGATCAGCATTGTGGTGAGCATAGAAAGATAATTTTCAAGTGTGAGGCCCCCGAGGGATAGAACCTTGGGGGTCTCTCACAGATGCAGAATCAAAGTTATGGCTTAGGGAGCAGACAATTTCAGCTAAGCAGCTAATCAAATTTTGGGGTTTTTTTAAACTGAAGTATAGTTGATTTACAATGTTGTGTTAGTTTCAGGTGTACAGCAAAGTGATTCAGTTATACACACACACACACACACACACACACATATTCTTTTTCACATTCTTTTCCCTTATAGGTTATTACAAGAAATTGAGTAGAGTTTCCTGTGCTATACAGTAGGTCCTTGTTGTTTATCTATTTTATATATGGTAGTGTGTATATGCAAAGCTCAATCTCCTGATTTATTCCTCCCCCCTCTTCCCCTTTAATAAATGTAAGTTTGTTTTCTATGTCTGTGGATCTATTTCTGGTTTGTATGTAAGTTCATTTGTATCTTTTTTTTTAGATTCTACATATAAGTGATATCATATGATATTTGTCTTTCTATGTCTGGTTTACTTCACTTAGTATGACAATCTCCAGGTCCATCCATGTTGCTGCAAATAATATTATTTTATTCTTTTTTATGGCTGCATAATATTCCATTGTATATATATATATATATATATATATATATATATATATATATATATATATATATATATATATATATATATATACACACTACATCTTCTTTATCCATTCACCTGTCAATGGACACTTAGGTTGCTTCCATGTCTTGGCTATTGTAAATAGTGCTACAGTGAAACTTGGGGGTGCATTTTTTTTTAAATTCTGGTTTCTTCCAGATATGCCCAGAAGTGGGGTTCCTTAAAAAACTAATCAACTATTTTTAAATTGAAGTCAGAGGCCAAAGTCTATCACCCCTGGGATAATTATCAAAACCATTCACCAGTTTCTCTCTCTTTCTGATGTGCACCATAACTTTACCATTGATTTTCAAAGCATTTTTAAAGTTCTGGGGAAAACATTCTTTCTTCGATATGATATGGACTTTCCAAGCATTCAGCCCTAAATCTGTAAGAATCCTTTTTATCTGTTTTTAATTAAGCCTCAGTAATGACTACTATAGAGTGTCCATTTGCAGCAACAAATATCATTAATATGTCACGACACCTCGGTAGGGCTGAAGTGGAACTAGATATGTGTAGGGAATTTCCTCTTCTCCTTCTGCTACAGAAAAGAGCCGGAGGGGCTACTTCCCCATCATAACTGTGAGATGAGCATCAGAACCTACCATCTGAATTTAACAACATTAAACTCCACTCCCTAAATATATTCAAAGAAAGCCTGATAGGAAAGAGAAGATACATGGACCCAAGAAAGGCAGTCTAACAATACAGAATCTGTACTGGGGCAAGTATTTAGACAACAAAATAGGTTCTAGCCATGAATGAGCAAATTAAATATTTTCTGGAATGACTGAAAACTTTATCTATGATAATCTCAAAGATTAATTGGCAAAGTGGAAGAGTTTTACCAACTCAAAAACAAAACATAAATTTGAGATGTAGGAAAAAAAAACCTCCCATAAAACAGGAAACATACAATAGAAAAGGTATTCAAATTCCTTAAGTCAAGTATATGGTTTCACTTGCACTAATAAAGCAATTGGGATCCAGAAGGGTAAGATTTGTTAGAAAGATGATAAAACTTACTACCTGTGTATATTTTACTTCACCCCAGATGAAATATTTATTTCCTTTTAAAGTCATACATGCTATCCGTAATCTCATGAATCTATTGAATTATTTAGTGAGCATTCAAAATATTCCAGCATGAACCCTGACACACCTTAGCCTTCTGTTTATTTTCCAACCATTGTCATAGATATCTTTTACCATAATCACAAATATATATCAATTCTCTCTTTATCTACAAAACTCAACAGGCAGATGAAGTTGAATAAAATAGATTTTCCTTTTAATTGTTTAATCAGGTCTCACACATTAAATTATTTTGCTATTTTCACCTAAATCAATGCTCTTCATCTCTTTATGATATCAATAGCATTACTCAATGTATTAAAATATACTGAGACAATCTTGAAGTTTTATAATTTGACATTATTTCTATGAGAAACCAATATAAACTACTGAACCATGCTTTGCAGGGACCTGAGGTTCTAATAGTTGTGACCTCATGAAAATGTAATACCAGGTTGGTAATACTTTGGGCTTTTTCCTCAGGCAATTTAAAATGAGAACATTTATTTTTATTCTCCCGCTGGGTCCAGAATAGCATTAGGTAAATAGCTGTAACTTCTTCTCTCTTATTCTGATGGGGGCTGACGGTGACTACTTATCTCCCAAGATTTACTAGAAGCTAATGAGGTTATGAAGTCTCAATCATCAACACCTTCCAGTCAGGTAAATCCACCTGATGTGCTCTGAGGAGTCATGGGTTGGGCGAGAAAGAAAATTGTACCTCGGGAACAACCAAGCAAGCAATCACTTCTCACCAGAGCAACCACCTTGAAGTAACAATGTAAGCAGGTTTCCTTCCAGAAATAAAAAAGATAAAGCCAAACATAATTTTCCTACAAAAGAAAGGCATTTGAAAATAACTTATTCAACTTTTGCTTTTATTACTTTTTATCATTTTTAAACTGATCATGATCAAAAAATACATACCTACTTCAAATGATTCTTAAAAGAATCAAGTAAAATAACATGTTAGTTATTTATGATAAAGTACTATGCAAATGTTAAATTAATGTTATTGAATTAGAATGAGATAATAGGAGCTTTTTTGCCCATGTAATGAACATAGTAAGCAGTTGATGTATTTTCAAATGATTTGGTGGCAAAAGAGTCCAATTTGGATGCTTCCTTGAAAGTCTTCTTGGTCCTCACTTTTAGAAGATCATCCATGCTCTGGTAATATTCTTCATAACCAGCTAGAAATATTCCCACTAGACTATCCCTTATGTATACTTGTACTGTTTCCTCTGTTTGTATTTGGGTTCCCAGGCCATATGAAATCTTCTCAAAATCAAGAAACATTCATTCCCGTATCATTTGACTGCACAGTATGCACAAAATCAATTCACATTCTGCCAGTAAAAGCTGCTGCACCACAGACTTCTTTAATCATATATCTTTATTCCCAAATCCAAACAGCGTAGCAAAAATATAACCAAGCTGTAAAATATTGCCCCCTTATTCAGCCCTGTTGTATTATTGGTTTCTATTTGTGCAGTCTTGATTCATAGCAAAAGAGAATGTATGTTGTTTCCAGAGCAGTAATGTGTTTCCCTGTACAAAAAGACACTCTTTTGGAATTAAAAATGGCTCTTCATAATGGAAAGACAGTTTTTAAACCAACATATTACAATGCTATTTGTAGAACACTCACTCCAATAATAATCCATAACTTTAGACTATAGAGAACAGTCAGGGAATAGGACAGATGGGTCTTCTTTCTTCCTACTTCTATTCCTATTTTCCATGTAATTTTAATGGCCTATTTATGACATAGATTGTGTCTAGATAGCTTTTCAGGGAACTAACTGAGACCCTGGCCTCTTCAGTCCACATTGACTTTACTTCAGCTCTCATCATCACGTTCACAGTCACTTATCACATTATCTCATTAGACATTTATGATTTATTAATATATATTATGCATGTACATTTAATATAAATATGTAGTGTTTATTATTCATAGCCTGATTCTCCAACTGGATTCTGTTTATTTAAGTAAAAATGGATTCTGGGACCTATAGGAATTATCTTCACAAAGGAGATACTCAGCAAATATTTGTTGGTAAAAGTCATGATGCTGACAATATGTTTAAAAACAAAAAGAAATATCAAATTTAATCAAAATAACAGATTAATACAGTCCATCCATTTTCTACATAAATTTAGAATCAACATAAAAATGACATCTGCACACTTCAGCTTCCTTGAAAATCCTGTTATTAATTTTCTCCTTAATTAATAATAAAAAGCACACACCATGCCACTCTACTTACAACTCTTTCAGAAGACTACAAAATTTTGACCTTTCTACCTTGAGTAAATATTAACCAAAAGAATCTTAATCAAAGACAAAATACTTATCGATTATATTGAATTTATATTGAAATTTATTATACTGAAGTTAAATATCAGCTGCTATAATCCTGTTCCCATTCTGTTACTATCAGTAATTTAGTGTCTAAGAAGCAAATTCTGACACTAAAAAAGACACTATTTCTTTTTCTGTTCCCTCTGTTTCCCTTAGAGTGACAAGTGTAATAGATTAGAAAGTAGTTGATGCCATCAAATTATCCTCAAGCAAAGGAGTCTGTGAGCAGACAAACCCTCATGAGAAAGCTTTATGACCTAGAAGGCCCCTGAGGTCTCATGTCTTCCATATACAGCCACACATAAGATTACAGACCTATGACTTACTTCTAGCCAGCAGTCATGTGTTACCACACCACAAATTTTACCATTGCAGATTAATTTATTTAGCTTATCCATTGTCTTTTCCAGAAAAACAAATTAAGGTATACTGTTATTTCTTTTATTTTTTTCAGAGTGTCAACTTTATGCCCTTCATGTGATCCTCAAAACAAGTGAATTCACCCTTAACTGTCGCACTGGAGACCTGCACACTTGGCCTAGTTTACAGAGTAAAGCATCCAACTGTCCATTGATGGAACATTATAAAAACCCAGCTATGAACAGTAGAGTTATTTAGAAGACTCAAAACCTACATAGGCTCAATTATTTTCAGGCTCAACCTGAGCCATGAAAAACTTAACTGTACCTTGTTATATTGGCCTCTACAGAATTACTGTCCTGTAAATTATGTGTTTAAAATAGGCTCTGGATTTCATTAGGAAAAAAATACCAAAAACAGCCTATCAGAGCTGATATCTTCATTTGTTGAAAATTTTTGATGACTTATCTAGGTTTCCTTCACATAAACTCCCATCAAAAAGCAAACCAAACAAAAACACATTATTTTAGGATAAATACTAGGAGGGGTTTTGTTTCCCTTGAAGAATGGTACACATTTTATTCAAAGACATGGAGAACTTTGTAAACAGTCTTTTTTTTCTTACTGCTTTAAAACTTCCTGGAGGATGATCAAAGCCAAATTCTCAGAGCGCCAGTGACACCTGTATGAAGCCTTATGTAGCAAGTAAAAATGCATTCCATTTTTCTTCCGTGTCATCTTGACAATCCCTTCTACTTTATATTTTCTGTGTTTTTTTCCACTGCATATATTATCAGTAAAATGTATAATACCTCATATTCTCTGTAGAAGAGGTATTATACATTTTAAAACTAGAGGAAATAGAATTACTCATTTCTTAGTAGGAATTATGTGGCTACTTTTTGGTTTTTTCTCTATAAGGATTCAGCATGTGCAGAAATCAGGAAGCAGAGAAGCAGTGAATGCAAGAAAGGAACTTGGAGAAAACATCTTCTAAGATGGCCCCTACTGATGCCCCTCACCCCCTGGCATTATACCTGTGTAATATCCTCTCTTGAGTGTTGTGGGACCTACGACTTGCTACTAAGCAACAGAGGTATGTCAGAGATGGAGGGGTACCGTGTCTGTGGTTAAGTTATACAAGACAGCGACCTCCGCCTTGCTAGCAGGCTCTCTCTCCCTTACTGGTTTGAAGAGGCAATTTGCCACGTTGAAGGCATCTAGTTAGAAAGGAACTGAAGGTGGTCTCCAGCTAGGAGCCATCAGGAATTCAGGCCCTCAGTCTCACAGTCGTCAAGAAACCAGATCCTACCAGCAGCCCTGAAAGTAAGCAAGACTGCAGGCCCATCCCCAGTCCAGGATTCAGATGAGAACTTAACCCTGCTCAACACCTTGGTGGTGGCCTCCTTGGCCCCCGGGGGCAGAGGACCCAGCTGCCCCATGCCCACGTTCCTAATCCACAGAAACTGTGGGACAGGAATGTGTGTTGCTTTTAGCCAATAAGTTTATGGTCATTTGGTATGCTGCAATAAATGACTAATAGAAACACTCAGAGTTTACTTATTTTGTAAGTTAACTTAGAACTCATATTGCCTTATGGTTATGTTAACACATTAGGAAATGTGCTCAGCTGCCTACCAAGTGGGTAACATACCTTTGTCTTTATTTTTTTCTATCAGTCAGATAGGTATTATACATTATTATTTTATCCATTTCTTTATGTCAATAATTGTAAGATTATTCCTTTTTTTTACCATTTGTAAGGCTATTCCTTTTAGTGGATTAACATTTTTAAAATGATGTTTATAAATAAGCTATCTTCAGATGTCAATAGGATCTTTGCATGCCTGGGTAAAAAGGAGATAATAACCATTACCCAGTAGTCAGAGACCTGAAGGGTTAAATGGAAATGAATATGAAATTTATTGAAAACATGCTTTCTACCCTCTACTTTCACAGACTTTCCATAAAGCAAATCAGAAATTTTCTCCAGTTTCTTTTGAATGAAGAGAGTCTCCTGGGTAAATAATTATATTTTCTTAATGATTAATAAAAATCTTTGAGTCTTAATTTGATCACTGGAATTTTTTTTCAACTTTGCAACATAACTGAAGTATGCATATTGTCAAATCCCTAGAAGGTTAGTTATTTTATTATCCAATGCTGTTTATCATATATAATATACTGTCAAAAATATTTCTATGTTTTCCCCAGAAGCAGCCTAGGCTTCATAAATGTTATTCATTCCAGTTAGCCCCCTGCATGTCACAGGAATACTACTTTTTATCTATTCTTACTATTTTACCACTTTTCTTATTCTCTGGTCCTTTTGTAACAGACCTCAGATTGCAATGCAGTTAAAATTAATGACTTAGCCAAATATGGTAGGAGTTTGACTCTGTTTCTTTGCTCTCCTTTTCAGCCTCTGTGGGAGATTTGATAACTTCTGTGCTCTAGAAACTTCTAACTGAACATGAAGAAAGCTGGTAAATCACTGTACTGCAGCAACAACCAGTACTGCAGTAAACAGTCCAGCGTTTACTATGCCTAATGATCCTAAAGTACATTCAATATATGCTTTTCATCTGAAATCTTTTTTTAATTATTTTTTTCCTTGAATTCAGTATTTTTTTATTTTTTTAAATTTTTAAAAATATCTTTATTGGAGTATAATTGCTTTACAATGTTGTGTTAGTTTCTGCTTTATAACAGAGTGAATCATCTATACTTATACATATATCCCCGTATCCCCTCCCTCTTGCGTCTCCCTCCCACCCTCCCTATCCCACCCCTCTAGGTGGTCACAAAGTACCAAGCTGGCATTGTTCAAGGCACATTTATTGGTATTTGGAATGAGCTTGCACAAATCCCCTGCACTCCATTACAGACTTTACTTCACTTCTTTTCTCTTTATGTAGATCAGTGCAAAAACCTAGAAGATGTTACTAGGAGTAAACACTCTAGATATAGGATTTGCAGGATTTTAATATGGGCACCTGCTGGTCATATAATTGAGATGATCTACACTGAAGTAGAAACGGGTTTACAAATTACTTATTTCTTTTTGTAGTTCCAAACTTCATATGCATTTATATCTATATCATTAGTTTGACAGCTAGCAATTGCTGCTACATATTATTTAAATCCTGCCACTTTCATAAAAATTCTGAATTTACTTGAAAGCTATCATGCAACCAAATAATAATAAAATAGAAATATATATATTAGATAGGTTGAATATACTCACTAAACCCTCATGGAGACCTTCCCTGGAGATCCATCCAGCCCCCCGTCCTCCAGGTTTTCTCTATTACAGCACCTATAAGTTTCTTTCCTAGCACTTTTCTTTTTTGTTTTTTGTTTTTTTTTTTGGCTGCATCGTGCGGCTTGGGAAATCCTATTTTTTCATCTCATTATTCAATATAAAACCAAAGTAAATCGACTATTACTGCACAAAGTTGACTTACATAAAAGCAATATATGCTAACAAACAACTATACCAACTTTCTTTCTATATGTCTATAGCAAATAATACTTTGTATTGTTGATGGAAGTTTTTGAACGAGTGATTACATCATGTTGAACTTGGAGATCCCCAAAATCCGATTAAGCAATGAAAAAGTCCACTGTCATGTTAGCTAAGTCAGTCAGGGACTTAAATAATCAGAAAAGGTCTAGCTTTGCCTTTTTTTAAATTAATGGGTAGGCAGAAGTAAAGACTTTTTCTTCTGGATTTTTCAGTCAGTGAAAGCTAAAAAGCTTTCCCCCCTTTTTATAACCACAATAAAAATTGTGTTTGTAATCTATCTAGTTAAAACGCCAGACAATATTATATCTTTCTCAAAATGGGTAGATGTGAGAAACTTGAGAATTGTTAAATTATATTCAATTTAAAAAAACATAAACACTGAGCAATTAATTTAACTGAATGCCAATTAAAATATGGGCATGAAAGGAGGGTGATATGAATTGTTCACCCAAATATTGAATCACCTCGTTAACCACTACAATAATGAATATTACTACTATGACTTTGATGAAAGCCCATGAACTTGAGAGTTGGAACAGCTCCTTCTGACATTTAATCACACAAGAAGAGGCAGTGCAGTGTTGTGATGAAGAGTGTAAGGTCTGGGGCCACAGGGTCTAGTTCTGACCTCTGGCTTCTCCATTAATTAGCTATGTTATCTTGGATAATTTAATTAACCTCTCTGTTCCTCAGTTTACTCATCTGTAAAATGAGGATAATGTCAGTACCTTATGAAGCTGTTAAAGAAGGTCTTCACTTATAAAGCACTGAGAACAATGCTAAGTACAACAGTGATAATGATCATTTCTATTGCCTTGCTTTTTCCCTCAGCTTGAATGTCTTGCCTATTCCCAATGAAATCAAAACACTTATATGTATAACATAAATATATTTTAAAATGTTTGTACCCCCTCAGCATAAAGCAGCATAATAAAAACTCCTTGAACTGCATAAATACAATATTGTATATTATATGTCAATAGGATTTTTACTTGTAGAAATAATATAAGCATAGTTATAAAAAATTATATCTAAGGATCTATCACATTAATAAATATATTGTTACTCATCTTTCTCTGAGTTAATTTTCTAGGGAATCTCACATCCAACACACACATACACACACACACACACACACTCATAGCATCTTTGAGGCCACCTAGATAAAGGGAGAAAGAAGACTTTGGATCATGATTGGTTTGGCTTTAATACTATGATGATTCTACTCAATACCTGATACCTTTGATCTGAATATAATAAATACATGAGCTACTATGCTACAATTTTAAATTCATAAAATCTTAGTTTCATTTTTCAAAGAAAATTAGATTGCCATTTGAAAACTGTAAGAGCTGTATGTTTAAGGCAATTTTATCTAAACAGATATGTTATTTGATTGTTAAATTTCTTTTGTATATTTCAATTACTTTGTCATGTCCAGTGTTTATATACTTCAACTTCTCTGGGGGTAGGGACAAGCACCAGTGAATAACTGGACCTCAAACATTTCTATTTTTCCCAACAGACTTGATGTTCTTCCTTCATTTTCTCAGGCAATAGGTTGCTATTTTAGAAAAGTAAAACAAATACACTAATTTTTAAGATTGTTCTTCCAAACCCCAAATATCTTAGTCCCAGAAACGGTAGTATTGAACAAAAGCGTTTGCTTTCCTGGTAAAATTATTTCAACAATAAATTTCTACTTGCTAGGGAAAAATAACAGAATCCATCTGACAGTCATTGAATGGATAATGCAAAAAATATCTTTCCCTTAGAAATTTCCCTCATTTAAATAGAAATAGAACTATGAAATTGTTCAGAACTCTTGGAAAATATAGCTCTTAAGTATTCCTTAAAGGAGAAATGAGAGTATTACTTGTGCTATTGTATTAAGGATACCATTTATATATAGTAATACTTTAGACATGTTCGGTCAGTATGATCCTTGACCAAAAAGTATAAAGAAGAGGTAGAAACTCTTTGCAGAAAACTCAGAATGGAAGCCTACATTTCACAAAAGAGATAAATTAGGATTACTTTTTCATATTACCAAGTGGTTTTTCAATTTGAAAGTAAATTTCCAGAGGTCTTTTATTAAATAATAACTGTTTGGTGCATGGGGGTGTTTTGGATTGTTTGCTTTCCAGACAGAGAAACAACCTCAAAGCTAAATGTTAGAAGTCAACAAATAATACAGCTAAAGCATCACTAAGTTTTCATGTAAGTCAAGTAAAAAAATATGATTCCATTTAGAAAACAATCAATTGACAAACATATTTGCAGAATACAACTATTATTTAAAGCAATGATGCATATAGACAAATTCCTTTCTACTCTGTTTTCTTCGTAAATTTGAAACATATTCTGGAAAAATCTAGCAACACATTTTTTTTTCAGTGGTGTCTTGATTTTTAAGTAATGAGTGTCTTGATTTTTAAGTAACGGGTGAATAAAACATGCAAACATATACAGTCTAAGTACTAATGATAGAAACTGAATTTCTCCCTAACAGGGCAAGTCTTTTCACCAGATTCGTTTCTAAACCTGAACAAAATGTCATCTCTATAACTCTCTTGAGCATATGCCGTACTAAAAAACAGATGCCTTGATACTAAAAATACATTTAGAAACTGAGAAATTTCTGAATTTAAAGGATGATACAGTAAAACATATCAGTCACAAAAATGACTTGTTCCTTTTGTGGGGGTCAGAGCAAAAAGGGAAATAAAGCATTTTTGTTAAGATATATAATCTCATCTTGTTTTATGCGGTGAAATGTTGAAAAACACCTAAAACAGTAGAAACTCAGTCACCATCACTACCAGTCTTTGAACTCTCCATCAGGAGGAAAAGGCAAAAGTGTGGAGAGAGGAAAGGTTCAATCATCTAATTCCCATACATAGACTCATTATCATAACAAAAAGTACCAGAGGAACGAGTTCAAAATATAAGAGCCAGGTGATTGAAAATCTATGATTACAGCCCAATTCACTCTATTTTCTCCTTTTCTTTGACTTTCCAAAAATCCATTTTCTGTAGTTGGCCATTTGCCCCAAAAAGGATGGGGGAGGGATTCTTATAATTCTCAAAGAATTGTTGCAGTCCCTCTCATTCCTTCTGTAAAATGTGAGAATTTCCATTTCAGTTCTTTTCAGGATATGTTGAAACGATCCTTCCTTTTTTCCTGCACTTCAGTACTTAAAGGAGAAGTGTCTTAGGACTATAACATGTTTTCTTCCATCCCGATTCTCCCTGTGACTTCTGTCTTTCCTTCCCTTTTAATGGTGTGTGATTTATCTGGGGGTGGGATGGGGGCACGAGGGAGTGTTCTTTGTTAAAGTCTGTTTTCTCCCCAGGGCTCGACTGCCCTCTCGTGGCTCAGAACCAAAATTTGGAGGCTTCCACCATCTGGAAAGAAAAAGGCACCATTTTAAGGAATGTTCGTGCTGAATTATCACCGCGATTTTGTCTCACCAAGAGAAGACGTAATCTCTGTATTTAGCCAGATTTTTTATGCTTTCTGCCTGAACCAGTTAAAAGTACTTGGATTCTTTTATGACATGGAGGATTCTTGACTCCTTTCCATTTTTCTTCCTTCCTACCCCTCTTTCCCTCCCTGTCTTCTTTCCTTCAACAGTCAATTTAATGAAAGGAGGACTTGTGTAGTGTGGATATTTAAGGTCCATAATGAGTTACAAAATTGCTTGGAGTCATTTCATATTCTCACCCACAAAATATTTCAACTGGAGTATTAAATCTAGGCATTGGGTAGGATGAAGTCGGAGAATGCAGCACCCTGAGTAAATTTTAAAGACCGTGAGTTATTCCTCTATAAGAAACTCATATTTTTATGCTGATCATTTCTATAGAGGTCATCAGAAAACTAAAGGGAAAGAACACACCCCATTTTACCAAAGAGAGACTCAGTTTAAGCCTCTTGTTGTGTGATTCCTTTTTTGTTCTCAAAGTGAATTGGTTTGTATGATAAACTATATGTTCACCTGGTTAGCAGCTCTCAAATCTTACTACATAAATGCCTTAAGAGCAAACATAGTGCTTTCTTTTTTTTCCCCTCTGGGAATTATTAACAAGTAGCAAAAATACTAAAAACAAAGAGAAAAACAAAGGAGCAAACTCACCACCCATGGCCATTTAATTCATTTTTTTAATTGTTCTCCAGTGAAATGCTCCTTACCCAAACATTCTGCAGTGTGAGGATAAAGGAACCCTAGAATTGACACTTTCACAATTTGTAACATAAATCCTTATCCTGTTATAAGCATTACAAACTTTCATCTATATAAATAAGAAACATAGATTCCTGTCTTCACACCCTTCTTTGTAATAGGCATGTTTGAAAAATAAGGGGGACAGGCAGGGCTAGAGCAAGTCAGGCTTTATAGGTTGTCCATGTTTCTGTAATTGCACCCATCTTGCTTTCTTTTCTTTTTTTAACAAAAGCTGTATTTTAATGGCATAGTTATGGAAAATATTCAGCACACTGCTTCCCACTTTAGAGCTTTTTAATCATGGCATTTCAAACTCCTACAATAAATTATGCTGACTTTATGGGTCTCCCTTCTTTTGTAAATCTACTGGTCACAAATTTTATTTCTTCGTTGTAATCATTTGATATCAAATTATTTTGTAGTGTGTTTATAACATGCTTATCAAATTGGCATTTAAATATTTGTTATAGCTTTATGATGCAACATTGGACCTGTGATGATTTATTTTACTATACTCTTATGAGAAGTTTCACTGCACCCAGCTTTCTAAGTTCAGTGGACTTGGCGCTTCCATGACAGCAGGACCGTTTCTCATTCAGGACCACGTCACCTCTCCGAAGAACTGAGTGCTCTCAGGTAATGAGAGTTTAAAGCAACATTGGGAAAATAGGCTCTAAGTATTTTGCCCCTTAGAGATGCCTGCGTGTTGGAATATCCCCTCAATGGCACAGCCATCTCTTCACGAGTGAGAAGGCCACACTTGTACAAACTCTGAGATGTTCACAAGAAGTTCCTTCAGTAGGAACCAGAAACCCACAGTGATGAAGAGGATCCCCTCTGGTCTCCACTGCAGGGTGGCCCATGTGACCTCAACCTGTGACTTCTGATGGTTTGGGCTCTTTCTGGCTTCTGAGAGTGAGCGCTGGCACCTACTGTTAGAGCCCATGGTTCCAGCGATTTACTTCCAATTATAAAGCCCTGTACACCCCGGTCTGCTCAGTCCCACTTGGGCTCTGCCTTTTCTCACCGACTCAGCACTTCTTAGTCCCACACTGCTAACCGGAAACTTCTAGAATCCCTGCCCTATTCAAGTCAGCCATGAAATGCCAGGAATGGGCTGCCTCAGCTTCATCCATTTAGGTCACTAAATCAAATGTCATCCCTTCCCTTTAGAGAGTATAAAGTATAACTACTTTTAACTGCAGAGAGGAAGTCAATCCCCATTTAACACATCTTGCCTTTTGCCTTGCAGATTTTTGTTGACATGTAAGTGGAGCAATGACGTTTGCTATTATAAGCACATTTAGTAGAAAAGAAAAAGAAGACAATGCAAATCAGAAGCTGAAAAACTGTAAGTCTGCAATCCAAATCCACTTTGCTTTGGGGGACAATTAATCAGTTAGAATGTAAAGGTCTTTGAATTCGGAATTGCCTGAAAGTGCGTGAACTGTTCATTATTTTCCAGTTGTCAATATTTGTGTGAGGAGGGAAAACAGGAAATGACGTTCTTACCAAATCAAACCTGACCAGGTTTGATACCTTCAGATAGACAAGTATGAACCATGACAGTCACCGAGCTGAAGGAAATGAAATTGGGTGAGTAGAGGAAAAAGCTCTTCATAAATCCAATAAATAAATCCATGGAAGAAATGGTAAGTGAGCCAAGATGAGTGTGTCAGGACTGATGTTTTTTAACCAAAAGAGACATAAATTTGTCTGAGATGTCCCTCAAGTTTTTCATCTTAACTGGTGTCAGCTTGTCATTAGGACAAATTGTTCTTACACTAATTATACTCTTACCCCTGGAACGGAATTTTTTAAGACATATTTTCTGCAGGGTTGAAAAATCAAGACTTAGAGATTAAATGAAAGCAACAGCTGTCTAACCTGCAAATGAGAGCAAAGACATATTTTCTGCAGGGTTGAAAAATCAAGACTTAGAGGTTAAATGAAAGCAACAGCTGTCTAACCTGTAAATGAGAGCACATTTTATAGCATTAAATTAAAGAAACAATACATTGATATGCAAGCAGTTATCCAATAAAACTTCTATTTAATGAATACATATCCACTTCTCTTTAAATATTATATATATATATGTAGCTTTTCAAACTGTAAACTAATAATGCAGATAACATGGATCAACCAAGTCAAACAATGATTATTTTCAAACATCTTACTCTTTCTTCCTACCTTGGTTTCTAGAGCTGAGGCTGCTATCCTGCAGCCCTGATGGAAAGGACCAGAAACACTGGCTCTGACTCTGAATCCTGCAACAGAATCAGGCACCGTCAGGATTCTCATTATTTGGGAAAAAAATTTTAAAGACTTCTATTTAATTTGCTCTGAGGAGACTTCTCACTGACTTGTCACTAAACTATCCTTTAATTATTAAATTTATTTTATTGAAGTATAATTGATTTACAATGCTGTGTTAATTTCTGCTGTACAGCATGGTGGTTCAGTTATACATGTATATGCTTTCTTTTTCATATTCTTTTCCATTATGGTTTATCACAGGATATTGTATATAGTTCCCTGTGCTCCACAGTAGGGCCTTGGTGGTTATCCATCCTATATATATAATCGTTTGCATCTGCTAACCCCAAAACCTCAATCCATCCCTTCCCCACGTCCCTCCCACTTGGCAATCACCAGTCTGTCCTCTATGTCTGTGAGTCTGTTTTTAAAGGACACCAGCTTCAGGGTAGATAATCAAAGTGAAATAGAATACCCCAAGCAGCAGAGATTAGTGTGAGAACTGGAAATCCAGGCATCAGCTGTGATCAGAGGCCCACTGGAGATAGCAGTTTGACCCCAGAGAATTCGGTGGGCAGAGGCTTTGGGGCTGTTCAACACAGCTACATATCCTCCATGGGGAGAGGACAAAACAGGAGCAAAGAAGCAAGAGCTGGGCGGGGTCTCTTCTGGCTCTCGAAGAAAATACAAAAGTAACTTAATTATCATATCTGAACGAAAGGTCAGGATTCATTCACGAGAAAGAGTCGATCATGTGCTTGGCCACAGAAGCTCCTCAAAGCCTTCAAGGACCAGGAGATGAAATGTGAACCACAGGAGCTAGGACTTGTGAATCATCTTATACACTTTGGAAATAATCAGTAATATGAAGCATACACCCTACTAATTAGAGGTGCAAACAACTAGAAATGGTAGTATTGGCATTAACTTGGTTTAGATTAGCTGATCATTTTATCAATGATCAATCATCCATTTTGTCTGTTAGAAAAGAGTCATCATTTTGAATTTTGGTTGTTTGTAATGCTGTGGGGTGGGTGGGAGACTTGAAGCTGGCATGTGATATTGTCACACACTCTTTCCTACAATGGTACTTTCTTGTAGATTGTTTTCCCACCCTCCCTTCCACAAAAGATTTCAGTGTTATCCATGTGGCAGAGATAGACTTGGGTCTACTTAAGCTCTGAGTGACTTAATGGACTCCTAGTGTGTGATGGGAAAGCTGATCAGTGGTGAGTGGTTCTGACCTGCTTCTTGCTTTTCCACATGGGGTCTCAGGAAAGATCCCACTGCTGCTGGGTCTCCTGCAGCCTGACGGAAAGCAAAGCACTAGAGACAGTGAAGGGTGTTTTCTTCAGGGGGATGAAAATGGAAACTGCAATGCAAAGTGTGTAAAGTACTGTACCTGTACCTTCTGGTCTACCTGGCAGAAGATGAAACAAACAAGACAGGGAGTGGCACGGTGCAGTGGCTGTGTGCAGTGCTGTAACATAGGGGCAATAATGGGTCATCTGGGGATCACAGCTATAGCCCCTGACCCATATCTGAGGGCTCAGCAAAGATCCCCAGGGAAACAACATCTGAGCTAAGAAAGGGCACAGAAATGAAAGTCAATGACATAAAAAGCATTTGGGGACACCAAGTCAGGTGGAGAAATCTGTTTCCTGCAAGAGCTCCTAGGTCAGAGAAAGTACAGAGCATTTGGGAAACTTAAAGATGCAAGACACAATGGCACACTCAGCTTTCCTCAATTACAGGAAATTTATTATAAGTATAAATGGAAAGTGAAAATTAAAGTGAACAAATATTCTCTTGTCACAGGGCTAGGTCACACACACACACACACAAATATATATATATATATATATATATATATATATATATGTATGTATGTGTGTGTATATATATATATATATATATATATATATATATATATATATATGGGACGGTTTAGAGGAAAACCTCATAGGGAATGAAATGCATTCGAACAAGAAAGATTTCTTGGGAGTTTAGCTGCACCCGTCTCTACTCAGGGTACTAGAACCACAACGATGACAAAGGCAAACATGGACTCCACCTCCATGGAGCTCGCTTTCCATCAGTGAGCAGTCAAAAATAAATATCAATACATCACAGAAAAAGAAAAAAAAATAACAAAAGAACCACCCACAAAGAGTATCAGGGCAGGCCAGAGATTTAAAGTAAGTGATGTGCCAATGGATGGATAGTTACTTGAGACTGGGTATTACTGAAGGACTCTCTTTTTAATCTTAAATTAAAAACTAAATGTCATGGTAAAATGAGGAGGAAGAACAACTTGGATAAAGGGACGGGGCACACAGAGGCCCTTCGGCAGAAATACTCTTGGTGAGTCAGAGAGACGAGAAGGAGGCCATAGAGTGAGTCATGATTTTAATCTGTTTGATTGGAAGCCTTGAGAGGGCTTTTTTTATGAGTAAAATAATCAGATCTACATTTTCATGAAGATCACGTGGCAGCTGAATGGAGAAAGAATTAGGGTGGGTGGGTAGCAGTAGAAGCAGAGATTTCATTGTCATGTCCAGTGGGAAGTTCCTGTGACTTAAAGGAGCATCAATGGAGAAGAAGAGAAGGGTTCTATTTCATGCTTGGGTCTGTTGAGCACAGGTGGTGGATGGGATGGAGGAAGAGGAAAGGAGGAAAAGTCCATGGGTTTAGAGTCAGGAAGCTGGTGTTGGGGGCACTTTTATCTGGGAGGCACAGTGGTGCAGGTGCCCCGTGCAGGGTGGGGAACGAGACCCTGCCCAGCTTTGTCCAGGAGAGTAGCCTGAGCTGCTGGGTGTCTACCTTGAGCCACTCGCAGCCATCAGTGTGGTGTCTGTGCAGCATGAACCCACAGTCGTGTTGCTTGAGAGTCTAGAATTTCACTCTTCTGATGATTCAGCAACTCCAAATCTGCTGCTCTTACATTCCTTTCAATGAGCTTCGTCCAACATCTCTGCTTTCCTTCTGTTTTATGATACCTGGCTACCTATGTTTATTTCGTCCTGTGGTTTCTACTCAACACCTTTCTGTCACATTTCTTCTCACCACACTGTCTGTTGACTCATTTGGAAAATCCTTGTTTCCATTCTCTGAATGTGAGTTTGATGATGATAGTCAGAGTCCCCACAAAGAACCTGTGTTGGACAGAGAACTCATAAAAAGCAACCTCACCAGTAGTGGCCTTTGTTTCAAGACCTAATCTCTTGTTCACTTGCATGTACTCAAGGGCGTGGAGTTAGATGGCAGAGCACATGGTAACCTATGGAAAGCCACCAGATGCTTCATTTCTCAGAGATGTAGGATATGTGAGTGTGGATGCCAAGATCATCAGTACAATTACATCCTATCACCCAGCTCAAAGACCTTTCCTCTAGCGCTCATATTCCACAGTAAAAATCACCTTCCACTTTCCCTCTCTCCCTCCCTCTTTTCCTCTTCATACCAATAGCAGCTGATTTCCCGTTTATGCCATAAAATGCTGTAATGGAACTAATTTAGTCTCCTCTTCAGCTGAAGCCACAAGGCAATTGATTTCCACTTTTTTAATGAGATGCCAGCGGTCAGCCAACAGAATGCGTCACACACATCAGAGAACTACAGATTCCCCAAGAGAAGTCAGGTGAGTTTTAAATACTTTATGGGTCCCACTATATAATGCTGGTTCCTGACTGTGTTAACAAGTAAGGATGTCCTGCTCTTTCCTCTGCCTCTCATGTGATCAGGGTCAAACCCTGGAAGGGTTAGAAGTGGCAGTCTGTGTGTGTGTGTGCATGCATGTGTGTGTGTGCATGTGTTTGGGGAAGGGGGAATGGGGAAGGCAGGGAACTGAAAATAGAAAATCTAAGAAGCCCATATGGTCTCTTTCTCACTAAAGGAAACCAGCCTGTAGTAGAGTTGAACTAGTGGAATCATTTTAACTTTTAGTAAGTTCAAAGTTTTGATAATTATGCTAGGCATATTAATGACTCGTTGAGGAATTTTTAATTAATGAAAATAACTGGGGAAATGTGGTGACTTGCTCTAATCTTCATCCAGTGGAAGGTAAACTGAGCCTCATAGAATAAATTTAAGGGAAGACAAAAATAAAGTTGTTTTATGATAACATCCCATGAGTCCTATTTGTCCCACACAACACATACACCTGTTTTAGCCCTGATTTAGTGCGTTCCTCTGTGTCCTTCACTCTATTTTAAACTCCATGAGAGCATGAGGCCACCACCATGCTTCTTATCTAACTGAGAAAATAGAAGCAGACAGAGAAAATAGAAGACAATTCCCACAATCTTCCACCTCCATATATTCTCATCTCACGTCAACTGGGCGTGTCTAACCCTCCTTCTCTCCTATTTTGATGTAGGAGTTTTACACGCCCCTGTGAATGCTAAATTCTACACTCATGCATGAGATCCCAGCCCTCTAATGGACTCAAGTTCTCCTCTCCCCTGCTTCATGATGTTTCCCCTCTTTCTGGATTATTTTCACCAGCATGAAAGCATTCTTTTACTTCTCCCTTCTTAATTCTCTTCTTGTTCTCTCCTGATCACATGCCAATAAGGCTTTTCACCTACCATCAAAACTGCTCTTGAAAATGCTACCAAAGTACTCCCCGTTGCTAAATCCGTCGTCGATATTCTGTCTGCGTCTTCCTTGATGTCTCCACCTCTCTCCCTGGACACCACACAACTTTCTGTCCTCTCACAGAGATTTCTCCATCTCAGTCTCTCCTGGTACTTTCTCAAACCCCATAATGTCAGAAAGTCTTAAACCTAAGAAAAGAGAAAATTACATTCCTTCCTTTGCTGATGTCATCCAGTCTTAAATATCACATAAATAAATATACAATCCCCAAACGTTGTATTTCTAGAATAACCCTAGCTCAGACCTCTCTCCTTAACCCCAGCTTCACACATCCAGCCGCCTACCCCACACACCACTGAGAAGTCTACTCACCATCCCATGTTCAAAACCAACCTCCCAATCTTCCCCCTAAAGCTCCATACACTCATTTCTTCTACACTGCTGTTGATGGACACATGTCCCTTATAGTCTCTCAGACCCCAAAACCTGGAATTACTTTTAATTTCCCCCTTTCACACTACACATTATTTCATTAGAAAATTCTTTAAGATGTGTCTTCATCTACTAGAAAATCTGACCATGTCTCACCCCCTTCACCCCTACCAAGAGTCAATATCAACTCTTGACTGAATTATTAATAGCTGCATAAATAATCCTCTCCTGCTTCTACACTTTCTTCTTCTTGGACTTTTTAAAAAAATTTAAATGAATCAACCAGAAGAAAACATCCACAAGCTCCTACTTTATTTTTCTTAGCAAAAATTAGTCATATTACATCACTTCTCTGCTTAAAACAGACAATGACTTTCCATATAAGCCAGAATGAAAGTTAAAGTCCTTATCATCTAAAGGACTTAACACATCCACTCTCCCCTTTTCTCTTTGTTATCCCTCCCGTTATTCTTTTTCTTTCCAGCTCTGCTTCGGCCACATTCACCACTTTGCTAAACCACGAATTTGGGGCACTCTCTGGCCTCAGGACATTTGAACTTGCTGTCCACTGTGCCTGAAATTGTATTCCTTCAGATGTCCTCATGACTGGTTCCTTCACCTCCTAGAGTTTTCATCCTGCCTCATCTTCTCAGAGCAGCCCTCCTTGTCGACTGTGTTCGGGATTACAAATCTCACCCTGCACTCCCTGTCTCCTTGCCTATTTTCTTTTCCCCTGTGGCACTCACACCATCCATCAAACTATGCTTACTTTTCCTGCTTACTGTCTGTCTCTCCCCTATAATGTGAGCTGCATAAAAGCAGAGATTTTTTTTAACATTGTAGCCTGGGTATCCAGTAAAAGGTCAAGCACATGGTATGCACTAAAAAAATATATTTGAAAAAGAAACCTAAGCATTCCCCTACCCTTACCCACCTCCCATACATATGCACACAGTTGCCCAAACAAACTTTTCCTAGCAGAGTATTTTGCATTTAACAGGTGCTGACTAAATGAGAGTTGACTTGTATATTAAAGATAACTACATACTAGACATGATATATAGTACATACTTCATTCAGTGCATATTTAAAGTGTGAGCAAGGGAGCAGGTCAGAATCCAAGAATGAATATAATTTTATTCCCTGTACCTCTCAGAAAGGATTGAAAATTAGGGGGCTTTTATGTATATTTCAAAAATAATAAATTACATAGCATAAATAATGAATTAAATAGAATTATGAAATGTATTCATGTTTATTTCCACTTGGTTAATTTTGGTAAACATTTTTTTGTTTAATTCATTAAGAGATAGTTTAACCATTACCACACATCATTACAGGGCAAAACAAGGAAAATATCTACTACAACTAGTCCTTCTGAGGGCTTGCCAAGGACTCACAGGCAGTAGGTAACTATTCTTTCCACGTTTTCAAAGAAGCTTTAACATGTGTATCTATCTAGAGCTGTCAATGCAATAAAAATATCGAGAGGGAGAATGCCTAGTTACCCATTAAACTGAAGTTGGGAAGAAAACTAAGCAAAGCAGTGAGTAAAAGGAATCCATCCATGTGTTCAAAATACCACTTCTTCTTTATCCCCAGAGTCACAGTGTATCTTTACTCTGGGGAAGCATAGATCTTTTTATTCTCCTATCTTTCTTAGCACTTTTTTCTTTAGGTTATACTTTCTGCTGCTATGTTATTCCATACAAATATATAATTGGCTGTTCATGCATTATTAAGTCACCTCCTCTATGCTGCTTTTTTATGGTAACATGTGCCTATTGAAGACACAAAACTTAGCTGGAAAAATGGAAAATAAGAGTATTTTAGGCATACTGTCAGGGACATAATTGGAAATTTTGTGGGAAGGATAATTTGTCAATCTTCTTAATCATTGTCTCATATGACATCATCATTAATAAAGCAGGAAAGAGTCTTCTGTACAGTTACGGGAGAAAAATAACTGACAGGAGTCAACCAGAGCGCTTTCATACATTTGTTCATTTCAATTAATACCCCCAAATCTCTGTGGTTGAAGTGCTTTAGTGATCACAAAGGATTTTCATACTCTTCTTCTTTACTCCTCACAACCATCTATTTGCAAGGTAAACTCTCTTGCAATAGCAAATGAGAAAACTGAGACCCTAAGTGTGTAGGGAGTGGACCAAAGTCACAAAATTAGTCAGTAGAATTTTTTGTTGTTGTTCCTTTTAAATTCTGACCCATGTGATTTTTTTTTTCTTTTTTTTTATTAGTCTCCGCTTTACAACAAAGTGAATCAGTCATACATATACATCTGTTTCCACAGCCCCTCCCTCCTGCATCTCCCTCCCTCCCACCCTCCCCATCCCACCCCTCCAGGCGGCCACAAAGCACAGAGCTGATCCCCCCGTGCCACGTGGCCACCCCCCACCAACCATCCACCCCAAGCCCGGCAGTGTATACACGTCCATGCCGCTCCCCCGCCCCGTCCCAACCCCCCCCTCCCCATATCCCCAAGCCCACCCCCAGTAGGTCTGTGTCTCTATTCCTGTTTTACCCCTAAGTTCTTCATGACATTTTTTTCCTTAAATTCCATATATATATATGTGTTAGCATACGGTATTTGTCTTTCTCTTTCTGACTTACTTCACTCTGTATGACAGACTCTAGGTCTATCCACCTCATTACAAATAGCTCAGTTTCATACCAAAATGTTCATTGCAGCTCTGTTCACAATAGCCCGGAGATGGAAACAACCCAAGTGTCCATCATCGGATGAATGGATAAAGAAGATGTGGCACATATATACAATGGAATATTACTTAGTCAGTAGAATTGTTGATACACAAACCTATACATTCATATGCTAAACCTACTATTTTCCCCACTACTCTTCAGCTTAAAATGTCCAATACGCTAAATATGCTAAAAAGATGATTAACCATGGTCCCTACACTCCAACAATTTCTAGATGGGTAGGGTTTTTTAATTCATAAAAGACTATAACTTTACAAAATCGTAGTCAGTGTGAGATTGAATAATATAGAAATCTAAAGCTCTTCATAATTCGAATAAATAAAGCAAGACTACTGTGATTAGGCATAAGGACCAACTGCTTTATGACATAAACTTAATTTAAAAGTGAACAAGAAGCAAAGTAACCTTCTTAAGCATGTGGAATCTGCCCTTGAAAATCATTCAGAGAAGAATATAGAAAGAACTCTTCCTTGGAATGACAGTGATATTCACATCCTGGAGTCAAAAAGCTTCCTGTGGGGCTTCCCTGTTGGCACAGTGTTTGAGAGACCGCCTGCCAATGCAGGGGACACAGGTTCGTGGCCCGGTCTAGGAAGATCCCACATGCCAAGGAGCAGCTGGGCCCATGAGCCATGGCCACTGAGCCTGCGCATCCGGAGCCTGTGCTCCACAACGGGAGAGGCCACAACAGTGAGAGGCCCGCGTACCGCAAAAAAAAAAAAAAAAAAAAAAAAGCTTCCTGTGAAGTGTAGAGGAATCTAGTCTTTCACAGCTCTGTGTTTCATTAACTCACAGTGGCTCCGTCCTGCAAAGGCTAGAGTATGTGAGGACCTAACCCGTCTGAGATAAAGGATGTCAAAGCTCCCTTCAGTAACTCAACTTAGTTCTATATCAAGTCATTCTTTTTTTTTATCGGAGTATAGTTAATTTACAATGTTGTATTGATTTCAGGTGTACAGCAAAGTGTTTCAGTTATACATATATCATATCTATTATTTTTCAGATTCTTTTCCCTTATAGGTTATTACAAAATATTGAGTACAGTTCCCTGTGTTATGCAGTAGGTCCCTGTTTGTTATCTATTTTATATATAGCAGCATGTACATGTTAATCCCAACCTCCTAATTTATCCCTCCCCCCACTTCCTCTTTGGTAACCGTGTTTGTTTTCTATGTCTGTGAGTCTACTTCTGTTTTGTATATAAGTTTATATCATTTTTTTAACTTCCACATATAAGTGATATCATATTATATTTGTCTTTCTCTGTCTGCTTACTTCACTTAGTATGATAATCTCTAGGTCCATCCATGTTTCTGCAAAAGGCATTATTTCATTCTTTTTTATGGCTGAGTAATATTCCATTGTGTATATGTACCACATCTTCTTCATCCATTCCTCTGTCAATGGGCATTTAGGTTGCTTCCATGTCCTGGTTATTGTACGTGTCCTGTATGGGGGTGCATGTATATTTTTGAATTATGGTTTTCTCCAGATAGATGCCTAGGAGTGGGATTGCAGGATCATGTGGTAGCTCTACTTTTAGTTTTTTTTAAGGAATCTCCATACTGTTCTCCATAGTGACTGTACCAATTTACATTCCCACCAACAATGTAGGAGGGTGTTCTTTTCTCCACACCCTCTCCAGCATTTATTACAATATTTGTAGATTTTTTGATGATGGCCATTCTGACCAGTGTGAAATGATACCTCATTGAAATTAAAACATTCTCTAACACCATACACAAAAATAAACTCAAAATGGATTAAAGACCTAAAAGTAAGATGGGATACTGTAAAACTGCTAGAGAAAAACCTAAGCAGAACATTCTTTGACATAAATCTCAGCAATATATTTTGGATCTGTCTCCTAGAGTAAAGGAAATAAAAACAAAAGTAAACAAATGGAACCTAATTAAACTTAAAAGCTTTTGCACAGGAAAGGAAACTATAAACAAAACAAAAAGCCATCCTACAGACTGGGAGAAAATATTTGCAAATGATGCAACTGACATATGCAAAGAACTCATATAAAAAATCATTAAAAATATGTTTTAAAAAAAACAAACCAAAATCAAAAAAACACAAACTCAATATCAAAAAAACCCAAACAACCCAATCACAAAATGGGCAGAAGATCTAACTAGACATTTCTCCAAAGAAGACATACAGATGGCCAAAAGGAAAAGATGTTCAACATCGTTAATTATATCAAGTCATTCTGACCCTAGTCCACCTTTGACCTCTCGTGCCTTGACTAACAAGGAGGAAATGTCCTTATTCATCACCTACTTTTGGAGACCACTCATAGAATTGGGCCCTTATTTTTCATTTTCTGTAAGACTTCAGATGAGTCTTGTCTTCATTCATCCTCTAGAAACTCAAGTCCACTTTCTGAACTCCAACTGACCACTGGGATCTCATTCTCACCTTTCCTTCTTTCTGAAACTACTGCCCACATGCCTTTGTCTGTCTTTGCCTAAGGAAAGCCTGAAGGACATTCAGTACAGGGTGTGTCACACAGTAGGTGCTCAATATTTATTGAATAGGGATCTACAACAATAAATATTTCTGATCTTTGGTTTCAATGCAGCTTAGAGTCTAATAGAGAAAGATAAAAATATAAAAACTAAGTGTTACAGATGCTGTAATGAAAGGAATAGAGTATAAAACTGGCATAAAGAATTTTTTTCTGCTGGCAGAGTCAAGAAGAAGACTTCTTGGAGGAAGTGAGAAGACTAAGTAAGATTAAATGAAGAGGAAGAATAGGTTTTTCTTAAAACAGTGGGAAGACAGATGCACATTTCGAAGACAAAAAGAAAAGTTACTTACATGAAAGAAAAGTGTTTATATAGAAGCATGGCAGAAGATAAGCCTGGAAATTTGGGTAGATTATGGATGGATGGAAAAATTACTATTTAGATATTTGAGAAGAGCTGCAGTTTTCTGAGCAGGCAAGTGATACAATCAGAGTGATATCTTAGAGTTGTCTTTGGTGGCAGTTACCCAGACATACGAGTTGAAGAAAAGAACTTGAAGAAGGAAACTAGCTGGTCAGGAACCAATTTAATTATCCCTGCAGTAAATGATTAATGTGTGATCTAAGGCAATGGCAATGGGATTAAACAAGAGAGGAAATGAATTTTGGTGAATCGTGTAGAATCCACTCTCATTTCCTCCTACAATTCCACAAAATGAAGTACAGAAATGTGTAAAATGTATAACATTACAAAAGAAAGGCAAGAAATGGGGACAACAAAATTGAGATGCAAAGAAAAATTGGAAGATATAAAAGCAGAAAATGAAGACTAGAGGAAGAAGAAAGATGGTGCCTGCAAGATGCAAGGGTGAGGGGTCAAGATGCTCGTGAATTCATGCTCTGTAATCCAGGGAAGACGCCTCTGAAGGCTGAGGTGTAGAACAGGCAGACGGCATGGAGATGGGTTGAAACTTTCCATAAGAAGCGTTAGACCTTTGCATTCCCTCTAATTTTAAACAAGAAAAGTCTGATCCTAACAATGTCCTGACCCAACAGAGAATGGAAGATTATTCTCTGGAGAGACTTGGACCCAGAGACACCAGACACAGTCAGCAGTAAGAGGCCATATGAAAATTAAGGGAATTCCAAGAAGGTCTACACACTGAACAGTGAGACCCATAAAATACTTCCCCCACTTTTCCACAACTTTATTAACCAGGCCTCTCACAGGTGGAACCCTAGGGGGTTCATCTCTTTGGAACCTCAGTGGTTCCAAAAAAAAAAAAAAAACACTCAACAGTTGGAAAGAGGTAGTGACAATAAAAACAACTGCATTCCTAAGGATATTACAAGAAATTCCACTGGTCAATAAGACCTGAAATTACATACAAAGCTTCTAATCTATTCTAGGGCCCTACTCTTAAATCTCAGGAAATCCATGCCACTAACTAGAAATATAGAGGAAAAAGAAAATAAGCAATGCAGAAGAACTGGAGCAGTGCAGGGGATGGAAGAAAGCAGTCAAAGACACCCTATAAGCAACAGCCTTAGAGAGATAGAAGTAGATAATGCATCCATAAAATGAGAATACTGAGAATATTATGTTAAAATGGGAGAGAGGCTTTCAAATAATTAAACTCTTGGAAATTAAAAATACAGTAGCAGAAACAAAATTAAATAGAAAGGTTGAAATATAAAGATGAGGGAATCTTCCAGAAGGTATCAATATAACCAAAAAGCAAAATGGGAAATAGATAAGAATAAGTAAAATTATAGAGGTTTAATCCTAAAATTCAAACAGTCAAATAATACAGTCCCAGGAAGAGACACAGAAGAAATTGAAAGAAAGGAAATTATATAGAAAGAAATAAGAAAACACCCAGGACTTAAATGTCTGGATTTATAGATTAAAAAGACTGACTAGTATCTTCCAAAATGGGAGAAAGATTTTCATAGCAAAGCACAACACAGTAAAACTTTAAGGAAGTGAGATTCAGAGAGAACAGGCAATCAGAATAGTATCTGACATCTGAACAGCAACTTTGAAGCTGAAAGAAAAAGCATTCGTGCCTACTATATTCTGTAAAAAAATGATTTTCAATCTAAATTTTGAACCCAGACAAACTTTCAGCCCAATGAGAAAGGTAGAATAAAACTTTTTCATTTAGGCAAATTCTTTAAAAAAAATAATAATAATCTCCCATACACTTCTGAAGAAACTACAAAAAAGATGAACTTCATTAAAATGAAATAATTACCAAGGAGCCGGACACTTGGAATTCTGATGGCAGGTCTAAAAGAGGACAGAAGTGTATAAAGCTCCCATAATGACAGTGAGGGGAAAGCCCAGGAGAAGCGGCAGAGCAGCAGTTCTAGAGAACCTAGATCGGGGCTGCACAGAGGGGGTCCAGGGAGAAACTCCCAAGAATAAAGCAACATTGATAAAGTATCTGATTTGATCAATGGGTTGAAGGAAGGAGTTACCCTTCTCTCCAAGTGTCTGCAGATGAAACATGGCAATAGGTACATAGAAAACGTAAACCAAGATAAAACTAACTAGTACTAATTCCCAAGAAAACCAAAAGTTGCACGAGAAAGAAGTCACCACAGTGCACTTATATGACTCAGGTGTGAATAACATGTATATAAACACAATAATGAAAATGCCAAATGTTTATTTTACCAAAAACTGAAATAATTACGTTAACGTGATCAGAAAGAGATGAGGTTAACATTTTAAAGAAACACATTCTTCTCTTCCAAGGAAATGTATAAAGAGTTATTATAACTTTAAAAGATGGAAAATCACAAAGTAATATTATCAGCCTATTTTTTAGAAACATGGAGGTGAATCTCAGAAGCAACAGGTAAAATATTCAAAACTACCTCTTGGGACAGAATTCAAGGATGAGAAAGAAAAGTAGATATGATCTACTATCTTTTATTATAAGCCTTGCAGAACTCCTTGACATAGATTCATGTGATGATTTTTTTTTTTTAAGAAAGGGGCACTTAAACAACAGGAATTTATTCTTCACAGCTCTGGAGGCTGGAAGTCCAAGGTCATGGTGCTGGCAGGCTCTATAAGCCAATCAGTCTATGGTGTCTTTGTTACAGCAGCCTAAAGAGACTAAGATGGGGACAGTAAGGAATATCCCTTAGATTTAGATTTTTTTTTATTGGAGTATAGTTGCCTTACACTGCTGTGTCAGTTTCTGCTGTAAAGCAAAGTGAGTCAGCCATACATACACATATACCCCCTCTGTTTTGGATTTCCTTCCCATTTAGGTCATCAGAGAGCACTGAGCAGAGTCCCCTGTGCTATACAGTAGGTTCTCATTAGTTATCTATTTTATACATAGAAGTGTGTATATGTCAATCCTAATCTCCCAATTCTTCCCACCTGCCTAGATTTAGATTTTTAAAAGAAGTAAAACTAAACAAGAATTTATGGAATGTACTTTTTAAAAATAGCTACTTTTCTCTTTCATGACTTCCTTTTCATCATGACTAAAAATTATGTCAGCACCAATAAATATTACTAAGCAGATCATAATAATAATTTTTTAAAAAGACAGGGGCAGGTACAAATGTTATTGCAAAGAGGAATCAATGGATTAATGGGATGGAACAGAATGACTCGACTTTGGAGCAAAGAAGAAGAAACTTTAAATGATCCTATGATTTCATGCCTGCGTGGCAGAAGAGAATTTTGGAAAAAATCATATAGGAGAGGAAATCTGAAATTAGCTGGGGAATGAGGGGCTTGATATAGTAGGAAGTATGTTGGACTGATTGGCAGTCAGACATGATTTCTAATCCTCATTCCATCCCCAGTTACTTGTGAACTTGGTCTAGTAAATTTACTTCTGAAACTCACTTTCTCTAGGTCTATCCACGTTGCTGTAAAGGGCATCATTTCATTGTTTTTTATGGCTGAGTAATAGTCCATTGTATATATGTACCACATCTTCTTTATCACACTAAGTAAGTCAGACAGAGAAGGACAAATATTGTATTATATCGCTTAAATGTGGAATCTAAAAAAATGATACAAATTAACTTATTTACAAAGCAGAAATAGACTCAGAGACATAGAAAACCAACTTAAGTTTACCAAAGGGGAAAGAGAGGAGGAAAGATAAATTAGAAGTTTGAGATTAAAATATACAGGCTACTATATATAAAATAGCTAATCAAAAAGGACCTACTGTAGAGCAAAAGGAACTATATTCAATACTATATCTTGCACTAACCTATAACGGAAGAGAATGTAAAAAAAAAGAATATATATATATATATATATATATATATATATATATATATATATATATATATATCTGAATCACTTTTTTGTACACCTGAAACTGACATAACATTGTAAATCTTCAATTAAAAACAAAGTAAAAACAGAAAAATAAAACTCACTTTCTTTAGCTTAAAAGTGGGGAAGTTAAACTCAACAATCTCCAACACCCTTCCAATTTGTTTAAGAGGAACTTCACTTTGCACGCGTGTTGGAGTTGACAGTGAAAGGACCAAGGGCCCATGTGCTGTGAATGCAGAATGAGAATTAAGAAAGCCGTCAGGGTTGCAGAGGCTGAGTTTAGAGATATCTACGTGGAGATCATTAAGGCTTGAGGGAGTAAGAGTATAGAGATGGAAACGGAAAGACAGAGGACAAAACTGGAGGAAACACCCACCCCGAGTGGAAAGGAGAAGGAGATAAATGAGTCATAGATGAGCATTCCAGGAGGGGAAACTAGAACAGTGAATGCGAGAGTTTAAAAAGGTAAAACAGAATGGTTCTGTTTATCCATTTGGCTTTAGAATTTTATGACAAGTTTAGTGGTGTTATGAATTCAGTAACAACTCCTGAATTTAAGTAGAAAAAAATTTATAGTAGAACCAATTAAAGGTTTTAGAAGTCACCAAAGATGAGCTTTTTTCCCCTTTTTCATTAAATCATTGTAGGCATCACCGTATAGATGTCACCATTTGGGAGTATTCATGTGGATAAAGGTGGGCTTTTTATTTTTCACCTTTAGAAATGTGTCAGTGATTGAAATCTTGCCTGAGGCTATGAATTTTTCATAATAGCTAAGTGGCAATTCAGCCCAGCACTCTAAATCTCTGCACCTCAGCTGTGATCCAAGCAAGGTGAAATGAAAATATTTGACAGTATTTCACCAAGCCCTATCATGCATACACATGCCACTTCCTCTATTTTTCATACAAACTATTCATTCATAAAGTAAAAACAAATCAGTACACACACACAAATACAAATTCGCTTTTCATTTATAAGTGGTAAAACCCCTTTCTTAATTTATTGTTCTTCATTTTTATAAACTAACTACTGTATTTTATACTTTAAATTCCTTATTCTATATGGTTGAGAGTATCATGCAATTATATAATCTGTATATTTTCAATTTTAAATAACAACATGATGACACAATTTTATTACATATGTATTTAGATATACATGTATACATACATGTGTAGATATGTGTGTGTGTATATATACATATATATACATCCATACACAACACACTTCTATAAGAATTTCTCAATATTGGCCACATGATATACTCTTAGTCTTAGTTTTGTGTTATTATTTGTATTGTTACTAATATCTTTATAAAAATACTTATGTTTATTTTAGTTTATATTTTTCGGTTACTTTTTAGGTACTAATTGTATCTAATATGGCATTACTTGTCTTAAGATGTGAAAATTTTGTATGAGTCTGTTAAGTACAGTTATAGTGCCACTATACCCAAAATAGTATGCCAAATTACACTTTCACTGCTGTTATTTTAATAACTTGGAATATAACTTCTCTTCTGAACAATCATGTTAGTTATGGTGAGTAACCAGCCAGTTTATACTGGGAGGCCACTGGGATTAACCTTAAGGCAAGATTGATGTTTTACCTAAACACTGGAAATCTTAAAACATTGGCTACCCATAAATATTTAGTTCAGCACAATAATTAAAACATTAATTAGATATAGATTAAGTAGATTTAAGCAGAAAAAGAAGTGTAATATCAGTCACTAGAGGGCAGCAAAGATTGGAAAAAAGATATGAATTCAAATGCTGATTCTTAATGCGGGGGTAATAAGACTGAAAGTTCTAGAGATATCAAAGGACCAGTTCTTCCCCCAAATGTTTCTGAGACATACAGTCTTGGCTCTTACATCATCTTGGAATAATGAGCAGAAGACCTAAATAGACATTTCTCCAGAAAAGATATACAGATTGCCAACAAACACATGAACGAATGCTCAACATCATTAATCATTAGAGAAATGCAAATCAAAACTAAAATGAGATATCATCTCACACAGGTCAGAATGGCCATCATCAAAAACTCTAGAAACAATAAATGCTGGAGAGGGTGTGGAGAAAAGGGAACCCTCTTTCACTGTTGGTAAGAATATAAATTGATACAGCCACTATGGAGAACAGTATGGAGGTTCCTTAAAAAATTACCAATAGAACTACCATATGACCCAGAAAACCCATTACTGGGCATATACCCTGAGAAAACCATAATTCAAAAAGAGTCATGTACCAAAATGTTCATTGCAGCTCTACTTACAATAGCCAGGACATGGAAGCAACCTAAGTGTCCATTATTGGATGAATGGATAAAGAAGATGTGGCACATATACACAATAGAATATTACTCAGCCATAAAAAGAAATGAAATTGAGTTATGTAGTGAGGTGGATGGACCTAGAGTCTGTCGTACAGAGGAAAGTAAGTCAGAAAGAGAAAAACAAATACTGTATGCTAACACATATATATGGAATCTAAGAAAAAAAGAAAAAAAAAGGTCATGAAGAACCTAGGGGTAAGACGGGAATAAAGACAAAGACCTTCTAGAGAATGGACTTAAGGATATGGGGAGGGGGAAGGGTAAGCTGTGACAAAGTGAGAGAGTGGCATGGACACACATACACTACCAAACGTAAAATAGATAGCTAGTGGGAAGCAGCCGCATAGCACAGGGAGATCAGCTCGGTGGTTTGTGACCACCTAGAGGGGTGGGATAGGGAGGGTGGGAGGGAGGGAGACACAGGAGGGAAGAGATATGGGGATATATGTATATATATAACTGATTCACTTTGTTATAAAGCAGAAACTAACACACTATTTTAAAGAAATTATACTCCAATAAAGATGTTTAAAAAAAAAAAAGCTACATCATCTTGCCGTCTTTTAGAGGGTTGACTGCCACTTTAATTTGGTCATCAGTGAACAATAAACATACTCAGGCATTCTCAAGAAATGGAAAGCTACACTTTTACCGGGTTGTTTCCCAAGGATTATGGTAGTTCCAATTTTCTCTAAAGAAATAGTTACGAAATAGGCCAATTGAGATTTTCTGTGGGATTTCTGCTTCTTCAGAGACCAGATGTTTCCTAATGATTTTTGTTTCCCCATCTAGAGCAGTAAAAATGAAACAGATTTACATCTTTTTAAATGCGAAGTTACTTTCTGGGTCTTTAAGAACTGTGCAAATGTTTATAAAGAAAAAATATATATTTTTATTGAAGCATAGTTGATTTCCAATATTGTGTTCATTTCAGGTGTACAGCAAAGTGATTCGGTTATACATATATATGTTTATATTTATATTCTTTTTAAAAATTCTATTCCATTTTAATTTATTACAAAATATTGAATATAGTTTCCTGTGCTATACATTAAATCCTTGTTGCTTATCTATTTTATATAGAGTAGTGTGCATCTGTTAATCTTCTACTCTCAGTTTATCCCTCCCCCCCTTCCCCTTTGGTAACCATAAGTTTGTTTCCTGTGTCTGTGAGTTTATTTTGTAAATAAGTTCATTTGTACTATTTTTTAGATTCCACATATAAGTGATATCATATAATATTTGTAAAAACAAAAATATATAATTTATAATTTCAGTGTCTATTACTACTAATAGAAAATGTTTTAAGTATTTTTAATAAATTAAAAAGAAAGTATAATAATATACCTTTTCCTTTTTGAATTCTCAATTTGTTGTTTATACATATTCACAAACTTATTAAATGAATATCCATTCTTTTAACGTTGAAAAGGGATTGAAAACTTATTACAAATTCTGCTTGTGAGTGATATACCGTACTTTTATTTTACATTTCAAAATTCATATTAAATGCATTGAAAGTCCTAAGTCTTTAGCATTATCTCAGTGTTTATTCTAGTGGGTTTTAAGATCCCAGAAAACATAAAATTTTATAGGGGTTTCTTTGGAAATAAAGCACGCAAAGTAACAGAATGCTAGAGCTGTCAATTAACAAAATAAAATTGTGTTTATTTTATAATGTTGCCCTCCTAACATTGACCTTGACTGTTTACTTTGACTTTGCTTCCTGCCTATTGAAGGCTTGTCAATGATGTAGTTTGTTTCCTTGGAACTTAGAAATTTAAAGGAGTAACACAAGGTAACTTATCAAACAAGTAAAAGTGTTTGCTACTGGTCCATTTGGAAATGGAGGAACACATGAAAATTTAAAAACAAAGACCTCTGAATATCATTACAGGCTGCCTATTTATCTGCGTGAGGGAAAAAATAATATTGGTTTGAAATCTTCCTAACTAAGACATAAAATAGAACAGAGAAAAAGTGGATGAGATGCATGAAAACACACTTTCATTGTGACACAAAACTTCACATTTCACCTAAGTGCTCACGACCCCCGGATCTAGTTTCCAGCCCATATTTCTCCCTGTAACCACATGGCTGCTGCTCATTTCCAGGGTTCAAGTACTTGGCCGCCCCTCAAGGTCACGTGCTCCTATCTCATCTGAACCCGCTCCTCCTCTTGCTCTCTGTGTCCTGTCCTGGTGACATGCCCACCTCCTCACTACAGACACACAACTGACTGTCTCTGTCCTCAAGGCCCCAAACAACCAGCCACCAAACTTGCTATGTTTATCTTGCAAATGTTTCCTGAATCTCTCCTTTTAAAAGCCCTGATTATGTCACCCATAATTACTTTCTAACAGTCCCCTCAAAAACATTATGTACATTGTAATCAGAACGCTAACAGAGATACCATTATTTTACTCCACTGCTTAAATACCTACAAAGTCTCCATTAATCTACAGAATACAGTCCAAATGCCCTAGTATGGCATACACGAGTACCATTACTTTTGATTTAAAGTTTATCCTTGATAAATATTTGTTGAACCAAAAAGAACTCAATGCCCAGTGTTCCTATGTTGAGACAGAGTACTGATACAAAACCAGAATTATAGCCAGGGGTTGTAGCAAAGGATTTAACATGAGGAAATTAAACTATATATAATGTCAGTTTAATATATTTCTTAGCATTGGAGGAAAATCTAGTGAAAAACAAACAGAGTAGGCAGTGATTGCAGCAAAAATTGATAAGGTAAATATTGCCCAAATTTTTGCCAGAGGAGAATGGAATGGTATTGGAGATTTGTAGATTTAAATCCAACTATATAGCCCAAACACAGTATTTCTGTCTCTTAGCTACGTTCCTTTTTTCTCACATTTCCCTTTCAAGAAACCATCAACAGCTCTGACAAAAAACTAATTGCTTGAGACTTTCATAAACAATGAACAGTCACGGCTGGGCATTTCCTCTGAAGAAAAGTTGGAAATCAAAACAAAGATGCTTTCATCTCCTGTTTGCTCTTGGTAAACTAGCAGTGTTAGGAAAGATCTTTCATTTGTTCCTTCATCTCCTCATGTGTCCAAGCACCCACAGAAAGTGTTTACAGAGCAAAACAGCTCATTTCTTTCCCCAGAAAATCAATCCTTTGCAACTGGTCCAGATTAACTAAAGCAGCATGAGTGAAGAAGAGGAAATGGCTTGTTAGCCAGGAAAGAGACAGCGTCAAAGGAGCAAACCCTTCACTAAATCTTAAAAATGATAAAGGGACTTGTCTCTTAGTAGACCCTAGACTTCTGAAGACAATTTTTCTGCCTTGCTTCATTTTCGATTTCCATGAAAGAATACTCTTGATGATAGAATAGCCCTTAGTTGATACAGCTGTAAAGAAATATTTCCTTTCTGTTGTTTTATACATTTAAAATATTTCACTACACAAACCTATTTATCTCTTTCAATTTGATTATTTGGTATTGTATATGTCTATTTGATCCACAATACATCCAAAAATTACTGATTTTGACTAAATTTAACATAATTCTAAAAGTTACTAATATGGATCTGTAAATAATATGTAAAAATGAATCAGTATGAGGGATAACAAAACAGAAAGAAAGTTCCTAGTAAGTTAGGTTCAGGGACATCTGAAGGGAGAATATGATGTCACAATTTCACAATATATACAAATACAAGAAAAGAAAAATAACGCCAACAGCTAATTTTCTTAATAGATGCACTGCCCACACAAATCAATGGAGAATTATCAACAGCCCAATAAAAAAATCTGTGCAAGGACATGAATTTAGAGGGAAAAAATGCAAAGCATTTACAGTTTTGATGATCAGTCTCAATCAGAACAAAATGAGTGTAAATTAGAATTTATATTCTAACTGCATAACTGAACTTTTTGCATGTTGGACAACTCCATCTGCCATACAACATGGGGCCTGTAGTTAACAATGTGGTTTTGTGCACTTCAAAATTTGTTAAGCAGGTAGATCTGATGTTCAGTGTTATTACCACACACACACACATGCAAGGAGACTTTGGGAGGAATTGAACATGGGTATTACCTCGATTATGATGATGGTATCATGACTGCTTGCATATGTCCAAACTCACTGAAATACACACCTTAAACAAGTGCATTTCTTTGTGTATCAATTATACTGAGATAAAGCTGTTGTTAAAAATTGCATCTGGATATCAAGTTTTCAGTTAATGCTTTTAGTGCAAAGCAAAAATCCTCTAATACACTGTATTAGCAAGGGCATGGGGAAACATTGACTCTCAAGGTGGGTTGGTATGAACACAAGTTGGTACAACCCTCTGAAAGACAATTTCACAACATCTATAAAATTGTAAATACACATATCCTTACTTAGATTTGATAATTCCACTTTTAAAAGTTTATTCTATAAACACATGCCACAAAAATATAATTACGAAGATTTTCAGAGCGGCATCTGTGTGACAGCAAGCCGTGAACTTATTCAAAGGAATGAGGAATTTTTTGTGTCACTCCCACGAGAGACTTCAGTGACCAATTAAGTGAAAGAGCAAAGTGTGCTACAATTTGTGCAAAAATCAAGCAGAAAAGTCACTTCAGGAAAGAGAAACCTAAATATTGGAGATCACTTTGAACTGTTTGACATTTTGCACTGCTTAAATCTTGTGCCATGTCATGCGTTGCCTTCTCAAAAAAATAAATATTGAAAAAATCTTTTGAGGAAGACAAAGACAATGAAGCAGAGGTAGTGACATGATGCAGTGAGTGAGGACAATGACTTATAGTGTTGTTGAGAAGAGAAGGAAACTAAATTAACATGGGGTCAACGTTTTACTGTTTTTATTGTGATTATGGTCGCTCTTTGAACACAGAAGTTTAGGAAACACTCTGAGGGTCTGACTGTATACCAGTTGGCATGAACCAAGTGCAGAGGAGAAACTTGTTGCACAGTCAAGGCAGGTGGATGGGTCCTGGAGAAGGACCAAGAGATAGAATCCAGGTGAACAGAAGTGTCCACCTGTGATTAGAGCAGGGGCACCTCCATCTTAACAAGTAGAATGAAGAAAGGTGTTTGACTGTGTGTGTGAAAGTAACAAAACACTGGTGGAGGAGTTGGCCAAGTTGGAGAGGGGTCCATCTCCCATTTTACTGAGCAGAATGCAACATCATGAGTACAAACACAGCTACGTTTTTATATTTTCAGATGTGTCAAGAAGAGGTTCTGATATCCTGCATCTAATCAATCCATGAATTATAAAGCTAAATCATCTTCTGAGAGTGAGGCTCGCCAGAGGAGCAGGGGTAACTTTGAGGAAAGAAGATCCAAGCCGCAAGTAGGAGTATCAGATAGGTTGAGTGTGTTTTGAGGCTTGTGGTTAACTTAGACTGAAACTAGTTACGCTTTTTCTGTACTCAGCTATTAGGTTGCAAGTACGGTATAGGTAGTTGGATTAATCGAGGTTGGGGTATTGACAATTATTACAAGAGAGTAAGGGAGTAATAAAGCAGATGAACCTGTTTACAAGGGAGCGAGTATGATGAGTCACTTGCAAGCTAAACCTAGACCAAAAGGTAAGTGATGGTGGAGAAGGTGGAAAATAATACAGTAGCAGGAGAAATGGATTGAAAACCTGTATTAATCAAACAACGTTCATCCCGGAGATTAGGAGAGAAAGTGAACCAGAAAAGGAAAATGTAAGGGCACAGTGGGATGTTTGCAATACAGACTGGTGATGACAGAGTACATGGAGGAACCATAAAAGTAGGTGGCTAAGTGTGGATGCGGGAAAGAGACTGGAATCAAAGAAGGAGTTTCTAGTCCTCATTTTCCAAGAGCTTTGACAGTAGGTGGCATTGAATGTGATCAAATATGTTTTTAGCCTCTTTTGAAATGGGTGCTTTTTTTTCTTATTGGGCATACAAATGTGTTGCATCACATGTTTCTAGTATTTATTCCTCTCATGGAATAAAAGTACTTGAAAAGAGTGTCATTTTCTTAATTGTCTGTTTTATGCAATTTGCTAGGGTTTTATTTCAAATTTTCACTTTTGCAGTCATAAGAATGATTGCTCTCTGCCTTCAGAACTCTATTACCTTCAAAGGCTGAATTGGATAGCTCTCCATTCTTTTCTATACTCTTGACTGTAAGATTTGGCATAGAAATATTGAATCTGTTCCTTGTACATTTGTAATGTCATCTGTTTCTATTTAGAGTTTTATGTGGAAATAATTTTTCCATATGTACTTTTCATTTCCTATTTCTTGGTATACTTTTAGAAGTTTATTATCTTCCAAAATATCATTTACTTCATAGAAAATTTCAAGTGCATTAACATTGAGGAGTATAGGGTAATGTATTATAATTTTAATCTCCTACTTATATGTTGTCATATTCCCCCTTTCTCTTGAAAAATTAGTATTTCATAATTATTTTTGCAGAAAGTTAACTTTCCAATTTTTTCCCAATGACTCAATTGTTATGTTTCCTTTGCAGTTCTGCTATAATTTCTTGTTTCTTTTAATTCACATATAATAGGTCCTATCTTTCTACCTTTTTCCCTTTTTCCTCTCTTCAATTTTGGAGGAAAAGGCAGAGAAGATGTGGCTTTATAAGTTTTTTCTGGACTATTCTAAGTTGAAGGCTTAGTTCATTTTTGTGTTATTGCTTAATCATAGAATCAGATCTGAGTGTGGCTTTGAGTCATTTCTATAATTTTTGTAATGTAGGGTTCCCATTTTTATTGTTTTCCCAAAGATTTATAAAAGTTTATAAAGGTCAATGACTTTTTTAATGTCAAAAGTCAAGTCGATGAGAGTTCAAATTTTGTTGACTACTTTTGCTTTACAAACTGTTCAGTTTTTGAATTTTGTCTTCATAGCATCATAGTTTTCATTTTACATGTGTGTTTAAAGGACTGACTTGGAAATCTTATGTGAAGAAAAACATGAGTCGTTGTACTTACTTTGATGTCTTAGCACTGAAATATCTCACTAACACTATCCCAGTTCATGGATGGTCCTTAACTAGCAGTTTACCTTTTCTTTGAATTGTGCTTTATCATGGTTGGGTTTTTTTTTTTTTTTATGTTGTCAGCTTTTTAAAAAATTTACTCAAAAATAAAAATTCTGCAAGTTGGTAAGTTATAATACCCTGGCAAAAAGAACAAAGGATAGAAAAATACTATTATTACTGAGGCAGATATTATCTTACTAATAGGATTTAAAGTATATGTGGTATGGCAGTAATTGTCATTGCATGTCTTCTGATGTTCTAAGAACAAAATAATACTACTAATATCTACATAAAGCTTTGAATTTTATAATTGATACTTGACAAGGGCCAATTTTATGGCTGAAATTCCTGAGCCAATCATGGCATGACTTGCTTTTGCATGTCTATAATTATAGAGTCAAGCCATGAGAACATAGCTCACTATATCCCTAACAAGTAGACAATAAAACTGATGACACAACTTCATGCCATCTTCCTGAGAAGCTGCAGGACAGACCACAAGGCCCGATTTTCACTGAGGTTCTCTGTGTAGGTATTGGCCCGTGTTACGTGAACACTCAGCAACTGATTTCAAGAAGATGAATTCTAAAACTCAGAAGTGACAGAAGAATAGCAAATTTATTTATGATACATGTGTTTCTTGTTAAGAAACACTTAAAAGTAAATAACAAAGTTGGAGTGTTCTCAAATGCCATGTGTAATGTTAAATGTTGATGTTCCAGTACATACTGAAAATTAGACTCGCATGGGCATCCTGCAATAAAGTTTGATAAATTATCTAATCTTCATAGAGCTCTTTTTCCTAAGAACAGATTACTTTATACTCAGTTCCTGTCTTTAAAGTTGTTTTTATTTTCAACTAAAATAATGTCCTCTTATGTGTGATTGTTAATCCAAACCTATTTCCTTCCTATAGAAAAATCCATTTCTCATTTATTTGCTCAGAGCGATGCACAGCCATGAATGCATTTAAAAATTACCTCATCGTATAAACATTCAATTTTTTCCTCAGCTTGCTGGTCTAATCAGGTCACAAAACAGACTTACTCCAGTTTCTTTATCCATTTTTACTGCTGTTTGTCAGTCTCCTTTATCATCACTTCTTCCTTTGCCCTTAAACGTTCTGCCATTCTCTTTTCATCCGTATTTTCTGTCCAGACAAGTCCATCATTCTGGCTCAATTCCTGCCCACTTGTCTATACCTACACAGTATCTGACCATCTTTCCAAAACAGAGGTCATATTATTCAACAACCTGATGATTTGTTTAACAACTACTATGTTGTGGACACAATGCTAGGATGAGAAAATAAAATCTCATGAAATGTTGTCCTCAGAACTGAAGAGTTAGAGGTCCACTGGATTGTGGCAGTGACCTACTTCTAGAAATCCCAGTGACTGTCCATTACCATATAATACGTCCAGACTTGCAAGGCCTCCATGGGTTACAGGCCACCCTGCAATGAACACCCTGTATCCTCTCTCTCATAGCAGCAACTTGGACTCTTTTGGAAATCAACCCCTTCTAACCCAGTGCAGCCACTTTTTTAGAATAAGAGCATGTGACTCAGGATTGACCAATCAATATACCGAATTCCCTGGAGAACAGTGATTAAGTCAAGGGTGGGCATATGAACCAGGCTTAGCCATCCTGGTCACAAAAGTTGATAGGAAATGACCAGATGACCCAAGGTGATCCAATAAGAAAGGATCTCAGGACTCAAAAGAGACATAAACCTTTTCCTATAGACTTGAACTTGAGAAGATGTCAGTTGAAGTTAGTCTTGCCATATTGTGAAGACAAAAAGAGAATCTCTCTGTATTAGTTAGGGTTTGGCTAGGGAAACAGAACAACAATAAGCTATATGGAATAAGGGATTTATTACTAAGATAAGACCTCATTCAACTGTGAAGGCTGCTGAAGAAATCCACAGAAAGACATTGCCTCTGTGTCTGGTGACAGCGTTGAAACTGACATTCAAGAAGAAAAACTGGGCATCAAATGAGGGGAGAATGAGAGAAAATTGGAACCCACAAAAATAAACTGGACCACATGAGGGCACACTAGAGCCTGAGCACATCTCTCACCTCCTCAACCTTGACTTCATGGCTGCCCTACTGAAGGAACTGAGGTACTTCGTGATGATGGGCTGACACAGGCTTTATTGGACCCAGAGAGGCTGGAGGACCAGGTGCTTCAGGTGCTGGGAGAGCTGCAGGCACGTGGTTGCCCCAGATCAACAAGGTAAGACAGCTGTCAACACATGCAAGCTACATCATCACTTGGCCTCCTACACTGACCCTCAGAGCCCAAGGTCTGCAGCTTCATTTCCACTCTCCAAGTCTTGCTCAGTTTCACTTGTGGGAAGACCTAATCCAGAATCACAGAGGGAACAGTTCTGTCCTTCCAGCCTAGCAAAATCAACACAATACAAACCAGCACACTCCCTGAAAAAGGTGTCAACACAGGAGACCTGAATCTAAAACTCGAACAGAGGAAAACTCCATCCTGTGAATGTCCCCCAAGACCCAGCAGACCCTGGACTTTTCAGCTGTGAGTCAACACTCTCCCTTTGTGGTTAAACACTTTGGATTGTGTTTCCTCTCACTTGACATCAGGAGATAGAAAAAGCTGGCACTAAGAATGGAACATTATAAATGACAGACACCAAATTCATAATCAAGGAGAGGGCAGGACTCTCATGCATCTGTGTCAGGGACACAATAGTACTTGTAATTTGGTTACAAAGGTTAAAAATAGGTCAATTTACACCTGTTTTAGCTTGGTGTTCAGAACTTATCCTTAATGAGGCAACAGCATTTCTGGTCTTGATATGAAAAACGTAGGATTTTGCAGTGTGATTCTTGTTCTTATGGTCCTCTGTAAGTTTTTTTTTTTTTTTTTTTTTTTTTTTTTTTTCCTTTTTGTGGTATGCGGGCCTCTCACTGTTGTGGCCTCTCCCGTTGCGGAGCACAGGCTCCGGACGCGCAGGCCCAGCGGCCACAGCTCACGGGCCCAGCCGCTCCGCGGCATATGGGATCCTCCCAGACCGGGGCACGAACCCGTATCCCCTGCATCGGCAGGCGGACTCTCAACCACTGCGCCACCAGGGAGGCCCCTCTCTGTAAGTTTTATAATAAAAAGACTAGCTTATGTTGAAATTAGTTCATCTGAGTGCAGACAGGAAAAAAAAAACTGTGGCTTAGCTAAGAAGTACCTTTCTTGCCTGAAACCCATTCAAGGTCACTGAGAAATTTGAAAGATTAGAAAGCTGAATTCTCTCCTCCAAACTAAAGTTATTGCCAACAAAAGCAAGAAAGTAGGAACAATAGCAGGAAATAATATTAAAACCTGTGAGAAGCCATTTTCATCAGGCTCCTCCTAAGAAGCTCCTCTTTTAAACTATTTAGAAAAGGAGGGTGATGACCTGGCCTCAAAGATACCACATGTATGTACCTAGGAGCCAGAGTCAAAATGGTCTATCTCCCCTGCTCAATGTCAATGTGTTAAATTACCACTGTAACAAAGCAAACCACTGACAAGCAAAGTTTAGATAATGATCCTAAGCAGGACCTGTGAGGTTCCTGGGCACAAAGGCTTTCTGTGTCCCCCATTTCTTTGATTATAGGAAATAGGCTTCATTCAGTCTCTATGACCTTCCCTGAGTTCCAACAGGCAGGTTCAAACAGCTGCTAATCAGGGAAAGGAGGGCATGCAGAGGCAAGGGAGGAACAGTCAGGAAACAATAGTGCAGCCTCGGGGCAGGGTCCTGGTTCCCCCTCAAGGGATACACAGAACAATAACTTTGAGCTGTTTTGCAGATACTATAACCCCTACCAGGTAGAGAATTTAACTGGATGCTTCCCACAAGCACTTAGACCCCAGACTGGTGGAACCAGAAGGTCGATGATGCCAACTCCCAATGACCTCATCACCAACCAGTCAGAAGGACGTCCATGGGCTGATCATGCCCTCTTTGAACCATTCCTATAAAACTCCTTACTAACTGCTCCAGGTCTAAAACACACAGTTTTAATGCCAGAGGGCATTAGTCCACTGTGGCCCCCTTTGCTTGGCAAAGCAATTAAACTATTCTTTTCTACTTCACCCAACACTCTGTCTCTGAGATTTAATTCAGTGTCAGGGTACAGAGGCTGGATTCAGCTTCAATAACTTGGATGAAGGGCATGGGCAGAGCAAGGTGGCTGGAAGGCATCAGGAGAAAAATATGGGGACTCGTTCTAATACAAATGCTGGCTTGAGGAGATATCTGGGTTTTAGTACTAGCCCATGGAATTGTCTGGAACACACAGATTGAAAGCCCAGTTAAATTTTAAGAAAGTGGGCTCATCAACATTGGAACACAACAGGTTACAATTACAATCACTAAAGCTATCCCAAATTCCTAATCCTATTGTAACAGGAAGGGATGGGACACACCCCACGTACCCATCTCCTTTAGGAGCACTGAGGACAAAAGAATAAGGGAAACTGCCCAGAAGAAAAAAATCAGGGCAACGAATTCAGATCTGCTGACAAAAGAACTCTGTCTAGCACCGGAACAAACAAGGCAACAAATCCTGCTATTTTTATTATACATGGTATGGATGCTTGGCCACTGTATTTTATTTCTCATTTGCCCCATCCAGTAGACATTTTATTACAAATATTTTTATTCTCTATAATTGTGTTTTGCATATGATAAGCTGTTGGAAGGAGTTACACCTCTACACTTCTGTTGGTTTGCTGGACCATGAGGAACTGCATCCAGACCTGATGGATGGAACCGATATCAACCAGAGGCAGAGACTCAGAGCTGAATATGTAGCAGGAAAGAACAACCTGACTCCACACTGGATCTGTTTCTTTTGCTTTAGTCTTTGCATTCTACTGTTTTTCTACAAGTTAATCACTAAAAGTATGTTGCCTACACCTTAAAGCGTACACAATGGCCCATCTCTGGGGAACACTGACTCCCAGGCCAGAGGTAAAATACCTTTGTTTAACTCACAGGAGACATGCTGACTGAGGCCCACACACCTGTGAATGGCTGCAGGAAAGAAGAAATTAACACTTCCCCTCCCAGAGTCTGGCTGGAACCAGGAAATATTTGCAACCACTGTGGACTTTTTTTTTTTTTTTTTTTTTTGCTTTTCCTCCTCACAATCCCCTCTTTGCTCTATAAAAGAAACTAGCATTCAAACCTGGGCAAGATGGTTCTTTGGGACACTAGTCCACCATCTTCTCAGTCTGCGGGCTTTCTGAATAAAGTTTCTATTCCTTGTCCCAGCACCTTGTCTCTGGATATATTGACCTGTTATGAGGCAAGCAGTATGAGCTTAGGCTCAGTTACAGGTATAGTAACTGGGAATAAGGACTTTAAGAGTGACTCGTGTTTGGACATTAGGTGGCCAAAGGCATGGACTAGAGTGGACCTCTGTTGTTTCATAGCTGCCATGACCCCTGTCCCCTGCATTCTCCCAGTGGGGCTCCATTCTCAGCTGCAGGGCTGCAGGAGAACCACACTGTTGTCAATGGTACAGAGCACTGTGAGATCAGGAAGGAGAGACTGACCAAGCCAACCCAACCAGAGTGAATCACAGGTCAAGCACGGGAGTGGCCAGAGAGAGCTTTGCCCTCCTTTTCTCCAGATTTGAACTGGGAAGGATATGGGGTAGAAAGCCTACTCAGGATGAGGAGAGCATCTAGTGAAGCATGAACCCAGCAGAGAAGAAGCAGGGCTGAGCAAAGCAGATGAGAAACTGAGTCGTGCTAATGAAGAAAGGCCCAAACTGAGGAGAGACAGAAAGCATACATTTATCTAAACTCTAAATTTTCAATCACATTTATCCAACCCTAGATTTTCATGTCTTTTGGTCAAAGGTACTTGAGACTGAATTTGTTTTCACTGTTAACAGGAAAATAAATCCGAACTAAACTTTTCAATTTATTTCTTCATCCTTAACCCACAATTTTGTACCATAGTCACACAAAGCATAACCCAAGTCTCACATTCTGCAGACTTGACTCTTGGAGGGCTTCAGACTGAAATGTCCATCTTCCTTTTCTGCCTGGAAAACTTTGATTTACCCATTAAGTTTCACTTACTTGTTCCCTCCTTTGTAAAAGTCCTCCTCAACATTCCCATAGGACTACAGTGTTTCCAAAAACATTACCATTTCTAACATGACCACTAAAATGATTTGTTGTATCTCTTAGATATAATTTTAAAAGGTGTTTGTTAATTAGTTGTTGAGTTTCTGTTTTTCACACCCTATTCATTGTTTTGACTTTCCACAGAAAATTACTAAATAGGATTTAAACAGTTTGTAGCAAGATACTGGTGGTAGCAGTTACATTGTCGTTTCCAAAAAGTGTATCCCTTTTGTAAAGGCAGTTTTTTAAAGAAGTATGCCACTTCTTTTTTCCCCCAAAGGTTTAAATAATTGTGTTTATTTTTTAATATCTTTTTAAAAAATTTTATTTCATTTTGGGGCACAGTTGATTAACAATGCCACTGCTTTTCTGAGTAGGACAGTTATCATTCTTGAATAACACTGTGCTCATTTGCACTGTTTCTGCACAGAGAAGAGACTAAATGAGTGTTGACTCCTAATTATGTTCAAATTTTGTGCACTTTTCTTGTCAAGTGCCTCCAGAATGTTTTCTTTTCTTTTTATTTACTCCCATTTCAGTAAGTACTTAAGTTGGCTGAAAATAACCCCTTTCCAAAGGCCTATAAACAAGAGTGTCTTAAGATTGACAATACTCTATTGTGAAGGCTTATGTTTTAAATGCCTTATTTTATGTGATGCTGTGCTATCTGATGCCCAAGGGGAAAGGTGACACAACAACAGACCACAAGTATCAAGACTATTTTTAGGTATTATCCTGGTGACCAAAACAGAGACATTTATTTCTAAGTTGGAATGTAACCAAAACATATCACATCCTCTGTTTCCTTTAGTTCAACAAGTTCCAGATTGGTGTCTTATAAGCTATTTTTCATATGCTGTGACACAATGCTAAGTGTTTTTATTCAGAAGTGGCCTGCTGGCTGAGTGCCCATTCATTGTAGGACAGCATTTTCCCTCAGCTGTATCAGAACAACAAACCAAGAAGTTCACACTTCCTCATTAATTCTGGAAAACACATACCGTGGATAGCATAGCATGAATCTTTTTAGGTCTTGACAATTGCTGGAAGTGTTTTATTTTATAACAGAACTCAAGAATATCCATATTTAATAGCCAACAGTAGTTATGCTGAAAACTGCGGCTATAAGTACCATAACTCTCTTAAAGGTAATCATTGTCTTGCTAAACCCTATGAGTTCGGTACTAAGAACGTGTAAGCCTGTCATTTTCTTTTTCAATGGTTTTTCATTTGATGAATGTATTATTGTAATTGGGGACTGTGAAAGATAATACAAGGCATTTTTTTTTTTTTTTTTTTTTTGTGGTACATGGGCCTCTCACTGTTGTGACCTCTCCCGTTGCAGAGCACAGGCTCCGGACACGCAGGCTCAGCGGCCATGGCTCACGGGCCCAGCCGCTCCGTGGCATGTGGGATCTTCCCGGACCAGGGCACGAACCCGCGTCCCCTGCATCGGCAGGCGGACTCTCAACCACTGCGCCACCAGGGAAGCCCAAGGCATCATTTTTAAAGTCTTGATGTTTCCCTACAATTTATGGAAAGAATTCAAATCCCTCAAGTCCTAAAGCTGAAACTTTAAGCATGTGAATCTCAGCATCCAGGTGAGACTGCTTACTCACATTTAAGGCAGAAATAGCATCAAGAGAAGGAAAAATGTGGATTAATAGAAAATGAAGCTTTAGCCTATTCATACTTTAGTTCCCATGCATTTGCTCCTCCATGTTTTGCCCTTTTATTAATGAGAATCTCACTCTTTGTACGTTAAATATTTACAATAAGATGTAAGAGAATGACCTTGGGCCCCTGGTCTGATTTCTCACCTCCTGCTTATATAACTTAGTCCAATTAATTTAATTTCTCTAAACCTCAATTCCATTGACTGTAAGATGAGAAACTGACTTTGCTTATCCATTTGTGATGACTGTATTAGAGAAAATGTATAGAAAGCACATAAATTAAAAAAAAAATCCTGGTGAAACTCAACAAATAGTAAGTATTCATAGTAAGTCCTCAACTAACAACATCCACAATGGTGGTGTTCGTCAACCATTGTGTTACTTCCTTTGGTCCAGACATCTTTACAAATGCTATCAAGTTCAACTATCATGTAAGGACCAGGAGATGCTATTGTCTTGTTGCTGTTTTGTTTTATTTTGCCATTACTGCCCCAAGTTTACAAATATAATGTACTCTACTAAGTTAAATTCTTAGATTGGGAGCAAAGGTCACTGATATTCTGGAAAGAAAAAAATGACAACAGAACGTAAAAAGACCACGCACATTCATTCCCTGCCACTCAGACATGAGCTCTCCTGGTCACAAGCAGTTGTCCTCCTAGTCTCACCTAAAAGTCACACAATGTCACTGTTTTATTGAGCTTCTTCCTTGTCCCTTTCAAATCAAATGCAGCCATCCCTGCCTGATATGTCCCTAGATGAGAATCGATATTAGTTGTTCTAGATATATGTTTATTAGTTTGGGTGGGAAAAGGGTCGGATTGACAATTAACCAAATATGATGGAGAGATTCATGGGCCCTCCACAGTGGGCTTTGAGTGAGTCTGTCCTGTCGGTTTGCCATTTTCATCCATCAACCCCATCTATTTACTGCCGACCTACACAGACGCATAGCCATGTCAGAGGTGCCGCGAGAAATATTTATCTTCCGAGACCAACAAAGAAAGCCGAGAACCCTTTTCTTTTGAAATTGATAAGCCCCATTCTGGGTTCATCAGTTTTGAATCTGACACAGCAGAGAAACAGAATGGTGGTCCCCATTGTCAGCTGCAGCCTGGCCACTTGACAACCCAGAGGGCAAGTCTATCAGCCTCCAGCCAGGGCTTCAGCTCTGATCCCCCCATCCATGTAGAGGGTTCCGAAGTCTCTCAGGGAACCCTTGGGACCACGGACACCAATCCTCAAGTGTTTTACAACGTGATGCTAACTAAATACATGCCAGTGGCCTTGTCCGTAGGGAAATTACAAACAGTGCATCCGTCTGTGAACGTAAGTACACATAAAACCAAATTTAAATAAATAACCATTCAAATGTATAAAGCCAAAAGAGTAAGTTTTGTCTAAATTTGCCAAAGGGACAGGTTTATACTGTTGTTAAGGCAAGTTAGTTAAGGTCAGTCCATCCTTACTCTCTTTGACAGCTTGGACAAGTTACTTCAAGTTTTGGGTGTAATCATCCATACTACATGGAGAGTTATACTCAGAAGTTTGTTTTGAGAATTTACTGTATTGATATGAGCTTAGAACATTTTTTGAAAAACATTCAATAAGTGTTAGCCAATATCAGCTTTAAAATATACAGGAAATAACAATGATTCTATACCAATTTACATTGTCCAGATTCAGAAATTGAAAAAAGAGCATTTTTAAATTTTAATAGACCACAGCATTCGACTATAGAAAATATAAACCAAATGTTTGGATAAATGCAAGAATCTTTTGCATTTGAATATGTTAAAATAGGACAATGCATTCAATCTTCCAGGAATTTATTCAAATAAACATTTTTTAATATGCATACATGCTGAACTTGTTTCTATTTTTTTTATCTGTACAAAGCTTATTTTCAATGCAGATTTTCCATACCTGGTTTCTTTCTATAATTCAGATATCAACTCAGATTTTACCTCCTCAGAATGGCCTTGTTTGATTACCCTATCTAAATTAGGCCCTTGCTCCCAAGAAATTCTCTATGACAGTGCCCTGTTTCACTGTCTGCGTAACCCTGATTACAATCAGAATACACCTGGATTATCTGCTACTTGTTTCAATTGGTCTCTCTCCCTCTTGCTATGGTTGTTTACCACTTATCACCAGGGTCCAGAATAGTGCGGGGCTCATACTACTAATAATAATAGCTTCCATTTATGCATTTTGTGCATAACTTACTTTGTGCGCTTTTCACATATTGACAATATAATCCTCACAACCTTGCAAGATAGATGCTACATTACACTCATTTTACAGATGAGACAAAAGAGGCAAAGAGTGGGAAAATGAGTGCCCATAATCACACAACTAATGAGTTCTTAAAGCACACTCTGGTCTACCCCTGAGGAGGCACTTAGCACAGAGTTGTTAAATAAATGACTACATGTGCTAGGTTTGGGGCAAGGAGCTGAATATCTAGAGGTGAATAAGACATAAAGTCTCAGGGCACAGGCCACATGAGTCTATGTGAAGGAAAAGTATAGTATGTTAATAAGCAAGATAACACCTTAAACTTATACAACGATGCCTGTCAATTACATCCCAGTAAAACTGGGAAAAAATAAGCAACAGAGACAGATTCAGTAAATACTAGACATGCTTTGATAGAAGCTTTACCGGGCACTAGGAGAGTATGAACGAGAATGTGGCATTTCCTTTGGTGCTGAGGTCCAGTTTTCTTAGGGGGACAATGACTCATGGCTGTTTTAAGGGAGAAGAGTGAATATGGGAGCCTTAAATGGGGTAGCACTGGGAATCTCTAGGTGAAACTTTATATAATACAGTAGAAAATGCCTAAAAGATATAAACTAGCTTGACAACCCCAAAAACGCTGCGTGAGCTTTGTTTATACCACTGCACCTCAGTGGCTGTATGGGGTTCCCATGCAAGCCAAGTTACCATGGAGACGTGAACAAATGACCCAATGCAGGCGGAATCTTCAACCATCGCTAAACTCTTAGAAAATCAGTGTCAACAAGCATTCCTCCACTATAAGCGACTCTACCTTTACAAAAATTAAACATAGGAAATGACATCATTTATTTCAAGGAAAGTAATAAATGTAGAAAATACAAGCATTGGTCACTGCTGTCAGCAGATAAAAGAATTTAAAATGTTCATTCACTAATATTACAGACTGCATTGTCACTATAGACTATAGTTTAAATGTTGTTTTAAAATTGGGGGACTTGGTTTTGATCACCTCAAATAGCATTGATAAAGTGCCAAATTTTACAAGGTCCTTTATCATGAAAAATGCATCTATTCAGTTTGAGAACACCCAAGATATTAACATATACCAATCATTTAAGGAAAAAATAAGAGCTCTCAGCTTGATAATTGTTAAATTTGTATCCTCTACAAGCATTAACTTTTAGTGAAGGAGGAGTAATGTGCAGCCTTCACTGGCAGCATATAACATATTTCGGTACATCACGTAATTTGGTAAATAATTTAAATTTTATTTCCAGATTTTATTTTCTTTTATTGTCTACTTTTTAAAATTAAGTCTTAAGCTCACTTTGGATCATATCGTTTAAGAATATTGTTCTTAATCATTCAAGAGAACTTAATTTGGTTACTTAGAGGGGACTCTGATCACAGATTTATGGTCCTTCTCAATTTCTTTAAGAGACTGAAAGCCTGGAAAGCTTTCATGCATCCTGTGAGCTGCATACCTGAATTTACAGTTAGCATGTTTTTAATTACTTAAAATATGCTGAAGGCCGAAGTTGTTTTTCATGTATTAGTGCACCTTCTTCCAGAAAGCATTTGAAGCAACATCTTGATGGGCATTTTCCAGGTGCAGAGGGGTTTTCAGTCAGAAGGGAGCTAATCACAGTTGTTCTGAGTGGAAAAGACTCAGACCAGGCCAGGGAGTTGGTGGAAGAGCTAACAGTGCCCTGCACATAGGGTCCGCTATGGGGTGGTGATTCTCTCCTTAGATTCTCACAACTACAAAAGCAAGCCCTTGCATGAGGCCCCTCATATGCATCACCTGACTTGGTCCTATGTAGAAAAGGCTATCTTTGCACTAACAAACTAAACCCTTCACGATTCACTTGAAGAGCCTACAAGAGGACACAGACTGCTGTTGTTATAAAAAGAGAAGGCAGACGCCCAGCTCCTGAAAATAAGCCAAGATCTCTAGGAAGTGTTCTGACTCAGGTGGGGTTGGCAGGGAGTTAAGGATAAAGGACAAAAAGCTCCATTTATCTTAGGTGTTTCTTCCTTTTAAAAGACACAAGAATATTTTCTTCTTATTCTTTTTTTCAAAATTTTTATTGGAGTATAGTTGATTTTTCTTCTTATTCTTTAATTGAAGATATATATTTTAATCTTTTAATTGAAGCTGTATTTTTCCTGTCAAATACATATTGTTTATCTTGCTTTTTCACACACACAAACAGAATTCTTTTACATTTTTTTTTTCTTTTACAAATTGGACTGATTTCTTTCCTACTTTAACACATGCAGAAGGTTTGAAAACTCCACATACAATCAGCACCTGCTTGACTCACTGATACCACTTTTCAGAGATAACTTTTTATTTTTCTTTAACTACACTGGTGGTTACATGGATGATGTTTCTGATAGATTTGTAAGTCAAGAAAAATTGTTAGACACAACACTCTAGATAGTTGTTAGAGAGATGCTCTTTGTTTCATATCTAAACTACCACCCTTAACATTTGGAACTTTGTGTTTCATTCTTTTAACCGATACATATTCTCAGGTACCTTGCTTCCAGAACATTGTTTGAATAATAAACAGTTATTGTTTCCTTGGTGCCTGGAATAACTGTCTGTTATTCCTATTTATTACCATATCCTCAATAATGAGGAAAAACGTAAGACATGATTAATAAGTCCCATATGGTCTACCTCATAAAAATACCACTAGGAAGAGTCCTAAATTGTGAATTATTTATTCTGATAGTTAAAAAATTTCTTTCAAGTTGAAACACATGAAATTTATGAAAAGAGAAGAATAGCACATATGTATAGTTTAATTCCTCTGTTACTAGACTAAATTTTTTAATTCCTGGGAACTACCTTGAAAAGCATAAAATAAACAACCTAATACATATTCATTTAATTATTGAATTTAATTATAATCACAAAATATTAACATTAAAAACGTTAAACGGTCGTCGCACAGTAACCTCAATAGTCAAGCCTTTATTTTCATTTGAATTTCTTAAAAAAAAAATAGTTATGACTTTTTGTAGGTCACTCAGTTAGTAATTGACAGAAATAAAATAAAATTCAGGTCTCCTGCTGTCAGAATAATACTCTTCATTGAAACCGTTTTCCTCTATCAAGGCTCTTGGTTAAAAATTAGTCCACAGTGTCCACAAATTGTCACCATATTTTAGATTTAAACAAGAAAAATGAAGAAAATGGAGTTGACTGCTGAGCAAACCCTGTATTTCCAGTATCTTTTTAAACTTCTTTTCTCATAATACACATTTTCTTCTAAAAGATTAGTGCTAATGAGAGATGGCTGGTTGTTTGCTAAGGATTCTGGACAAAGTTGGGTACGTGTGTGTCCAGAAGAGCAGAGCTGTTCCAGGAACGTCTGCCCTCACACCTTGCGTCCAGGTGGGATCACATGACTGAGTCTGGCCAAGAGGGTGTGAGTGGAAATGATATAAACTAGTACTTCTCACACTTGAGTTTGAATTAAAGTCACATGAAGAGCTAGTTAGAATGTGTATTCTTGCGCTCCACCTATGGAGTTTCTAATTTAGCAGGTCTAGAGTAAAGCCTGGGAATGTGTATTTTTAACCAGTTAGTAGGTGATGCTGATGCTATCCACCTCCTGAAAAAATGATGGTCTTTTTAATGAAATCATTATTTTATGTTATGAACAAAATAGTAATTTCTGTCTATTTAGACACATGAATACGTTTTCTACTACCATCAAGTTTAGTTGTAGATGTTGAGGAAATTTACAAATTTAGTTTTTAACGTGGATATTTCAAAGGAGGAAAATCCTGTTCAATCAGGGGATCGTTATATGCAAAAAGAGGGAGTGGGGGAGAGAAAGGGGAAGACCTACGAATTTAAGGCATGATTTCTCATCTCTAAGTTATTTCTAAGAAAGCACAGCCTGAAGAAAAAAATGATGCAAGTAAAGTGAAAAAAATACCAGCACAGATTTTATGGACCTAAGAAGACCTCTCCTAACCACCTTGATGATGTTAATTACCTTATTTTATTTTATTTTATTTTACTTTATTTTGTTTTATTTACATCTTTATTGGAGTATAATTGCTCTACAATGGTGTGTTAGTTTCTGCTTTATAACAAAGTGAATCAGTTATACATATACATATGTTCCCATATCTCTTCCCTCTTGCATCTCCCTCCCTCCCACCCTCCCTATCCCACCCATCCAGTCGGTCACAAAGCACCTAGCTGGTCTCCCTGTGCTATGCGGTTGCTTCCTTCTAGCTATCTATTTTACGTTTGGTAGTGTATATAAAAATCTAGAAACAATAAATGCTGGAGAGGGTGTGGAGAAAAGGGAACACTCTTGCACTGCTGGTGAGAATGTGAATTGGTACAGCCACTATGGAGAACAGTATGGAGGTTCCTTAAAAAACTACAAATAGAACTACCATGTGACCCAGCAATCCCACTACTGGGCATATACCCTGAGAAAACCATAATTCAAAAAGAGTCATGTACCAAAATGTCCATTGCAGCTCTATTTACAATAGCCCGGAGATGGAAGCAACCTAAGTGTCCATCATCGGATGAACGGATAAAGAAGATGTTAATTACTTTCTGATGTAAACTAGGACAATTAAGCCATCCCTAGGACACTTATTACGGCTCCCGAAATCGTAAGCATGTGAAACACAGCTAAACAACTTGAAAGCAGACTCCCATTTTCAACCTAAAAACAACAAGTTGAAATGGTGGGAAAAACTCTTTGGCTCAGAAAACTTTCCTCTGGAGCCATAGTTATTCCCTTCCCTTTCGGCCCTCTTTTTAGTGTGTTTGTAGCTTTATCATTTCACTTCTGGCCTCACGTGCAAACAGCTTATCCAATGCATCACTCTGTCTTCACGGTTTCAACCCATTATTGCAACATCCTTAGGAAAACAAGTACACCCAGAGCAAAAGTTTATTTCACAATATGCCTACTATTCCTGATCCTCTATTTCTGCTTCAACCTGTAACCTTTCAAATTAAGCTGTTTGGGGTTGCTTCCCCTTATTAACTTGAGTTCAAGGATTAGACTCTCCGGTGTAATAATTATTCAAGGTGGCCAAAAAGGGTTTTGTGTTTGTCTTCCTAACCCTACCACAGAGCTGAGAACTCTACTGAAACTTGTCATCATTTTCTCCTGCCTCTCTGGTAGGTATTACCATCATTTTGTAGTTGACGTATGTGAAGTAAAAAGAAGATGCAACTTGCCGAATAACACAGTCAACATTTTTAGTGAAGCAAAGTTTAGAATAAGAGCCTCCCAAAGCCAGTGAGTATATACTTTAAAGTATTGAACCTGATAGTATTAGTTAAGTTGTAAAATTAAAATGGGCCCAGATCCCCCAGATTTGTGATTGTCATGCATGGAAAATGGATCAGTGATTTGTATTTAATAATCTTTTAGATTCTACATCCCATGTGGCAGATACTGTGTGTATCCTACATCATCATGGTACCAGTATATCCTGCTACCTTGAGATGAGAAGGAGATTGACGAATATTAGTTGAATCAATGTTGCAAATATTTTTTAAAATTATAAAATATGCTTTAATATCCCAATTATCCCTGGCTTTTTTTTTCCTACTTAATGTAAATGTTAAGAGTGAAGAGAATAGCTTCTGGAATAAGCCTGTATACCAACACTGAGTAAATTACCTCTCTGTAGCTCAGTTTCTCTACCTGGAAGATGGTAGAACGCCACCAGTTAACTTGTGAATATTTGTGAGAATTAGCTATGAAAATTTACTTTGGCCTCTTAGATGCAAGTTCAACACATTGTAATCACTCAGTAACTGTGCTCTATTACGGGACTTTCCATTTGTTACTAATAAATAGCTGTTAATTTTTTAACTCATGATAGAAGTACTAATCATAAAGAGATAGAAAGGATAGAAATGAGATTCAAGAATATCACAAAAAGAAATACTCATTATAAAACAAATAAAAGACCTCATTACTATTGTTAAAATGATTTTTATAACATTGTCCAATGCACATGTCATTCTGTTAAGGACTTTAATAGGTAAAGTGGATTTTCTTCTTTTCTGCTCTTTTGCTCTAAGACAGGAACATAAATATATGTCATGTTTCAAGGTAACCCAATCCCTAATGAAAGTACCTGAATTCAGTCTTCAGTCCTCTGAACCACACAGTAGGCCAGGTGACATCATTCATTCAATTACTACCACTAAGTAGAATTTTCACGTACTGCTCACCATGTGACTTTCTTCCTGCATTGCACTTCCTTTTTCCCTCTTTTACTTTCTCCCTTCAACTTCGTCAGCTCTTCTATTGTAATTGCATTTGGCGGGGTTATTTTTGTTGTTGGTGGTAGTGATGGTGGTGGTTTTTTGGAGAAATTATATTTTCTTCTCTCACAATCTTTTTACTTTTCTCTCTCCTTAAGAAATAAAAATACCCAATAATACACAAGAGCCTTGCTTTGCTAGCAGAATTTGGGATTTAAACTATACAACCTCTGTAATTATTTGTTCTACAGAAGGTTTCTTTAAAGGCTCATTTAGGACCAAGCCAATGCTTTCAGACATTCCCTGGTGACTGACAGCCTTTGCCACCCACCTTTAAATGAGTAGTTCCCTTGTCAAAGGCCTAGTCTCCCAGATAATTATATACAGTGCATCATTTTTTATTTTCTCCAACCATACATTGGAATCATACCAAATAAATCATGCACTGGGGTATGAAATGCTGTTGAAATAAATGAACAAGAAGATTTAGGGTGACATGCCCTGGGAATCAGAAGAACTTGTGATTTAACACATTGATCTAATTTGTTCAGGAGCTGACACTGGGTTCCATCACTGGGAAGTAGCATCATAACATTACAAAGAATAAATATTCACCCACCCCCATTGAGAAGATTACCTCTTTAAGAGAGTGGTCACTTATTTGGAGAGATTTGGACTCCTCTCTGGATACAGATAGTTTATATAATTGCTGAGCAATAAGTTAAGTTTCTCCAGATCATCCTTCCCTACGTGTTAAAGATAAAAATGGGGGCCTCCCTGGTGGCGCAGTGGTTGAGAGTCCGCCTGCCAATGCAGGGGATACGGGTTCGTGCCCCGGTCTGGGAGGATCCCATATGCCGCGGAGCGGCTGGGCCCGTGAGCCATGGCCGCTGGGCCTGCGCATCCGGAGCCTGTGCTCCGCAACGGGAGAGGCCGCAACAGTGAGAGGCCCGCATACCGCAAAAAAAGAAAAAAAAAAAAAAAAAAGATAAAAATGACATAACTCCCAAACCACCAGTCTGGCTCAGGTAAATATCGTGTTCCAGATAACACTGCTGTCAATGAATGGTATGGAAGAGAATGCTCTTCTCAAGAGGTGAGATGGGGAGCTGCTCTTGAAAATAAGGTTTAGGAAAAAATTTTTATGCCATGAGATATGTTCACATTATGGTAACAGATGCAATAAATAGGATACTTTGGTTCATAATCACTATTGCATTATCATAATTATGTTTGTAAACCATACACACAGAAAAGGAATAGAGAAATAAGTCAAATGTTCTCTTTGGATAGTGAGATCGATTATCGATGTCTTTTTTCTTTTTATTTTTCTATACTTACAAATTTTCCACAATGACTATTAATTTTTTTATTTGGAAATATAAAACTAATGTTTCTAAAGATATTTTGAGAGTTAAGGCATAGCATGTAAGGTAGCACTTTCTTTCTGTTTTCCCTCTGTTGATTCTCCTTCAAGTTCTCTTGCTCTTCTTTTCTCTCCTTAACTTGTACTTTTGCCTCAGAAAATGAACACCGAAGGATTATTGTATTAGAATTACTTGAACTAATGTGCTTTCTTTTAAAAAATTAATGAGTGTTTAATCATTGTAATACTGGCTCAAAATATAAAACAGGAGCCAGACTATCTGGAAAGAAGAGAACCTCAGCTCTGACAGTTGCTAGCTGGGTGACCCGAGGCAAGTTGCTTAACCTCTCTGTGCTTCATTTCTCTGAAATGTTAAAGAAGGCTATTAACAGAGTCCACCTCACAGATTGTTGTAAGATGAAATGAGCTATTCTGTGTAGACATTTAGAATAGCGTCTCACATATATTAAGTTCTATATGCATATCTGTATTCCTCCAGATTTGGGTGGACCTACCCTTAAGGACTGTATTGCTATACACATACACGTGTATGTATATATATATATATATATATATACACATACATACAATCATTTCCTCTTGAAGCTTCTCTATGCCTCTGATAGGCTCCATGGTGAAAGACAACCACTAGTCTTGTTTCTACTAGGTCCTAACCCCTATCATGATGCTTGACACCTGGTAGGGACTCTATCCATATTTGTGGGGTGAAAAAAAGCATAATGAATATTACAGTCATAAGTCTGTGTCTAAAAATAAAATCTGATATTTGAATATAGGATAGTCAGCTATCTGCAAATGTCAAGGTTACCTCCTAGAAAATGTTTCAGTTGAACAGTTTTTGTGAGCCCTTACACTATTGTTTATACATTTCAAGTGAGATTATTGTTCTTTAGTGACCTTGCATTCTTTCTTGATATAAAGCTTATGTTGAATCTAAGGAAAGAATCATGTTTTCTGAATGGGATCGACATGAGTTTCCCGTCTGACTTTTCTCAGTTTCGCTCTCCAAGTCCATGTTGAGGGGCAAAAGAGACCTCTCTATGCCATGGAAACACTTCACACTGAGAAGTTCCACTGGCCTGGCCCCCTGACTCTGAGTCACAGAGCATTGCTTGAGAATAACTTTACAAGGCATCAAAGCACAGAAGATGTTAATGACTGGCCCAAAATGGTCTGGAATTGCAAACGGTTCCAAGAATCCAAGGATATATTTTTTCATCCCATGTGCTTGATATTTAAGGGCATGTGTGGGGTATACGTCATCTTTTTTTTTACTTGAGGAGTTAATTTATAACGGAGTATAACAGGTTTGAAGCTCAAATGAGTCTGCTAAGCATACTTAATACTTCTTCATAAACTTTATTTTTATAGCATTAAGTGTGTTATGAAAAAGAAAATAAAGAGTATGCTATCTTAACCCTTGGACCAAGTTCAGAGTGTGGGGATCTTTCCAGTTCTGATTTAGTACAATCACAGGATGTGGGAGGGCCTTTCAAAACATTTAAGTGGGTCTATAAGCCTGAGACTGGAAATGAATCACAGGACCATTTTTCATCTTGTCAGTTGCCGACATCATGCTTAAGGAATTCCTACAGCAAAACATATGTCTATTCAGAGTATTAGCCATTCTGTTCCCTGATACCAAATCAAAGAAGTACTTCCTAAAAAGGAAGTTTGAAAAGACGCAATCATCACTTCTAGAGAATATACACGTGTAAAATTCATCATCAGTCACGGTGTTCGTATCTCACAAAGATGGCCCTACAACAACAGATTTAACAGCTCACGCACCCTGGGCCAAACAAACATTAATCCAGGCCTTAACAATGTTAAGATTATAAAGATATTATCTATCAATATCTGGATTTCATCTAGCATAAAAGGAATTGTAAACCTAAGCAGAATGATTTTGATAAATTATTGCCGATTTCCAGGCATTTGGAGGAAAAGCCATAAGATTTAGTGGTAGAAATGCCTTTATTTACCACATCAAGTCCAGTATTTCTTCAGCTTGGGCTGCACTTTAAGATACAGATGGGGTGCCTTTATAAATCTCTACCCCAAACCAATTAAGTCAAACACACTCATTGTGCGAACCCAGGCATCAGTATTTTTTATAGCCTTCCAAGTTTTTCTGCACAAAGCCAAGGTAAGAACCACCACTGTGTTATATTCTGCTGGGATGGCCAAGAGGGTAGGAGCTATTTCTGGGCAAAATGAGTGACTAAAGGCAACATTTACTATTAATATGCTGGCACTGTAGTAACTTTCAATCCACCCTAATGGGTAGAAACTATTATCCTCACCACCATTTTACAGATGAGCACTCTGAGGGATGTCACACAACTAGGAATGGTGGAATGGGGATTCAGATCCCTGTATTTGATGACAGTAATATTTATGTAACAAATATTGTTAAATTCATATAATATACCAAGCACAATGGAAAAATACTTGCAATATAATGCAATAAACAAGGAGATGCCTTCTGCCAGTAAATACCAAGTTATCAGCAACTGTCTTACAACATAGGCTGGAATTAAACATGAAGAAATAATCATGTTGCCCTCAGTAGTGTCCTGGAAAAATTGTTGATACTAACTGAACCAATAGATGAAACTAACTAAAGAGGACCAAAATTCTGTATCCACTGACATATGTCTGGCTTCCAAGTGGTCCACAAAGTAGAATCACAGCCACTGTGATTCCAGCAACAGTTAACCAGACTGTAACCGTGCTGTTTTCACATATTCAACATCTGGATGAAGCAATGCTCAAGGAGCAGAACTCATAAGAACAGAGAATAGATTCCACAGTGTAATTCGTGTTCTCTCTAACACTCTGGAAATAGAATATTCTTTAAGACACACGACTACAGTGAAAATGACCTAATTTATGTACAGTATAAGAAATGCATGTCTCCTGCCCTACATACTAATGCTGACTTCCTGCTTTCACAAAGAGAAGCCCCAAGAGGTTCCTTGAGGACTTAAACTATATTTTACGCCATGGCTTACATGAAGAATATTTTCTGTATTTAAGAAAATCCCATAGGTTGGAAAGCAATAGTGTGAAGATATCAGAAGCATTCTCTCTTTTACCTGGAGCTGAACAAGCTTATATAGACCCAAATCTGAATAAAAGTGATCTTCTATAAGTAAATGTCAGTAAATGTGTTTGGAACAAACAAACTCATCTCTCCAGTGATCACCTACAAGTGTTATTTCAGCGCCACTAAAAAGAACCAGTGCCACCTTCAGAAGCATTTACTACCCACTGGTAAATCTACAATGAGGTCTTTATTACTTTAGCTGTTCTGCCATTTAAAAGAAAGTATTTATGAAGGGATTAAATGTTGCCATCAATAGTCATTTACAGTTGAGGGTGAATTAATGATTTAAGAGGAAGCTTTTCTATGATTTTAGGAAAGAGAACATTTGGGTCCTGAGACCTGGGAGGGGTGGGGGGAGGAGCTGACATCCAGACTGGGAGAAAGAGAAGGAGTGTACCCTCTGGGAATGCGAAAGGCGAATTCCAGCCCTTTCACAAGTTCATCCTGCAACCGCTTTTGGTAAGGAAGCAGGGGACACCTGAGAAACTAGAAGAAGTTTTCTTTTGTTTCTTGATAATACATATTTCCTTAGGCTAATTAAGACTTAGATTTTACAATATACAAAAAGAATAAAGATATTTTAATTATAGCTAACTCCTTTAACACTGAACAAAACTGGAAAACAAGGAAATTGAAATCCTTAAACAAGAACAAGGAAAAGAAGAAAAGAAAGAGAGAAGAATTCACATCATTATCACAGTCATTCTCATCATCATCATCATCATCATCATCATCATCATTTGGCTCAATAAATAACCAGGGAGACTAGGTGCTTTAAGAATTTTGGCCAAATGAGGTAAGTTTGCAAATAAGAGCTATATCAGCATATGTGAAAAGGCCACTGGCCATACGAAAATGCAGAGAAACCACACTGCAAAATACATGAAGACTCAACTACGTATGAAAATTAGATCAAAATAATGAGGTTTACAGATCATCTCCAAATGATAGAAATATTGAAATACTTTGAAATACATTCTAAAAGTATAAAGGTAACTTCAAGTAACCTTATGCTGAAGGAAGATGTTGCTGATTCTAGTAACCATACTGATCAGGAAAGTAATGCATGCTTCTCTTGCTGTCACTCTCATTTATGAAATTCAGATTCATTTCTCCCAAAAAAGATGGAAATAAGGAAGAGGGGGAAAAGTAAGTATCATAACCCTCACATATCAAAGAAAATAAGTTTCTAGCCATAAATATGAGGAGAAAAATAATGTCATCTCGAGAAATTAAATATCTCATTCTGAAGACAATAAATGTAATGTGACAACAAATGTAATCTTTCCATTTCTTGAGGAAACCTTTTAAGAAATAAATGGAAACATTATCATATCAGTTACTAATGCTGTAAAACAAATCTCCCAAATACTTAGTGTCATAAAACAATAATAATGCTATTATTTCTCATGATTTTTTTCTGCTAGGAATCCATAAATAGCTTGGCTGAGCAGGTGTGGCTCAGAGTCTCCCATGAACCTGCAGGTAGATTGTAAGTGAAAATCGGTCAGCTGGGGGTGGGTCATCCATCTCTCTCCTCATATAGTCTCATAGCTTTCCCATGACATCTCTTCAGATGGAGAGTCTGAACTTCCTGATGGCATGGTGACCTCATGCCAGCAGAACTATTCATGTTACAGGTCAGGACTCCAGAGCGAGTGTGTCAGTGATCAAGGTGGAGGCTGAATCTCCTCTATGACATGGGATATAAGTCCTCTAAGTGCATGGGATATAAACCTAACCTCTCAATAGACAGAGTGTGAAAGACACACTGTCAGAAGATCTTGTGATTTGACCATCTTGGGAAGGAACAATTTTTCGTAGTTATGTTTCCTAACTCACGTGGTCTCCTGACAATATGTCTTTCATACTTTTTCCACTGAGGAGTTACATTTAGATCACATGCAAGCTGATTTTTCACTAGGTTATAGCAATAACAAAGATAATAATATGATAATAAAAATACAGTATCTCACTTAATCCCATCATTACTTCCATTTTATACTTGCAAAAAAATTGAGCTTCAGAGAGTATGTAGCACGCTCAAGATCACACTGCAAACAGCATAGCCAACGTTGAAACATAGATCTATCTATTTCAAATTCCAGTTGCTTTCCATCATACTACATCACTGCATAATGAGTTTAATACTAACCTAACCAATCACCCTCATAATACTTGTTCATCACTGAATTTCTAATTTATCATAAATAGCACTCTTAAGTGGAAACTCAGCACCAAACCCACAAAAATGGTGAGCAAATGTCCAGGTTAGCCCTGCAAAGTGCTTGCATGGTCTGCAAAGTTCAGACTCTTGGCTTGCCCATCAGTGTTGCTCTACAACATATTTAACTTTACTTACATCACTTACCCATTCCATATCAGTTGTCACAGTTTTGTTTTTAATTTATTTAATCTAAATTCCTAACAGATAGCTTGTCTCCAGTTGAAAGAAGAAAATACTCTGAGGTATGAATTCCTTCAAATTCCCTCCCCTCCACATCAAGCTAATCTATTTATCTCTTTTCTCTCTATTCCTACTTGTGTCCAAAGCTAATCCTTTCTCCTCCTTTCCCGTCTGCTCTGAGAATTTTCTTTCTTAATTATGTCCACTTATTTTACCTTCTACTTCCCTTCACTCTTGGCTCTTTCTCTTCCTTTTAAAAACAAACTCATAGGGCTTCCCTGGTGGCGCAGTGGTTGAGAGTCCGAATGCCGATGCAGGGGACACGGGTTCGTGCCCCTATCCCGGAAGATCCCACATGCCGCGGAGCGGCTGGGCCCGCGAGCCATGGCCGCGGAGCCTGTGTGTCCGGAGCCTGTGCTCCGCAACGGGAGAGGCCACAGCAGTGAGAGGCCCGTGTACAGCAAAAAAAAAAAAAAAAAAAAACTCATATTTCTTATCCTGGAAAAAATAACTCTTCCCTAGTCTGTTCACCTCCTATTTAAGCAACTTCCCTTCCTGGTTTCCTGTCAAGTCTAAACTGCTTATCAGAATGGTTTACATTGGAGGGGTTCACTTTATTATCACTCACTCTGTGACTCATTTTGTTCTGGTTTCAGCCTCTCATTTCCTTCAAGCAATTCTTTGCTGTATCTGCAAAACTGTTTGGTATACCCGTCCACCTCCTCAGTCTTTGTGGTAGATCAAAAATCAGGTAGGCTGATTCACCATTTCCAGGGTCATTTCACAGATGGTTCCCAGGTGACTTGAAAGTTTCAGGTTGTTTCTACTTGGGACTGTCCAGTTGATCTCTTGTGCTGTCTTGACATAATCATTCAGTCTATCAACACGACGCTAATGAAGCTGCATTACAGTCCACCAAACACTGCAAATTGAGATGGCAAAAGTACCAGCCCTAACACACCTTCTGAGTAGTTTTGATTGTAATAAACTGAAGAGAAAATTCTCACCACGTTAACACTTTGGTTAGACGATTCCATAATAATGAAGATCTCCACTTAATTTTCTTTATTTTTTTTTATTGAAGTATAGTTGATTTACAATGTGTGTTAGCTTCAGGTGTACAGCAAAGTGAATCAGTTACATATATACACATATCCACTCTTTTTTAGATTCTTTTCCCATATAGGTCGTTACAGAGTATTGAGTGGAGTTCCCTGTGTTATACAATAGGTCCTTATTAGTTATCTATTTTATATATAGTTCCACTTTTAATTTTCAATGCACACTTTTAGTAAAAGGTACATTTGAAGATTAAATCCTTCTCTGTATACATTTCATTGCAATAAATGTACCTAGTACTGTTTTTTGTGATTGCTGCTTATTATTACTTTAAAAATTTTTTCTTTATTCTCCACTTTTCAGCAATATGGCTACTTAAACTTTATGGAAGGACACAGAGTCATTTTTCTTTCCAACTCCACTCTTGATGCACGGAGTTTGGAAGTAATCACCAGGAAAGAAGGTCAGAGATGGAAAGCTAGATGTGTGAATTTGGGACTGATCCTTGAAACTCTGTATTACAAAATTGAGTTCAATAAAGTGATTATTGGCTTATCTGATAATCCTGCAAAAATGATTGATGATGAACTAAAATTAGAGATAATAAGAAGTTTAATAACCCACCCCAATAAAAATTTACTGTTAGAAATTTTAGTTATATATACTAAGTGAAAAATCTGTGGAAAATACTTAAAATATAAAAGCAAAATTTAAAGCATATAATCTTATCATACAGTAATACCTACTGTTAACATTCTGGAGTTTTACTTCCAAAAATATTAGTTTGTGTGTGTGTGTGTGAGAACGTGTTCCTTAAAATATTGCTTCATGCTTTGTGTCTATATATAATGATAAAGGTGCAAAGAGAAGTATGCTGTTAGCCTTTATTTTACATGATGTTATGTTGTATTTTTCCATGCTTCTAAATTTCCTTCAAAATTACTAATTTTATATGACTGCATAATCTCCTATATTATCAATATGCTACAATTTATTTAACTTTTACCCCTATATTTGGACATTTAGTTTGTGTCCAAGAAGAGGGTTGAATGTCTTTGTCATAAATAATATTTCAATGACCATATTTGTATATGAAGATTTGTATGACTCTCTAAGTATTTCCTTTGGACATGAGAAGTGATTTGTTGGGTATTTTGACATGACATTCATATCCAAATTTCTTCACAAATGGGTTGCATCCTGTGGGCAGTCTATCATAATGCCCTTTGCACCACACCATTACCATCACTGAATATTGTCTTTTGAATAAATAACTTCAACAATATTATACAGGGACATGAGACACCATTTCAAGGTTATATTAGATTTGTATGATTATAGGCCAGTTATATTTCCCTTCTGTGAATTTTACCTCTAAGTTCTCTTCACATTTTGTTATTGAGTTACTAAAGCATTTTCAATTACTATTATTCATTCGTAAGCACAAGATTTTAAAATTTTTTCTTAAGTATTTTTAAATTCTTTGTTCATTTTTCAAAATCAAATGAGTTTGCTTCAAATAAGCAATAGTAACTCTCCAATGTTTCTAAATAAGCACAAGATTTGACATAGAAAAAACACCCAAAGGACATTTCTTGCTTTCTTCTTTCACAGGGACCTCTGGGCATGTCTTTTATGTTTGTATCTTTAACCTGAGGAGAATACATACATCTTGTGTGAGATAGGAGTCATCATTTTTTCCCGACATCCCGTTCATCTTTCTGAGCTCTCACTGTGTGTAATGGGTGTACCCACCCACACAAAGACAATGAGATGTAATGAATTGTGGAAAAGACCTCTTTGTGGGGAAAGAGTGCCACACACGTCTTTGGAATGGAAGGAATTTGACCCCAAGCAGACAGGAGTCACATTCCTTATCAATAGGGCGCTATGGCAGTAACTTTGATCAATTCCAACTATTATGTTCGTTTCAAGGAATAACAAAAGAACTGCTAAACTTTTCACAAGTTTCATTAGAGGGAGGGAAGGGGGTTCATGAAGCAGGAACTGGTGTTGAAATTACCAATGCAACATTGTGTCAGGAGTGCCCGCCAGAATCTGCCCTTTGACAATGAGACAGTTCTTGACCTTTGACTAACAAACTGTGGTCCAGTTAAAACACTCTGGAAGTCCTCCAGTTCACATCTGCATGATATTGCAACTATGTTAAGAAAAGGGAAAGAAAGATACAAAAATATGAACAGCCCTTCAGTTGTGTTAAATGGTGTAAGGTACTTATTATATGATACACTCTTTTTAAAAATTCACTAGCCAATCAAAGGCAGAGTAAAAGGATAAAAACACAATCAAGAATAATGAACACCTGAGCAATATATTTTTTTAAAAGTAAGTCTGATGCATGTATGCACATATGTTCGTTGAAAATAGGCACAGGGACCCATGTCAGGTGCATAAAACAAGATCATATGTTAGGTCATAAAAAGACCTCATAAATCCAAAAATGTAGAAGTAATACAAGAAGAATTCCCTGATCATAATATAATGAATCCAGAAATTAATACGAAATAAGAAAAAAAAATCCTTCCACTTGGAAATAGTTTTAAGTTTTGAAAGTTAAAATCTTGTCATAAAAAATCTTTTAGATCAAAGAGCTGTAAACTAAAACTTAAAAAAATCAAGAAGGTAATAATAATGAAGATACTGTATATATCAGATATAAAACATAAAGAAGAAGAAGAAATGAATAATTATTGAAATAAAAGCAAAATGAATGAGTTGAAATACGAAAAAGGGAGCAGATTAGAACCAATAACAAAATAATTAATTAGTTAAAATAAAACAATAAAAGTAATCAAAAGCAAAGCTCGTTTTAAATCAACAAAATAATTCAACTTTAGCTATTATAATCAAGAATAAAAGAAGGAAGATAGCTAGTGCACAAAAAAAGAGATCTCAAGAAATAAACTTGGAAGCTTATTTCTTGAGTAGTTTAAAAACATTAAAAGACTACTTTCCTAATTCCAAGTGTAACAAATTTAAAATCTGGATGAAATAAGCATTTTCAAAGGAAAATACAATTTACTAAAGTTGACCACAGAATCTACATAAATCCTAAAACACAAAAAATCTAAAAGTTATATATAAAAGAGCTATCTCCTAAAATAAAAAACACTAGACTTTGAGAGTTTCACAGACAATTTTTCTAAACTTTAAAACAAATAAGTCAAGTTAAACTATTCTACAGCACATTAAGATCATAAATTATTTTAATAAAGTGTGAGTTATATTGATATTAAAACATTAAAAAAATAATAAAAAGACAAATCACCAAAAAAAAAAGGACCAATTTTCAATATTTAAGAAAATGTTAAATCAAATAGTAGCAAACCCAACTAGCAGCACATTAAAATAACCATGCATCAAGAACAAGTGGGATTTATTCCAGGCAAAAAAAATAAAAGATAGTTGAATATTAAAAATATCTTTCATTATGTTTAATTCTCTTTATAGATCTAAGGTGAAAAAATTCACATGATCGCTTTCCTGCATGCTGAAATGGCATTTGGTAAATTTTATACTAATTTTTACTTACAAAGGAAAAACACCCAAAATCAAAATCAGTGAAATATTCACTAGCACACACTTCGGGTCACAGGTGCCCACAAACAGGTTAAGCCTGGGGACCAGCGCCACATGGGAAAGCAACTCTGAGAGCAGGAAGGAGTTGGCTCACCACCACTGTGACTAATGAGCCAGGAGCTAGAGTCATTGCAATTAGGGCAGAAATTTATTTTTATCAGAAGTTTAAAAGTACAAAAGAATAAAGTAAAATTAATACTTTTTGCAGATGATATGGATGTCAATTGGAAAATCCAAGATTAGTTAGCAACAGAACAAAAATAAAATAACTATAAAGCATGAAATCATAAAGGTATTACAAATAAATATGCATGCATTTTCGGTAACATTAAGGTGGAGAAAGAAGGCCTTTGTAACCATCATTGATAGTGCAGAAATCTTTAAAATAAGTGATAAAATTATCAGAGAGGTTTTGTTGTTGTTGTTGTTGTTTTAATGCCACTAAAAGGAAAACTAATCACAAAGTTATCATAAGCAAAAGAAGGACAAGTGGCCAACCTAGAAATAAAGAGAAACTTTGTTGGAGGCAAAGTGTAATTTCCCAAATATGGAAATACCTAGAAATCATGAAAAGAGCCAACAACTCAACAGAAAACTAATCAAAGACATGAACAGTTCATTGAAAATCAAATAAAAATATTTCTGGAGAAATAAAAGATGTGCAACCTCATTCACCATAGATGAAATCTTAATTAAAATACTATAACATTTTTTACCTATAATATTCATCAAAATTCAAAATGTTTGACAATACAGTCTGTTGGTGGGGTTATATGAAAAAAATAAAAAACCTTTCATTCATTTCTGATGGTAGTATAAAATACCACAACCCATGTAGAGGGCAATTTGATAAAACCTAACAAAACTTAAAATACTTTTATCCAGCAATTCTTTTAATAGGAATTTACCCTACAGAAACACCTAAAGTGATTTTTACATAGAAAGTTATTTTCTTGCAGTACTTTTCTATTAGTCATGTGACAACTAGTCATATCCATCTAAAGGGGGCTGATTAAATAAACTATGGGGTAGTTACATATGTGAAGATTTTTTAAAAAAATTTGAAGAGGGTTTTTAATACCCTGATATGGAAAATTCTCCAGGATACATAGTTAAGTGAAACAACAAAAACATAGTCAAGGTACATAACAGTGTCATACCCTTCGTTTAGGGAGATAATTATACGTATTTATATTTGCCTATATGTACATAAAGAAACACTGGAAGTTTACACAGGAACATATAAAACATGTTTCCTAAAGGAGTTCAATCAATACAGGGAAGTCAGGGTCAGGGGTGATGAATATCTAAATGCATACCTTGGTTGTATCATTTGGATTTTTGAATTCCATGAATGCACTACAAACTCAAAAAATATTTTTTTAGTTCAATACTTATGAAATATTTTCCCAAGCTTAGAATATTATAGAATTAGAAATGTTGCATAACAAGTATTCAGTGAATATTTGTTGAGAACATGGATGCATTAGAATAAAAATTCTCTCTTACATAAACAAACGGAAGGAAGAAAAGAAAGGAGGAGGTTAAGGAGGAACAGATAAGAGAGGGAGGGGGGAATAAATTCCACTTGACTTTTGTGTTCACACATTCTATTTTTATTTGAGGTTAATTTTAAATATAACATTTATTGTCTTATCAGAAAGCATTTCATCTGAGCACAAGAGTTTAAGTAATGCTTATCAAACCAAGATGCATTATATCCTGTTATGAATACATATTGTGTGAGTATTAGATACTGTTTAAATATATATACCCACTGTTCATGCAAGTACGTTGTGCTTCATTTGAAAGAAAATTTGAGGTGGAGAGCACTCTTCCTTAATTTAGAGTTTTCAATCAGAATAAAACTTGATTGAAATTTTCTAATTTGGTTTCCAAGAGTTGTATTTCTGTTCAACTTGACTGCATGTTTGATTTATTTCAGCCTCATCTTTCATCTGATGCCTTTAAGGGGATATTCAAAATGTGTTTCATTTTTCAGATTAACACGTTCTGTGTACGTATGTAGAGATAAGAATTATTATATTTTTATTACTACTGTTAAAGGTTTTACCCATAATACAAAAAGTAAATGTCAGGCAGTATAATACAGTTTGAAAAATTCAAACAGTGAAAAATTAGACATTTTGGAGAAGATGGGGACTTCCATGGGTACCTAATCCAGCTGTGAACCTTTGCTCGGGGTTAGTTTCAGTAAGTAGTTCCTAAGTGAGCTTCAATCACACTTATTCAATTAACTGTTAACTGCATCCAGCCATGGACAGGGAAGGCTGTAGCTCAGAGGGGTGGAAGTCTATTCTACAGATAACACACCGTCCAGAGAATGTGGAGAGAATACCAATAAGTATGGCAAGCAGTTAATATTCAGAACCCAATATATGAGTGTGATAGGGTGGGAGGGTAGAGGGCCCTTGATCTGTGGTCCTGCAGGATGTCATCTTCATATGGACAGGTTAGTCATGTGACTTCCATCCTTCTCCTTCCCACCAGGAGTGTTTATTGTGGTGTCCTGGAGTTGATCAGTCATTGTATATTGAGTATACTCAAGGCAAATAACTTTAATCTTCATAAATCTCTGGATCAAGAGATGCCACACTCAGACTTCATGGAGATACCCCCATCATCACCTGGTGAGGTAGAGACAATGCATAACACCAGAGGCCTGAGCTTGTTTTTAGTGCTGGATTTTTAATATTGATATTTAGCAATTTTATCCTGAATGTGCAAATGAGGTAAAGGTATCAAAGACAGACTATCATTTTTCACTTAAAAAGCAAAACATGACATTGTGGTCCCTAACACCTTGATTCTTACCCTAGGGGTGACACAAGGAAAGTCAGGTAAAATGCCCTACCCATACACACTTCAGTCTGTACCCGCAAAGGAATGGAGAACAGGGCATTTTCTCTGTTTATATCCAGTAGAGAGACAGTTATCTGCCTCTCATTTTGAAAGGAGAAGGAGAAAAAATATATAACTTTTGCTCCTTTGAGAGGTGATGGCAAGGATCCTGGATTCTCACCCTGAACTTTTGGAATGCAAATACATCTTTCCAAGGGCCAAATAAACGCTGAATGTCTCCAGCTTTTGTGACCTAGAGATGTTGCCAAGTTCTGGACTTCACAGGTTTGGGAATGTAAATAGCTAGGAAAAGAGTTCTCCAGTCTTTGTGGCACCTTGGGACTTAACCTAGGGACCTAGTCCAAATTATTGCAGATCTCTCATAATATGTGAAGAGTCAAATGCTTCCAGGAAAAATGAAAGCAAACAGGGCCTATCTTTGTGTCCTAACATTTCCTCATCTCAGAGGGCTAGGACTTTTTACGGTAGAACTGAGAAATCTAAGGAGTTGTGTTTCCCCACAGGAAGGAGAATTTATATTTTTATGCAGGATGGAGAATATAAGCTTAATATTTGATACCAATATTCCAGGCAGGCATAATCATTAGTATATCTCATTAATATTTTTATTACCATTTCTTTTTTTTTAATATCTCTATTGGAGTATAATTGCTTTACAACTATGTGCTAGTTTCAGCTGCATAACAAAGTGAATCAGCTATACATATACTTATATCCCCATATCTCCTCCCTCTTGCGTCTCCCTCCCAACCTCCATATCCCACCCCTCTAGAAGGTCACAAAGCACTGAGCTGATATCCCTGTGCTATGCAGCTGCTTCCCACTAGCTATCTGTTTTACATTTTGTAGTGTATATGTCTCCATGCCTCTCTCACTTCATCCCAGCTTACCCATCCCCTCTCAGTGTCCTCAAGTCCATTCTCTACATCTGCCTCTTTATTCCTGTCATGCCCCTAGGTTCTTCTTCTTCTTCTTTTTTTTTTTTTTGATTCCATATAAATGTGTTAGCTTATGGTATTTGCTTTTCTCTTTCTGACTTACTTCACTCTGTATGACAGACTCTAGGTCCATCCACCTCACTACAAATAACTCAATTTCATTTCTTTTTATGGTTAAGTAATATTCCATTGTATATATGTGCCACATCTTCTTTATCCATTTATCTGTCAGTGGACACTTAGGTTGCTTCCATGTCCTGGCTATTGGAAATGGAGCTACAATGAACATTGTGGTACAAGACTCTTTTTGAATTATGGTTTTCTCAGGGTATGTGTCCAGTAGTGGGATTGCTGGGTAGTATGGTAATTCTATTTTTAGTTTCTTGACCAACCTCCATACTGTTCTGCATAGTGGCTGTATCAATTTACGTTCTAAGGAACAGTGCAAGAGGGTTCCCTTTTCTCCACACCCTCTCCAGCATTTATTGTTTGTAGATTATTTGATGATGGCCATTCTGACTGGTGTGAGGTGATACCTCATTGTATTTTTTTTTTTTTTTTTTGGCAGTACGCGGGCCTCTCACTGCTGTGGCCTCTCCTGTTGTGGAGCGCAGCCTCCGGACACGCAGCCTCAGTGGCCATGGCTCACGGGCCCAGCCGCTCTGCGGCATGTGGGATCTTCCCAGACCGGGGCACGAACCCGTGTCCCCTGAATCAGCAGGCAGACTCTCAACCACTGCGCCACCAGGGAAGCCCTGCCTTTTTGTCTTGATGAGTCTGGCTAGTGGTTTATCAATTTTGTTTACCTTCTTAAAGAACTAGCTTTTAGTTTTATTGATCTTTGCTATCGTTTCCTTCATTTATTTCTGATCTGATCTTTATGATTTCTTTCCTTCTGCTAACTTTGGGGTGTTTTTTTTTTCTTCTTTCTCTAATCGCTTTAGGTGTAAGGTTAGGTTGTTTATTTGAGATGTTTCTTTTTTCTTGAGGTAGGATTGTATTGCTATAAACTTCCCTCTTAGAACTGCTTTTGCTGCCTCCTATAGGTTTTGGGTCGTCATGTTTTCATTGTCTTTTGTTTCTAGGTATTTTTTGATTTCCTCTTTGATTTCTTCTGTGATATCTTGGTTATTTAGTAGCATATTGTTTAGCCTCCATGTGTTTGTATTTTTTACAGATTTTTTCGTGTAATTGATATCTAGTCTCATAGTGTTGTGGTTGGAAAAGACACTTGATAAGATTTCAATTTTCTTAAATTTACCATGACTTGATTTGTGACCCAAGGTATAATCTATCCTGGAGAATGTTCCATGAGTACTTGAGAAGAAAGTTTATTCTGTTGTTTTTGGTTTGTAATGTCCTAAAAATATCAATTAAGTCCATCTTGTTTAATGTATCATTTAAAGCTTGTTTTTCCTTATTTATTTTCATTTTGGATAATCTGTCTATTGGTGAACATGGGGTGTTAAAATCCCTTACTATGACTGCATTACTGTCGATTTCCCCTTTATGGCTGTTAGCATTTGCCTTAAGTATTGAGGTGCTCCTATGTTGGATGCATAAATATTTACAATTGTTATATCTTCTTCTTGGATTGATCCCTTGATCATTATGTAGTATCCTTCTTTGTCTCTTGTAATAGTCTTTATTTTAAAGTCTATTTTGTCTGTTATGAGAATTGCTGCTCCAGCTTTCTTTTGATTTCTATACACATGCAATAACTTTTTCCATCCCCTCACCTTCAGTCTGTAAGTTTCCCTAGGTCTGAAGTGGGTCTCTTGTAGACAGCATGTATATGGGTCTTATTTTTATATCTGTTCAGCCACTCTATGTCTGGAGTATTTAATCCAATTACATTTAAGGTGATTATCAATATGCATGTTCCTATTACCATTTTCTTAATTGTTTTGGGTTTGTTATTGTAGTATTTTTCCTCCTCTTGTGTTTCCTGCCTAGAGAAGTTCCTTTGGGATTTGTTGTAAAGCTGGTTTGGTGGTGCTGTATTCTCATAGCTTTTGCTTATCTGTAGAGGTTTTAATTTCTCCATCGAATCTGAATGAGATCCTTGCTGGGTAGAGTAATCTTGGTTGTAGGTTTTTCCTTTTCATTACTTTAAATATGCCCTGCTACTCCCTTCTGGCTTGCAGAGTTTCTGCTGAAAGATCAGCTGTTCACCTTATGGGGATTCCCTTTTGTGTCATTTGTTGCTTTTCCCTTGCTGCTTTTAATAATTTTTCTTTGTATTTAATTTTTGATAAGTATGTGTCTTGGTATGTTTCTCCTTGGATTTATCCTGTATGGGACTCTCTGTGCTTCCTGGACTTGATTGACTATTTCGTTTCCTGTATTAGGGAAGTTTTCAACTATAATCTCTTCAAATATTTTCTCAATCCCTTTCTGTTTTCCTCTTCTTCTGGGACCCCTATAATTTGAATGTTGGTGCATTTAATATTGTCCCAGAGGTCTCTGAGACTGTCCTCAATTCTTTGCATTCTTTTTTCTTTATTCTGCTCTGTGGTAGTTATTTCCACTATTTTATATTCCAGGTCACTTATCTATTCTTCTGACTCAGTTATTCTGCTATTGATTCCTTCTAGAGAACTTTTATTTTCATTTAGTGTGTTGTTCATCATTGTTTGTTTGCTCTTTATTTCTTCTAGGTCCCTGTTAAATGTTTCTTGCATTTTCTCCCTTCTATTTCCAAAATTTTGGATCATCTTTACTATCATTACTCTGAATTATTTTTCAGATAGACTACCTATTTCCTCTTCATTTGTTTGGTCTGGTGGGTTTTTACCTTGCTCCTTCATCTGCCGTGTAATTCTCTGTCTTCTCATTTTGCTTAACATACTGTGTTTGGGTTTTCTTTTCACGGGCCGCACATTTTTATTTACCATTGCTTTTGGTGTCTGCCCCCAGTAGGTAGGGTTGGTTAAGTGGGTTATGTAAGTTTCCTGGTGGAGGGGACTGGTGCCTGTTTTCTGGAGGATGAGCCTGGATCTTGTCTTTCTGGTGGGCCAGACCACGCCCGGTGGTGTGTTTTGGGGTGTCTGTGAACTTATTATGATTTTAGGCAGCCTTTCTGCTAATGGGTGGCATTGTGTTCCTGTGTTGCTAGTTGTTTAGCATGGAGTGTACAGCACTGGAGCTTCCTGTTCATTGAGTGGAGTTGGGTCGTAGTGTTGAGATGGAGATCTCTGGGAGATTTTCGCCATTTGATATTATGTGGAGCCGGGAGGTCTCTTGTGGACCAGTGTCCTGAACTCGGCTCTCCCACCTCAGAGGCTCAGGCCTGACACCCAGCCGGAGCACCAAGACTCTGTCAGCCACCTGGCTGCTGGGTGACTATGGATTCCATAAAAAGCACTGAATGAAAAGGTTAAAAGCTGAGCAGTTTTCATTAGTCTGTGGAACTTTAATCCAGGGGTTGACTGCTTGTATTCTCACCTACAAATGAGGTTTTGGATGATATTCTGAAACAGGTGTCTTATTACCATTTCTGCTCTCTTCTTTCATTCATGTGGTAAAATTGTGCTTAATTGGCCTTTGAAGTTGGGGATAGTCCTGTGACTTGTGTCAGCCAATGATATAGGAGTAAAAGATTATGTGTCCTTTGCAGGTTGAAAGCTTGTGAAAGCAAGCCCTTTAATCTCTTCACCAAATGGTAGACACCCTGACACCTGGTATCGCTTAGTGAGGACAGTGTGGCATAGGGTCCAAAGCTAATCCCTGAAGCACATACAGAGTGAACAGAAAAGTAAACCCTGATTTTTAAGTCATTGAGATTCGGCGGTTGCTTGTTATACAACATCTATGGAACTATCCTTTCTGACATGTACACTTTTAAAGTAATTGTAAAACTACTATTGATCTAAAAATCCTAGAAGCTGATGTGCTTTGAGCTGTTTTCTCCTCTGGGATATGTCACCTCCTCTCCCCACGTGACTTGAAATGCTCGAGAATTTAATGTTGCAGAGATTACAACTCTGATGTCAGCAACAACCCATGCACTCTGATTTATTTCCCATCAAAATCTATTTGATATTAATGTTGAAAAGATTGAATTCTGTGAGATCCTATGTCCACTAATTTCCATGTATACATGTACACAGTAAACATTACCTTCTCCATAAAAATTTTGCTTAGTTTATGGAAATCAGCATTAGTTCATCTACATGTAAAATGTGGTATCAAACATCTTTAGTTTATTTAGATACAATAGAAATTGATTTCAACATACCAGAGATTGAATTTGAAGAGCCCACAGAATATTTCCTTTGCTTTTTAATGTTCCATAAACATTATCATTCCAAAAGAATGGTCTAAGAATTTCTTAGAAAAAAATTGTTTTCTAAATTTTCTTCAGTGAAAACTCTATTTGTTTTCCAAATTAACCCTTCTTTACTGAGCTCCCATTGGTTAGTTTTATGTACTATCTTATGATGTCCAACAGGCAATTCATCAAAAAAATCCTTTTACATGTCAATCATATACCTATATTTCAAACTCTTGAGTAGGTGGAACCCACAGACTATCATGGCACTTCAAGCAAAGTTCTGTATTAATAAACTGTATTTGTGAAACACTTCAACTGGAAGCCAGGAAATAAATTAAGTGATAAGTTTAACTCTCATTTTCTAATCTCAGATTTTAAAACTGGTATTTTTCACTTAAAGAAACAGTTTTACTAAAGAGAACAACAGATAATCATCCATTATATATCTGAACTGCAGTGTAGAGAAAAAGAAGTTACTGTCTTTAATATTATACTTATTAAAGTATTTAAGATTGAAAGTGCACACGAAGTAGGCAATCAGTTATGCAATTCAGCACAAAAAAAGATACTTCAATAGAAATATCCAACCCCTGAATTTGAGCCTGAAGTGTTTGCAAGGCTTCCATTTACAATATCACTCTTTACCTTTGTTGTGCCTTTTTTGTTTTTAAATGAAAGAAACCAGATCCTCTTCCTGATAGTATCAATGAGGTAAGCAAGTTTTGTCACTTTAACCTCCATCCACAAAAAAAAATTTCTCTATGGATTTTGTATGATTTAATCTCTGATTAAATTCATCTTTTCAGAATCATTATTTTTCCAAATTTTTAAATTTTCTGAATATATATACAGCACCTAAACATGACTTTATTAAAAGTTAATGACACAATAAGAATAAAATTTGCCTGCTTAGAATTGTTAACCAGTCCAAGCTCCTACTGCTCACCGCACAATAGGCCAATAAATTGAGACATGAGGTGTTGGGACAAGGAATAGTGACTTTATTCAGAAAGCTGGCTGACTGAGAAGATGGTGGACTAGTGTCCCAAAGAACCACTTTACCCAAGTTAGAATTCAGGTTTCTTTTATACTAAAAGGGGACAGGGTGTGACTGTTTGTGGCAAACTTCTTGGTGCTGGAATCCTTTGTTCTTGCTGCTGTCCATGTAGGTCAGGTCACAGTGTTTCTGTAAACCTCCAAGACAAAGGTTATTCTCCATTCTGCAACTTTTTATCACTATAGGAATGGAAGGGTGTTATACCTTTAAAGGTCAGAGTCTTGAGAATAGGCTATCCTGTATATTGCAGGCTATAGACAACAGTCTTTTACGAAGGTGCAGAACCAGCTGGACTAAGCACAGGCAACAGAACACAAGGCTTAGAGCTAAAAGAATAGATCCAATATGGAGTCAGGTTTGTTATTTTCTGTTATAAAATGACTTTTAACAAAAATTCTGAAGTTTTATAAGGGTACTGATAGATCAAGTCAATATTTTTTGGTTTTGGTTTTGGTTTAAGTTGGCTTTTCTTATTAACCCATAGATAGATCAAAGTGAGGAAAAAGAGATTTAAAAAATAAAAAAATAGACTTGGTCAAAGACATACCTATTTTCAGAGATGCAAACTTGGAGAGAAATTTAACTTTCATTTTCAGTATGCTATCTATTACAGTTTTAAAAACATTTATTTTATTGCAAGTCAAGACCAATTCATCCTCACAGATATATTTAGAGGTAAACTAAGATTTAGGAATATTAACATATTAAGCTTTTTTGGTGTTTACTTCCACTTTTATTTAGTCACCACATAAACCATGTCCTGGATTAATTGAATAAAAGAGTGACATGACTGAATTCTTCTGTTTATGTCTAGATGAGTACTATCCCTTGGTTCAGTGTTTTAAGACATCTTTACTCATATCTAACTGGACCTGCTCTTAGGCAACAGAAAGGCCAGCCTGTTGATGAGCAGGTGCTGTGAGTTGACAATTAAAAAATTATAACATATCAAATCACATAAATATGCTTTGTACATATAAGCTATTGGATTTGGGAGTAACAAAGGCACTCTGGATATTAGTTTGAACCTCATCTTTCATTTTAAAATAATCTAGCTCAAACCAAAAATATAGAGGGGGGAATTAGGTGTCTGCTGTGGAAAGATCATGGATTTGTACTCTGAGGATGACTGGAGAGGGAAGATTGAGATCTTCACACTTTGCTCTTTCAGAAAAGGACATAAAATCCTCCCCTTTCAGCATGAGGCTGAGAATGACAGAATGAAGTTGGCCACCTACTACAAAAGCCTGTTATAAAACTTTCAAACCTAAGAAGACAACTGTTTAAACTCTAAATTATTCTCAAGAATGAGAATGTAATTGGCTAGATATATATTTAGCTATTCCAAATATGTAATTTGGAATCTTTTATTTAGCCTCTTGAGACCTCTGTCAAATGATCAGAGATTAAACAAAAACAATGAGAGTACTTTAATTCTCTAAGTAGGTGTTTGGACCAAATGTTCTATTAAGTTTCTTCTTTAAGTTGGATCTTTGATTTATAATGCAGAAGGAGGCAAAGGAGTTTGGTTTTTGTTTTTTCCTTAATATCTAAGTTGACCTTTGCTTTTTTAAATCTCAGAAAAGGGAGTAAGAACAGACATCAGTTTGAGTACCAATTTTCCCAACTCTGGTTCCCACAGGCTCTCTTGAGGAAGAGTGTCCTCCCTCATCGTGAATGCTCAATGACTCAACTCCACCAAGAGCCCTGGGATTCCAGAGGAAGTTTTGCAATGATACTCTGAGGTTTTGGCCCTGAGGAAGAAAGCAGGAATTTTAAGAGTTTTGACATATTATGTATCATTTTGTTCCCATTCAACTGTAAGTTTAAAAAAAACTGTTCAGAAGAAATTTTTCCCAAATACCTGGCACCAACTGCAGCATGGAGACCTCATGCAGGACGTTAAAAGAATAGCCATCCTGAGCCCCATCCCTGAGATGAGCTCATGATACCTGCCTTAAACCTCACTGGGAGGGGAGAACTTGAAGGTCACCCAACACTTTCACATTCCAGGCATCTGGGACCTGGAATGGGACCCCATTTCCTCACAGCATTGCAAAACTGTTCGTCTCAACTTTCTGAGGGCCTTTGGATATTTTAAGTCATTCTGGATGACATCATACAGCACAGATTAGAAGGCCTATAATAAGAAAAGAGAATAATTCTGTCCTCTCCTCCCCTCCTTTCCTCATTACTCCCCAAACCAACAACAAAACAATTTGGGCGATATTTCAGAAAAGGAATGTGATAAGGCCTGTTTTATTTTAAAACAGTAATTGTTGAAGCTATTTCCTTAGAATTAAGCATCATGATGTTATGTTGCTTTCCTTCCAAAGAAGAAAGGCTAATATTGCTTTTTTGTTTGTTTTTAATCTAGCAAGTCACATCTCTGAAAAGAAATTATTGACATAATGGATGCGAATATATCTGAAATAGCTCCTGGCTCTTAGAAGCCAGTGAATAAATGTGCATTTTATAAAGGATAACAGACATGATTAAATTTATTTGTAAACACAAAAACCTTATTTAATTGATTTATATGTTTTCAACTGTTGTGCTTCCCAAACTTCGTTGTACATCAGAGTCATCTGGAGACTCAAAAAGCAACACCATGTTTTGCTTAAAGCAAATGACCTCTGCCCTCATCTTCAGGCAAAGTCAACTCTGATTTCCACATGGCTGGGAGAACCAGCTGCTGAGAGCCAAGGCTTTGTAATATCATAGGGACTTTACATCAAGAAAAGAATATGAAAAATTGACATATTTAGCTGCTAATCTATATGGTAAAAGTATGTATGACTTATATGGTAACTCTTTTCTAAGAGTTGTCTTCAAATCCTGTAGAAAATTAAAATATTTTCAAAGAAACTCCTCCCTATTCCAGAATTTTTTTATCCTAAGTACAATTACAATAACTTAAATGTGTTTCTATTTCCAATAATTTGTTCAGGAACAAAATGTGAGTTTACATAAGGATCTTGTAAGAACCCAAGGTTATTATAAACACGAACCCCAAGTCATTTAATCATGCATCTGTCAAATCGAAACTCTGAGAATGAAGTAACAGGTTAAAGTATAATTCAGTGAGTGATGAAAATATAGTCTCCCTTGAATTATATTTCATAAACTGACTACTTATCAACATTAACGATTTTACCAAGATAAATAATTATTCAGATGGGGACAAAGAACATACAATAAAATATTTGGTATACTGGGCTTCTATTTCTCTATATTCTTCTATTTTTTTCTATGACAACAAGTCTCCCTGTGTTATTTCAGAGCCCATCAGATGTCAGAGAGGGCTCTATGTGCTGATTGGCTTTGAGGGCAGTAAGCAATGATCTCTGTGGAGTGTTTGCTTGTTTGTTTTTTGTGTGTTTGCTTGTTCTGTTTTGTTTTGCTGGGTTCCGTTAGACATCTTCTGCACACACATAGCTCTCACTCAGTCAGTGGGCAGGAGGACGGCTTATCTCAGGACTTCCATAGCTCCCTCATTTCCAGAATCTCCCCATGAAACATCTGGCTGGAATGTATTTCCTGCTGATTCCCACTTGAGTCCATCACCACCTTTAATCAGCAAAGCTGGGGATTTTGCGTCCTACCCTGAATTGAAATTGAGTCAATCTGCCCCCTTTGACTGCAGAGCCACAGGTTTTTTGCACCCAGCCACAGCTCATGAAACTAGAGCTCTTGTCATCCAAGCAGACACTGGGGGTGGGGGTGGGTTGAGCAGTCTCAGGGAGATGGCCAGAGACTCCTACTGTCTTTATCCAAAGCTCTCACTGGTTTTTAGGAATTAATACTTCTTGAAATGTTATCTGCCTTTGGTCAATTTCCAGTGCCTTTAAACGATTGTTTTTGACAATTTCATACAGTTTTATAGTCTTTTATTGTGGAGATGAATTGCCAAGCTATTCGCACAGCTATTATCCCATTGATGTGTCAATCTGCAAAAGGCAAAATCATAGAGACAAAAGATAGGTCAATGTTTTCCAGGTACTTGGGGTGGAGAGAAGTCCTGACTACAAAGGAGGTACCAGGGAACTTATTGGGGTGATGGAAACATTCTGGATCTTCATTTTGATTTTGTTTACATGACTCCATGCATTTGTCAAAACGCATAAAATTGTACATTAAAACAGGGTGAATTTCTTAAGGTAACTGATACCTTAAGAAACTTGGTTTCACAATAACCATAATCTAGTCTGTGGAGTCAGACTACTTAGGTTCAATTCCTAATTCTACCTGTGAATATATGAATGACCTAGGACAAGTTACTTAACCTCTGTTTCATATCCCAACATTGCCAAGTAAGTATGATAACTATATTAATTTCCTATTGCTGCCAGAACAAATTACCACAAACTTAGTGGCTTACTACAAGACATATATTACCATAAACTTCTGGAGTTCAGAAGTCTGAAATGGACCTCATCAGGCTAAAATGAAGGTGCTGGCTGGTCTCTGTCCTTGCTGGGGTTCTGGGGACGATCTCCCTCCTTGTCTTTTACAGCCTCTAGGGGCTGCTGGCATTACGTGGCTTGTAGCCCTTCCTCCATCTGCAAAGTGCACAGAAGAGCATCTTCAAATCTCTCTCTGACTCTGATGCACTACCTTTCCTCCACATTAATAACCTATAAGGGGAAAGAATATATATAGATACATATATACTCTTTTTCAGGTTCTCTCTTTATATATACCTGAATCATTGTGCTGTACACCTGAAACTGATAAGACACTGTAAATCAACTATACTTCAATAAAATAATATTTAGAAAGAAAGAAAGAACACTGGTTGTTACTTTGGGTTCACTGAATAGTCTTAAATCTCCTTAATTTAAGAGCTAATTAATACCCTTAATTCATCTGAAACCATGCTGCTTGCCATGTAATATATGATGTAATACAACATATCCACAGGTTCCAGGGATTCAGAACTGGACAACCTTGGGACATCTGCCACAATAATAGTACCTATGTCCTGGACTTGTTGTGAAGCCTGAGTTGTGAATGCAAGCACCTAGAACAACACCAGCACATACATGTGCTCAGTGATTGGCTCTATCATTATTATCATTGTCACTATGCAGCTCCTGATGTTGGGGTCAGGCACGGAGTAAGCAGAGAGTGTGGGACGATGTCGGGATGCAGTGGTCCACACAATCCTGCCTGGCCCCCAACAGAACCGAATGTGAAAATGCCAATATAGTAACTTTCACCCAAAGGCAAGAGTTGCCATTAAGCCTTCATCCTTCTTGCTTTCTGTCCTAATGTCAGAATTATGCAGAAGCAGATCCTTGTACAAGTTAGCCCCCTTAGTATGTGAGGGAGAGAAAATTGTAAATACTATCTAATTTCCGGGTCCCCTGGTCATAAACAAGATGAATAAAGTGACTGCGTATCACACAAAATGGGCTTATTCACAGAATTCCATAAAACTCAATGAAACTGCTTTTGATGGATACATAGACACAAGCCTGCCCTCAGGCACCGTGAACTTCTTTATTATACCCAGCAGGATACGTCATTCTCAAGCTTGTGGACACTGACAGACTGGGACAGGAGCAAGCCAGGTGTATTTCTCAAACTTCTAAGAGGTCAGTTAGAATAGAAGCCATTATTCTCAGTAGAAGGTTATGCAAACCAGCTAATCAAAAGAGAACTTTAAGGATTCAAACTTAGAAACTTTGTTTATTCCTTTCTATATTATTGCTGTTTCATGAAATAAAAAACTCTCATTTTTTCAGATTAAAATGTATGTATTTCCCATGTATGTATTTGGCCCCCTATCATGTTATGTAGATGCATTTTTATTTAGTAATTATATAGAGCTACTTAAAAGTAACTAAAGGACGTTAAGGCTAATTTGGCTCAGTAAAATCAAGTATTAAAAATGTGTTTGGCATAAGGAAGTTAACTTCTGAAAGAAATGCAAGTTCACACCAGACTAGCAAATTTTGAACAAACATGTGTCATACAACCAAAGCACTGCTCAAAAAATGCATGGTTTTAAATGTCACATTAATACATAAAACACTACAATGAATAAAATAGTCAAATAAATCAAGAAAGCATTGATCTTGGGAGATTATAAAAAATAAACTTATGGCAAGTAAGTGAAATTAATATAAAAAGGCTCTAATGGATTAAATATCATTAGATTAATAGAATAAAAATAAATCTAAGAATCATTTTCTTTAAAATACAAAAAATAGGTAAACCACTAATCATTGAAACAAGAAAAAAAGAGTGAAAGCATGAATACAAAACATTGAAATATTTTTGTGGCAATAACCATGGACAGAGAAAACACTAATAGAATAATGAGAGAATATTTTGCTCACTATTCTGCTTGATAACAATGAAAACTTGTATAAAATAAATTATTTTCTGGGAACATATAAATTAAAATTAAACCCAGAAACCTTATACAATATTACCAGACAAATCACTCTAAAAAATGTCACTATAAAGCTATTCTTTCCAAAACTCAAAGGATCAAACAGTTTCACAGGGATTTCTACCAAACTTGTAAGGAAAAATTAACTACAGTACAATTCATGCTCTTCAAAAAATAAAATAAAATACAACAGGGAAAAGAATGTAAAGAACTCAAATACTCTTTAGGAAATAATTATAATATGGATTCTGAACCCAGAACAATAGCAGAAAGGAAAGCTGAGTAAAAATCATTCTCACTGAATGATTATGAATGTAAAAATAAAAGTAAATAGAATTCAAAAAACACATTAAAATAATAATACAGCATAAGAACTCTTATTTACTCTAAGAATTCAAGGATGGTTAAATGTTAGTATATCTATTTATATAAATTTGAAGATTAATTGAGGAAACAATAAATAGAAGTCATATAAATGTCCTTCATACATATTTAAAGGGCATTTACCAAGAAGCTAACATAATTACTAGTATTCTCAATAATCTGACATTAAAGTTACCTGTATAAATCATGCTTAATTGGGAAACATTAACAGCATTTTAACTGAAATCAAAACTAAAACAAATATATCCTTTTTCCTCATTTTAATTAACATTGTTTTGAATGTATTAGTCAGTGCAGTTAGATCAGAGAAGATATATGAAGTTTGAAATTTATATTATCATGATATTTAGATTATATGATTGCTTTCCAGGGGAAAAGAATAAAAGAATCAGCTGAAAAAAAATTATAAGCAGTAAAAATAGTTACTAAATTTGAGTGGAAAATTAAATATACAGAAATCAATAATCTTCACATCACTAAATAACTGCCAGTTGGAAGACATAATTCATTTGAAATAAAACAAAAAAAGTAAAATATCTAGGAATAAACTTAAGAAGCCTACAAGATGTACATAACTAAAAACTTAAGTGCTACTAAGGAATGCAAAACGAAGTTTGAACAATTATAAGGAACATGTTTTTATTAAAGAGAAAGACTTCACATCATAAGATGTTAAATCTCTTCCATCAGCTTACAAAGTTTTCAAGATTACAATAAAAACACAATAGTCATTTCTTTTGGGGACTAAACACACTGACCTCAAATTTCACAATAAAAAATAAAAAGAACTTAACACCAAAAGCATGATCCATGAAGATATATATGATAAACTGGCCTTCATTAAAATTTTAAAACTTCTGCTCTGCAAAAGACAATGTCAAGAGAATGAGAAGACAAGCTACAAACTGTGAGAAAACATTTTCAAAAGACACATCTGATAAAGAGCTTGTATCCATAATATACAAAGAATTCTTAACACCAGGAATAAGGTTGCAAACAGCCCAATTAAAAATTGGGCTAAAATCCTTAATAGATATCTCACCAAAGAAGATATACTGAGAGCAAATAAGCATAAAAAAAGATGCTCCTATGTTATCAAGGAAATGCGAATTAAACCAATAAGGTACTACTACACAATTATTAGCATGGCCAAAATCCAGAACACTGACAACATCAAATGCTGCTGAGGATGTGGAGCAACAGGAACTCTCATCCATTGCTGATGAGAATGCAAATGGTACCTACAGCCAATCTGGAAGACAGTTTACAGGTCTGGTTTTTTTGTTGTTTTTTTACAAAAGTAAACATACTCTCACTATAGTACCAAGAAATATGACCTTTGTTACTCACTCAAAGGGACTGAAAACTTATGTCCACAAAAGCATCTGCACATAGATGTTTACAGCAGCTTTATTCATCATTGCCCAGACTTGGAAGCAACCAAGATGTCCTTCAGTAGGTGGACAGATAATTAATCTGTGGTACAGCAGACAATGGAATACTATTTAGCACCAAAAAGAAATGAGCTCTCAAGCCACAAAAACACATGGAGGAAACTTAAATGCATATTACTGTATGTGAAAGAAGTGAAAGTGAAAGCAAAAGTGAAAGAAGCCAATCTAAAAAGGCTACATATTATATGATTTCAGCTATATGACCTTCTGGAAAAGGCGAAACAATAGAGACAGTAAAAGATCAGTGGTTTCCAGGGTTTGGGGGTGAGGGGGAGAGATGAATAGACAGAACACAGAGGATTTTTTAGGACAGTGAAACTACTCTGTGTGATACTAAAATGAAGAACGCATGCCATTATACATTTGTTCAAAGCCACAGGACATACAAGACTAAGAATGAACCTGATGTGAACCATGGGCCCTGGGAGATGATGATGTGTTTCTGTAGCTTCACCAACTACAACAAATGTACCATCTGGTCAGGGATGTTGATAATGAGAGAGGCTATGCCTGTGCGGGGGTAAGGAGTATATGGAAAATCTCTGTACCTTCCCCCTCAATTTTGCTTATAAACCTAAAACTACTCTAAAAAAGTAAAATCTTAAAAAAATTTAATAAGAGAGTTCTTCCCATACCTAAGCTGTGGAAAGCTGAAAAGAAGGCTTCTCTTATTTTAACAACAAGAAAAAGACAGAAAAACTACAAAATCAAACATTTTCTTAAACCTTTCAAAGAGCTGATGTCACAAAGTAACACCAAGTAACCTGGAAATCCAATAAGGGGCAAGGCCCCCAGGAGAGAGGGACGGTATGAACTGTCTCATTTAGGGCAGAACACAGGAAGATGCTAGGACCACCAGACAAGAAGGTAAGAAGGGATCTTCTAAAATTTTAATAAATTACTGAAGACTGGGTATAGGCTAGTATGACATGATGAAACTGCTGATAGCCCCAGACACAAGAACTTACCTTTACTTACAAACCCTTTTCCACAGACTTCCAGCAGGTACACAAGTGAAAGCTTGGGGGCAGGGCAGGAGACAGGCATGGAGGAGGGGATGGAGGGCGGGATCCCTACTCCCTGCCACCCTGGGAAAGGCAAACCCTACTCCCCTGCCCACTCCCTTGTCTCTTCAGAAGCAAATGCCTTCAGGAGAGAAAATGACACCTGTCAGCCCTGGGGCTTAAGTTAACATCCACTGAGGAATTCCTTCAGCAGGCTCAGTGATAGACTTACCCTGGCTGAGGAAAGAACCAATGAACTTGAAGATGGGTCAATAGAAATCAGCAAAACTTAAGCACAGAGAGAAAATAAGCATAAAAACAAATAGAACAGAGCATCGAAGAGCTGTCAGGAAACATCAAATCATCTACATACTTTTAATTGAAGACTCAGAAAGAGAACAGACAGAGTACAAGACAGAAGCGATATTTGAAAAGATAATGGCCATAATTTTCCTAAAATAATGAAAGACACCAAAATTGAGAGTCAAGAGGTTAAGAGAACCCAAAGCAGGATAAAAACATATAAGCCATAGACAGAGACATATCACACTCATACTGCTGATAAAGATAAAAAGGAAATTTTGAGGGTAGGCAGAGGAGAGAAAGACCCACCACATACAGAGAAACAATGATGAAAATTACTGCTGCTTCTAATCAGAAACCGTGTAAGTGAGAAGATAACGAATGTTATCCTTAAAATTCTGGAAGAAAAAAAAACAAAAATACGCCATCTCAGGTATCTATACCTTTAAGAAATATTTCTCAGCAATGAAGGTTATTTTTCAGACACACAAATGTGGTGAGAAAATATTGCCTGAGAGTCCACTGAAGAACTGCTGCCCTAGCGTTAAATGTTTTTGTCAGGACAGAAGAATGTCCCAAATCATTGTCCTAAGCTTCCACCTTAAGAAACTAGGAAAAGAAAAACAAATTAAACCCAAAGTAAGCAAAGGGGAGGAAATAATAAAGCACAGAGCATAAATCAATTGTGTTGAAAACAGGAAAGTAGTAGAAGCAAATCAGTGACACCAAAAGCTGGTTAAAAACAATCAATACAATTGATAAACCTCTAGCCAAATTGATGAAGGAGAAAAAAGACATGAAAAACAATCTTCAGATCCTACTGATATTAAAGTGAAAAGGAAAATGCAATCATGTAACTGGATTATAAGACATGTAACGTAGACATAAAATAAAAAGTGTGTGGTATGAATACAAGCAGTCAAACTATGCAATGGACAAAAAAGAGAACCTTAAAGACTGACAGCACTAGATAGATCAATATAGTTACATATGGAACCACAAAGTATGAGCATAATAGTGATTACTTAAGGAAAAGTGTCAAGGAAATGGGAAATTAATGGAGAAAAATTAATTTGGATTCTTTATCTCGCACCTTGAAATTTTGATATGTTAAATTTATGTTTGGTGTGTTAAGTGTATGAAAATGTGAAATGTAACACTGTAAAGTTAATTTTAAAAGAATACATTAGAAAGCACCTAGCATAAGGTGAAATACTGATGAATATGATTCCATCAAAATTACGGAGTTTTGCTTTACAGAGAAAGTCTGAGAGAAAATTGGGGGAAAAAATGCAAGGAAACAAAAACCAAGACTATGTTATGTAGAATATGAGTCTCTTACAAGTTTGAGAAACATGACTTGCATTTCAAGTTGTGACAAAAAGGCAATATGTGTGAATAGGAAGTGAAACTTCATAGACTGAAAAACAGATTAAGATATTTCAAATCTCCCTAGTCATTAGACAAATGCAAAGTTACATCATTATCTATCACTTTCTATCCATCAAATTAAAATAATTAGAAAGCTATATGATACCAAATGCTGACAAGGATGAGAAAAAATAGGAACCTCATGTGTTTCAGGTAGAAGTATAATCTGACAAAGCTAATGTGTGGAAAATATGAGGACATAGTAACTGTGAGTATGGCCCAGTAATGTTACAGTTGGATGTAGAAACACTTGTGTATAGGCACACACAGGGGTGCATATGCATACGTTTATTACAGCATTGTGATCATGAAAGCTGGATGCAGCCTATGTGTCCATTTCTGTGAAATAAATTAGGAAGCAATCATAGACAGGTGAAAGAAGATCATTAGGAAAAAATCATAGACGTGAAAAAAGATCCTGCAGCAATTCAGAAGCAGTAACCATGAACCATGCTTAGAGTAATAACAATACCATTAAAGTAATTTCTAAATACACACACACTAAACAATATTTCACAGTTTACAAAAATACACACATATCCAAGGAAAAACCCCACACACATTAGTGATGCCTATGGTGGAGGAAGATGAATAAATATATTGGATGGCCAAGAATAAAGGAAAAGGAAAAAAAAAAGAATAATAGAGGACACTCACACAGACCAATACTATAGTATAGTACAGCGAATAATATAGCCTCTGCATTTGACCTCCCAACACACACAAACACACACACACACACACCACCCACATACTTAGACGCACATGCACACAAAAAGTTAAACAAAAAGCCAGAAAATTAGACAAACCTTTGGTATGAGAGCCGGTCAAAAATATTATGGTACATTAATGCAATGGAATATTTATGAAGTTGTTAGAAATAATGAAGTGCTAATGGGAAACAATCTCAAAGGTTTACTATTAAGGTAACATAGCAAAGTTCCAAACTATGTGAAGAACATGGTACTATTTGCTTTATAAAAGAAACAATATATAAGTTAATACTTGCACATACACAGACTAAGTCTGGAAGGACACAGAAGAAAATGATAATGGTGATTGCTTCCAGTAAAGATAACTAGATACCCAAATGACAGTAGTCGGATGGGAGATTTACATTTTACAGCATATCATTTATTTTAAATTTTGTAGTCTATTTGCATTAGCAATTCAAACAAATAAATAAAATGCATTGTTAAAGAAAACAACACCAATAAAATAATTGTCTACTTTAAAGTCAGCAATGAACTTATCATAGGCTAGATTAGTTCCAAGAGTAAAATCTAAATAGTTGTGATATTTTGATTAAGGTGACAAATGAGAATAACAAAAACAGGACTGCTATGAAGTCAGAAAGTCTAAAAAATGTCCATGCTTTGTTTAAAATTTATTTTATATTCAAACACAGCTATCTTTATCCATACTTGCAACTCTTAGTTTTTATAATATTTAATATATTACAACCCTTGGAAATAAAACAATGACTTTGATGAGTCAGAATTTCATTTAGAAGTCAGAATAATTAGTAGGGTGGTAACAATCCCTTTTAGGACACACGCCAGCATTTCCTCTTTTAAAAAGCCAAGGATCCCTAGGTGCTAAGGGGCTCAGTGAATTCCCTGTGACAATGCCAAACGCATCAATGTGCAGATGTGCTGGGAAGGACCTTCCCAGTGTGAGAACAGATTCCAATTCCTGTCTCTCTCTGGAGTACTTTCGTTAGAACTTCACTTTAACCTCAAAAGCCATTCACTTAAATTGTCCTTGATACATGTTACTCATTGCTCTCTGGTACACTTTCAGACTTCTATCAACTGGCACTCAGAAAGCTCTGAATCATTAAATTGAGGACAATATCTTTCCTAAATCTCTCTATTCACCTTACTTAACAGATCAGGGTAATTCTATCTCACACCAACCTTGCAAAAACTTTATAAGTACATTTTCGATTTCTAGAGCAGAATCTATAATTAGTGAGGACCTCAAAGACAGCCTTTACTCAGGAACTGGACACTGACTTATCTTGAACATGTTGTGATCTTGTTGAAAACAATACTATGTGCTCTTAAGAAAGTGTACAGAGAGAATAAGAAAAGAAAAATGGAGAATAATGCTAATGCAAATTTATACTTCCCCAGATCTGACTCCCAGAGAATTAAAAGTACAAGAAAGATTAACTACTCAGCTAAAAAAAAGAACATTTTTTTAATATTAAAATGTTAGTAAGATATTCAAATATTTCCTTGCTTAATAATTGAGAAAGGAACTGCTAATGTGGATAGTCACTAGTAATGTGATTTAATTTACAGAATTTAAGGAGACAATACCATTAACTTTGGTAATATTTTCAAAAGGAAATACTCCCATATGTCTAGATAGATAAGTTGAAAACACAATGTTATTCCCAACTTTTGCACATAATAAAAACAATAAAAATTAAAACACAGCCAGATAAACAGGAATGAATCAGTACTGATTTCTCTTCCACATGGAAGGGAGGTGAGGTAAGCTGTTGTGGTGTTTGTTCGATTTTTACCTGTGGTCTTTTTCAGGCATTGGGACGCTTTCCCGTAAAGGGAGAGGGAGAAAATATTTTAGACTGTGTAGCCCCAGTGGCCTCTGTGACAGGAACCCAGCCCTGCCGCTGGAGTGCCATAGACAGCAGGTCAGCTAGTGGACCTGGCATTTTCAAATAAAACTTTATTTACAAAAGAGGAGGCAGGCCAGATTTGGTTTTCAGTGTGTGATAGTTTGCCTACGCTGATCTGTGTAGTTAGACATGAATGATTCATAAAGGTTTAGTGAAAAGCAAATAATAACTCCAAGTCCCAAATCTCTTCAGCCACGTGTCTTTTGCGACTCCATAAATGCACCATCTGATATCGCTTGATACCACTTTATTACCATACATTCATCTCCTTTCCTCTCGGATACACATTAATTATAAATGGTAGAATTTGTGGATTACGTTTTTGTTTCACAATTTCTTTTCTGATCTATGGTGAGGATCTCACAAAGAAAACCATATTGTTTTAGCAAATACGTTACAGAATCCCAGTTCTCTTATTGGCTATGATGGAGGATGCTGCTCTGAATGTGGAGGTACAGATATCTTTTCAAGTTAGTGTTTTGTTTCCTTTGGATGTACTCCTAGAAGTGGAATTGCTAGATCGTATGGTAGCTCTATATTTAGTTTTTGAGGAATTTCCGTACTGTTTTCCATAGTAGCTGCACCATTTACATTCCTACCAGTGCACAAGGGTTCCCTTCCCTCCTCAGTTTTACAGACGCTTGTTGTTTTTCTTTTTGATGACAGCCATTCTAACAGGTGTGAGGTAACATCCCATGGTGGTTTTAATTTCATTTGCCTAGTGACTAGCGGACGTTGAGCATTTTTTCATATACCTGTTGGCCTTTCACATATCTTCCTTTAAGAAATATCTATTTAGGTTCTTTGTGAATTTGTAATTGAGTTACTTGGTCTTTTGCTATTGTGCTCTATGAGTTATTTATATATTTTGACTATTAACCCCTTATCAGATATATGATTTGCAAATATTTTTTCTCATTTCACTGGTTGCCTTTTCACTCTGTTGATGGTTTCTTTTCTTAGGGCTTTTTAATGCTGTTCTCTCTTTTGATAGCATATGCAATACACAGAAATTGTCTAGGTCATAGGATAGTGAGTAGCACAAACTAGACGCAAATACATGCTAGTTTTATTCTACTCTGTCTATTTCTTCACTATCTATAACAAATAGCAGTCTCCCTGCTATAGTTATACAGTTACAAAAGTTTTCTCTATGACCAGCATGGCTAATGAACATATCTAAATAGTTAAGTGATACATTGAGAGAACTTTTGACAACTCATATATTGATTAATATTTTGTGGAAAAAGATCTTTTAAATAGCAGAATAATTATATGCCCCAGTACTTAAGACTCTGTCTATTCTAGACTACTGTGAAATAACTGATGAGCAATGGAAATTTCAATCGTGTTTATGTAACATCATATTCCCAGATACCTTATCATTATTAACAAGCTTTATTCTTTCAAGTTCTCTGAAGCCCTTAGAGTTGGTAGTAATACAGTTGACCCCTGAACAGCATGAGGATTAGAGGCACCAACCTGTATGCAGTAAAAATCTGAGTACAACTTGACAGTCAGCCTCAGCAGCAGGGGTTTTGCATCCCTTGATTCAGCCAGCATTGTCTGGTGTAGTCCTATAGGCCATATTTATTGGAAAAAATCAGCATGTAAGTGGACCCACACAGTTCAAACTCATGTGCATTTTGCAGATACAGAGATGGGCTCCCAGGGGCTAATTGATGTCTACAAAATCAGACAATTCGTTAATGATAGAACCTAAATTAGAACCCAGATTTTCTTCCTTTCTCATTGGATGTACAGTCTACTAAATTCCAGAACAGTTAATAGTCTTGAGGTAATAATATCAAGATATTAATATCAATCATATCACATAAGACAATAATATCAATAATATCACATAATAAACACTATAAATGTGACTCTAAACCCAACACATTGAGGTGTCTGCCAAGGGTGAAGAGGAGAGTTAATTCAGAAAAGCTTATTGGGGCACAGGGACCGATAGGGCAGAGACATAGTCAAGAAAAGATTTTTAACAGCAATTAAACTGCTAACAGTTTCAAGAAGAGAAGAAATAAGACCTGGTTTTTAAAGCACAAGGCTGACAAGAACGAGACTGGCCCCAGATGATAGGCGGGGACCAGCAGATATCTGAGACAGCTTCTGCCTCTCCTGCAGGGGGCTGGAGCGAGTACCTTGGCTTCTCCCTAGGGAGTCAAGGAGGCCGTCCTGTCTATCCTTTCTGGAAACTCTGGGGTCTTGATCCACCATCGGGAGAAAAGTCAAACTTATTTTCAGCTCCTACTGCCTCTTGGGGAAAGGGGCAATGACATCGGTATATACCTGCCACCCAGCCAGATTGGTTTAGTCCCAAGGAAAGACAAGGCAGTTTGCCATTGTTTGGGGATTTATTCCTAACCATTAGGAATTCTTATACAAGCCATCCTCTCTCCCACTGAATAGAGAATCGCTTTCTCTTTCAAACAAGGTTTTGTATTTTCCGTGCATGACGGTTTGTTAGAAACAAGAGAAAACAGTTCCTCTCCATATAAAACAGGCAACTTTCTGAAGAGGAAAACAAAATGTATTCTTCATGGAAATAATTTTGGTAACAATAGAACTTTGAGTTATCTCCAGAAAAACTCGTGTGTGTGTGTGTGTGTGTGTGTGTGTGTGTGTGTGTGTGTGTGAGAGAGAGAGAGAGAGAGAGAGCAGGGTGGCAGTTGGACACAGACCCAGGCTCACACCCATAATACATTCTCAGATATCACTCCAGTCTTGTAGGGAGAAAATGAGAAAAATCCAATAGTCAGAGTTCTTAGACACCATGATACATTACAAAATGTCTTAGTAGACCATTTTGCCTTTATAAAGACTAGACTTTTAAGTAGTTCTGTGCAACTATGTGAAATATAAAACCCAGACACGATGCTTCAGCCTGGCTACCCGGTTTAACCATGCGGAAGCCTAAAGTGTCACACTTTTTTACTGTGGCCCTACGTGTAGAAGCTCAAAGCAGAGACAATGGATCCACATGAAAGCCATAACAGATAAAGGAGTATGGCATACACAGCCTACTCTCAAATTGTTCAGATAAAAAAAAAAAAACACAGTGTGTGTGTATATGTGTATATGTGAGAAAGAGACAGAGAGACAGAAAGAGAGACAGACAAAGGCAGAGAGAGCAAGAGAGAATAACAAAGCCAATTTTGCAAGATGTTAAAAATTGGTCAATCAAGGTCAGAGACAGAGCATCTATCATTTACTGCTGCTGAGGACCAACCAGAAGACTTTCCCCCCATCACAACTTCTACTTCTCATCACTTGGAGCAGTGATAATTTGCTAATTCTATAGCAGGAAAGACTGTCAGTGTTTAAGTGAAATTCTTCATCTTTGACCATGCGTTTGTGGCATATGTTTAGTGAGGGGTTATGTTTTGCATATTTTCTCTTTGGTAGATGTGTGACAGTTTAATTGTTACTCAGTTTTCAGATTTATTGACTGTTCTTTTGTGCAGGACATTCTTGTGAAAAGAACATTACTGGGCTTAAATATCTGAGCAGAATAAGAACAGCTGAGTCATCACTAGATTACATCTCTAAGGTCCTTTATCCCCCAAAATCTCTTTTATATTTTACTTCCTCAATTTTCTTTTTAATTCGGGATGAATTTAATTATCTCCCCTCAGCACTTCTGTCTTTCTAGGGAGGAAAAAGCAATGCATTCATGGTCATGATTAAGGTGAAGTGAGGTTTGTTGTCATGCTTGTTCTTTCCTACATAATTTCAATTTCTTAATTGAGCCTAGAACTGAAAGAAACTTATTATAATGGGGATTCTAAAAATACTAACTCATGCCTAAGATTGCTTGCATTCTTACAAGTAAAAGAAAATTGTTGAAATAATTGGTTTGTTGCCAGTCAAATGCTTTCAATTTTTGTTACTTCTCAGCACTGGCTTTGTAGAGTTATTGTTACACAGTTTGGCTGCAGTGCTAATCTGGCATTGGCTAAAAATATCCAGCATCAGGAAGGAATGATGTTCTGGGACAAACATAGTTGGCAACAATCTTTCCAGTGGTAACCAATGTTTGTTTGTTTTGTAAATCATTGGCTAAACAATGTAAAAGGCAAATGTATCTCCTCTTCCTTTTCTTTCCCAAAAATCTAAAAGGAACTGCTGGCAAATGCAGCTGAGAGGTAGGCTGGTGACCTCTGCCAGGCACTGGGTCTAGCTGGAATTCGCAGGGTGGGAGACGTTACAGGGCAAAGGGCTCACAGACCATCCTACAATAGCTGCAACCCTGCGGGAAGTCTATGTCCAAGGGTTTCATTCCTCCTTTCATCAATAACACTCAGAGACATCCTGGACCATAATAGGGAGCCTGCTTTAGGGAAAAGAAAAAATATATATTATGTAAAAGTGTAATAAGGAAAGCAAGGAGGAGGGCCTGGTGTCTATCCTCTGGGTCCCTGAGTCTGCATCCCTTCTGAGCACAGAGATCTCTGCCAGCCCCAAGGAGGCCGTCAGGAAGATGCTGACAACGGGAACCAAGCCCACTGCTACAAGAAGGACCAGGAAGGACCCCAGGACCACTGAGCCCCGCAGACAAGCTAGGGAGCCACCTCTTCACTGTGGAGGACCAGCCTTTGAGAACCCCTCTTCAGCTCCCTGCCCCAGACCTGCCTCTCTTGCCAGATGGAGGGGCAGGGGGGTAGGGGAGGCACACCCTTCACCCATTTTGCCAAAGCCCTCTCTTCCCCCAACCTTCCTTCTCCCTCCATCCTTAGTGGCTCTAAATCCTCCAGTCCCTCTTGGGCTGAAGCAGACCACCTGTGCCCCAGGAACCCCAGTTTGGGGTGGCCTTTACTTTATAAAGCATGCAATTATACTGATACCTTTAAATAAAATTAATGGTAGGTATTAGGATGAACCTGAGCAGGGTGAAAATAATTTTTTTTAATTCAGTAAAAACTCGCCAATTAAAAAATAGCTTTAATTCACTCATTCAATAAACATATATTACGTACTTATTATATGCCAGGTTCTGTGGTCCACAAGGCAGGTCTCTGCACTCAGGAAACTTGCAGGTAAAACACTTAAGGAAAATTTTACCCCTTAAGTATTAATTTTTTTAAGTAAAAAGAGATTAATTTGTGGTGGTTGAAATTTTTTAATGTGTGTTTTTATTGTGAAAGACATTTGTTTAAATGATGAAAATGCCAAGAATATAATTTAATTTTTTTTTTTTTTTACAAATTACAAGTGATACAATTTTTGAAGACCCTTTGACAACTGTCTGGGAAAATATACTAATAATGTTTTTTCTAAATCATTTTTCTAGTATTTTCATTTGTATTGTAATTTACTTTGCCACTCTACAAAGAGTGTTAAAAATCAAACATGTATTTCCAGGGATCTGCATGGTCAATAGATTAGAATATTGCTGTTTTGCAGAAAATATTTTTATTTCCTGCTGTGACATCCAGCCCGCTTCAAGTTTTAAAGATTCAGACACGCAGCTGATATTCACAACGCTGTTAATCTTCCTACAGAGACATTCAGGGGAAATTACCAAGTCAGGGTAGGAAAAAGTTAGCACCATTTTAAAAATGACTTCTATTCAAACAATACTGTCATTGTCTAAAGGCCAAGGTCTTCTTGGAACTGTAAAAGTTTTCATGATATCAGGCCCTACTGTTTGTTAAGCAATAAGCAGTTCTTGCTTTCCAAAATACGCTCTATGTGTTTCTTCCCAAGAAATGCTATCCTTGAAGGAGAAGATGGTATTGTTTTAAAAGTACTGCTTAATGAAATCATTTTGCTATGATTGATTTTTAAATAAATATAAAACCATACTGATACTTTTATATAAAAATCAATGTTATCTATTAGGTTGTAGTAGAACAGGCTCTACATTAAGAGTGGAAATCATTTTTTTTTTTTTTTTTTTTTTTTTTGCGGTACGCGGGCCTCTCACTGTTGTGGCCTCTCCCGCTGCGGAGCACAGGCTCGGGACGCGCAGGCTCAGCGGCCATGACTCACAGGCCCAGCCGCTCCGCGGCATATGGGATCCTCCCGGCCCGGGGCACGAACCCGTGTCCCCTGCATCGGCAGGTGGACTCTCAACCACTGCGCCACCAGGGAAGCCCGGAAATCATTTTTTTTAAGTCAGCTAAAACTCACCAGCTAAAAAATAGCTTTAGGGAAGCCACCCTCATTAATTTTTTAGAAAAGTCTAACTCAACCATAAAATGACAATCCAATTAAAACCAGGCAAAGAATCCAAACTTGCATTTCTCCAAAACAAGATATACAAATAGTTAAGAAATATATGAAAAAATGGTCACCTCATCAGCCATCAGGGAACTACAAGTCAAAACAGGAAAATACCCTTCCCACGCCTCCACCAGGATGACTACAATTTTCATAGAGTGTAGCCTGTATGGCCAGAGCTCTGTGGAAATACGTTTTTTAAAGTTTATTTAAATATTAAGTTATTAGGGCTAGTATTCTCTAATACTGGTGTTAAAGAACTGCAATTAGAATGCTATTACCAAAAACATTGGAATACCTCTGTATTCCTGGGTAAAATTCTAAATATATAGGCTAATAACAGTATAAGTTTAAAATATTTTGATAAAAATGAGTAGTATGAATTTGAGAAATTAATATTTTAAATACTTGATGGAAATACTTTGGCTTTACCTCCTAAATAAGAATGTCTGTCTGCTTAGCGTCATTACAATTGTGCTATAAAGAAAATGGAAGGAAAATTAATTCTGTTCCAAGAATGATTTAAGAAATAGGGAAGCATCTTAACCAGATGTGATATTGAAAACATGTTTGTCTATTTGCAACTCTTCACTGAATAGAATGTCGGAAAGAGAACAGTCACTTCTGAGACAGGACCTGGCAGCCTTTCACTACCACCACAGAACTGTTTGAAAGCAGAAACAGAGGAATTTGCAAAAAGCAAGTGCAATAGATAAAACAAAAATTAGAAGCACCCTGGTAACTAAACTGAACGAACTAAAACCAACAAAAGTAAATTGGGCACTGAATCTTAGGGGAAAAGATTCTGAAATTTTCACACACAAAAAAAAATGGCTCATGAAGTCATTTGTTTCATAGAAAGTTTGCTTCATCAAGGACCACGAATCATTCATAAACACTTAACTCATGGAGAGTTTCCATGGAGACACAGAAGGCCCAACATGGAAACAATTTTTATAGGTTCTTAACCCACATAATGGCCAAAATTGTCTAGAATTGTGGTTACAGCTCATGCTATAATGGCCACAAGCAATTCTATAGAAAAATCATTTTATTAACAATAAGGAAATAATAAATCACAAGATTCTAAAGCAATAGACCACAAACATTCATGAGTTGCTATGCAAAATGACATGTCCATATTTCTTAAAGTGTAGACTGTTGATAAAACTATTGATTCTGTTTCTTTCCTTTAATATATTTTGTATGATTCACTGTGGTTGAATAAAACCAACATTAGCTGTTGCTATGGTACTTATGTCTTCAGGACACATTTCCTACAAAATAGTTTATGAAACTAAACTTATGTGAAGACATTTTTATTTATATGTATGGTGATACATACAAGGAATAAAAGGTATTATTAAAGGGCACAGATGAAATGCTATTTGATGCTAGTTACTCTTAACCTGTATTAAATAATCACTGCTGGTCTCTACACTTTCCTCTTTCATTTAGTGGAAAGAAAATTGCAGGACTATTTTGTGCCACCACCATAGCGCTTCCTAGATGAGAGGATTACTACAACTATTTTGCTTCATCTTTAGATTTCTCTAGCCTAATCTCCTTTCTATATTGGAAAGAAAAGACATTCTTAAGAATGGATCATTTGAGTTGACACACTGCAATTCTCTTTACTCCCCATCCCACCTCTAATATTCCTGAATAAATTGAGAACTAAAATGCTGTTTTATTTCCTTATAAGAGCCCCAGTTATACTATCTATGAATAGGTAGGATCTGGTGATTTATTCCACTGTTTCTTGCATTAACTCCAGAGAACTAGAATTATGAAAAAGTTTACATTTTCCCCTTCATTAGATCCGTTGCTTTCACTGACAAGAAAATCTAGTGGTAGCAAGAGAAGCAGTAGGGCTGCATTTTTAGAATAAGAATAAAGAGAGAAGTAAAAAAAAAAGAGTAACCAAAAGGGGGGGGGAACTCTTGAAGAGGATAAAAAAAAAAACAGAAGATGAGAAGAAAGGTTCTAATTGTAAGAAATTGAGTTGAAAATTATAAAACTCTGATACAGGAAATACTTTAGTTTAGACACTATGTTAATATTTAAGAATTGCAAGCATCTCCTTTTTTAACACACTTTTTAGGACTTTCCAGGTACAAATGCATTTAATCCGCACAGCCCATACTAACACATGTCCACATGGTGAAGCCCATCACCACAACCAAAATGATGCATAGATCCAGCTCCCAAACTTGCCATCCCTTTCTCAGTTCCCCCTGCTCAGGTAAACACTGATCTGCTTTATGTTACTATAGACTAGCAGAGATCAGATTACTATAAATTAGTATGTTTCTGTGAATACAGCTAGAGTTATATATAAGTCAAATCACAACATACATGTTCCTTTTCTGTCTGGCTTCTTTCCCTCAGCAGAGTTATTTTGAAATCATACATTCTGATACATGTATGAATAGGTCATCACTTTTTTTACTTACTTACTTATGTTCTATTGTATGGATGTACCACTACTTGTTTATCTATTCACATGTGATACACATTTGGATTGTTTCCTGTCCCTGGTTATTACAAATCAAGCTGCTATGAACATTTGTGTACAAGTATTTGGGTAATTTTCTCGAATAAATGGCTAGGAACAGAATGACTAGATCATGTGATAGCTATATGTTTTACTATTAAAGATATTGCCAGATTGTTCTGTAAAGTGGTTATATCATTTTACATTTTCACCATCCGTGTATGTGTGCTGTATTTCTCTACATCCTTGCCCACATTTGGTGTGGTCAGTCTTTTAAATTTTTGTCCTTTTTGCACAGTCTGTAGTGACATCCTATTATGGTTTTAATTTTCATTTGCCTAATAATTAATGAGTGAGCATTTCTGTGTGTGTACTTATTTGCCATTTTTAAATCTCCTTTTGTGAATTGACTCTTCAGATCTTTTGCCTATTTTTGATGGCTTGGTTCTTTTCACTTATTGAGTTTTGAGATTTCTTTATATATTCTGGATACAAGTCCTTGAATTTTCTCCTGGTATATGGCTTGGCTTTTCTTTCTCTTAAGAGTGTCTTTGGAAGAGCAGATTTTTAAAAAATTTTGATGAAGTCCAATTTATCAATTTACTCCTTGTGTATTATGCTTTTGGTAATGTAGCTAAGATACCTTTGCCTAACACAAGGTCACAAAGATTTTCTCCTATGTTTACATCTAGAATTATTACCATTTTAGGTTCGACATTTAGGCCTATAATCCATTTTAAGTTAATTTTGTATACGGTGAGATATAGTATGGACCAATGTATTTTGTTTTTTGTTTTTGTTTTTGTATATAGATATTCAACTGTTCCAGCATAAATTATTGAAAGGACTATCCTTTTTCCATGGAATTACTTTCACCTTTGTTAAAAATCCATTGTCCCTATACATATGGGTCCATGTCTGGACCGCTATCTTTTTAATAGATCTATTTGTCTATCTTAAAGGCAATACCACATTACTTGATTGCTGTGGCTTTATTAAGGTCTTGATATCTGTTAGGATTAGTCCTTTAAATTTGTTCTTTTTAAAAAATATTTTGGCTATTCTAAATCCTTTGTACCTCTGTATGAATTTTAGAATCAGCCTACCAATTTTTACAAATCACCTGCTGAGGTTTTGATTGGGACTTATTTTATGACTGAGAATATGAGTTATCTTGGTAAATATTCCACATGCAATTGAAAAAACTGCATATTATTCTTTTGTTGGGTAGAGTATTCTATAAATGTCAAATAGACCAAGTTGGAAATAGTGCAGTTAAGTTTTATTACATTCTTAATATTTTCTCTTCTTGTTCTGTTATTTACTAAGAGAGGGGTATTGAAATTTCTGACCATAGTTGAGGATATTTCTACTTTTCCTTGGAGTTCTATCTGTTTAGCCTCATGTATCTGTTACTAGAGGCATAAACGTTTAGAATTCTTATATGCTTTTGATGAACTGATCTTAATCTATAGTATTAAATTTTTCATCAAGTTTGGAAATATTTTGGCCATCATTTCTTCAGATGTTTTTCCTGCCTCTACACTTCTCTCCATCAGGGACCTGAATTACATGAGCCTGCTTGAAATTTTCCTACAACCCACTGATAGTTTTCATTTAATTTTTTCTCTCTGCTTTTCATTATGTATAGTCTCTGCTACTATGGCTTTAAGTGCACTGGTTTTTTTCTTCTGTGATGAAAATTGTTAATTCCATCCAATATCATACTTTGTAGCTTTAGCCTCTAAAATTTTGAATTTAGTCTTTCTCTAATGAACACATTGAACATATGGAAAACAGTTATAACTATTTTAATTTTCTTTTTTTGCTAATTATTACATCTGTGGCAGTTCTAGGTCATTTTTGATTTTCTGATTATTCTCTTCACTCTGCATTATGTTTTCCTACTTCTTTGCATGCCTGGTAAGATTCACTCTAATAAAAAAAAGGTGAATTTTGCCTTGTTTGGGGCTTTATTCTAGGATTTAGTTAAGGACTTGGAAATAATTTAAGCTTTTTGAGCTTGCCTCTCTGATTGTTTAGGCAGATCCAGAGAGGTACTCAGTCTAGGACTAATAATTTCCTGGTACTTGGGCAGGAGCTATCTTGAATTATGAGTTTTTCCAGTATGGCTACTGGAAATGGGAACTATTCCCAGGCTGTGTAAGTGCCAATCACTGTTCCTGCTAACACTTTTGGTTGGTTGTTTCCTTAGGCTTGGATGATTATTTCTTCCCCTGCACTGACCAGTGCTCTGATGACGACTCCAAGGAAAATCTACTCTTTAGATCTCCAGGGAGCAAACTCTGTGCAGCTCTGTAGTCTGCAGGGCTCTGTCCTGAGAACTCCAGCCTCCTTGGTCTCCCCAGATCAACCCTCACATCCAACTCTTCAACTCAGTAATCCACTGGGCTGCACCTGGGTCTCCCCCCTCTCCCTGCTGCGACCTGGGGCAGTAAACTGGGGAAATTATAGGACTCGCTTTCTTTTCGGGGGTCATTATGCTTTGAGTCTGACGCCCAGTGTCTTGAAAACTCTTTTTACGTACTGTCTGTTTTTTGGGTTGTTGTTTTTGGTTTTTGGTTTTATCAAGCAGGAGGGTAATATTCAGTCACTGATACTATATCTTGTGCAGAAGATGAAGTTATCCCTCACCTTTTAAAAACAACTAAAGGGAGAAAGTGTTGAGTGGTGTAGTTTTGTTGATTATATCGTCACTAGAGTTTTCTCAATAAAAATAAATATTAACAATTAAAAACAACAACAACTAAAGGAACAAAGGAAAAAGCAACAGACAGTTAAAGAGAGAGCAGGGAAAGTGTCCTCTTCCTAGCTTGTTTTAATAAGGTACAGTACCTGATAGCTCAGATCTCTGTTGCTGTAGTTAAAAATTATCATAAACTTAGTGGTTTAAAACAACTCAATTTTATTATGTATAATTCTGCAGGTTAGAAGTCTGACACAGGTCTCAGTGAGCAAAAGTCAAGATGTCGGCATTTCATCCTGGAGGCTTTAGGAGAGCATCCATTTTCTTGCCTTTTCCAGCTTCTAAAGACCACCCACATGCTTCAGCTCATGGCTTCCTTGCTCCGTCTTCCAAGACAGCAACCTCTCTGACTGTCCTTCTGCAGTCCTGTCTCCCTCTGACCACAGTGGGGAAAGATTCTCTGCCCTTAATGACCTGTGGTGAGACTGTGCCCATGTAGAAAATCCAGCATTCTCTCGACAACCTCAAGATCCTTAACAAAATCACCTCTGCAAAGTCCCTTTTGCCCTGGAAGGTAAAATATTCATAGGACTTAAGGGTTAGGAGATGGATATCTTTAGGGGATCATTATTCTGCTACCACAACTAAGATTTGGTGATGTAAGCCTTTAGTATTCTATTCATTTTAAGCAATGAGAATGACATTCACAGAAATCCTTTTAAAAACATTCAGTCAAATACAAAGTTTTAAGGAAAGAAATTTGCTAGTTTTTCCTTTCCACCCAGTTGATGAAAAAAATTACTTGGTCTGACTGCTTCCTCTACCCAACCTACTGCTAAGCCCTCCTTTATTGGCCCGTAATACTGGTTCTTTCTCAGTCACCAGGATTAAAATAGTGAAGTCTAAAATGCAATGAATTCTGTATATATATTTATATATCGTTTTCTATATATTTATATTATAGATATAGATACAGATATAGATATATTTCACGGTTGAGTTTTGCTTCTTAGCATTTATTCCTGAGAGTCTTCTCTAAAATTGTTGTGTTCATTAATGTTACTTCTCAAACTAATTTCAAAAGTAATGTCAGTAATATAACAATAGTCAGTATTTATTAAGCACTTACTAGTATATAAGGATTTAACCTAAATAACTCTTTTGGCATATGTAGTAGCTGCTATCATTTGATGAGTGAAGAAATGAAGCAGAGAGAGGGTAATTTGCCCAACGTGTCTGAAACAGTTTGCATGGAGGTCAGACCAAAACCACAACACCCTGACTCCTGGGTCTGTACTCTTGATCCCTATTTTCACTGCATTTTAAGTTCTTGGAAGGCAGGGATCATGCCTTAATATTTTGTTTAAAACATCTGGCAGAGTGCTTCAAATACCTGGCACAGTGCTAGCTAGCACTTAAGCGTATAACACTTACCTGATCAATTAATATGTACTACTTTCATGTCTTTAATTATTAAGCAATTTAGATAGATTTGGTGTCCCCAAGGTGCTCCCCTGATTTCCTTGGGAGGAGGTGGGTGAGGAAGAGGTGACAGAGAGCACAGCATATAACTGCCGTTAGTTTACATGTTGGTACAATAGACAAATAATGTTTTATGGTTGTTGTGAGAGCTACTCAGCCACACAAAGAGCCTCATGATAGCTCACTGAGATTTGCTGTTCTTTGTCTTCATAAACACACGTATATACACCTGAATCTGGAATATTAGGCGTGATTCCTACCTTTTCACCTTAAAGCAGTTCAACTTTGAAATTGTTTTCACTAGAATGGTAGAAAGCAGAGTCGCAAAGTTCACAAACTGTTGACCCTGTGGGCAGTTGTGAACAGCTTCTAAACTTAGGAGGAAAAAAGACTCCCTTTCTGCCGATTAGTGAGAACATTTAGCTCAAGGCCAGAATCCTCAGGTTTCTCAAACCTTGGTTTCCATCAGTGAGGAAGGAAATAGTTAGCTGACTACCTAAAGTTTTTTTCTATAACTTGGATTTATTTTAGCCTCATCATCCAGGACTAAATGGCTTGGAAGGAATTTCCTACCTCTAACTGCTTTGCCAAAACAAATTATCACAAACTGGGTAGATTAATGCAACAGAAATGTATTGTCTTGCAGATCTGGAGGCCCTAAGTCTGAGATCAAGTTGTCGGCAGGGTTGGCTCCTTCTGAAGGCTCTGAGGGGACATCTGCTCTGTGCCCCCTCCCAGTTTCTGGTCACAGCCGAGCATCCTCAGTTCCTTGGCTTGTAGATATTTCCTTCCAACCTCTGCTTCCATTCTCATAGCATTTTCCTATGTATCTGCATCTGTGCCCAATTTTCCATCTTCAAATAAGGACATCAGTCATATTGGATTAAGGTCCCTCATCATGACCTTAACTTGATTAAATCTACAAAGACTCTATTTTCAAGTATGATCAGATTCACAGGTGATGGGGAGTCAGATATCGACAGAGGTTTTGGGGAGGACACAATCCAACCCACGGCACTGCCCTACCTGTTGAAGAACTTACATGTTAAGAATCACTTAGGGTTTCCCTGGTGGCACAGTGGTTGAGAGTCCGCCTGCCGATGCAGGGGACACGGGTTCGTGCCCCAGTCCAGGAAGATCCCACATGCCGTGGAGCAACGGGAGAGGCCACAGCAGTGAGAGGCCCGCGTACCGAAAAAAAAAAGAATCACTTAAACCAAGATTCCACTTAGACCTAATTATATGGATACGTTACAGAAGTCAGTGATTTGATCATATGACATCGATTATATGTGGAAACTAAAAAAAGAAAAATGATACAAATGAACTTATATACAAAACAGAAACAGACTCACAAACATAGAAAACAAACTTATGGTTACCAAAGGGGAAAGGAGGGAGGGATAAATTAGGAGTTTGGGATTAACATATTCACAATACTATATATAAAATAGATAACCAACAAGGATCTACTGTATAGCACAGGGAATTATTGTAATAACCCATAATGGAAAAGAATCTGAAAAAGAATATATGTATATTCTTTTATATTACATATTTATATATTCTTTTATATATATTCTTTTATATTCATCCCCAGATATATATATATATATCTGAAATTAACACAGTGTTGTAAATCAATTATACTTCAATAAAAATTTAATTTAATTTAATTTAATTTAAAAATTATTATCAAAGAAAAGAATTTGGTGATTTGGTTTCACTCTGAAGGTCATCACCTCAGGCATCAAAGTCCTCATGGAAATCAAGGAAAATGTCCAGTTCAAACACTGTCCATTAAAATATGAAATGTATAACCCTCCCTTCCTCAGTACCACTTATGTATTATTCATCAGTCATGTGAAGGTTGTATTCCTTTTTGTCCTCTATTATGTGGTCACCCCCAGGTTCACCGACATCTGATTCCAGAGCCAGTTAATCAGAAGCTATATAATGGCTTCCTATGTGCTCAACACCAACTAAGAATCATGAGGCTACTGAAATTGCAAAGAATGTGATATGAGAAGGGGTCAACCAGTCCAATCTTTTCACGGTGCTCAGAGGAGAAAACTAAGACCCGGAGAGGTTAGTTGTCTCTTAAGTTAACCCTCTAGTTAGTGACAGAGACAGACATCTCCAGGTATCAATTGTACCTAATCTATTCTTTTTTCTTCCTTTTTTTAAAAGAAAATTTTATTGAAATATAGTTGATTTACAATGTTGTGTTAATTTCAGGTGTACAGCAAAGTGATTCATTTATACATATACATATACATGAATCCATTCTTTTTCAGATTCTTTTCCCTTATAGGTTATTACAAAATATTGAGTAGAGTTCCCTGTGCTATACCTTAGTCTCTTGTTGATTACCTATTTTATATAGAGTAGTGTGTATATGTCAATCCCAGAGTCACAATTTATTCTTTCCCCCTGACCTTTCCCCTTTGGTAACCATAAGTTTGTTTTCTATGTTTGTGAGTCTATTTCTGTTTTGTAAATAAATCCATTTGTATCATATTTTAGATTCCACATATAAGTGATATCATATGGTATTTGTCTTGCTCTGTCTGAGTTACTTCACTTAGTATGATAATCTCCAGGTCCATCCCTGTTGCTGCAGATGGCATTATTTCATTCTTTTTTGTGGCTGAGTAATATTCCATTGTATAAATATACTACATCTTCTTTATCCATTCATCTGTCGATGGACATTTAGGTTGCTTCCATGTCTTGGCTATTGTAAATAGTGCTGGTTTCAATTCACTACCACCCCACGATGCCTGTATAACTCACAAGTATACATATGGGGTAGTGTTGTTCCAATTTTTACTCTCCTTTGCTCTCCATCCCTGATTACAGACAGTGTGGAGGAGAGGGCTCCTGATTTTGTCTCCAGGAGAGGAATTCTCCCCTCTGCGTTTCACTCTGAGGACCTAGAGTACATGATAATATGTCAATATGGCAAACCTTTGCTATTATCACTCTTTATCTAATAAATAAGCTGGTAGGAAAAGCCAAAACCTCATTCAGGTTCTATGCAGCTGCTTAAACCATCTCAAAGTCAGCTTTCTTCCCAAAACTCTCCTGACTCTCAGCATTTCAATTTGCTCAAAAGAGCACTGAAGGGTTTGCTTGGGCAGCTGCTAATGTCTAGATCTGGATATAAAAAAGACAGTTACACAAACAACAATCACATTCTTAATCAACAGTGATTTATGCCCTTGAAACTGGGCAGTAAAAATTCAGACTGATTTTTTGTAAGTTATGCCTTCCTGCCTGCAATTCACTCACCCTTTCTCCAAGTTTCATTTTCTATACAATCCGAAATCTCAAGCACTATTGTGGCTTTGCACTTGCAGAAATAAATTTTAAAAGGAAGCGTGATTAATTTTGCTTTGATCCCTTTTTTAAAGCCAAAGAGGAAATACGAATTTCAGCGTGCACAGTCCAGAAAAAACAAAAACAAAAAAAAAACAGAAAAGGGAAGGATTGAGAACCTACAGGGGAGGAGGGAAAATTCAGTCAAAATTAAAGGTAATTCAGTTAGTTACTTAATTACTGAACCAAATATCCCTTAAAGTTATTGCCAACCATAATTTTTATAAGAAAAATTAGACCAATAAATTTTAACAATATAATCAATCTACAAAATTAGCTTGGAGCCCATTACTTGTATCTTTAACAGAGAAACATGGTAAAGTTTTTTTCTGGCAATAGTCAGATAATTTTATTTTCAATCCACATAAATTCCACCAAAAGCAACTTTGTAGAGACACAATATAGCATAACATTTAAATCAAGAGCTCTAAAGTTAGGCTTCCTTGAGTTGAGGCCAGGCATTGCAATTTACTAGCCGCATGACCTGGACAAATTAATTAACCTTCATAAGCCTTCCTCAATTTTCTTTTGTCGTGAAATAGAGATAATAAATAGTCCCTGCCTCACAGGAATGCTGTATAGACATAAGGGGATAATGTATGTAAAGTACTTGTAGTAAGTTCTCCATAGATAATTCAGTATTATCTGCCTGAAAAAGCTGTGTCAAATCAGGCATTTGGAGCATAAAATATGGAAAATGACAAATAATGGGTAAAATGCAACAAGATGTTAACAGTGGTTAACATCAGAGCAGTGCAGCTATGACTGATTTTTTCTTTTTCCACTTCCCCAAAGTTTAAATGCAATTATATTATATTTAAAATGGAATATGATTTTATAAAAGTCATTAGGACAAATATGTTACAATGGAAAACCTTAAGTTATTCTTAATATTTTTTCTATGGAAACTTTCAGTCTCTAGAAACCAGAATCCTCCTTACCCCCAAGCCCGTGCAACACACACTTCTCATCCCAAGATATGGCTTTACCAAAGTCTACACCCCACAGGGCACATGCAGAGAACTCATAGCATGGCATTGATTCAGCAGCCCTTTACCACTGAGTTCAGTTTTAAAACATCCCTAGAATTAGAAACTCATGTTCTTCAGAACTCAAGAAAAATAGAGCTGATTCATCTGTATAAAATACATATTGATGTTATATCAAAATTCTGGATTTACATTAACCATTTCCTTGCAATATATTGTCCAAATGTGATTTTACTAAAATTAACTGCTATTGATTGAATATTGCATTAAGGAACTGAGAAAATAAATATTTAATTTGGGGTTAGCTTTTTCAGTGTCAAGATTATTCACGTCAAGTTCAATATTTTGAAGTCTAACTAAAGAATACGTGGTTTTAGGTGGAGAGAAAGGGGGTAAATCTGCTTGTTTATTTTTTAACAATAAGTAATTCAGAAATAATTTATGGCAGCTTGTGTAAAGACATTTAGTACAGCAACTATGTCCACATAAAAGAAACTTGTTTGGAAAGCCAATTTATAACTTACAGTTAGTAGATTTATAAATAGTTCATTTTAAAAGTACGTAAAAGCCATACATCATTAACAAGTCAAAGCTAGTCATCTGATTTCTTATCCTTTATGAATTTTGAAGCAATATTTTGTTAAAAAAGGGAAAAATTTATACATAAAAGTGGTTAAGAGGCTTTTCATAAAATTTCCTAATAAAGTTACAAAAGATGAGAATTTGGCCATGACTGGTGAAATTTAATTTGGGTTTATTTTCTATTTTTTTCTCCTGGTAGTATTCTAAGAAAGGGACTTATTTGCTCCCCTGGAATTTAAAATCATAAAACATCAGCATGCTGTTTGCATAAGCTTCTCTGGAGATGGGTAAACAGAGAAGACACGGAGGATGCTAGCAAGCATTCAGTGTGTCCCCTGGCAACATTCTCTAGAGGTGAAACCAGGTAAAAATAAGCATCCACAATGTCATGAAGTGACAAATAAGACATAAAAGAAATCGAACAACCTGCTGGGACTTTGCCCCAAGCCTCTTCAATCTTTCACAATCTGTGAGAAGAAGACGTGGCCGTAGACACCTCTTGAAAATGTAAGCGGAGTTTTAAGCATTGGCTGCACATGACTTCTTTTTTTTTCACCTGCAAAGAGGAGCCACCTCCTTATCTATCTTCCTGAAACTCCCAACAGGACCACATGAATGCAAAGTGTAAGTAACCCTAAAGGCATGTGTACTCAAGAGGTGCATTAGTCTGTCACACAGACTGAAGTAAGTCAGAAAGAGAAAAACAAAAACCGTATGCTAACACATATATATGGAATCTAAGAAACAAAACAAAACAAAACAAAAAGTCATGAAGAACCTAGAGGTAAGGCGGGAATAAAGACACAGACCTACTAGAGCATGGACTTGAGGACACGGGGAAGGGGAAGGGTAAGCTGGGACAAAGTGAGAAAGTGGTATGGACATATATACACTACCAAACGTAAAATAGATAGCTAGTGGGAAGCAGCCGCATAGCACAGGGAGATCAGCTCGGTGCTTTGTGACCACCTAGAGCGGTGGGATAGTGAGGGTGGGAGGGAGACACAAGAGGGAGGGGATATGGGGATATATGTATACGTATAGCTGATTCACTTTGTTATATAGCAGAAATTAACACACCGTTGTAAAGCAATTATACTCTAAAAAAGATGTTAAAAGGAAATGAAAATTTTAAAAGATTTTTTAATTAAAAAAAATTAAAAAAACAAGACATTGCAAAGGGATGAGAAACTGTGTCTGAGAACTGAGAACTGACCACTCATTAATGACCTTCAAGCAAAGTGTCACTGGAGTAGTGGGGGTAAAAGTTCATTTGGAGTGATTTTAAAAAAATGTGTGGAGATAACTTAGAGATGGCAAGTGTATACTGAAACATGATCTAAGATAATGAATTCATTTTGAAATTTACCTAGAAAATCTAATTTTCTTACCTTATCTTTTGGATTTTTTAATACTCCATGATTTTTTTTCCCTCTTTTTCTCCCCACCCCAGCCCTGGGGTAAGATCTATACATGACAAGGAAGAATAACTAATGCGTTAGGACTTGTTTGAACAGTATATGACCAAACCAATAGGAAAGTCAAGAGTGCCTTGAATTCTTCTCCTATCGTAGTTAATGGAATGATCCATTAGGTAAGTTATACATTTTCAGATGATACCTATTATCATGGTACAGACTTTTAATGTTGTGAAGTTATATTTAACAACTTAAATATAAACAATATTGATTTGCAATTTTCCTAATGAGCCTTCCTAGCTGAAATTTGACTGAAGATTTCATAAATCTCAGAGCCTAACACACCAATCTTCCAGTGTATCCTATGAAAGAATATCCTTATTTGGCAAAAAGAAGAGTCAAACTTGAAAAATAATTTTCTTTTTTATTTCTGGCCTTAAAAACAGAAACTCCTGGGGCGTTAATGAGAAAGCTCCTTTAACGTTGGTGGGGATATTGTAGAGAAGTTCCCAGCAGAAAGCCTCAGGCTGTGCTCTGCTCTCTAACTAGTGCCTGTAAATACCTCACATGGTGGTAGGTTTCTGGCCCTAGGAAAAATAAAGGCCAAACTGTACAGTAAGTTTTAGATTTTTGTGTGTCATATTAGGGGTTCTTGTTCTGTGTTTAGTGGGTGATCAAACATCCCTGAGGCACCACTTTGGGTTATGTTCTATATGCCATACCTTCCTTGACTTTTCTTATTCTGCCACCTCTGATGACTTTCAATCAACCCAAAGACATGTATTTATTGCTGCCCTTCATGCCTGCATCTTCTCTGTTACCCACCTAATCACTCAATGGTAGTAGGATTGACAAAAACCACAAAAAACATAACCAGAAAAGAATTGGGCTGGAGAAGATGGATGGAGGTGGGGACTAAAAGAAAATAAGTAAATCCTGCGCAGGGACACTTGGAATAGACTATGTCCACTTGAAGTATATGGGATCTGCTTTCCATATTATAAGAGGTGAGGAAATGTCGGTGCAGTATGGTGCTGAGAACTGAGGACAGGAATGGGCCTTGTTTATGGCCCTGTTCTGGATGGACACTGCAGAGATTACAGCAATGGATAAAGTCAAGTCTCTACCACTGAGAAGTCTAGGATCTAGTGCTAGGTGGTCTCTCTAAAAACTAGAGCTAAAATATCAACTGACTCCCTAATAGACATAATTAGGGACTAGGTATTACATACGAGCCAAAATATTAGTTACATTTGGGTCAAAATTTTACTTTATGAAATGCCTCCTTGTTAAATATTTTATTTTCTTTAAGTTTTAGGAATATCTCTGGTCATTTCTCAGCCAAACTGGAGAAAATGAGGTTCCCCTTCAGTCCAGGGAGGAGGAGGTAGGGGTATGAAGAACTAAAGCAATAATCCCTCCTGCCTTGGCTGCTGGGCCTGTGCTCACAGCGGCCTCAATCCCCACACCCTGGAGCAGAGGTGAAGGGACAAGACCACCTGTGCAAACTAGAACTTCTCCTTGACTGGGGGACCAATGGTGACAGCCACCTCCTAGAACTCTTAAATCTAGGTCAGCATATTTGCCTGCCTGAGCTTACTAGCAGGAAATACAAGTTGTGCTTCTGTCGTGGTTCATCCACATGTTCACTTGTCTCCATGTGGGCTTTTCTCTCCCCCATCTCCAAACACAGAGACTGGGTCTGCAACCTGGAACTTCATAGCCAAGCTGACATGAGCAGTATCAGATCAGCATAAGGAATCATTAGTAAAGTGCTAAAATCACAGTTAAATCCCATGCAACAGTTGGTCGGGAAGCATTTATTTACCATTTTTATAGACCATTGGATTTCCAAATGCTTCTGCAGAATTACTTTTCATTAGAACAAAGTAATCACTTGGTAGATTTTAGCTTTGATCCTCCATAACTATGACACATGTTCATTTTTTTTCTTTTGCTAAGGATTAACCCATTGCCTAAATCCAAGTCCTTTGAAGACATACCTAAACAAACCTGCAAAAAAGCAGCATTTGTGTGGCATTTCCTTTGGTGTGTGCGGCCAGAGGAAACACACGTCACCTTTCCTTTCAGGGATATCTTTTGTAACAGCAAAGGTCTCTCATTTAATTCCAGCCATTTGATATTGGATGAATTTCTATTGTTGCTTGTTACTCAAGGTAAATAATCTGTTTTGCAGATTGGAGTTTGGATTTACTCATATTTTTTAAAAAATATTTTATCTCAACGAATAGTGGGAAAACTTCTGCAACATTTCACGAAGCTGGAATTGAGTGGGATGATTTTGCCCTAATTAGAGATCAGTTTGCTAGAATTTTACAATTTCAGGTGAGGAACTCATGGTAAAACGAACCCTAATAAACACTGTGGGCTGCCTTTCCTTCTCCACTGAGGTCAATGTAATCCAGCAACAGAATCATTGGTTCCTGCCGTTCTTGTATGGCTCTCATTTTCTGTAATTTTCTTCATCTGTCATTACTGGATTTTTTCAGAGAGCTCTGACCTTGGCGTGCTTCTTTATTCTTTTTGGATAGCAGGGTGGACAAGCATCTGCTTCTGCAGTTGCTAATGTCAAAGTTATTTGCCAAGAACAGAAGATGCGTTTCTCAACATTTTGCAAATAAATCCTTAAAAAGAAAAAGAGTTCATGGGAATGAGAATGTTTTGCAGTTAAATACCATATGATATCACTTATATGTGGAATCTTAAAAAATGATACATATGAACTTATTTACAAAACAGGCTTAGACTCATAGACATAGAAAACAATCTTATGGTTACCAAAGGGGAAAGGGGGGAGGAGGGATAAATTGAGAATTTGGGATTAACAGATACAGACAACTATGTATAAAATAGATAAACAACAAGGACCTACAGTATAGCACAGGGAACTATATTCAGTATCTTTTAATAACTATAATGGGAAAGAATCTGAAAAAGAATATATATGTGTGTGTGTAAACATATAAAACTGGATCACTTGGCCGTACACCTAAAACTAACACAACTTTGTAAACCAAGTATACTTCAATAAAAAAGAAATTATCCCTAAAAAAAATTAATGAAAAACTTGTTCTCTATTTTTTGAGATGAAAAATATTCATAAATCATACATTTGCTTCTTAGATGGGCATAAATCTCTGACTGTCTCACCTTCCCTACTCAGAGGTATCTGCATTTGATCTCGTAAAAATTTCAGAATGATGGCCAAAACAATAACAGTTCAAGAATGCTTTTTCATTTATTTTGCTATCACCAATCTCTGCAGGAAGTGAAGAGCACTTTATTTTTCTTTATTTTTTATTTTTTAATTTTAATTTTATTTTTTTAACATCTTTATTGGTGTATAATTGCTTTACAATGGTGTGTTAGTTTCTGCTGTATAACAAAGTGAATCAGCTATACGTATACATATATCCCCATATCCTCTCCCTCTTGCGTCTCCCTCCCACCCTCCCTGCCCCACCCCTCTAGGTGGTCACAAAGCACCGAGCTGATCTCCCTGTGCGATGCTATTCCTTGATAGAAGGAATTTAGAGAGCTTTACTTTTCAACAATAACCTCTTGTCAAATGGGTCCTGTACTAACCAGTTCTTTGGGAATGGCTTCTCATTTGTACATATGGTGATGGAACAGATTTGATGGTCTATCAGCTTCATAAGAAAGAACGTGGTATTCTAAAAAAGCACCTCATCTCCCCCTGAAACACTGGCCTGAGCCATGAATTTCATATTACTCTGTGCATTGGTGCTCAGATATCCCACTGGCCATGAGCTTTGATGTTGTTTCATGGTCACAGTGACATACATGGCTGCCTGGAGAGTCCAGGTTCTTAAAAAACTGTTCACGATGATAAAGGGAGAGGCGTCTATTTTTACCTCTCAATCTTCCACAATCTAAAGGGAGAGATGTCTATTTTTACCTCTCAATCTTCCACAATCCTCAATGACTTCATATAAGCCAACCAGATAGATACTGGATTGTTGAGTATATATTGGGGACTTAACACCATTTTTAAGAGTGTTGTCACTCATACAACTGGCAACAGGAATACAAAAAAAAATGTTTCAATCAAAGCAATGGTAACAAAAATTTTACAAAGGATCAGTTTTTGGTCATGAAAATAGACTTTTTTATATGACTCTCAGCGAAAGTAAAAATTCTTTCCTAGCACAGAGCTGATTTTATATGAGTTCAAATCTGTTCATTGTTTTTTCAATCTCTTGCTTCAAAACACACTAACTAATCAGTTGAACAAAGCTCTAACTGGCTATTATATGTACTTGCAAACTAGCAAATTCAATTTTCGACATAACAACACAAAGTAAAATGAAGTGGAATGCTGTGATTTTAAGGGGGCTTAATCCTCCTTTGTTCTGTGAATTTCACCAGCTTTCACACCATAGCGGTCTCACAGCCCTTTGTTCAAACTCACAACATCGAATGTAAAGAATGGCTTTACATTGTGATTTTCTTACCCGAGGAATCCAAATGCATCAAGAAAAATGTTCATCAAGGCTTGGAACAGAAAGAGGTATTTATTTTACATGTGCCCCAGTGCTGTGTAACTCAGCATCATGGCAAATAGATTGAGATTGAAATTCTGAGTTGAAATTCTCTTTGTCTCCTATGAATCAGGAAGCCTGAACACATGGCCCAAGATGATAACACTTTTAAAGAGTAGGTACCCATCTTGGGGAACACTGATAATGACCATTTCACACACATGAGTAGAACCAGACATGTGAGGGCTATTGCAAACTTGACCAGCTGATGCTTTTCTCGATTAGATGGCTCTTAGTCAATGTTTCCACTTAAACACCTGGCCATGGTTTCTGCAATTTATCTCGGTGTGTGTAAGAGTTAAGAATTCTCTCAAGGAAGTGAGTCACTGCGACAGAGTGGAGAGAGGCCTTGGATGAACTTGGGAAGGCTGTGTGGCCCAATTGTCTGTCATAAGCACAAGCTGTGAAGTTGGGTGGATTTGGATATGAATACTAGGTTGCCACTTCCTGTTTGTTCTTAGACAAATTATTAACTTCTCCATTCTTTCTTTATCTCATGTGACAGAGTCTAGAGGACTAAAGTATTTACTATTTTTGAAGTGTATCACACCATGCCAGCCTCATAGTGTGAACCTGATATGGGTAGCTATCTTATTTTTTAATTTTTATTTTATATTGGAGTATAGTTGATTTACAATGTTGTGTGAGTTTCAGGTGTACAGCAAAGTGATTCAATTATACATATATATATATCCATTCTTTTTCAGATTCTTTTCCATATAGGTTATTACAGAATATTGAGTAGAGTTCCCTGTGCTATACAATAGGTTCTTGTTGGTTATCTATGTTATATATAGTTGTGTGTCTATATTAATCCCAAACTCCTAATTTATTCCCCCCCTCCATTTTCCCTTTGGTAATCATAAGTTTGTTTTCTTTGCCTGTGAGTCTGCTTCTGTTTTGTAAATAAGTTTATTTGTATCACTTTTAGATTCCACATATAAGTGATATATTATGATATTTATCTTTCTCTGTCTGACTTACTTCACTTAGTATGATAATCTCTAGGTCCATCCATGTTGCCACAAATGGCATTATTTCATTCCTTTTTATGGATGAGCAATATTCCATTGTATATATGTACCACATCTTCTTTATCCATTCATCTGTCAATGGACACTTAGGTTGCTTCCACATCTTGGCTATTGTAAATAGTGCTGCTGTGAACATTAGGATGCATTTTCTTCTTGAATTATAGATTTGTCTGGGTAGATGCCCAGGTATGGGATTCCTATATCATATGGTAGCTCTATTTTTAGTTTTTTAAGGAACCTCCATACTGTTCTTCATAGTGGCTGCACCGATTTACATTCCCACCAACAGTGTAGGAGGGTTCCCTTTTCTCCACACCCTCTCGAGCATTTACTGTTTGTAGACTTTTTAATGGTGGCCATGGTGGGTAGCTATCATGATTAAATTAGGAGATCTACCATACTGTTTCATGCCACAACCCTCTAGAACTCACAAGTTATTATTTTCAAAATATAAATGAAAAATTTGTACCAAATGAGCCTACATGATGACCAGATCTCCAACTGTATCATTCTCCCATTATTTGTCTTTTACTTTATCTCATGCTCCTTTCAGTTGATTTAAATGGTGCCCAGTACTTTTTCAAGAAACTTTTAAAGAGCTGAAAGATAAGACAAGCAAATGGTTTGTGGAAGTATTCATAAGGCAAAGCTGATTTAGCTGTCATCAGCCCAGGCAGGAGAAACAAAGTTATAAATTTCTTAAGAGCAACAACGTAGGGGGGAAAAGGATAGAGCTTTGAGGGAAGCAGAATAGGACATAATATCAAAGGCTGTATCTCTCCATCTCAGAGAAGGAGGATAAATCAGCGTTAGTGAAAAAGGGGAAGAACCAATGGAGATTTTACAAAGATGAAATGGCTGTATATGGCATAAAAGTATTGTGATAGTCAGATATTGCACTGAAGAGGCTTTTAGACAAAATAAAATAGAAGGTTGCAATTCTGCAATTCACTAAAAACAAAATAGAAAGAGAAGAAGATGGCTGATAGTGGAGAAAGAGATCTGAGATGTTGAAGGGAGTTGAAAGGGATTATTCTGCGACAAAGGGAAGTAGACTTACGGGACTGGCTTCTTGAACTTCACTGTCTGGTTCCCATTACTCTTCCTCTTCAAAAAAAAAAAGTCATCCATTTTTTTCAGGGCAGAACATTTTGCCAAGTATGCTATTTAAATACTGATTTTAGAACATTTCCTTGATCTGAAAGCACACTACCAAGATTGGCAAAAATCCAAGCTCTTTCTTCCTGGAGTCCTTGTCAGAATTTATAGGAGAAGTGTTTTTCTACCAAAGATAAAATTGAAGAAGAACAGAACATCAAGTGCACAAAACACAATTCCTGAAAATAAAATGCATTGGCTGGAGCTATCATGAAGGATATTTGAGAAATTATGTAAGAGATTCTGTTTCATAAATATATCTGAAAAAATAATATTTCTTTTTTTAGTAGGAACATTTGAAGAACAGAAAGGACAGGCTTAAAAAACTCTCTATAAAATTAGTTTTTCTTATGTATGAAAAAATTAGCTAACGCCTCTGATTTCCATTATACCACATATAGACACATATTAACTTTTACAGTTTCATGATCAAAGATTTGAAAATGGAAGCTGATGAAGAAAAATGTGTTCCCTTATTTTCCTCTGCTGGATCCCAAGATCTAAGGCAGTGCCTGACACAGAGTTGGCACTCAAGAATTATTTATTACATGAATGAACCAATAAAACTTTAAAGAAATCAAGTTAAAATAAATTCTGTAGTCACTACCAGTTCAGAGCTAATTGGTCCAGAAAGTCCTGAGATGTGGGTTTAATCTCATGGTTTGGGGCATCCTAACCTGAGTTCAAAGTCTCAACTCTGATAATAGTAAATCACTCAGTTTATAATCAACTGTGAAAAGAAATCAACCAGTTCATTAAGAAACAAAAGAAAGAAAACAATCTAGCTCTTTATCTGGATTTATTGTCCCACGTGTGTGGTGTGGAGTGTGTGTGTGTGTGTCTGTCTGTGTGTGTGTGTGTGACCATTAATTGCTCTGAATCTTTCTCAGTGATACAAATGCAGGTAACCTTCTCTGGTTGACATAGTTCCCTTTAAAGACTACTACTGGTGTGATGACTACAGGTGCAGAAAATGCATCTAAGCTCACAGCAGCCTGTTTTACATACTGTTTCTAGAATATCTTTTCAAGTTATCTCCCATAGTCATGAGTTTTCTCAGAATGGTTAGTCAATACACTTTGAACCTTAAAATATATAATGACCCACAATTATGTATGAAAAACACTTCAAAATTAGACACATCCTGCTTCACTCCTTGATTCCCTTGTGCCTAAGTAACTTCTAGAGCTTTCAGATCACTTCTCTGTGTCCTTCCCATCCTCCTCCCCAACACACTCACCAGTCTACCCCAACAGACTCTCTTCTCACATGGTTCTCTTTCTGAAGAACGAGAAAGGGGAGAAAGGCATACAATTATTCTTTGGAAACCACTAAAATGAATAAAGAAGATGGCAAATGAGAAAGAATGCTGTCTCTAGTATAAAGCTATAAGATGACCAACACTGAAAGCAGAAAGCAGTGCGTTGATTTCTTTGAAAATAAACAATAGGGTTCTAAGAAACCTAAGAAGGAGAAGATGGGATTATACCAGCAAAGACACTGCCATTTTGAAATGAAACAGGCAGAGAAAGCAGGACAGAATGAAGAAATGCTGTCAAACTCACTAACTGCAGATCATGGGATTTCTCAGCCTGCATGATTCTACAAGACAGGACCATAAATCTCTTCAGTTATGAATGTGCAGTACTCCTCAAGAAAACAGAAGGATGATGCTGAGGGTGATTCAGAGATCATCAGGGCTGATACTCTCACCACAGGCCCAAGGGACAGAACTAGTTCCTTCAGTTCTCACTTGGCCAGGATACCCCAAACCCACTGCCATCCCAGATGTCATGTGGGCAGGACCTTTCAGAGAGCCACAAGGGCAGAGCTGGGGGGATGATGCTGCCACTGTTATGACCCTGAAACGTGGGACACCAAACCAGAGAGGATTATTCTCAAGACTTTAGGGCCAATGAGAGTTGCCTTTCTAGGTTTTGGACTTACTTGGGACCTGTCACCCCTCCTTTCTTTCCTATTTTTCCCTTTCTGAATGGGAATGTTTATCCTTGACCTGCCCCATCACAGTATTTTGGAAGCCCACAACTTGTGTGGTTTCCCAGGTTCAGAGCTAGAGAGGAATCTTGTTTCAGGATGAATCATACCTCAAGTCTCCTGCATATGTGACCTAGATGGTATTTAAATGAGACTTTGAACTTTAGAGATGATGCTAAAACAGTTTAAGATTTCTAGGGCTGTTTGCATGGAATTTATGTATTTTATATGCAAGAAGGATGTGGGGCTTCCCTGGTGGTGCAGTGGTTGAGAGTCCACCTGCCGATGCAGGGGACACGGGTTCGTGCCCCGGCCCGGGAAGATCCCATATGCCGCGGAGCAGCTGGGCCCGTGAGCCATGGCCGCTGGGCCTGCGCGTCCGGAGCCTGTGCTCCGCAACGGGAGAGGCCACAGCAGTGAGAGGCCCACGTACCGCAAAAAAAAAAAAAAAAAAAAAAAGAAGGATGTGAACTTTGAAGGGCTAGTGCTATAGACTGAATTGTGTCACCCCAAAATTCATATGTTGAAGCCCTAATCTCAATGTGATGGTATTTGGAGATGGGGTCTTTGGGAGGTTTAGACAAGGCCGTGAGGGTGGAGCCCTCATGGTGGGATTAGTGCCCTTATAAGAAGACACAGCCGAGAGCTTGCTTCCTATCTCTCCACCTGCACACCCCAAAAAGGCCATGTGAAGACACAGTAAGGAGGTGGCTGTCTGGAACCCAAGGAGAGAGCCCTCCCCAGACACTGGCCCTGCTGGCAACTTGGTTTTGAACTTCCCACCTCCAGTACTGTAAAAGGTAAATTCCTGTTGTCAAAGCCACCTAGACTGTGGCATTTTGTTACAGCAGCCTAGCCTGACTAAGACAGAGACCAAAACCCTAACCTAGATGTGCTGCCTGACAGATGAGGTAGAGGGGGAGAAATCGGGGAACAGCAGCTGCTGCTGAGGACGGCAATGAAAATACACAGAGGCGGCCTGTGCTCTACAGCAACACTAGCCAACAGACCTTCTACAATGATGGAAATGCACTCCATCTGAGCTAATATGATAATAGAGTATCCATTAAACACCTGTGACTACAGAGCATTTGAAATATTGCTAGTGTGACTGAGGAAATAAACTTTTAATTTTATTTCATTTGAATTTAATTTGAATAGTTTCAGAAACTATTTCCTACAGTCTCGAAGGATATTTTTAAAACCCTTTGAAAAACTAGTTCGACTAAAAAGGATGAAAAAATTAAAAATCAATAAAGAGTTAATAAAAGCAGCAAAAGATGAAAGCTGAGCTTTCTAAAAAGGAAAGTTGAAGATAAATTCGTTAGTGGAAATTAACAGTGAGAAGCAGTAAGAAGTAGAATAGATGCCCCTGAAATAAAGTCAGAGATGTAAAGAAAACCCTTGAGAAAATAATACCTTTTGTGAAGGAAAAAAATATAGAAAAGTAAGCAAATAAGGAAAATACAATTGATTCGGAGGCAGATTCCATACACACATCATAAATATCTCCTTACCTGAAAACAGAACAAATAGAACTAAAAGAATATTCAAATATATATTGTAAAAGTATTTCTGAAATGAGGAAAAATATAAATATGTTGATTTCTTGTTGTGTTCCAGGAAAATTTGATATAGAATGACCAACTTTAAGACATGTCCTGAGAATTTATTAAAATTAAAGAATAAAGAAAGAATTCAGTGTGCATCAAAACTGGAAAAGCAAATCACCTAAAAGTTAGACGGAAAACAAAAAACTACAGGCTGACCTCTGAAATCTTATCTGTAATGGTCTATGTCAAATGATAGGGTTGCAATGTCTACAGACCTCTAGGGACATTTTGTTTTGAAAAAACATATATGAAATCCAAATTTCCTATCACTGGGCTGTTGTTTAAACACATCAATAAAACAGAGTGTTATTCACAAATGAGCAGGTCTCTGTGAATATAGAACTCAGGAGTAAGTCTGTAAACATCATCTGATGAAGAAACCTGTCAGCAAACAGATGAAGGAGGAAAAACAAAGACGTCAGGAATGAGGAAGCTGTAACTGATGGTGGGCAGGAAATCCATGCACACAAAGCAGTAAAGTACCTGTGACAGGTGGAAACCGGAAGGTAAATAGTAAGAAGATCAACAATGTGAGCACGATGATACATATTTCAGGTTGGTTTGGGAAGGAAAGAAGTGGGGGAAGAACACTTGAGAGCACGGACATCTTCATCTGTCATAGGAAGAAATCAAGACGTGCTTTCTAAACTTTGTATTAGAAGAAGACCTAACTACCTTAGAAACCAATCAGAGAGTTTCTGTTGGTTGCACGTATCAGAAAAACAACCAACCCAGATTAAGTTGAAGCAAAAAGGTGAATTAATTAAAGACACTGAGCCATTTCAAGGAAACCAAGAACTGGAAGGCATCTCCAGGGCAACTAAGGCAACGGCAGCAACAGGACCATAGGCACCAGCCACCCCTCCTGTCAGTTGTCAGCTCCTCTGCGGGTTCCTTTCCATCTTTCCTCCTTTCTCTGTAATCAGATTTCTCCAGCTCATGTAAAGTCTGAGTAAGATCTCCAGAATATTGTCCATTATCATTTTAGTCCTGGTCTTCTTCCTTTTCAGGTCTAAAATTCTGAGGCACGTTTTCTGATTGACCCAGTCGGTCAGGTGTTCAATTCTGAACCAATCAATGATGATAGCAAAGAGAGCTGAATAAAGAGGCTGTGTTTGCCAAGTGAAAGTCACACATACATCCCTTAACCTCTCGTCTATGGCCTGGGGGCCCAGGGAGAGGGGAAGTGAAATGGGGATGGGAGGGGTCCCCAGCAGAAGATGGTTATTGAATGGACAATAGTAGACATAGGTTGTATTTACCTCAAGTATAATCTGAGCCACCACTTGTACCTTTCGCCATCCACTCATTCACCAAATAGTTCGTTTCCCACTTTCCAGACTGCTTTTTTCCAGTGACTTGTAACTGGATACAGCAACCCTTCAGAACTTCCCTTCATTCGGGCACAGCGATGGATACATCCAGCCTGCTCATCTGCTCGGGTCCCAGTGTTTAGGAAACACAAATCCTTCCTGCCAAGCCGGGATAGGCATTTGTATGAGAAATCGACATCTGTGGTTTCAAGCCACGGAGATTTGATGGTACTTTGTTCCTGTGACATTACTTAGTCTATTTTATTGATAGTCCATCCTTTTCTTGGATTTCCCATGTGATTCTGCTCTGTCCATTGGCTGCTAACTGCATGCTGATCCAACAATTCCCTTCTAATGCACTTCATTACTCTTCTTCCCCTCCTGCTGTAAGGAAACAACCTCCGCAATATTTGACTTTCTGTCAGGTGGTGGAGGGATGGTCCTCTGGGCTGTTAGAGTCCTGATGAGAGCATGCCTTCTTTACAGACCTGTCTTCTTCTCAAAGGATACAGATGCTGGACTCGGGGGCAGAGGAAGGTAAAGCAATTTTACCACTACTCATTCCAAAATGTTTGCACTGATGTTTAATTTGTCGTGTGCTCCTAGATTTATTCTTCACCTAAAATTTGTATTTCAGAGCCCAAAATGTCTCTTCCTCCTGACTCTCCTGTGGCTTATTTCAATATCCCTTTCCCCAAACCATCAAACCTCTTGGGCTCTGATTGATGTCATACAACATGGCAATCCATTCTAATATGAGGAAGTTGACAGAGAACATCTTCATGAACTGAACGTAAGAAGACAAAAGAAAATTAAAGGTTTACCTTCTATGGGAGGCCTTTTATCAATGGACTAAAGCAGTGGTTTTGAACCAGGGGACGATTTTGCCTTTCAGGGGTTAGTTGAAAATATCCAGAGACATTTATGGTTGTCACAAATTGAAGGCATGTTATTACTGGCAACTGGTAGGTAGCCTGGGACAAGGTCAAGATTTAATTAGGAATCTATGTCCTTAATCAGGAAGTTCCTGCTCTGGATGCTGCCATGTCACTCCTCTTTAAACATAGTTCATCTCTACTTGCAACTAACAACAAAGTAAGACTAAGGAAATGACATAAATGGTACTGCCACAATTGTCACCAGAAGTCTTGGGAAAGTCTTATATTTTATCTGTCACTTGTTACCTGATGAAGAGAGAGGAAGATTGACTCTCTCTTAGGAGATGCTATAAATTATTTCAAAATTCTCTTATGAAAGACCTGAATCTTGCAAGTTTCATTGTAACATATTCTCACCAAGTTAGAGCAGATATCTGACTCACAGTTTATTTTGTTAAGTACTAAAAAGTAAAATAATAATGTTGACCTCAATTTGTAATACTCCTGAGGACCTGAAATGAGGATACAGAACAAGATCTCTTGTTCTCCTAAACAGAAGTTGAGCCAATAACATACAGTACTTTATGAGCCAGATAATGTCTCGTGTCCTGGAGCTAAAGAAAATGTTGGCACGTTTTGCAAAATCACAGCTGTTTCAGTCTCATTTAGTTACTGGTCCACTCCCTGCAGCCCAGTTTGCCTTTTGAAATATAGCTCAGCTAGCTATTCTGCAGCATGTGATAAAAGCCCCTGACAAGGGAGGGTTTCTTTGTTTCTTTGTTTTGTTTTTAGCTCTTTGTCTCAAAAGCTTTAGAAATCTTGACAAGTGCTGCTAAGAAATACACATTACTTTTTTTTAGAAAGAAGATGCATAGAGATTTCTTAATGCGTGCAAAACTGTGCATATTTTTATCAACAAATTAAATGCACTTTGGAAACATGAGTGTAAAAAGATATCTTTCTAAGGTAAAAAAAAATGTTGAACTAATTTAACCATATGAAACGCTGATGTAAGAAAGGATTTCTGTGACTTCATTCACATACCATGTGAATTTTTAGGCTACAAAACAAAGTCTGCCAGTAAATCGTCTGAGTCAGACCTTTCAATAGATGATCAAGTAATAATTTTTAATAAATTAAAGGATTAAATGAAAATAAGCTGTTGATCAAATGGTAGCATTCAGTTCTTAAAATTATGTTTATTATGTTTTGAAAGTTGTTAAAGTTTCAAAATTTTTAAATCATGACTCTCAAGAAAATACAATTATTTGGCTCTGCAGTCAAAAATTTATTAAAGCAAAACTTTCAAAAAGGTAGAACTGCAACTCCTATGCAAATGTAAAATGAACATATGTCAAAGATTTTATTCAAATAATTAACTAACAAGGGAACAAATAAGATGGTAAAATCATTTCAAAGAGTATTTCAAAGCTAAATATTTACAGGCTATGTTAGGATAAGATTGTTGGACTAGATATAAAAACTGGTTAATGTCCAACAGGGTAATAAACTGTAAAACCATTAGGGTTGTCTCTTCTACCAGACAGAAATTATTTGCATCTCCCTGGGATAAAAATTGACAAGTTAACCTCTGCTTTAGAGCACTGTTAAATAGTCCATTCAATAAAAGATCAAGCCCAACCTTGCACTGAAAGAACACTTCTGGCTATTTCCAAGTGTCCAGAAACTTCTCTGACAAGTCGAATCATCTTTCATTCATGAAAGTTCTTAATTCTTGATGACACTATTTAGTTTTTAGAGAAAGGTCTTCATCATCTTTATTTGACCCACGTACAATTCCCATATCATATTTTCAGACTAGTGTCCTAAATGGGTATTATTTGTTCTGTGCTAAGATAAACATTAGAATTTCATAAGACAGTGTGTAGATGAATCTACAACTAGGTTATTTTAGTCATGAGCTGTAATCTAATGTATATTTAAAAGTACAATGGTATAAACAGGCTGTTACACAAGTTCAGGGATTATAAATATTTTGAGCATAAGTCTAAAACATTTTTTATTTCAATAAGCTCCCCAGGTGCCTAATAAGCTTAATAAATATGAATACTATGAAGAAAACTTTAAACTTAATGGTAAGACTCACCCAAAGCAAAGAAAACCCCAAATTAGTGTTTTCTTCTAGTTTATGATACCTGTTAACTAATTTGCATACCACATAAAACAATGCTAAATGTACACCAAGAGAAGGCATGAAATCACTGTTAATGATATCAAATACATGCATACACAAACACAATCCAGTATAATTTTTGACTATTCAATTTTTTCTTTTATCATGGATGAAGGCAGCAAACATTCTCCTAGACTTCACTTCTGAAAAGCAACCCATCTACAGAAAAACAAAAACAAAAACAAAACAACAACAAAAAAAAAAAACACCTATAAAATAAAAAGCACACATCTTTAATTTCTAATATTTTTTATTATACATTTTTTAGATATTTATTTTCATAATATCAGCTTAAAAATAATCACATAAGAATAAGCTTTTGTATGTCTGCCCAGGTAAATTGCTCTATTTTAAATTTCTCAAGTTACAAATAAACCCCATAATGTGCTATGTGAACCAAACCATAGCATAATGAGTATACCTGAAAGGCACAGAGTATTCCCTTAGTTTCAGTAAGAGCAGAGTATTACTTATTAGAATGAAAAGCCTGGCCTTCAGTCATCCATTATTCAAAAATAATACAGCATGAATTATTCACTGATTCCAAAACAAAATACACTGTGGAAAAGCAAAGGTGACTAAAATAAACATGTGTTCCTGGACCTTACAATAAGACCCACTAGTGGGAGGGCCAAGCTACCCCGAAATGGTGTAGCTTGAGATGCAAAATTAAAGCCGCTTCTGAGGAACATGGAATTCCCAGCATCAATTTCACAAATATGCATAAGATGGTATATTCCATAAAAAGCATTTTAAAATGCAAATATGCCACATGGATAAGACAAGGTATAAGACAACTTGACAAAGAGTTATTTTAAAGTAGAGTCTGGATCTCCAGACTTCTGTTAGGCCAATTTTTCATTAATGTGCTGATTACTGAGACATAAAGCGATCTTAAAAAGCCCAAATACAGCAGGTAGAAGTGGAGACTCATGAGGGTCCAAGCATACACTGAATGTCTAGGACCAGGGGAGGCACTCAGGGCTACAGAGGAGACAGTGAAGAGAAGATCATCTGAAGACCAGCTCTCCAAGTGTCAGCCAGCAAGGGAAGGTACTGAGAATAGGGCTTGAATGCAACCCTAGAAAAGTTATAATTAGATGATTGAATGATTCCTTTTCCCTTGGTCTGTCTTCTCTTGTGTTCAACATGCTATTTTGACATTCTGCCCCATTCATTAGTGTAAATTATAATCTATAGATATGTTAGCCTTTATCAAAATGTCTTCAATAGTTCTAATTTACAGTGATATTGAGTGACCCTCGATCAGAACACAGAAAATGGAGTGCACTTTAGGAATAACATGCAGAACTGAGAAAACAGAGGATAGAATGCATTATAAACATTCTTAAATTGTATTTTTAAACTGAAAGAAGAAGTCAGTAGAGTAGCTTCTTAATAAGGGATGGGGGGAGGGTAATACTGATTTGTTCAGGATTTGAAATCTCTATGTGACCATCTATCAAACACCATTATGTGGACACCTTCAAGGACATGAAGACTCAACACAGGAATACTATGTCTTCACATCCTTCTACCTCATTAAAAAGTGGGTAGAGTTCGGAGAGAATTATTTGAGCCTAAATAATTTTGGCTGTTTCAGTTCTAGTCATGTGCTTTCACTGAGGAGAATTGATCAGCATGGGGTTTTAATTGATGTTGTTCATATTTTTCATATTAGAATAAGCCAAACAATATATTTAAACACATTCAGTATCCGGTCCTATGGTCAATATCTGGACAATATCAATTAATTCGGTTTAAATATAATTACCCAGAGCAAATTAGAAGAAACTCACTGTTATTAATGAAATATACAGAAATTATAGTATATCCTTGGTAAAGATGATAAAAAGTGTAAAAAGAGCATCCACTTAACAAAAAGATACTCTATAAGTATAGTTTCACATGTATAAATACCTTATAACCGTTGAATGTCTAAGCCACTAGATGTAAGTTGGAGCAAAACTGAGAGAGCAAAACTACCTAACGTATAAATCTTCAGATATGGATGGTTTCTATACTGGCAACAAATACCTTTCTAAAAAGGAATGGAAAATGCAATTCTTGAGCTCAGGATCACAGAGCTGGCTGATCATTTATAGGTACAATAGAATATACACTGGGGGGGTTTACAAATAAACCGCCATTTCTCCTAAGAATTACTGTAGACTCTGAGGTTTCTGCAGATCATATGCCTCCATTTTCCAACATAGAGTTGCCTGTGGGTAGTGTTGAGACTGCTCCATGTTCTAACAATTAGCAACGGAAGGACGTCCAGAACTGTTCCCATCAGAGCAGCAAATTATTAAAGGAGTCACTACCTCTGATTCACACTGTCCTATTAACCAACACGACAGGTATTTTAACACGACTAGATGGGATAATAATTGCAACCTTTCTGTGCTCAGATGTTGCGACTGACAGGTCATGGTGTTAAAGGGAAATGTACACCTTTTATCGCAGTATAATTGTAAAAGCTTTTAGAGTCTGCTTATAGTGCTCAGGCTCATCATATATACTTGATTAAATTCATTTATTTTGTGTATTCATCGCTACTACCTCATCCCTAAAAGGACTTGAGGTTTGTGTACTTGACCCCAAAACAAAAATGCATAAATATATGTAGACCTCTGGCCACAAGACCTTTTGCTACTCATTCATAGGTAACACTTTGGCCCCATGTGCATTGATGTAGGTGAGCAGGATTTTGGCTCTCTGTTCAACTACATCAATAAGCTTCTCAATTCCTTGTCTACCTCCCTGACTCTCCCAGAAAACTTTATCAAGAAACAGAGACTGAAGGAGTTTCTGCCGTAAGTGCTGGCTCTTCAAAACAGAAACTGCAGATTCAGGGAACCTAAAAAGAGAAAATGATATTTCATTCTTCGTAATTGCTTGGAAATATTATGCCTTACCCAATGGCTCTGTCCTTCATTAATCTGGCAGAAATCACACTATCAGATAATACCCTGAGAATCAAAACATTTTTTGTCACTGTCAAGCTGACACATCTCTTAATAATTACATACTAGAAGAATAGGTTTCAAGGGAACTTCATTTTCTATACCATTGAGAACTTGACATAAATACCAATGTCTAACTTAAGGTTATAATATGTAGGCAAAGAGAGGCATGGAATTAGAATGGATTCTGATAACCTGGAAAAATACTTTGCTCAATCTTAAGCTCCACTGCACCCATAGAAACCACTTTAATCAGTCAAGTAGAATCGTAACCTTATAAGTGTCAACATGGGGTTTTATGCAAGGAAATATGAGAAGAAAAATGCTGACAATTTCAGTAAAGTACTCTTCTAGAGGAGAAGATGCATGACTGAATTTAATGAGAAATAATCCAACATGTATGTAGTAAAAAGAAAGAAATCATTCCAAAATGCCCAATTAAATAAAGAACTGCCCTTGGTTCAGATAATACTTCAGGATTTCTAAAAATCTGGGAACATTCTATTAAACCGGAATACTAAATTGTTTTCAAATAAATTTAGCAAAACTCAAGTTTGAGACCCAGGGCATTCCACAATGAAGCATCTCTCTGGAAAACCTGAGGTCAATTTAAAAGGATCCTTGCTGAATTATCTAAAGAGACTGCATTGCGATTTCCGCTCTTCATTTAGGAAGAATAAAGCCAGGGGTCTAGCATATACATTATCTGAAGGACTTAGTAAAATTTCTGGTTCAAAATTACCTGCAATGTTTTGCTGCATCTCCAATTTGGCCTCTCTCCAAGCTTTCATTAAAATGCTGATGAAAGCACAGTACAAATATTGGGGTGTAACAGTAAACTTAGTTGTTCCTTAAAAACTAAAACAGAACATATAAAAACTAAAACAGAGTCCGTGAGCCATAGCCGCTGAGCCTGCGCATCCGGAGCCTGTGCTCCACAACGGGAGAAGCCACAACAGTGAGAGGCCCTCATACAGAAAAAAAAAAAAAAAAACTGAAACAGAACATATACTTGTTTCAAGAGTACAGTCTGCCAGGAGTTTCAGGCCTCTAAGCACCTTCTCCAAAAGTCAGTGGAGCAAGCTGTGGGAGCAGGAATACAGCAATCCACGTGTTCCAGCATTTCTGATGCTGCAGAGAGACCAAAGGCCACAGAGCTGGACATGCTTAAAGTATGCTAATCAGATGCTCTGAGCTCCCCAAAGACATGTCCTATATCATTGAGTGACCATAGTACTAATTAAGTAAGAATTTTTCCTCTATGAAGTACTAATAATCCATGATTTATAAATTCTATGGCCCTTGAACTAATTTAGCTGTTGCAGAATGTACGAGATGAAACTGCTAAAACCATGGATCTCTTTAGCGACTAATCCTTTACATAAAGGAAAATCAAAAAAAATTACCTGACTTTGCATTACACTGATTAATAGAAATATTCTATGCATAAATCTGGGTTAGCAAAGTCTTCAGTTTTGCTGTTGAATGGGTAAATTACATATTCAAAGAAGATTTAACTTTAAACTCATTACTCCTCATAATGCATTTAAGGTTAAATCCTCCTTGAAAGCATAAATAAAACGTTATTCATATTTTTATGAATGTATAGGATAGATGGATTCTCCAGGCATACACTTAATTCTAAGAGGAAATGCAGGGATTTAAAGAAGACCCCATAATACCAGCTCACTAAGTGATGCCTCCGGTATGTAAACTTTCCTACACATAAAATTTCCTGAGCTTAGACACTTAGAGGAGAGAATCTAAGAGAATCCACATATTCTACCTTCAATCCACAAAGAGATGCGAAGAATGAGTATTAACAGGAAAAGACACAACAAAAACTCATGAAAGTGGGGCTCCTGAAACTCTCATTGTCTCTAGTGTCAAAAGACCATAAAATCCACATTACCTAATTCATGGAGCTAGGAAGAATTGTTGAAATATGCTTCAGAGTTTTATTAACAACAGAAATAGGAACAGCAGAAACAACAAGAGTCACTGCAGAAAAATTACTGGAGTTGGACTTGGAAGACCTGCCTTCTACCCTCAATTTTAGGCTCGCTCATGTGTCCCCAGCTGTCACTCAGTTTCACAAAAGGCTGGTTGACTGTTTCACTAAAGCACCCTTCTATCTTCAAGTTCAGACACACACCCCAGTTTCTTACTGACCCTGATTTCTCACTAAGGTACAAAGACTATGAAGTGTGCTTATTGGGGGGAGCACTGAAATGTAGCCTCAACTTCCATGGTTGGGGGTGAATAGCTCAGACTGCAGTGAGATTCCTGCCACTATGGAGTGTCTTAGTTTCCTATATTTCCAAATACTTCTTGAGTGTAAGCTCAAGATACTTTCCCCCATAATCTATGTCAATGGAAGGATTTTCAAATGCTCAGAAACACTCCTACTTGAATTAAACAGCCATTATCCTTGACTACCATGTCTTACTCAGCTGACTGGCTCTGACTTCCGATGCGCTGATCAAAGTCACTGAGTTTATTCTGCCTTTGGACATCCTGCCTTGTCAATATCAGCCCGTCTGTTAGTTCCCCGGTCCTGTGCCCTGGTAATGGAGCCCTGTCACCTGCTCACCCCTGCTCTGCCGCTTCCTATTCCACAGACCTCCACATGACTCCAACCTCACCCACATGGATTTTCACAGTGAGGGTCAAGCAACATGATGGAGGTGAAACATAACAGGACCTTTGTAGGTTGCACAGGTCAGTGACGGTAAAACCTGGTGGCACCCTAATTCTGTTCCCCTTGGGTTTGGTTCCCTTCTCTGGGCTTCCATCCCCAGATTCTCTTTAAGGGCTAAATTGATCAGACACAGGATGTGAGTCTTCTCCAGCCCTTACTACTTATTCAAGAGAAATGTAATGTCCTGCAGAGGTTACTACATCAAGAAACTTACTCTTTGATGCCTTCTAACAGTTTGAAGTTCAAGTTATCTTCACTTCTGTCAAAGAAACCCTTGTTGTCTATAAAGACCAAGTGCCTTGGGTCCTGCTTTCGCTGGACAATGTGGGCTAGAGCCACGGCATCCTGGTTGTCACACTTTGGCCTCCGTCCACTCTGTACACAGGCATCTTCCTTACGAGGTCGGAACCCACAGCAATTTGTATCTAAGCGATTATAAATCTGAAAAGGCAAAACAAAAACAAACCCAAGATGCTGAGTAAAAACAAAACTTGGGAAAGTCAGAAGATTTCCAAAGAATGAGTGCTTTCTAAATAGCTTGACTTGCCAGAATCTAATTGGGGCCAGGCTCATTTAATTAAAGGCAACACTTAAAGTCCAAGGTTCATATCCTTCTGACTCAGCGATGGGTCTAAGCATTGCCAGATCTGCTAACAGCTCCAAAGGCAGATCATCCAAGCTAAGCATCTCCACCCTTAATATTCAGACTTCCCACTGACATCATACACCGATGCATGGCCAGAAGAATCTCTGCTCTGATGCTACTCGGGACAGAAAAGAGAAACGATTGTACTTTGACACATCCAGAGAACCTGAGTTATCTCAGAGGCTCTAAAAGTTTACTGCACCCACTAACCTCTCTGGATTTCAGTATTGCAGTGTCTAACCTGAAGTAACAGAGAAGAAATCTATTGAAAAGATGTGCGATCCAGTAATGATAGCCAAGAACACTCTATGTATGGAGCCCACAATTAGATTTTAAATAAGTAAGCAGAATGAGCAGAACAGTTGGGCCTATTGGTGTTTATTGTGGGTAATAGGGCTACTACCCTCTAGAAGAGGGCAAACAGATTAACTAGGAAAGGGAGAATTGGGTTATTTCCATTTCTTTTGGGCAAGGGAAGAAATAGTATTTATTAATCAGGGTAAAGAAAAGCCTAGGCTCAGGAGTTAGATAAATTTAAACTCAAGTCTCTTCTCTCACACTTTTCAGCTCCGCGACCTTGTATAGATCTCTTTACGTTACTGACTCTCAGTTTAATTATCTGCATAATGGGAATGAAACTATTCACCTTGCGCATTTAGTGGGAAGATTAATGAAAGTGTCTGGATACACACCAGCCCTGACCCAGGCATCTAGAAGATACTCCAAAAAAAAAGAAAACTGTCATTGCTATTGTTGAGACACAACGCACACACTATATGAAGTGATTTACCTCAGAACAAGCTTCCAAGGCAAAAGGTAATTTCTCCATTTCAGTGAAGGAAAACTGAGCCTCACAGAGGTTAAATAATCTGCTCTGCTACTTAAATATTAGTAAGTAGCAAATTTAAGATTCAGACACAGTTGTGTTTGTCTTCAAAATGCCACGATTTTCCCCCAATACGTCACATTGAATAGTTTAAGGCTAGTCGAAGATTGTACATACGCTCAACATTCAAAAGATGGCTCAACACAGAGTGTCATTTTTATTCTTTTGTCACTAAACTCCCATCCTTTCTCTTCTTCCTGGGTTTTTGCAGATCCTGTGGGGCTGTGGCCACTTGCTAAGGAACAGATGCAGAAAGAGTAGTACCAAAATTGAGCCTACTTTGAAACAACTCTTCATTCATTCATGCAACAGATGTTTATGTAACATCTTCTACGCCCTAGCAGTGGGCCAGGCACCAAGGCAAATGTCACCCATGGCCAGCACCCCTCCACCAGCACTACTTCCTGAGGAAAATGAAGTGGTTTAATCTTGTCTCACTACCACAGCAAACTTTGAGAACTGGACAAAGTACCCTCCTCTCTGTTTTCTGCAGGTAAGTAGACTTGGTATCAAATAGCACACTTTGGGAAGCAGGAATTATAAGAGAAGTTAGCATAGGCCAATTTTCTATGAGGTTTATATAAAAGCAGTTACATGGGATGGGGTGGCCCATGAACCACGAGCACCTGCACAGTTCAGAGGATACATTGCTGGCTGAGAAAGTCTATAGATCAGGAAGGGCTCTGGCAGAGCTGGCTCCAGGCAGCCAATCCATAGGGTTATGAACCTAACCAGTGGTTTATCCAAAAATGTCACATCGGCTGACTCCAGGGCATGATGAGTTCGCAGGGCTGGTTCAAAGTTTCCCAAAGGTGGGCAAGAATGCCCAACCACATGACTGCAGGTTAAATGAAAAAAGTATAAGTTGGAAACTATTAGAAAAATGTACTGAGCACTTTCTTCTCAATTTGATTTATTTTATGTAGCAACCTGACTGCCTTTGAATATAAGAGAAACCAAACGATATAGAGAGATTGTATGTGCTCACCAGTTTTTAAGTTACCATAGGGGGGGTCAGGGGGGATGTAAAATTAACTCTTCTGGAGGCTGCTTCTCACCCGATGTCCCCCCTTTTTGGGGTGGGGTTTTAAAACTTTGCTTATTGAACTCAAGAGGATTTTTGAGAGTGGGCTGACAAATTTTGTCTATAAAAATATACTGCCAGTCACTTTCCAATGTCTCTTTTTGATATACATTAGCTAATAATTCTCAAAGAATCCTTTACACTTTTCCCATCATCTTCATATGTTTTTATCCAATTATAATGACATTATATACAGGGGGGAATACTTAATCCTCTTTCATTTTGGCTACAAAATCAAGGTGTGTTGTGTTGGATATGTGTGTTTAGAATAGAACTTAAATTTTAACAACAGATCTACCAGCAAGTTCTTAAATGGTGCTCTGAACCCTAAGCTCTTTCTTCATTTTTTATTTCTAGTAGCGGGAAAGGACCAAGACATATAGCAGTATTTCTGTTGTTTCTACAACAAGGACATGAGTATCATATATGCTATTGCTAAATAATAAGCACTTTAATGTTCAGGCCTAAATTTAGTACTTCTGTAAATATTATACTTTTCTATTTTTAAACTAAAAGAAAGCATTAAAAGTTAGAAGTGGGATAGACCGACTTAGGGCATCTTTTTACTATCTTCTAACATTGGACTGTTTCAAACAGTGCACTTTTAAAGTGTTTTGTCTGATCTCATTTTGAATCACTCAACAGTCTGTGATGATTTCACCACTTCCCTGTCAGACTGTTGTGCCCTTAAAGTCTCACAGACCTTGTTATTGAAAGTGGGTGTGTGCGTTCAGCTTAACTTCTCTTCCAAAAATGTTTCTCATTCCTTTTATTCAGATCTATGCATGTACCTGGTGGGTATGTTAACACATGTTGAGTGTGTGTGGTGTGTGTGTGTGTACACCTACAGATAGAAAATCAGACTGCAATGCTTTAAATACTCTGAGTTTTACTTTGTTTTTCTTAGCATCCAACTATAGTAAATTATGTCTTTGTATTAATAACCTTGTCTAGCAAGGGCTCAAGCAGCTCTTAAATCTTGTTCCTAGCTCTTCCCAGAATTCTGTTTATAGTCTCCCTTTCAAATTGACATTCAATGTACCTAAAATAATTTGACCACAAAGCCATAATCCACTCCCTTAAATTCAACACCATTTTGCTTGGCATTTAATTTAGTTATATATTGAATATATTTCCACTTACACTGAGGAGAGTTTACCCACTTTTTAAGGCCCAATAAAGCACATCCTAGACATCTATATATCCATAAATATGGTTTTAATATATGTACTTGTTTAGTCCACACATTAAAACAATCATTTCATTTAAGTGTCGCATGATCAAGCACCATAGTTACCATCTACATGTCTATGTTCTTAGATAATAATCCTACAAAGAAGCCTATTTGGGGGTAAATCTTGTCAGTTAAGCAGTTAGATGTTGATCACCATTACTACAACTTGTTCAAATTCGCATCTTCTTACTCTTTAAAACAAGGAAAATCTTTTGCAAAATTGATCTTCTGAATCTGAAGACTCCTGCCAATGATGATTTTCTATAAAATTACTCTTTCCTCCTTTAGGAAAATATATCTTTTCAAAGTTTACCTAACTAAAATTATACTCAGAAAATTCAGGTGTTCCTGCCAAATATTTTGTTGATGGGGATATTTTTAGATATCTTGCCTTCTTCTCAAGTTTCTTTTTTAAATCCCATTTTCCTTTTGGTAGTGTGAGTTTTGTCTGTAAGAAAAAGTATCATAAGAATGACTCAAGTTATGTACCCAGATCCCATACCAGGATGCCTCAGCTGCCCTGACTAGCTCTCTAAGGCCCAGTAGAAATATGCAGAAATCCAATCAATCACTCTCCATACTTCTGCACCCCACCCTTTCTACCTGTGTCTTCAAAAAGTGGATCTGTGGGAGTTTCTTATCTCTTTTTCCTCAGAGCAAAGCAATTAAATGATTAATTTTATTGCCTGAACAAAGGCAATAAAAATATTCTAAACATGCTGCTAATATTAATAATGAAAAACATAATAGCAGTCATTTACTGAGTGTTTGGTATGTGCCAGGAATTGTGCACTTAATTCTTTACATGGATTATTCGATCTTTACATGGAGATTCGATCTCCCGATAGCATCCACTTTGCATTTGACTATTTACAAAACTCCTCCAAAACATTGTCTTCTTTGGGAAGACTCAAGTAAACAAAATGATTCTGGCAGAGTAAGATGTGGGTCTTTTTAGAACAGCATCCAGTGAATTGAGTGGGAAAGATTGGCAGGGAGCAAAGAGCAGCGCTGCCTGTGCTCCTCGTTTGCTCCTGGTTGGCGTCTTTACATGGTTCAGTTTCACTAACTGTGGACCATGGAGTCTCACAGCTCACGGGGAGTCCATGGAACACCCTGCATGCAAGAGGCATTTGAAAAACAACACACACATGTGACAGAAATAACAATAGCATTGTAATTTGCAGTTTTTTGGAAGATTCCTTTGAATTCCAGTGATCTCACTTGACACCTCATTTGTTTTTAGAAAATTCACGGAGAGAAAACTTTCAGTACTTACTTTATCTCAAACAGGCAAAAAAACAGTGAGAATTGTCACCCCCACCCTAGGAAGAGAAACACAAGCATATGGACTTCCTTACTTGTCAGCTAATAACTCACGTTGGAAAATCCTTGTACTTGGATTTGTCTTGATGTCAGTCAATGCACTGTTGCCATGTTATCAGTGGAACCAGATTTGGATCCCTGTGGTCTAGTGGGTGTGTGGATCTCTACTAGATCACAGAGAAGGGCAACCTCAGACAAGCACCCCGGCCCCTATGGTACTTGTGATCACAGACCTAGGCCCATACCTTGGGAGCTCAACAAAGCAAAAGCAAAAGCAGCCTTCTCACCAGTCTGCACCTGTATAGCTAGGGAACTCTCACCTCATGAAATAATAGGTTTCATTTTTCTTCTGTGCTACCATGGCAGCAGGTAGCCTGTTAAATGAGTATGCATGCAAATCTGACCAGCAGAGTAGCTGGTGAACGATGAGAAAAGTAAAAATCATTTGCGGTACATATATCTAACTACGGGCATCGGTTCCCCTGTGCCTCGGCCTCTGTAAACAGCAGTCATGGCTCTACACCACCTATACTCCAGAATTCCACACTTAAAAATAACTATCAGTGTATACCAATTTTATGCAGACTCTCCAGTTTCTGTCCCATTACTGAATCATAAGTAAAGACTAACAGTGTCTTTTTATATATAAGTAAAACTATTTTTAATGCTACAATACATTTGGATCTATTTCTACAGATGCAATATTTGAATTCATGTACCTCTGAATAAATACCAGAAGTCAAACATCATTCTGCCACAGAAAGACTCTGGAAAGAGTCACTTGTCACCAGGCAAGTGACAATCTATTTTTAGAGAAAGAAAATTAACGTTCTGTAATTTGCACAAGCAGAGCTGCATGAAAATAGCCTGTCCAAGCCACACCCACCTTCTTGTAAAGATTTACAAAGAGCACTTGGACTAAGAAAAACAGTAAATATTTTATGAAATTCTGATTTATAGAATGGATTCATATGAAGCAAATATTTAAAACAGCAATAAAATAACCTTAATATAAGTACACATTCTTAAAAATACTTTCTTTCAATGAAATGAAACAGCATTTTTAATGAGTTAACATTAAACAGGGTTGCCAATAATTTTTAAATGATGTACATTTACATCTCAGAGAACAGTTTATTCAAAGCTTTTCCCTTGCTTGACTTGATGTGTATTCATTTTTAGCATTCTTATGGAATTTCTATCTGTTTTATTTTCCTCTATTATGTAGTATTTTATTATAAGGATAGTGACAAAAATGAATAAAGATAAACTAAATGACTATACTAAAACACAATTCTGATTATGGTGACAAAGATTCTTTGCTTGACAAAAGTCAGGCTCCTGAACTTTCTCCTAGGCTTTTCACGCACTTCCTTATAAAATCAAGTTTCAGCAAGAACCCTGCAAAGTCAGTTTAACCAGAAGCCCTCACCTTACAGCTACCTTATCATGTTCAATACCTAACCTGGGTCCTCAGCTTCCACCATCCCAAAGGTGCTGTCTGAGTACCTATCTTTAGCAAGAATCTGGTTAAGCCACTTTACCTGGAACTCCCCTTCCCCCGGATGTTTGCTCTTAGCCATTTTTCACCCCATGACCCCTACTCTGCCCCCTGGCTATAAGTTCCCACCTGCACTGCTGTATTCTGGGTTCAGCCCCATCTCTCTCCCCACTGTACTATCCCACTGCAGTGCGGGATTGCAATGGTCCTGAACAAAGGCTGATTTACCATCTTTAACAAGCACCATGGAATAGTTTTTCTTTAACAATGATTAACACAACCTAATGTAACATACCCCAAAGTTATTGAAACTTATTTTTTATGGAAATCAGCTCTCTTTATAAGAAAGATAGACTGATTATTTTCTGGTTCTTTAAAAATAAATGCTGCTTGAGAGTAGAATGTAGATTGCCAGGGGCTGGGGAGTCGGGAAGATGGAAGATGCTGGTCAAAGAGAACAAACTTTCAGTTAGAAGATGAATAAGTTCTTAGGATCAGACTATATTTAATAATACTGTATTGTACACTTAAAATTTGCTAACAGAGTAGATCTTACACATTCTCACCACACACACACACACACACACACACACAAGGTAACTTTGTGAGGTGATGGAGGTGTTAATTAGCTTGACTGTAGTAAAGATTTCACAACGTATATGTAAATCAAATCACCCCATTGTACACTTATGTATATGCATTATATTTGTCAATTATACCTCAATAAAACTAGAAGGGAAAAAAAGAGAAAATAAATAAACAAATTCTGCTTTACTAAATTAGACTTTTTAAAAAAAAGATTATTTTTACACATATGTATAGAATTTCCTGTTTGAAAATGTATTTGTTTCTATGTTCCCTGGGTTGGCAAATAGCTATAAAGTAAAGCCATTTATGTAGCTTAGATATGAAATCCCAGGATACTGCAACAGCATTTTATATCATGCAGTTACTAATTATCAAAATAAACCAAAAGGTTAGGTATCACATTACAAATAAAGAAAAGGCTCAGAGAGGCTAAGTAACCTGTCCAAGGTGACACAGCTAGAGAATGATGTGGATTTCTACTAACTTCTGCCTTTTCCACACTGCCTCCCATCATGGAGAAGACAAGATTCCTGCTTTCACAGAGATTCCAATCGAATGCCTCTAGATATGATTCACTGTGTATCTTCCACATCAACCAACACCATGATTTGCACAATGAAAATACTCAATAAATGTCTGTTGGAAAAAATGAAGGAATGAACGCCAGTTCCTACTGAAATCTGTCTAATGCAGATAGCTAATTACTAAAAGACCTCTAATCAGGCCAGATCTCCATGTTTTCCTGATCCAGTATCTTGTAAAAAGCTCAGAGTGTTAAAATCAAAATCAAAGAATCTTAGAATTACAGAAACGTCATAACGCTGAAGTTACCAGAGACTATACAGGCAAAAGTGAGTTTATTTCAGAAAAGTTACCCTAGAGCCAGAGTTCTCAAACTTTTTTATTTCAGAACCTTTTGGCACTCTTAAAAGTATTGAAGCCCCCCAAAATCCTCCTTTATGTGGGTTATTTATCATATAGAAATTAAAACTGAACAATATTGAATAGTTACATATTAACTCATTTAAAAATAACACTGATACACCAATTACATATTAACATAACATATTTTTACAAGAAATTGCTGTATCTCTAAAAAAATAATAAGAGAAATGGAATTGTTCTTGCAAGTTAAAATGGTGTTAACAGAAAAAACAGCAATGAGTTGAGCTCCTGATTCAAACAATTGTATAAGCAGTTTTCCTCAAGAAAACCACTGGACTGTGGGAAGCAATAGAAGTGTTTTATATACACTTTCCACTTGCTCACCCAAAATATTAAAAAGATGTACACTTACAGGTAGAGACTTAAGAACATTAACAGTTTTTAATTGCTTCATCAAGGACTTTCTTAAGCGCATCAGGCATTCATTCCACGTGTCTTTTCACAGGGGTCCATTGGCCATGAAAGGAGAACAACTCTTGGTAGAGTCTGGTGCCAGCTTCGATTCATCCCAAGGCACCAACAGATTCACCCATGATTGCAAATTTTGTAAATATTGTAAAAAAAAAAAAAAAGCAAAAACTCTGAGTTTTGTGACCTCACAGACCCCCCTGAGAGGGCCACAGAAAAGCCATCACCCCAAACATTCCCATTCAATATGACCACAATCAGTAACAAATGTGAAAAGTCCCATTTATCTTTAGTTATCTGTGTCTATAAACATTTTGAATATGGTTGGGAAGAGCCTGGCACTAATAGAATGCTTATGGACCAGCTCTCCCTTAAACCTCTCTGAGTCTACTTCCTTGGGCAAAACAAACCATGAATCTTTTGAAAATAATTACATACAAAAAATATATATATTGAGTCAGATAAATAGTTGCTTGCCCTCTCATTGTTGATATGGCAATACTGTTGGTTTGCTTTTTCCACTGTTTCCTTATTTACCTCCTGGCAGATTTATCTAGATTCAATGCTTAGACCTCCTGTTTTTCTGGAAAACAGCAGTCAAGGATGGTTTCAAACTGTCTGTGTTTCCATGGCATAGGATCAGTGGCGAAGCCAATCCCAAAAGCTAGCTCAAACAGTGCATTAAACAATCTTTGAGTCTCAAAAGATTATTTATGGAATCACACAGGCTTCCTCTAATCCCTGATCTCTCCAGCCCAGCTATGGATACAAGATTTAGGATTGATGTGTACTGACCATGCATTAATCAATTTCAGCACAACCTAAAAATTCCATGGCAAGGGTTGAAATAAGCAAAAATGACCTGTAATTGAGGAAAATAGACTGTGCTTTGATTAACAATTACATTAGAATTGACCCAGAAATGCTCAGTTGGTTGTCACTTGGCAATATGAAGTTTATGAATATAATGTATTTGACCAGACATTTCTCCTTTGATTCCGACAGATACAAGAGCAAAGACCTATGTCAACCAGCCCACATTTTACACAAATGAGGCTTTAGCATAATCCATGCCAGAAAGCTCTGAGAATAAATGCTAGACAGTAGGTGGAAAGGATACATAAAATTCTAAAGGCTTTGAAGTTGGAAGCAGACGTCTGAGCAACTCTGTGCTTCTTCCCAGGAAGGAGATGCTTTGAGACACAGAGAACCCTTAACAGGAAGTGGGCCAGGATCCAGAGAAATACCTTCCTGCTGTAGAGGCCACGTGGCCAGTAAGCTACACCTCTGTCACGGACTAGGGTTGGTGTGGCAGCTCTTTATCTTCAAAGTTGCATCCTTGAAAAATCAAATAAATAGCTTAAATTCTGTGGAGTGAGAATATGTGGTCTCTAAGACGTCTCCACCAGAGAAAAGATGTCGAAGCCCAAAAGACAGACTGACAAAGGTCAGGGCCTTTGTATTTACTTTCTCCATCCTGTCATGTTCTTGTAGAGAATTTTTAGCACAGAAGTACATTCCGTGTAAGGACCATAAAAAGTGAAACTATTTGCCTTTTGAAATAGTGCTGGTTTCCTAATCTCCACGAGGTTTTGAGATGGCCTAACTCCTTAGTGGGAGGGATGATCTAACAGGTCTATTTCTGCAGGAGGAGACTTTACCAACTTCCTAGATGGAACTGGGTGTGTGAATCAACAAAGGGGCCATCTTTTCTGGGAAAGAATCACACTGAGAAATGAGAGAACAATAGTTCCCAGGCCTGGAGATGACATTGTGTCAGATTCAAGACACAAAATCTGAAATGATGCCTGAGGCCCACAGATTGGGTGGGAATTCTCTAGCTAGAACACAGAAATCCCTCAGTCCAAGTTTGTTGAATTTAATTGAACCCTGTAAGCAGTATCCTGTATGCTTATAATTCCTAGTTTTGTTTATAAAGTAAAATGAAAAGTACTAACATATGCTTATAGGAAAAATAGAACAGATGGTTGTAAAGCAAATTATTTAAATACAACACCTATGAAGCCAAACAAAGCCTTTCATATAATGTTAAAGAGTCCAAAAGCACTAATGTGGTATTTGTCGCATTAAGACTCCAATTCCAATCCTGGGGAAACTTCTTGGCTGCTGCCTTGCAGACCTATACTCTCCAGAATAGAAGCCCCTCTAATCTCCACCTCCCACCCCCCATTTCCGGCATCTTAAAGCTACAGACTGGCTGGACCCTGCCTCTCTCTAATTGTTAAAAGTAGGAGCAATTTTTAAAAGATGGAAATGACAAGTCACAGGAAAATGCATGTAGTCAACTGCATTTACAGAATGTAATTAAAAAACACATACACAGATATCCACTTATTATGTGTGTAAAATAATTTTTAAGTTGGCTGAAAAGGTGTATACTAATCTCATGACAGTGACCAGCTCAGGGAGAAAGTGCAGGAAGGAACATGAAGAGATGGTCGAAGGGAGCTTAACTGACTTTAATGTATTTCTATCTCTAAAGGAAATTCTTAAAGCAAATACGCACAGGAAGTTGACAGGACAATTCTGGAAGTTGGAAACATGATATTTGTTAGGTTCATTGCTGTTCTTTGGTATGTTTTATATGTCTTGATGAGGAGACCTCACGGAACAGAATCTGAGAATAAAATCCCAGCTAGCTTCTCAAATTCTGTCAGCTGAGGACCCTGCAGTTAACAAACACAGAAGAAGGTATTGTCTGCAATTCCCCCATCTATGCAAAAAATACCCTTCACCCCAACTTGACCGGGATGGTAAGTCCATGGAAACTGCCTTCCACGCCCTCATGGTTTCCTACAGCACCAAAGGCTACCATGGGCAGCTCTATGCTGTAGAAAATTCAAAGACAGTCTTACATGGTCCCTACCACTAAAGGCTTGCAGTATTCAGAAATTCAGGAAATCATAGCTATATATACATATATATACTTACAGTAAATTCAGATTCTTACAAACAGGGTGGTTCTAGACAATAACGGTGCTGATCTATTGACTACTTGCTCTCCGTCCATCAGTGTCTTAGTCCCTTGAGTGGTTACCACAAATTTATAAACAACAAATATGTATTTCTCACAGTTCGGGAGGCTGAAAGTCTGAGATCAGGGTGCCAGCGTGTTCGGGTTCTGGTGAGGGCCCTCTTCGGGGCTGCACACTGCCGACTCCTCACTGGGTCTCCCGTGGCAGGAGGGACTGGGGGGCCCAGTTGGGCTTCTCTCCTAAAATCACCAATCTTATTCATGGGGCTCTGTCCTCAGCACCTCCTCAACTACCAAAGGCGCCACCTCCTAACACTAACACCTTGGGGGTTCAGAATCACACAGAATTTGGAGAGGAACAAACATTCAGCCCTTGACAGCCAGATACCAGGACAAGTACTTCATGTGCAATAATTCGTGGTATTCTCAGAACAAATCTCCAAGAGAAGTAAAATCATTTTCGTTTTCATATAATAAAGAAATTAAAGCTCTGAGACATTATAAACTTGTCCAAGGTTACAGAGCTGTCTATTACAGAAGTTGAGATTCGAACCCAAGTCTGTTTTCTATAAATGCTATTCTATGCCATTTCTCTATGAATTTAGTGAACTGAAAACTTGTAGAATTTTTTTTTTCATCTTTATTGGAGTATAGTTGCTTTACAATGTAGTGTTAGTTTCTTTAAACAACTCCCAAGTCACCTCTCTGTTGGTCCCTCTCTATGGAAATACCCTTCAATTTCCCATCAAATAAACAAAAAATATAAATACAGGGAGAACTTTATTAAATAGAAAAAACATTAAATATTTTCCATTCAGTTGATTTTTCATTTTCTAAACATCTCATTATCTGCCTTTAACAAAACTTTACTTCTTTACTGCAAGTACGCTTTTATTTCTTTCACTTTTAACACTTTTTTTCCCACATCTTTATTGGAGTATACTTGCATTACAATTTTGTATTCGTTTCTGCAGTATAAGAAAGTGAATCAGCTATACATATACATATATCCCCATATCCCCTCCCTCTTGCTTCTCCCTCCCACCCTCCCGATCCCACCCCTCTAGGTGGTCACAAAGCACAAAGCTGATCTCCCTGCGCTATACAACAGCTTCCCACTAGCTATCCACTTTGCATTTGGTTCATTTGGCACTTTGGATTTAATATTTTGATATAACTAGGTAAGTTTTCTTTGATCAAAAAAAAACAATGCCCTGAGTAACTGTGACATTTTCAGACACACTGCTGCTAATTGAAAGGTTACAAAGTTGAATAAGGCAGGGACTTGCCCTTGAGAAATTCATAGCTTATTAAAGAAGACAGACTAGTCAAAAATAATTAAAACTTAATAGGCTAAAATCTAATTGTAAGTTTGAAAATATTACACGGGAGTAGAAAAAAATGAAATGGTTTGGGAATAACTTATAATTTAATAAGTAAAAATAATGATAAAATATTTTACTTAATTCTTATATCGATATTTACCTCTACTATTATTTCTGGATGATCAATTTCTTAACTAATATGAAATGCTCACTGAACACCTCTTGTGTAACAGGCGTTATCCTAAATCCTTTATGTGTATAGAAGTACTGAATCCTCAAATAGCCCTCTATAAAAACAATATTATTATTCCTATTTTCAGATGAGGAAACCAAGGCAAAGAGAGGTTAAGTAGCTTCTCAATGTTCAAAAATTAGTTATTAGCAGTTGGAATTCAAACTTAGCAGGCTGGTTCCAGAATCTCAGTTTCTAACTGTTATACAGACTATATCTGAGGTCAAAAAGCAAGTTTTATACCCCTTAATCTTCTTCTGTTATTTTATTTAATCTTTTGAAAGGAATTTGACCAAATCTTGGAAACTCAAATGCTCTCTAGAATACTACCCTTTGTCATCCTAATGGGGGAGAATTTTTATCCACTCAGTTCAGATACCCACGCTTCAAGAATAAAAGGTTACTTGTGCCTCTATCATATTTAACAGACCCAGTAAAATGCCATAGCCTTTGGGAATGTCGATTTGTTAACTGGGTGAAACAGAAAGAATGTTGTGTACAGAAAATTAACAACTGCGTTCTGTATTCCCTTGCCCTTGCTGTAGCATCAGAGCAAGTGATTTCAGTTTGCTTCAGGCATAACTTTTCTAAGACTGCTCACAAAATCCACCGAGTATAATCCAACATATTCCCAAACACCATTTAAATAAGGCATATATTTGACTTTAAAATAAAAATTTCAGTGTAATTGATGAGAAGCATTATTGTATAAAAAACAACTATTTATTATGGTATTCATGAAAAATGGCCTAAGCTTGTTCATTTATTCATTTATTTGCTCAGTAAACATTTTCAAGAAACATCTCTCTATAAACATTGTATGATGCTAAATATAAGAGGCAAAAAATAAATAAAATAAGATCTTACAAAAAATGTAAAATATCTCTGGAGTAAAATCTATTAGAAAAGTCAAAAGAGGACTTCCCTGGTGGTGCAGTAGTTAAGAATCCACCTGCCAATGCAGGGGACACTGGTTCGAGCCCTGGTCCGGGAAGATCCCACATGCCGTGGTGCAACTAAACCCACATGCCACAACTACTGAGCCTGCGCTCTAGAGCCCATGAGCCACAACTACTGAGCTCGCATGCCACAACTACTGAAGCCCGTGCACCTAGAGCCCGTGCTCTGCAACAAGAGAAGCCACTGCAATGAGAATCCCACGCACTGCAACGTACAGTAGCCCCTGTTCACCACAACTAGAGGGAAGGCCTGTGCACAGCAACGAAGACCCAACGCGGCCAAAAATAAATAAATTTTTTTAAAAGTCAAAAGAAAAACAACAAAGTAAGAAAAATTATTTGAGACATTTAGGGTTGGATAATGGCTAACTTTCATCACATAAAAATGTTTTTATAAATCAATAAGAAAAAAGTTATGGAATGCAATAAAAACATTAATGATTTGAACAAGCAATTCACAGGAAAAAAAACACAAATAATAAATGTATGAAAATATGTTATCCTCAACCTCACTTGTAATGAAGGACCTGGAAATATATACAAGACCCCATTATCCTCCATAAAATCAGCAAAAACATTTATTAGTTTTCCACTTCCCAAAGTTGGTAAGAGAGAGGGAAGCAGACAGTCTAGCACATTACTGGTAGAATTGTGAAACACTGCAACATCTAGAGAAAATTAGCCTTTGTCTGTGACTTTGGGACAAATAAATGCTGGATGAGTCAAAAATGTAAATCCATTCTCACAGATGCCACCCTTGTATATATAGTTTGATCTACTTTTGTAAACAGTGACCAAATGAACTCTTAACAGTCAAACTAACTTCTGACTTTTCGATTCAGTGCTTTAACCAGAGCCAAAACTGGGAACTCCAATCTTGGTGTCTTATCTTGGATGGTTCCAGGTTAAAGTCTTGCAAATGTCTTATCCTCATGAATTATGGGGGATGAGAAAGACTCCTCCCTCTATTGCACCCTTAAGAGATTATAATATACTATAATATACTATAAACATAACTTTTATATGCACTGGGAGACCTAAAAATTTGTGTGATTCACTTTATTGTGATATTGGCTTTGTTGTAGTGGTCTGACACCAAACCCAAAATCTCTCTGAGGTATGCCTGTATTTAGGATGCACTAAGTATCATAGGAACATTGCCAATCCCATGTTCTTTCTTATGGTTTCCCCAACCTCTTTATCATTCCCAGCCTATGATCCCACTCGAACTTTCTCCTTCACTATTTTATGGCAAAAGTTCCTTCTTCTTTTGACTGCATAACAGTAAGAACTTATATTATTTTCGGCCAGCCATCCTTACATTGATCTATATTTTTGCTTTATACAGTATAGTCTCCTAACTAAGTAATGTTTTAAAAACCAAACTTGGCGTGCAGCAGTGGGGATAACCATCTCATACTACTTCGCTGCCCCTGCGGTGGTTTTCTATGGTTTAATGCACAGCAGATGTCGCACAAATATATCTTCATTGGTTGAACGATGGTTGGAGCTTCCCTTAACAGAAAGCAGAATGATAAAGACAGATGGTAGGTTGAGATTTAGCTGAAGGTTCCAAAATTAAAACAAATGTCACCAGAGACAACTTCTAACAGGGTTTGCCATCTAATCATTATAGGTTAGCTCTTCTGTTCATCAGCTGCAAACCTCAAGGTCTATCCCTTCTCGTAGACTTCACCACGAAGTTCATGAATCTCCTCTCCCTCCCCCACCGCCTACCATAGTCATCATCCCCAGGACCTTCAACATCTATACTGACCATTCCCCATAGGGAATACCCTTACCTACTTCACCCTAGTAACCTTCTTCCATTCTCCACTGTATTGCTACTACATGTTATCACACCAACATCTTCCATTAAACTAAGAATAACTTGGTAGTTGTTATGTAATAATAGTTAGAAATATGAAAAATACAGTTAGCCAAACTTGCTAAAATCTCTATTTGGGAACTTACTAGCTAAGTAACACCAAACAAGAGAGGTAACTCTTGAGAAACAGTTCTCTATGGCATTTCTGCACACCTCATATCAAGTTTTCTTCTGCACTATCTCTTCAAGGATGTCAGTATAGCAAACAGCCTTGGAAGATACAAAGTGTGTCTCCCTCTGGGGTGGAAGACTGATTTGTTTCCTGACCAGGATAATAAAGATAATGTCTCCTTCTGGGGCAAATGTTGGGCAGTTGTGTCAGCAGCCTCTTATAAGACTGGAGGTTTCCTCAAAAGGTACAAAACCCCACTGGGTGTAGCGTTCAGTGGGGCGACTCCACATCGCCCCAGTGGGACCTGAGGGCAGAGGAACGTGAGTGATGAAGTCATTTGTCGCTGACCCGGGAGGCTTTTGTCTTCTGCTAGCATCTATGGCTGGTTAACTTGTTAACTTTCAAGCAGGGTAAGACCTCAGACCCTTCACAGTTCTTGACAGGAACTTCTTTATGCCTTAGTTTCCCTACCTGTACAATGGAGAGAGGGTACTTACCTCAGAGAGATAGTGTGCTAATTAAATGGAATAATGAGGGTATACATATACGGAGCCCAGCCTGAGTCTCGCCGCTGCCCTTTTCATCAATATTCGGTGACTCCTTGCCAAACCAAGTGGCCTGCTCTCGACTCAGTTCCCACTGGTGGCTCTGAGGCACAGACACCAGAGATCATCTCTTCTTCTCGAAGTTCCTAAACCCTAACCTGCACTAAACTGGTTTTCTTCCTACGTTTTTGTAGGAAGGTAGTCCTAAATTGCCACAAATATACTACTTAACAATACAAAAACAGAAAACCAGTTTTTCTAAGGTGGAAGAAGGGGAAGGCAGGAATTGGAATGAGGGGGTAGGGAGAGTCATGAGATCTACATCACACGGAGGTAAGAGTTATTAAAAAACCTATAAAACATCAAGTCACTCAGTTATGTAGATGGCCAATATTTATTATTCTCCAATGTCTAATCTTAATGACATATTTACAAAGAATTACTGGGAAAAAACAGGGGAAATGGTGGCTGTAAGGTATGTGGCCAAGTGACCATTGAAACAGTGTGGAATAATAGAAAAAAGACACTTTTACTGTCAACAGATCCCAGGATTCCAAGCCCCAGATTTTAGTAGTTGTGAGAACTTGGGTGAGTTACTTAACCTCAAAAAACTTTGGTTTACTTACCTCCCAAGTGGGGTAAGACTCTCTATCTTGAAGACCTGTTGATGGGTTATCTCAGTAAATTGTATCTATGATGGGTATGACTATTCCATGAGTAAAATACTGAAGAATTACTTATTCAGAAATTAATATGAGGGCCAAGGGACATTTCTGAATATTTCCCAAAAGGATATAACATCTCGTGATGTGGTACCAGGCTTGCCAAATACAACCTTATAGAACACCGGGCTTGCCAAATACAGCTTTATAGAACTTAAACTCTGGCTTATAAAAACCCAAGGTACAGAAAACTCCTTAGTGGCAGACTTCTGTAACTCTGCATCAGTCTCAGATAACCACTTACTTGATTGAACTTACCTGTAACAAAAAATCAAAGAGAGCCATCTTGGACCATTCGTGGTGATGTATTTCAGTGCAGCCCCATTCAGGTTTGGGTACGCGGCCATTCTGCCAGCACTTCTGTTTCAGCAACTGCTGATAAGTTCCCCAGGTGAGCTTAACAGAAGAGTGGGTCTCATTACTCGTTGGAGATAAAGATGAGTCCCAGAGAATGAAAGGACATGGGCGGCCATCTATAGAATCCAAAAACACAAAAAAACACACTTTTAGAATGTTACTGACTCAGTGTGTATTCTTGGATGTCATTCAGTCTTTCACAGTTTCACACTCTCATCTGTCACATGTGAAAGTTTGATTAGATGACATTTATGATCACTTTCCCTTCTGAATATTTACTATTTTTATACCTCAGTGATGCTTCCTGATAGGAGTCTTATCAGATGGAAAGTTATTGTTAGACAAGGAAAGAGAAGATTTTTTTTAAACAAGATACTTTATAGATGTGGCAGTAACAGGCCACTAACCACCAATAACAACGTCCTCTGGTTAATGTGGTTTTATTCCACATCTAAAAGCAGCCACCATGAAAAAGGAAAGAATCCAGACATTTATAATTATCTATTCAGTGTCTGAGTGGAGTGGCTCTCTATTTGTTATAACAACTGTCTGATTTTCTGAGGCCATATTATGATGTCAGGAAGAAAAAGAATTTTTAGAAGTTGCAAATTTAAAAGTGAAATTGTATGTTTCACACCAGTCACTATAATGTCCAAAGAAAGAAAAAGGAAGCAAGAGGGGTTTTTTGGTTTTTGTGTTTTTTTTCTGATAGAAACAACAGCACTCCTGGTAATGGGTCATTTATTCACATAAAACCTCACAAAGTGTATTTAAGCAAATGTCATTTCTTCAACTTCCTGTGCATAGAATATTTTTCAAAAAAATCTGTCATTCGAATGTTTTTGTCTCATTCTTGATAGTTTAGAAATTTCATTGGTAAACTGTACATTAAATGACACTGTAAGCTTAAAGCCAAAGCATCCCTCTCAAGCTCCATGTCTGTCAAATAAAGTCACTGAAAGATGATGAAGAGCAGCTTTTCTTGTAACTTAAAACTCAGAATGATCTCTTGGGAAAAAAAAAAAAACCCACTAAGTCACAAAGGTCTGAAAAATCCCATTTAACTCATTCTTAACAGGCCTGGGCATTCGAATCCTCTGAAACTATGGCTGGAATGTCAAGACACATCACAGGGATTTTTAAAGCTCTTTCAAATGACCTGAGAGGTTCTCAATCTATAACTGTTTTTTGTTAAAGACTTTTATTTTCCCACCTTGCTTATTTGTCTTCATGTAGAGCTCTAATCTCTGGTCTTTAATGCAAGGACAGTCACTCCTCTAACTACTCCTCAACGTGGTGTTACAATGACCTTAATAATATTAATAACATTCACTTACTCATTCTAATCACCTACATTCCAGTTTTGTTCAAAAGAAAAATCTTCCTCCTTTTAGCCTTGCAATTTAGGCCAGGGCCAGTAGCAAGTCCTTTAGATTGTGGAAAATAGGCCACAGTCACTGATGTACAGTTGAAAGAAAAATAGATAAAGAAACATGAGCCATATATAAAGAACTTAATTGTTATCTCTCTCCTTTTTATTTCCTTTTACTGTACGAAATGATTTGGGGCTGCTGGGACCCAATTATCTTCTTAGGTATTAGATAAATATAATGTTAAATGTATATGCTCCAAATACTATGCCAATTTTAAAAAAATAATAAATTCTAGGTAAAAACAGGCCATCATATAGTGGGAGACACACATAAACCAGTGTAACCAAATAAATGTAAGAGACACAACACAGCTTTCAAAGATATGGGCACTTCAGACTTCTAACTGTCAACACCAAGAGGCTCTATCACTCAGTGTCTTTGGAACAAACTGATACACAGCTAGCACTTTGCATTCTCAGGGCTGGGAAGTATTCAAAGGGAGCTGAAAAATACTGAAATGCAACAACACAAATCAATACACAAGACAGACAAAGTGCCAGTTTCCTCAGTTCACAAGGCCCTCAGAGAAATGAGGAAATTATGCACATAAACAATTGAAACAGTTAACTTCTGTGCTGTTTTTCCTTCCCTTTAGAAACATTTGTTTCATATTTTAAAAGTAATTAAGAGTAAATCTACTCATTTTAGGAAATGTGGAATAACATTAAAATGTATAGCTAAAAGATGACATGATACTACATATAGGAAACACTAAAGTCTCCACCAAAAAAACTACTGGAACTAATAAATGAATTCAGTAAAGTTGCAGGATATAAGATTAATATACAGATATCTGTTGCTTTTCCATACACTGAAAATGAACTCTCAGAAAGAGAAATTAAGGAAACAATCACATTTACAATCATATAAAAAAGAATAAAATATCTAGGAATAAACTTAAAAAAGGAGGTAAAAGACCTATTTGCTGAAAACTATAAAACATTGATGAAGGAATTTGGAAATTATACAAAGAAATGGAAAGACATACCATGCTCTTGGATTGGAAGAATTAATATTGTTAAAATGGCCATACTACCCAAAGTCATCTACAGATTTAATGCAATCTCTATCAAAATACCCATGACACTTTTCACCAAACTAGAACAAATAATCCTAAAATTCATATGAAACCATGAAAGACCCCAAATTGCCAAAGCAATCCTGAGAAAAAAAGAAGGGAGCTGAAGGAATCATGCCCCCTGAGTTCAGACAATACTGCAAAGCTACAGTGATCAAAACAGCATGGTACTGGCACAAAAACAGACACATATATCAATGGAACAGAATAGAGAGCCCAGAAATAAACCCACACACCTTTGGTCAATTAATCTACAGCAAAGGAGGCAAGAAAATACAATGGAGAAAAGACAGTCTCTTCAATAACTGGTGCTGGGAAAACTAGACAGCTACATGTAAAAGAATGAGATTAGACATTTCCTTACGTCATGTACAAAAGTAAACTCAAAATGCATTAAAGACCTAAATGTAAGACCTGAAACCATAAAACTCCTAGAAAAGAACACAGGCAGAACACTCTTTGACATAAATTGTAGCAATATGTTAAAAATCTGTCTTCTAAGGCAAAAGAAATAAAAGCAAAAATAAACAAATGGGACCTAATTAAACGTAAAAGTTTTACACAGCAAAGGAAACCATAAACTAAATGGAAAGACAACCTACTACATGGGAGGAAATACTTGCCAATTATATGTTTGACAAGGGGTAAATATCCAACATATATAAATAGCTCATACAACTCAATATCAAAAAAAACAAAGATCCCTTAAAAAATGGGCAGAAGACCTGAATAGACATTTTTCCAAAGAAGACTTACACACAGCCAACAGGTCATGAAGAGATGTTCAACCTTGCTAATTTTCAGAGAAATGCAAATCAAACCACAGTGAGATATCAACTCACACCTGTCAGAATGGCCAACATCAAAAAGACTACAAATAACAAATGTTGGTGAGGATGTACAGAAAAGGGAACCCTCCTCCACAGTTGGTGGGACTGTAAATCGGTGCAGCCACTATGGAGAACAGTACGGAGTTTCCTTAAAAAGCTAAAAACAGAGCTACTATATGACCCAGCAACTCCACTTCTGGGTATATTCCAAAGAAAACAAAAACACTAATTCTAAAAGATACATGCACCCCAATGTTCATTGCAGCACTATTTACAATAGCCAAGATATGGAAGCAACCTATGTGTTCATCAACAGATGAATGGATAAAGAAGATGTGGTATATGTACACAATGGAATATTACTCAGCCATAAAAAAGAAGGAAATTTTGCCATTTGCAACAACATGGATGGACCTAGAGAGTATGATGCTTAGTGAAATAAGGCAGACAGAGAAAGACAAATATTCTATGTTACATCACTTATACGTGGAACACAGAAACAAAACAGAAACAGATTCACAGATACAGGTAAAAAAAATTAGTGGTTACCAGTGGGGAGAGGGAAGTGGGGAGGGGTGAGATACAGGCTATAGGATTAAGAGTCACAAACTACTGTGTATAAAACAAATAAACAACAAAGATATACAGTACAGGAAAATATATCTGTGATTTTAATAACTTTAAATGGAATGTAAAACTACAGAAATATTGAATCACTATGTTGTACCTGAAACTAATAAAATATTGTAATACACTCTACTTCAATACAATAAACAAACATAAAAAAATGTCTAGCCTAGAAAACAGCACTCATCTACAATCTCCTACCCTAGTAACCAGTTCTGTTATTTGTATATTTACATCTGGTATTTTCCCATCCCTTTCTTTCACACCTGAAAAAGTAAATTGTTTTTAGAAATTTAAGGAGTAGAGCTTATGGTTAGAGTTCAGACTCTAGAACCCAACAGACCTTTTGAATTCTGATCCTACTACTTCTTAGCTTTGTAACATTGGACAAGTTATATAACCTTTTCAAACCTCACTTTCATCCTCTGTAAAGTGTGGGCAATACTGTACTTTCCAAAACAAACTTTGTTAAACATGCGTTTAAAGTTCTCAGCCTTGTGACTAACATATATGCATATCCTGGAAAGGTTTTGCTATGACTATTTTTATATGCATGCATTATACAATCACATAATTCATCAGCCTTCTAGCCCTTACTTGTTTATTGAACATCTACTATGTCTCAAGCACTATTCTAGGCCTAAAGCATACAGACATACATGCCAGGTTTTCAGTTGTTTGTTGTTCTGTGGGATTTTTTGCTTTCATAGAGTATACATTTCCAGCAAGGAAAAGAGGCAAAAATTACACAAGGAAAATAAGCTATTTGGAATCACCTTATGTATATAGTTTATCATAATTGTTTCACTAAATGTTACATTGCAAACATTTCTTTTACAATTAAATATTCTTAAACAGTGTCACTTTAACTGTGATACAATAATGTAGCAAACTTGGTCAAGGGCAGACGGTGAGTATTTCAGGCTTTGAGGGCCATACAATGTCAACTAGCAAGTACTCAACCCCATTGTGATACGAAAGCAGTCAAAACAATATATAAAAAAATGGTGGTGACTATGTTCCAATAAAACTGTATTACACACCCTGAAATTTACATTTTTTGTAATTTTCAAGTGTCCTAGTAGTATTTTTTGTTATTTGGATATTTTTTTCAACCATTTAAAGTTGGGGAAGCCATTGGTAGCTCAGGGACCACACAACACAGGCTGTGGGCTATCTCTCACCCACAGACTGTAGTGAATCAACCCCTAATGTAGTGTATGGGTTTATTGTGTTTCATTTACCATTTCTCTCCTTTAAATCTTAAAATTTTTTTGAATGATTCATTTTCTATTACATGGTTCTCAAACTGCCACAGGGAGCTTTCAACAGATAGGAATCATTGGTTTTCAGTTAACATCCTCTGTTTTCCTCCACATGCATCTCCCCTCAGCAAAATATTCTGTCACAGAAACACATTCTGTCCTGCCATGCCTGGCGTCAGTCACCGCAGGGAAAGGGTCTTCCAGAGAGCAGGTTAAGAGGCAGTTCTCAGGCTGAGCCAGGCTGGATGCCCTTCCTTGCAGAGTCTTTGTGCACGTTGCCCAGGCTGGTTCCAGATCTCAGAGCTGTGAGCAACTACTGTGAGGTGCATTGCACTTTGTATAAAATATAGCTGATAACAGAATTAAAGGAACCTTGATAGATCTGAAGGGATGACGGAAAAGTACCCTCTGAAAGCAGCAAACAGGTTAAAGCAACTTACCTGAAGTGTTTCAGAGATGAGGGGCATTCATCTCTTCGCATGTGGGTTTGTCAGAATGAGGTAGTACTGGGCTCTCTAGAGAAATCTTAACGGTGAAGAGAGAAAATTCTACCTGTCAGAATGGGGAGGAAGTGGGGTATTAAAAGAAATGTGGGTGTTCATGTGAATTAACGGTTATATAGCTGTCTTTTAAAAACCTGAGACTTGCCAGTAAAACTTATTTTTTCCAAAATCTGAACATCTCCCCTGAATTTTGATGTTCTCCCAAGTCATTCTTTATTCAAAAGCACAAAGAAGACATTCTTGTGGGAAGACGAACGTGAAAGTCCACTAAGAACGAATGCTCTACACAACCTCCTCTGCCCTGGTTTATCAGGTGTCCTTCACCTTGAACCAACGACCAGTTTTGTTGAACTACAGGGGGAGTTATCAGTGAATGTCTGCATCTATCACTGGGCAAAAACAAGTAAAAACATCCTGAGCTCTGAAGTCACAAGCCTATTTTATCACATGGGCCAAGTTCCAAGCTTCTCGTGAACAAGACAAAAAGGAAAGTGACAGTTCAGCTCAGAGCCCTTCATTAAAAATGACTCCAAAACCCTCTAAAGAAAACAAAGACCAGCCAAAACCTGAGGCTCATCTTTGTTATGGGAAACAAATTCTGTCATGTTCCATTGCAACTGTCCAATGCATTGAAGGAAAACTTGAATGTTGCAGATCTCTAATCTAAAAGCAAGTGTTGATGTGGGCGTACTCCACTGAGAAGGTAGCAGGTGTCTGATTGTTAATGATCCCTTAAGTACTATCTGCTCTATTTTTCTACTGTGCCTCCCACAGTAGGGTTCTGGCTATTAAAAGTGAAGAAAGCAGGTAAGATCTCTTGGCTTAAGGATGGTGAAAATGTGGACAAGTCAGTCAATGTGAGGGAGGGTGAAATAGGACGCTGTGACAGTCTGGCCGGGGAGGAAATGTGGAGGATAAGATGCTCAGGCTTTTAAACATTGTTAATTCACTTATTCCCAAAGCACATATTTACCATTGTCCCCCAATATCTGGACGCATTTGGTTCCTGTGTTTGGGATAGAAAGAATTCAGAGTGAGGCATCCCAGAAACAGAGGCCCGGCAAGATCCCAGTCCCAGGCAAGGCCTGGGCCACAGCTGGGAGTTTAGTGGAAACAGACAAGCACGCGTGTAATAACAATCAGGTTATGTGCCTGCCAGTTGAAGAGTGCTTTAAAGGGACCAAGTGAAGGAAGGACTAAAATAAAGGCTGAGCTCTCAGAGTCAAGCCAAGCAACGAAGAACTGCCGGGCCCCAGCATAGCGAAATGAGCAGCTCTGGCCATTAACAAGGAGAAGAGCCATGTCTGAAGAGGAGCTGAGTGCGTGGGGTGGAAAAAGAAGTCACGAGTGTTGATTCTACTCTTGACTGCATCTCTGGTCTCCAGGGGACTCAAGCCCAGTCCTCCAGCCACCCTGACTGAGGCAACGGGTTCCCCAAGGCATGAAAAGTGTGAGATCCAGAGACACTGAAAATATAGCACTGTCAGATATTAGAAAGAATCAACCTATATTTGGTTTTAAAAGGGGAAGGTGGCAGAGAAGCAGAATTCCATAGATTTTATATGTGTAGATTCCATGCAGCCAACCAAATCCTCAATACAAGGGCTTGTCTTAGGAATCCAATTTCTGGGTGATTTCGAATATCGTTCTTCCAACAAAAATATAAATGTATTTAGTTACTTTCCTAACTGTTTCACTAACTGGTTTTCTCAAGGTTGGACTGTTAAAATAATCTCCATGTTTCCTCAAGCGTTAGCTAAGCATGAAGCATTTGTAACTTCCTCTGCCACAGACGACTGAAACAATCCAAACCATTGGTTCTACTTTAAAAACATATGACCCAGCAATCCCTCTATTGGGCTTATACCCTGAGAAAACCATAATTCAGAAAGAGTCATGTACCACAGTGTTCATTGTAGCTCTATTTACAATAGCCAGGACATGGAAGCAACCTAAGTATCCATCAACAAATGAATGGATAAAGAAGATGTGGCACATATATACAGTGGAATATTACTCAGCCATAAAAAGAAACGAAATTGAGTTATTTGTAGTGAGATGGATGGACCTAGAGACTGTCATACAATGTGAAGAAAGTCAGAAAGAGAAAAACAAATACCGTATGCTAACACATATATATGAAATCTAAAAAAAAAAAAAAAAATGGTTCTAATGAACCTAGGGGCAAGACAGGAATAAAGATGCAGATGTAGAGAATGGACTTGAGGACATGGGGAGGGGTAAGGGTAAGCTGGGACGAAGTGAGAGAGTGGCATGGGCATATATACACTACCAAACGTAAAATAGATAGCTAGTGGGAAGCAGCTGCATAGCACAGGGAGATCAGCTGAGTGCTTTGTGACCACCTAGAGGGGTGGGATAGGGAGGGTAGGAGGGAGACGCAAGAGGGAGGAGATATGGAGATATATGTATATGTATAGCTGATTCACTTTGTTATAAAGCAGAAACTAATACACCCTTGTAAAGCAATTATACTCCAATAAAGATGTTAAAAAAATAAATAAAAACAAAGTGTCCTCCTTTGTTCTGAAGCTTTGACTAATGGACGGGAACTTCTGCTTTCTAGGTCTGCCCTGGACTTCCGCTATAAAAATGGGAGCTCCCAGACACTTCCTGTCTGAATATTCCCTTTAGAAAAACAGGAACCGACCTTGATTTCAGAGGGTTGTGATGATGGAGTCACTGCCAAACTCCACAAACGATTGCATTTTGCCAGTAAAGTCTTGGTCACATCAGGGGGACCTGGTCCTGGGCCATTTAATATTGGTTAAGGTAGTTGAAGAAGCCATGAATTCCTGACTGGAGTGAGCTTCCTACAGTCGAAAGCTCATCACATCACCTCTCTTCTTCAGACCCCTGAACGATTTCCCATTATCTGTGGGATGAAGTCCATGTCCTTCCATAACATAAACCCACCCACTCTACACTCACCACCGCCAGCCCCTATTCCCCCTTTTCCAGAACGGTTTGCAGTTTCCACACACACGCTGCCTTCACAAGCTTCTCACACCTCGATTCTCTCCACCCTTCTGTACCCACCCACAGTGACTTTGAAGAACTAGTCTGACATTACCACTTCTAGAACCTTCTGCAGTCCCCCTACCCACCCCCCTATACACACACATCCCTCTCTGTGCCTGCAGGCTTCCCTAAACATATCTCCTGGAGGTCTTTACCCTACCTGTCTTTTTTTTTTTAAACATCTTTATTGGAGTATAATTGCTTTACAATGGTGTGTTAGTTTCTGCTGTATAAAAAAGTGAATCAGTTATACATATACATATATCCCCATATCCCCTCCCTCTTGCGTCTCCCTCCCACCCTCCCTATCCCACCCCTCTAGGTGGTCACAAAGCACCAAGCTGATCTCCCTGTGCTATGAAGCTGCTTCCCACTAGCTATCTATTTTACCTTTGGTAGCATATATATGTCCATGCCACTCTCTCACTTTGTCCCAGCTTCCCCTTCCCCTTCCCCATGGCCTCACCTCCATTCTCTACATCTATGTCTTTATTCCTGTCCAGCCCCTAGATTCTTCAGACCATTAAAAAAATTTTTTTTAGATTCCATATATATATATGTTAGCATACAGTATTTGTTTTTCTCTTTCTGACTTACTTCACTCTGTATGACAGACTATAGGTCCATCCACCTCACTAAAAATAACTCAATTTCACTTCTTTTTATGGCTGAGTAATATTCCATTATATATATGTGCCACATCTTCTTTATGCATTCCTCTGTTGATGGGCATTTAGGTTGCTTCCATGTCCTGGCTATTGTAAATAGTGCTGCAGTGAACATTGGGGTGCATGTATCTTTTTGAATTATGGTTTTCTCAGGGTATATGCCCAGTAGTGGGATTGCTGGGTCGTATGGTAGTTCTATTTTTAGCTTTTTGAGGAACCTCCATACTGTTCTCCATAGTGGCTGTATCAATATACATCCCCACCAGCAATGCAAGAGGGTTCCCTTTTCTCCACACCCTCTCCAGCATTTACTGTTTGTAAAATTTTTGATGGGCATTCTGACCAGTGTGAGGTGATACCTCATTGTAGTTTTGATTTGCATTTCTCAAATAATTAGTGAGGTCAAGCATCTTTTCATGTGACTGTTGGCCACTTGTATGTCTTCTTTGGAGAAATGTCTATTTAGGTCTTCTGCCCATTTTTTGATTGGGTTGCTTGTTTTTTTGATACTGAGCTGCATGAGCTGTTTGTATATTTTTGAGATTAATCCTTTGTCGTTTGCTTCATTTGTAAATATTTTCTCCCATTCTGAGGGTTGCGCTTTTGTCTTGTTTATGGCTTCCTTTGCTGTGCAAAAGCTCTGTCCTCACCTGAGAGCCTGGCACAACATGAATTGTGCAGCTGCCACTCCCCTGCTCTGGCAGCCGTACCACCAGCGTGGAGCTCACCGCACGGCTCACACGGACTCGAGAGGAGAGAGGAAAGCACCCACTGTATTTCTCCTGCTCTGTGATGAGACGAGGTAATACAATTCAGAGAACAGTGAGCACATTGGAATCTACACTGAATTTAAATGGAAGGGGGTGAGGGGCCTGCAGTTTGTCATCCAAGAAGCCCTGACACACAGAGTTCCTGGAACGAGGCTACCTAATCCGGTCTGACAGCTCTATGGCCGTAAAGCGGCATCCTAAAAATAAAGCACACAGAATGCATTTCCCATGCTGGGCATGAAAGACAGTAGGATGCTTAAGTGCTACCAAAATGGTAGCCCTTGGGATTCATTTGCATCTCTGTGCAGACTGCTGGGGAGCTTGGCCAAAGTGCTCAGTTGACAATCACAGGGGGGCTGGGGTTCTTCTGCTCTCTACATAGACATAGTCTGCTTTGTCTTGTCTTAGATACATATTTTTAAATATTTTGTTTAAAAAAGTATTTAAATGTATCAGTATCACATAGTATCTGGTGACCTCTATCATGATTGATGATTTTTGCAAGGACGGTTTGGCAGAAAACATACTAATACATTCAGTCGTATTTGCATATACACGACTGTTTACGGTAAAACAAGAAAATCTGGGAAGCGTTGGCTTGTATTTAAACAACAACAACAGCCCTTGTAGCCGTGTTCAGGGTAGTATGGCCATACTTCCTTTGAGTGAAAATATTATCAATGTTAAGTGGTTGAGTTGAAAAAAGAAGTTAAATAGAAAGATTGGCATAATGGTAAACCAGAAATCACATGTTGTCACTATCCCATGAGTATATCAAGTTATATTTGAGAGGTCATGTAGGTCAAGAGAAGCAACGTGAGGATACTTTAGTAACAGACAGAACTCGGTACAAATTCCACTTCCACTGCTCACTTGCTATGCGTTCTTGAGCAAATTTCACACCTCACCGAGCCTCAGGATTCCCATATATAAAGTATCAATACTATCTGCTGTGTGGAATTGTTAAGTAATGCAATAGTCAAATGACACCAAATGCAGTATAGACATGCTGTGAGGCATAACACTAGATTCTTTATAAGTTTACAACTGAAAAATACATCATTATTGCAAACATGGATTTCTTTACAAGGCCTTTGATGCTATATTTCAATTCACTTTTGTATTTCCCACACAGATACGCATAGGATGAGACTCTGGTCCAGTGGTCATGGCTGGATTTTGTCGGGTGGTACCCTCCTGGCCCTCCCTACCTAATTACAACCTTGTCCTTCCCCAAGTACAACCTTCTCATTTTCTGGGCTATCTTTGGAGTGACACCTGTCAGAAAATGGTCCAGTATACAGTTCAGGGCCAGTAAACCTGCTAATTTCACATATATATTTTTGGATTCAAGGAGAGTCATCTAGAATTCAAGTTATACAACCAAGAACCTGTCCCAGAGGAACCTGAGCTACTGGCTCTGGGCTGATAGGATCACCTGTGTCAGTTTTACAAACAAACAAGCAAATAAATAAATACCTGAAGATGAGTTTTATCATTGGGACCTTTTGTCTTTGGTCTGGATGAACAGAAAGTTTCATCCGAGAGGCTGGGGCAGGCATATCATTCAGTCACAGCCTCTGATGCTCTTTTACATCTCCCTTTGCATCATATGTCTCCTTTTTACATCCAGGTAATTTACATGACTTTCAACAAAGGTATTTAATTACACTGGGCCTTTACTTCCACATCCACAAAAGGTCTCTCATAGAGTACCCACCTTATAAAAAGTTTAGGAGGATTTATTGAGATAATAGGTGCATGGTACTTAAAATAGTGCCAGTATATGGTAACATTCAATATTACTCTTGCTATGGTTACAGTTGTTGTCTCCTTGAGAAATAAGAGGTTCCCATAGCCCGTATCTGTGCATCAGTACACAAGTCATCGAGGTCTAGTTGTGTGAGATAACCAGGTATACAAATAGGTCATGGTGATGGAGAAAGAAGACACACCTTAAGGCCCCCCAAAAGGATTTGGTGAGGAAAGCAGATTGATAAAGGGGAGTCTTGGAAGTTACAAGACAAGGGCTTGAATTCTTTCTGGACAATTAACTCATTGTATGACCTTGAGCTGCCTTCTTCTTATCCTTCTTTCTTCTCAAAATTGAGGTAAGAAAGTGTCTCCTGCATAGGTTTCTTCGAAAGATTAACTGCGATAAGTCAAATATCTATATTCGACTCACAAGAGACTAGCAATGTTCTTGGTACTAAGCATGAATTTATTTTCACAAACATTCATCAAAAGTCAGAGAACAGAAACAACACTTAAGGCAGATTATTTACAGGACTGGCTGACTATCCACTCTCCCAGATATGAAAAGATCTCCTCCCAGACCAAGCCAGATCATCAGAGAAATGCATTACCTAAGCTGAGTTCTATTTTTCCTCCTACAGAAAACTCATTATCAAATTACATTACAGTGTGAAGCCACAGACCATATTATATTTATGGTCCTCACAAGAATAAGCTCCATAAACCTTATTATTTGCATAATACAGATGCTGTCAAGGATATTTTTCTTTACCTTTTCAATGAGTTATTTATAAGAATCTCAAGGAGAAATCCCAGCCTGGATTTAGGACTAAAATGGTAGCACTTGTCCTGAGTTTTTGAAGCCAGAAGCAAGTACAGATTTACTGTTTGGAGTCAGTGAAACAGACCAAAAATGCATTCTTGCATTCATTCAAAAATATTTATTGAGCAACTACTATGTGCCAGACGCTCCACTGGGATCTGGACATTCAATGATGAGCACGACAGGAAATGTCTCTGCCTTCACAGATCTAGAGCCTAGTGGGAAAGAAGAGATGATTAAATAAGCAATTATAATTATAAAGCAATGATATAGAATGAGCCAGAAACAGATGCTGGGTAACAAGATAAGATCTATCACCCCCTTAGGTAGCTAGGGAGGCGCAAATAAAGCTAAGCTTGGACCAAGAGAAGACTAGGAGGACTCTAGAGGGAAGAGCCACACATCTGTGGAAATCAAGGGAAGAAAGACACAAGTCAGGAAAGACTAGAGGTAGGTGAGTGAAGAGAGATACCAAGAACCTAAGACTGCTAATCCTCTACCATGACCAGAACTGATCTATTTATGTACTTTACATCAGTACAATGTCTGCATGAGTAGAATTATATTGTGTAGAGTGCTCTAAACTATAAATCATGTCCTAGCCTCCTGAGGAAACTGGTCTGATTTTATGACTCTCAATAACTACATTCTAGTAGAAAGTATCAAAGAGAGAATAAAGAAAGTTCTGGTATTACTTGAGATACAGTCTTAGTTATTTAACTCATCATATTGAGAGTCATGTCAATACAACCTTGTTGGTTTCTTTCCATCATCACTTACTTCTGCAAAGAGAGAGGAACACCAGTCTACATTGGAATTAGAAATGCCTCCTTCAAATTTAGTGCCACTGCCTTTTTCATTCCCAAAGATGCTGGATATTCAGAGAACAGAATTAAATACCTAAGAGGTATCCTGACACCAAAAATTTTAAGCCAGCAGGAGACCTAGGTTTTAGTCCTAGCCCTGTCACATGAAGAAATGATATGTATCCAGAGAAAACTCTAATTCAAAAAGATACATGCACCCCAGTGTTAATTGCAGCACTATTTACAATAACCAAGACATGGGAGCAACCTAAATGTCCACTGACAAATGAATGGCTAAAGAAGATGTGGTATATACACAATGGAATATTAGTCAGCCAAAAAAAGAATGAAATAATGCCATTTGCAGAAATATGGATGGACCTAGAAATTATTACACTAAGTGAAGTAAGTCAGACAGAGAAAGACAAATATCATATGATGTCACTTATATGTGGAATCTAAAAAAATGGTACAAATGAACTTACTTACAAAACAGAAACAGACTCACAGATATACAGAACAAAATTGGTTACCAAAGGGGAAGGGGAGAAATTAGGAATTTGGGCTTAACAGATACATACTACTATATAAAAAATAGATAAACAACAAGGACCTGCTGTGTAGCACAGGGAACTATACTCAATACCTTGTAATAAACCATAATGGAAAAGAATCTGTAAAAGAATATATATATGTATAACTGAATCACTTTGCTGTACACCTGAAACAACACAGCTCTGTAAATCAACTAGACTTCAATTTAAAAAAAAGAAATGATAGGTGAGGCTTGGAGGCTATATGAGTAACTCGGTGAACATGGAACCTCATGTGCTTCGTGTAGGAACACAAATAGCAGTATTTATTGAAGATTTACTGTGTGTCAAGCACCAGGTCTACGTGTGTTCCCTGTATTATCTAGCAACAAACTCATGAGGTGGGTACTGTTGTCACTTAGAGCTGAGAACATGGAGGGTCAGAGAGATACTGTGACGTTTCTGGGTCACACAGTTGGTAAATTCAAACCCAGCGGTCCAGCTCCAGAGCCCAGGCTCCTAACCACTACTTTCCTCTCTCAACTTCCATCCAGGAGCTCCCAGGGAAGCTGGAAGGACAGATCAGAGTACCGTGCCTCAGGATACATTCAAGCACGCATCACCTCTTCTCAGGGCCTTTAGGACATGAATGAATGGCAAGGGAGCCTTCCAGGGGGACCCTCTGCCCCGCTTGGTCTAGGACAGGCTCAGTGTGTGCCTGCTTCTCCATGCCCACCCACATCCTCCCTCTCTCCAGGGTGCACCTGTCTGGACAGAAGTGGTAGCGTCACCTAAGCCCAATGGCTAAGAGCTGACGTTTTGAAGTTTGCTGGGCCTGGGCGCAAAACCCAGCTTACCCATTAACATGAGGCCAGTTACTTTGCCTAAATAAGCCTCAGCTTTCTCATCTCCCAAGTGGAGATAAGAATCGCACCTATCTCCTAGTACTGCTGTGAGAAACACAGGAGTCAAGATGTATAGAGACTCTATGTCTCAGTCAGCATAACGCTTAGCAGATAGTGAGCACCCTCTAGAAATGAGCTTGTACCACCATTTGATAGAAGGTCTGAGAGGCTTTCTCACATCAGCATCATCCTGGAGGAAGACTTTGTGAATCTGAGGCATCGAAACACACCTGTGAATCTGCAGCACTTAGCCACGAAGCAGGATGAGTAGGGAATGCCAAGTCTTTCTAAATAAACCAGTGGTACTTCAAGAAGTACCTATTCTAAGACTAAATTATACCCCTGAAGCCATTGAAAATGCAGTTTGGCTTTTGGCCACTGCCAAGGCTTTAATCCATTCCAGTCCAGACTCCATGGGAACTGGGCTGAAATGCTACGTTTGGTAAGGAAATAGCCTTTGAGCTTATAATCTCTTTGGGGTCCTTTTTAGCCTCTTGGACCAGCCTGGATTCAGAGTGGCAACTTCTGGGATCACTCTGCTTTCAAACACAGCCAAGGACCCACCCTACTTTGTGTTGGAACGCTGGAATAGCCTTAGGATTCAGAGAAAATCCTTTCTATGGCATGAGCATTGTCACACACCAGCCCTGACGCCTGCAGCTGTATTGGCAGGCTGCACACCCCAGAACCTGCCACAATGTTTGTCACCTGACGGCACCTCTTGGCACTCAGGCTCAGTAAAGCATAGTCATGGACTTGGAGAGACCACGTGGCTGGTTGGTATATACACTGAACAAATCACCTCTTTTGGCCTCATTTTCTTTGTAAACTAAAGCGGTTACGTCCATCGTGAAAGATGAAGAGGTCGAATCTAACATGGTCTGGCCCTGGGCCTCTTAAAAAGATTCCATCTGCCGAAGAAAGATAACCCTCTTTGCCTTTATTTTTAAAAACTTCCAGTGCATAGGATTCTACTTACTTCCATACAAACCCAGTTACTAATATGCCTGACTGTCAGCAAGCTCTTTGCCTCCACCCCGGCTCTCTCCCTCATCACACAAATTGTCACTGGCTTTCATCAGATGTAATAAGCCTCCGGGAAGCGCTGCGAGGGAAACGGAGAGCACAGATTGCACAGAGCGGGCTTCTCTCGCGTGTGCAGCACAGCATCGCCCGGGCACTCTCGTGTCCTCCCAAAGCTGAGAAGATCGAGGATGCCAAGCGTATGGAAAGACGCGCTGCTGCTGTCCAAATGGGAAACGCGGGTGGAGAAAATCATTTAGAAAAAGTGGCTGAGGGAAAAGAGAAAATCAAGCCCAATCTCCAACAGCTGCAAACAAGAAGCCCAGGAAATGGTTACCTTGGATGAACTCGGATTTCCTGCTCACAGAAGGCAGGGTCCGGTTGAGTCCCAGGATCCTGTCCAGGTGGAAGGCAAACACCTCGCTCATGTCCAGAGGCTGCTTGAGCAGCCCGCAGGGGCTGGGGCCGCAGGAGGGCCCCGCGGGCTGGCCGGTCCCCTGCAGCACCAGCAGGTGCGCTCTGCTCCTGGGCCAGGCCGGCTGGAGACCCGCCACCGCGCCGTCGGCCAGCAGGCGCATCCGGCCGATGTCTTCTCCGCTCAGCCACGACGGGGCGCTCTCACTGTAGATCCTGATGTTGCTTCCCTTGGCCCGGGGCAGCTGCACATCTGCGTCCCCACCTTGCGCTCCCAGACCCTGCATCCACCCCCAGGGTCGCTCCCCAGCCTTGGCCAGGTTTCCTCCCCGGACGTGCCCGGGCACTTCAACATCAGCTGCCCTTGCAGCTTCCTGAGGCCGAAGGGACGGTCCGACCAAAGCCCTGGGTCCCGGGGCTTGAGAAGCCACCGCATACTTCTTCCTGCGCTTGGGTTTCACGGTGCCACGGATGCTGGCGGGCTTGCTGCGCTTGGAGCGCAAGGTGATGTACACCACGTTGGGCTGCAGCGTGGTCCCATTGCCCTGGGACTCGGGAGGGGCCAGCGTGCCGTCCAGGGGTATCTCAGGGAAGGGGGCCTCGGCGGTGGCCCGGCTCCAGTGCGGCCCCCTGCGCGCGCGCCCTCCGTGCGGGGCAGAGGCGCGCCCCACCTGGCTCACCAGGAAGCCCAGGTAGATGGCGCAGGCCGTACCCAGCAGGAGGGTCCTCCTGGTCCTGGGGCGCCGGCTGCTCCAGAGTTTCCGCACCCTCGGGACGCACAGGGAGGAGAGGAACCAGTTTATGAGTTGCCCTGGCTTGTCTGGACAGCTCATTTCTGAGCCTCGTCCGCATGCTGCACAGAGTTTAAAGTCTGCCGTTGGCTCCTTCTGGCATGATGCATGGTTTGCTGAACGCAGCTGTCGCCTCCACTCAGGTGTCTAAGTGGTCTCCAGTGGGTCGAGGAGGAAGTTAAGGTCTGCTGATGGAGCCGGGAAGGCTTCTGACACTGGCCACAACAAACCTTCTAAACCCCGCCAGGCTCCCCGAGGAGAAGTCTAGCTAGTTCCTGGGAATGAATGGAAACAGAGCGAACTGAGTCACAGTCTCAAACTCGGTCAGTTCCTCCACAAGAGGAAAGAAAAACACGGAACCGTTTCCTTTCATCACTATCACCACGAAATGATTTTTTTAAGTGACGTTTAAAAAAAATAGAAACAAGATAGACGTATAGATTTGATATTCAGTTTCAATTAGTGAAAACCAACCACCAAAATCCAAGACTGTTTTATAACTTGTAGCTAGAGTCATTTAATTTGATCCTGAAGGAAAAGCATTAAAATTGGACAAATCCAGGCTTTTCGTTTTGAAATTCAAAAATAATTTAAGAAAAGTAACCAAAGGTTTTAGAAATCTGTAGCTATCTTCTATTTATTTTTAAAAGTCCTGCATTAACTAATTGGACAGAAGCACCAAGTATTAACATTCAAATTCAGAAACATGTTCTCTTAGTCGTACGGTACAGCCTTTTCTTCATAATATATTCCATTATCTTACTTTAAGGGTTATCATAATATAAAGCTATACATGCCCATGTATCTTGGAAGCAATTACATTTATTCAGTCACACACACGCACACACACACGCACACACGTAAACACACATCTAACTGCTTTTTATTCCTTTTCTTTTCACCAAAGTCAGCTGAAAGAAGAAAACCAAAAGCCCTCTAGCTCTACTTTTTCACATTATTAAAAAGAAGAACTGGTAAGCAACCTTACTTACACAGCTGGCCCCGTGCTTGGCTCCAGGAAGAATGTAATCCCTGACTCTAATGCAAAGAACTATTAAAGGCTGAGGCATGTAAGTAGAGCATATTTCATGGTCAAGAGTGTTCCACATTTCAAATATTTCAGCTCTGCTTTCAAAGCTCCCTTGAAAATTCCTGATTGCAAAGCAAAACGGGTACTTGTTCACTGGCTGCTGGCAACCCACTTTTAAGATGTGTAAGCGTTTTTTTTTTTTTTAATATTGTAAAAAATAAACTTTAATTTTAAATTCTGGGGAAAAAAAGCAAATGCCGTATTTTTCCACTTATTTTTAACTCCTGGGAGCCCTCTAGTGTCCTGTATGGAAACAGACTCAGAAGTGTCAGTCTTTTGGGTGTTACAAAGCATTAGAGAGTGTTCACTTAGCAGCAGTGAAATAAACACCTCATGAGGTGAATGCATTCACCTCTCTGTCCATCCCAGCCACCGGGGATTAGAGCACCACCGCTGCCAGGGACTTACCTTTCCATCATGGCTGTGTCCAAAGTAACACTGGCCTCCCTCCGCTTCTGAGAAGAGAAGGCCCAGAAGTTCATAAAAAGGCAAGAAAGGGTTAATGCAAATGAGGGAGAAAAAAGAACAGGCCGATAAGAGTGCACATCGGTGGGAAGAGACATTTATAGTGTGCCGTTGCTCGGTGCAACAGTTCAGAAAAAGAAGTTGTGGATTCTCCCTGATTGGAGGTTTCTTTTAAAAACAGGTTAGTGATTGCTTTGGGTGGCTTGCATGTCCGGGCACAAAGGCAGGGGTTGATGACCTCCGGGTCTCACTTAGACTTATTGTTTTTGCTTCTACAGCAAATAGAGTCTAAAAGGCACACAGGCAGGCAGGGGACAGGGAATGTTTTCCCCACAGGAAAAGAAGGTTGTTATAGGGGGGTGAGGGCAGGGAGTGGGAATTAGAGTATGGTGTGTAGTTGTAAAAAGACTATATTTAACAATGCGGAAAAGATCAAGGCTTTGGAATATGTATAGAGGGAAAGGATAAACTTTCAAGTGATCAAATACCAAAAATTATACTAGAACTGTTCCTGTAGCACTCAAACTCAGACGATTCTTCCTAGAAGCACCCATAGATTCTGGCTAAACTGCATGAGAACTTAAGCATCAGACTGATTTCCTTTGTTCTCCAATACTCTTTTTTTAAATTTTATTTTATATTGGAGAATAGTTGATTAACAATGTTGTGTTAGTTTCAGGTATACAGCAAAGTGATTGTTATATATATACATGTATCTATTCTTTTTCAAATTCTTTTCCCATTTAGGTTATTACAGAATATTGAGTAGAGTTCCCTGGGCTATACAGTAGGTCCTTGTTGGTTGTCTGTTTTATATATCGTAGTGTGTATATGTTAATCCCAATCTACCAATCTATCCCTCCTACCACCTTCCTCCCTGGTAACCATAAGTTCATTCTCTAAGTCCGTGAGTCCGTTTTGTAAATAAGCTCATTTGTACCATTTTTTTTTAGATTCCACATATAAATGATATCATATGATATTTGTCTTCCTCTTTCTGACTTACTTCACTTAGTGTGATAATCTCGAGGTCCATCCATGTTGCTGCAAATGGCATTATTTCATTCTCTTTTATGGCTGAGTAGTATTCTATTGTAAATATGTACCACATCTTCTTTATTCATTCACTGTTGATGGACATTTAGGTTGCTTCCATGTCCTGGCTATTGTAAACAGCACTGCAATGAACATTGGGGTGCATGTATCCTTTCAAACCATGATTTCCTCCGGATATATGCCCAGGAGTGGGATTGCTGGATCATATGGTAGCAATACTCTTAAAACACACTTCCATGAGCCCAGAATTATTTTCTAGATAGTAAATATTAACTTTTTGAAAGGAAACTATAACCAAGCCAGTTTGTAAAACTATCTTGTTATTTTCAGTATTCAGAAGAATAACTGACCTGAACTCTTTAAAAAGTAAAAGTAAGTCTTTGGCAAGGCCAGGTTCTACTAAGCAGAAGACTCTGCTAGCTCTTTCCAAAGCAGGTTTTTTTAGTGGCAAAATGCTTGGGAAGTAGATAAGAGTTGTCTGACCTAGTAAACTTGGTTGACTCCTCCTCTCGCCCCCAAAATGTTTGTCCCTGACATCTATTGAACTTCTTGGAGGCCCTTCTCCCAGCCCTGGCATCTGACAGGGAGTCACCACTGCAGCAGGGGAAGGTCTCTGGTAGAATTAGGAACCAGCTCATGGAATCATGGGTGTAGCTAATATATTGATATTACAAATACACTGGATAAACAGGGCTCAGCAGAGAGAATCAGAAAACAATTTGAATCATTCTTCCCACTGCCTATTCAAACCCACTCTGGGCACTAGTAGCCCTTTTCAACTCCTTTGGATAAAAATTCAGGCGTAGTTTCTGTAGTCCGACTTTTTAAAATTTCTCCATCCTTTGAGCCGTAGACACACACATACACACACAAAAACGAATCAAAAGTTAGATTCTATGTAGTAATCGAGATGTTCACATTTCTTTTATGTTTACAGCCTTTCCCCTCTCGGGCAGCTTGCTGTTCCTCAAAAAAGTATGGCCAAAATCTACTGAACAGGGTGAAAGGAAATCCACTTGGGATTGTTTTTTTCTGTCTAGACTACCCATTCCTCATCCTCCCACCCACCCGCTTGGCTTTGAGTTTGGCTCTGGCTGTTCCAGAGGTGAAAGGTGGTGGGAAGGGAGAGAAAACAGCAAAAATGTCCTTGCTGCCCTCTGACGTTGTGAATTGGCATGCCAGCTCTCGGGGCTGGGCAGGTGCGTGAATCTGACCCTCTAGGGAGGAAGGTGCAGTCACTTTGAAGATCATGGCCTCTCTGGCTGGCTGTCGATGTCTGCTCAGCCCCTTGGAATCTGGCAGCCCACTATTCTGCGGAGATCACCTTGTTTCTTCAGGCCCTTCTCTTGGAAAGCATTTGAGATGACCAGCAGGCTGGCTTTCTCACTTGGGCCTGTATGTATCGCCCACAAATGGTCCAACAGACACAGACACATCCTCTGCCTCAGCAACCTCAGGCTCCCCAAGACAGCAGCCACCTTCCCAGGCACAAGATCCCACACCACACTTTGGAATGTGCAACCATTCCCATCTGTTGCTCAAGGTCACGGCTGAAACTGAACAGAAAGGTATTTTCTCCTGTCAGGTGTCATGGGGCTCCAGAGCGAAGTTCCATTCAGTTTTAGAAAAATAAGCCTGAATTCCTTGAGTGAGTCACGGTTTGAAAATTTGTTGTCACGATATAATATTCACATACACCACGTGAGGACACATAGAACACTCAAAATATTTGTTACTGCTCTGAATATTATTAGCTCAGAGAGACTGATACGATAATATTACCTCATACCTAAAGTATTCTCTCTCCATTAAAAAATAAATCTATGAGCAAAACAAAGTGGAAGGGTAGACAATAAGACAGTGGTGTGACCCATTAAAATAACCCGGGAATTTTTTATATCTTTATGGAGAAGTAACACGGGTTTGTAGCAATGTTCCATTTCTTTCTTTTATTTATTTATTTATTTTTTTGGCCATGCCATGCAGCTTGCAGGATCTTAGTTCCCTGACCAGGGATTGAACCTGGGCCCCTGCAGTGAAAGAGCTGAGTCTTAACCACTGGACCACCAGGGAACTCCCTAATGTTCTATTTCTTGACCTAGATGATATTTATTTGGGAATAATTCCTTGGCTATCCATTTACTATTTGTGCACTTTTCCGTATATATCTTATCCTTTAATAAAACTGAAAGAGGTGGTGGGTAAACAAATATTCATTTATATTCTTTGTATCGTGGATATAGCTATTATACCCCCATACAGAAAGGGAGTGAGAGAGTAATAATGTTTTACATCTTTTTTTATTTACAATGAAGAGGTCCTGATACTTTCATCATTCAAGAATTAAATTAAAAACTTGAAGAACAGGGCTTCCCTGGTGGCGCAGTGGTTGAGAGTCCGCCTGCCGATGCAGGGGACACAGGTTCGTGCCCCAGTCCGGGAAGATCCCACATGCCGCGGAGCGGCTGGGCCCGTGAGCCGTGGCTGCTGAGCCTGAATGTCCAGAGCCTGTGCTCCGCAACGGGAGAGGCCACAACAGCGAGAGGCCCACGTACTGCAAAAAAAAAAAAAAAAAAAAAAAAAAAAAAAAAAAAAAAAAAAAAAACTTGAAGAACAATGAAATCACTGAAAATTTGAAAAATAGATGCCTAGGTCCCATCCAGCTCCCCAGAGATTCTCCTTTAATTGCTGTGAGGAGGGGCCCAGAAATCCATAGTTTGAAAAATGTCCAATGTGCAGGGTTATAATTCACTCTTCTAAAGGTTAAATGGCTAGTTTCAGAGGCAGATTAACAGCTTTTCATAGTCAAGTGATACTCATTAGGTTTTACTGTTTTACAGGGAAATAATCTTTAAATCCTTCAGGTCTTCCAAGGGAAAGATCCACGTGTGGAAAGGCTGTTTCTCCTTCAACCTGGGAGAAGTCCAGGACCAGGGCCAACAGTAGGAAGGAATCTCCTTTCCCCACGTCTGTCAGGTGTACTGTTTGTTGCTGCCGTGAGAACAAGCTCACCCACCAGAGGGATAGGTAAGGGCTCCAGTCACTGAAGGGCTAAGTGTTAAGCTTTTCCTTGCTATGGTTGACCCAGACTTGTTACATAGACTATAGACACACAGATGGATACTCTATCCCTGGTCTGTGCTGTCCAGACCCTCCCCCAGGGTCCCTAACACTTGCCCACCATCCTCCTGACCTGTAGGACCGACCCACAGCTCTCTTAGAACCATAATCCTGGCTTTAGCCTCGGTTCTTGGGTCTGCCCTCTGTCCTGCTTGTCATGAGGAATTTGCTAGTACTTTTGCTACCCATCCTAACAGCAGGCCTGGGCGGGACCAAGCTGGCCTGATCTGTTGCTGAAACACTCTTAGCCTGATAAGCTTTGAAATGTTGTTACAAAGGGGTTTAATTGGTACCAAGAAGTTGGTGGTTCCTTCCGTAGTGCTTAGATCTGTCTTTAAAACCTTAGAAAGAAGTTACAGGTTTTGTGTTATGTGTTGTAGAAATACGGGCACTTTTATCTGACAGTGATGGTCACTGCTAAGGACACTTCTCCTATGGACCCATGCCACCACACCTAGTCTCAACAGGAGAAGCACTTTCAAAGAAAACCCCATGTCTTCTCAAAGCTAGACTTACCCATCTATGAAGTGATGCTGAGTGTCCTAGGTCCATCTCTCACGTGCGACAAAGAGAGCACCAATAGGCCTATTTCTAGGGGATGAACAGGCTGGCCTTTCACTGCATTGGGTCTCCTCCCCTCTGTCTACTCTTATATCTGGTGAAGAGTAACCTTGCCTTTTCCCGGTGTAGAAATCTCCCACAACAATCCCTTTAGCCTCATCTCCCTAGGAATGTTGCTTCCATTTATTTAAAGTTGTGTTTGTGTTAGGATGGTCCCGCCACGTGCCCAGAATCTGAGCAATGTTTCCAGAAACACAGCATAGTATAGGAAACAGGTAAAATATATGACAGTCAAGTTGACACATGTCGGAAGCAACAGATATTCGTAGGGTTGTCATTTCACTTCTAGATAATTAGATGGTCTATGCATGTGATAATAATCAGCATTTGTTTTATAATTCTAAAACCCAAGAACACACCGACTCATTGTGGAGTACAGAAAAAGTAGGTTAAGTCTGAGGTAAGTTCCTTCTAAAAGCCCCAGACAGTCTAGACAACTAAGCTTCTCTGTTTCAGCCGTGGATACTGAAGGCCTCAATTCTCTGTTTCCAACCCACACTCCCAGGGAAGCCAGGACAGACAGACACGCTGGCCCTGGGTCGTTCTTGTCTTAGGACAGGATGCCCCAAGCAGCAGTGGTTTTCAGCCTGTGTGGAAGGATGAAGATGGGATAAAGCACTCTCGATCCTTAGGCTCCTTGCAGGAAACTAGTGCAGAGGATGGATCTCTCCTCTCCTCCCCTAAAGCAAGTTGGTGTCAAAGAAATAAGCTGCTGGGGGAGTACAAGTAAAGGAAGGAAAGCCCCCTGGCGATCCTAGATTAAACTGGGCACATTAGAAATGGAGCTATAAATAAACACCTTAAAAGTACAGGAAGAGAAGACAGAGAGAAATCTGGGGTCGTTTTTCCACTTGTATCTCGTTTTGAGACTCAGTTGTGTTCCCCACGATGGTTCAGACATGTGTGGTACATCTGATAAATTGTTGGGCTCTGAAAACCACACACACACGGTTATAAATTGATACAGAAGCTGGATTAGAAAAGACAGAATATGTTAGTGTCATGTATCTGGCCCGTCCACCCTATGCATTCAAGCCCCAGGAAAGAACTACAGGCAAACCTTGATGGAGCGATTTTCATGTTTTATTCTGAGACACCGAGGCCCTAGCAGTACACGCTGGCTTCCAGGCAGGAAATGGGGTGCAAGGTTAGGGAAGAGCCCATCCTCCCTGTCCCACTTCCAGACGTTGGCAGTTTGCCGGTTGGCAGCTGAGAATCCCTACACCAGTGGTTTTCAAACTCTGGCCTTGGACCAGCAGTATCAGCTCCACCTGAGAATTTATTAGAAATGCAACCCTTCAACCTCACTCCAGATCTGCTAAATTAGAAATTCTGGAGGAGAGGACTTGTAATCTGTATGGGAACGAGCCCTCCAGTTATCTGATGCATGCTTAGGCTTGAGACCCATTGCCCTGGTGGACAAACCCCAAAAATAATAGGGCAGGGCTTCCCTGGTGGCACAGTGGTTGAGAGTCCGCCTGACGATGCAGGGGACATGGGTTCGTGCCCCGGTCCGGGAAGATCCCACATGCCATAGAGCGGCTGGGCCCGTGAGCCATGGCCGCTGAGCCTGTGCGTCCGGAGCCTGTGCTCCACAACGGGAGAGGCCACAGCAGTGAGAGGCCCGCATACCGAAAAAAAAAAAAAAAAAAAAAAAAAAAAAAAGAATGGGGCAGGCCAGGAAGAAGAGAGGAAAATGCCAAAAGAGGAAGGATAAAGTAAAAAGTTCAGAAGACTCAAAACCACATTATGTGAGGCCGCTCTGTACCTTTTCTCCCTTTATGAATAGTGTTCTATTTCCTCCTAGACATTGCATGCATTGGATTAGAACACACAGAGAACAGGTTACATCACAAACTCAGCCATTCGCTTTCACCACCCAGCCCTACGATTCGAGCCCCTTGCTCAAAGCAAGGTCATAACCTATAAATACTGGGAAAAGAAGAAATTTGAGAGAGACTGCCATTCACAATCATGGAATGAAAACCAGGAGCCCCCTCATGGCTGGTTGTGGAGGAAAATCACAGAAAGAAATCAGATCCTCTACAGGCCAGCACCAGTTCTGCGTCCATAAAGATACCTTTTACAGTAAAATCACAGTGGTTTCCAAAAGGCAGTCCTCAGGTTCCCATGGCCACATGTAATGTGTATCGTAGCCAAAAATTATAAGCCAAAGAACTTTGGTAAGAAGCTTGGAATGGGTTCTGCAATTAAAAAGGTGAACAGATACAAAGCACTGTACACGTAGAAGAAAATCAATTATTTTTATAAGAATGAACATGTTGCTTCTCTAAATATAACACACCCCAATTATTTCCCTACAGGAAATAACCAATGCTTTGGTTCAAAAGGCACATTATTTTGCAGGTCTTTGGAGTATGAAGACAACCTTGATTGAGGTCATCACCAGCTCAAAGGCAATGCTCTTTGCTTTACCTTTGCACTAATTACTTAGGATATAGAAACAGCCAGAGAACAGAGCTGATGACAGTAAATCTGCATTTAAACTCAGTGGAGCTGAGGAACTTATAAACAAAATATTCTTAGCGAGGTGCTTTTGGCAGGTGCTGTGGACTGAATGTTGTCTCTCCTCAAAATTCACATATTGAAACTCTAGTGGCCACTGTGATGGTGTTTTGAGATGAGGCCTTCGGGAGGTTGTGAGATCATGAAGGTGATGCGCTTGTGGTGGAATTAGTGCCCTTGTAAGAAGAGACAGAAGAGCATGCCTCTTCTCTCTCTGCTCTGGGCCGGGTGAGGATACAGCAAGAAGACAGCCACCTGCCAACCAGGGCGAGGGCTCTCAACCAGAGCCTGGCCACATTGGCACCCCGATCTCAGCCTTCCAGCCTCCAGAACAGTGAGAAATAAATGTTTGTTGTTTTAACCACTCAGTCTATGGTAATTTCTTATAGTAGCCTGGACTAAGACACCAAGAAAGTTCATTTTGCTCAATTTCCTCATCTGCAAAACTGAGGTTATTGTATCTAGTTCAAGTGTTGTTCTAACAATTAAATTATATGCTATATGTACGTAAAGCACTTGGCACAGTGCTTGATCCACAGAAGTCATGGCTTATTCACCTGCTCTCTTTTTCTAGCAAGGATGACGCGGATGACTGAGCTTTCTCTAAGGAGACTATAAGAAAACACCAGTGGGTAAAACATTGATCAACACTTCGTTTCAGGTTCAAGAAACAGTCATTGATCTTACTGAATTACTAATCCAGCAAATTATCCAGAATTTGATTCACTATTTCCTTCTATACTTAGCAAAGGACTTAAAAGATAATCAGGTACATTCTGCTGGCTACTTTGGATTCAAACCTTCAGTGATTTTTGCCTTTATTTAAAATTAGTCTATGGTAACTGCTGGGGGGCTACAGTCAGGAGATCTTTAGCAATGTAACTGACATCACGGGGCGTTTGTCATGCAAGGTATTACGTGTGGATCACACTGGGAAGGACTTCCCCTCGGGTGGTTTGACATCTTCCAGCTGGTTAGACCTCCAGAACAATATTACCAGAACAATAATGACTGATGACAATAGAAGTATAATACTTTAATATTGGTTTTACTTTTCTTAATAATAGCACCTCATAGGGTTGGTGTGAGGATTAGATGAATTAATAAATAAAAGCCCTTAGCATACCAAAAAGAAGTTAACTCAGTCATTACCAGGACACTGTGGTGGGGGAAAATAGACCTTAGAAATGTTTACTTATCATGGCCAGAAAGAGATTCAGAGTTGACCACTGCCTTTTGCTCACAGCTCAGGGGAGGCGTCACCGAGTTGTTGGACGGTTTTAGATGGTCCTTCACCAGGCAGGTATCTCCCTCCTTGTAAGGGGTTATCAGAGCTTGAGGTGTCTGTTGCCATATCTTTATACTCCTACATTAGTCTTTTTGTTTTTTTCATTTAAAATATCCTTGCAGCAAGTACTTTGTGACAGGCACTGTCGAGTCCCTTTGGACGTAGCTGTGGAGAAGAGGGTTGCTCTTCTTCTTGGATCTCGCCGTCAAGGGGAGTTTGGGATCCTATCTTCCAGGCCAGACTCCCCAAGAGCTTTCAGCTCTGTCTGTTCTCCACCCTCTTCCCCAGCCACCACCTTAGGAGCTGCCCAGACATAATGTCTGGTTTCAAACCCAAATTCTTCCCATCCTGTCTGGTCTCAACACACTTAAGCAGATACCTCCTACACACAGCCTCAAATATGACAGTTCTAATCAGGCCAAATTTGCCATTTGCCAAGTGGCAGAACTAGACTGCTTTGATTAGTTTTATAGATTATTCATTTTAGTTTGATGAAGAATTCAACTACCAATCTGTCGTAAGTTTCAAACCAAACCAAAGCTTATTTTCACTTATTCACTTATTGGACCTTGGAAAAAAAGACATTGTCCTTTTCTTTAAGAAAAAAAAATCCTTGAAAATTAGTCAAATTTTAGCTAACAGGTGAATAACTTTCCCCCTAGAATATATTAATTTTTAAATAAATTTTAAAACATTTAAAAAATGAGTATAGAACTTCAACAGCTGAAGCTTTTAACTGTTTGAGAAGCTTAGTGAATCTAAGTTCATCACTAAACATTTTACCACTTTTCTAAGTTTTCCACAGAGAGCACAATTCAAGAATAAAATGTGTAACTTCTGCTTCAGCATTATGTCAGAGGCCATTACTCTCAAAGACCTTTGTACTTTAAACCTAGACTGAGGACAAATAAGGAAAAACATATAACCACAGTTTGCAAGTTCTCTAAAAAGAAACAATTCTCAAATTTAAATTTTCCACAAAAGAATATCAGTTTATATGAGATGACTATCAGAAATCACCAATATTCAAAAGAAAAAAAAAGAAATTTTAGAATTAGAATCCAAATATAAATTTAGTATATACTATATAAATAATGTTTAAGAGACAACAAAGTGAGCATGCAATAAGAGGGGATTAAAAATGATTGAGCACATATTTAAAAGAAATTTTAAAGTAACGTTTAGAAACGATAATAGAAATTGAAATTCAATGGATACAATTTTGAGCCCTGAGCCCAACATTGTAGCTTATATTGAATGAAACCTACCAAAATTAACTTTAAAAGTTGTAAACACATATAAGCAATCCTTTGAAGGCCTTGGAGAGCCAGCAGAAGTGGTTTGCAGCAGCTGGAATCCCTAGAAAGGGATACACACAGGGGACTCGAGTCACCTCAGAAGTCTCCCGTGGGCATCTTCCAACTCGTGGCCAGGGCAACAAGGGCCCGAGAAGAAGGCAGGGGTCTCACAGGCTGAGACACACATGGGGTCCACGAAGCCAGAGGCACTGGGTTTGAGGAGAGAGGATCGGCACAGAGGGTGACCCTAAGTCTGCATTCACCTTTCCCTCACATGGCTGGGCACGTGGCTGGGCAACCTTGGGCTGTGAGTGTGCAGAGCAGGCCTGAAGAAGTGCAGGAAGCAGCACCCATCCTCGGGGTCAAAGCTAAGGGCCAGGTGCTCCATGGGGTCCACCAGGGGCTGTAAACTGGAGGTCAGGAAAAGTAGAAGCAGTGCTGTTGGCACCCCTCCCCTGCCCATGGCCCAGAAACACCACCAGGCTTTGGAGGGTGACCTCCATCCAGGGGGCAAGGTGCTGATGTGAAGCTGGGGCTAGCACATCCACCCGGCCCCCGCAAAGGGCAGTGTAAGTGAAGGGCACCTGGGCTCAAGCTCCTTTGGGTCCATGGCACATCTCCCTGGGCATAGAGCCTGGGTTAGGAGAGGCCCGTTTCTCCAGCAATAGTCCGGAGCTACGCTGACAGAAGCGCTGAATTCTCTCCCTCACAAGAGAGGACCTTTTTGATCTTTCCTGCACTCCTTTCTGCCAGATGAGTCCGTTGTCACCTCCTCTCTCTCCCTGATTTATTCTTCCTCTGTACGTCAATCCCTCTGTTTATTTCCAATACTCTACTTATTCCATGGTGTTGTAATTTGTCATTGGTGCCATGCTTTTTTTTGTTTCCAGGCAGCAGGAAACCTAAAAACCCAATTCAAGCACCCACAAAAAGAAATCGTCTTGGCTGGTGTCACTGGAACAGTCAGGGATAGAACTGGCCTCAGTGTCACTGGATCACGTCTGGCTATGATTCTCTTCACTCTTTTGGCTGTGCCCTTGTCAATGGCTGACTTCCTCAGGCTGATCCCCAGGTGGGTGGCTTCCTGAAGCCACAGACTCTACGTGACCCCTCTTTCACCTCTAGGAGAAAAAAAAAAATTATAAGCATCTCACAGCCACCAAACAAGATTTCTGAGCTTCGTGCAGAAGCCAATCCCTATAGATGAAAGAGTGTCATATAAGTTTACACTTTGGTTACCCGCTCACTGCTGAACCAATAACTATAGTAAATGACTTTGAATTATCCCTGGAGCTGCGTGTGATATGAATCCCATACAAATCCTTAACCTCCTGACTGCTACACGGTGGGAAACACTTAGAATGGTGTTGGGTAGACGAATAAAGCATCGTTATAATCACAGTAGGTTTCTTTTCTACTGTCCCCATAAAACCATAAGAACCTGTAAGAAAGGGAGAGTCCTGACATACCTCTGTGCCTTCAGATACTACTCGTGGATGACATACGATCAGGATTCTACAGATTCAGATTCATTCACCTGAATAAATGGGCAAATAAAATAATAGTTGATTCTCCTCAAAAATATATTTGTCAACCATTCCTGTAATTCTTTTTTTTTTTTAAGTCTAGTCTTTTGAATTTATTTTATTTTTGGCTGCATTGGGTCTTCGTTGCCGCGTACATGCTTTCTCCAGTTGTGGCGAGAGGGGGCTACTCTTCCTTGCGGTGCGCGGGCTTCTCATTGCAGTGGCTTCCCTTGTTGTGGAGCACAGGCTCTAGGCGTGTGGGCTCCAGTAGTTGTGGCACGTGGGCTCAGTAGTTGTGGCTCGTGGGCTCTAGAGCACAGGCTCAGTAGTTGTGCGCACGGGCTTAGTTGCTCCGCGGCATGTTGGATCTTCCCGAACCAGGGTTCAAACCCGTGTCTCCTGAATCGGCAGGCGGATTCTTAACCACTGTGCCACCAGGGAAGCCCCCATTCCTGTAATTCTTAAAGCATATTGTAGTTGCAATAATATCCGTACAACACCTCATTTTTCAACCCCACCCTGCATGGTTGTAAGATTTACCTATTGCTTTTTTGTGGTTCTTTCACTTGATTTCAACACATTACTGATTATATTTAGAGCTGCTATTAATACAGACTTCAATTGCTGTCCTGTTTTTCCCCTTGAGCAGTGAAGCAGTTGCCATGGAAACAGAATCCAATACCTCTCTCTAGAGCTTCACATCAATGCAATTTGATGAGAGGAACTCACACACCACCTCCTACCTCTATTTTGTAAGTCTGAAGATCTATTACCTCCAAAAGATGCAAGTCATCACAGGGGTGAGGCACCTTTGATGAAGTGTGGGTTTGACAGCTTGTCCAAAAAGATGTATCAGAGCTCTCATCTGGAAATAATTCCCTAATCAGACTTAGAGAAAGTTATTAACGCTTGAATTAACAAAAAAAAATTCCAAGTCACAAGGTAGATTTTATTTATAGGTCGGAAGAAGGATCATTTTAATTGACAGCATGCAATCAGCACAAAGTCACAGACCCATAACCACATTACCTGCTGATTATGTGGTGGAGGCATCATTCCCCCCAACTCCACCTACGCAAAAAGTGAGTTTTGAAATCTAATCTAGGTGGGCTGATGGGGGAGGGGAGTGTACGGCCCCAAGCCTCTCTGGGAGGGGCAGCTCCTCTCAGCCAAAGGCGAGGGCAATTCTCTGGAGGAAGCTGTAGTAGTTCTAAGCTTGAGCTCCTCTACTCTGAGCCGCTGGGGGAGGGCACATTGGCTACGAGAACTCTGTGGGGAACCAGCAGCCTCAGCTACTGAGTAGAAATGATTGATCACCAAGTCCTAAACTCTCAGCTGGAACAAATTTTCCAAGACCAAGTTTTGACCTTGTCAGAACTCCAGAATCTTTTACTTGGTACCTGGATGCGCTATGATGGAATTTTCTATCCTGTCCTGAGGTGTTTGCACAGTCTACCTCTGTGGGTGTATCTCTGAGGGTAACCTGGGTTAATCCAAGGATGTGGTCTGGAGAAAACCAGGATGAGGTGGATGCAGGGGACAAAGAGGCAGCAGGGGAAAGATCACAACACTAGAGCCTATTGTACCATCAGGGACATAAAGCATAGGGATCTAAGCAAAGCAAGTAGCCAGTGGACAAGCCACAGCCAAGTCATCATAGAGGTATTGACTCTTAGATACTGGCAGCTAACAGCAAGCTCATGGATGAGACACAAAGCCTAAAGGGTACATGTACAGACCAGAACAGGATCAATAGACAGAGATCAGTACCAGAAAAGGAGAAAAGGCAGAAGATGAGGCTGGTCTGTAAGAAAACAGACAGGATCCCATCCTGATTCTGTGGTGAAATCCCAGTAGATTTTGTTGCGGGATCTTTTCCTTAGTGCAATGATTTTATATTTGTTTTCTTTTTGATTATCTGCTTGCTTGGTTTATAATCCTGAACTTATCAAGATGAGACCTTAAAGATGACACAGTGTATTTGTTCTTGGTCTATGTTTTCTCTGTCTCAAGGAAAAGGAAGATTATCCATGAGCTGGATCAAGACTGATTCTCCCAAGTGCCTTGGTTGCCACGGTTTTGTTCTTTGCTGTGTTACCCTTTGCCCTCATCCTAAACCCATCCCAGTGTTCCCAAGGAACATTCAATTCCCATCACTTTTCTAGGAGATGAAGAGGTCAATATTCTTAGTGGAGTGTATTCTACATACCACCAGATTTGGAAATATTTTTTGTCCAGAATTGCACAGGGTCCCCAGCTCTGATACTGCACAACAAAGCCAGACCACACTTGACCCATGTCTACCCAGGGCTCAGGGGCATTCAGGGTTGCCGGGTTCTCTGCAGGTACTAGTTGTGGCTGTTGTCTTTCCTTCTTCATACTAAGCCTGTTTCCAAGGGACTGGATAGAGATCATGCTCTTACTTGATCTGCTTTGGACAAAATTCCTGACCTGCTCCTACTCTACCTCTTACTTGCTTGCTCTGTACAACTTAAACCCCGCCCTTCACGCCTGCCCCCACTGCTTCACTCTGTCCATCTTCCTTCTCCCCTGTTCTTGTTTTAACAATCCTACTGTACTCCCTACTGCCCCTCCATTCTAGGATGGCTAGGACGGCCAGGCTAGATAGACTGAGAGGGTATCATGTCCCAGGAGAGCTCAGAGCAAGGCCAAGGCCATTGTAAAGACGCTGACTTTTACCCTAGGGAATTAGAGAGCCGTGGAGGGTTTTCAGTCGAGAAGTGGATGCGGTCTAAAAATGACTGAAAAGCATCACTCTGATTGTTGTTTCAGGAACAGATTGTGGTGGGGGGGTGGATCTGTAGACAATCAAAATAACTCTGATTGGGACGATGGAGCCCTGATACACAGTAGTCACAGGAGAGGTGGTAAGATGAGGTCAGATCCAGATGTATATTTTAAAAGGCAAGGTAAAAGGATTTCCTAGAGTTTCGAATCTAGGATATGAGAGAATGAACAGAGCAAGGCTGACTCCACAGGTTTTACTCTGAGCAATTTTTTAAAGACTCACATATTATTTCAGGGATTCACAACTATGCCAGACATTATTCTAAGCCCTTGGTCAATCACAGCTCATGTAATCCTCGGAACAACCCTATGATATAAATGTTATTAGCATCCCCATTTTATGGACAAGGAACTTGATGTACAGATCACTTAAATGACATGTGAATGTAATTGCCATTAGCTGAGAGGGATTGTCTAGGAGGTGAACACATTGGAGCAATATGAGGAGTTTGCTTTTCTACTTTTCAAGATCTAGAGAACACTAACTACCCATCTGTCTAGGCTCAGTCCACCTGTGCTTTCATGGTACACACGTCTTACCTGCAAGTGTTTTATTAGGTACTGCAGGTTGGCACCAGGGCTCCCACAGCTTGGTCTAACTCTGGAAATAGCGGTATGATGGGAAATGTTTCCCAGTCCCTTGGAGGGGAGAGTAGGATTTTCTGAGTATTTGCTCATTTCTGTGTAAATATTCAAATTCAATTTCAAACAATGTAATTTTATTGAATATGGAGTTTGAGAGAGATGTACACAGTCTCCCATCAGCTGCACCTTACCACTAACTGGAGCCTTTATGATAATTTTAAAGGGTTAGTGAATATCTGTCTACCTATCTATCTACCTATCTACCTAGTATTTGGGGCCCCTAAATGAGGAGGAGAATTTATGGTTGGAGACATGGCCAAAGTAGATGGGAAAAGTAATTTAGACTTGAACTAGAGGTTGAAGTATGGATGATAAAGCAAGAATAGACAGAATAAATCCAAGGATGTGGAATTATGAAGGGACTACATAACTATAGGAGAGCTCAGTGGTTGAAATAACTGATTTTGGGCTGATGGCACCAGGGTCCAGAGCAGAGATGACCAGGATGTAAGCATGAGGGGACTCCAAGGCAGGTCGGCCAATCAGGAGTCTCTGGAGTAGGTAAAGGAAGAAACTCAGTCAGTGTAGAGAAGAGGCATCACAGGACCCCGAGAGCAGGCAAGAGCAGACATACTCAAGCTTGGTGTTTGCCAAATGACCACTTCTACAAACTGTCTGCTTCTGAATCTCCAGGAGTTCATTTCAAAAAATATTTTTGATACAGTGAATCTGGGTTGAGTCAAGGAACTATGTGCTTCTTAAAAGCTTCCTAAGTCACTTATAGATAATATCAGGTTTGGAAACGTGTTAAGTACCAAAGACAGAAGGAGTCAGGATATCAAGGAATCCCAAGAGCCAATAAAAGTCACCTAATTATGAGATTAGAGTTTAGGGCCAGGACAGCAATGCCTGAAAGGAATAAGACCCAGATAACAAGATAACACAGTAGCCAAGTAGCAGGATACATAAGTAGGAGCTGATGCTGAGACCTGGACACCAGGACCATGTGAGGCATCCTCAGCAAGGGTTCACAAGGGTCCCAAATGTGTCACCAGGACTTTTTTAACTTCTTGGCAATGGGTCCAAGAGAAAAATGTATTCAGGGAATTGACATGATCATTTCACTTTCACAGTAGGATGGTGGGCAGAGTGCAAAGAAACAAGACTAGAAGAAAACTAACCAAGGGGAAAATCAAACAAAAGATGATGAAGGTGTGAACAATGGCTATGACCATAGGGATGGAAAAGTGAGGTTGGTTTTAGAGACATTTCAGAGTTAGAACTGCCATAGGATATCTGATTGGATATGGAGGGGGAGGGATAGGGAGAAATGGAGGATAATTCTCACATTTCTGGTTAAAGGGAGAGGAGGAATGGGGAGAAATGGAAGAGGATGCCCCCACCTCCAACTAGGGCAATCTGGTAAACAGCATGCTGCCGGGAGATAAGCACCTAAGAAGAAAAACAGAGATGAGATCAGGACTCTTGGTGGCGAATAAGAGAAAATAACTCAACTGGCTCAGACAAAAAATGGCTTTTCTTGTTGCATAGAATCAAAGAAAGGCTTGAACCAGCAACGATGTAGTGAACTGTGGTAGCTACTGTGCTGTCTTCGCAGAATGTATTTTCATAGCCTTTCTAATCACAGTCTCCAGGTTTCAAGTACAGCTACCTCTGACACACTCACAGACACAGGAGCAGTGGATGAGTGAGGACTGGCCAGTCAGAGTGCCCCACACTTTTGGCCAGAGTGACCAACTCAGAGGTGGTCATAAGACCTGAGCTTGCCAATCAGTCTCAATTCATGAGGCTTCTCAAGCAAAGCCCGCAGAGACTTTTCTCCTGAAGCTGTTGTCTTCGAGGTAATGTTTAGGCAGGATGAACAATTGGAGCAGCCTTCAACCCCCTTCCTCAGCAACCTAGAAAAGAGTCTAATTGCGTGAAGTTCAGTTGAGACCAACTCAAAAGCTGAGAGAAGAGGAGGTGAAAGATGGACAGTGTGAATTCCAGGCATAAGTAGAGGCCGGGGTAATGCAGTATTTCTTTGATCATATTAGCTATTTCAATATCCTTCCCAATCATATGAGGAAATTAATTCTTTTTTCTCCCTTTGGCTAGTTAGCAAAGGGTCTCTGGAATCTAAAGTATTAGGTTCTCCATGAATACCTGCTGAAAGGCCAGAGCTACAACAACTGGGTCTCAGGAAAAACTCTATTTGGGGACTGGATTGTCAGCAGAATCTTGTCCACCTTTCATCTGCACCTCTCTCTGGATGCTGGTGTCATTCTCTCCCACTACAGACTACTTTCATTTACATCATTGGCCATGTGGCCACCACACATCTCCCTAGGTTTATTCTTCATAGGTTCTGTCTCTATTTTTGAACTTGGTTCTATCTCTGTATTTGAATTTGAACCTGCAGAGAGTAAAAGGCAGGCGGTTTTACTCTCTGCCTTTTACTCTCTTTACTTCCAAGTTCAAAATTTTTAAGAGAGGATTCTGATTGACTTGCTTCGTGTCATGTCATAGATCAAGCAATCACCGCAAGGATATTGCAATCCTATAGCTGGCTTAGGTTGGGCCAGGATGACATCCCTGAGCCAATCAAATGAGGCCAGCAGAGCAGACTCACGTAAGAAAACAGCCATGCTCGTGGAAACCACAAAATTAAAAGAGGGAGAGGAATAATTCCAAGAAGAGCAGTACAATTCCTGGAAGAAGGGCAAACATAGCCATAGGTGTCCCTTACTGAAAGGATAATGTTTTAAATATGTTGACTCTGAAGACCCATGGAGGGTGAGAAGGAGGTATGGATGGTCAACATTATTACTCAGGTCTGTAAGAGACAATTTATGTATGTAATTGATTCTGATGAAACAGGTCGTCTCAGACTAAACTTCAAAGTTAAACTGTAAACTGGGTGTAATTTTACCCCAAGGTTACCTAGAACTCTAGTTTTCAAAACAATTTTGCTCACTCTCAAATGGTTATGGGCTTTAGTAGAGTGGACATTGTATAGTAAGAGAGAAGAAACGGGTGTGAGTCACAAAGGGGCAAGACCTCATGAGCAAAAAATCCTGATCTGTGTTTCTCCCCTCTTGGGCAGGAGACAAGATCATGAGCTAGCAGACCCTCGGGACCCCAAGGTTTTTGGTCTGAGCAATAGAAAAATGAGGTTGCCCTTGACAGAGGAGAGGAAGATTATGAGCAAGGCAGGGGTGGGTAAGTTTGAGTTTTCTCTCAAGACGTTTATGTGGAGAGGTCAAGGAAGCTCTTAGAAACATAGGACTGGGTTTCAGAAGAGCAATCTGGATAGTCTCATAGTTCTGATTGAATTATTTGGTTTTTGTGTGATTTCCTCTGTTTTTAATATTTGACTTTGGGGAGTGGATTTCATGATTTCAACTTATACATTCTATTTAAATTTTGGTGAATGCCCCTTTTTTGTCATTTTTTTTTTGAAGTGTAGTTGATTAACATCGTTGTGTTAGTTTCAGGTGTACAGCACAGCGATTCAGTTATATATACATTTATACCTATTCTTTTCAGACTTTTTTCCCATATAGGTTATTACACAATACTGAGTATAGTTCCCTGTGCTATCCAGTGGGTCTGATATCAAGACTCCAGGAATAAATAAGGAACCATCCAAGCAGATTGATGAAGCCTTCAGAGTATGCGAGGAAAAACAGGAGGATGTGATGTTCTGGAAGCCATGTCAGTGAAAAACATCAAAGAGAAGGGAAAATCACTGTGACAGATGCCGCTGAAGGGTCACGGAAATAACGACAAAGAATTAGCCATTGGACTTAGCAGTGTGGCTGACATTGGTGATTTTGACAGTTTCCATGAAGTGATGGGAGCGCAAGGCGAGAGTTCCGCGGGAGCCATGAACGCCAGCAGAGTAGACACAGATTAAGTGGGACGCTGTCCTGGAGACACAGGATTCCTACAGCACAGCACCTTCGGGCTCTGACTCAGCCAAGTTCATAACGCCTCGTAAGCCACACCCCTCCCCCACGCACAGGGACACCCCCTGAGGGAGATGAGCAGGGCTGGGAGGATACTGATAAACTGAGCGATGTTTGTGTTGTTTCTATTTCATTAAGAGAATCTGAGTGTTAAATAAAGCGTCTGCTTAAATGAGCAGATCACACTAAACCTTAAATAAAAGTTCATATTTTTCCTTCCTATCAGCCGGTGGGGAAAAGGACCAAATCAGCTACAGACAAAACTGAAAGAACTACATGTTATCCTCGTGTTGGATTTGTCACCTGTGTTGATAAGTTTTTGACCCTAATTGGATTAAAGTTTCATTATAATTTTTTTCAGCTTTATGGAGGTATAAATAGAATTGTGCATATTTAAAGTTTGCATTGTGATGAGTTGATACACATACGTTGTGAAATGATCACCACAATCAAGCTAATTAACACATCCATCACCTTCCATGGTTACCTTTTTGTGTGTGGTGAGAATGAATAAGATCTACTCTTTCAGCAAATTTCAAATATACTATATGTATATATATATATATATATATATATATATATATATATTTTTTTTTGGCAGTACACGGGACTCTCACTGCTCTGGCCTCTCCCGTTGCAGAGCACAGGCTCCGGACGCACAGGCTCAGCAGCCATGGCTCACGGGCCCAGCCGCTCCGTGGCATGTGGGATCCTCCCGGACCGGGGCATGAACCTGTGTCCCCTGCATCGGCAGGCGGACTCTCAACCACTGCGCCACCAGGGAAGCCCCCAGTCCTCATTCTTAACGTATGACCTTATTTTCTACTTCACAGATAATTAAGAAAAAATCAGAAGGGAATGTACATAAGCCTCCAGCACATCTTCCCAACCTCCTGCAGCTGCACCTGTATACTTGTCCCTGTGCATGACCTTCCTGTGCATCCAACAAGGACGCCTCCCTCTGCTCTGCACTAGGATCCCATCTGCTTGCACCCACACAAGGACATTGTTCCAGGAATTCTCTCCTTTCTTTTTCCTGGTGGTCCACCTTCATAACAGCCCTGGATGATCCTCAATGCCTGGTACCTGCACCGTGATGCAGTCCCCTCTCACACTGAGTCAGGGATGGACTGTATAACCAGCAGAATTCTGCAGAAGCCCCAGTGTGTGACTTCAGATGCCAGGTCATAAAAGACAATGACACCTCTGTCTTCTCGGAGTTCTCACTGTGGGGAAGCCACACCATGTCATGAGGACACTCAAGCAGTCCTCCGATGAGGCCCGTGAAGAGAAACTGAGGTCTCCCCCAAGCAGTGAGGGCCAACGTGCCTGGCCCATAAGCAAGCCTCCTCAGAGGTGGCACCTCCAGCCTGTCCACATCTTCAGATGCCTGGAACCATGGCCAGCATCTCCGTGCAGTTTTGGAGGAGACTCTGAGTGAGAACCCCACCCAAGATGCTCCCAAATTCCTGACCCACAGAAACTGTGAGAGAGGACAGATATCGAGTGTCCCCCAAGGCATTGCATTTGGGATAATTTGTTACATGGCAATAGATAACTAATACATCTCCTGTGATCACAGGACTTGAGCTGCTCCCCATCTTTCCCAGAGGAAAAGCCAGAGTCCCCTGCAGGCCTTACGGGGCCCCTCCCATCCTGTTCACCCCATTCTCACCACCCCAGCTCCACCCACGGTGACCTCCTTCCCTTCCTCAGAGCCCTGAGATGGGCCTCAGGGCTTCTGTCCTCACTCTTCCCTTTCCCCTCCCCCCCCCAGCCATCCCTCAATGTCTCCCTCTCTGGGAGGACTTCCCTGATGACCCTTCCAGAAACCCAGCTCCCCACATACACCCACACCCACGTCCACACACATTTGTCTTTCTCCCTCCTTTATTTTTTCCTTAATACATATTACTGTTTAATAGACCACATGTACTGTTTATGATCTGGCTGCCCTCATAGCTGAGAGCTGAGCTGGTATAGGGATTGCCGTCTGTCCCCAGTGTCTGTAACACTGTCCAGTTTACTGTACATCCTCCATAAAGATGTCTTGGATGAATGCATGAATGTTAAGGATGCAAGGATGCAAAATTAATAGTACCTTAAAAATGCTTGACATAGGCCTTTGTGATCCGACTCCACTTTATAAACCTGCCTCTAAAATTTACCACTAGTTTATATAGCAAATATATGGGTCCTTAGAATCTGCACCTTTTGTTTCATCTTAATTTTCTTCTAAGTTCTCTGTTTTTTAACTTTTATTCCTATTATTATGTCCTCATTCTACACTGCTTCAAAGACTTCATGAAATTAATATAAATAAATGAAATTTAGTAAGTAAATAGTGTTAGTGCTCTCCTAAACTCAGAATAGGTGATTAAAACTATCAATGGTTCAGTACATTAGAGAATTGTAAACTTTTTAAGGAATAAAGATCTAATTTTTTGTGAACCCTATTTTTAAAAGTCAGCAAAAGGTAATAGTTTTATTTTTCATTGAGGTAAACTTTATTGTGAAATAGTTTACATGAAAAATAAACTTTGGATCAGGACAGGAACATTTATTTTTAACATTTTGCCTCATCATTTCTCAGTATCACAGTGTAGTTTTTCTAATGTCAGGTTATTCTTGGAAATTTTCATTTGCTTTCTGGATATAATAAAACTCTTCTTGAAAATTATTTGTGATAAACTGATTCTTTCTTTTCCAAAGAACCCAGGGAGAGTTCTTTTAAAGACTACAGTGGGTGATTACACTATCTAGTGAATAAGCAGGTTTTTTTCTGCCTTCACACAATTCATAATTTCTCATTACATATAGAATCCTCAAATTTGGGAGCAGGAGAGCACACCCAGTAAGATTCTATATGATCATTTAGCAACTACTGGAGAGAGGGAGAGTAGCCTAGATTTTGGAAAGCCCTTACAGCCATACTCACCCCAAAGAGTCATAAAATGATAAACATCTGTTCAATGATCAAAATGGGAAATAATTGGTTTTGATTCTAAAGGAAAGAATAAAATAATACTTCTCAGGATATGTTTCACTTTGTAAGTACTTCTCTTATTTAGTGAATGGTTGAAAAATACAATCAAATGAAAAAATTATATATAGGTATATACCTTATCATATTTATGTGATTGATATATTTACCTGGCTGAGGAAATAGTGTAATTGCCATAAAATAGTCACAGACTTAACACTTTTGTAGATTTTTTTTAATTTACTTTTGTATTGAAGTATAGCTGATTTACAATGTTTCAGGTATACAGAACAGTGATTCAGTTATATATATATATATATACACATATCTGTATATATTCTTTTTCAGCTTCTTTTCCATTATAGGGTATTACATGATACTTAATATATTTCCTTGTGTTATACAGAAGGTCCTTGTCATTTATCTATTTTATATATAGTAGTGTGTATCTGTTAATCCCAAACTCCTAATTTATCCCTCCCCGCTCCAACTTTATTTATTAGAACAGCTCTAGATTTACAGAAGAATTAAGCAGACAGGACAGAGTTCCCATATACCCTGTCTCTCCTCTCTCACAGTTCCCCTGTTAATAATATCTTGCATTAGTGTGGTACCTTTGATACAATGGATGAACCAATACTGAAACATTTTTATAAGCTAAAGTCTGTAGTTTAGAGTTCACTCTTTAGGTTAGTTCTATGGGTTCTGACAAATGTATAATGTCAAGTACCCACCATTACATTATCATACAGATAGTTTCACTGCCCTTAATTCCCTGTACTTCACACCTTCATTCCTCCCCTGCCCCGCTTGAACTTCTCACAACTACCGATCTTTCTACTGTCTTCATAGTTTTGTTTTGCCCAGAATGTCATGTAGTTGTAATCATACAGTATGGAGACTTTTCAGATTGGCTTCTTTGACTTAGAAAGATGCATTTAAAGTTCCTTCATGTCTTTTTGTGGTTTGATTCTTTCTTTTATTGGTAAATAATATTCCACTGTATGGATGTATTACAGTTTGCTTATCCACTCACCTATTGAGGGACGTCTTGGTTGCTTACAGTTTTTAGCAATTATGAATAAAGCTGCTAGAAACATTTGTGTAGACATAAGTTTCCCTTCATTTTTTGTAAATACTTGGAAGGATGATTGCTGGATTATATGGTAAGACTATGTTTATCTTTGTAAGAAACCACCTAACTGTCTTCCAAAGTAACCACACAATTTTGCAATCCCACCTGCAATGAAAGATAGTTCCTATTGTTCCAAGGTGTCTCCATAATTTGGAATTGTCAGATTTTTGAACTGGAGCCATTCTAGTAGGTTTTGAAGTGTGATTTAATTTGCAAATGTTTTAACTTGTAATTGCCTAGTGATGTGATGTTGAGACTCCTTTCATATGATTATTGGCCATTTTTAAAACTTTTATGAGCTACCTGTTCAGATCTTGAGTCCACTTTTTAAGCTGTGTATTTGGTTTTCTTACTGTTGAATTTTAAGAGTCCTTTGTATGTTTTTGGATACGAGTCCTTTATCTGATATGTATTTTACAAATGTTTTCTCCTATATCAGGGTTGTCTTTTCATTCTCTTAATGTCTTTCTCAGATAAGTTTTTAATTTTAGTAAGTTCAATTAATCAATTGTTTCTTTCATTCATTGTGCATTTAGTGTTGTGTATTAGAGCTCATCACCAGATCCAAAGTCATTTAGATTTTCTCCTATCCTATCTTTTACAAGTTTTAAAGTTTCGTATTTTACATTTAAGTGTATGATATGTGTTAAAATTTTGTGAAAAGTGTAAGGTCTGCATCTAGCTTAGTTTGTTTTGCACATGGATGTCTAGTTATTCCAGCACTATTGTTAAAATACTGTCCTTTCTCCATTAAATTGCCTTCGTTTCTTTATCAAAAAGCAGTTGACTATATACATGCGGGTCTATTTGGGGCTCTCCATTCTGTTCCATGGATATATGTGTGTATTCTTTCACCAATACCACATTGTCTTGATTATTGTACTTTCCAGTAAGCCTTCAAGTTGGGTAGTGTTTCTCTTTATTGTTCTTCAGTATTGTGTTGGTAATTCTGGGTCTTTTGCCTTTTTGAATAAACTTTAGAATCAGTTCATCAATATTCACAAATTAAGTTTCTAGGATTTCGATTGGGATTTCATTCAATCTACAGATCAAGTTGAGGAGAAGTGACATCTTAACCATACTTTCTTCTATCCATGAACTTGGAATGTTTCTCCGTTTATTTAGTTCTTTGATTTTGCTCAAAATAATTTTGTAGTTTTCCTCACATGGATCTTTTACAAATTTCGTTAGATTTATACTAAATATTTTACTTTTTTAGTGCTAATGCAAACAGTATTTTGCTTTTAACTTCAAGTTTTACTGTCCTTTGTTGGTATATAGAAAACAATTGACTTATATCTATTAACCTTGAATCTTGCAACCTTGCTATAATTGCTTACTAGTTCCAGGAGTTCTTTCTGACAATTCTTTGGGATTTTCTATATATACAGTCAAATCATTTGAGAACAAAAACAGTTTTATTATTTCCTTCCCAATCTCTGTAACTTTTACTTCTTTTCCTTGTCTAATTGTTTTAGCTAGGACTTCTAGTACAGTACTGAAAAGCAGCTGTGAGAGGGGCTATCTTTATCTTATTCCTGATCTCAGTGGGAAAGCTTTTAGTCTCTCACCATTAAGTATGATGTTAACTCTGAGTTTTTAATAGGTGTTCTTTATCAGACTGAGGAAGTTCCCCTTCCTCAATTTCTAGTTTACTGAGCATTTTTATTCTAAGTGTGTATTGGGTTTTGTCAAATGTGTTTTCTATATCTATTGATATGATCATGTGATTTTTCTTTTTTAGCTTGTTGATATGGTGGATTATATTAATTGACTTTTGAATGTTGAACGAGGCTTGCATACCTGGGATAAATCTCAGTTGGTCATTGGGTATAATTCTTTTTATATATTGTTGACCTCTATTCGCTAATATTTTGTTGTGGGTTTTTGTATGTATATTTGTGAGAGATATTGGTCTGTAGTTTTCTTGTAATGTCTTTATCTGGTTTTATTATTAGGATAGTGCTGGCCTCATAGAATGAGTTAAGAAGTGGGTTTTTTTGTTTCTTTTTTCTGCAAGAGTGTAGATAATTGGTATACATTTCTTTCCTAAATGTCGGTAGAATTCACTTGTGAACTTATCTGGGCCTGGTGCTTTCTGTTTTGAAAGCTTGTTAATTATTGATTCAATTTATTTAATATAAGCCTATGCAGACTGTGTGCTCCTCTTTAGATGAGTTTTGTCACATTGTGTCTTTTTAAGGATTGGTCCAGTTCATCTAATTTATCAAGTGTGTGAGCATAGCGCTGTTCATAATATTCCTTTATTACCCTTTCAACATCTGTGGGATAAGTAGTGATGGCCTCGCTTTCATTTCTAATAATAGTAATTTGTATCTTTTTTCTTCAGTTAGCCTAGCTGGAGATTTAGACATTTTATTGCTCTTTTCAAATAAACAGATGTTTGCTTTATTTTCTCTATTGTTCTGCTGTTTTGAATTTCATTGATTTCTACTTTTTTTCTTTCTTCTACTTACTTTGCATTTAATTGGCTCTTCTGTTTCTAGTCTCCTACTATGGGAAAAGAGATTACTGGTTTTAGATCTTTCTTTTCTAGTATATGTAGTAAATGCTATAAATTTCCTTCTGTTCACTGCTTTCACTGCTTCCCATAAGCTTGATAAGCAGTATTTTCATTTTAGCTCAATATAAATTTTATTTTGAAAACTGTTCTTTGATGCCTTAGTTTTTTAGAGGCATGTTGTGTAGTTTCCAATATTTGGGGATTTTCCAGCTAGATATCTTTCTGTTATTTATTTCTAGTTTAATTTCATTGTGGTCTGAGAGCAGGCTTTGTGTGACACATATTCTTTTAAATGTGTTAAGATGTGTTGTACAGCCTAGAATGTAGCCTATCCTGGTTAACATTTTATTTGAGCTTACTGAGCTTCTATGTGAGGTTAGTGTTTTATGTGTTGTCTCTTGTGATTGGATGAAGTACACAACTGTCTTTTAGATCCAGATGATAATGGCGTTATTCAATTCAACTATATCCTCACTGATTTCATGCCTGCTGGATCTGTCCATTACCAATAGAGGGGTGCTGAAACTGCAAGTGTAATAGTGCATTTATGTCTCTTTCTCCCTGCAGTTTTATCTGGTTTTGCCGCATGTACTTTGATGTTCGGTTGTGAGGTTCAGACACAGGATTGTCGTGTCTTCTTGGTGAGTTGACCCTTTATCATTATGTATCCCTGAAAATTTCCTTGTTCTGAGGTCTGCTTTGTCTGAAATTAAAATGGCCATTCCAGCTTTCTTCTAATTAGTGTTAGCACTGTGTATCTTTCTCCGTTTTTAATCTGTGTCTTTATAATTAAAGTGGGTTTCTTGTAAACAACATGTAATTGGGTCCTATATTTTATTCACTCTGTTAGTCTTTATCTTCTAATTGGTGTATTTAGACAATTCACATTTAAAATGATTATTGATAGAGGTGGATTAATATGTACCATATACTTTTTTCTATTTGTTGCCCTTCTGCTTTGTTTTCTTTTTTGTCTTCCTTCCCTTTTTCTGGTTTTAATCAGGGATTTATATGATTCTATTTTCTCTCCTCTCTTAGCATATTAATTATACTTTTTAAAAGATTTTAAGGGTTGCCCTAGAATATGCAGTAAACATTTATAACTATTCTAAATCCACTTTCAAATAACACTATACCTCTTCACAGGTAATGCATGTTCTTTATAATAAACTATTCCCAGTTCCTCCCTCCTGTCCCTTATAACATTGCTGTCATTCATTTCACTTACCCATAAGCTATAATCACCCAACTTATTGTTGCTATTATTATTTTGAAGTTATCTATTAGATGAATTAAGAATAAAAAATAAGGTCTTATTTTTACTTTCATTTATTCCTTTTCTCAAGTTCTTCCTTTCTTCATGTAGATCCAAGTTTCTGACTATATCATTTTTCTTCTCTATGAAAAACTTCTTTTAACATTTCTTCCAAGGCAGGTCTACTCATGAAAAATTTCCTTCAGTTTTTGTTGTCTGAGAAAGTCTATCTCCTCTCCACTTTCAAAGGATAATTACACTGGGGCTTCCCTGGTGGCGCAGTGATTGAGAGTCCGCCTGCCGATGCAGGGGACACAGGTTCGTGCCCCGGTCCGGGAAGATCTCACATGCCGCAGAGCGGCTAGGCCCGTGACCCATGGCCACTGAGCCTGTGCGTCTGGAGCCTGTGCTCCGCAACAGGAGAGGCCACAACAGTGAGAGGCCCACGTACTGCAAAAAAAAAAAAGAAAAAAAAATGGATAATAACACTGGATACAGAATTCTACATTGGTGGATTTTTCTTTCAGCACTATAAATACTTCATTCCACTCTTCTTGGTTGCATGGTTTCTAAAGAAAGAAGTCTGATGTAATTCTATTCTTGCTTTGCCATAGGTAAGGTATATTTTTTCTTCCAGCTTCTTTCAATATTTTTTTTGTCTGATATTCTACAACTTGAATATGATACACCTACATGTAGATATTTTTGTATTTATCCTGTTTGGTGTTTTCTGAGCTTCTTGAGTCTCCAGTTTGGTATCTGCCATCAATTCTGGAAAATTCTCAGCCACTATTACTTCAAATAATTCTCCTTCCTCTCTTTACTGTCTGGTATTCCCATTACTTATATTTTACACTTTTTTGTAATTTTTTCATAGTTCTCGAATATTGTTCCTTTTTCAAAAAAAAAATCTTTTTTCTCTTTACACTTAAATTTGAGATGTTTCTATTGACATATCTTCAAGCTCATGTGTGTGAGTTTGTATTGTTTTTGTTTTCCAGCAGCTTCTTCTGATTCTTAGAGTTTTCATCTCTCTGCTTATATTACACATCTGTTCTTGCAAGTTATAAACTTTCTGGGGTAGAGCTCTTATCATGTTAATTATTTTAAGTACTTTAAATTCCCAGTCTGATCATTCCAAAACCTCTACCATATCAGAGTCTGGTTCTGATGCTTGCTTTACCTCTTCAGACTGTGTTTTTTCTTGCCTTTTAGCAAGCATTCTAATTCTTTACAAACCACACATGATGTATCAGATAATAGGAACTGAGGTAAGCAGGTCTTTAGTGTGAGGTTTTATGTTAACACGTTTGCTGTGTCAGAGGTTTCACTTTCCTTTAACATCCTTTTTTCTGTCTGCTCTCGTGTCTTTGGGTTTACTTAGAAACTTCTTTCTGAATGCTGTCTGTGTCCTGCAGCTCTCTCAGTTGTAATCCACTGTTACTGTACTGGAGAACTTTTAATAGATCATAAGGTATTGGGAAGGAGAGGCATTCTATAATCTTATGATTAAATCTTCCTTTTTATCCAGCAGGAATCCCCAGGCTATGACCTTCAAAATAGTTGTTCAGCTTTTTTCTTGTTATGATGACAAGCATGACAACTTCCAGCACCTTCAAATGTCCAAGTGGGAACCAGCAGTTCTTTTTTCTCTCATGTGAGACAGGTTAGAAGAGGCACAAGTTATCTAATTGTTCTCCCTGGAGGTCAGATGGAGCTCTAATATTGAAGTTTCCCTTGAGGGCTAGCCTTTGTTTCAGGAAAAGGAAGCTTTGGGTATATTTCAAAATGATTGCTTTTTCCCTCCCCTTGCCAGAGGCAAGAGAGAATTATTCTCTGATCTTCACAGGAGAGCCTTGTGGGCTCCTGAAGGTAAAACTCTTGAAAGTGTGTGTGCTCCCCTAAGGCTGGGTCCTGCTGCCCCAGAGTTTTCCATTCTCAATTAAGTCCACACTCAGTCTCCAGCTATTCACAGATTACTGCTTAAGTGTCCCCACCCATTACTGGCTCTTGTTCCTAGTCAGCTGGGATAGTCTGCATTCACCTATTTCTTCAGTTTTCAGGGAGATGATTTGTCCTGAATTCTCTGGTAGATGTAAGAATTGTTGATTTTCAGTTGGTTCAGCTTTTTTCTTGCTGTGATGGCAGCAGTGACAGTTTCCAAGATCTTCATACGTCAGAGTGGAAACCTGAAGTCCTAATAATAATATTTTATATCCATTATATCTTTGGACGACATGAAAGGGTGCCAATGAAAAATTAGTCGATCTAAGAAAGAAATGGAAAATTCTATTCAAGCCAGTTTTGAGGATTATAGCTCAGGAAGAGCATCTCAGAAAGCTCTAAGAACTATTGTGCCCATTAGAAGTCAAGGCATTTATGTAAGTTTCTTCAGACAGAGGGCTGTACGTCAAATGACATATTACTGGCAGTTTACATGATCCAGATCTAATCGGCATCGTGGTAGGTCATGTGATCCCCTACAAGACCAGGAAGGAATGTTGTCTTTTTATTTTTATTTTATTTTATTTATTTTTTTTTTTTGTGGTACGCGGGCCTCCCACTGTTGCGGCCTCTCCCGTTGTGGAGCACAGGCTCTGGACGCGCAGGCCCAGTGGCCACGGCTCATGGGCCCAGCCGCTCCACGGCACGTGGGATCCTCCTGGACCAGGGCACGAACCCGTGTCCCCTGCATCGGCAGGTGGACTCTCAACCACTGTGCCACCAGGGAAGCCCAGGAATGTTGTCTTTTAAGGAGTTGTCTTGTTAATGCTGGGAGAATGTTGCTCGTTGTGGTTGAGCAAGTATTCCTACAAATGGGGGCGGTCTGGCCGATGCATAATGCAGATACACAATGCATAGTGCTGGGAGAGAGGGGTCCAAAGGTCAGAGAAGGCTTTTTTATGTTTAAATTTTTCTTGTCTTGCCATTAAATACAAATTTTTATTTCACAAGTTACACAGATCTTATTATTGGCATTTAACCTACAAGAAAACTGAGGCTGAAGGAGATTAAATAACTTTCCCAAAGACAAAGGGCCAGTAGGTGAAGCTAACCCACATCTTCTAGACCCTGCCAAGACTCCTGCAACACAGACGTGTGTGTTCAGTCATTAATGCACCTGAAACAGTGTGAAAGGAAAACTTCCATGTAAGAGAGGATCGTCCACATTTCAGTTGACTCTGTGGCCTGATATAAAAAGCCCTACCCTGGGATATTCCAGAATAAATGTCCTCAAGCCTGACTCAGACCCCAGCTCCCATTTAGATTTTAGGGAATTCACAACAGTGGGAGTCTCAGTTTCTCAGTATGAATCTGGAGCAAGAACTAACCACATGATCATTCATTGAGGTCTCTTGCAATCACAAATGAAGCAGTGCTAGGTTGTATTTAGGCTCCATATTTTTGGAAGAGAGAGTTTGTATATGTGTGTATCTGTGGGTCTGTGGGTATGGATATGTGAAAGAGGAAGTTATTTCTTTACAATTTTTCTGAACTGCTAAATTAAGCTTCTCCCTTAAGTGAAAAGCCTTAGCTTCTTTAATTCTTTAAATGACATGACACTTTACCTTCTCACCTGCTTAAATACACTATAGCTTATGAATGTGAATAATATTTAAAGCAGGACTTCCTTCCAGGATTTCCTTTGCCTTTGGATTGTCCTTATGTTTTCTCGTGATAACTCCACAAACATTACCAACCACTGAAATGTCTCAGTGTGCAATGTCACTTCCTCATAGAGGCCTTCCTTGAACTCTTAGACAGGACAGAACCCAGCACTTCCTCTTTCTGAACCTATGTGTTCATATCTTTGTCCCTTGCTATTCTGGAATCTTCATGAGGGTGGACTCTGCATAAGTCACAGCTGCACCCCCAGGGCTGACAGTCTAGGATGGTACTATGCACTAGACCTTTCTGCAGGATAGAGATAGTCTATCATCTGCAAGTGATTGCTGAGCACTTGAAAAGTACAAGTGAACCACTGAATTTTTAATCCCAATTTAAATTTAAATAGCTATAAGCTGCTAGTGGCCACATATCAGACGGTAGAGGGCTAGAGCAATGTTTCTCAAAATCTAAATCAAGATGTCAAGATGTCAGGAATCTGCTTATTGATCCATTCTCCAGGTAACTCTTACCAGTAAAATGTCACAACTGCTGGTCTAGAATGGGATTCTCAATCTTGGCTTCACATTAGACTCACCTGGAGAAGGTTTTAAAAGAGGACAGTGTCCCAGCCACACCCCTAGAGATTCTATTTCAATTGGTCTGGTGTGGGGTTCAGGTATTAGTATTTAAAAAATGAAACAAGACAGAAACTCTCCCCTGGAGACTGTTACGGGCAGTCAGGCTTGAGCATCTAGAAGATCTGTTCTCGCACGACCCTCACAATAGACCAAATAAATATACAGATAAAAGGTCTAGGGGCGTTTATAAAGGATTAGTGATTACAAGTGAAATCTTGTGATGTCGCAAGAGATAATTAGTGACATTAGTGGTTCAGATGAATTTCTTGACGTTCCATGAAAAAAAAATTCAGCTTTAGATAATCTCTAATGACTGTGTGAAATTCCTTGTCCTTTTATCCATAAACGGTACAAATCATACCAAGCTCTGGGACATCTGGAGAGGGTGACACGCTGAGTTCCCTAAGCAATCATCTCTTAAAATACACAAAAGCCTCTTTAGTTTGCTGGTTGATTGACAGAGGGCCTGGTGACTTCACATGGAGTCACATGACCGTGCGCTGCCCAGCAGCTGGAAGAAGGTGTTTTCCAACCCGCCGCTCCGGGCAGGTCCCGGGTCGCCTTTGTTAAGCTTTTCCCCCCCTCCTCCCCCTGCCAGGTGCGTCGGTCACCGTCTCGGCGGTAAGGAACGGTGCCCGGACTAGTAAGGGAACGTGGGTGCCGGAGTCCCGCCCTCCCCTCCTGCAGGTGCACAGGTAAGGGTCCCGCAGTAAGTCCAGGCTGGCCGGGTGCCGGGCGCAGAGGGAATCAGGAGGGTGCAGGCTGGGCGCCGGCGCGGGGGAGGCGGCCGCGCGGCTGCAGAGCCCAAGGAATTTCAGCCCCGGCCCTGGGCGCGGCGAGGACCGCAACTCAAGGAAACCCGAGCAGCTTTGCAGGGGAGTGTCTGATCATTTTTCAAAACGTGCTCCTGATTGAAAAAAAAACCAAGGCTCAGAATAAGTAGATTCAAGCACTGCTAATTTTAGCCAAGACACCAGAGGAGCTTGCCAGAGGATTTGAGGAAATTAACATGAAACTAAAACCGAATCTTAGGTGAAGTGGAGCAAGCAATATTGAAATATTCAGCACGTACTAAATGCTAACTAAAAGGTCTCCATAGGGAGAGGTTTACAGAAAAAAGTCTAAATTACTACGAGAGATTTAAGGGAGAAGTACTATTCAATGAAACAAAAGTACCAGAACAAAAATAAATGAATATAGTTTAACAATATATCAGCATATACTTAAACATGTGAAAACTACTTTATTCTAAAGCATATTAAGTTAATTTAAATATTATTCAAAAGTAGTTTGAGCCTTGTTAACTCAACAGGTTTGCATTTTTAAAAACTGGGTCTAGTGTGTGCTAGAGTGATATTTTTTCCTTTCCACAGAACTTCATTGATTAAGGATGAGGTAGATTCTTCCTTAAAGATAGTAAACATTGCCAACCCACAATGAAATTAGATCACATGCTTTCTGAAATGTACCAGAGAGGCATGCAATAAACTTCATTTATCTGCAGGTAATAACTAAGTAACACTGGTTGAAGTTCACTCAGCAGTCAAAATACAGTGTATGCACTGTGATTAGCACACCAGATTATTCTTTCAAGGAAACCTGAGAGGTTTAGGGTTGTCAATATTCTACAGTAGGGACATCGTTTTGCTCATGTTGCTATTTTTTTAAGGGTAGGCATTCTCTTCACAATGTGCTTATAAAGGGTTTTTTTCGCTTAGCTGATTTTAGTTAAAATGGAAACAAAATAAGTTTCTTAGCTGGACTTAATCACGTGTCCTTAGTCCTGTGATATTCTTCCTGGATACCTCCTGCCCCTCTGACCTATTGCAGCTCTGGTATTTTAACAACAATCCACCAGCTTGACCCTTGAGCAAAACCCACGAAAGCCATTGAGGGAAGCCACAGGGCTGAAACTTTCTTTGCATCTAATAGTAAGACTATTATTATTTTTATTGAAGTAGTGTTACTGTGTCAGTGTTTAAATGTCTTAGCATCTCTTCCTCAACTACAGTCCCATGGAGGATATTGTCTTAACAGCATTTTGTTTTATTTTAAGAAAACACACAAAATTTTAAATAGATATCTTTTTTGCTAAAATTTATTCATCAATTTGAAGTTATTCTTGTTTTGGGTTAAACTATGTTTAATACTACCAAAGAAGATATATTGTAGATAGTGGTATATTTGATAATTCTCTGCAAAGAACACATAAGGAACAATACGTGAAAAAAAAATGAAACACCTTAAATGTAAAAATTTATCATTGTAAAATAAAATAATAAGGAAAGGTAATTTCAGATGTACTTTGTTCAGTACATATCCACAAGAGGTTATCACTATAATATTAAATTTGGGGGAATAAAACCACTGGATTGTTTTAAATTCCATTCCAGAAGATTTATACAGAGAAGTGAATGAATCAAAAGGTCAATGTGCACAATGATTTCAAAATGGTATTGGGGCATGACTCTGGTAACCTCCTGTGTTAAAAATGACTGTGTTATTTTTTTCTCATGTAGCTTGTACAATTAAAAAAGTGAATTATGTTCAATACCCTTTTCCAAATGTTATCTTATGAAAAATGTCTGGTTCTTAGCTATTTGGGTTTTGGTCCTTTAGGAAACTAGAACTTTTTAATAAGCATAGCAGTGTCGTCCAGTAGAATTTTCTACAATGATAGGCGTGTTCTACATATAATCTGCTCTGTCCAGTATGGTAGCTGCTGATTATATGTGGCTATTGAGCACTTGAAATGTAGTTAACTTAGCTAAGGAACTGAGTTTTTTTCTTTTACTAACTTTTAATGAAAATTTAGTTACGCATATGTGACCAGTGGCTACCGGATTGCACAAATATCTGACTAGCTGTTACCCTTTGTTCTGCTGGCTGGTTGATAGTATTGCACAAGACACAACTGCTGACCTTGTACTGTCTGGGAGTCCTGAAGGTATTTTTCAAGAGCCTTAATCTGGAAGGGATTTAAGAGATATGTTTTTTTCATTTCATTTTTAATGACATTTATTGCTTTGTTTTCACATTACGAGCAATACATGTTCACTGCAGACTACCAGAAACACATAAAAGCATAACGTAAAAATTTGCAATCTCCCATAATCCCCACCCTCCAGAGGTAACTATTTTAACATTTTGACACATTTCCTCCCAGTGTCTACCTATTTTTTTTTTCAATTGAGGTATAGTTGACCTACATCACTCTGTTATTTCCAGGTGCACAATACAGTGACTCGATATTTCTATGCATTACAAAAAGATCCTACAATAAGTCTAGTTACCATCTGTCACCATACAAAGTTATTACAATATAATTAACAATTTTCCCCATACTGTACATTTCATCTTTATGCCTGGGACTCATTTATTTTGTAACTGGAAGTTTGTTCCTCTTAACTCCCTCACCTATTTCACTCACCCCCCGACCCTGTTGCCCTCTGGTGACCACCTATTTGTTTCTGTATCTATGAGTCTGTTCTTTTTTATGTTTGTTCTTTTGTTTTGTTTTTCAGAGTCCATATATTAGTGAAATCGTATGGTATTTATTTTTCTCCATATGATTTATGTCACTTAGCATAATACCTTCTAGGTCCATCCATGTTTTCACAAATGGCAAGATTTCCTTATTTTTATGGCTGAGTAATATTCCATGTTGTGTGTGTGTGCATGCGTGTGTGTGTGTGTGTATGTATATATATATATATATATATATCACATCTTCTTTATCCATTCATCTGTTGCTGGGCACTTAGGATGCTTCCATATCTTGACTGTTGTAAATAATGCTGTAATGAATAGAGGTGTGCATATATCATTTTGAATCAGTGTTTTAGTTTTTCTTCAGAATGATACCAAGAAGTGGGTTTTCTGGATGGTATGGCAGTTCTATTTTTAGTTTTTTTGAGGAACCTCCATACTGTTCTCCATAGTGGCTGCACCAATTTACATTCGCACCAGTTTACATTCGCACCAACTGTGTAGGAGGGTTCCCTTTCTCCATACCCTCTCCAGCATTTGTGATTTGTAGACTTTTTGATGATGGCTATTCTGACAGGTGTGAGGTGATATATCATTGTGGTTTGATTTGCATTTCTCTGATGTTTAGTGCTGTTGAGAATCTTTTCATGTATCTGTTGGCCAAGGGTGTGTCTTCTTTGGAAAAATGTCTATTCATATCCTCTGCCCATTTTTTAATTAGGTTATTTGTTTTTTGATATTGAGTTTTATGAGTCCTTTGTATTTTTTGGATATTAACCTATTATGAGGTATATCATTTGCAAATATCTTCTCTGATTTAGTAGGCAGCCTTTTCATTTGATTGGTAGTTCCCATGCTGTGCAAAAGCTTTTTAGTTAGAGTAGTCCCGTTTGTTTTTGTTTTTTCACGATTTGTTTATTTATTTATCTATTTATTTTTGGCTGCGTTGGGTCTTCATTGCTGTGTGCGGGCTTTCTCTTGTTGCAGCGAACAGGGGCTACTCTTCATTGTGGTGTGCAGGCTTCTCAATGCGGTGGTTTCTCTTGTTATGGAGCACGGGCTCTAGGTGTGCGGGCTTCAGTAGTTGAGGCACATGGGCTCAGTAGTTGTGGCTTGCAGGCTCTAGAGCAGAGGCTCAGTAGTTGTGGTGCACAGGCTTAGCTGCTCAGCGGCATGTGGGATCTTCCCAGACCAGAGGTCGAACTCGTGTCCCCTGCGTTAGCAGGTGGATTCTTAACCACTGCACCACCAGGGAAGTCCCCCATTTGTTTTTTATTTTTGCTTTTGTTTCCCTTGTCTGGAGAGACAGGTTCCAAAAAATATTGCTAAGGCCAGTGTCAACGAGTGAACTGCCTATGTTTTCTTCTAGGAATTTTATGGTTTCAGGCCTCACATTTAAGTCCTTAATCCATTTTGAGTTTATTTTTGTACATGGTATGAGAAAGCAGTCCAGTTTGACTCTTTTTCATGTAGCTGTCCAGTTTACCCAACACCGTTTTATCAAAGAGGCTTTATTTCCCCATTGTATATTCTTGCTTCCTTTGTCATAGATTAATTGACCATATGTGTGTAGGTTTATTTCCAGGCTCTCTATTCTTTTCCATTGATCTATGTTTCTGTTTTTGTGCCAGTACCATATTGTTTTGATTACTGTAGCTTAGAAGTATTAAATCAGGGAGCATGATAACTCAAGCTTTTTTGTTCTTTCTCAAGATTGTTTTGTCTCTTTGGGGTCTTTTGAGTTTCCATACAAATTTTAGAATTATTTTTTCTAGTTCTGTGAAAAATGCCATTGCTGTTTTGATGGGAATTGCAGGAAATCTATAGATTGCCTTGGGTAGCATGGTCATTTTAATGATATTAATTCTTTTGATCTATGAGCATGGTATATTTTTCCAGTTGTTTGTATCATCTTCAATTTCATCAGTGTCTTACAGTTTTTCAAGTTCAGGTCTTTTACCTCCTTGGTTAAATTTATTCCTAGATATTTTATTCTTTTTGACGCTATTTTAAATGGGGTTGTTTTATTAATTTCTCTCTCTGATAGTTCATTCTTAGTGTACAGAAACACAACAGATTTTGTATATTTATTTTGTATCCTGCAACTTCACTGAATTCATTTACTAGTTCTAATGATTTTTTGATTCATTTTTAGGATTTTCTATATGTAGTATCATGGTATCTGCAAACAGTGACAGTTTTACTTCTTTCTTTCCAATTTGGATTCCTCTTATTTCTTTTTTTGTCCACATTGCCATGGCTAAGACTTCCAATACTGTATTCAATAAGAGTGATGAGAGTGGACATCCTTGTCTTGTTCCTGATCTGAGAGGAAATGCTTTCAGCTTTTCACCATTGAGTATGATTTTTGCTGTGGGTTTGTCATATATTGCCTTTATTATGTTGAGGTAGGTTCCCTCTCTATCTACTTTGTTGAGAGTTTTTATCATAAATGGATATTAAACTTTCTCAGAAGTTTTTTCTTCATCTATTGAGATGATTGTATGGTTTTTATTATTCAATTTGTTATGTGGTGTATCACAGTGATTGATTTGCAGATATTGAAATATCCCTGCATCCCTGTAATAAATCCTACTTGATCAGGATATGTGATCCTTTTAATGTATTGTTGAATTCGGTTTGCTAATATTTTGTTGAGTATTTTTGTATCTATGTTCATCAGGGATGTTAGCCTCTAATTTTCTTTTTTTGTGGTGTCTTTGTCTGGTTTTGAAATCAAAGTGATGCTGACCTCATAGAAAGAGTACAGAGCATTCCTTGCTCTGCAATTTTTTGGAATAGTTTGAGAAAGATAAGCATTAATTCTTTTTAAATGTTTGGTAGAATTCACCTGTGAAGCCATCTGGTCCTGGATTTTTGTTTGTTGGCTTTTTTTTTAACTGAGTAAATTTCATTTTGATAATTGGTCTGTTCATATTTTCTATTTCTTTTTGATTCAATCTTGGGATATTGTACATTTCTAGAAATTTGTCTATTTCTTCTAACTTGTTTATTTTATTGGTATATAATTGCTTGTAGTAATATCTTATGAACCTTTGTATTTCTGTGGTGTCAGTTATAACTACTGTTTCATTTCTGATTAATTTATTTGGACCTTTTTTTTCTTGATGAATCTGACTGAAGGTTTATCAATTTTGTTTATCTTTTCAAAGAACAAGCTCTTAGTTTCAGTGATCAAAATCTTAGTTTGATTGTTTTTTTTTTTTTAGTCTCTGTTTCATTTATTTCTGCTCTTATATTTATGATTTCTTTCCTTATACTAACTTTGGGTTTTGTTTGTTTTTCTTTTTCTAGTTCCCTTAGGTTTAAGGTTAGGTTGTTTATTTGAGATTTTTCTTGTTTCCTGAGGTAAGTTTGTATTGCTATAAACTTCCCTTTTAGAACTGCTTTTGCTATATCCCATGGATTTTGGATCCGTGTGTTTTAATTTTCATTTGTCTCCAGGTATGTTTTAATTTCCTCTTAATTTCTTCAGTGACCTATTCGTTGTTTAGTAACATACTGTTTAACTTCCTGGTGTTAGTGTTTATTGCAGTTTTTTACTTGTGGTTGATTTCTGCAATCTCAGAGCATTGTGGTTTGAAAAGATACTTGATATGATTTCAGTTTTTTAAATTTAATGTGACTTATTTTGTGGCCCAGTATGTGATCTGCCCTGGAGAATGCTCCATTGCACACTTGAAAAGAATGTGTATTCTGCTGCTTTTGGATGGAATGTTCTATAAATCTCTCTCCATATATTTATCTATCTAAATCCATTTTACCTAATGTGTCATTTAAAGCTTGTGTTTCCTCATTGATTTTCTGTCTGGAAGATCTGTTGATTGATGTAAGTGGAGTGTTAAAAGTCCCTTCCCATGTATTTAGGTGCTCCTGTGTTAGATGCATATGTATTTACACCCAATATCTTCTTATTGTATTGATCCATTTATCAATGTGTAATGGCTGTCTTTGTCTCTTGGTACAGTCTTTATTTTAAAGCCTATTTTATCTGATTTGAGTATTGCTACTTCAGCTTTCTTTTGACCTCCATTTGCATAGAATTCCTTTTTCCATCTCCTCACATTCAGTCTGGGTGTGGCTTAAGATCAGAAGTGAGTCTTTAGTAGACAGCATATAGATGGGTCTTGTTTTTTTAATCCATTCAGCCACTCTGTGTTTTTTGATTGAAGCATTTATTCCATTTACATTTAAAGTAATTAATGATTAGGTATGTACTTATTACCATTTTAAAAATTGTTTGGGGATTGTTTTTCAGTTCTTTTTTGCTACTTTTTTTTTCTTTTGCTCTCTTCCCTTGTGATTTAATGACTACCTTTAGTATTATGTTTAAATTCCTTTCTATTTTTTTTTTGTGTGTGCATCTATTATAGATTTTTGGGTTTTGGTAACCATGAAATTTATATATAGCAACCCATATATATGTGTGTGTGTGTGATTTTTTTAAGTTGATGATCTCTCAAGTTTGAATACATTTGAATAACCCTGCATTTTAATCCCCACCAGATGTTTAATGTTTTTGACGTCATATCTTACATCATTTTGTCTTCTGTATCCCTTAACTACTTATGTTGATATAGATGATTTTACTACTTTTGTCTGTCAACCTTTCTATTAGCTTGGTAAGTTGTTGATCTACTACTTTACTGTATATTCATCTTTACCAGTGAGATTTTTCCTTTCATAATTTTCATATCTAGTTGTAGTCTTTTCTTTTCCACTCAGAGAATTCCCTTTCACCTTTCCTGTAACACTGATTTGGTGGTGCTGAACTCTTTAAGCTTTTGCTTGTCTGTAAAACTCTTTATCTCTCCTTCAGATCTGAACGATATCCTCAACAGGTAGAGTATTCTTGGTTGTAGGTTTTTTCCTTTAATCACTTTACATATATCATGCCACTCCCTTGTGGTCTGCAAAGTTTCTGCTGAAGTGGGAGTGCTCTTGTATGTAACTAGTTGCTTTTTCTTTGCTGCTTTTAATATTCTCTCTATCTTTAATTTTTGCCATTTTGTGGACCTCTTTGATTTTATCTTGTCTGGGACTTTCTTGCTTATTGCATCTGAATGTATGTTTCTTTCCTGAGATTATGGAATATTTCAGCTATTATTATTATTTTTAACTTATTTTTTACAGTAGGTCCTTGTTTGTTATCTATTTTAAAAACAGCAGTGTGTACATGTTAATCTCAAACTCTCAGTCTATCCCTCCCCACACCCACAATTCCCACCTGGTAACCATAAGTTCATTCTCTGAGTCTGTGAATCTGTTTCTGTTTTGTAAATAAGGTCATTTGTATCACTTTTTTTTTTTTAGATTCCACTTGTAAGTGATATCATATGATTTTTGTCTTTCTCTGTCTGACTTACTTCACTTAGTATGATAATCTCCAAGTCCATCCATGTTGCTGCAAATGGCATTATTTCATTCTTTTTAATGGCTGAGTAATTTTCCATTGTATATATGTACCACATCTTCTTTATCCATTCATCCATTGATGGACGTTTAGGTTGCTTCCATGTTCTGGCTATTGTAAACAGTGCTGCAGTGAACACTGGGGTGCATGTATCTTTTTGAATTATGGTTTTCCCTGGGTATATGCTGGGATTGCTGGATCATATGGTAGCTCTATCTTTAGTTTTTTAAGGAAACTCCATACTGTTCTCCATAGTGACTGCACCAATTTACATTCCCACCAACAATGCAGGAGAGTTCCCTTTTCTCCATACCCTCTCCAGCATTTATTGTTTGTAGATTTTTTTGATGGGGATTCTGACCAGTGTGAGGTGATACCTCATTGTAGTTTTGATTTGCATTTCTCAAATAATTAGTGATGTCAAGCATCTTTTCATGTGACTCTTAGCCACCTGTATGTCTTCTTTGGAGGAATGTCTATTTAGGTCTTCTGTCCATTTTTTGATTGGGTTGCTTGTTTTTTTTATATTGAGCCGCATGAGCTGCTTGTATATTTTTGAGATTAATCCTTTGTTAGTTGCTTCATTTGCAAATATTTTCTCCCATTTTGAGGGCTGCCCTTTTGTCTCATTTATGGTTTCCTTTGATGTGCAAAAGCTTTTAAGTTTAATTAGGTCCCATCTTTTTATTTTTGTTTTTATTTTCCTTACCCTATGAGGCAGGTCAAAAAGATCCTGCTGTGATTTATGTCAAAGAGTGTTCTGCTTATGTTTTCCTCTAAGAGTTTTATACTGTCTGGCCTTACGTTTAGGTCTTTAATCCATTTTTAGTTTATTTTCGTGTATGGTGTTATGGAGTGTTCTAATTTCATTCTTTGACATGTAGCTGTCCAGTTTTCCCAGCACCACCTATTGAAGAGACTATCTTTTCTCCATTGTATATTCTTGCCTCCTTTATCAAAGATAAGGTGATCATAGGTGCATGGGTTTATCTCTGGGCTTTCTATCCTGTTCCACTCTTCTATATTTCTGTTTTTGTGCCAGTACCATCCTGTCTTGATTACTGTAGCTTTGTAGTGTAGTCTGAAGTCAGGGAGCCTGATTTCTCCAGCTCTGTTTTTCTTTCTCAATATTGTTTTGGCTGTTTGGAGTCTTTTGTGTTTCCATATAAAGTAAAAATTTTTTTCTTCTAATTCTGTAAAAAATGCCATTGGTGATTTGATATGGATTGCATTGAATCTGTAGATTGTTTAGGGTAGCATAGTCATTTTCACAATATTCATTCTTCCAATCCAAGAAAACATGGTATATCTCTCAATTTGTTTGTGTCATCTTTGATTTCTTTCATCAGTATCTTATAGTTTGCTGAATATGGGTATTTTTGCCTCCTTAGGTAGTTTTTTTCCTAGGTATTTTATTCTTTTTACACGATAGTAAATGGGATTGTTTACTTAATTTTTCTTTGTTTTCTTTTGTTGTTAGTGTATAGCAATGCAAGAGATTTCTGTATATTAATTTTATATCCTGCAACTTTACCAGATTCGTTGATTAACTCTAATAGTTTTCTGGTGGCATCTTTAGGATTTTCTATGTATAGTATCATGTCATCTGCAAACAGTGGCAATTTTATTTCTTCCTTTGTGATTTGGATTCCTTTTATTTCTTTTTCTTCTCTGATTGCTGTGGCTAGCACTTCCAAAACTATGTTGAATTATAGTGGTGAGAGTGGGCACCCTTGTCTTGTTCCTGATCTTAGAGGAGATGCTTTCAGTTTTTCACCATTGAGAATGATATTGGCTGTGGGTTTGTCATATATGGTCTTTAGTATGTTGAGGTAGGTTCCCTCTATGCCCACTTTCTGGAGAGTTTTTATCATAATTGAGGGTTGAATTTTGTCAAAAGCTTTTTCTGCATCTTTTGATATGATCATATGGTTTTTATTCTTCAATTTTTTATTATGGTGTATCAGCTATTATTTTTTTAAATATGTTTTCTCACCCTTTTCTCTCCCTTCTCATTCCTATACCCCTTAATGTGAATGTTAGTATGTTTGATGTTGTCTCAGGGGTCTCTTAAGCTATCCTTATTTTTTTTTAATTCTTTTTTCTGTTTATCTTGGGTGACTTCCACTGTTTTTTCTTCCAGTTTGATGATCCCTTACTCTATATTATCTAATCTACTGTTATTTTTTTCTAGTGTATTTTTATTTCAGTTATTGTGTTCTGCACCTCTCTTTGGTTCTTCTTTGTATTTTCTAACTCATTGTTAAAATTCCCACTGTTTCATCCATTCTTTTCCCAAGTTTGTTGAGCATCTCTCTGATCATTACCTAAACTCTTTATTGGGTAAATTGCTTACCTTCACTTCACTTAGCATTTCTTGTGGATTTTTGCCTTGTTTTTTCATTTTGAAAATATTCCTTTGTCACCTCATTTTTCTGGTTCTTTGTTTTTGTTCTTCTCTGTATTAGATAGGCTGATTATATTTTCTGATCTTGGAGAAGTGGCCTTAAGTAGTAGACATCCTATTCATCCCAGCAGCACACTCCCCGCTGTTCACCAGAGATGTATTCTCTAGGGGTGCTTCTTACATGGGCTGTGTGAGCCATTTTGTTCTGTTAGGGCCAACTACTGTGGGTACACTGGTAGGTGTGGCTGGCCCTCAGCCCTGTTGATTGCCAGGCCCTGCCTAGTGCAGAGGCTGCTGGCCACTGATGGAAGGGGCCAAGTCCCAGGATGGCTGGCTATGGGGACCATGTTGTCCCAAGGCTGGTGCCCACTCACTGGTTACTGAGGCCATCTCTTGATGCAGCTGGCTGAAGTGCACCAGGGGGTCATGTGTCTAGTGCCAGCCCAGTGTGGAAACAGAGACTCCACTCTTAAAGAGAGAATGCAAAATCTCACATGCTGTACTAGTGGTCTAACACTAGCTCCATGACCCCTTAATGCAGAATCAAGTCCTGGGGTGGCTAGCTGCAAGCCAGGGAGTCTGAGAGCTAGTCTTGGCCTGCTGATAGGCAGGACCAGGTTCTGTGGATACTGGGGACTAGGGGGGTCTACCTATGGTTTCTTCTGGCTTGCTAGTGGGTTGGGCTAGTCTCTGCGTTGCTGGCTGCTTAGCCTTGGGCATCACTGATGACTTGGGCAGGACTGATGACAACTGGCCTTTTGGTGAGGCCAGATTCCAGTGCTAATAGGCTAGTGTGAGGACTTCAAAATGGTGCTTGCTAGCACCATGCCCTAGTGGCAGCATGAGCTCCTGAAAATGGCCGTTGCCAACATCTGTGACCCCAAGGTGAGAATTGCTTGCCTCCCGCCTCTCCAGGCAACTCTCCAAGATCAGCAAGAAGTCTGACCCAGGCTCCTTTCATATTACTGCCTTTGCCCTGGGTCTTGGAGTATGTGAGCTTTTGTGTGCACCCTCTAAGAGCAGAGGCTCTGTTTCCTACAGACCTCTGATTTTCCCAAATGCAAGTCTCACTGGCCTTCAAAGCTAGAAGTTCTGGGGACTCATCTTCTCTGTGCAGGATCCCCAGTCTGGGGAGCCCAATGTGGGGCTTAGACTCCTCACTTCTTGGGGAAATCTCTGCAATTGTGATTATCCTACTGTTTGTGGTCACCTACCAATGGGTGTCGGTCTCAACTCTACTGTGTCTTCACCCCTCCTCCCATCCCCTGTGGTTCCTTCTTTATACCTTTAGTTGTAGAAGATCTTCTCTGCTAGCCTTCAGGTCACTTTCATTGATAGTTTCTTTGTAAATAGTTGTGATTTTGGAAGGAGGGAGGCTCAGGGTCTTCCTTCTCCACCATCTTGGCCACCTTCAAGAGATTGTTAAAGAGATCTTTAGGGGCTTCCCTGGTGCCACAGTGGTTGAGAATCCGCCTGCCGATGCAGGGGACACGGGTTCGTGCCCCGGTCCAGGAAGATCCCACATGCCGCCGAGCGGCTGGGCCTGTGAGCCATGGCCGCTGAGCCTGTGTGTCTGGAGCCTGTGCTCCACAATGGGAGAGGCGACAACAGTGAGAGGCCCGCGAACCGCAAAGAAAAAAAAAAAGAGATCTTTAGGAGATTCTTCTATGTGTTCACTTTTTTAAAAAGTCACAAATAATTTCATGAACTATTTAAACTAATACACACCGAGGTGGTGCTACTGTTGAAGAAAAGTGCCTTTACCTCTAGGGGATCCTGAGTATGTAGCAACAATACAACTTAAATGTACCCTTAAGCTTGTGTTAAATAGTAGAACAGCTTGTGTTCAGAAGGCACTGATAGTTCTCAAAGTCTTCACCCGTGCTCTGTCATTTACTTGTCACAACAACCAATTGAACTGAACAGGATCCTGGTCCACAAATCTTCATTATACAGTCTACCCACACAGAAGAATTTCTTTACAATATCATACAAATTGTATCCAGGTCTTGGAAGAAGTTAGGTTTTCAAGCTCTGAAGACAAATTTTGCTTGGTTTTTTTTTGTTTGTTTTTAGGTCAGTGATCAAAAAATATTTGTTGACAAAATAAATGAAAAAATGAATGAATGAACATAGGGTGTGAATGTAATACATAATTCCATAATGTCCTAACTTTTTATCTGGAAGGACTCTTACCATACTTTTGAAAAACTCAATAAGTATCATGTATTGATCACAGTTTGCTCACAGATTCACAACTTTTTAATTGTTTCATTTTTATTCCTTTTATTTCAGAAGCTCTTGAAAAGTACATCAAGTTGAAAGTGAACCAGCTTGCTCTCGGGCAGGACCAGAGCCATGAACAATAATGGAACAGACCTCACCACTGGTTTCATATCCTCTATTGTAGCCATCGTTTTGTTTGGCTCAAACTTTGTACCACTTAAAAAATATGAGACTGGCGATGGTAGTTATGTTTCCTTCATTGTTAGTCTTAAATTAATTTTAAATGTGAAGTTCACTTTTTCGGTCTTTTTAAAATGATGGCTATAAAAATGAATTTTGCTGTACCTGAAGCCAAATGAATAGAGCTTAAAAAAATTCATTTGACAATGCCCATGCCATGTTATCTGACTGCTAGTCAGTATAGGATAACCTTAAGGTTGTGTTTCATCATAAAGCTAGGATGGGGAAAGTCTTTTAGCCATATCTGTTATGTTTAGAAAAGAAGGAAGTTAGCTCTACTGATAACACTTGTTTTGCACGCACAAATTGCCAACACAAATCATATAATAGAAAACAATTTGCACATAACACGAAAACTGTGTTTGCCTATGAGCAGTTTTGACTCTGACAAACATTAGGTGAACACAGAAAACTGCACCCAGATGAACAAAGATGCATAGTAATGCACAAAATATGCTCACACACACCCCTTCACACAACCACCAGGTCTGTTACACCACACCCATACACATCTGGTGTTCAAATCCTCATTCACCACCTTCCCAATAATTCGCAAGCTACAACACTTCTGACATCCATTTGCATAAGCCAACTTCAGATCTTTTTTAAGGTAAAGTTCCATATTTATTGCAGCATTTGTGAATGTCTTAACCACTTAACCAGTGTAAAACTGCACTACCATTTTTTTAGGCTCCTATCTTTTCTTAATAAGTTGTTGATGAAGTTTCTGAGTGTTGTGTCCTTAGCCCCATTTTCCCTCTAAGCTCTGCAGGTTTTATCACATGATTTTACACAGTACAGTGATGTTTAGGAACACACATGTCACATTATGGTAGAACTGACTGTAATGTGAATTATAGGGCAGGAGAAGCAGTAGTTGTTTTTATCTACCTGCCTTTCCTGTTAAAGCCAGGAGGAGAAATTGGGGATGTTATGGTGAAAGCCTGGTGGGAAGCATTGTGTTTTCACTCCAATTTATGTCTTTTTTTTTTTCAACTTTATCTCAGGCTTTTTTCTTATGTCTTTATACCACTAAGACAATAGAGTTACAAATCGTTTCCCTCCAGAGCCTGCCTTCTTCTTCCCTTTGGAGTTAGAACAGGAATGAAAAGTGCTTAAAAAATAACAAAAAACATACTAAGGGTTAGAGGACCTGACTTTTGGGTGTTCTACAAGAACCGTGTGATCCCAGACAAACCTTATCCACTCTTTTGTTCTCAGTTTCTCATTTGTAAAATGAAGTTCCCTTTCATCTCTGTGTTCTTACTTTTTTTGTCTTAGAGGTTAACAGCCTTTTTTTCTCTCCTCCACCATGAGACTGAATAGAAGTAGGCAAAATTTTCCAATAGAGTCAAAAGTGCTACAGAGGTCACTACTGGTAAGGCATACACATAACTACCTTAGTATTTTTTCCAATGTCAATGTTTTCTGTATCCTTTTAATCCCTAAACCCTCCTTCTAAGCCTCAGAAAAGTACAGATACACCTCATATCACCATGTGACCTTCAAGTAACTGGCAGATGGTAGCCCAGAGCATAGGAAGGGGAGTAGCCCTGACCTAGAAGGCTAATTCTCAGGTCTGGAATGTCTGACTCATTGCAGACACTCAACTCCAAGTGCATGAGACCTACATATGGCCACAAAGGACTTTATGTTTATCCCAAAATGGCGCATATGATCCCCAAAGGTTTAAATTACTATCATGCTATTGTGAAGTGCTTAATGCCATGTCTTTGGTGAGGAATGGCACTAAGTATAGCATCTGAATAAAAATATATAGTCTTGGTCTTGCCAACATTCTTTGGTAGAAAATTTTTGATCCCTGTTAAGCCGGAATGCACAGTGTAGAGCAAGCTTTGAAGTCAAGTTAAGTTTAAATTCCAGTTTTACAAACTGTGAGCTATTTGGACAAGTTGCTTCATCTCAGATTCATTTTCTGTCTTTGAATTAGGGTTAATTATGATGCATAGTAGTTACAAGAAATATAAGAAACATGTAAAGTGCCTGGCATATAGGCATGCAATAAATTGTAACCATTACTATAATAATTCATTGATATTCCTAAGCGCACTAATTTCCTTAGATCGGTTTGAACCAATGACACCAATTTTTTTTTTTCAGGAATGTTTCTCCAGTGGGTACTTTGTGCTGCCATATGGTTGGTTGCCTTGGTGGTCAACCTGATATTACATTGCCCTAAGTTTTGGCCTTTTGCAATGGTTGGGGGCTGCATTTGGGCAACAGGTAATATTTGATATAATTTATTCTTTAATCAATTTATGCTATGATCAAAATAAATCTGGTTCATAATAGAAGGAAACTAAATGAACAATTTAGTTTCTTTCATTTATATGCTTCAAAAATATTTTTGGTAGATTCCTGACTCTTTCCTTTTAATGATTTCTTTCTTAGTTCCTGGTAGATAATTGTGATAGTAAAATTATTACTATATATTATATATATAATTATATAAAATTATTATAGGAAAAATGTTTCACTTGCTATCTGTTCAAGCATAACTCATATATTAGTTTAAGTGCTCTGGTCTTTCTTTCTTTCTTTCCCATTATGTTTGTCAGAAAATATTTATTAAACAGTTGTTTCTACTACTATCATTTTTAGAACTTGTCCTTAAAAGTAGACAAACACAGACACATTATCATTTCAAAAGCACTGGCAGAAAAACAAAAGCAAACAAAAATCTTCCCTCTGTTGCCTTCTCACTGTTCCCTGAAGTTATATAACTAGAATTTACACCTTTGCTTGACCAATCAGGAATGTTTTTCTTCTATTAATATAAATACACCCCAGGAGAGTTTTCTTCTCTTTAACAAAGAGAAGCCCAAGTATCAAGGCTCTCTAGAGGCAATTTGATTAAAAGCAAATAAATTTTTAAACGTTAAAAATGTATTGAGTAACTACTTAATTTGAATCTCTACAGAATTAAGTGTTTTAGTGAAGATGATGAGTTGGAGGACAAAAGAGTTAACTTTTAAATTTCCACTACAGTTGTGATTATTATAGCTCACTTATACCTTAGTATGCTTATGATTGTCACGTCTAATGGGAGAGGGGAACAGAGAAAGCAACCATTCATCCTGCAGATCGGGGATGCTGTAGGTTACAGTAGCTGATTGGATGTGGGGAACAGAGGAAAGGGAGGACCCAATGGTGATGTAGGGATTTTCTCGTAAGTGATTAGGAGAGTGATGGTGTCATTGACTTGGATGAGGAAAACAGGGAAAAGAACGTGTCCGAAAGGGAAAATATTGAGCTCAACTGGGACCTTTTGAGCTGAAAGTTCCTGGTGTTGGAAATTTCTTTTTTTTTTTTCTTTTTATAAATTTATTTATTTTTGGCTCTGTTGGATCTTCGTTGGTGCGTGCAGGCTTTCTCTAGTTGCGGCGAGCGGGAGCTACTCTTCGTTGCGGTGCGCAGGCTTCTCATTGCTGTGGCTTCTCTTGTTGCAGAGCACGGGCTCTAGGCATGTGGGCTTCAGTAGCTGTGGCTCACAGGCTACAGAGCGCAGGCTCAGTAGTTGTGGCTCACGGGCTTAGCTGCTCCGCGGCATGTGGGATCTTCCCGGACCAGGGCTCGAACCTGTGTCCCCTGCATTGGCAGGTGGATTCTTAACCACTGAGCCACCAGGGAAGCCCCGGAAATTTCTTATTGGCACTAAAACTCTGGAGAAGGTCCAGGCTAGCACTGGAAGCATGTGACTCTAGCTGATAGCTGAAACCATGAAACTAGTCAAGTACCCAAAGAAGAATATAGCAAGAGGAGGGGTGTGTTCTAGGGAAAATATTCAGAGGGCATCTAAATCCGGAAGGTGTGATGAGAAAGAGCAACCAGAGAAAGAGAGAAACAGGAGGGACCTGGGAGATGAAGAGATCTTGGAAACCAAGAGAGGGAACCTTTCCAGAGGAGATTGACTGAGACCAGACAGCCAATCAAGAACTGGAAAGACCAACCATGAGTTTAGTCCTGAGCACGAAGCACTGGGTGCAGGAATCCAGAAGACAAGTTGGTGAGCATGGGAGAGCAAAGTCTGGGGCCATACTGGGACAGGGACATCTGCCAGTGGTTGGCCCTGGTTCGAGTCATAGGGAATTGTCACTACTGATTTTATCATTGACCAGCTTCTGCAAAAACACATAAAACAGAGACCTACACTAAGGATGAAGAGCATTGGTGCAGTTAGGCAAGGAGTTAATTCAACATTTTCTGTGTAGGATTTTGCCCTAAGCCTGGCTCTTTTAGCAGTCATACTCATGAGTTTAAATGCCAAAACATGTGGCTGTTTTATTTTTAAAATGATGAATTGCACTTTACTAAGTTTGTCCAAATCCCATAAGCTTTTTTTTTCATTTTTATTAAATCTTTATTTTGTTTTATTTTTTTAAATTTTTATTGGGGTGTAGTTGATTTACAATGTTGTGTTAGTTTCTGCTGTACAGCAAAGTGAATCAGTTATACATATACATATAACCACTCTTTAAGATTATTTTCCCATATAGGTCATTACAGAGTATTGAGTAGAGTTCCCTGTGCTGTACAGTATGTCCTTATTAGTTATCTATTTTATATATAGTAGTGTGTATGTGTCAATCCCACTCTTCCAATTTGTCCCTCCACCCCCTTACCCCCTGATAACCATAAATTTATTTTCTACATCTGTAACTCTATTTCTGTTTTGCAGATAAGTTTACTTGTAGCCCTCTTTTAGGTTCCACATGTAAGCAATATCATATGATATTTGTCTTTGTCTGACTTACTTCACTTAGTATGATCATCTCTAGGCCCATCCACGTTGGTGCAAATGGCATTATTTCATTCCATTTTATGGCAGAGAAATATTCCATTGTATATACGTACCACATCTTCTTTATCCATTCCTCTGTTGATGGACATTTAGGTTGCTTCCATGGCTATTGTAAATGCAAATCAAAACTACAATGAGGTATCACCTTACACCGGTCAGAATGGCCATCATCAAAAAACCTGCAAACAATAAATGCTGGCGAAGATGTGGAGAAAAGGGGACCCTCCCATGAGCTTCAGTTGAAATTAAAATAAAAATTAATTCAATTGATAAACTTGTTTTCTGTATTGGAAATAACACCTTTCTTCTGTATATTTCATCTACAGGAAACATTGCGGTTGTCCCAATTATCAAAACCATTGGTTTGGGCCTTGGAATCTTAATCTGGGGATCATTTAATGCCTTAATCGGCTGGGCAAGCTCAAGGTAACACAAAGCAAAGTTTCAACTATGATTCTCTGCACTCACACTCTGTGTAAGGCCAGTGCTAAGAATGGGACTAGCTGAGAGAAATAATGCTTAGTTCCTACCTTCACAGAGGTCACTACTGGTAAGGCATACACATAACATATGCTACCTTGAATTACTATTTCCCTTAAGTTCTAAAGAAATGATCTAACACTCTGATCAAGATAAAGTAAAGAGTTGTCTCTAGGGAACAAAGTAGGGAGAGAGAAAGGACACTGATATTTATGTTCCCTTTCTATGTGTGGCAATTTGCTGGACATATTATATATATTGTTCCCATCTCATTTTCACAACTATATGAGGTAAGTGCTATCTCATAAGAGAACTGACACACAAAGAAGATGAGGAACTTGCTGAAGTTCACAGAGCTAATCAGCCAGATTCAAACCCAGGCCTGCTGGTTCTAAAGCCCATATTTTTCCCTCTAGGGTCTGAGCCAGTGTCAGCAAACCCTGGTCCAGCTTCCCAGCCATTTTTGTAAATAAAGTGAGATTGGAACACAGCCACACACATCTGTTTAAGGAGTGTCTGTGACTGCTTGTTCCCTAGAATGGTAGAGGTGAGTAGTTGCAAGAGGCCACCCATCCTGCAAATCCTAAAATATTTACCCTCTGGCCCTTTAAGGGAAAGTTTGCCAACCCCCAGCTCTAGAGCTGAGCTGTCCAGATAGGGTCACCACAAGCCACATGTGGCCACGTGTATTTAAATTTAAATTAATTAAAATGTGATAAAGTTAAGCATCGAGTTCCTCGGCTGCACTGGCCACGTGTCAAGTGCTCCATCGCCGTATCTGGCGGAAGCTGCCCTATTGTCCGGTGCAGCCTGGGAACAGCTTCATCATCTGAGAAGATCCTCTTGGACTGCACCATCCTCAGTCAGCATTAAGATGAGCATTCAAGTTGAGTTTGGGAAAATAAATAAAAAGGGGGCTTTTACTCTAACCTTGCTTTCTGGGCCCCTCTTCCCGCTCAAAACACTACAACAAGCTCAGTTATAACAAAGCCAACTAACTTCCAGTACATTCTTTCCTGTCCTTTCCTCATCCCCACGCTGCTTTTTACAAGTGCTATTTTCTTTTTCCTGTCCTTGCCTCCTTTCTCTGGCCCTGGGTGGTTCACAGTGATTGTCGGTGATGATCACTACAACTTCAAGACATGGGAAAAAAAAAAAAAAGAATTTAAAGGGATGCCAAAGAGCAGGGATCTTTACCCAAGCAGTTACTGAAGTCTATTTCAAATATTATACAAAGTAGCAGTCAACTCATCAGCATTCAATTATCCACTTAATCTATTTTTTCTTCCTTCTTCCTTAGTCTTAATGAGAAAGGGACTTTTCTTTTAGACAAGTACTTTTACATATACTAGCTCATTTAATCTTAAGAAACCTGTACGTGAGGTATAATTGTACCAGTTTTAAACATGGGAAATTGAGGCATAATAAAGATAGTTAACTTATCCAAGTCACAGGTAGTAGGTGAGGGACCTAGGATTTCAATCCAGGAATCTGACCCCGAGTCAATGGCCTTAAACACTGTGATGAACACATATTCAACAGTATCTGCTTTGATATGACTCTTTCAATTTCCAGGTTTGGCTGGTTTGGAATGGACGCAGAAGAGGTGTCAAAACCACTGCTCAATTACATAGGAGCCGGGCTGTCAGTAGTAAGGTACATGGCCATTTCTTATGATTTAACTTTTCTTCCCAACACTCAGAACACTTGTTAAAGATCCTGATGTGTTTACATTGCTTTACACCCACGTCTCATCAATCAACATGATTTTTTCTCAGATTCTTCATTTACATTGACAGGCATGGCTTCAGAGGACAGAAAGTATCAGCTCTGGGGTCAGGGGCCCCAGCCTCAGTGGTCAAAACTCTGAGACCCTGGGAAACCTTTTAGCTGCTGTGAAGCTCATTTTCATTATCTGTAATATTCAGAAAAATCATAAGACATAGCTCATAAATGAGGATCAAATAGAATTAAAGTATTTTGCGAACTAGAAAATGCTATAAGTCAATGATATTCTGGCTTCCTGATGCTCTGAAATAGCCACTGATTCTCTCTTATTACTCATGTATCCTTTGCCACTCAGTTCCCACTTTCCTGTCACATCACTCAGCTCTTCTCAACCCGCTCAGTTAACCACTCTCTCACCTGTGACAACACACACTCATGTAAATACCTGTTTGGGGATGTCTAGTTATATTCACTGTCTGAATGGCAGTGTTCAGTCCATAAAACCATCACAGAATTAGGTCACCTTAGATTTGGTCCCTTTTCCTCTCTAGAGTCCATCTGTATTTCCTGTCAGCAACTCTCATAATGGATAGTATCGCCTGCGAAGATTTTAGTACTTTTTTATTCTTCAGGGAAAGAACACTGTATTTCCCTTCCTCCTGCGGTTGATGGCTTTTCTCCAGCCACATTCAGGAACAATCTCTTTGTCGTTGAAGTGTTGCCTTAGAGAGTTCTTCCAGGCCAATCGGAGAGGAAATAACACTGATTATTCTAAAATAGCAGATTCTTGACATTTTTGGTTAGAGACAATTTTGTATATTTTGTACAATTCACATAACATTTGAGCTTTGAAGAGCTCTCTCAAAAAAAACTTTTCTTTACACCCCAAAATTGGAATGTAGAATGCCTTCGTCTTGACTTAATGATAATTTGAGGCCAATTTATCCAGTCCATCAGGCTTTGTTTTTCTCCATGTTCCTTCTTCCTTTAGAAAGTGTACATTCTCTAAAATTACAAATTATTCACGTTCTATCACTTCTACTTGTGTGACCTTGGGCAAATCACGTAATTTCTCTAAACCCTGGTTTCTTCATCTGGGGATAAAGTGGGGATAATAATTGCACCAGCTTCATAGGATATTTTGAGGATTAAATAAATATGTTCAGTGCTATTATAGTGCTAGATACATGGCTAATGCTTTATATGGTAGGTAATTTTAATTACAATAGTCACTCTTTTAATTAATAACTATGTCATGTTTGATTACTGTTACCCCCTTGGGCCTATGTTGTCCAACTCAACAGTTAACTAGCCAGCGTGTCTGGGAGTCACCCAACTTAGTCTGGATCTTGGTCTGAGGCAGGAAAATGCAGTGATCTCTTCTGTGGTGCATCCTGGCTCTCTTCTAAGTTTCTTTTGTTGACCTGAAACAAACAGATGGCCAGATTGTCCCCAGCAAAAATAGGTTTATTCAGGATCAGCAGAGAATTGCAGTTCGGGGTCTGCAACTATGGCGAGCCAGTACAAGTCCCTCACATCAAGGGAAGGAGAATGCTTTTATAGAGGACACAGGGAAGTTAGGAGGGTTATAATAAACAAGGAGTCCATGGCTGTGCATTGGCTGAGGCCTGGCCAGGAAGGAAGAGAGGTCTGCCTCTTTCCTGTTGGGCTCTGCTATGATCACAGGGCATGTGAGCTCCCCATTCTGGTCTCTCGACTCTATTTACCTGAGGTTTATGTTTGTTAATATTTTTAACCCTTTACTAAAAGGAATTTCTGGAACCTTTCCATTTCAACTCTGTTAAATCTGTTTGTTCTGAAGGGAATTCATTGAAATGACTTGGAGTTTCATAGCCAGTATAAGGAAACTTGGAATCTGGTTACATTGGTTTAGGATGTTGCTTTTCTTTTTAAAATGGAAACAATTGTTCCCATCCTCTGTACAGTCAATGGTAAAGTGTTGCTAAGGTCATGTCTAGCCTTACGTCTTCCCTACGTGTTATCCAGGGTAAGTATCAGTCAGTCTCCATATCCAAGACCACCCCAGGCATCTTAAACAGCAGAGGATTTAGCACAGGGAATTGTTGACAAAAAGTGTTATAAATCACAAAAGAGCAAAGGGAGAAGGCGGCATCACCCAAAGCCCCAGGGCACCCACTCCAGCTGGCACTGTGGGGAGAAATGTGTCTGCCCTGAGCTGCTGACACCCCTGCAGCCACCCAAGGCAAGATGATGCCTGACCCCACCCCACCCCCACCGCTGGCAAAGCCGAGATGAAGCACAGTTTGGGCAAATGTAATTTTCAGTCTCCTAGTCCCCATGGTTCAGGGTGGAAGTGGAGCGGATGCCAAGAAACAAAGTCCAGGACACTCTCTTAGACATGTTTCAGTGAAGATCCAGGAGTCGGAGTTCACAAGAAGACAGATTTCCTTTTCAATTAAAAAAAGGCTTTGAGGACTTCCCTGGTGGCACAGTGGTTAAGAATCCACCTGCCAATGCAGGGGACACTGGTTCGAACCCTGGTCTGGGAAGAGCCCACATGTCTCGGAGCAAATAAGCCCATGTGCCACAACTACTGAGCCTGCACTCTAGAGCCCTCGAGCCATAACTACTGAGCCCATGTGCCACAACTACTGAGTACACATGCTACAACTACTGAGCCCAGGAGCCACAACTACTGAGCCTGCGTGCTGCAACTACTGAAGCCTGCATGCTTAGAGCCCGTGCTCCGCAACAAGAGAAGCCACCGCAGTGAGAAGCCCGTGCACCACAACGAAGAGTAACCCCCGCTCGCCAAAACTAGAGAAAGCCAGCGTGCAGCAATGAAGACCCAATGCAGCCAAAAATAAATAAATTAAATTTTTTTTAAAAAGGCTTTGAATTATCCTTGAATCTACTCTCCATTCTTTTCTCTACTTCCTTAACTTGCTTCCTCTGTAGAGTTGTGTTGTGAAGAAACCCAGATCTTTGATTCTAGCGGTTAGCTTTCTTCAGAGCCACAGTTCTTACATAGAACTGCGGACCAAGCTAAACATCTCGACATGCATGTCCCCCGGGTGCCTCCTACTCCATCTCAGGTGGGGCTACCTGTGGAAGGGGATCCTGCCAGGTCAGGCACAAGGTCAGCCCTGCACAAACCCTGGGCTGGTGGTTCCTTTCTATTTGCCTTCAACATTTCCCAATCAGAATTACTTTTCTTACTTTAGCCTTCCCTGAAAACTGGTCCCTCTTCCTGCGTTCCTTCTCTCCGTAGATGGTATTAGCCACAGTCATTCAAATTCAGAACCTCGGGCATCTTGAATTTTTTTCCTTTGTACCCGACCCCGAATCAAATCCTGTAAAATTCTTTCTGAATCTTTCACAGGTTCCTCCTCTCCTTTCCCTTAGTCCCATACTACCTACCCACCTGTATACAGCTGTAAAAATCTCACATCTCAGTTCCCTAGTTCCATTCTTTTCTGTTACCAGTATGACTTGCTTGTATCTGCTCTCAAATCAGGACATCACTCTTCTATTTAGGAACCCCTGAAGGCTCCCCACTGGATTCAGAGTAAATCTGTCTCCTTAATCCAGCATGTCCTCCACAGTTAGAGATTCAACACTTCTTCCTAGCACAGTTTCGCCCTGGGTTGTCAGTTCACTGACCCAGGATTACTTATCATACCCGACACTTCCTACAGCCCCAAAAGCCCTTTCCTCTGCCTCCCTGAAATATCAGTTAAGATTTCCCATTCTATATGATGTTTTCTTGATCTTCTTCTTCCTAATTATCAATAGAATGAGTCGCCCCTAAACTCCCATTGTATTTTGCACTTCTATTACCCACATTCTCAGGTTCTGTGTTGTATTATTCAGACAACCCTCTTTATCCTTAAACTATGAGATCCTGAAGGACAAAGTCTGTTATTTTCTTTGTGCACCATTTCTCCCGCCATCACTATCAGACTTTGCTGCACGGTGCTTGACATATAATAGATGCTGTTGAAATCAGTTGTCAGTGTAAACACACACGTGAGTTTTACTAATAGTAATGTGTATAGGGTTGCAAATCTAGGGAAATTGGAAAGGTTGAAAGTATAGAGAAGTACCCTTCCGTATAACATATTGATTTATTTTTAAAGTTTCCCATGCTTTTGAAAGCATTCACAGACTCGATCATGGAACTTTGTGTTTGACACACTGTACCAAGTTCTTCAAGTCTGTAGCCCAGAAGACCTTGTGATCTATTTGGCTTTATGTTCATATCCATAAGATACATCTCATTACCTTGTCCTAACTTACTGCCACCAGATTCCCTCTTGACCTAAATGAGCTGGAGTCTTCTTTCTGACTTACCCATTTTATGTCTAGTACACAGGCTCAGATCACTGATTCCTTAGTCTTCATTTCTTCCTCATGCTCAGCACCCCGTCTCCCATCCAATTTGTAGTTAAACTTCTCAACTGACTAGCATATTTTGAGATTTTATCATGTGCCAAAAAGTACCCCGAGAATTTTGTAGCCATTACTATTTAATTCTCATCACAGTTCTGTAAAGTGGGTATATCTCCATTTTTTATTTTATTTATTTAAAAAAATCTTTTGGCTGCGTGCGGGCTTTCTCTAGTTGTGGTGAACAGGGGCAACTCTTCATTGTGGTGTGCGGGCTTCTCATTGCGGTGGCTTCTCCTGTTGCGGAACCCAGGCTCTAGGTGCGCAGGCTTCAGAAGTTGTGGCTTGTGGGCTCAGTAGTTGTGGCACATGGGCTTCAGTAGTTGTGGCGCACGGATTTAGTTGCTCTTTGGCATGTGGGAGCTTCCCAGACCAAGGCTTGAACCCGTGTCCCCTGCATTGGTGGGCGATTCTCAACCACTGCACCACCAGGGAAGTCCCTCCCCATTTTTTAGATGAAAAAAGTTGAGGGTCAGAGAGATTAAGTGATTTGTTGGAGGGTCACACAGTTGTTTGAAGAAGCACTCTAGGGCTTTTCTCTGTGTCCTTCAAGTATATTTCTAACATATCATCCTCTATTGCTGTTAGAAAAATAGATGGGTCTATACAAAGTAGAGGGTTTTCATGCTAACTTTGAGAAGAAAATGCAGTTGCAGTGTCTAATGTTAGCTTTGTGAATTAACATGTATATGAGAGCACACACATGCCTATTTAACAATTAAGATAGACACATATAATCAGGTTTTATGCATTCAATTTTACTGAGTGTCAGGTACTTCGAGGACCTTGAAGCAGATGGAAAATGTGGTTCCTATCTTCTATTGAATTGGAAAGTCTTTAGAGAAAAAAGATTACATGGACCTGTGGCAGATGGTCTGGACCGTGTGATGACGATTCTGTGTTTCAGGAATTCAGAGAAGAGGAAGATAGGGGAGGACCGGCTGGGGGTGGGGCTCCCTTCTCACAGTCAGCACTTCACGTCTTCTCTAGTTTGGGTAAGAGGTGAGGACACAGTGTGTCCAGCTAAGGAAGGCTCACAAGCACGACGTACAAGCTTGGAGCAGGGGCTGGTCAGGGAAAGAAGTCCATGGGGGAATTATGTTGAGAAGGGTTGAATGGGGCATGAAGCGGAGAGCAGTAAAAATCAAAGCGAAATTTGAATTTCCTATGGAAGGGAATATGGAACCATTCAAGTTTATAAAGCAGCCAAGAGACTGAACTAAGGAAGCTAACTGGACATTTTAAATTTTTGTACAAAAGATAGCATATCTGGGTTCACTAGTCTGCACTCAGCTACCTATACTATTTCAGTCTCATGTGTGCTTTGAAAACTTCTTATATTGCTTTAACTTTTGAACCATGCAAATGTTTTTAAAAAGGAATATCAAAAGTATACCAAAGTTGTCAGTTTCCTTCAGTTAATTTAATATTTTAACACATTTTAGCATTTGGGCGTGGTTCAAAAGTCAAGGTCAGTGAGGCATTTGTTACAAAGATACTGGATATGAATAGTCAGTGCCTTGGGAGAGAGAGGTTAAAGGGCAAAAAGGCATTAGGCTTAAGCATGTGTTTTTATCTCTTAAAATATACTCTGGACATCTTTCCATATCAGAGCACAGAGGGCATCTTCATTCCTTTTTCATGGCTGTGTCATATTCCACTGGATGATCATGAAGGTCGGCTCACCTGAGTGCGGCTGTGCTTGTGTTAGAGATCCCAGAGCAGGACTGGTAGGGTCAGGAGTGGACACACCTATGCCTTTGGTACATGGCCTCAGGGTGTCCTCTGCAGGGGTCACAGAGTTCTGCACTCACACCAGTTGTACTTATCTCCTAAAGTTTGTCCAGTTGAGGATGTTAAGCTTTGAGGGGTTTGTCAATAGAACAGGTGAGATATATTATTTCAAGGTGTTTCCATTTGTGTTTTTTACCATGTGATTCCAGGATTAAGCATGAATAAAAAGAAAGATGGGGCCATTGACTGAAACAAGAAAATCAGGAGAAAGATCTGATTTAGGAGGGAAGCTTATGAGTCTAGCTTTTAAGCTATTGTAATTAAGGAAAAGGAGAAATGTCAAAGAGAATGGCCGTGCTGGAAAAATGGCAGGACCCCTGAAGAGGCAGTTTGGAAGTAATCATCGTATCATTAAGACTTCATTTAAGCTGTGTTTTCCCTTAAAATTCGGACAACTTAATGTGAACCAGGGTTGTGATAAATGTCACTAAAATTTCTTTTCTTTGCAGCGCTTTCATATTTTTGTTCATCAAAAGCAAAATACCAAATAACACATATTCTGTGGACACCACGCCATTAATAACAGAGCATGTGAGTAGAGAATGAGAACCACCTTGATCTGAAACATATAGTTAAGACAAAAGGAAAATGCATGGATTTGAACGCAGATAAGAGGGTAATGGGGTATTTTTTTAAATCAGGGCTATCTGAAATATTTTAGCATATTTATTATGGCTAGGTCTATGTAGCAATCAATATTTCCACAGTAAAGATGCTCAACAAACACAGAGGTCGACTTATTTTTATTAATGTTAGATCCCTTCTAGGAGATGTGCACACAAGCCCATATTTTGGAATAACTTAAGGATTTCTGCAGTACGGAAATGCTGAATACTGAAGAGGAACATGAAAGTGACTTTAGAAAGGGGGAGGAAGGAGGCTTTAAAGTAGGACTGGGAGAGGGCAGGGGCCACAGATAAGACAAAGCCAGTGAAAGGGTAAATCAAATCACACGAAAGTGGGAATTAGACTTGACTTTCTTCTATTTCTCTTTTTTGCCATATCCCATTCCACTCAAAGGTGAAGACAGGAAATATGCAAGGAATCACTGTTTTGACCCTGAAGGACATAAATTAGTCTCGAATAGCAAGTCTAGGTTAAACAAGGGCAACCTTTACAAGACAGCCCACAGCACTAGGGCCAGTGGCTCCGTATACAGAAGTGGTTCCAGGGCAAACCACCACGGCCATGAGCACAGACTCCAGCACCACGGATGCTGAGTGTCTCATGCACCTGCCGAGGACCCAGTGCTGGCTGCCGCCCTTGAAATCCCACCTCCCACCCACACACTGAGGCGCTGCCTCCCTGGAAGGCATTGCCTCTACTCCTTACTTCAAAATGAATCATTTCTTCCCCTTCCTTCTTCCCCTATCAAAACTCTTATCAACTAAGGTGACAGAAACCTTAGTTAACTTGACACTAAAGTCAAATAATAAGTAACTTAGGTGTTAGAGAAAAGAGATGTATTGATCCATAGGCCTCTCTGATCAGGGAGATTTCAGAGAGAATGAGGGAGTGAGATGGGGAGAAGGTGTCTGGTATTCCTTGCCCACTTTAGGGACCCAGATACCTCCTAACCAACTTCCCTGCAAACAAAGGGGGAAGAAAGGAAGATAAATGCAACTTGGTAAAAGCTACAGAGCAGGCTAATGGCCTTAGATTTTTCCATCAAGATGGAAGTATGTAAGCAAACTTAAGTTTAAAGATACATAAAAAGTATTGGTTACGATGCTGCTGCACATCACGAGCTGCTCGTGGGGTGAGAAAGCATGGTTGCCAAAGGAAAGCTTGATTTAGCACATAACGAAGAATTCAAATGTACAATAGTTTCTCATCTCTTATGAAAGCATTAGGAGTATGGCATCAAGGAAACTTCAGCTAAGAGACAAAGATGATTACATTCAATAGTAGAAATATTATGAATTTGCTCATAACTTTTCCTGACTTAGAATATTAGCTAATCTTAAAACAAGGCTGGAAATGTTTCGTTAGCTAATTTAGTTAAAGAATCTGGATAAAAATATGCCTATTGATCTTAAGTATTCCATAGTAGAAGAGTCTAAGTTCTAATTTCTTTACAAGTTATTAAAATTTGCAAATAGAATGCAAGCATTAATAAATTTTGTTAGCTTTGACAGCTGTATCAAAATAGCCATTTAATAAACTGTGAAAAACATTTAAACAGAGAAGTTGCCCACTGCCAGACCATTCTGAGTGAAAGAGAAACAGAATCAGAAACATTTGAGTCTAGAGATGCCCACAGAATCAGTATACAGGGTGACATGGTCATATTTTAAAGTGTGTTTGAGAGAGAAGAGAAAAACACTGAAAATCTTCTTGTCACCAGTGTGGTTATCCATTGAATGCTGTTTTCCTTTTGATTTTTGCCAATGTTTTCAATAGGTGATTAACAAAACTCCAGATCCCGATCCTGATTATTCCTGGGTGGATAAACTTTCTACAGTGCAAAACCGCTTAGTGTAAGAAGAGGTTCTCTTATTCTGTTTTATATTTGGTTAAAGCAAGAGTGAAGTAATATTCATCTGAGTTCAAGATGAAAATGGTAACACAAGCTTTGACCTCCTAACTCCATGGTAGAGAGACTTTCTGGTCGCTTGCTGAATTTTAAGGTACAGAAGGCCTTGGTCTCAGTGCTCCAAGGAATTCCTAAGCCACTGCAGTGTCTCTAGCCAATAAGTAGCTGACAAAAGCAATCTCATTTTACAGGACTTTCATGCCTAAAGTAAAAGTAAAGTGACAAAAAAAAAAGAAAAGAAAAGTAAAACTATCAGCCACAGAGTATAATGGCCAGTATGCTCCCAGCCATCCCAATTGAATTAGGTCCACGTCTCCATTACATCACCTAGGTTGCTCTCCACTGGAAATACCTCCACTCGTGTGTCAGACAGTTTTATAATCCCAAGATATTTATTGTCAAATATAGTAGAATATTTTGTGTCAGTGTAGGTCCTAGTGCCCACCCCCAATTCTTTGTATCAAGACCAGGAGAGTTAGGCTCAATGACAGCCCTTATATTTTAGGGTTTTGGGGGCTGGCAAAGAAATATGAGAATGTTTATGCTTTATGTATGAAAATTTTGTATATTTTATATAAGAAATATGGATATGTAATAGTATGTAGTTTGCATTTTTCAGTTGAGAGCTGTTTTAGACTTTCTGTAGTGACACCTAAAGAATAGAAGACATGTCCTCTGTTAGTATATACAATGACCTCACAGTGGGAAAGAGGCAGTACTGGGCATATAATAGATGCTCAATAAATATTTGAATAAGTGGAATGAATGAAAGAATGAACTAACCCACACACTTTGGAAGAAATAAATATGTTGCTATTTTTGCTTTGGAATAAAATAGATCTATAAAACAAAATATTTTTCACAAAGCATTGCCTTTGTTAAGGGAATATTTGTTAAGAAGAATGTTTTCAGTTGTCTCATTGGCCAGCTTAGTCTATTAGTCTGGTCTGCATTTGGGACCCTCCTCCAGGACCAGGTGGTCTAGGCCTCCCCAAGATGCAGGGGTTTCCATCATGAACAGAGCTCACTGGCTATGTGAGTGCCTACAGTCTCATATTCCTTAAAACACCACTAAAATAGACTTCTTTTTTGGGGGGGCCACACCCCGCGGCATGTGGGATCTTAGTTCCCCAACCAGGGATCGAACCCATGCCCCCTGTAGTGGAAGCATGGAGTCTTAACCATCAGGGAAGTCCCTAAGCATTTGTTTTCAAGCTTGGAAAGGTATGGTTTTTGCCTAAAACTCTTTCCTGTTTCATGCCATTGTCCTTTGTATTAAGCCAAAGGGATTGTTCCAAAATATTAATCACCTCCCCGCCAAAACCATTGGAAACGCTTGCTTCATGCAGATATGGCCCAAGTCTGAGGGATCAACGTGACCCTAGTGCTTAAGGCAAAACATTTTCTTCTTACAGAAAGTAATGTTTTACCTGAAATATTCAAATTATTTTGTTAGGGAATTCCCTGGCAGTCCAGGGTTAGGACTTGGCACTTTCACTGCAGGGGGCCTGGGTTCAATCCCTGGTCTGGGAACTACGATCCCACAGGTCGTCGGCACGGCAAAAAAAAAAAAAAGGTTTCTTAAATTATGTTATTAACTCAGCACTTCCCCTTGACCATGCCTAAGACATAGGCGAGTCTGGGATCTCAGTAGCTGTTTTGAACAAACGTGTGTTTGGTCCTTGGTCTATTCTAGTCATTATTATTATCTGTGCTATCGTCACAGAGGGTTTACAAAAGAAGCATCGGGCACGGTGTCAGTCTACAAATACTGCATAATTTAATGAGAGAGCCAGGTTTATTTATGTCACCTGTAGAATATGATGGCAATATTCTCACCTACGTAATGACAATTTATCATGATAATCCATTGCAGCATCTGTAAATCATGTCCTTCCACCATTAGATGGTGGAGGACTGAAGCTGCATCACAGTAAGGTGGCATCAGGTACCTTGACCCTGCAGGGCACTCCTGGGGCTTTTGCTTGTCACCCCACTTGAGATAGATGGGTGATTGCTACATAATGCCTTGTGATTTCCATTTTGAAGCATGCTTTTGATATGATTGCATGTGTGCGTTTGGCAGAAACATTGCTTTGGGCCCAGATGCATAGTGATTTATTTGTTTTTAAGGGGCTGCAGCCTCGCGGTAATATCTGGAATACTCTATGGATCTACATTTGTGCCCATCATTTACATCAAGGACCACAGCAAGAGAAATGATAGTATATATGCAGGGGCAAGTCAGAACGGTGAGAGGAAGAAGTTATTTTACTTTATAAATAAACTCAATACCCATGTTTCTAGTTAAGAGTATAAAAAGAATGGGACTGTGGTAGATATTGGTACATAGATTTGTCAATGAAAATTCAATTAACACTCAAGTTAAGAAGCGATAAAAGGGAATTTTATCTGAGCCAAACTGAGGATTATAACCCAGGAGACAGACTCTCAGAAAGCTCTGAGAACCCTTCCGCCTGTTAAAAGGCAAACGCATTGTCATATACTTTTTCGAGACAAAGGATCATACATCAAAATGACATACTGATATTTTACATAAAGTTCACCAAGGATACAGAGTCCAGGTAAGAAGCTACAAAGGAGCAGCAGGTCACCATGACCTGCCACAGAGCTGGGAAAGAACACTCTTCTTTTAAGAAGTTATTACACATTGGTAGCATCAGAAGCAAAAAAGAAATTGATCGTTACGGTCAAGCAAGCACTCCCATTTTGAGAAGCTCCAGTTAAAGGGTAATGCAGATGCACACCTCACATTAGGGAAGAAGGAAGCCCAGACAGACACAGAGAGAATTTGATGTTTAGATTTTCTCATCGCGCCTTAAAATAAAATTTCATTTCATCAGATTTGATCTTACGTTGTCATTGTAAGTGGTGAGTTAGAAGGGCACGGGAAACTAAAAAAAAAATAAATAAAGGACTGTTTGAATATTTTCATGTGATCTTTAACATACAAATAGAATCAATTTTAGTCAGGATTCATTTCAGCTACTTGGATCTTAACACATGGTTTCTGGCTTTACTGCAAGATTTGGAGATTATTTTCCAGTTTGATGATCTCTAGGAGAATATGTATTCTTCTCCTCTTTAAAAAAAAAAAAAAAAACTGAAGTGTAGCACATAGTACTTTAAAATCAAATAAAGGTCAAAATATGGCCTGCTTAGTATATTATTTTTTGAGCACAGAGTAACACATTGAAAGGCCCAATGTAATGCTTCCAAATTATCTCAGTTTCTAGCGCTAGAATTAATCTCTCAAGACGTCACTTCCACATAGTGTGCAACAGCCTTCTGCAGGCTCCGAAGGAGGTGAGAGTATCTAATTCAGGATCCTGTGATTATACTGAAACGTGGCTTACACCCACAAAACAATAAAAGAATGATATCGTGGTTAAGACAGTTCTACATCCATGGCACAGAAAATGAATGTCATCTGTGATCCGATAAGGGAGACTTCTGGAGGGCAAGTCATGAGGGAAAGATTGATGGAGAAGCCGGTTTTTAAACTCTAAATGAGCAGATAGACTTTGAGTGACTACCATGGTCTGTTTCTTCCTTTTTATATTCAGCCCCATGAACAGTACTCAAACTTTTATTAATTTCTGACTTTTTAAAAAGATTTTATACAAACACCTTTTGTATTTTTATTCTTTTCATTTTAAAGGATAAAAACTAATAAAAATAGAATAGCATAGGATAAATTAAGAGAGAAGGAAAAAAGAGTGACAAAAGAAAAGAGCCATGAAGGAGTCGAAAAACTGTGCTACACTTGTACACTTGCTAGTGATGAGTCATAATTTGGCTCTAAGATTTCTTACAGCCACAAAGGAAATCAGATCAGTCCCAGAATTCAGCAAACACAAAATTAAAACAACTAATTGTTCAGGAGTACAGTTGTTCTTGGTACTGGGGCATAATAAACAATGTCCTCAACAATCTCTTCCCATAAATAGTACAATCAGTTCTTAGGGACAAGAACTTATGACAACTCAAATGTCATCTGATAGAGATACACTTTATTTCAATTGATTCAAAAATAATTCAAGGGGGCATATTTTTTTAATGTCACTTATTTAACAATCACATAAATGGTATATGCTCTGTGCTGGGCACTGTTCTAGTTACAGTAATAACTCAAGTGATCCTTCTAGCAACCTTACTGGTTGGATACCATTATAATTCCAGTTTTACAATTGAGAAAATTAAAACAGAGAGAGAGTAGGTAACTTACTCAAGTCTCCAAATTAGCAAGTGGTGGATTGATGAGTCCCACCAGGTTGTCAGTGTTTTAATCGCTAGATTATGCTGCCTTTTCTGGTGGTCTTTGGGTGGATGTGCTGTGATATGACTCAGAAGAAGGATTTAAGACTTTAGAAGAAGAGACAAACCCTTTGACTTTCAAGATTTTCTGGCTAAACAGCGCCACTCATCTTTCTCCAAATTTAGTTGAGAGAAACATTGAGTCCAGTGTGACCTTCCCAGCCAAGAACCTGCATTACACCCATCTGTTTGGCCAAAGGACCCTCTGCTTTAAATAGTCAGTGGAGTTGGGTTTCTCAGATATTGGGCCACCATCTGTGTTATTAACTCCCCCGTGTAATTAGGTTTATAGAAAACAAATAAAATCCACTTTGGAATAACTTCCTGAATATCCTTCTGTATAGCTGCCTGGGTAGCTGCCATCTGCAACCTGGAAGCTTGTCTCCAGATTGATCAATACACCATATAAAATTAGCACTTCTAAAATTTTTTTACACACCATCCCCCAACTACAGTCTACTTGGAGATTTGCTACAATGGCTATAGCCATCAGTAAAATTAGGTCTGATACCTGTTCTTAAAAAAGGAGATATGTTCTTTGTTATAAAGCAGAAACTAACACACCATTGTAAAGCAATTATACTCCAATAAAGATGTTAAAAACAATTTTTTTAAAATTTAAAAAAAGGAGATATTAATATTATATTCACATAATGTTTGTTGTTTCTTATTTAGCTTTCCAAGATAATCATAAAAACCAGTCTTTTAGATTTGATTATAGTAACTAACTTCTTACTATTTTAAATATGTTAATTAAAATTCTATATAAATAACATGTAGATGATAAAATAGAATTAATGCTTCCTTTACATTTAAGGTTGATTTGAGTGAGTTTGTTTTATTCTTAGAACTCCAGATGTATTTGAAATGACTAAACTGATATGCTTGAGAGTTTTCTAACCTGTATTTCCAGATTTAGACTACGTTTTTGCACACTTCAGTGGCATCTTCCTTGCAAGTACAGTCTACTTTCTGGCCTACTGTATAGCCATGAAAAATAATCCTAAACTATATCCCAAAGCAGTCTTGCCAGGTAAGAATATTAATGACAGAAACTCTTCTTACTCTCTGAAAGTATCATGCCCTATTCATTTAGCTTGAATAATCATCTTCTGGAAACCAAGCCGTTCTCTGTGTGTGTCCGTTTTTGTGTGTCTGTGTGCATATGTGTTCATTCCCTCAGTGACTTTGGCCCAGTTCACCACCAAATATGAAGGATTTAAAAACCATGAAACTGGGTTTGAAATGCCAAGTCATTATTACAGAACCTAGAACTTGAACAATGAATCTAAGATTATTTCCTCTGCTGAAACATCTTGTGTACTGAGGATCAGACTTTAGTATTTCTTCTTCACCAACTAAGGATGTATATTAAAAGTCAGAGTCCTGGGGCTCTCTCTATATTTTTATTTATCCATCTATCTATCTATCTATTTATTTATGGCTGTGTTGGGACTTTGATGCTACCCTCGGGCTCTCTCTGTTTGCAGTGATTGGGGACTACTCTTAGTTGAGGTGCATGGGCTTCTCATTTTGGTGGCTTCTCTTGTTGCAGAGCACAGGTTCTAGGCACGTGGGCTTCAGTAGTTGTGGTGCACAGGCTTAGTTGCTCCACAGCATGTGGGATCTTCCTGAACCGGGGATCAAACTCATGTCCCCTGCATTGGCAGGTGAATTCTTAACTACTGCACCACCAGGGAAGTCTAGTATATATTTTTAAAGTGTCAACAAATACAAATCTCCAGTCACTTGGGAAAATAAACATTTTCTCCAAAAATTTAGGGGAAATTATTTTAAATTTTTAAAAAGTTATGTTAAATGCACATGCTTTTGGATTTAATCAGTTAGGCACTGGTAAAAAAATTGTATATATAATGAAAAGTTATAATTTCTCACTTATTTAAGAGTTTGCTATGATTCGATATGGAATATAGATCCACAAGTAAAATTTTTTAAAGAACAAAATAAAGCATATGTCCGAGATTCACTTTGAGTGCCTGATTCATTTAAGCCAAAGAGTACTACTGTACCACTATACCGTTTTAGAAAATGGTGGAATATTTACTGAATGCCTAGCTAAAGTATCAAAAATTTTAGCTGATATTTTTATTCAAATTCTAGGAGTCTTTTTCCCCTTAGCTAAGCATCATTCTGAATTTCACAGATTTTTATGGTCATGGTTTAGAGTAAATGGTGTTTGCAGAATATGTTCAGACCCAGTAGTGTCTTCCTGGGTCCCCCTCCATTACCCAATCTTTACCTCAACTACTATTTTGGGTACTTGATTTCATGTCAATAAGGTAAAAGGTGATCTTTATACCCACAGCAGTCAAGAAAAGAGAAATCATTTGGTTTCCAAAATGGTCCTAAAACATGGCTAAAAAACCCATATTGGCCATCAGTGTTGATAGGAGTGTGTTGATCTGAGAACTTTAACATTCTCGCTCTACCTGGAGTGTGGATTTTTCAGGAGGGGAGGTGGTTGGTAAACGTGTGGTGTGTGTGTGTTTCAGGATTCCTGTCTGGAATACTCTGGGCCATTGCTACCTGCTGTTGGTTCATAGCGAACCACTCCCTCAGTGCTGTGGTCAGTTTTCCAATCATCACTGCTGTAAGTAGCTGAACTGCTTTTGAAAATTTTTGTTTTTCAAATGTAAATCTAATTTTTCTCAAGCGTTCTTAGTGAATCACTGAAGCCTGTCATGGAGCTTAATTTTTCAGGAGTATAATTAGTATAACAGATTCATGTAGATAAACTGATACCCTCTAATCTCATGTCCTTGATCTCTAAGGGAATATTGCTAACATCATTTTAGCAGGTTTGTTCATCTTTGATACCCTTGCAGTTTTTGTTTGGTCGGTTTACCTAATTTCATTTGGGATATATTGTAATTTGCTATTGATAACAATATTCATCTCTATATAACAGTTTATAGATGTAAAAAATGCTTTTGTGTGTAATATCACACTTGAGTCTCATGACAGCCTTGTGAGACAGAAAGTATTTCAGCCCCCATTCATAGGGCTTGTCAATATTTTAAGGAAGGCTTTCAGAACGTGCTGAAGCAAAGTATTGTCTCTGGATGGTGCCATTTACCACGCATTCTTAATGCAGTTTGCTTCATCTAATTTTTTTAGGTGCCAATCATGTAGCGCATAGGTAACAGAAAAACAAAAATGTTTCTTTTGACATAGGCAGGACTGATATTGTCAAGCTTGTCCCCATTTTGAAGATGAGAAAATTGAGGCAATAGCTGACAGAGTCGTCTGAAAGAACATGGCTACGTGGACATCTCAGGGCTTCTCAGGAGAGAGTTTCTTGTATGCAGGGCTACATTTTGCCTTTAGTATAAAATCCTAGAATGTTTCAGGTTCCTTATGGTACTAGGACTGAGACACACACACACACACACACACGAATTAATTGCTTTAACGTTGAGCTCTTATTTCTACTCTAGTATCTTAGATTGTTAAGTTGTTTACCTGCCTCCCTGCTTCCTAAATCATCATCACAAACAAAATTTGCCTAAAACATTTTAGCAGCACACCTGTGCAAGCCTACAAAACTGATATTTTTAAACACATTGTCTGGTCTAAAATACAATTGCATAAAAGTCTGAAACATCCTTAAATTTTAGTTTAAACTCTGGGTTTCAAACAGCATATCTTGACAGTTCTGTGTTCATAAAACCGTTGGCTTTATTTTTTATTTGAATTTAGTGGTACACTAAAGTGAACTATTTTAATAGGTTAGGTTTTTATTAGTTTAAAGGGCCCACATTTTGACATTCTTAATTTCTATTGAGGGAAAATGTTATCAAAATTGAGCAAGTTATAAGGAATTCTTTTTTTTTTTTTTTTTGAGGTACACGGGCCTCTCACTGTTGTGGCCTCTTCCATTGCGGAGCACAGGCTCTGGATGCGCAGGCTCAGTGGCCATGGCTCACGGGCCCAGCCGCTCCGCGGCATGTGGGATCTTCCTGGACCGGGGCACGAACCCGGGTCCCCTGCATCGGCAGGCGGACTGTCAACCACTGCGCCACCAGGGAAGCCCTATGCACATTATTTTTCAGGTCCAAAAGAACATACTGAAATTTCTTTAGTTATGATATTATCTAATGCCAAAGGAAGTTATAAGTTTATTCATACACTTTTTCCTCTTAAGCCCATTTCTAGAATCCTAAGGAAGTAGTTCACTAGAAAAAATAAACTATTTGATTATTAAAATATTTTATTATAAATCACATTAAAGAAACACATTGTATGGCATAAAATATTATAGCATCATCAAAATAATAAAAATGAAAACCATAGAGGTAAAAAAAAGGAAAAAAGTCTTCATTTTTTCACCTAACGCTACTTAGTTTAACTCAATAGTGAGCTCAGATTGAGATTATGAATAGTTTGTCCTGACAATATTGTTATATTGTTTTTACAATAGAAGTTTATTTGAGGAAAGTGTCAGGTCAGCTCTCCACCTTACTGTATTTGTGTAGAGTACAGTCACAGAAAAATAACCAATTTAAATAAAGTTCTTATTTTTATTTAAGGGTCCAGGATTTATAGCTGCAATGTGGGGTGTCTTCATGTTTAAGGAAATACAGGTATGTACACGAAAGGTGTAGGTCCATTTGAGAAGGCTATTTAATACTATGTGTTATTTTCTGAAAATTGCATGCAACACGAATGAATTTGACAGGTCAGATGCTCAAAGTGCTATTATCTCTAACTAGGAAAGAAAATATTAATGATATGACAATTATTATGAACATGTTTTTCTCCACCCCAACTTCAGGGAAAAATGCTTTAGTTGACTTTATTTTCCTGTAAGAGATTTTGGTTAAATAATCCAATAAAATATGATAGGAAATTTTATCTAGTGTAAAATATGGTAGATAAACAAGATGAAAGATTTTTTATCCCAAAGATTAAAATATCCCTGAGGCAAATGGAATTTGGGAATAGATTTTCTGTTGGCTCTCATGCCTCCCAAGGTCCTCCATATCCAACCACCAACTTTACAGGAAAACAGTGTGGTAACAGGTGACGACCACCTCTTCCCTCTCAAGTGTAAATGGTGCTGACTTTTTTTTTATTAATTTATTTGGCTGTGTTGGGTCTTTGCTGCTGTGCACAGGCTTTCTCTAGTTGTGGCAAGCGGGGGCTACTCTTTGTTGTGGTGCGTGGGCTTCTCATTGTGGTGGCTTCTCTTGCTGTGGAGCACAGGCTCTAGGTGCACAGGCTTCAGCAGTTGTGGCACAGGGGCTCAGTAGTTGTGGCACACGGGCTTAGTTGCTCCACAGAATGTGGGACCTTCCCGGACCAGGGCTTGAGCCCATGTCCCCTGAGTTGGCAGGCTGATTCCTAACCACTGCACCAACAGGGAAGCCCCCAATGGTGTGGACTTAAAATTGCATTCATCAAATAGTTCTAGGATGTGTGTGTGTATTCTCATTAAAAATTGTTTTAGGATTTTTCCCCTTTACCTTTTTTTGTGGAAAAAGTCTTCAGTTGAGCAATCTATGTGAATAGTATTTTTGTTGTTGTTGTTGTTGTTGTTGTACACGGGCCTCTCACTGTTGAGGCCCCTCCCGCTGCGGAACACAGGTTCCAGACGAGCAGGCTCAATGGCCATGGCTCACGGGCCCAGCCGCTCCGCGGCATGTGGGATTTTCACCGGCTGGGACACGAACCCGCGTCCCCTGCATCGGCAGGCGGACTCTCAACCACTGCGCCACCAGGGAAGCCCAATATTTTGTAATAGTTTTTACTAAAAATATATATAAACTAGAGACACTGTCAAGACATCATAGATATAATAACTTTTGTCTTAATAAGCAGCAAATAATTCCTATTTCTAAGAAGATCTGATGTTGCTAATCTCTGGGAGCCATAAATTGAACATGTCACTGGATAATTCTTAAAATGATTTTTCAGCTTTACATTTAAAACATCATTTCATTCATTCCAAATGAAATGTTTTGACCTAGAAAGCCATAAGATGTTAATACAAGTAAGATTTTCAGATTGAAGAAGTAATAAATTTGTTTAGAAGATACTTGGATCACAATCTTAATTTTTGTGTTTTTAAATTTACAAGACAATTTAAAACATTTATAGACCCATAAGTTACTTTTGTGCACATGTTTCTTACTAATTTTAGTTAGGGTTGCTTTCCACAGAAAGTAATTCTATGCCCAAGGCATGCTGTAAATCTCTTTGCAAATATTTCATCTGCCTCATGAAGGATAATGATTTCTATTTAAGCACTGAGTATTATCCAGCATAACACTCTGAAGCCTTAGAAAAGAACAAGTAAGTAACCATAGCTTATTTACAACTATAGATATAAATAGGCACAAACTAAGAATAGATTTATTATGAAACATTTAAAAATTATTTTAGTCACTACCACAGTAATAATGATACTGAATTTAAAATCTTCTTCCCTAGATACAAGAACTCCTTTGAGAGAGAGAATCCCTAACCATTGGGCCTCATGTTAATTCTTCAGAGTCCTCTAAAAAGACACTAAGCACATTCAAAGAAATGTTTTTTTAAGACACCTTTGAAAAAAGCAGCTCAGACCAAATAGAGGAGGAACTTTTTAAAATGATAAAACATGACCAGGTAGGGTTTAATTCAGGAATGCAAGGATGGTTCATAATATGCAAGTTAATTAATGCAATTTATTATACTATTAGATAAACAGAAAGAAACTCTGTGACAATATATATTCAAAAGGCATTTACTAAAATTAAAAACCAGTTTTTAATTAAGAAAACAACCTCTTACAATAGTAGAAACCTCTTACAAATAGGAGGAAGCTTTAGTTGATACAAGATGTCTATCAAAAAACAATAGCAAATATGTAACTAAGGTGAAACATAAGAGTTCTCTGTCAATTCTATCTCAATAGAACTGAAAAAATAAGAGTTCTCTGTAAGTTGGAAGTCATAGATTTTCCATCATTGCTATTATGCAGTATTTTCTGGAGATCCTAGCCAGTGTGATAAGATAAAATTAAGAAATAAGAGGACTAGATATAGGAGAGAAAATTGTCACTTGCATATAACATTCTCTTCTTTAAAAATTTAAGAGTATCAGCTGAAAATCTTGAGACCCAATAAGATCATTCACTAAGGCACTGAAATATAGGATAAATATTAAATCAATAGCTTTCCAATATGCCACCAAGAACCAGTTAAAAAGAGGAAAATAAATGCTATTAATACCTAGAAAAATTATAAAAATAAAAGAAAATAATTAACAAGAAATGTGCTGGATTTATAAAATCTTTTCCTTTACTGCAGAAATTTACTACAAAACATAAAAAAACTATCAGAACAAATAGGAGACTCAGATATCCCTGATGGAACAGCTCACTGTGGTTTAGGCAGCACCTCCAATTACATTCAGTGTAATTCAGATAAAATCCCAGTGTGTTTGATCTGCAGATTTGAGAGTGGGTGCAAAAGTTTGGCCAAGTATGTAAGTAAAAATAGAGAGAGGGCAAAGCTGAAAGCACAGCGAGTTTTGCTGACCTTTTAACTCTAGTTTAAAAAGCCTTACAAATCTGTCTACAAACAGAACTTAAGGTGTGTCCGGCGTACGTATTCAGTGCAGATACTGAGTTGCCTCTTGACAGCAACTTTAAAGGAAAGTTTTAAATACTTCCCATGCCAACGAGTTTAACAAAGAGTTATCAACTAGACAGTGATGCCAAAATCCTATCTGAATTTTTAAAATTATTTTTCTTAAAAAGAAGATAAAACCTAGAGGAAAACAAAACCAAAACGTTTATCTTTATGACTCATAGGTCCTATCAGCTATGTCTTGAAGCAGTCCTCAAAGACACATATTTAAAAGTCGACAACCTGGAGCAATAAGGATTTAATCGGAGATCCAAGCACTTTTTGTGTGAAAAAGTTTAACGATTTTATTTCATTTTAATGACATCAGGGCTCTGATTTGTCTGCTTTGCCCTTGAGACATTCTTTTATATCTGATATCTGTTCTTCTTTGGGAAGTTTGTTTTAGAATCTTATATTTAGCTATTTTAAACTAGACAGACATTATATTTTTAGCAACACATTTTAGTCAGTGTGTCCACAGTAATCCCAATGCAGGGGATTGTTACCACAGCAATTTACAGGTCCGTAGCAACACCCAGATAAAGAATGAGATGATTTGTCATTTTAGTAGCTGTCTCAGAAATCCAAGTTAAACACTTTTTTTGCTTGGGAAGGAATGTTAGCATGATCTTTCTAAGAGTCAACATTCACCTTTGACAAAGGAAAACTATTTTGCCCAAATATAATCAGTCTTTTTATCTAGGACACTAGGCAGTTTGGACAGATTCTTAACCTTAAAAGGGAAAAATTTTTATCCCTTAAGAACATTGTTCTTCTGTCTACATAGACAATAAAATAGAGAGTTTATGAAGCGTTCACATAAGTAGGTGGTAAACTGCTGATAAGTGAGGCCCCATATATTGTTTTTTCTTATTTCAGTGATTGCATCAATTGGCTAATTCACAAAGCACATTTGGAAATTGCCAAATGTATTGAGTGTATTGATGAGTGTATTGATTCTTTGAACAAATATTTATTGAGTGCCCACTCTGCACCAGTACTGGTATCTAGGCAAAGGCTGCAATCTTTAAGACTAAGAAAAAAATGTCAGGGACCCTTAACGCCTTCATGCAGGAGTGTGTGTGTGTGTGTGTGTGTGTGTGTGTGTGTGTGTGTATAAATAGGCTGCCCTGTGCCTGGCAAGGATTTGTGCTGTCTTTCACTTGTAGAACTTGAATTAGAGTGACTTCTGGTAGGGCTGGTGCTGACAGTGAATCAGGTAATTCAACCAGCCCAACCCAACTTGCAAAGACCACTGTGGTCATCAAACAGACGCAAAATCACCCACTTTAACCCACCTGTTTTTTAAGATGAAAAAGAAGGGGATATACATTTTTGACTATATATTAATTGTCATTAATCTTAAAAAAAAGCTGGTAATAGTATCATATGATTTGACTACCAGGAGATCTCTGAGACCCTATATTACTTGCCTCCGAGTATTGGGTCTATATTTAAAGAGCTATATAGACAGCCTGGCAATCATTCAGAAGGGAACATCCAGGACCGTGCGGGAGCTTGAAACCGTTCCATTTGAAAGATAGTCAAAGAAGCTAAAATATTGACCAGGGAAAAAGATTCTTCAGGGATAAAAGACATTTATTTTTCAATGTTTGAGGGTTTATCTTGTGGAATAGAGATTAGAATTGATCTATCCATACCCCTAGAGATGGAACTTATGAGAAATACAATATTTCTACTGCACACAGGACAGTATTTCTTTGTTAAGGTACAGATGGGCTGGCTGCGGTGGGAAGTGGTCCTCCATGCTTCCATCTTTAAGACAACATAGCTGGGCGAGTAAACTCCATCTCTGTTTTTCCCTTGCCCTTTAGACTGGTCTCTGTCTCTCCATCTGCACTGCATCGTTTCTGCCCAGGAGGACTGCGATCACCTTCTCATTGGTTCCCTTGCATCCATTCTGGCCCCCTCCAATCTGTTCACCGTCTGCAAAAGCGTGGGCTTTACAAAATGCAAATCCCATCTTTTTGCCACACCCAGCTCTGCCTATTTCTCCGATGTTTTCCCACTGCTTGGAAAAATAAAACCAAAAGTAGAGCATGGCCTCTAAGAGGCCTGTGTGCTCGGGCCCATAGCTTCCAACCTCAGCGAGCTCCACCTAACTCACTGCTGTAGCCTCTTGGACCTTTTTTTAATCCTCTCAGACCTTCTTTTAATCCCTGGCGAGTACCATGTTTCTCTTGCAGCAGAGCTCTGCACACACACTCCTTCCACCCAGGATCTCTACCTGCTACCCTCCTTCCCTGCTCAGTTCATTGATGCTTAGAAGCTCAACTCAACCTCAAACCTCCCACCTTAAGATTCCTTGGTAACACACAAACAGCCTTGAGTGTTTGCTTGTTAGCCTCTCTCTGTCTTTTAACATGCCTTTCTGTAATGATTTTATTCATTCCTGTCTCCCGTATTATGTGAGTAGCTGAATAGGGTCACGTTTTTGTTCACCATTTTAACCTCAGCAAGTGTGGATGCATAGTGGGATCGCACATGTGTTTACTGAATAGTTAAATGATGGAGGATCTGTGGGGTTTCCAGAGAGTCAGGAAGATCAGGCAGAGGGGTAGCAAAAAAATATACAGGAGGTAGACCAGATGGTTGGTAAGGTCCACAGCAACGTTGAGAGTCTGTGCTTTTCGCATATTTGGTTCAGGTTTTCTTAATGACAGTTATTCATTTTTATTACTTAGGGTCGACAAAACTACCTGCTGATGATACTTGCATTTTGCATCATCTTGGCTGGAGCCTTATGCACAGCTTTTTCTAAAATCTAACAACCACGAGGCCAGCAGATGGCAGCAGTGCTTGAGAACACGTCTCTCCTGGACACAGAGACTGTGCTGAGAGCAGGGTTCATGTTCATACAGCAAATGGATCTCCATCCAACCCGGATTAGGGTAAATGATTTTTTTTCCCCACAAATGTGAGAATGAAGGAAAACACTTTCAGTTGAGCATAAAAATGAGGAATTCTTCTAATGAACTATTTATGAAGCATTACATCTAAGGATGCTGCTTTAATGACAGTATGTATTTACTGGTACATAATCTAGAAAACAGTGTGGATTTCGTATACAAAGAACTTGGTACATGTCCATATTTCCAACATATGAACCTCATTAGTGAAGAGAGGCATAAAAAATGTTTGGAGGGGAGGAGTGGGAAGAAGCCATAGTGGAATTAGAATCCAAAGATATCTGGGGCCTTTGCAAGAAAAAGTAAATGTCAGAGCTGGTAACAGAATGTGAAAAGGGCCATTTCATTATTTTTAGCCCAGACTTATTTTAACCTCAAATTAATGTTACCCAGTTCTCCATCACTCAGCTGACTTAGCTCAAAGTGCCTTTTGATTATCTCCAGATAAAAATCCATCCTCAGAGAACAAAAACTTCCACCATTGAGAATATGTGTGTAACACATATACATACATAACAAGTACACACATGAATACACATGCATATATGTATGTACTACTCCAAATTGGGGGGAGATTCTAGAATTGGTGAAGTGAGATTCTAGCTTATCGGAGTGAGAATTTTAAGGGACCAACACACTCCTTTAGATGTACAATTTAATTTTTTTTCCCGAAATACACTTTTCTAAAATCCCTCTTGTAACAGGTGGTTTTCTTCCTGTTTTAACTGGCTGTCTCCACTAGGTAAAAGAAAATCACAGAAAATGATAGTGTTCTTTAAGAAAACTGAAATGGAACTGCTAGTACAGTGTTTATCACCATGGTTCCCAAACTCTCAAAACAGTCGAATTTAAAAACCTGGAAGAGGGCTTCCCTGGTGACGCAGTGGTTGAGAGTCCGCCTGACGATGTAGAGGACACGGGTTCGTGTCCCGGTCCGGGAAGATCCCACATGCCGCGGAGCGGCTGGGCCCGTGAGCCATGGCCGCTGAGCCTGCGCGTCTGGAGCCTGTGCTCCGCAACGGGAGAGGCCACAGTGGTGAGAGGCCCGCGTACCGAAAACAAAAAACAAAAAACAAAAAAAATACCCTGGAAGAGTGCTGTGTCAATTTCACCCACTCCCTCTCCTAGAAGCACTTTACTTTGCCGCTAGGACAGGCAGAAAGTGTGTGACTCCCTAGCTAATCCGTATGGGTTCAAATCCCGCCTCTGCTTCATCTTAATTGTGTGACTTTGGATAAAGGTCCTGCACCCCCTGTATCAGATTCCCCATCTGTAAACTGGAGATAATTGTAACATACATCTCACATGGTTACTGGGACGTTCAAATTAGTGAAAATCTGTAAAATATTTTCGTGAGTGTCTGGCGCTTGGCAAATATAGAATTCTTTTTTTTAAATTCACTTTTGGCCGCAATGGGTCCTCGTTGCTGCGCGGGTTTTTCTCTAGTTGCGGCAAGCGGGGACTACTATTCACTGCGGTGCACAGGCTTCTTATTGCGGTGGCTTCTCTTGTTGCGGAGCACAGGCTCTAGGCACGCGGGCTCAGTAGCTGTGGCTCGCGAGCTCTAGAGCGCAGGCTCAGTAGTTGTGGTGCACGGACTTAGTTGCTCCATGGCATGTGGGATCTTCCCGGGCCAGGGCTCGAACCCATGTCCCCTGCACTGGCAGGTGGATTCCTAACCACTGCGCCATGAGGGAAGTCCCTCTAATTCTTAGCTATTATAATATGTCTTGTTTGAGAAAGAAAGCCTGTGTCTGTAGATTGGAGAATACTTTGTAAGAGCTACTCCTCTCAACACCATCCACACTCAAACAACTCCTTATGCCTTTCTACGAGCTCAAATTAAAAGTGATACTGGAGTCCCTGTTTAATTGTTGAAGTGTGAATATAAATAAATATTTGATTGTAACATCTTCCAAAAATTCATTTTAATTTTAAGCTAAAATATTGATATCTTTGAATCAACTGACACGATATGAAGCTATTTTTCTTGTTTAAATATATTTTAAAAATTGATATTAATGGCATTGAATTATTCTTTAGCTGAGGTTGCCAGTTTGTATGCAAAATTTTAAATGTGAAGTAAATCAATTGCAGAGGAAAAATGAAAAAAAATCTTATTACCACTCTACAGTTTCTGCTACCAGATAGTGCCTATAATGTTAGTACAGTAGTGTGGGAGAGAACAAGCTTTTTCAAAATGCTTACCAAACAAACAACTTTTTATGTAGAGGTTAGTCTAAATGGGCAATTTCCAAATCTCCACTCCCTTCGCTTACCTTAGGAAGTTAATGCCCATGGTTCTTAAAGTTTGGGAGTTTTCTTTTTCCTTGTCTAGTATGGTCAGATTCTTGTGTATGCATTAATTTTGGCTTGGCTTTCTGTCTCTGTGTTCAGAAGGCAGTACCTTAGGAGAGCATAGCCCCCAATGAAGCTGGCATCCAGATTATGGTAATTTTCTACTATCAGAAGAAAAATGCCTGATTACCAAAAATCCCTAATGAGTTTTAAAGAATTAATAGTACAGACTTTCCCCTGAGCTACCAAACCTCCTTTTAGTCCTGTTATACTGATTTATTTGTACTTATAGAGTTGCTACCTACTAGCCTTGTATGTATCAATATTGGGAGAGCTTCTGAAAAACACATTGAGTAAAAAGGGTGAGTTGTAGAGATGTGTGCATGGTATGATACCATTTAACTAAATTTTAAAAAATCAAAGTAATATGTACATTTTCTGTGAATTCATATTTATGCAACATAGTAGAAAAACATATGTACCAAACTCATATAGTGAGAATAAAATGGTGACACTAGATCAAGGTGACCTTGAGCATTACCTGTAATACTCTAATTTTTATGGCAATAAATTCATCTATGTGTTCTTTAATATGTGTTAAAGAATCAATGGCAGAAAATCTCAGAAGCATATGTCTAAAATGTTAAAGTAATTCAAACTAGGAACTGTTTAAAATATCAAAGCAAGAATGAACACACACACACACAAACAAACTAAAAAGACAAAGATCAAGACAAAGCTGGGAAATTTTCCAGTGTGGGAGTCCCACCTCCTAAAGGTGGAAGCCAGAAACTCGCTTTCCTAGCCTCCCTGTGGTAGGATCTAAGGGTTTTTCTGACCATGGAGCCTCCAAGCCCAATTCCATGGTCCTGCTGGAGATTCTGTGAGCTAACTAATAGAGTTGTTGCAGAAATTTGGCCTCATTAAACAACAACAAAAAAAACCTCACAAATACCTTGTATTCTATTTTAATCAACTTTAAGAGGTATAATTTGCATCCAATAAAATTCTCCCATTTTAAGTGAACAGTGCTATGAGCTTCAGCAAATATATTCTCATGGAACCACCACTACACCCTAGATACAGAACATTTCCAGCAACCCACAAAGTTCCCTTCTGCCTCTTTGTAGCTTACTGGTGATCTGTTTTCTGTCATTCTAGATTACTTTTGCCTATTCTAAGATTTCATATAAATGGGATCATATACAATGTACCCTTCATATCTGATTTCTTTCATCTTCTAGCCATTTTCAAACAATTTTTACTGATCTAAAACAATTTTAATGCATTCTCAATTATCCTCCCTAGTGGAAGAAAGCATATGTGTGTATTCAAAATAACAACTAAAGCAAAAATGATTAACATTTGGAATTGTTATATTTAAGTGTGTGATGTGTCATGTTCCAGAAAGTCACCATTTTAAATTAATAGTGTGGTTAAGAAGAATTCTTAGCTACCCTTTGAGTCCATCCCCACCCTATAATGTTCTCTTTTGAGGGGTTGTAAGATATTAAACTGCTTAAACTAGATGACCTTCATTTTCTACATGTTGAAAAAAAACGCCTGTTCTTGGGTTTCTTACAATGACCTAATGGATTATAATCTATGGGGCTGGGAAGTATGAATTTGCACCTTTTACAAGTACTCTTGGTGATTCTTACCACACTTGTGCTCTAAATTTTTTCTATTTGTGACTTATACCTTGCTATCTAAAAAATTTCAAAGTACTCGGTTATTACAAAATAATAAAGAATATTGTCTTCCACTCCTAGAGGAAAGAGAGAAGATATAAAAGAATAGGTATCCACTTAATTTTATGAAGATTTTTAGGAGAAAAAAATGAAATGTTTGAAACCATCTGGTTTAAGTGGAATTTTTGGCAAAAAATAACAGTAATAATGACTGAGCATCATATTCTCTTTTTTGGCTCACACCACTTAACTTCCACACATTGAATCATCTCTGCCTGGTGGCCAAGTCTATTTTCACTTCAGATTATGCAGATTGATTCTTCCTCCAGTATAAAATCTCTAACACAATTCATGTTGACAAGATCCCATGAAAACAAACAAACCACTGTTTGGTGATACTACCATGTGGAGATTTTTATGATGTGCCTGAGACTCTAGTAAAAACATGTTTATTATAAACACACAAAAGAACATGCAATTCTTAGGAGGTTTTCCTCTGGATCATACCTGATCTGACATTAATTCAAATTTCACTCACTTATATTAAAGTCAAATTAAGCCCTATAGAAGTAAACATGTGGAAGCATGTAAAAAAGCATGGTTCAGCCTTTTAAGAAATTTGTGCACAGTCTGAAAAAGGAAACTCAATAGATTCTCTCCATGTGTGTAACGCATCTTTCAGCTGAAACCTGACACAGAGCTGTTGAAATACAAAGGAGTAGGGTAAGTTGTCATTTACTTGACTGGTCACAGCATTATGAGCTTGGTGGTCAGTTCATTCACAATAAATTTTTTAAATACATACAATGTTTTAGTAAGTGATAAAATTCCATAAATTTTGATGGAGAAAAACATGGTAAGACTATGTTCGAAATAGTGTTTCTATTTGGTTCAAAATATGATATAGGAAGAGAAAGAAGCTTTGGGGAAACTTTGAGGTTTACTTTTATTGAGGCAATTTGTGACATTTGCTGGGTGATAGGCCATGGGTAAGAGAAGGTCGGCTTGTGTGGACTGAACTAATACTGCTTCACAGCAGCTCCTAACAATGTCTGCCGTATGAGGAACGGAAGCCAGCAAAGAACAAGGGGGAGTTGCCCTTGTCTGATCTTGCAGACAGCTCTCCACTGGTTTTCAGTGTATAAGCATCTACAGAGAAGCTTCTTCATCTGTCTTACAGCCCCAGTGAAGAGTGGACACCCACTAATGACCCCACTGACATGCTGGGGAAAGGCACCCAAGAACAACTCTTTTGAGGACTTCCCTGGTGGTCCATTGGTTAAGACTCTGCAAGGGGGAAGGGGAGGGTGGGATGGATTAGGAGATTGGGATTGACATATATGCACTATTATGTATAAAATAGATAACTAATGAGAACCTACTGTAGAGCACAGGGAACTGTACTCTGTACTCTGTGGCGACCCAAACAGGAAGGAAATCTAAATAAGAGGGGATATATGTATACGTATAACTGATTCACTTTGCTGTACGGCAGAAACTGACACAGCAGTGTAAAGCAACATCCCCCCCCCCCAAAAAAAAAGACTCCATGCTTCCAGTGCAATCCCTGGTCGGGGAACTAAGACCTCACTGGAGGTCTAAAGCCCCACACCAGAGTACTCACCCCAAAGGGATTAGCATCTGAAATGCGACTGAAAGCAAATAGGAACAGCACATTGTAATGAAAAGCAGGTTCAGAGGAAACTTTACATTTTTGCTAGTAACAGGAAATATGTCATACTTTGAAGACTAGAGAGAAAATCACTGGATGGTGTTAGGGCCCCTACATACTACCATCAGTGAAACTGTGGGCAGATCATTTGATTCCTCTGCATTTCATATTTTTGCTTTTAAAGAAATATCTTTTATTGTGCAAGTAGTAAAGTTCAAGTTTGAGAAATTTAAAATTGTCAATCAGAAAAATTATCTGACCACCAAAAGCACTAGGTATGATTGCTGGGTTAAGAGACTATATAGCCTGATATACCGTGATAATAATGTACATGTCTGTGTTCCTAAAATATTCATTTTAATATGCCTGATAAATATGCATGGTAAAATTATTTAAGGCATTAAATAATTCATTGTCTACTTTTTGTTTTGTTTTGTTTTTTTGCATATGCGGGCCTCTCACTGTTGTGGCCTCTCCCATTGTGGAGCACAGGCTCCGGATGAGCAGGCTCAGCGGCCATGGCTCACGGGCCCAGCTGCTCCGCGGCATGTGGGATCCTCCCAGACCGGAGCACGAACCCGCGTCCCCTGCATCGGCAGGCAGACTCTCAACCACTGCGCCACCAGGGAAGCCCTCATTGTCTACTTTTTAAGATTAAGTAGTGTAACAGATCGAGGAAAATATTCTTTCTTATTATTTCTGCATAAATTGTAACATATGTAAATACCTAAATCCCAAGTATGTAAGTAGTATTATCCAATACAATTTACTACTTACAGTTTAGAAAAGTGTAGAATTGGGACCTCTCCAAAAAAGAGCCATTCAACCTTAATAACTAGGGGAAATGTAGTCAGGTGAGTTAGTGAAAATGGGATATTCATACAAAGTGAGGCACTTGGTTGCTCTACCTTTAGTTATTCTGACGTATGCTAAATAACCATTCACTTAATTCATCTGTAGAAATACATTTTCATATTTGACCACCAGGAGGCAGTATAGGCTTAGTTGTGATAGTCTTTATGTTAAAACGCGTACGTGTAAACTTTATTGTTTTTAAGTTTGGGCTTCCTCACTCTTCCCCGTCCCTACCCCTGCCCTGCACGTCTCTTCGGAAATAACTATAATTTGCCATCAATGGATTTTTTTGTTTGTTTTTGTTTGTGTGTGTGTTGGTTTTGTTTTTTTTTTTTTTTTTTTTGCAGTACGCAGGTCCTCTCATTGTTGTGGCCTCTCCCGTTGTGGAGCACAGGCTCCGGGCGTGCAGGCTCAGCGGCCATGGCTCACGGGCCCAGCCGCTCTGCAGCATGTGGGATCTTCCCGGACCTGGGCGCGAACCCGTGTCCCCTGCATCGGCAGGCGGACTCTCAACCACTGAGCCACCAGGGAAGCCCCATCAATGGATTTTAAAAATCTGAACTAGGAAAGAAAACTACTGCCTGCCTTATGTCTTACATGTATCAGTCGAATCCTCAGTGTGACGTCTGCTTTTAATTCTGTACGTTTTCACGCCTTTTCATCTTTATTATTTGGACTTTATCATTTGGTTTCCTAGAAGTTGAACACATCACAGAATAAACCCATACCTAGAGTTGTTCAAACAGAAGAGTGTGTCGCCTTAGAATATTCAGGACCTAGAAGAATCCTCGCAGCCCGTGCTGCCAGCACTGTGAGTAATGCTGAGCAAATACTGAGCTAGAAGTCTCGTAATTCTCTGAGCCAGTGACAGAACCGTCATTACTAAATCGTCAGGCTGAATTGCCTCAGGTTTCTCTAAGATGCTCTAATAATTCTTCAGCTTCATTAGGCATTTTAGGTCACAGAGACCTGGGACTATTTGCCCTGCTATTTTTGAAGAACTTTTTGCAACCAAGAGGCAGAAATGTTTTCCCAATAGGCTATTAAGAAATCCTACGCGGTATCTGGATGGATTCTAAATATGGATTCTTAAGGGTCTTCCCATCACTGGTAGACTGGCTTGTGGAAGGCGTGTTCTCAGTTCCTATTTCCTGGGTACAGAACGATGTCTTACTAAGGTGAATTGTTTGACGTAAATGCAGTAGCAAATGAGCCTGATGTCTGTTTCAGCTCTGAAGTGCCTGGTGGAAAATTACCGTGAAACAAGTTCCACGGAGATAGGAAAGCTGGACATGTCTAAAATGCTCAAATCAGAAATGGAGATATTTTCCAGAATCTTCTTAATTTCTCTTCATTTACACAACAGAAGTCATTTAGAATCCTGTCTCTTCATTTACATCATCTTGTGATGCTTCCTATTGAGGACCTCAGGTCTGAAATTCCAAAATCACATATAGGTGTTGTCTTAGTAATAAAACCTTCAGCTTTCACATGGAAATATAACATAGTTCTTAAATAGGTGATAAGAAAATATATATATAATTAACTCACAATATATTCCAATAGGATTTTGTGCATTTTATTGGAGGCGGAGGGGTTGGATGACAACTTGTTATTTATTCCAGCACCATTTGTTGAAAAATTCTGCTTTTCTCTGGTGTTCTGAAATGTTTTTAATGAATACAAAATTCCTGTAGGTACTTGAATAAATCTGTGGGTCCTGTAATCATTTTTTGTGCTAGGACCACCGAGTTGTAATGTACTGGTCTTTTTTTTTTTTTTTTAAGTTTCCTTTATTTATTTATTTATTTATTTATATTATTTTTGGCTGCGTTGGGTCTTTGTTGCTGCGCGCGGGCTTTCTCTAGTTGCGGTGAGTGGGGGCTTCTCTTGTTGTGGAGCTCAGGCTCTAGGCACGTGAGCTCAGTAGTTGTGGCTCGCGGGCTCTAGAGCACAGGCTCAGTAGTTGTGGTGCACGGGCTTAGTTGCTCCGCGGCATGTGGGATCTTCCCGGACCAGCAATGGAACCCATGTCCCCTGCATTGGCAGGCAGATTCCTAACCACTGTGCCACCAGGGAAGTGCTGTAGTTACTGTCTTAATAACATATATTAAAATTGTTTAGCTTGTCCATTATTGTTGTTATTCTCTTTCAGGTTATTCCAGGCTATTCTTGCATGCTTACTTTTCTGGATGAATTTAGAATAAGTTTATCAAGTTCCAAGCAAACGCATATAACAGCAATGAGACATCTGTTTGTATTTTGTTTGGATAGCATCTGAATTTGTAGATTTAATTCAAATATTGAATCATATTTTAATAACAATTCAAATAATTCAATATATAAATTTCAAATATTGAGTCTTCCTATTCAAGAGCATCTAATATCTTTGCACATTTTTAAAATATTTTGGTTGTGCTACTGCGTGATTTTCTATCTTACTTTTATTGTTTTAAAGTACCAGTTCTTGGTTTTATTTATCAATTCTACTACTTATCTTTCATATATCTGTTGTAATCATTTTAATCCTCTTTATTTTTAATCTGAGTTAAGTGGTTAATTCAATGTTTTATTCTACTTCTTTTAGTAAGTATAAGTTCCTAGGCCTATTAATTTTTCTATAAATATGGCTTTAGACAAGTCACATAATTTTTGATATCTAGAGTTTTTATTTTCATTTTCTAGGGATTCTGTACTATCAATTTCAGTATCCTGCTTTACACAAGAATAATTAAGGCAGCACTTAAAAATGTCCAGGTGGTTAAATTTTTTAATTTTTATTTTTCTACTTTCTATTTTTCACATAATTAATGCAATCTATATTCTTTCTATTTATTAAAATATACTGAAGAATTTTTTGTGTGCTAAGATAGGATCTTATTTCTATAAATGCTTAATGATGTTTGAAAATAAGGTGTCATAACTGTTCTCAGACTATTAAATTCAGCATATACCTATTAAATCAACCTTATTTATTGTCTTTTTCATAGCCTTTAAACAAGTATTTGGGACCCCTGCTGTAGACAACTTAAAAATATAAGAGAATATTAAAAAAGAAATCACACACCATCCCATAAAACTTAGATTATTACTATTAACATTTTAGTTTATTTTCAACTGTTTCCTAAGGATATTTTATTTAATCATTCTATGCAGTATTAAATATTATTTTTCATTTATTTCTACGTGAGTATTTCCTATGTTGTAAAAGAAGAACATTTTAATTAACATTAACATTTTAATGGATATACAGCATTCCAATATATCTAAGTCATAACTGACCTAACCCTTTCCCTGTTGTAAAACACTTGGGTTGTTTCCAACTGTTACTATAATTAATCCTGTTATGAGAACCTCTGTACTGGATCTTGGAAGTATCTCTATTTTTTTATATTAAAGTCCTGGAGAGTGAATTATAGGGCCAAAGAGTACAAACAATTTTAAGATTTTTAAAATGTATTGCCAAATTACTTTACAGATAAATTTCACCAAAATATAAACCCACAAATTCATGCTTCACTGCACATTTACCAGCATTGAACGTGAACACTATTTTAATCATTCCAGTTGGATAATCAAACCTAAGCTCATTGTCATAATTTCCATTTTCAATGAGCCTGAATATTTCCTTATGTTTGTAGCCATTGACCTCTTCACAGGATTTATGTTGCCATAATCTTAATATAATAGGTCCATAGGGATCTGTATTCAAAGTTCCCACCAACTTGCAAATGAACTTTCAGTGTGCATCTCATTTGTAAGTTAGAAGCTATTTATATTAGCTATAGGTTAGAATGGAACAAGAGAGCTGGCACACTACCAAACTCTCAGAACTACCCAAAAGAACTTTCTGCAAAGTTGGAGATGCTTATATTTGTACTGTTCCTTACGGTAGCCACTAGCAACATGTGACCACTGAGCTCTTGAAATGTGGCTAATGTGACCAAGGAACTGAATTTTTTTTTTTTTTTTTTTTTTTCTTTTTGCGGTATGTGGGCCTCTCACTGTTGTGGCCTCTCCCGTTGTGGAGCACAGGCTCCGGACGCGCAGGCCCAGAGGCCATGGCTCATGGGCCCAGCCGCTCCGCGGCATATGGGATCCTCCCAGACCGGGGCACGAACCCGTATCCCCTGCATCGGCAGGCGGACTCTCAACCACTGCGCCACCAGGGAGGCCCCGGAACTGAATTTTTTATTTTATTCCATTTCCAGTAATATAAATTTTAATTTTAATAGCCACAGATAGCTAGTGGTTATCACATTTGACATCACAGCTCTCAGCCATTTGCCCATCTTAGGGAATGGGTCAATCTAGGCTTTGTAATTGGCCTACTAAATCCATAAGCAAGAGGGGAAAAAATAAGATCACGGGGCAAACTACAGAGTGTGGGTCAAGCTCAGTAAATGTAGTATAGACTCAATATATTTTTGTTGGTTTTTGAATTGAAGTGGCCATGTTAATCTAGCATATTCATGTACAATAGTAATTAATACTTCTTCAGTGCTTACCCATGTACCGATCTGTGTCCCAGTGCTTTTCACATATTAACACACAATCCTCACAGTAAGTCTTTAACATAGCTGCTCTCAGTTTCTCCATTCTACAGATTAAACAACTGAGGCACAAAAAGACACTTGCCTAGGGGCATACAGCTAATAAGTGCCAGAGCCAGGATTCAAGCCCAGCTGGTCTGACTCCAGAATCCACGCTTTTGTTTTATTTATTTATTTTTTATTTATCTATTTTTGGCTGCGTTGGGTCTTCGTTGTTGCACGTGGGCTTTCTCTAGTTGCAGCAAGCGGGGGCTACTCTTCGTTGTGGTGCGCGGGCTTCTCATAGCTCTGCCTGAATTTCTTGTCTGGCCTCTGATCAATTTCTATTGATTGGGGGAGGCCAAGAACCCTGGTAGGTATCAAAAACCCTGTGCAGTCATATTCAAGACTATAATTTTCAGTATTATTCCAAACTCAGGTCTGGCTGCTTGCCTCTCAAAAATCAATACTGGAGAGAGGCAAATGCTGGTGGACAGGAAGGTTGCTTTTAATCAGAATGCTGGCAATCTGGGGAGATGGTAGACTCACTGTCTGCAAAACAACAACTCTGAAGATTCTGTTCAGCCGTGAAGGTTTTTAAAAGCAAAAAGGGAAGCAATCTCAATGAATCACTGAGATAGGGGTTCACAGCTGTTGCCGTCCCCCACTGTGTACAGGCTGTTGACTTCTTGTGATCTTTCTTTAGATGTTATCTTGTTCGCACAGCTTGTTTATGAGATTACTGAAGGGGAGACTGGGAAGAGGTCTGGTCCTCTATTAATGATTTAGTCTCCATTTCTACTTCTTTGATCTATGGAAACAACCAGCAAATTAGGCAAGGTATTGTGTGATCAAAAGATTTTGAAAGGTGTGTTAGGGCCAGAGATGAGTAGAGCATGGGGTGCCTGGTTTAAGGTTAGTGACAAGACCAAGGGGCCTCCTGCAGAGAGCTCTTTCCTGCCAAAAGCTGCTTACAATATCAGAGAGGCAAACGTTTAAAACCTGATTCTGCCACCTACTAGTAGTGTAGTACTAGATCATTTGATTAACCTCCCTGAGCCTTGGTTTCTTCATCTATTATGAGGCCACATTATTGGCCAGAGTGCTGAAGACAATCTGTGAGACAGCAAAGTTCCAGAGGCTTGTCACACAAAGAGAGGATGAGCCCAGAGACAAAATGGCATCAGCAGTCATCAGACCAGGATGAACTCAGAAAAAGACCAAACCCCGAATTGGGTTAACAGGGTTGCAGGGACAAAGCAAACGCAGCAACAGCTAGGATGAAGAAGTAATTTCAGATGCATGCCAAAGTCACAGTAAAAGAAAGATGATGTACCTGTCAGAACTCAAAACAAGCTAGGGGCAGGACAGGAATAAAGATGCAGATGTAGAGAATGGACTTGAGGACATGGGGAGGGGGAAGGGTAAGCTGGGACGAAGTGAGAGAGAGGCATGGACATATATACACTACCAAATGTAAAAGAGATAGCTAGTGGGAAGCAGCCGCAGAGCACAGGGAGATTAGCTCGGTGCTGTGTGACCACCTAGAGGGGTGGAATAGGGAGGGTGGGAGGGAGGGAGACGCAAGAGGGAAGAGATATGGGAACATATGTATATGTATAACTGATTCACTTTGTTATAAAGCAGAAACTAACACAACATTATAAAGCAGTTATACTCCAATAAAGATGTTTAAAAAATAAAATAAAAATGTGGAAAAAATAAAATAAAATACCAACCCCGCCTAGCACAGTTATTTGGAGAAACAAGGGATTACTGCAAACGAAAACGTTATTATGCAAACTAACATCCTGTAACATTAAGTACCCATTAGTGTGCTTTCAGTGCCCTAATCAAGTATCTTAGGAGAGAGATTTTACTTACCTCATTATCTTAGGAAATATAAATGTATCTAGTATTCAAATTAATAGTTATTCTAAGAGGATGTCTTTGCTGCATAAATTAAACAGGATTAAGACATGAAATCTCAGCACTTGTTCATTATTTAGGATTTTTATGTATTCTACTTTCTCTGATGGATATTTACTTTTGTCAGGGAATGGGAAATTTCCCCTGGACCCCTCTTGAGTTCTTGTGGCTAGACTAATAAGAAAATTAACACAAGACAGATTAACAGGTGAAAAAAATAAAAAACAAGTATTAATTCATGCTCATGGAGGTCTCATAGAAATGGGACCTAAGAAGTGGCCAAAGCAGGCAGGTTTTATAATTTTTAGACCAAGAAACAATACATTTGTGAGGAATTGACAGGACAAAAAACTTAGGCTTTGGGCGCTCAATTAGTGAAGAATCTAAACAGTGTTTGGACTTGGGGTAGTAAATTTAAAAAGAAATATGGTTTGTTTATATAGGCTTCTCCACTCAAATTCCCCGTCTCTGACAGTAAGGATGTCCTTCCACCTCTAGATGCGGGGAGATCAACTTTCACAGGGGAGACTTATTTCCTGCTTTTCTGGGAGACAGAGAGGGTCAATTTTCTTCTTGGATTGGCTGCTTCTCCAGCAACTTCTATTCAAAGTAATCCATATGCAATTGTGGCATATTTGGGGGAGGCCTGGCCTGAGCCCCAACTCTTTGTTTTTTAATATATAGCAATTGAGTTGTCCTTATACTAGATCAAGGGTCATCAATCATGTATGCCAAAGTTAGCCACAGGGAATAACGATTTGTTGTGACTTTAGGCTGCTTACTTCTTCTAGATACGTCAGCGCCACTTAAGAAAGGGTGTGCAATGCAGTGACTGATATAAACAGACTAGCATTTTATTGACCCAAGTTAAACTCTAGCTCCACCACTTGGTATTTGGGTAAACTCTGGTACATTATGCCTTCTAAGCGTCAGTTTCTTCTTCATTTGTAAAGGCACATAAAAGAAAAATACCATGTTGCATAATGGGGGACCACAAAGAGTTAAGTGTCCCAGGTAGGTGGTTATAAAATGAGGCAGAAGAGGTAACTAGGAGCATAGGGGTCTGGTCATGGATCTGTAAGTCATTTCTAGAAAGCTTAGAATTTAGTCAAAGGCTGCCAACTTTTTCAAATGTGAGAACCCCCTTTTAACATTGATGAATTTAGGGCCTCCACATGATGGTAACTGTGCTTTTAATATTCACATACATTAAAAATACACAATGTCTGGGCTTCCCTGGTGGCGCAGTGGTTGAGAATCTGCCTGCTAATGCAGGGGACACGGGTTCGAGCCCTGGTCTGGGAGGATCCCACGTGCTGTGGAGCAACTAGGCCCGTGAGCCACAACTACTGAGCCTGTGCGTCTGGAGCCTGTGCTCCACAACAAGAGAGGCCGCGATAGTGAGAGGCCTGCACACCGCAATGAAGAGTGGCCCCCGCTTGCCACAACTAGAGAAAGACCTCGCACAGAAACGAAGACCCAACACAGCAAAAATAAATGAATAAATAAATTAATAAACTCCTACTCCCAACATTTAAAAAAAAAAGAAAATACACAATGTCAAACATTACCACAAGTTCACCACAATTGAGGAAATTATTATTTATATTACTAGTCATAACCTGCATCTACAACCTTTTGAAAAACAATCATGTAATTATGTATGACGTATTATTATTTTTGTTGAAGTATAGTTGATTTACAATAATTGTGTTAGTATCAAGCAAAGTGATTCAGTTACATGTATTTCTTCATACTATATTCCATTATAGGTTATTACAAGATATTGAATATAATTTCCTGTGCCTATGCAGTAAATCCTTGTTTATCTATTTTATGTATAGTAGTGTGTATCTGTTAATCCCATACTCCTAATTTGTCCCTCTTTCCCTTCCTCTCCCCTTTGGTAACCATAAGTTTGTTTTCTATGTCTATGAGTCTGTTTCTGTTGTGTATGTAAACTTATTTGTATTATTTTCTAGATTCCACATACAAGTGATATCATATAGTATTTGTTTTTCTCTATCTGACTTACCTCACTAAGTATAATATTCTCTAGGTCCATCCATGTTACTGAAAATGGCATTATTTCATTCTTTTTATGGCTGAGTAGTACTCCATTGTATATAGAGAACACATCTTGTTTACCCATATTCATTTGTCCATGGACACTTAACTTGCTTTCATGTCTTGGTTATTGTAAATAGTGCTGCTATTACAGCACTATTATTGGGGTGTATGTATCTTTTCAAATTAGAGTTTTTATTTTTTCCAGATATATACCCAGGAGAAGGATTGCTAAATCATATGGTAGCTCTACTTTTAGTTTTTTAAGGAACCTCCATAATATTTTCTATAGTGGATATTTTTTCAGATTATAATCAAATTTTGCACCCAGCATAGATCTGCAAACATTAACCAAAATATCAAAATATCATCAAAGGTTTATAGGCTACAAACTGGGTACTCTACTCTAGTCCATGAAAAGTCAATGAAGCTTTCAAACCCTAGAGAGAGATGGTCAGAATTGCACGACAGAGCAAGACCCTGGACAAGGAGTGCTGAAGTGGGTAGGGGGTCAGTTGTTCATTTGAGATTTTCTGCACGAGGGCAGTGAAAATGTGAAAGAGTTAACTGATAGCATAGGAACGGTGAAGGAAGGGGAAAAGTGAAGGCTAAGCACAGGAATGACCAGTAAATGCTGATGGCATTAGCAAGTAGGAGGAGGCTTAGAATGGAAGGTGGTCAGTTCGTTCTGGACATGCTGATTGGAGCTGCCATGAAGTCGGAAGATGCACAGTGGACAGTAAGTAAACACTCCAAAGTTGGAGGAGTCCACGGCGCAGAGTGATAGCCTCAAGCTTATGAGGTCACACAGGGAGAGTATATAGAGTGAAAAAGAGGGATTATAGCATGAATTGTGAGAAAGGCCAAGATTTAAGGGGTCAGAAAGGGAAAGGAGAGTGTGAATGAGACAGAGAAGGAATAGGGGCATCAAGGAAAGACAAGAAAGTTTGGGACCCTTGAGTTCATGGTGAGGAGAGAGTCTGAGTAGAAAGGAACAGTGCAGTTCCTGCAGGATCATGCATCACCGTGGGCGGCCACTACAAAGTAAGAAAATGAGACTGATGGAGTGAGAAGCAGCTCTAGAGACAACCTAGTCCAGTCAGAGCCCTCATTTTGCAGATAGGAAGTTGAAGTTCAGAGAGTTTTGGTGTCTACCATGGGTGAACTATAAACGGCAGATCTGGAATCAGGGTCAAGTCCTGTAACAGCAAGACCAGGACTCACCAACTGGTACTGAAATCTGAGGGCATCAAGTGCCTGAGAGAAGTAGCCAGGTTGTTTTAAGATCAAAACTAAAGATGGTATAGTCCTTACGAAACCACTTTCATTTCTAGGGATTTTTTTGGTCTGAGCATTTTATCAGCTTCAGCTTACTGGCTTTGCCTAATTTGCAAATCTGTAAAACCTGCACTGGTGTTTTATCCCAACACAGAGATACTGTGTGTCCCTCACATGGCTCCCTGCCAGGTCCAGGTCACAGTGACAGCAGAAGCCACTGCACAGGAAAGAGACAGCTATGAGACAACTAACGCATAATTGCAGCACCTGCCTAGCACTTAAGGCCTGGCCTAGCCTTCTCTCTCTACCCCCAAAGTGTGTGTGTGTGTGTACGCACATGCGCGAGTGGGTATCAACAGAGATATTTAGATATATGCAACACTTTTATATTAGGGAAATTCTTATGTTGAATAATCCTGTGGTAAATATAAACAATTTGGAAGGGGAATGCCAAGTTTGTTTCCACCTTTTACGTCAAAGCTAGTGGAGTGAATGTATTGCAGTCACTATAAGTGTATACCTTTCACAGTTTTGACAGGTATTTATGAGAATTTAACATCTTGATTCAAAAAGTTTGAATATCATAAGTTTCATAAAGTTGAAACATTTTAAGGTCTTCCTTTTTGAATGGTGTTTGTGGACTTTTTTTATGGAAAGTATATGAGGTTTTTAGTATTTTTTTTTTTTGAGAGCACAAAATATTTTATTTAACAATTTGCATTTAGGAAACATAGCAGCTCCCTCCTCAGAGGAAGCTTCTTGAGTCAAAAGTCGCTGGCAATCAAACACAGAGAACGACGGGCAGGGCTGAGGAGGAAGCTGAGGGCGCCAGGTGGGTCTCGGCCCAGGAACTGCACCAATTGCTGATCCTGGGACGCGAGAGACTTCCTGTCAACAAGGTCGGCCTCTCCCAAAGGGACGGATCAGTGAAACATTTTGGAACTGAAATGATGGTTTCAAAGTCCCTTCTGGGTTTAATCTTATGAAATTCTATTCACAGTGGATTCTGGGAGGCCCTAATCCCTATGGCTGTTTAATAGGGAAATCTTATCAGAATCTAAATTTCACATAACATCTATACTTAAAATGTTTCCTTGCAGAAACTTTCTTAAAATTATTTTCTCAACTCCTGGACTAAGAATCATTTTATAAGCAAACACTATCACTTCCCTACAAAGTAGCTTTGCCTTCTCTCCCCGAAAACTGAGAGCTTTTTAGCAATATACCAATTTCATTTGGAACAATCTTCTGACTTGAACATTATTCTTTTGATCTTTCTTTATATTCACCAGCAGAAAAACAATGCAAGGGCATATCATTTATCTTTTGACTATAGAGAATTTTATTCTGTCTAGTAAGTCATTCTGTAGCCTCAAGTCACCTAGCTTTTAAAAAGGCAGACTGCTTCAAAGAAACCAGCTGATTTTCCTAAAGATGCATTATTCATGACCCTAGCTCTTCAACTAAGCTTTCTTGGATCTATGTGAAATAAACACAACCTATTTCGAAATAAATTCCTGGCTACTGAACTGAGATACTGAAAACACACTCCTCTCCTGCCAGGGCCGTCATCTCAAGAGTAAGTGTGTAAACCAACTGGAGTGTCAAGAAGCACCTGGGAGTCTATGCTCTGCCCACAACCTCCCTCACGGCAACTGCTAAGCGACGTACCTATCAGACACCGGGCACAAAGACAGCACAGACTCCAACTTTTCTAAGTACAGAATCTAACACATTTAGATGTTAAAGAAGGGAGTGTCTAAACACTGCAAAAAATGACAAAGAGCAAAAGGACACTCGGAAAAGATGTTTACAGTAGCAAGAAGGAACCGCATTAAAATTTGCACACCTACCCTAGAGTACCCTAAACTTTCCGTACAATTTTGAGACTTACAGCAGTAACTGCTCTTAAGGGTGTATGAGTCACAAAGAACAAGAAAGAATTGGGGTTTTTTTGCCTCTTGCTGTATCTTTATAAGATAACAGCGCCTGGAACCCTAAGAAAGGGCAGGGGTGAAGAAAACTGCAGGGAGGCTGAAACTTGCAAAAGTATCAACCTAGGAACAACTGTCTGTGACTCAGTTTGCTTCTTGATGTATCCGGGGATGGGAAATACCTCTCTGGTTAACATCTGCATCACATGTATTTAAAACAAAATCTTAATAAGCAACTCACAATCTCCAAACTGGTTAACGCTTTTCAGGTAAAGGGGCAACAACTGATTTTAAATGGCTGTGTCATGTCCAGGCGCTCTACCGTAGTACTTCCATCACGCAAAGGGCAGGCCGGCTTACACATTCCTCTGCCCCTTGACACAAAACACAGTGCTCGACCTCGGCTGCAACCTCTTGGTCACCTCGCCACGATGTTACCAGTAGACGCAACAGGGCTGGTCCTTGGTTCAGATGTCAATCTACCTTGTCGCCCGCATGGCTCAACAGAAGCCTTTCAGCCAATGAACGCAGAACTTCAGAACCTTGGAAGCCAAGGGCACGCTGAACTCCTACAGAGATTCCTTTTTCCTACTGCTTAAAAAGTTGCAGGTCTGGCTTTTCTTCCAGCCTTTGCAACACAACCCCACACTGAGGCAACCCACTGAGGTTAGTGTCCACGCAGCTGAGCCGGCAGCCTGTGCAGGCGGGGGCCACATGGGCCTGAGCGGTCAGGTAGCCAGGGGGTCCTTCCGGCCCGCCCAGCCCGCAAGCCCCCGCAACCTGCGCTCCCGGCCTCCGACGCTGTGCGCGGACATGGCAGCCACCTGGGCACCCCCGGCTCCGAGTTTTGCTTTTGATCTCGAGTGCAATGGAAAGAAGTAGACTGTACACCATGTGAAACGAGCCTTCCAGAAAAAAAGAAATCAGTTCCTGTCCCACAGCTTCTGAAAAACGCACGGAGCACAATTCACAAAAAAACAAGCACCCCAGTAATTTGCAGGGAACAAAAACACAAGGCAAGGAGTGTAAGAGATGTCTTGCCTTCACTGGGAAACAAGAGTGTTACTGGGTGCAAGCTCGTAGTGCTCGCTGCATGACAGGCCGGTAAATCCAGAGACAAGGCTTTGGGACAAGGAGTTGTGGCTTTATTCACAAAGCCCGCAGACTGAGAAGATGGTGGACTAGTGTCCCAAAGGACCATTTTCCCCGACTTAGAATTCAGGACTCTTTTATACTGAAAGGGGAATCCTGGTTCTGCCAGACTCCAGAGGAGGTGTGTGAATTTCTCCCTTCCTGTGGCCATTCACTGGTGTGCCTGGTCAGGATGTTTCCTGGGAGCTAAAGGAAGGTATTTACTTAATGCTCATTACCTGGGGAGCAGGGTTAGGGTTAGGGTTAGGGTCCCCAGCCATTGTGTATAACTGAAGCTTCCAGGCACCATCCCTTTAGTGATGAACTTGTGATAGAGCCCAAAGGTTCTTCCCTATTACAGAAGCTGCTAGGGTGAAGGGTTGTACTCTGTTACTGCAGCAGTGGTGGGGAGGGGAGTTCTCTCTGATTTACAGAGCAGTATTTACTATGAAGTGATGGCACATGTTTTGCTAAAGTTTCTCATATTTTCTCACATAACCCCAATTGTTTAATTATATATATATATATATATATATATATATATATATATATATATATATATATATTTGTTGTTGTTGTGGTGGTGGTACACGGGCCTCTCACTGCTGTGGCCTCTCCCATTGCGGAGCACAGGCTCTGGACCCGCAGGCTCAGCAGCCATGGCTCACAGGCCCAGCCGCTCCGCGCCATGTGGGATCTTCCCGGACAGGGGCACGAACCCGTGTCCCCTGCATTGGCAGGCGGACTCTCAACCACTGCACCACCAGGGAAGCCCTAATTATATTTTAATATAACTATTCAATGATAAAACACACTATAATCAAGAGCTATGAAGCCATGATACAAACTTGCCACTTCCATTCCCCCAGGGTTTTTGAGGGGGGAGGAACTTAGTAGAAAATAGTTTTAATTCAATAAAGGGGAAGAAAGACATCAAAACACTGTAGCAATTTACATGTGAATTTAGTTAGGTTTCACAAACGTATTGAAGATAATTTATTTCCATAGGTTGAAATTTTTAAGGTCTAAAATTATATTCAGCTCTTGGAGGAATCTGTGCTCATGGCAAACTCTAAAACCTCTTCCACACAGAGAAAAGACAGTGGCTTTCAAAATTGATTAAAATACACAGATCAAACCAGATATCACAAGTAATACTGTTTTATTGTCACCATGTTACTGCTTCCTTGGCCTCAAATGAAATAAATTTCCAAACATAAATCACCTAGAGATCAGTACTGTTCCTGAGCATTTCTCTGTGTTGGAGAGAAAGCACACGTGTGGACTGTGTACCCTGAAAAAGGCACTATATTGGTTCTCGTGGAATACAGCTACCCCTGCCCTTGTAGTTACAAGAGAAGTGACGGTGTGTCTCAGGAACCACGCGGTAATCTGAGCCCAAGCCGAGTCTGGCTGCTGCTCTCACAATGACGTTCCAGGTCAAATCACTTCATTCACTTGTTTCATTATCTTAAAAAACTTATAGTAGTACATCACTGCAGCAAGAGCCCCAGTATTATATTTATAACTCTAATTTCCTGAGAAAGGTACAAGTTCTTCTAATTGGTCCACTAGCAGAATTCTCCTAGCCTAGTGTCATGAGAGGTAATTTCCTTATGGGCTACTAAGAAGATGCCTTAGCAAGACTGAGGTTTATTTGAAACTTTAGAGAAAAAAATCTTTCCAAAGACACATAATTGATACGTTAAAAAAAAACAGGATACTCCTTAGTATATTGGAAAAAGCAGATTAGGTCACTGAGGTGATATCTTTAGTACAAAACCATCTGTAAAATTTTGTTAAGAATTAAGCAATTTATTTCTCTTGAGATATACAGTCAAATGCCTAAGCTAAAGACTATTCAGTTACATTTTCTCTAATGCAATGAATTAGAATAAACAATAGAATAAATAATTACCACTGCAATTTCCTAAGATAATTAAAGCACAACAATTTTTTAGGAAAATTTTAATTTCTTTGAAAGAAGTTTAAATATTCCTGGAAAATAGAAACTTTGCCAATCTCAACATTCTTTTCAAGAAATTTTTATCTTTCCAGTTAACTGACCAGTCTAAATTATAACAAAAATCGTGGTAGTGACTCTGGCTCCTGCTAAGATATCATATATTGAAAAATACATTTATGTATTAGGAGGCATAAGTGTACATTGGGAAATCTTTGAGAGCCATCGATTTAATAGCACTTCACCTATAAAGGTCAAAAGTTGACCAAGTTTATTATTTATTTATGATTATCATAGTTTAAAACTTGCATATATCATATAATACTTTTTGTTATGTATAAAATAATGATTATTCATTATTATATATCTGGATTAAAAGACAAACCTCAACACATACAAAGAATAACCACAATAAAATCCTGCCAATCACTTTTTTACTTTGAAAAGTTTAAAAAACACACAAGGTCAGAGAGTAATGAAATACATATTCATCTACCCACACACAGAATTAGCAAAAGTTAATATTGTATAAAAATTTTTGTTCCTGGGCTTCCCTGGTGGCACAGTGGTTGAGAGTCCGCCTGCTGATGCAGGGGACATGGGTTCATGCCCCGGTCCGGGAAGATCCCACATGCCACAGAGCAGCTGGGCCCTTGAGTCATGGCTGCTGAGCCTGCATGTCCGGAGCCTGTGCTCTGCAATGGGAGAGACCACAACAGTGAGAGGCCCATGTACCGCAAAAAAAAAAAAAAAAAAAAAAAAAAAAAAGATTGGAACCTACCAAAAAGATATTCTACTTCCAAAGACACAAAGAAGAAACCACAATGAGATGGTAGGAGGGGTGCACTCATGATATAATCAAATCCCATACCCCCTGGGTGAGCGACCCACAAACTGGAGAACAATTATATTGCAGAAGTTCTCCCACAGGAGTCAGGGCTTGGAGTCCCATGCCAGGCTCCCCAGCCTGGGGCTATGGCATTGGAAGAGGAAACCCCAGAGAATCTGCCTTTAAAGGCCAGTGGGGCTTGACTGCAGGAGCTCTACAGGGCTGGGGGAAACAGACTCCACTCTTAGAGGGTGCACACAAGGTCTCACATGCACCAGGACCCAGGGCAAAAGCAGTGACCCCATAAGAGCCTGGGCCAGACCTACCTGCTGGTCTTGGAGGGTCTCCAGGGGAGCAGGGGGGCAGCTGCGGCCCATCCTGGGGACAAGGACACTGGTGATCGAGGTACCAGGAAATATTCATCAGCGTGAGCTCCTCTGGAGGCTGCCATATTGGCACCAAGACCTGGTCCCAAGCAACAGCCTGCAGGCTCCAGTGCTGCGACGCCTCAGGCCAAACAACCAAGAGGGCAGGAACTCAACCCCACCCACCAGCAGGCAGACTGCCTTAAGTCTTCCTGAACCCACACCCACCTCTAGACACTCCCCTTGACACGGCCCTTCCCACCAGGGGGACAAGACCCAGCTCCATCCACCAGTGGGCAGGCACCTGTCTCCCCCCCGCAGGAAACCTGCATAAGCCTCTAGACCAGCCTCACCCACCAGGGGGCAGACACCAGAAACAAGAGGAACTACGACTCTGCAGGCTGCAAATGCAGATCAGAACCAACCTTGGGACAAGCTCATCCCTGGCCCTTGGGTGATGAGAAGGGAGTGTACTGGTGGGGCACATAGGACATCCCCTACAGAATGCCACTTCTCCAAGGTCGAGAAATTTAACTAAGCTACTACATACATAAAAATACAAATAGAAATTTAAACAAAACGAGATGGCAAAGGAATATGTTCCAGACAAAGGAATAAGGTAAAACCCCAGGAGAACAACTAAGTGACGTGTACGTAGCCAGTCTACCCAAGAAAGAGTTCAGAGTAATGATCATAAAGATGATTCAAGAACTGGGGAAAAGAATGGATACACAGAGTGAGAAGTTACAAGAAGTTTTTAGCAAAGAGTTAGAAAATACAGAGAACAACCAAACAGAGTTGAAGAATACAGTAATTGAAATAAAAAATACACTAGAAGGAATCAACAGCAGAATAAATGAGGCAGAAAAGCAGGTAAGTGAGCTGGAAGACAGAGTGGTAGAAATCACTGCTGCAGAACAGAATAAAGATAAAAGAATGAAAAGAAATTAGGACAGTCTCAGAGACCTCCAGAACAACGTAAAATGCACCAACATTCACATTATAGGGGTCCCAGAAGGAGAAGAGAGAGAGAAAGGACCTGAGAAAACATTTGAAGAGACAATAGCTGAAAACTTCCCTGACACGGGAAAGGAAACAGTCACGCAAGTCCAGGAAGTGCAGAGTCCCATACAAGATAAACACAAGGAGGAACATGCCAAGACACATAGTAATCAAATTGACAAAAATTCAAGATAAAGAGAAAATATTAAAAGCAATTCAGGAAAAGCAACAAATAACATACAAGGGATTCCCCATAAGGTTATCAGCTGGCTTTTCAGCAGAAACTCTGCAGGCCAGAAGGGAGTGACAGGATATATTTAAAGTGATGAAAGGGAAAAACCTACAACCAAGAATACTCTACCCAGCAAGGCTCTTGTTCAGATTTGATGGAGAAATCAAAAGTTTTACAGACAAGAAAAAGCTAAAAGAATTCAGCACCACCAAACCAGCTCTACAAGAAATGCTAAAGGAACTTCTCTAGGTGGAAAAGAAAAGGCCACAACTAGAAATAAGAAATGTACAAAATGGGAAAGCTCACTGGTAAAGGCAAACATACAGTAAAGGTAGGAAATCATCCTACCTAATATGATATCTATACCAGGAATCATGAGGAGAGTGCAAATGCAGGATATTGGAAATGCATTTGAAAGTAAGAGACAAGCAATTTAAAACAATCATAGAGAGAGAGAGAGATTGCTATATTTTACATCCAGGAAAACTGATCAACTCTCACTAATTCTAAAACATAACTACAAATTATTTTGAGTATAAATACACAGTCATATCACCTGTAAAGAATAGCAGTTTTCATTTGCTAGCCTTATTTCCTTTATTATTATTTTCGTTTCCAGTGCAACACTGAATAAAGTGGTGACAGCAGGTAATGTTGTCTTGTTCTTGCTATTAAAAGCCACCATTATTTACGATATTTGCTATAACATTTCTGGTAGCTACTTTTATGAGATAAAGGAATTTTATTTTATACCTAATTTGTTTGAGGTTTTCTTTGTTCTTTTTAGTCACGACTAGTTTTTGTACTTTATCAATTCTTCATCAGAAATAATGATGATTTTCCTTTTTATATTTTTATTGTAGTAATTTATGTTAATTTTTCGAATGTTTAACCTTTTACTTTTTGGATAAACTCAATTTGGTTGTGAATATCTACCCTACACATACTGGTTTCTCCAATATCACTAGATCCAGTTTAGTAATATTTTAAGATAGTATGTAAATTATAGGTAAATTTGGCTTGTGATTTTCCTTTTTTATACTGCACTTGGTAGTTGCCAAGGGATGATGAAATATAGCACCTGTGCCTCTGGCTGCATCTGATGGTTTTTCTTGCCTAAGCTCTGCTCCTCTGGATTCTGCCATTCCCATGAGAACTGAGTAACTAGTCTGTAGCAGACCCCACCTGTCAGCTCTAATGGAGAGAGTTGGAGTGTGGACAACTTTGCTCACCCTCCCATGAAGCCCAACCCACCCTCAGGGAGATCTAGGGAGCCTGGTCACACCTGGGATGAAGGGAGTGAAAAACAGATTCGGGACTTCCGGGTAAGATGGCGGAAGAGTAAGACGCGGAGATCACCTTCCTCCCCACGGATACACCAGAAATACAGCTACACGTGGAACAACTCCTACAGAAAACCTACTGAACGCTGGCAGAAGACCCCAGACCTCCCAAAAGGCAAGAAACTCCCCACATACCTGGGTAGGGAAAAGCGGAGAGATCCCCACACAGAGGATCGGTGCCGAGCGGCACTCACCAGCCCGAGAGGCTTGTCTGCTCGCCCGCCGGGGCGCGCAGCACTGGAAGCTGAGGCTCGGGCTTCGGTCAGAGCGCAGGGAGAGGACTGGGGCTGGCGGCGAGAACTCAGCCTGAAGGGGGCTAATGTGCCACAGCTAGCCGGCAGGGAGTCCGGGAAAACTCTGGAGCTGCCGAAGAGGCAAGAGACTTTTTCTTCCCTCTTGGTTTCCTGGTGCTCGAGGAGAGGGGATTAAGAGCGCTGCTTAAAGGGGCTCCACAGACGGGCGCGAGTCGCGACTGAAAGCGCGGAGCCCAGCGACGGGCGTGGGACGCTGGGGCTGCTGCTGCCGCCGCCAAGAAGCCTGTGTGCGAGCGCAGGTCACTGCCCACACCGCCCTTCCGGGAGGCTGTGCAGACCGCCACTGCCGGGGTCCCGGGATCCAGGGGCGGCTTCCCTGGGAGAACGCACGGCGCGCCTCGGGCTGGTGCAACGTCACGCCGACCTCTGCCGCTGCAGGTTCGCCCCGCACTCCGTGCCCCTCCCTCCCGCCCGGCCTGAGTGAGCCAGAGTCCCCGAAGCGGCTGCTCCTTTAACCCTGTCCTGTCTGAGCAAAGAACAGACGCTCTCCGGCGACCTACACGCAGAGGCGGGGCCAAATCCAAAGCTGAGACCCAGGAGCTGTGAGAACAAAGAAGAGAAAGGGAAACCTCTCCCAGCAGCCTCAGAAGCAGCGGATTAAAGCTCCACAATCAACTTGATGTACCCTGCATCTGTGGAATACATGAATAGACAACACATCATCCCAAATTGAGGAGCCCGGAGTCAGTGCTGTGCCTCTGAGGTGGGAGAGCCAACTTCAGGACACTGGTCCACAAGAGACCTCCCAGCTCCACATAATATCAAACGGCAAAAATTTCCAGAGATCTCCATCTCAACACCAGCACCCAGCTTCACTCAACGACCAGCAAGCTACAGTGCTGGACACCCTAAGCCAAACAACTAGCAAGACAGGAACACAACGCCACCCATTAGCAGAGAGGTGGCCTAAAATCGTAAAAAGTCTTCAGACACCCCAAAACACACCACCAGACGTGGACCTGCCCACCAGAAAGACAAGATCCAGCCTCATCCACCAGAACACAGGCACTAGTCCCCTCCACCAGGAGGCCTACACAACCCACTAAACCAACCTTAGCCACTGGGGACAGACACCAAAAACAACAGGAACTACGAACCTGCAGCCTGCAAAAAGGAGACCCCAAACACAGTAACATAAGCAAAATGAGAAGACAGAAAAACACACAGCAGGAGAAGGAGCAAGATAAAAACCCACCAGATCTAACAAATGAAGAGGCAATAGGCAGTCTACCTGAAAAAGAATTCAGAATAATGATGGTAAAGATGATCCAAGATTCTATTTCCCAGATCCAAAATCTTGGAAATAGAATAGACAAAATGCAAGAAACAGTTAACAAGGACCTAGAAGAACTAAAGATGAATCAAGCATCGATTAAAAACACAATACATGAAATAAAAAATACTCTAGATGGGATCAATAGCAGAATAACTGAGGCAGAAGAACGGATAAGTGAGGTGGAAGATAAAATAGTGGAAATAACTGCTGCAGAGCAAAATAGAGAAAAAAGAATGAAAAGAACAGAGGACAGTCTCAGAGACCTCTGGGACAACATTAAACGCACCAACATTCGAATTATAGGGGTTCCAGAAGAAGAAGAGAAAAAGAAAGGGACTGAGAAAATATTTGAAGAGATTATAGTTGAAAACTTCCCTAATATGGGAAAGGAAATAGTTAATCAAGTCCAGGAGGCACAGAGAGTCCCATACAGAATAAATCCAAGGAGGAATACACCAAGACACATATTAATCAAACTGTCAAAAATTAAACACAAAGAAATCATATTAAAAGCAGCAAGGCAAAAACAACAAATAACACACAAGGGAATCCCCATCAGGATAACAGCTGACCTCTCAGCAGAAACTCTACAAGCCAGAAGGGAGTGGCAGGACATAATTAAAGTGATGAAGGAGAAAAACCTGCAACCAAGATTACTCTACCCAGCAAGGATCTCATTCAGATTTGATGGAGAAATTAAAACGTTTACAGACAAGCAAAAGCTGAGAGAGTTCAGCACCACCAAACCAGCTTTACAACAAATGCTAAAGGAACTTCTCTAGGCAAGAAACACAACAGAAGGAAAAGACCTACAATAACGAACCCAAAACAATTAAGAAAATGGGAATAGGAACATACATATTGATAATTACCTTAAATGTAAATGGACTAAATGCTCCCACCAAAAGATACAGATTGGCTGAATGGATACAAAAACAAGAGCCATATATATGCTGTCTACAAGAGACCCACTTCAGACCCAGAGACACATACAGACTGAAAGTAAGGGGATGGAAAAAGATATTCCACGCAAATGAAAACCAAAAGAAAGCTGGAGTAGCAATTCTCATATCAGACAAAATAGACTTTAAAATAAAGACTACTAGAAGAGACAAAGAAGAACACTACATAATGATCAAGGGATCGATCCAAGAAGAAGATATAACAATTGTAAATATTTATGCACCCAACATAGGAGCACCTCAATACATAAGGCAAATACTAACAGCCATAAAAGGGGAAATCGACAGTAACACACTCATAGTAGGGGACTTTAACACCCCACTTTCACCAATGGACAGATCATCCAAAATGAAAATAAATAAGGAAACACAAGCTTTAAATGATACATTAAACAAGATGGACTTAATTGATATTTATAGGACATTCCATCCAAAAACAACAGACTACACATTTTTCTCAAGTGCTCATGGAACATTCTCCAGGATAGATCATATCTTGGGTCACAAATCAAGCCTTGGTAAATTTAAGAAAATTGAAATTGTATCAAGTATCTTTTCTGACCACAACGCTATGAGAGTAGATATCAATTACAGGAAAAGAGCTGTAAAAAATACAAACACATGGAGGCTAAACAATACACTACTTAATAACGAAGTGATCACTGAAGAAATCAAAGAGGAAATTAAAAAATACCTAGAAACAAATGACAATGGAGACACGACGACCCAAAACCTATGGGATGCAGCAAAAGCAGTTCTAAGAGGGAAGTTTATAGCAATACAATCCCACCTTAAGAAACAGGAAACATCTCGAATAAACAACCTAACCTTGCACCTAAAGCAATTAGAGAAAGAAGAACAAAAACATGCCCAAGTTAGCAGAAGGAAAGAAATCATAAAAATCAGATCAGAAATAAATGAAAAAGAAATGAAGGAAACGATAGCAAAGATCAATAAAACTAAAAGCTGGTTCTTTGAGAAGATAAACAAAATTGATAAACCATTAGCCAGACTCATCAAGAAAAAAAGGGAGAAGACTCAAATCAATAGAATTAGAAATGAAAAAGGAGAAGTAACAACTGACACTGCAGAAATACAAAAGATCATGAGAGATTACTACAAGCAACTCTATGCCAATAAAATGGACAACCTGGAAGAAATGGACAAATTCTTAGAAATGCACAACCTGCCAAGACTGAATCAGGAAGAAATAGAAAATATGAACAGACCAATCACAAGCACTGAAATTGAAACTGTGATAAAAAATCTTCCAACAAACAAAAGCCCAGGACCAGATGGCTTCACAGGCGAATTCTATCAAGCATTTAGAGAAGAGCTAACACCTATCCTTCTCAAACTCTTCCAAAATATAGCAGAGGGAGGAACACTCCCAAACTCTTTCTACGAGGCCACCATCACCTTGATACCAAAACCAGACAAGGATGTCACAAAGAAAGAAAACTACAGGCCAATATCACTGATGAACATAGATGCAAAAATCCTCAACAAAATACTAGCAAACAGAATCCAACAGCACATTAAAAGGATCATACACCATGATCAAGTGGGGTTTATTCCAGGAATGCAAGGATTCTTCAATATACACAAATCAATCAACGTGATACACCATATTAACAAATTGAAGGAGAAAAACCATATGATCATCTCAATAGATGCAGAGAAAGCTTTCGACAAAATTCAACACCCATTTATGATAAAAACCCTGCAGAAAGTAGGCATAGAGGGAACTTTCCTCAACATAATAAAGGCCATATATGACAAACCCACAGCCAGCATCGTCCTCAATGGTGAAAAACAGAAACCATTTCCACTAAGATCAGGAACAAGACAAGGTTGCCCACTCTCACCACTCTTATTCAACATAGTTTTGGAAGTTTTAGCCACAGCAATCAGAGAAGAAAAGGAAATAAAAGGAATCCAAATCGGAAAAGAAGAAGTAAAGCTGTCACTGTTTGCAGATGACATGATACTATACATAGAGAATCCTAAAGATGCTACCAGAAAACTACTAGAGTTAATCAATGAATTTGGTAAAGTTGCCGGATACAAAATTAATGCACAGAAATCTCTGGCATTCCTATATACTAATGATGAAAAATCTGAAAGTGAAATGAAGGAAACACTCCCATTTACCACTGCAACAAAAAGAATAAAATATCTAGGAATAAACCTACCTAAGGAGACAAAAGACCTGTATGCAGAAAATTATAAGACCCTGATGAAAGAAATTAAAGATGATACAAATAGATGGAGAGATGTACCATGTTCTTGGATTGGAAGAATCAACATTGTGAAAATGACTCTACTACCCAAAGCAATCTACAGATTCAATGCAATCCCTATCAAACTACCACTGGCATTTTTCACAGAACTAGAGCAAAAAATTTCACAATTTGTATGGAAACACAAAAGACCCCGAATAGCCAAAGCAATCTTGAGAACGAAAAATGGAGCTGGAGGAATCAGGCTCCCTGACTTCAGACTATACTACAAAGCTACAGTAATCAAGACAGTATGGTACTGGCACAAAAACAGAAAGATAGATCAATGGAACAGGATAGAAAGCCCAGAGTTAAACCCACGGACATATGGTCACCTTATCTTTGATAAAGGAGGCAGGAATGTACAGTGGAGAAAGGACAGTCTCTTCAATAAGTGGTGCTGGGAAAACTGGATAGGGACATGTAAAAGTATGAGATTAGATCACTCCCTAACACCATACACAAAAATAAGCTCAAAATGGATTAAAGACCTAAATGTAAGGCCAGACACTATCAAACTCTTAGTGGAAAACATAGGCAGAACACTCTATGACATAAATCACAGCAAGATCCTTTTTGACCCACCTCCTAGAGAAATGGAAATAAAGACAAAAATAAACACATGGGACCTAATGAAACTTCAAAGCTTTTGCACAGCAAAGGAAACCATAAACAAGACCAAAAGACAACCCTCAGAATGGGAGAAAATATTTGCAAATGAAGCAACTGACAAAGGATTAATCTCCAAAATTTATAAGCAGCTCATGCAGCTCAATAACAAAAAAACAAACAACCCAATCCAAAAATGGGCAGAAGACCTAAATAGACATTTCTCCACAGAAGATATGCAGAGTGCCAACAAACACATGAAAGGATGCTCAACATCTTTACTCATTAGAGAAATGCAAATCAAAACTACAATGAGATATCATCTCACACCAGTCAGAATGGCCATCATCAAAAAATCTAGAAACAATAAATGCTGGAGAGGGTGTGGAAAAAAGGGAACACTCTTGCACTGCTGGTGGGAATGTGAATTGGTACAGCTGCTATGGAGAACGGTATGGAGGTTCCTTAAAAAACTACAAATAGAACTACCATATGACCCAGCAATCCCACTACTGGGCATATACCCTGAGAAAACCATAATTCAAAAAGAGACATGTACCAAAATGTTCATAGCAGCCCTATTTACAATAGCCCAGAGATGGAAACAACCTAAGTGTCCATCATCGGATGAATGGTTAAAGAAGATGTGGCACATATATACAATGGAATATTACTCAGCCATAAAAAGAAATGAAATTGAGCTATTTGTAATGAGGTGGATAGACCTAGAGTCTGTCATACAGAGTGAAGTAAGTCAGAAAGAGAAAGACAAATACTGTATGCTAACACATATATATGGAATTTAAGAAAAAAAATGTCATGAAGAACATAGGGTAAGAGAGGAATAAAGACACAGACCTACTAGAGAATGGACTTGAGGATATGGGGAGGGGGAAGGGTAAGCTGTGACAAAGTGAAAGAGCAGCATGGACATATATACACTACCAAACGTAAGGTAGATAGCTAGTGGGAAGCAGCCGCATAGCACAGGGAGATCAGCTCGGTGCTTTGTGACCGCCTGGAGGGGTGGGATAGGGAGGGTGGGAGGGAGACGCAAAAGGGAGGGGATATGGAAACATGTATATGTATAACTGATTAAATTTGTTATAAAGCAAAAAGTTTAAAAAAATAAAAATAAAATAGAATGCTGATTCCAAAAAAAAACCCCTCAATATAGTACATGCTTTCAAAATAAAATAGCATAGTGAGCTTATAATAAAAGGTAATGTTTTCCTACCCCATTTCTTCCAAAAGAAGTTTTAAGACCTTTATAGATTTTAGGTACAACTGTTTTTGGAATTCCTAACATATATAAAAATATGAATAAAACAATTCCTGGGGATGTAATGTACAACATGGTGACTGTAATTAAAATTCTGTATCGTATATTTGAAAGTTGCTAAGAGAATTGATCTTAGAGATGCTCATCAGAAGGAAAAAACATGTAACTGTGTGTGGTGACTAGACTTCTGGTGATCATTCTGCAAATACACAAATATTGCATCATTACATTGTACACTTGAAACTAATATATTGTTAAATGTCAATTATACCCTTATAAAAATTTTTTAAATATTAAAAAAAAAACAGATTCGGGTCATGCATGCAAAGTCCAGCCTTTCAATTTTATCCATTTAACATAGATATACCTATACAGGATATAATATTTGTATATATGAGTTCTATATTTCTTAATTTGAGCCGTTCAATCTAAACCGATGTACAGGTGTACAATGAGAAATTTAAATGCTTAGTTATTTTTCTCAACACAGTGTAAAATAACCCTCATCCGACAGTGGGATTAGCAAACTTTTGATGTTAATGGCTTTGCTCGCTTCCTGGCAGGGCAGTTCAGTACCCAATTTGTAACAGAGCCCGGAGGTTGAAAGTTACCTTTAAATACATGTACAAATAGTTGTCAAAAGTAATGTTATTAAAATACATTTATTATCCCTGAAGAAAAAAAGAAGAAAATCCATCACCACAGACCTTCTCAGTGATGCTGGTGTCCCCTCGCCAGTGGGTCCTTCTTGACCTGGTGAACTGTGCCCTCTGGGTCTTCTGAGGAAGATATTACCATTCCTCATGCTCTGAACGCACCCCTTCCTCCTTATTCTGCCTCTTTACTTCTTTAGTGCAGCTCATAGCTTTCCAGTCTTCTGGGTGCCAATCTAAAAGGTATTACAACTGGTCATGCCAGAGAGTCAAAACCTTCAGGGTAGAGATAAAGGCAGATGCTGAGGACAAACATTGTTTCTGCAGCTTCAGTCCTCAAACAGGAGGAAACAGGCCACTTCTGTAGAAGGTTCAAGGGGATCTGTGGATTGAAGGTTCTCAAGTGCCTCTACTCAGACAGATCCATCTCATGTCCCAAGTGCCACTCTCCCCAGACAGAGCCCTGACCTTGGCACAGAGACTTCTCTGGGCTGAAAATTCAGCCTCCCGACATCTCCTCCAATTGTACTTTTAAGTCCTGTGCCTAAGTCACGGTTTACCAGGACTTCTGCTTGCAGAAAGTGAAAGTCTCTTGAAATATTGTCAGAAAGGTTCTTTGGGCTTCCCTGGTGGCTCAGTGGTTAAGAATCTGCCTGCCAATGCAGGGGACACGGGTTCGAGCCCTGGTCCAGAAAGATCCCACATGCCGTGGAGCAACAAAGTCCATGTGCCACAACTACTGAAGCCCACACACCACAACTACTGAAGCCCATGTGAGCCCGTGCTCCGCAACAAGAGAAGCCACCGCAATGAGAAGCCCGTGCATCGCAACGAAGCTTAGCCCCTGCTCACCGCAACTAGAGAAAGCCTGTGCACAGCAACGAAGACCCAACTCAGCCAAAAATAAATAAATAAAAAATTTTTAAAAACTTCTTTGAATGTCACACTAAACTTGAGGTCGTTAATTAATATATCCAAGTCTGCCATTTCTTCTTGTCAGTAAATAATTGGCAGTTAGCAGCATACGTCGAATTCCATCACCCTTATAGGTACTATTTCCCCTGACCCGTTCAAATGCTCAAGAAATTTCAGTATCTAGTACATCCTCTTTCATCTGTAGCACATCCCAATTCACCACAGGTGAAAGTCTTTGCAAATCTTATTGATACAGCAGTCTAGGGGCTATCAATATTTCATCCACCACCAATAATGGGATCCCCTTTTGCAATCCAGTTGAAATTAAGCAAATCCTATCTTTATGGTCTGTTTCATAGGCCCATGCATGGCACCACCTATCTTAGATGTGATTCCCAAGAAGCAGAGCCTGACAAGAAGATTGTTGTTCAAGATTCATTGCGTGAGTATTCTCATGAGGAGAGGAAGGAAGACGGGATGAGGAAGGGGAAAAAAAAGCTAAGAGGAATGTGGTTTCAGCCTGATCTCACAGGAAAGCTTGAGTGCACAAATCACCCTATAGGGTTGGTTACCCTTGAGGTAAGAAGACTGGCCTTTTGTGCCCCCTTGTCATTCAGACATTGGCTGCGGACTGCCCCTGGAGAAGGTGCAAAAGTTTCCAGGTGACCTGGGTACCATCATCACAGGGCATTTCTCCAGAGAAGTGGGGAAGCCCTGAGCTGTCAGTAGCCAACACTCACAGCAGCTGAGTCATGGGTGTGTTAGTCAAATAAAGAGATTCTGGGCAATGCAGCAAACACCGTGATCGCATTTCTAGGGTTGCCACTTATTCTACAATCAGGAGGTCACTTGCTTCAGAACTATCCTTTCACAGCTATAATCTGTCACCACAGTGAGAAAAAGACCACCCACAAGAAGCCACCACAAACAGAAAGTCCCTGTAACTTTTCTACCACTCTTGTCTCAATATTCAAGCCAAGCTGCTACAACCTGCATCCAAAAAAAAGACACTCTCCACACTGCCTCTCAACATTGACAAAAAAGTATCTCATGGTCTCTGAGACTCTGCTAACACTCCAGCGAGGGGAAGAAAGTTCCACATCTCTGCTTGCCAACAGAAGCTGCAAAAACAGCCAATCCAGATCCCTTGTGGACACGTATGACTGACTGAGCTTAAATCAGGGCTGGAATCTAACTGCGTGGGGCCTGGTAAGCATTGTTGAGCTTCTTCAGCCCCTTGGTTCTGGATGTCTCATCAAAAGGTGGGAGCAATGATGGTCAGCATCAGTCCACAAATCCACCTGCATCCACTCTTGTTATTCAGAATCTATCTCCAGTATTTCAAGTTCTGAATAAGAACCTCAGTACCAACAACAGGCTGACACCAAAAATATAATAATTCAACTTATCCCCAGGAAACACGTCTCAATCTTTATATGGCAGAAAATGTCTTAATTTTGCCTTTACTCTCAGGTTAGAGCTTAGCTGTGTAGAATTCTAGGTGAACAACAATTTTTACATCAGAACATTGAAATTATTATTTCACTGATTTGTAGTATTGATTGCAGCCCCTGAGAAATCTGTTGTCTGTCTAATCATCCTTCCTTTATAAGTTAGCTGGCTTTTCTCTCTGGCAGAAGAGGTTTTTGTCTTCTTATTTGGTTCTGCAATTTCACTGTGGTTTTTCTAGATGTAATTTATTTTTCTCTTTCCTCCTGGATCTTGGTGTACTCCTTCAACCTGAGAGCCATCTTCAGTTCTAGGAAGTTCTCAGCCATTATCTCTTCTAAGACCACCCTTTGTCATATCTTCCTGTTCTTTTTTTCCTGGAATCTTATCAGCATATGCCTATGGATCCTTTTATTTTCTCCTCTCTGAATCTTAGCATCTCTTTCATATTTTTCATCTCTTTATCACTATGCTTAATTTTTCTCTGTGCTTTCATCATTAATCTTTCAATGAACTCTTTCAATTCAATGATTACACTGTTCACACTCTCAGTTGCATTTTTATTTTTTTTTCTTATTATTATTCTTTTTTATTTGCGGTACGCGGGCCTCTCACTGCTGTGGCCTCTCCCGTTGCAGAGCACAGCCTCCGGACGCGCAGGCTCAGCGGCCATGGCTCACGGCCCAGCTGCTCCACGGCATGTGGGATCTTTCTGGACCAGGGCACGAACCCGTGTCCCCTGGATCAGCAGGCGGACTCTCAACCACTGCGCCACCAGGGAAGCCCTCAGCTGCATTTTTAAAACTTCAGTTTCTGTAAATTTAACTATTCTTAACATTTTGGGGGAGGAGGAGTGTTTCAAAATTACCTGTTCTTTCCTCTATGCCTAGTTTTGACCCCTTGGTCGCTCAGATGTTTTTATGTCTACAATATTTATGCATGTAAACGTTCCCATTTATTGCATTTTCTGAATCTTGTTAATGTCACTTGTTCCTGCTGGTTGTTTGCCATTTTTACTATATATGGGGGATGAGCTTACTTTCCAAAGTAGTTCAGTGTTAAATCTGCTTTGAAGCAACTTGAACTAGTACTTCTGCTTTCTAGTCTCTTATAAATATTTCCACTGTCATTAAAGGAAAAAACAAAACAAAAATGAAAACTTCAAACTGTAGAGATAAAGGAGAACCATGTATGCAGCAGAAATTAACACAACACTATAAATCAACTATACTTCAATAAAAAAAATTTAAAAAGGAGAAAAAAATAAAATAAAAGTTCTTTTTAGTTGAGAAAGAAGAAGTTCAGTGTTCTCTGTGTTGTGGGAGAATTTCTAGAGTAATTTTGAGTTTCTTCTTTCAAGGGTCTGTGGGTTTCATAAGTCTAGGACCAGCTTTCTGCTAAGTTTGCACCTTGGTGCCCTGAGTCCCGTGGGGAGCTCAGCTCCAGTCCTCTGCCCAAAGCCACTTCTAGCCCCAATTCCCTTGGCTGGCCCTCATGCATCAGCTAATTCACTGACCTGGGCTGGAATTCCCTCTTCATCATTTTACCTCATGGTCCTCCTTGCTTTGAAGCTCAAGTATATACAAGAGTTTGGGGGTTTTGTTGTTGTTCTATTTATTTTTGTAATTTTTATATATGGAAACTTGCAAAGGATTTCCCATATCTGCTCAGTCTGTCCTAGCAATCAAAAGTATTCTCCATGACCAATGGTCTTCCATATCCTGAAAAAGAAAAAAAGGGCAGTGGCAGTATCCCTCTAGGAATTTGTTGAAGCAGAATTGTTAGCAATAAAACAGTTTCTTGAGCTGATCTTGATCTGACCTCCTAGATAGGAAATGGATGGTCCCTGGAGGAGGAGAAGGAGCCCCATTGTACTTTATTTCCCCTTACTACGTCCTCAGTTGTTACTGGTAAAATCTTATTTGGGTGAAAGAATAAAGTATCTGTCTATGCCAAATACACTTGCAGTTAAGATGCAGATGTTATACCATCTTGTAGTATGAAAAGTCATTTCTTTTTATTCTATAACCAAGGTCTTGGATAAACAAAACTTAGTGAGAACAGGCCCAGCTGCTGGATTTCCTGATAATCTGAAAATGTATTTCTCACACAGAGAATACTTTCAGCCCCTTGTCATGCTTCACACTCCACCTCAGCCCCCTCTCCATCCTCCCCCACTCAGCACAGGAGTGTCATCCTGCAAAGCTGCTGCATCTTCTCAGAACCTCACCTGCCCAGCCCCCAAATGACAGCAGATCAAGACAAGGCCGCAACCCCACTGCGTAATGAGTAAGGATGATTTCAGGGACCACTGAGCTGCCTTGTGGAACTGCACCAAGGCTGCCCAAGACTCCCGCTGGCATTGTTTAGGTTTCTGCAGCTGAGAAGTGCAGCCATCCCAGATGTGCACACACGTTTCTGTGATATAGAAACCCTTGGAAGCGGGCCTGGGGGAGCTCTCCCGCCACATGACATGAAGTGGGCATTACTATTTTTCCCCCTTAAGAAGAGGGAATAGTCAATAAGTCTGGACCCTCTGGGCCCAAGGCCCTCTTCTACCTGCTCTCCACATGTGTGCAGCAAGTTAAATATTAAAGTTTTAAATTATAGAAGGTTTTCTTCCTTCATTTTCTATACTGATTCGGTTTTGATACCATTCTTTAAATTATTTTTTGTAGATGTTAACTCACTATTTCTTCTTCAGTCTTCTAAAAATGCTAGGATCAAGTAAAATAGGATGGAGACTTTTTTTCCCAAAATTAGTTTCTTTGTTTTGACATCAACCAGCTACAGGTCCACAACAGGTGGGCTGACATCTAAAAATATGTTAACGGATACACTTTGTATAATACTAAATTAAGGAACCCACCACTAACACAAATGCCTTTGCAATTAAAATGAAACATTTGTTCTTGTTGTTCTTAATATCAACCAATATGTAGAGAATTAAGTAATTTTTTAGAGGAACTAACATGACCCGATTGAGAGCAAACTCCAGGATTTTTTCTTAGGAAACATTCTTCTATATTTTAAGATTAAGCTCAGAACTTAATCTCCTTCTCAGTCCTGGGAAACACACTAGAATTTGAAATCAGGTGTTTTGGAGTGAGATGTTTTGGAGTGGGAATATGTGTTCTCTTTGAAAATGCAATTTGAATATATGTCTTAACCATGCTATAACTCTGCTGCTTGATTTAGAGATTGCTTTTCCTAAGTGGATTTAACTTTAGCAGGACTCAGCACTAAATTTCACCTCCTTGAAATGTGTTTGTGTTTCTGACCAAGAAGTTCTCAATAGGTATAAGTCAGAAGCTGAATCTCCTACTTGATTATGAATTCAAGCTAGATGGTAAAGTTTAAGAAAGCACTGGACTGGGTTTGGCTACACTTAGCATATGTGACTCAGAGATGGCTCTAGATAGAGTCATAAAAATGTTCACATACCAAACACTATTCTAAGTTCTGGGGTCTGTGTTGTGGTCTCATATTTAGTCTCATGGAGGCTACCTTTCAGTTAGAGAGACAGAAAATAAACAAGAAAACAAAGGCGTGCATGTGCACACACACACACACACACGCAAACAAGAATGTCAGATAGTTCTAAGATCAACGGAGAAGGTGAAACATGTAATGTGATGGTGAAAAGACAGGTAGAAATAAGAGACTATTTAAAGAGGGTCATCAGGGAAGGACTTTCTGTAGAGGGGCTACTGTGCTAAGGCCTGTTGTTAAGAAGAGGCCAGCAGGAAAACCCAGCAGAAAAGCATCGAGGCAGAGAGAACCACAGGAGCAGAGGCCCTGAGAAGAAACAAGCCAGAGAAGGTGAGGGGTAGAAAGATGATCCGTGTGAATAAAGTATGTGAGGCAGGGAGGAGGAGGTTATAAGTGGAGATTGGACAGGTGAGCTGCAGCATAACTGTATGGGGCCTTGCACCTGTCCATAAGCACTTTGAACCTGATTTTAAATGTGACAACATGGAGAGGGTGTGGAGAAAAGGGAACGCTCCTATACTGTCGGTGGAAATGCAAGTTGGTGCAGCCACTGTGGAGAACAGTATGGAGGTTCCTCAGAAACTAAAAATAGAGCTACCATATGATCCAGCAATCCCACTCCTGGGCATATATCTGGAGAAAAACATGTTTTGAAAAAATACATGCACCCCAATATTCACTGCAGCACTACTTACAATAGCCAGGACATGGAAGCAACCTAAGTGTCCATCAACAGAGGAATAGATAAAGATGTGGTAGATATATACAATGGAATATTACTCAGCCATAAAAAGAATGAAATAATGCTGTTTGCAGCCACATGGATGGACCTAGAGATTATCACACTAAGTGAAGTAAGTCAGAGAGAGAAAGACAAATACCATGTGATATCACTTGTATGTGGAATCCAAAATATGACACGAACAAACCAATCTATGGAAAAAAAAACAGAATCGGGGACAGAGAAAACAGACTGGTGGTTGCCCAGAGGGAGGGGTGTGGGGAGGAGTAGACTGAGAGTTTGAGGTCAGCAGATGCAAACTAGTGTACAAAAGGTGGATAAACAACAAGGTCCTACTGTACAGCACAGGCAACTATATTCAATATCCTTTGATAAACCATCATGGAAAAGAATATTTTTAAAAAAGAATGTATACATATGTATAACTGAATCACTTTGCTGTATGGCAGTAACTAACACCTTGTAAATCAACCATACTTCAAGTAAAAAAATAAATAAATAAATATGACAGCAAGTCATTTGGGGGTTTTAAGGAAGAAGTTTCCATGGTTGTACTTATAGGATCCCAGTGTATGTGAGAATCAACTCTAATATCTTTACACTTGTATTTTCTTCAGAGCATTTATTATAACATTATTTAATTGCTGGTATGTGTCTTTTTTTTTAATATCTGCCTTCTCCCTGGAAGCCCCATGAGGGTAGGAAAGAGAATGTTTTTTCTCCCACTGAATATCCAGAAGCTAAGCGAGAGTCTACACATACATCATGGATGCTCACCCAACATGTGCTGGTGGAACACATACATCATGGATGCTCACCCAACATGTGCTGGTGGATGAATGACTAGATGTTAGACGTCTATTTCCAATTCCTCTTAAGGTCACAGGACACTGAAGTCGCCCTCTCCAAAATAACTACAAGACAGCTGCACAAATGAATCGATTCCAGGCACCATCCCAACGTTCTCAGCAGGACTGCACATGCTGAGTCCAGAAAATACATATTTTTATGTACTTTTCAATATTTGAAATCAGTGTACTTGTTTCTGATAAAACATAGAGAACTCAAAGAATAAAAAATATTCCCCACACAGAAAGAAAATAAAACAGAGCTCAACAGATAGGATTTTAATAGCTATTGTTTTATGTGGTAGAAGCTCTGTAATGGTTTCTGTCATGAACTGAAACCATTGACAGAAACCAATGGTTTCTGTCAGTTCAGTGAATTGAACAGGCCAAAACTACATTTCTAAATAAAAGCACTGAAAGGGATTTTATGGCCATTTCCTTCCAGCAATTCTGCCCTGGATAGAACCATTACAGCCTAAAACTTTGAAACAATAAATGCACAGTAGTTTTGTGCAAGGAGAGACTGAATCTTTCTGTGCTAAAGATACTTAGAATAATTTCAGAAAATCAAACCTGTGTATGCCTTCCTAGAAAGAGATCATTATAGTGACCTTTTTTATGGCCACTGCCAACCTCTCTCCTCAAGTGGCTTCATGCTGACTCCACCCAAACCTCCAATTCTTGTGTGTGTATGTCTGTGTATTTCAGTGTTGGGCTGGAGTAGGATTTTCATTTCTTTATTTTTTAATTCCACCAGCCACCAAGTCATTCAAAACTGCCAAGGGCAATCACTAAAAACAAATAACAGACAGGTCATAAGAATGTGCATGTCAGCATTTATCTTTTGTAATTTCAGGATATTGAAACATATAATCGTTTATACTAGTCATAAGTTTGCTCCTTTTTGTCTGAACAGGTGGTTTATAAACAAAAAGATGTATCATAATCTCCCAAGAAGTATTTTTGTTTAGTTTTGGTTTGTTTTCTTGTTTCAAAATACACATGCACCTCTGTTCTAAGTTAAATCTCTGAAAGTAGGATCTGGGCATGTGTACTTCTTTCAGTTTTTGTTTTGATATCATTTTAAACCTATAAGAAGGCTACGAGAATAGTACAAAAAACTGCCATCTACTCTATATTCAGAGTTCTGGTTCTTTTGCTGCATAACCAGTCCCCCAAAAGTTAGTTACTTAAAGTAGCAGTGATTTTTTTAGATCACAGATCTGCAACCTGGGCAGATCTCAGAGAGAAGGCTTAACTCTGCTCCAGACAGCATCAGCTGCGGTACTGACCCAGCTGGACCAAGTCTGGGATGGGTCTTCCTTTGGCTGGCAGGTTGGTGCTGCCGTGAGCTCCGAGCCCGGCCAGAGCTGGGCTGTGGATCTCGGTCCCCGCCACTGTGCTCGCCACGCGGGCTTCCACACCACCTGCTTGAGCCACCTCTGAGTGTGGCGGCTGGTCTGAGACTGAGCCAAGCACAGCTGTACTGCCTTTTATTATCCACCCTGGAGAGTCATTTAGCATCATTTCTGCCACGGTCATGCCCACCCAAATACAGAGGGGGGAAATAGACCCCTTATACTGGTAAAAGAATATGGGATGAGTGGTATTATTGTCAGCATTTTTGCAAAATGCAATGTTCCACACCTGGAATCAACAATTATTTACATTGTGCCCCATTTACTTTATCATTGTCCCTAACTATCTATATATTTATTTATCTATCTCTACAGAGATATAGAATGTCTATATATACATAGACTACATATACTTAAGTGTGTATTTCCTAAAAACAAGAGTATTATCTTTTGTTACCAAAGTCAGGAAATTTAATATTGATCCATTACTGTTATCTAATCCACAGTCCACATTTAAATGTTATCAACCGTTCCCTCCCTTTCCTCTGTATCTATAAAGGATCTTATCAAGCATGTGTATTTCTTAAATCTCCAAAGGTGTGTCTGGTGGGCACTCTTAGTCTAGAATAACATGTGAATACTTGGAGACAGACCCAAGTGTAAATCCCAGCTTTGTCACTGACCAGGAGCATAATCTTTGGCAAATTACTTTAGCTCTCTCTGTCTCAATTTCCTCATTAATAAAAATGGGGAAATTGTTGGCTACACAACAGAATGGAGGGGAAATCTGCATGGTGCCTGTTTCTCAGCAAATCTTAGCTTTATCTCTTTCACTCATTAAAACTACTAACTGATCACACAGAATGGGGTGCTGGAGGGGACAGGGACATACCACCTTTCAGCTTCTGTCACTTAACTCTAACTGCATAGGACAGCAGTTCAGCAAGAATTCAATCGTGCTTTTACCAAGGCTGCAGTCGCTTATGTGGGGTGTAATGCTTGGAGTGTGATTCACCAATTCACTGCCACGTGAGCCAATTAGCTTTTGTTCTGCGCGCTGATCTCAAACCCCACCAGCTTTCTTTCCTGCACAGACAACTACAGAACTAAGCAAGAGCAGCTGAATGAAGGGTAACAAAGTCATGCCTTCTTGGTGCTCATCAAACAGCAGCATCCCCCAAACAGGAAGATGGTTTTTCATGGTTTATTTGATAAGTACTGAAAAGAAAGAGCAAGTATTACTTCTTCCCTGGGTCTCTCATTACTATTTAAATGTAAACTAAAGGAAGAAATTCTTATTGCTTATTTTCGTCCTGTTAAATATGCCCTAGGATGCCCGCTACTATTGGCTCGGCTATTTACTCATAGCTCATCATAGTTCTATGGGTTTGTCCTGCCAGAGATGTCATTTGAGGTGCCTTTATTAATTTTTACATGCCTTGATGATGTCATCACTAAATAACCCTTTTTACTGTATATAAACATTTTAGTTAAAATGTCCCTAAGCAACTTGATCCATTTTATCAAAAGCCATCAGACTTTGGAATGACTTATTTCTTTTTTTAACATCTTTATTGGAGTATAATTGCTTTACAATGGTGTGTTAGTTTCTGCTTGATAACAAAGTGAATCAGCTATACATATACATATATCCCCATATCCCCTCCCTCTTGTGTCTCGCTACCAGCCTCCCTATCCCACCCCTTTAGGTGGACACAAAGCACCGAGCTGATATCCCTGTGCTATGCGGCTGATTCCCACTAGCTATCTATTTTATATTTGGTAGTGTATATATGTCCATGCCACTCTCTCACTTCATCCCAGGTTACCCTTCCCCCTCCCCGAGTCCTCAAGTCCATTCTCTACGTCTGCCTCTTTATTCCTGTCCTGTCCCTAAGTTCCTCAGAACCTTTTTTTTTTTTTTTTAGATTCCATATATATGTGTTAGCATACGGTATTTCTTTTTCTCTTTCTGATTTACTTCACTCTGTATGACAGTCTCTAAGTCCATCCACCTCACTACAAATAACTTCATTTCTTTATATGGCTGAGTAATATTCCATTGTATATATGTGCCACATATTCTTTATCCATTCATCTGTCATTGGACACTTAGGTAGCTTCCATGTCCTGGCTATTGTAAATAGAGCTGCAATGAACATTGTGGTACATGACTCTTTTTGAATTATCGTTTTCTCAGAGTATATACCCAGTAGTGGGATTGCTGGGTAATATGGTAGCTCTATTTTTAGTTTTTAAGGAACCTCCCTACTGTTCTCCATAGTGGCTGTACAAATTTACATTCCCACCAACAGTGCAAGAGGGTTCCCTTTTCTCCACACCCTCTCCAGCATTTATTTTTTCTAGATTTTTTATGATGCCCATTCTAACTGCTGTGAGGTGATATCTCATTGTAGTTTTGATTTGCATTTCTCTAATGACTAAAGATGTTGAGCATTCTTTCATGTGTCTGTTGGTAATCTGTATATCTTCTTTGGAGAAATATCTGTTTAGGTCTTCTGCCCATTTTTGGATTGGGTTGTTTGTATTTTTGTTATTGAGCTGCATGATCTGCTTGTATATTTTGGAGATTAATCCTTTGTCAGTTGCTTCATTTGCAATATTTTCTTCCTTTCTGAGGGTTGTCTTTTCATCTTGTTTATTGTTTCCTTTGCTGTGCAAAAGCTTTTAAGTTTCATTAGGTCCCATTTGTTTATTTTTGTTTTTATTTCCATTTTTCTAGGAGGTGGGTCAAAAAGGATCTTGCTGTGACTTATGTCATAGAGTGTTCTGCCTATATTTTCCTCTAAGAGTTTTATAGTGTCTGGCCTTACATTTAGGTCTCTAATCCATTTTGAGTTTATTTTTGTGTACAGTGTTAGGGAGTGTTCTAATATCATTATTTTACTTGTAGCTGTCCAATTTTGCCAACACAACTTATTGAAGAGGCTGTCTTTTCTCCATTGTATACTCTTGCCTCCTTAACAAAGATAAGGTGACCATATATGTGTGGGTTTATCTCTGGGCTTTCTACCCTGTTCCATTGATCTATATTTCTGTTTTTGTGCCAGTATCATACTGTGTTGATTACTGTAGCTTTGTAGTATTGTCTGAAGTCAGCAAGCCTGATTCCTCCAGCTCTGTTTTTCTTTCTCAAGATTGCTTTGGCTATTCGGGATCTTTTGTGTTTCAATACATATTGTGAAATATTTTGTTCTAGTCCTGTGAAAAATGCCATTGGTAGTTTGATAGGGATTGCATTGAATCTGTACATTGCTTTGGGTTATTTTGTAATTTTTACTGTGAGTCCACCTTGGACACTTGGGTTATCTAGAAATATATTGCTGCTTTTTCCACAGTTACCTAGAAAATGATCCATATGGTATTGTTCTGGGTTTTTAGCATAACTTAAAAGGAAAGTTTCACAATGTCCAGAGCATATGAAGGAGGACAATGTCCTCAAATCCCTCACAGCAGAAACCTACTCGGGTGATACCCTCCTTGACTTCCAAATGGAAAAGAATAGTCACAGAAGGAAAAATGATGCCATCTAATCATAAATCTGAAGAGGACCTGTGAGAAGCTTCATTTGCTACTGAAAACCTTGCTGATGTCAGTGTCACATCCTCCAGGAAGCATGGCCAGCAGGCTGGGCTGAAGTTTGCTGCTGCCACTGAAGCCACCCTCTCGCTGGTGGCTTCACTCCTGTGTCCTCCACTAACCAGATCCAGGCTGCCTTCTGGGAGCTGCAGCTCACGATGGTTCCTGATGCCAGGGTTGCCCCCCAGCCTCTCCCAGAGGTGACTCTGTTAACCTGTGCATCATCTCTCTGTGTGGCACAGACTGCCCTCTGCACTGTGTAGACACTGCCATCTCTGCAACAACAAGCAATCTCCCTGAGAGGGTCTGGTGTGATGAGCTCTGGCCAGGGAAGTTCTGCATGGGCAGCCCCATCTCCCATCAACACCTTGGGAAGTCTCACCTGAGCTCTGCTTCTACAGATATCCTACAGAGATGGAAAAGGAAAAGCAGGCCATTGCTGGAAAGGACGTAACCAAGGAAGAATGTCAGGGTGAATGGGCTGTTCCAGCTCCCGAGTTCACTGCTACCCAATCCAAGGCCAAGACTGGTCTGCAAGTGTGCGGACCTCCCTGCTGGAGAGAGGTGACCAGCCTGCACTGAGCCCTGCCTGCAGCTGACAGATAGGAGCGACCACCCCACCAAGTGACCTCAGCTGTTCTTTTGCTTAAGAAAATGGAAAAGTTTCTAAAGAAAAAAAAGAAATATATTGCTTATTTTCTATTCATTTAGGGATTTTCTCATTGCATTTTTGTGTTTTATTCCCTCCATAATTTCACTGTGATCAGAGAACATACTTTGATTTAACAAACATTTTTCCTTTTCTTTCTTTTTTTTTGATGTAGACAATTTTTAAATACTTTATTGAATTTGTTACAATATTGCTTCTGTTTTATGTTTTGGTTTTATGGCTTTGAGGCATGTGGGAGCTTAACTCCCCAACCAGGGATCAAACCCGCACCCCCTGAATTGGAAGGTGAAGTCATAACCACTGGACCACCAGGGAAGTCTCCTGATTTAACAAATCTTTAAACAGAAAATGGAAACAATATATAAAGAAAAATATATACTTATTTTCTATTCATTTAGGGACTTTCTCACTGCATTTTTGTTATTCACTCTTTCCTTAATTTCACTGTGATCAGAGAACATACATTGATTTAACACTTGGAAAAATTATTGTGACTTTCTTTACAATCCAGATGTACATAATTTTGTTGTGCTCCATGTGAACTGGAATGGAATATGCATAATGCAAATGTTGAGGACTGTGTTCTAATTTCAAACACATACACATAGTAAAGTTAGCTAACCATGCTGTTCTAAATTTCTGTGTGTCTACTCATTATTTTCCCTATTGTATCAATTACTGAGATAGGCATGTTAAATTCTTCTATGTTCTTGGTTTTGCCTATTTCTTTTTTGTTTCTGTCAGTTTTGTTGCACAGGCTTGAAGACTATGTATACAAATGTCAGAGTTGATACACTCCTGGTGGGTGGTGTCTTTCCTCATTTAAAATATGCTTCTTTATTTTTAATAATAATTTTTGCCTAAGGTCTGCCTTGTCTGTTATTAGTACAGTTCTGAAAGCTTCCTTTTTTGTTGGTGTTTGCATCAACTGATTTTCTATCCTTTTGTTTTCAACATTTCCCAGCCTCATATTTAAGATGTATTACTTGTTAGCTTCTTTTTAATACAAGCTGATAATCTTAGTTCTAGAATAACTGATAATCTTAGTTCTAAACTTAATCCTTAGAATAGAGAAATTGGAAACAATTTTAATTGGAATATTTGGTCAACTTACAGTTAATGTAATGCTCAAATATTTGAGATTATACCTACCAAATTTCTCTTCTTTCATGCCTATCTTGCTTTGGGCTGTTGGCTAAACCTGGCCAGTTACAGGACAAATCTAGTCACCTTCAGTTGTTTACATATTGTTTACAGATGCTTTTGCACTATAATATCAGAGTGGAGCTAACAGCTGTTAACTAATGAACTGTTTAACCATCGAGTAATATTCTAACACATGAGAAATTAAGTTTTCTGAAAATTCTTTCAAACATAGAGTCTGACAGAAAGTAGGATAAGATATCTTCAGGACTATATACAACAAAGGTCTCATATTCAGAACTCCTAAAATCAATATATTAGGAAAATAAGATAAGAAACCCCAGAATAAAATGAACAAAAAGCCTGAACAGATATTTCATGATTGAAGATATCCAAATTGCCAATAAGTCTGTAAAGTATGTACTTAATTTTATTAGACATCAGGAAAATATGCATTAAAACTGCAATTCAATAAAGCTCATCTACTAGAATATCTAACATTTTTGAGACAGAAAACAACAATTATTGGTAAGGCTATGGAGCAATAGAATTTCTGTACACTGCTTGTAGGAATATAAGTTAACACATCACTTTGAGAAATCTTGGTCAGTATTTATTCAAACTGAACATATACCTACCTTATGACCTAGAAGTTGTACACATACTCACCAGAAATTCATGGACTTATTCACCAAAAATGTGGAGAAGAATGTTCTTTGTAGTGCTATTTATGACTGAGCAAAACTAAAAACTACCCAAATGACCGTCAACTGCAGAATGAATCAAGTGTGCTATTTTTCACAGTGGAACATAATGAACACATTGAGAAGGGGTGAACGCTGGCTGCATACAAGAAAGAATCTTCAAAACATAACGCTGTCATGCTGAGTGAAGTTAAGCCAGACAGAGAAAGACAAATATCATATGATATCACTTATATGTGGAATCTAAAAAAAGTGGTACAAATGAACTTATTTACAAAAGAGAAATAGACTCACAGACATAGAAAACAAACTTATGATTTCTAAGAGGGAAAGGAGGGAGGGGGATAAATTGGGAGATTGGGATTGACATATACACACTACTATACATAAAATAGAAAACTAATAAGAACCTGCTGTACAGCACAGGGAACTCTATTCAATGCTCTGTGGTGACCTAAATGAGAAGGAAATCTAAAAAATAGGAGATATATGTATATGTAAAGCTGATGCACTTTGCTGTACAGCAGAAACTAACACAACATTGTAAAGCAACTATACTCCAATTAAAGTTAATTTTAAAAATCACAAAAAAACACATAACATTGAATGAAAGAAGCCATACAGAAAAGAGTGCATATTAGGTGATTCATTAGTGTAAAGTTCAAGGCCATGTATAACTAATCCATGATGCAAGACATGTTTCCCCTGGAGGAGGGTAGTGACTTGGCCAGGTTGGAGGGGCTTTGAAGGGAGTTTCTGGGTATATATAGTGATGTGTTTCTTGATCCTGGTGCCGTTCACAAGTTTGGTTCATTTCTGGCAATTCATCCATCTGCACACATGTAGGATTGGTGTACTTTTCTCTCTTATGCTATCCTTCAATAAAAATTGTTTTTAACTTTATGGTGATTTCATTCGATTAAGAGTATTTTCTAAGTTTACTAACTAAGAAATAGTGTGTGATTATTTGGATGGAAGAGTTTGTGTATTTCCACCATGCATCAGATTTTACTTTTACTTTCTCTGAGACAAACTCTTATATTTAGTATGGTACAGAGGAGTTATTGATGCAAATGCTTATGCCTGACAAAGCCTCCCCCATCACGCATTTCTTTTTTTGACTACTTTATTATACAGTAAATATTTGATTTTAAGTAAGAAAACGATATGTTCAAGATGGAAAGAATAAAACTTTTTATAGCTTCTCTTTTCTGAGAAACCAGATATCAGTCAGAATAAATTAAATAAAATTAAAATTATACTTATGGGTGGGGAGAATCTTAATTCCACTGTGATTATTGACTACATATTTGAATGTCCCCCTTTCTAAAATATATATCATTACATTTAAATTACTTACATACTTTTAGAACCCACAACTGACATAAACTGCACTGACAAATATTTTTAAAGTAAAGTAAATTATGTGAGAATATATTCCTTAGTTCATAATACATTTAAAAAATCAGTCTTTTCTCTTTGAACCAAGGAAGCTATCTTTCCATCAAATGTACATAAAATAAATCTTCATCACCACAAAGGGGTTCCCTTGAGCCCTCTAATGGTTAATTCCCTCCCCCCACCCCAAACCCTGGTAACTAACTACTTATCTGCTTCCCATTACTACAGTAATGCCTTTTCCAAAATGTCATTAAGTGAAATCATAGAGTATGTAGTCTTCTGTATCTGGCTTTTTTCATTAAGCTTAATATTTTTGAGATTCATACAGGTTGTTAAATGTATCCATAGTTTATTCCTTTTTATTGCTGAGAAGTGTTCCATTATATGGATGATCACATTTGTTTATCCATTCACCAGTGGATAGACATTTGGGTATTATCCAGTTTGGAACTATTATGAATAGAGATAAATAAAGCTTCCATGAACATTTACATATACGACATGTGTCGTATCCCACACATGTAACTGGCTCGTTGAACCCCAGACCGCTGCTGCTGGTCAAGCAGAGCATGTGGTTTGGACCCCAACACACGATGCACAGAAAGTTGAGTGACCACAGAGCCCTCGCTTCGGTCTCCATCATCTGACCTCCTCGAAGGGGAGACAGACAACAAAGACTCAGCATCACGGCAAGTGGAGCACTCTGTTGACAATGAAGTCATGTGTGGGAAATAGAGAAGGACAGTGAAGAGGAGCTGGCATGTTATAGAGTGCGCAGGGAGGGCTCTGTGACAGTGACCTCTGAGCAGAGATTTCAAGGACGTGAGGTAGCAGTTTAGGTGGATATCTGTGGGAGAACTCGCCAGGCACAGAAAATAGCAAAGGCACTGGTGCTTAGCATGTGCAAGAAACAGCAAGGAGCTGGTGTGGCAGAGCAGAGATGGAGCTAGGAGGCCGTCAAGCTTTGGGAGGGCAGATCTTATTTATAGGGCTTTGTAAGCCAGCTGAGTCCAAAGGAGGCATTGCAGGTTCTGAGAGGGGGCGGGACCAGGCTGCTGTATGGAGAACACATGTGAGACCCAGGGTGGAGGTGGGCAAACCAGTGAAGCTACTGCAGTGATCACATGGAAGACAGTGGGAGTCACTAGGACACTGCACTCCAAGGGGTGAAAAGTGGTCAGACTCCAGGTGTGTTTTGAAGGCTGGGTTTTGTTTCCAGATTAACTTTTTCTTATGAGGAAAAAGAAAAATGAGTCAAGGTTGATTGTAAGGCTTGTGATTTAAGCATCCAGAGGGGTATGTTGCCACCAACTAAAATGGGGAAAATCAGAAGAGCAATTTTGGAAGGAAAATTAAGAGTCCCTGTTGCACATTTTAAAATGCCCATTAGACATCTATCAAGAGATGCTGTATAGATTGCCAGATGGAAGAGACTCTGGAAAGTTTGAAAATAAAGGTATAAATTTCAGAGTCATCAGGATATGGATGGTATTTGAAACCAAAGCAGTCTAAGAACTGGGCCCAGATACTTATTAATTGTTAATTTAATCGAGCACAAAAATTTCAATGATTTACACATTTTTCAGCTTTTAATTCTGCTTGAGAATTTCATAATTTTTCAGTAAAGCGGTATGAGCACAAAGAGCTCTATAAAAATATGTGTAGAGTACACAGTCTTTGCTTTGCATGTGCATTACTAACAAAAAGACGACTCCAGAAATGTAGTGTTCCCATCAGGACAGGGACCTTAGAAAATACTTTTTTTCTCAATTTGCTTCAAAGGAAAAAGAAAGCCTTCATTCTAGAGTACTTATATTCATGGCAGGATATGGTTCACATAAAAGTGGACTGTTATTCAACATGAAACATTCTAGACAACTTAATTTTTATTGTCTCCAACACCTGTTATTAGGAAAGAGAAAACAAAATGTGCATAAATGTCACATGTGCGGGGTCACCATGACCAGTGACTTGATTTACATTCTCCATGAAAACAATCAGAGCAAAGACTGCTTAGAGCCAACATATCTAGATTCAAGCATCAAAAGGTAAAAGTTGCCAGGCTACAAAAAAAGAGAGCTTCCATCTCTGCCTGGGAGGTAGGAACTGCGGGTCCGGGAAGAGCAGTCTTACTTTTCACTTAATCCCCTTGTGCTCATCCTGATCCTGCCTAGATTCCTTTTTTAAGGAAATACAGTGTTTGATAAAGTATAAATCAACTTCAATTAATTAAATCAAAATGAAGACTAAGATGTTAATGGAACTGGAGATACTGATGTCATCAGCTCCTATGGAGCCAAAAAGTCCCGATGGCTTCTATCACCAGTAAGTTTGTGGCTTTAGGGTCTATCAACCGTATGAACGTTTCCTTTTCCCCCTTTCTTTGGCCCTCGCAAAACAACTTTTAACTTCAGTGCTTTAGGTGCAGTCAATTTGTTTTCTTTTCCTCTTTTCTATTAGCCCCTGCAAGACAAGCTTCTAAGTGGATTGAGAATTCTAGTTAGATTGACAACCTTAAGGAACATAAACATTTGAGAGATTTTGATTTCTTACCATATGTAGCTCAAAAAATAAATGACACTAAACAGCAAAAGTACTTATGGTTGCCTGTTGAACAACACGAGTTTGAATTGCTTGGGTCCACTTGTAGAGGGATATTTTTCCATAGTAAATACTACACTGATCCATGACTGGTTGAACCCATGGTACAAAGAGCCCAAGGTACCCAGGGCGACTGAAAGTTAAAATGTCGGGGGGTGGAGTCCCCTGGAACCCCATGGTGTTCAAGGGTCAACTGTATTTTTAAAATGAAACAGAACGTGCATGTGTGGGGAGAACTATCTGGCTTCTTTCTATGTCTCCAGATTATTCTTTGGGGGACCCTTTGCAAAATGCTTTAAGCACCTACTCAACCCAGCACACAGACCAGTGTGGTTCTAACTGATACATCACAGAGTTTTTATCTGCATGTTATTAATTTCTCACACCTTTCTGCATCTTTTCCCTTTGCCTCTTCTCTAGTATTCTGTACACATGTGTATTCTGCACATACACTCACGTGCCCAACACCAAATAATAATTTGGGAGGAGGATAACGGACAATTCCCATCACCCTCCTGTGTGACGACAATCTGACAAGCAAAAGGTATGGCGCAGGGCATGTAAAGGTAAGGAAACTATTTCACCGTGAGTGTAATATATCAGATAAACCAGCTTATCTCCATAAAAGATTACTTCAAATACTGAGTGATGATGTGTTTGAATTCATTTAGGGATCCTGCTGATATCTGGGGATATTCATCATCCCTAAGTGATGATACGCTGTCTTGCTTCTCCTCCCCTGGACTAGAACACCAAATATCTTGCCGTTAGATTCCATTCGTTCCTTCAACTTTTCAAGCTATTTATTTTAGAGTATCCTTGCTCACATCCTGTGTCTTTTGTCTGTAGAATCTTTTTGCTTCCTTATGTTAAAACTGGATAATATGGGGTCTGCAGTGGAGATGCCACAGCAACCTGTGACACTGCTACTTGGCTTTGCTGTTCTCTTCTAAGTATCCCACCCCACCCCTCTCCTGTCCCAGATGTTTGTATTTAGATGTGTGATGGGAAGGGACTTTTTTAATTTTTAAGCTTATAAAATCTTTGTTACAGCCTGTTTCTCTGAGTCAGAATTAAACTAGGACCTGGTGTGACTCCCATGTCATGGGGCTTTCATGAGACAAAATCTTTTGGTCTTCCCACTAAAGAGTCTATATATTTCTTTAAGTTACTCAGGGACTCAGAGTCACAGCTACATACTCACTGGATTCTGGTTGTCATAATAGAAAATATCTTTGATTCTTTTCTGCCGTTTTTTGGCCAGTTTCGTGAAGCACCCAGAATAAGAGCACCACCCAAGCTGTTCTGCCTCCTCTGAAATCACTTGTTATTCTCCAAAATGCAAAGGGAATTTTTTTTCTTTCTGGGAAACATATATCTGGGTAAAGCTTTTAAAATTAGAACTGGATATTTTGTTAATTCAAAATCAAATTTAGTGACTATACTAGCACACAAAAGGGAAGAGGCTCCTTTAATAGGCTTTTTATTGTGGTAAATGTATGACTATAATTTAACCATTTATAATCCAAGAAACAATATGTTATTTACATCAAAAACAATTCTAAGATCTTTTCTTTGTCTTAAATCAGATTAATTAAGGTATTCAAAATGACATTCATGTATTTTAACATATTTATACTCTTGAGAGTTAATATAAAGTCAATATAAAGAACACATCAATCACTCCCTAAAGTTTCCCAATGCCCCACTGGTACACCCGCCCTCCTGTTCCACTGCAATGGCCTTTCCTCTATCCTCAGGCACTTACTAGAATTTTATATAAATAGAATCATGTGATACGTAATCTTTTTAGTTTGGATTCTTTCACTCAGGATGATGATCTTGAGATTCACCCATGTGTTGTATGCTGAGTGTTATCCTGTTATATGGATTTACCACAATTTATTTATTCACCTACTGATGAACATTCAGGCTGCTCTCAATATTAGACTATTACAGATGAAGATGTTATGAATGTTTGTGTTCAAATATTTGTGTGAACATGTGCTTTCATGACTCTTGCATAAATACCTAGGTGTGGAGTGGCTGGATTATAAGGTAGGTGTATGTTTAACTTTTTGCCAAACAGTTCTCCTACAGGGTTGTGCTGTTTTCCATTCATACCAGGAGTTTATGAGAGAGTTCCAGCTGTTGTACATCCTTGCCAACACATGACATGGACAGGCTTTATAACTATAGCAATTTTAGTGGCTCTATAGCAGTATCCCAATGTGGATTTAATTTATACACGATGATGAGCATCCTTTCACATGCTTGTTTGCCATTCATAAATCTTTGATGAAGAGTCTATTAAATCTTTTGACTATTTCTATTGGAGCGCTTATTTTCTTATGAAGTACTGAACATTTTTTATGTATTCTGGGTAGAAGTACTTTATCAGATATGTGATTGCAAATATTTTCTCCAGTTTTGAGCTCATGTTCTTTTAACAGTATCTTTTGGAGAGTAGTTCTCACTTTTGATTAAATCCAATTAATCAATTTGTTTTTGGGGGGATGTTGCTCTTGGTGTTGTATCTAAGAAAGCTTTGGCCTCCATCGTTTGGTGTCATAGCTAAAAATTCTAAGATCATACGATCTCTTCCTAGAAATGTTACAGGTTTAGATTTTATATTTAGGTCTATAATCCATTTTGAGCTAACTTCTGTATACTGTACCAGGTATGAATCAAAGTTCATTCATCTACACACAGATGTCCAATTGTTCCAACACCATTTGTTGAAAAGACTATTTTTTTCTCCATTGAATTTGTCAACCCTCAAATAACCATTATATGTGAGTCCATTTCTGGACTCTTTATTAAGTTCCATTGATAGGTCTATTTCACACCATGACTACAGTGTCTTGATTCCTATAGATTTATAAGAGTTTTAAAGTCAGGTAATTTATGTCTTTCAACTTTATTATTCTTTCCAACATGGTTTGACCTATTCTCTTCCTTTGCATTTCAACATGAATTTTAGAATCAACCTGGCAATTTCTACAAAAATGTCTCCTGGGATTTTAATTGAAACTGCCTTTGATCTATCGATCATTTGGAGGGTGGGGGAAATTACATCTTAACAGTATTGAATCTCTGATCCATGAACATGGTAAATCTCTCCATTTATTCAGGTCTGTCTTAATTTTTATCAGCAGTGTTTTGTATTTCTAATGACAGTGCAGTGCCTGGAACTCAACAGTAATTTTGTCATCTTTTGTTGAACTGAACGGAAATAAACCTATAATGAGAGAAATCAAGCCTTATCATCAACTTTTAATAAAAGTATACAATGTATAATAGCCCTGCAAAAATTATCCTAATTATCAATACACGTTAACAAGAATGCCATTTAGAATGTTATACAATTTCGTACTGGTTAGATAACATCTGCTTAGACAAGCTTGGTAACTTCTCAAATCAATCTTGGTGTAGTTGCTAAATAGGTTAATATTTTAAATTCCCTTTTGAACCTGTTCCATTTCCCTTCTCAACTTCTCTTTCCCTGGAGGAGCTGGTATAGAGTTAGCCTTTCTTTATGTAAATCTCACTATTAATTCTCCTTTTGTGTATTCTGACAACCAATAGCCACACTCTCACCCATTCTTTGCCCTCTGCTTCCGCTTCATGAATAAATGACTCTGTAACTATTACCAGACCATCCTACTCAGAGTGCCGCAACGCTCACGAAGCATAGAACTGAACTGATTTCTTCCATGCTGCAATTCGCATTCAGCACCTGGAACAAACATTATAGGCCCTTGTCTCCCTTCTCTTACTCCACAATTATACATGAAGCAGGTTTATACATATTTTAACTGATGCAGACCATTGTGCTTTTCTTTCCTTAAATAAATTCCATCTTGAAACAGATCACTGATTTCTTTCTTTCATCTGAATAGAAATTATACCATATATCTTTAAATTTTTATTTTTTAGATGCCTTAGTTAGGGATAACAATATAATCTATAGGACCACATAATAAGAGAAATGGAAAAAAACAAAACTTAAATCATTAAGTTATGGTACTACTACCTACTAGAAGGAAACACAGGAATTTGAGAAAACTTATATAAGAAGGATTTAATTTACTATAAAAACCTTAAGCTGTGAGTTCTGGCTTAAGGATCAGAAGAAAAAAAGACTACCGGGTGGTTGTATGCCTCTTGTGACTTGCTGACGGGAGGAACTAAAGTTAGAATTGAAGTGTATATATAGCCCTGAAGAACAGATCATCTGAAATAGTTATTTTAAAGAAATATGCTGTAGTAGATTTTAACCAAGTTTTCATAATAGAAAATAGAAATAAACAGACCAGAATCTATTAAGGACATATTGAATGTTTGCTTTGAGTCTATTAAGTGGAAAATCAGCCTAATTTTATAGTTTCCTGTTTTTTGCATTTTAAAGATTTTGCCCTTAAATGTCGTTGTTTTCCTTCAGCTAGTTTGAGCTGTCTTGCTGGAGGGCTATTTTTATGAAATGGAACCTTGGACCAGCAAGATAGGAATAGTCTTGGTTAGAGGAATTTACTCCCATCCAGGATGGGACACTTGTCATCTAGAGATAAAGGTAACGTATTACAGGAGAGAAAGAAGAAATGTTTCAACACATCTGTTGAAATCTATTTGACAGTGGATAGAGTCGACTCTAAAATGACATCATTTTCTATAATCCAAAGAGGCATCTAGTTTATCTGGAAGCCAGTAGTTTTCAATCCTGATCACCAGCGTCTCCGAGATTCCAAAACCACCTCAGGGTCAAAGCTTAGTTGTTCACCTGCAGGGGTCAAGATTGGTCTTTATCAAGTAATCAACCAACTCAGGGAGGATGAGAAGATAATGCAATAGTTTATGTATCCTAAAAACAATGAGTAAATTATAGTTTTACATGTTAAGGAAAAACTAAAACAGGGCACGATTTCTCAGGACTCGATCCACAAGTGCCTTCAACAGAAGTATCTGAGGGAACTCTAGAATCTACTTTTGTATCAAGTTCCCTAACTAACTGTCATGCACATTAAAATTTGAGGACCATTGTTCTGAAGTTTCTCACTTGAACCACTAGCCTATATGAAAAGTACAAGACACTTTTGTATAGTATACACAGTACACAAGAAACAAAAAAGGAGTTAAAGGAGGAGAAATCTGTGCGGGCTGCTATCAGAAGATGTCATTGAAAATACAGAACTTAGGCTGAAACTTCAGAGAGAAGAAGATGCTTCTTCTAGATTTTAGAAGCAGAATTATACAAAGCAAAGAGACGCATGTGTAAGCCTGCAACGTGAAAAGTCTGAAAAGAGAATGGCCAGAATCTTTTATGGGACATAGTCTGGGTGATGGGCGAGGTAAAATCATATAGATCATGTATGGCTTGATGTAGTATTCATCTTCTTAAATTTGATGATAATTTGATTATAAAAAACAGGTAAGGAATTAGATCTAGCAAAAGTATAAATAATTATTTATTTATATATATATATATATATATATATATATATATATATATATATATATATATATATATATATGTGAATAGTAATGGGGAAAAAAAAAACAGAGGTAAGGAGTTTGGCTAAGTAACTGCTTCAGAAAAGATGCACTGAAGGGAAGAGAGAGGTCCAGGCTTGGTGTGTGACTGGTCACCTCAGTATCCTGCTACAGAGATGGAATAAGTGTGAGAGAATGTATTCTATCTGAAGTTGAAATTTTATAACTAAATATAAATTTAACTAAACATAAATAAAGTCTTATTTCCATCTCTCCCTTATTGACCTTGTTCCCCCCTACCATAGGTGGTACCATGTAAAAATTTACCATGTTAAATTTTAGCATATCCTTTCAGCATTTCATTTTGCAGATAAACAAATATACACACACATGCACACTCTCCCCCTTTCCTACACAAAAGATGATATGTCTTAAAGGTGTCATTCTGCCCCTTGCTTTATTCACTTAAGAATGTATCCTGGAATCCACACCACATTGCCATGTAGAGGATTGTCCTCATTCCTTTACATGTCTACCTAGTATTCCATTGTGAGGTGTACTACACATTTGGGTTGTGTTTGTTTTTTCTCTACTATTATTACATATATATGCATTTGCATTTGTATATATTTACTTATAAATATGTAATTCTTTACTATATTACACATACGTAACACATTGTATATACAAATAACACTATGAATAATCTTTTGCTGACACCAGTCCTATTTATACTAATGTGTTCTTGGATTATATTCCTAGAAATTGGAATAACATCAGAGAATAAATGAATATGTAATTTGGAAAAATACTTCCAAATTTCCTTTTATGGGGGATATAACAATTTTGCATTCCCACCCCATCATATGAGAGTGCCTAGTTCATCAAAACCTTGCCAACAGAATGTACTGTTAAACATTTGAAATGTTGCCAACCTGATAAATGAGAAGTAGTACCTCAATATAGTTTTAATTTGCATTTCTTCTATTGTGAGTTTGAGGATTTTAAAATATCTTTAAAGATCATTAAACTCGACATATATACACTACCAAATGTAAAATAGATAGCTAGTGGGAAGCAGCCGCATAGCACAGGGAGATCAGCTCAGTGCTTTGTGACCACCTAGAGGGGTGGGATAGGGAGGGTGGGAGGGAGACGCAAGGGGGAGGGGATATGGGGATATATGTATACGTATAGCTGATTCACTTTGTTATAAAGCAGAAACTAACACAACATTGTAAAGCAATTATACTCCAATAAGGATGTTAAAAAAAATCATTAAACTCAATTTTTACTTCTTGTGAACTGTCATATCATTTATCCATTTTTATGTCTCTATTTGTCTTTCTTTTTCTTGTTTTTAGTATCTCCTTTAAATATTAGAAATACAAGATACAAATATTTTCTTTACAATGTGTGATTTTTCTTTTATTTGTTTATGGTTATTTGCCATGCAATTGTTTCTAAGTAGTCAAATATATCAATCCTTCCTTAAGTGAGAGAGTCATGAAGTTTTAGCTGTTTTCCCAACAATGGTAATAAATTTTGGATAATTCATTGTCTTACCCAGACACTATTGCAAACAATGAATAATGTCTCAAAAAATGAATATGATTAAAAGCCAGTTTGTGACACTAATGATGTCACTATTCTACCTAAGGATCAAATTGAGTGTACAATTTTCACTTTATTAGTACTTTCATTCAGCCACATTTTATGATATTATCATCTGCACCAATCCCCTCATTTTACTAAGGACATAACTGAGACTCAGAGAAGTGGCCTGGTTTACCAGCACTCACCCACTGAATTAGGGGAGGTAGTTCTTGGGTTGGAACCAGCATTCCTAATTCTTCCCATACTGGCTTAACTTAGGGTTTCTTGGTTTCTATATTCATAAATCACCATAATAAGTATAAAGAATTATGTTCTCTACACTTTACTTCTTAATGAACAAACCTGCCTTTTCATATCTTACCTCTTTTTTGGAAACCTAACCAGGAGTTATTTGGAGTTTTTCTGGCTTAATGGAGAAAAGACACAGGTGGGAACACAAAGATGACATTTGAATTCTCTTTGTTGTACATCCTTCTTTCCACATGCTGTGAAGAAAAACTGCCAGGTAGATATCATTTTCCAGGTTTCTTACTCCACCTTTCCCAATATGGTAGGCTGTGTTTTCCTGCAATTTCTCTCTCTCTAATCTAGATATTTAAAAGTAATGAATTTTCCTTGCGAAAACTGCCCGAGATATTTTAAGTTTCTCATTTTGGTGGCTTTGTCTATAGAGCATCCGCATTCACAGTGAGGGAAAGTAAATCACTGATAGTAAGGTCTTTCTCACTGGAAGTCTAAGGAAAGTAATCCAAAGCACATGGATCACAGAACAGTGAGGGGCAATTCCAGGAAGGAGAAATCCAGAGAAAATGCAGCCCCACATCTGGTGAATAAACTTTGACCAAGTCTTGAGATGACGCCTGAACCACATATGCCTTGGGCATCAGGAAGCCGACTTAATGAAGATCTGTGCTGTAACCAATGAAGCTATGAAAGTTTCTAGTTTGAACAAAACCAACCTAATTGTTTGCTAAAATAAAGCATATACACTCTAGACAAATACAACAGAACCCAGTACCCACAAAATAATGTTCACAATATCCAAGAAGAAATACAAAATTACCTGATGTACACAGAACTAGGATAATTTGACCAATACTCAAGAAGAAGAAAAATAGCCATTAACGTGACTAATCCTGAGATAATCTAGATGTTGGAAACACAAGACAATAAATTTAAAACATAAAAAACTCATCACAGAAATAGAAAATATAAAAAGAACAAAAAAATTAAACCAGAAATAAACAACACCTAAAATTTAAAAAAAAAAAAGTGTTAGATGGGTTTAGTAACATAATTTAGTTAACAGAAGAAAAATATATTAAATTTAAAGAGAGATCAATAGAAAGGAGAGAAATTTTTAAAAAGTTAAAAACATGAACCTGGCATCAGGTGTATATAATAATATCAAAATTATATGACGTATATAAATTTACAAGTAAAAGAAGCTCAATGAAATCCTAGCATAATAACTATGGAGAAAATCACACGTAAACACATCATAGTCAAACTGCTGAAGATCAAAGATAACAAGAAAACTTTGAAGGCAGCCAGAAACAAAACAATCCATTAAATACTGGGAGAAAAGAAAGTTTTAGGCCAGGGATTACTCATCAGAAACGCTGGAGTCCAGAATATATTGGTACAATATTTAAAGTGAAAAATAAAATAAAATAAAAGTAATGAGTTTTCCTCTGTTCTACTAAAGTTGGCTCTTACCACACTGTTTAACCATATTATTATAACTTTTAATTCAGTCTAATCGCACAAATATTGCTTTCAATAATTAATATGAGCACTCTTTAGAATGTGTTAAAAGCCAGAGAAGAGAAAAAATTAATCAGTAAGAAGGAAGAACATTTATACTTTATCTTTAGCCAGAGATAAATTCAATCATCCATTTCCTACACACACACACACACACACACACACACACACATCGCTACTTCTTATTGATGACTGTTTACACTCACTCATATGATTCTACTTTCTTTCTCTACTACATTTGTTCCAACTTCACTATCTTTGATTTTACTTTTTCTCATATTTTCTAATCCAAAATTGACCAGATGGTTAAGAAACCCAAGATACCAAGTGCTCCGTGGATTTCTTTACAAAGCAGTAAATATGCCATGTGTTTTAGTTAATAAAAAGAGCCAAAACTGCTTACCATGATCTTTTTACTGTCTTGGTCATTAATATTTTAAAATATTTCTTATTCACCACTTTCATAAAAACAAATTATTCAAACAATGACTCATTATTGTACAATTTCCTTAACTAGCAAGTACACTTTATTCTCTTTTGAATAAGAACTCAAATATGTATTTTGCTTAAAGCATTTTTTATTCCATAACCAAGCAAAGCATGTTTTAGAAGAATTCATCAAATCATCCACTGTATGGAAGAAGTATCATAAATTATAGTGCTATGTTTTTAAAAATGTAAATATAGTTCTCCATTGCTAATGGAAGTTTAATAGACTGATTCATCACAGGCCAAATAAATTACTGAGAGTAATTGAGGGACTTCCCTGGTAGTCCAGTGGTTAAGGCTCCATGCTCCCAATGCAGGGGGTACGGGTTTGATCCCTGGTCAGGGAAGATCTCACATGATGCATGGCACAGCCAAAAAATAAAATAAATTTCACAAATGATATGTGAAAATATTTTTTTTAAAAAGAGTAATTGAGACTAAAGTGATCAAGATCTTATTCAATCATAAGTATCTCTGACCAACGGAAGCTAGTAAGAAGAGCAAAATACATCTATTGTTTTTCTCATAACTGAATATCTAGAGTTCAATAAATGTCACCTAAATAACCCACTCCAATTAATATTTTAAATTGAAGAATTATAGATCAAAGTACAAATTCTAGACTGTAATAAATAAAAACACATCCACGGTCAAGTAATTAATTTTACAACATCACAAGTCATTTTCACAAGTTACCAGACCTTTGGAATATTTTTGACCCTGAAAGACTTGCCTCTCTGTTCTTTTATAATGTCTCCCTTGGCCAAGCTATTATCTTATCTTTTTCTCAACTCCATGTCTTTTAAAACTAAGAGAATCTGCCCAAAGCATCATACAAGTTTTCAAAGCATGTTTGGCCTAAAATATTCAGCTACATGAATCAAAATTGACTCTTTTACCAAAATTTTCCAGACAAGTATTGATACCTCAATTTTTGAGTTTACTTCGCTTCTGTAATATATACTTACTATATGCAAAATCTAACATGTGTTTTTTATGTAATGCAGGCACTTTTTAAAACCATAGCTGGTGGAGTGAATTGAATTGTATTCCCCCCACAGATATGGCTGGGTCCTGACCCTGGTATCAGTGAATGTAATCTTACTTGGAAACAGGGTCTTTGCAACTTTAATGAAGCTATGGATCTCAAGATGAGCTCATCCTGGATTTAGCGTGAGCCATAAATTCAATGACTGGTATCCTTATTAGAAAAATTAGAGAAGTTTGAGACACAGACTCACAGAGTAGAAGGTGATGTGAAGATGGAACAGAGATGGGTGTGATGAGCTAAGAGATATCAAAGATTGCCAACAGCTTCCAGAAGCCAGGAAACAGACAGAGAAGAGAACTGTGGGGGAATATACATTTTTGTTGTTTTCAGCCACCAAATTTGTGGTAATTTATTAGAGCAGCCTTAGGAAACTAATACACATGGTTAAACAGTAAGACAAGTAGTAGTTGCAAAAACTAGTTATTCATACACACAAGGTTTATAAGATACACCAGTTTCCAGTTTCTACCTGCAGTTTTACTTATACAAATTTACAAATCAGTACTTCCAATACTATTTACAGTTTTGAAGCTGGGTGGCTGACATAATCCTCGAAATTTTAGAGGCTACTTGGAAAATATCCTCTTTTCTTTTTATGGTAGCCTACCTTATCTCTCAGATTGTTTCCTTTTGCTCTGTCTCCAAAAAAGAGTTTCACTCAGTTCTCCAAGGATAAATTTGGAGAAGACATTTCCCCTGGTTTTCTAGAGAACGTCATTGGCAATACAAAGAAAGAGATGTTTCTGATGTTGTCTGGGTGGAAGAGGAGCAGATACCTAGACAATTACTCTGTTCTCTCAGCCTCAGTTACAGAAGAAAGACCCTTGGTCCCTGGAAGAACAATATTCCTCAAAAACATACCTGACTACTCTTGGTTGAATTCTCTGATAGTCTATGGCTATTTTTGGTCAGATAGTTATTCTCTCCTGAAGTGTAATATAGTCTGGGCAATATATTCTCATGAAAGAATAGTATAAATCATAGAATGTTCCCAATGCATCCATCTTAGAAGTCTTTCATTCATTTGTTCAGTAAACACTTATTTAGCCTCTGCTTTGACTCAGGCACTGTAATAGGTATAGTAAACACAAAACCATTCAACAAATAACTTTTTCCTGGCCAATAGGCAAGTGAAATAAATGCTCAATACCACTAATCATCAGAGAAATGGAAATCAAAGCCATAATGAGATACCACCTCACATGTGTCAGAATGTCAATCTTTAAAATGTCTACCAATAACAAATGTTGGTGAGGATGTGTAGAAAAGGGAACACTCATACACTGTTGGTAGAAATGTAAACTGGTGCAGCCACTATGGAAAACAGTATGGATGTTCCTCAAAAAAACTAAAAATAGAGCTTACCATGTGATCCAGCAATTCCATTCCTGAGTATTTACCTGAAGAAAATGAAAACTATAATTCAAAAAGATACATGCACCCCAATGTTTATAGCAGCAATATTTACAATAGCAAAGGTATGAAAGCAAACTAAATGTCCATCAGCAGATGATTGGTTTAAGAAGATGTGGTATATATATACCATGGAATATCACTCAACCATAAAAAAGAATGAAATTTTGCCATTTGCAGCAACATGGATGGACCTAGAGGGTATCATGCTAAGTGAAATAAGTCAGAGAAAGACAAATACTCTATGTTATCACTTATATGTGGAATCTAAAAAACTTTTTTAAATGAACATATATAAGAAAACAGAAACAGACTCAGATATAGAGAACAAACTAGTCGTTACCAGTGGGGAGAGGGAAGAGGGGAGGGTCAAGATAGGGGTATGGGATTAAGAGACACAAACTACTATATATAAAATAAGTAAGCAACAAGGATATATTGTACAGCCCAGGGAAATACAGCCATTATTTTCTAATAACTTTAAATGGAGTATAAGCTATAAAAATATTGAATTACTATGTTGTGCACCTGAAACTAATATAATATTGTAAATCAATTATACTTCAATAAAATAAAATGACTCTGGAAAAGATAATAAGTGAACCTTTCCCTCAAGTGGATAGAGGAATTGGAAAATAAGAAAATAAATTACAGTGTGGGATTAAAAAGAACCATTACAGAGATGTGGACAAAATGTTATGAAAACAAAACAAGAAAATGGAGCAATAAACTCTGCCTGAAAGCACTTAGAAAGAGATCACCGTCCAGACTTCCAGGAGGGACCCACGAAGGTGGCTACTCCCATGTGAGAGATGAAGATGGTGGAGGGAAAATAAGGACAAAGGCGAGGGGTGTGCAATGTTCCAGGATTCTCATGCACCTTGCAAAGGGGGAGCGTGTGTTCTCTGGCACTAAAGGGAGAGTTAGCCTTATTCAAATTAATCCAATCTGCATACTTGTCACAATGTGGATTAAGCCATTGGAATCTGAATCGGCAATGCCAAGAGGGAGAGAATCGGCTAGACACAGCCACGTTGGAAGCCGTAGGTCTCCCTCTGGGTCTTGGTGACCTCTCTGTAGAGCCCCTTGGTGCTGTTGACTGAGTATTTCCCAGGAAAGCCTGGGGCCACATACCCAGGACATGACACATGGCTTCACATCATTGAAGAAGAAAATGTTCCAGAAGAGAAGCAGTTCTAGCCCAAACAGAGGGAAAAAATCAAGCCCATCACAAAAAAGAGAGAGAGATTCTAAATTAAAACGTTCACATTCCTTAATGCTGAATATATTGAATTTTGGTTGTCAGATCACCTTGGTTAACTATTGCTTATCCCTGCACTTATATGCTCCTGTGTGGAAGGTGTATAGAGGAATTTCTATAAAGGGATGGAACTAGGTTTTAAACAAACCTGAATGAACCTGCAGCTGTAAGTGAAGGGGTCTCTCTTCATAACCACCCAAGAAGGTCATCTACTATTGTGGTGAGATGCTCAGCTGCAAATGAAACTTGGCTCTTCATCTTTTCCCCTCCTCTGGCTAGAAGTGTGGTAGATAGCCCCCCAGAGGTGGGGAATTGGAAGTGGCTCCAATTCCAAGGGGAGCGTGGGCATTTTGGAATAATCAGAGGCTGATGCCAAGAACAGGAGATGGCTTTTGAGGCACAGAAGGTAGCCCTTTCAGAATACGAGTGTTTCCAAAAATGAAAGCTTGCGAAAGAATACCTTTTAAGAAGGTGTTTAATAGTTCCATGCTACAGTAAAAGGGAGTTTATTCAAACTATTTAGAAGTTTTTATGAACAAAAGCTGCTTGTCTCACAGTGATCCCTGAGAGCATGGGAAAGGGGGCTTGTTGTTGGATTCCTGAGAGGGGGATGCTTCACTCAACCATGGACCAGCGCCCCAAGCATCTGGGACCCTGGGAGTTGGGTAGTTACAGAACTGAGAGGTGAGAACTGGAATTAAAGATGTGTTGCTATAACTACATCAGGAGGGAAAGGGAGGGTGAACTCACCCAGCTGAATCTCCATCTACCAACACAGGAAGTTAAAGAGAAGGTCTTAAATTGAACAATAAAAATAACTGCTGGCACATATCATTGAGAACTATGGAAATAAACACCAGAGGTAACAGCTGAAGGAGTTGTGAATGGTTGTCTATGGACACCAGGAAAGAAGGGCAGAGACAGTGAAGCCAAGAGCCAAGAGGCATCCTTTTAAAAATATAAATCTTTATTATAAATAATGAGCATTCATTCCTTTTGCAAAAATGTTTAACTTTAAAGAACCAAAAGGAAAACATACTGTATTATCTAAAAAAAATCAAGAACTGATGTTTGATTTAACTAATGATAATGAGGTACATTTTATATAAATCAGTGTGCTTTCATCCCTTTAAAAAAATCTAGTAATTTAATATTTTTTCTATAACTCTTCACTAACTGGTAAGAAATCCACATACTCTCAGATTTATAACCAAGCACAGGAGGTTAGCAGCTGAGGTACACTGGTCAGGGTTGATTAAGGATCTACCTCTCTTTTTTTTAGATTCCATATATATGTGTTAGCATACGGTATTTGTTTTTCTCTTTCTGACATACTTCACTCTGTATGACAGACTCTAGGTCCATCCACCTCACTACAAATAACTCAATTTTGTTTCTTTTTATGGTTGAGTAATACTTCATTGTATATACGTGCCACATCTTCTTTATCCATTCATCTGTCAATGGACACTTAGGTTGTTCCTATGTCCTGGCTATTGTAAATAGTGCTGCAATGAACATTGTGGTACATGTCTCTTTTTGAATTATGGTTTTCTCAGGATATATGCCCAGTAGTGGGATTGCTGGGTCATATGGTATCTAAAAAAAAGAGAAAGGAAATTGCCCTGGGGCAGGACAGGAATAAAGATGCAGGCATAGAGAATGGACTTGAGGACACAGGGAGGGGGAAGGGTAAGCTGGGACGAAGTCAGAGAGTAGCATTGACATATATGCACTACCAAATGTAAAATAGATAGTTAGTGGTTAGCAGCCACATAGCACAGGGAGATGAGCTCGGTGCTTTGTGACCACCTAGAGGGGTGGGATAGGGAGGGTGGGGGGGAGATGCAAGAGCGAGGGGATATGGGGATATATGTATACATATAGCTGATTCACTTTGCTATACACAGAAACTAACACAGCATTGTAAAGCATTTATACTCCAATAAAGATGTTAATGGTTCTGAAGAACCTAGGGGCAGACAAAACTATAATTCAAAAAGATACGTGCACTCCTATGTTCACAGCACCACTATTTACAATAGCCAAGACACAGAAACAACCTAAATGTCCATTGACAGATGAATGGTTAAAGGAGATGTGGTACAGATATACAATGGAATATTACTCAGCCATAAAAAAGAATGAAATAATGCCATTTGCAGCAACATGGATGGACCTAGAGATTGTCATACTAAGTGAAGTAAGTCAGACAGAGAAAGACAAATATCATATGATATCACTTATACTTGGAATCCAAAATATTACACAAATGAACTTATCTATGAAACAGACTCACAGACTACCATCTTATGGAAAAACCCAAACGAAATTTTTGGCCAACCCAATACATATATATATGTGTGTGTGTGTGTGTGTGTAACCAAATCACTTTAGTGTATAGCAGAAATTAACACAACACTGTAAATCAACTATACTTCAATTAAAAAAACAAAACAACAATGATACCTAGGCCCTATGCCTGATAAACTAAATTCAAATAACTGGGTGTAGGACTCAGGCTTTGGTATTGTTTAAATCCTCCCAGATGGTTCTAGTATGACCCTAAGTTTACTAACCACTATTGTAGACATTTGTTTCTGTGGTGGCTCTGGTGTCAGGTATGCAGTTTGGTGATTATGTCACAGAGGGCCCGGAAGAATATTTTCATCTCTGCCTTGTCCTTCCCTGTGCCAAGTTCTTGGAACATGCTACTGTAGACTGAATGTCTGTGTCTCTCCAAAATTCATATGTGAAACTCAATGTGATGGTATTAGGAGGTGAGGCATTTGTGAGAGGATTAGGTCATAAGGGTGGAGCCCTCATGAGTGGGATTAGTGACCTTATAAAAGAGAGTCCAGAGAGCTCCCTCCTTCTACCCACCATGTGAGGATACAGTGAGAAGGCAGTCATCTCTGAACATCTGACATCAAATCTGTTGGTGCCGGTATCTCAGGATTCCCCGCCTGCAGATCTGTGAAAAATAAATGCTTGTTGTTTAAGTCACCCAGTCTAAGGTATTTTGTTATATAAGTACAAACAGACTAACACAATGTCTACTCCAATAATGGAATCTATATTTATGCTTCTTTTATTACAAAGACTTTTGTTGCTACTTCTTTTTTTTTCAGAATATCCAATGTTTGCCTGGCCCCAGTAAAACAGATAGAATGGAGGGAAACAATAAATAATTAAGGAAAATAAAAATGTACACCTGACATAGGCAGATAATAGGAAAAATAAAAATCCTCCCTCATTAAAACTTATGAAAATTGTCTCAGTTCTTTAATTTATTTTGCTTGCACCAGTTCCCAGACACCCCAGATCTGAAACCAGCTGCCTTGGGACCCACAGGCCCATAGTCAGCTCTGCTATGGGACACAACCCCACCCATGAGTGAGCAGGCACCAGACCCAGGACTCCCTGGTCCATGCAGCCAGCTGCACCAGCACTTGGCCCTTCCACCACTACCTACAGTAGTCCATGCTGCCACAACAGAATAGAAGGGCCCACTCAACCCACATAGAGGGCACACTTGGTAACATAGCTCTGGTGACCAGAGAGGTATGCACTGCTGGGTCCCCTAGTATGTCCCCTACATAAGACTATTTCTCCAAGATAGGGAATTATAACCAACCTACCTAATACATAAAAATGAAAACAGAGAATTAGGCAAAATTATTTGACAAAGAATGTTCCAAATGAAGGAAGATAAAACCCCAGAAGAACTAAGCGAAGTAGAGATAAGCAATCTACACAATCAAGAGTTCAAAGTAATGATCATAAACTCAGGAGAGGAATCAATAAACACAGAGAGAAGTTTAACAAGAGTTAGAAAATAGAAAGAAGAACCAAACAGGGCTGAAGATTACAGCAACGGAAATGTAAAAACACACTAGAAAGAGTCAACAGTAGATTCGATGATACAGAGGAATGGATCAGTGAACTGGAATAGTAGTGGAAACCACTGATCTGACCGGAAAAAAAAAAGGAATTTTTAAAAATGAGGACAGTTTAAGGGACCTCTGGGACAACATCAAGAGAGCTATCATTCACATGATAGGAATCCCAGAGGAGAGGAGAGAAAAAGGCAGAAAATTTATTTGAAGCAATAATAGCTGCAAACTTCCCTAACTTGGGAAAGGAAACAGATATCCAGGAAACACAGAGAGTCCTGGTCAAGAGAAACTCAAAGAGGCCCACACTGAGACATATTATGATTAAAATAGTAGAAAATAAAGATAGAGAGAAACTTAAAAGAAGCAAGAGAAAAACAACTAGTTAAGTACAAGGGAAAAACCATAAGATTGTCAGCTGACTTTTCAGCAGAAACTCTGCATGCCAGAAGGGAGTGGCATGATATATTTATAGTGATGAAAGGAAAAAAAACTACAACCAAGATTTCCCAACCTCATGAGGATGTCATTCAGATTTGAAGGAGGGACAGAGAGTTTAACAGACAAGTAAAAGCTAAGAGTTCAGAGCCACAAAACCAGCCTTACAAGAAATGTTAAAGGGATTTTCTAAGTAGAAGCAAAGACCACAACTTTGAAATATGAAAATTCCAAAAGGAAAAATCTTATTGGTAAAGGAAAATACACAGTAAAGGTAGTAGATCAATGACTTAAAAAGCTAGTAGTAAAAATAAAAGACAAAAGTAGTTAAATCATCTATACCTGCAAAAATGGTTAAGAGAGACACACACACACCAAAAAATAAAAAAGATGTAAAAGTTGACATCAAAAATATTAAGCATGGGGGGTGGTAAGATGCAATGTGGTTAGAATGCATTTGAACTTAAAATATCATCAACTTAAAATAAGCTATATATATGTATATAACATATATATTTGGCTAAATATAAACTTCAAGGTCACAACAAGCCAAAAATCTATAATAGATACACACACAAAAAGAGAAAGGAATGCAAATATAACACAGTAATAGTCACCAATCACAAAGGAAGAGAATAAAAAAGAAAGGAATAGACAGAAACTATGAAAAAAAAAGGAACCAATTAACTGAATGGCAATAAGTATATACCTGTAAATAATCACTTTAAATGTAAATGGACTAAATGCTCCAATCAGAAGACACAGACTGGCTGAATGGATACAAAACAAGACCTGTATATATGCTGTCTACAAAAGAGTTACTTCAAATCTAAAAACGCATCCAGACTGACAGTGAGGGGGTGCTAAAAGGCACTCTATGATAATGGAGACAAGAGGAAGGCTGGAGTAACAATACTACAATCAGACAAAATAGACTTTAAAACAAAGACTAAAACAGAAAAAGAAGGACCTTAAATAATGATAAAAACATTGATCCTACCAGAAGATATAACAAGTGTACATATATATGCACCCAAAATAGGACCACCTAAATACATAAAGCAAATATTAACAAACATAAAGGGAAAAACTGACAGTAATACCATAATAGTAGGGGACTTTTAACACTCCACTTACAGATTATCCAGACAGAAAATCAAGTTAAAAACACTGACCTTAAATGACACATTAGTCAAATGGACTTCACAGACTATATATATATATTTTATATATATATATATATATATATATATATATATTATATATATATACATATACATTCCATCCAAAAGCAGCAAAATATACATTACTTTCAAGTGTACATGGAATATTCTCCAGGATAGATCACATGCTAGGCCAGAAAACATGTCTCAATAAATTTAAGGTTGAAATCATATCAAGCATCTTTTCTCACCACATTTCTATGATACTAGAAATCAACTATAAGAAAAATAATGCAAAAAACACAAACACATGGAAGCTCAACAATATGCTACTAAACAACAAATGGTTCACTAAAAAAATCAAAAAGGAAATAAAAAAATATTTGGGGACAAATGAAAATGGAAATGTCATTTTCTAAAACCTATAGGATGCAGCAAAAGCAGTTCTAAGAGGGAAGTTTACAGTGATACACACCTACCTTAGTAAGTAAGAAAATCTCAAATAAACAACCTAACCTTACACCTAAGGGAATTAGAAATAAAATAACTAATAAAACCCAAATTTAGTAGGAGGAAAGAAATAATAAAGAGCAGAGCAGAAATAAATGGAGACTTTAGAAAACTAGAAAAGATCAATGAAACTAAGAGTTGATTCTTTGAAGAGATAAACAAAATTGATAAACCTTTAGCCATACTCATTAAGAATAAAGAGAGAGGGCCCAAATATATAATCAGAAATGAAAAAAAGATGTTATGACAGACACCACAGAAATACAAGGGATCATAAAGAAATTACTGTGAACCTTTATATGACAATAAAATTGACAACCTAGAAGAAATGGATAAATTCCTAGAAATGTTCACTCTCCCAAGCCTGAATCAGAGAGAAATACAAAATATTGACAGACCAATTACCAGTAATGAAATTAACCCCCCAAAAAAAACTCCCAAGAAAATCCAAGACCAGATGTTTTCATAGATAAATACTACAAAACATTTTAAAAAGAGTTAACATCTATCCTTTTCAAACTATTCCCAAAAAATTGCATAAGAAGAAAAGATTCTGAACTCATTTTACAAACAACGATTCTGAACTCATTTTACAGCTCATTTTACAAAGTTACTGATTCTGAACTTTGTCTGGTTTGGCATCACCCTGATACCAAACCAGGCAAAGACACCACAAAAAAAAGAAAATTATAGGTCAATATCATTTATGAACATAGATGTACAACTTCTCAACCAAATATTACCTAACCAAATTCAACAATACATTAAAAGGATCATACACCATGATCAAGTGGGATTTATCCCCAGATGCAAAGATGGTTAATACCAGCAAATCGGTCAATGTGACACACCACATTAACAGACTGAAGAATAAAAATCATATGATCATTTCTATAGATGCAGAAAAATCTTTTGACAAAAATTCAACATCCGTTTATGAAAAAAACTCTTAACAAATGGGTCTAGAGGGAATATACCTCAATATAATATAAGCCATACATGACAAAACTACAGCCAACACTATATTAAACAGTGAAATGCTGAAAGCATTTTCTCTAAGATCAGGAACAAGATAATGCAGCTATACGTATACATATATCCCCATATCCCCTCTCTCTTGCATCTCCCTTGCACCCTCTCTATCCCACCCCTCTAGGTGGTCACAAAACACCAAACTGATCTCCCTGTGCTATGCGTCTGCTTCCCACTAGCTATCTATTTTACATTTGGTAGTGTATATATGTCCATGCCACTGTCTCACTTCGTCCCCGCTTCCACTTCACCCCTTGTGTCTTCATGTCCCTTCTCTACCTTTGTGTCTTTATTCCTGTCCTGCCACAACGTTCATCAGTACCGTTTTGTTAGATTCCATATATATGTGTTACCATACGGTATTTGTTTTTCTCTTTCTGACTTACTTCCCTATGTATGACAGACTCTAGTTCCATCCACCTCACTACAAATAACTCATTTTTGTTCCTTTTTATGGCTGAGTAATATTCCACTGTATATATGTGCTACATCTTCTTTATCCATTCATCTCTTGATGGACATTTAGGTTTCTTCCATGTCCTGGCTATTGTAAATAGTGCTACAATGAACACTGTGGTACATGACTCTTTTTTTTTTTTTTTTTTTGCAGTACACGGGCCCCTCACTGTTGTGGCCTCTCCCGCTGTGGAGCACAGGCTCCAGACGCGCAGGACCAGCGGCCATGGCTCAAGGGCCCAGCCGCTCCACAGCATATGGGATCCTCCCGGACTGGGGCACAAACCCGTATCCCCTGCATCAGCAGGCGGACTCTCAACCACTGCGCCACCAGGGAGGCCCACATGACTCTTTTTGAATTATGGTTTTCTCAGGGTATATGCCCAGTAGTGGGATTGCTGGGTCATATGGTAGTTTTATTTTTAGTTTTTTAGGGAACTTGTATACTGTTCTCCATAGTGACTGTATCAAATTACATTCCTACCAACAGTACAGCAGGGTTCCCTTTTCTCCACACCCTCTCCAGCATTTATCGTTTCTAGACTTTTTGATGATGACCATTCTGACTGGTGTGAGGTACTACCTCATTGTGGTTTTGATTTGCATTTCTCTAATGATTAGTGATGTTGAGCATGTTTTCATGTGTTTCTTGGCCATCTGTATGGAGAAATGTCTATTTAGGTCTTCTGTCCATTTTTGGATTGGGTTGTGTGTTTTTTTAATATTGAGCTACATGCACTGTTTATATATTTTGGAGATTAATCATTTTTCCATTGATTCATTTGCAAATATTTTCTCCCATTCTGAGGCTTGTCTTTTTGTCTTGTTTACAGATTCCTTTGCTGTGCAAAAGCTTTTAAGTTTCATTAGGTCCCATTTGGTTATTTTTGTTTTTATTTCTATTTCTCTAGAAGGTGGGTCAAAAAGGATCTTGCTGTGAAGCATCCATGAATTATTTTAAATGCTGTAGAAGGAGAAGGAGGAGGGGGAGGGGGAGAAGGGGGAGGAGAAAACTTTCAAGAAAACATTTGACAGCATAACTTGTGATCAGTAAGTCTGTCATTTGCCTCACACAATACCCATCCTCTGGATGGCACTCCTCTCCATTGCTGGATTGCACTTTGTAATGTGATGTTTTTGTTCAGGCACCACATCATTTTTGGTGCAGTATTCCTTTTTTTAAAAAGTCATATTACCATGTGACATTTTTCCAGATTACTTTGTCCATAGGAGCCACTGAGATCAATCATTTTTTGAAATGCATACTTCTTTTTATGCAAATGAGAAAATCGCAAGGATTCGGGTCACAAAGTTTGACCTAAGAACACATTTAATACAATCAGGCCTCCATATCTGTGGGTTCCTCACCCACAGATTCCACCAATCACAGAACAAAAATACTTGAAAATTTTTAAAATTCCCCAAAATTCCAAAAAGCAGGACTTGAATGTGCCACACGTGCTGGCAACTATTTACATAGCGTTTGCCTTGTATCTACAACTATTTCCATAGCATTTACATTGTATTAGGTATTATAAGTAATCTAGAGATGATTTAAAGGACACAGGAGGATGTGCATAGGTCATATGCAAATGCTGCACTATCTCATATAAGGGACTTGAGCATCTGTGGATTTTGGTAACTGAGTAGGGGGTGGTCCTGGACCACTCCCTGCCCCCCACCCCATGGATACTGAGGGATGACTGTGCTAAGAAGAGCCTCCTCTATCCGCTTTTCTCTCCAACCCACTATTTGTAGCAGCACTAGAATAAAGGGAAATCTTTTCACTGAGAAAAAATCGGAAAGCAGAATAATCTTTTTAAAATTCAAGTAAAAAATGAATTTATTTTCCAAATTCTTGTTAACTAACAAAATTCTAAAATCAAATTAAAGTTAGTTTATAGGAGAAGACAATGGTGGAAAAAATAATATAGGCACCACTGTGGCCTGACTTGTATCCCCCCAAAATTTACATGTTGAAACCCTAATCCCTGATGTGAAGCTATTTAGAGATGGGACTTTTGGAAGATAATTAGATTTAGGTGAGGTCATGAGAATGCAGCCTTCGTGATGGAATTAATGTCTCTATAAGAAGAGATACCAGAGCGCTCTCTCTCTTTCAATCCCCACCATGTGAGGACACAGTGGGAAGGCGGCCATCCACAGCCAAGAAGAGGGTCCTCACCAAAAATGACCACCTTGGCTCCCTGCTCTCAGACGTTCCAGTCGCAAGAACTGTGAGAAATAACTGTGTGTTGTTAAGCTGTCCAGTCTGCAGTATTTTGTTACAGCAGCCCAGCTGACTGAGACGTCATTCCACATACTTTTATTATCAATGAAAGGTTTATATTATGTTGAAATAAATGTGTGTATTGCTATAGAAATACAGATATATTACTTTGAGTGGAATCCCTGGACATTTAGAAACAAGGCACAAGAGGAAAAAAATATTATTCTAGAATAATTTGTGAATATCTAAGTAAAAAGAGATGGTCATGTTCCATTGGCTCCCTGTCTGAGGGTCATGTGAGTCTAGTGCTGACCCAGCAAAACCTCCTGGAACCGAACACACAGTGGGAGGACAGACAAATCCTCGGCTGAGACTCATTCAGAATCTACCTGCCGTACTGGTTGACAAACAAATTCAGTTCAAATATAAGAGGTTTAGGCCTTCCTCACTACTGTGAAAGATTGAAATAAAAATATAGTGCTGAGTTTGGGATTGACATATACACACTACTATATTTAAAGTAGATAACCAACAAGGACCTACTGTATAGTACAGGGAACACTGCTCAATATTCCATAATAACCTAAATGGGAAAAGAATCTGAAAAAGAATAGATATATGTTTATGTATAACTGAATCACTTTGCTATGCACCTGAAACTAATGCAACATTGTAAATCAACTATAGTCCAATATAAAATAATTTTTTAAAAAAATACAGTGTCAACACGATATAATTGAATAAGGGTAATTGGCTCTTCAATCAGTACATGTGAGATTCACACTGAGCCACTTCCTGAAGACCTTGGGTTAATTCCTTAACTTCTCTGGAATTCAGTTTCCTCATCTGTAAAGATGAAAATGGTAATAATAGGCCTGCATCACTGAGTTGTGAGGATGCTAGGAAAGTGTCTGGGTTACAGCAAACTCTCCACTGATGTTTAATGCCCTGACATATCTGAATATTTAATTTGGTTCATAAAATAACATTCATCCAGAAAACTAAGCATAGACTCCAAAGACTCTGGAAAGCTTTAACAAATCTTTTTTTTTTTTTCAGACCCTACTGAGAACTCAGTAGGCCTTTTACCAGTAAAAAATACATCCCCACTGTGGAAACAGTAAGTTTCATGGCATCATAAGATATGGAGAATTTTTGTAGCATATATTTATTGATCCACAATTTTGGATGAGAATTGAAGAAATCTAGAAAAAAATATGTTCATTGCCTGTATGTGATTAGTTTTGTCAGAACACAGATATAATTGAAACAACTATATTTTAATTTTGATACAAGTTTTACAAAATTATACATACCTTCCCAATGGTCATGAATCAGTTTTCATAACAAACTTAAAGTAATTTTTTTAAAAATTCAGGCAAAGAAGCTTGGATTTAAGAAGGATTTAATTGTTCTTTCATGGTACCATTTTACATTCCAAACACATTGTTTTTTTTTTTTTAATTTTAAAATTCTTTATAGCTTAAAAAATGCTAGCCATCCTCTGAGCCATCAATGAGTAGAGTCGTAACATCAAAGATCACTGATCACAGCTCATCATTACAAATATAGTAATAATTTAAAAAACTTGAAATATTGCAAGAATTATCAAAATGTGACATAGAGACATGAAGTGAGCAAATGTTGGAAAAAATGACATCAATAGATTTGCTCAACACAAAGAGTTGTCACAAACCTTCATTTGTAAAAAAAAAAATGCAGTGTCTGTGAAGCACAATAAAGTGAAGAGCAATAAAATGAGGTTTGTCTGTATCTTCTTTTAGCTCCATAAGGGGGTTTTATATCTCTCAACGTACAAGCTCCTATGATTATCTATTTATTCACCTAATTATAGCTCTAACGTATGCTCCAAAAGGATATGTTGTTGGAATTAACTAGCCAAATAAGTATTGAGAAATCTAATCCAACTGTCATACCCAGCCATTCTGTAGAGATAAAGAAAAATTTGGCCAAATTTCACAGGCCCCTATTAAAAGTGTTAATTTTTACACTTGGGAAAGGTCAGCTGTTAGATTTAGAACTGAAATGAAATATTTCTAGGAGGCAGTGCCTCATCGTTGGTGTTTCTTTCCAATATTGCCATTGAAGAGAACCCACTTTGTTTGAAAAATATTTACATCAAATTTCCAATGCAACCAACTCTAGGAGCTGCTGCTTTTTAATGTCATTAAAAAGACATAAAATATTTTGAAATTTTAAACATGTCCTCAAGAATCATTTTATGAGTATTTATAAAATGATTCAACCTGAAGGAGATGCAGGTGATATAAAAAGAAATTTCAGGTAAACTCAATGTCTTTGCTGAGGTGAAAAAAAGTTAAAAACTGAACTCTATAGGAGCCTGTACATTAAGAGATATAAAACAAAACACATTGCTTTTTTATTCAATCTGAGAATTTCTGCCTTTTATGGGAGTGTTTAGACTATTGGGGGATTGTACCTTCTGGATCTTTGGGGTATTCTTTTCACCCTTGGCCTCAGGTAATTTTCTTACACACACGCACTGGTCTATACTCAGGGGAAGACTCTAGGGGACCCTCTACAGATCTTTGAAGTTCTCTGAAGCTCCCTTCTCTCTGCTTTGTAAATTTTTTTATTGAGATATAATTGTCATATAACACTGTGTGAGTTCAAGATGTACGTGTTGATTTAACACATTTATATATTGCAATATGATGACTGCTGTAGCTTTATTTTACACCTCTGCCACATCATATAATTATCATTGCTTTTTTGTGGTAAGAAAAATTAAGATATAGTCTCTTAGCAACTTTGAAGTTTATAATACAGTGATGTTGATTATAATTACTATCCTGTGCGTTAAATCCCCAGAGCTCATTCACCTTCTAGTGGCAAGTTTGTACCCTTTGACCAAAATCTCCCCAATTTCTCCCCCAACCCCAGCTCCTGGTAACCACCACGTTAGTCTCTGTTTCTATGAGCTCAGCTTTTTTAGATTCCACAAGTGAGCGATATCCTTCAGTATTTGTCTTTCCCTGTCTGACTTATCTCACCATGCACAATGCCCCAAAACTTTCATGCCTCAGCCTACCCAGTCTCTCACCTCCATCTCCTCAACTCAGGGTACCATGACCTCCACCTGGCCACCCCTCTGCCTCTGCCACAGCCTGAAAACTCTCTCAGGCAGTGAACCAGGGCAATGGTAGGGATCACCTCACTTGTTTCTCCCCCCTCAGGGATTCTTGTCCTCTGTTGCTTGATGTCCAATGTCTTGATCAACCATTATTTCATGTGTTAGGTCCAGTTTTTGGTGTTCAAGCAAAAGACTAAATCCAGTTCCCTGTTACTACAAAAGGCCTCTCTCCTTGATTTCTGAGATTAAAATGAGCACCTGCCCTGGGAGAGCCTTGGTTGTCCTCTCCGCATTGATGGACATGGAACCCTTGATTGCCTTCAGCTAATCCCATGATGCTTCCCAATGCCACAAATGGCCAGTCTCACTACTGCTCCAGTGGGATGGTGGTGACCCAGGGATGGTCCTCTAGCACGCCCCCTGCTCTTCCTCACTGCAGCCCGTCATGCTCTCGGGCGAGGTCTCCAAGGCACGGCAGGAAGTAGGAGACACCAGTGCAAGCCCAGTGTGCATCATTTAAAGACCACTTGCCCTTGACAGCTGACTTGACTATCATCTTCTCATTGTATATTTTTTTATTTTTATTTTATATAGGAGTATAGTTGATTAACAATGTTGTGTTAGTTTCAGGTGTACAGCAAAGTGATTCAGTTATACATATATGTGTATCTATTCTTTTTCAAATTCTTTTCTCATTTAGGTTGTTAAAGAACATTGAGCAGAGTTCCCTGTGACCTACAGTAGGTCCTTGTACTTTTATTTAAACTCAGTGCTATTCATTCCCTTTACACATTGTGTATAAACTATCTTAGAGAAAAACTGCTTGCCCTTCGGATTTTCATGACTTCTTCCTTCCCACCCAAGGCCTCCCCTATCATTTACAGCCCAGGCAGAATGCAACCCAAGGTCCCTATGCTATCCAGCCTCTACTCACCACCACCACCCAGATCCACTTGGTACCCCAAGGGGTCTCAGTGCACATCTGAGGGGAAGCCAGACCACATCTCCATGCCCTGCTTACACCCCTAACAGTGCCCCTGAGCCCTGCAGCTGCAGTGGGGAGCAACTCAAGCTCAGCTGAGCCTGCAGTGATGCTTCTGGGGAAGATGCCTGAGTGGGCATCAAAGGCAGGCTTGGAGCTTGAACGCCAGCCTGTGAATTTGTACAGAGAGAATTGGGGGTGGGGAGAGAAGCAAGGGGGAGGGAGGAGCTCCTGGTGGCAGGTGCCCTGGCCCCATGATGGAGAAGGCACCCAGGGCTCTAAGGCCAGAGCTGCCCCACTGTAAACCTCTCCTTAAGGAACCATATCTAAAGGTACTTAACTATTTAAATGCTTCTGGTAAGAAACCTGCTTCTCTGGACCTAATGTAAATTCCTTGGAAAAAAATCAGACTCATAAATTTAGTGGTAGCAAATCTAGAAAAACCTGAAGGCTTCAGCAGAAAACTCATCCCCTCACTGGTGAAGTGGCTTTCTGACAGACGGTGACTAAAATAACACGGAGGTGTCTGGGGGGCAGATCGCAAGAACTAGAATGAAATAAAGTGTGCTTCTTCACATAGTATTGGCCATAATTCTAACCAGCATTTGCTTATGAGCTATGGTTGTATTTGTCTGCAGTGAATGGGCTCCAGGAACTTTGATTCCCATGATGGGGCTTGAATGCCCAGCAGATGTCCTCATGTAGATGTGAGCCCTCCAGGGAGCTCCTGATGAACCTGGAAACCATCATAAGAAGAAATGTTCTCTGCCAAACCTTCCCTTCCATCCATTTCACTGCAAGCACTTGCCCAAAGTGCACCAACATCTAAGTTTGTCATGTGGAAATAAAAGGAAATCGTCCAGATAAAAAGCTGACCATGCGCTGCCAAGATGATTCCTCACTAGGTTTGTTTACACACATTTACAGCTGACTGAAATGCAGTTTATCATTCCTTTGGGCTAAGCGAAACTTCTCATTTTGGCAAAACAATCCAAAAGGGCTTTTATAAACTAACAAGATATTTTTATTGCCTTGGGTCAGTAACAAAATTAAGAGATTTGTTTACGTGTTTCTTCTATTACATTTTTAGGTGAAATTCACAAACCAAACAGGAAGCCTAGCTTCATTAACCCATGACAGAAGGAAAGTGTCATATCTGAAAAGAACTTGTAAAACTTTTTAAAAAGTAGCATAATTTTTGCAATGTATTACAGTGACAGTAAAAGACAGAAATTAGGTTTGATTTAAAGTCACACGACAGCACCACAAAATGATATTTTACACAGAAAACTTACTTCCTATCTCCAGAGGAAGACATAGGGAGATGGCAGTAACTTTCAAGGTGAAAAATGATTGGAAATTATCTTTAAACTCCAGCTGGGCACACATATTGCTGTGTCTGACAGTAATGCTAGTTGAAAGTTAAATGAATCTTACCAGAAAATTGGCAAAATGGAGACATTTGAATAAAATATATAAACCTTTATGTCTTTGACTTGTCTGGGAACTTGAATTACTTCTGAGATTCAAAAAGGTATAGGACTGAAAAAATACGAAAAGTTAGGCACCAGGTCTATTTGTTCAGGGATAAGACAAGTGATACAAAGGAGATGGTCCTGAAAGGAAATGATTATGTGAAACCACTTAGGAGAAGAATCAGGCCTACACTTTAAGGAACTAGGATTAGCTTAAAGGGTCTTCAGTACCAGTGGTTATGCTGAATGAGACAAAATGCACAATATCCCTAAAATTACAGAACCAAACGCCAACGCAGTGGGGCACCCTTCCCACCGTGTCAGCACCTGACTCTTCCCCAGGACTGCCTGTCTGGAAGATAAAGCACACCAAGGAGGCAAATCCACTGCAAATGTCACCCCACCCTCATCTTGACACCCAAGACACATCCCTTTCACAAACTGAACAAAGTCCTGCCCCAGGAAAAGGTCACCCAGGCAACCTTGAAAGAGTAAATGGCTGCAAAAGTGTTTTTGTCAATTCACAGTTCTTTCCCATCAACTCTGGTTAATAATTACTCTCTATATATTTATCCTTCCTTTAGAAGCAGTAGCCTTCTGCTTCCTGCCAAAATGGGATAACAGATCAGAATTCCCCTCCTGCCTGAAGTGATCAAGAATAGCGGCCGATACGATATACATAAAATAAATAATTGTAACTAAACATGCTTTTTTGCTAAAAAACGCTAACCATCATCTGAGCCTTACGGGAGTCATGATCTTTTGCAGTAGTAACATCAAAAATCACTGATCACAGGGTTTCCCTGGTGGTGCAGTGGTTGAGAGTCCGCCTGCTGATGCAGGGGACATGGGTTCGTGCCCCGGTCCGGGAAGATCCCACATGCCGCGGAGCAGCTGGGCCCGTGAGCCATGGCCGCTGAGCCTGCGCGTCCGGAGCCTGTGCTCCGCAGCAGTAGAGGCCACAACTGTGAGAGGCCTGTGTACCATAAAAAAAAAAAAAGAAAAGAAAAGAAAAGAAAAAAAAAAAAAAACACTGATCACATATCACCATGACAAATAGTATAAAAATGGAAAACTTTGAAACATTACGAGAACTACCGAAGTGTGACACAGAGACGTGAAGTGAGGGACCCAATGCTGTTGGGAAAGTGGTGCCAACAGATTTGTTTGATGTGGGATTGTCGCAGACCTTCAGTCTGTAAAGAAATGACACACAGTATCTGCAAAGTGCAACAAAGTGAAGCACAATAAATTGGGGTATGTCTATAATTGCTTCCATAATGAGCTTCCAGTTATTATCTCATTTATTCCTCACAACAGTCCTTTAAAAGTAGGTATTAACCTTGTTTTTCAGATGAGAAAACAAGTTTAGAGAAGTTAATTGATCTTGCTCGGGGTGAAATCAGTAGACAACAGAAAGGACGTTTGATTTCAAGTCTATCTACCTCTGAAGGAGGTAATCTTACTGCATTAGTTTATCCTGACCACCCCCCCCAGGTTAAAAATAAACCAGTAAGGTGAACTTTTAATACACAGTCTTTTGTTAGAAAGCGTTGGTAATAAGGATCTGAATTCTTGTTCCCAGGAGAGGGTGACCAGTCTCCAAGCTGGGCCCTGCTGTGTGCGTGTGATGGACCGGGGTGTGGATCGTACCTGTGAGCTCGTATCTGGTATGAGGGTCAAACCTTTTCTGCCAGGCTGAGCTAGACTCAGGGCTGCCAAATGGTGTGGCAAGAGGCAGCCATTCCTAGGAGTCGTCAGGTCGGATAACAGCTGGTAAGAAGCAGGGGGTTAAGTCACGAAGATGAAGGGAAGTCCTTCCTTCCATGTACTAACACTCACACGCTCTCCTGCCTCTTGTAAGCACCCCGGTGATTGTATCAGGCCCACCTGGATAATTCAGGACCCTCCTCTCACCTCCAGAGCTTCAGTTTCTCACACCTCCAAGGGCTTCTGCCATATAAGGATACATCCTCAGATTCCAGGGATTAAGATGTAGACACGGGATGGAGGATCATTTAGCCTACCATGGGCATGGGCAAGCATGCTTCTAATTCAAGCAACAGAACACATGGAGAACACCACAGCCCAACATGCAAACCAGTTAGGGAGCAGCAAACCACGTGCCCATCCTTCAGTGTTTCATCCCCCCCCCACAGCTTGTCCGGACTTCCTTCTCTAAGTCATGCACATTAGTGTTGAAGTATGACTGTGTGCCTAAAAGCAGGTGTGGCCAACAGCAAAGGAAATCTTGATTGAGCACCTACTGTGTGCCATGGACTGTTTGGGCACCAGGGATACAGCAGTGAAGTGCTCATTCAAGAGAGGCTGACTCAGTGGGGGTGATTAACTTCTTGGTACAAAACAATTTTAGTTTATTATCCTATTACATTTTCCAACAGCCTTTTTTGTCGCTCTCCTAATAGCCTGTTTCTCTTGAGCTTTCTCCTCTGGTTTAGTGCTCCTTGGCTGGGAGGTTTTTTTACTTATACATATGAAAAAGAGGCATTAAGTAGCATCTTAGTGATCCTCTGGGCCTCATCAAGAAAGCAAAATAGAAAGTCTATTTTAAGCACATCAAGTTTTAAAGCTTCTTCCAGAAAAAGTAATTCCCTTGGCAGGGGGGATAAATTAGGAGTTGAGACTAACAGATACACACTACTATATATAAGAGATAACCAACAAGGGCCTACTGTATAGCACAGGGAACTCTACTGAATATCTTGTAATAAGGTATAATGGAAAAGAATCTGAAAAAGAATATTGTAACACACACACACACATACACATATACATATATAACTGAGTCACTCTGCTGTATAAACAACACGACATTTGTAAATCAACTATACTTCAATTAAAAAGTCACTGAAGGGCTTCCCTGGTGGTGCAGTGGTTGAGAGTCCGCCTGCCGATGCAGGGGACACGGGTTCGTGCCCTGGTCCGGGAAGATCCCACATGCCGTGGAGAGGCTAGGCCCGTGAGTCATGGCTGCTGAGTCTGCACATCCGGAGCCTGTGCTCCGCAATGGGAGAGGCCACAGCAGTGAGAGGCCCACGTACCACAAAAAATATATATATATTTTTTTTCATGTCTAAAATCTTTTCAATTTGTAGTATTTTCTTAAAATGATTTTTCCTTTTTTACTACTCAGCCATAAAAAAGAAAAAAATAATGCCATTTTCAACAACATGGATGCAGCTAGAGATTATCATACTAAGTGAAATAAGTCAGAAAGAGAAAGACAAATACCATATAATATCATTTATATGTGGAATCTAAAATATGACACAAATGAACCTATCTATGAAACAGAAACAGACTCATAGAGAATAGACTGGTGCTTGCAGAGGTAGGGGGATGTGGGAGGGATGGATTGGGAGTTTAGGATTAGTGGAGGCAAAATGGTGTATATAGAATGGACAAACAACAAGGTCCCACTATATAGCACAGGGGACTATATTCAATATCCTGGGATAATCCATAATAGAACAGATGTAGAGAACAAACCTACATACACCAAGGGGGGAAGTGGGGAGGGTAGGATGAATTGAGAGATTGGGATTGACATATATACACTAATAAGTATAAAATAGATAACTAATAAGAACCTGCCATACAAAAAATAAATTAAATTTAAATTTAAAAAACCATAATAGAAAAGAATATGAAAAAGAATGTGTATATATATATATACACACACACATATATATAACTTAGTCACTTTGCTATACAGCAGTAATTAACACAACACTGTAAATCAACTATAGTTCAATTTAAAAAGGGATCTTTCCTTTTCAATCTAACAAGATTCAGAGAAATGATATTTGCTCCTAACAAATCACACAGCACTAAGATAGGGGAAGGAGGGACGTGCCTCTATCAAATGTCACCTCCATGAACTGAGAAGTAATCAAACAGTATGTTATCTTCTTTATTACAGACAAACGTGAAAATAATTCACCATCCTTCTGAATATTAGTCATTGGGAAAATGTAAAATAAAATCTTAAGACAGTATGTTAAACTCTTGATTGCATTGCAGATATAATGACTAAGGGTGAACAAAAGTCCAGCCAAACTGAAGTTCATTCCTTCTTGCTGGTGAGATCATCATGGCACCGAGGGAAACGTCCTTCAACGCATATCCTTGACCAGAACAAATGAGTCCAGGAGGCATAGTATCATTATCCCTGCCAAAGCCTTTCTCTCTAGGGGCTTATACTGTCCCAGAGAAAAATGCATGTAAATTTCCCATGAATTCAGACACATTACATATTCTATGAAACATAAAAGAAGCAAGCAATACTTCATTGTTGAGTTGAAATTGTAGACTGATCATTACAATCTTCTTTTTCAGGTATTGTACTGTTCAAAGGGACAACTGTGCTTTCTTTAGAAAAAAATATGGAACAAGACAAAAAATTACCCTCTGTGACAGTATAATAGTTTTGCCAATTTTAAGTAACTATAGAAATAGGTCATAGATCTGTTTTGTTTGTTCCATGAGTCGTCACCAGAAAAATTAAATCAATAACATATAAAAATTTTTGCAGTTTTACATTTAGGAGAAGACTATGGGGGTGTTTTTTTTGTTGTTTTATTTTTTGTTTACTTACAATTTACATGTAATAAATTGCACAGCTTTTAAGTTTGCTGAGTTTTGAGAAACGTATGCATCCATATAACTGAAATGTATACACCTATAACTGTGTTCAAAAGGGGCCCACATTTAGTCGAGTGCCCTACTATTACTACTGCCTTGAAGTTCTTAATAATTTCATCTTTGATCTTGTGTTTTATAAATAGAGCCTGTTTGGAAAATAGAACAAGACAAGCATCTATGGTTCCTTATTGCCCCATTGGCATCTGGCCTTTGCAAAGCCCCAGGAGGACAAAATTCCAGGAGACAAAGGATGAGTGGGAGTTCAGCTCAGTGAAACTCAAGGCAAGTGAAGCACCTTACCTCTTGGAACGAACAAACGTGAACACCACGGCCTCAGAAGCCATGATTCCCATGCCAGTCAGAACTTGCTTCCAACACAGGAAGGAAGTAACAGTGTTATAGGAAACACCAATGACCAAGGAAGGAAATGTCATATCCTTTCCTATTTTTGTGACTTTCCTGCATTGGCCAATCACTTATGCTGAAAATGATGCTCTAAAAGGAAAGGGAAGATAGGGCAGAGTGTAGCTTACTCATCATTAAGCCTAAGATACAGAGTGTTGGTGGAATGTTTGTGTGTCAAGAAATGAAATTAAATCAGTTAAATTAGTTTTGTGCAGCATTTCCACTGTTTGGATAAGAACAAAAGACAGATGTGTGTATGAGCTATAAAACACAACAGTGTCATTTCAGTTATATAAGATAAATGTTCTACTATTTGCATTTAGAACTGACACTGCACAATGTAAAGATGAACAGTAAATTTGAATATTGAATACTAAATTTAAATTTAGCCATTTTAATTGTTAATTTTTCCTTACTTTGAACAACAGTAAATAGCAAGTAAAATGCCATGATAATTCAAATAGCAAATAAAGATGTCATGATTATTCAAAAGACTTCAGACAACATTAAATAGCAAATTAAAATGCCATGATAATTCAAAAGTGGCAGAAAGAAAAAGCTTTACATCTTAATACCTTTAAGGGCACTTGTCCCTGCTCTTTGAACAATGGCTCCACACTTTCCTTTTGCACTGGGCTATCCAAATTATGTGGCCGGCCCTGCTGCCCCATATACAGAATCTCATAATATTGTTTCTTGTGTGTCTTTTTAACCTCAACATAAAGCTTCTATGAGATACATACATGTTGTATGTATAGAGATTGTTCATTCCCTCCTGCTGTTAAAGCGCATTCCACTGGATAACCATACCATTGCCCATGTTGGTGGACATATGTATTACTTCAAGTTTAGAGCTAATAAGAATAAAGCTGCTATGAACACACTCGTATAAGTCTTTTTGTGGGTATATGTTTCATTTCTCATAGATACCTAGGCGTAGAGTTGCTAGATCATTAAATATATATATTCATAAATATATATGAATTTGACAGATACTACAGAAAGCATTTTACAAAACGGTAAAAAGTTCTTTATCCTGGTATCCTTACCATTCTGATTTTTAAAACATCGACATTTCCCCTTGTTTGCTTCATATTGCTTCTTTTAAAGAGTAAAACATTTGATACGGCTAATTCTCTACCCCCAGCTAGTCTCCCAACATCACAAGAAGTAACATGAAACCAAAGTTGGATCATGCCATTTCAAACATATTTTATGCACGTACATATCCAAAAACTATAAACTATGTATACCTTTTTTAAGCGTGATAGAATTTATGTAGAAATGGTATCACACCCAACATATTATTCTCTTGCTTCCTTTTTTCACCCTACATTACTGAGATGTAGTCATTTTGATAACTTTCTTTACTTCTTTATTTCATCTTTTCCTTTAACTAAACCTTTCATTGTTTGTGGTTACCATGACGTTTTGATACTGCAGTCGATTATATATATATATATATATATATATATATATATATATATATATATATATATATATATATATATATATGTATGATTGTTTTAAGTTGCTGATCTCTTAATTTCAAATATCCTTCATTCATACTCTCCTCTTCTCACGATTGCTGGTTTTGATATCATATTTGTGTGTGGATGACTTCCTACCTTTACAGTACGTTTGCCTTTGCCAGTGGGCTTTCACTGTAGGACGAAACCAGAGCTTACTTATTCATGTGTCTATGGATTGACAATTTGGCTGATTCCACATTTATCATTTTCACTATTACAAACAACACTGAAACAGACATTCTTACACCTTTCACCTCGTCCACCTACAAGGGTCTATTTAAGGTCAATACGTAGTATATGTGCATCTTTGACTTTATTGACAATTGTGAATTATTCTCCAAAATATTTGTGCTAATTTACATTCCCATAGCGATGTCAGATTCTCATCCTCACCAAAAGGTAGTATAGTCAGACTTTCAATTTTTGCTGACTTATGGGTGCATTTTCCAGATTCCTGAGATTTTGAATATCTTTGCATATGGTTATTGGCCAAATATGTTTCCTCTTTTGTGAGTTGTCTATTCATATTCTATACCTATTTTTTCTATTTTTGGTGTTTTTCCAATTGATTTGTATCTGTTCTTTATTCTGGACACAAACTTTTTGTTAGTTATGGTGTTGACAATATAATCTTCCAGTAAAAGATCTGGCTCTTAATTTTGTTTATGGTTTTTTGAGTCATACAGAAATTTTTCATTTCAGTGTAGTCAGAAATTTCCAATTTTTATTGATGACTTGTACTTCATTTGTCTCAAGAAGTCTTTTCCTATCCTGATATCATATAGATATTCTCCTAAATTTTCTTTCAAAAGTTTTAAGGGTTGGATTTTCATATTCTACCAGAACATATTTAGTAATTTTATAGAGAGTGTGAGATTGATATCTAATTGTACTTTTTCCCACCTAGTTAGCAATTTTTACCCTATTTAATAGTCTTTTATCCCCACTGGTCTATAATGGCACCTCTTTTATACTCCAAATTTGTGTGTGTGTGTGTGTGTGTGTGCATTTGTGGGATCTATTTGCATCTCCTGATATCAAATTCATGCGTATTTAATTACCATCATTTTATTAAAAGTCTTGGAATCTGATGGAACAAATTAACCTTTTCTAATAAGTTCTTTCCTATTTAGAATAGTTTCTTATTTAATAACTCCAAAGGGGGAATTTTGTGATTATGCAATATTTTCTTTTGACTCTATTAAATTTATTGTTGTTCTAGGGCTATACATGGCAACCAGTTTTTCATAATTCAATCTCAAAATTCCTACTAGTAATATGCTTCTGTCATAGAAAACTTTGTGGCAAATAAAAATATGCTTGCAGATCTCTATGAAGTTTACTAAGCATTTTACAAAACATTACCTTGTGATTTACAGTAAGGCTGCAAAATAGATTTTCTCCCATTTTACAATGTGCAATCTTCAGAGCGCTTAAGTAAATTGCCCAAGTTCCCACTAACTTGCTGCTAATAAGCAACAAATCCAGGTGTCTAATTCTAATGTGTGACCTTTCCAATGAATCCTATTATCCTTTTGTAATGACTGTTATGGTCTCTATTATTACTTTTTTATAAGTTCACTTTTCTTAGTAGATCATTTGCCTTTCAATTATATTATAAGATTATAAAGGCAAGAAGACAGTGTCTTAGATACAGAGGTATCTAATAAATATTTATGGATTAGTTACCCAAAATATACAGACCTAACATTTAAGTTATTGATTTTTAAAAAATAAACTCTATAAATGAAGAGAAATGAGACCACCCTGAGTCTGTGTTATGTGGCATCATAGTGGAAGGAATACAGTGTAGATCTTGAAATAGAAAAATAAATGGAAAGGTTGTGGTAGACATTCCAAGTGAGCTCTACCCGCACTGTCCTTGATGTACAGTGAGTAAATGTCTTGGCCTGGGGATAAATTGAGGCCAGCTGGCTAGAGCTAGCTGTATAGAATAATGCCAAATTTTGGATTTTATCCTGTAGATAACTATGGAATAAAATTATTAGTAAAAAAAGAAATGAGGGAATTCCCTGGCAGTCTAGTGGTTAGGACTCGGAGAGTTCACTGCCAGGGCCCGGTTCAAATTCCCTGGTTGGGCTACTAAGATCCCACAAGCTGTGTGGCATGGCCAAAAAATAAAAATAAAAATAATTAAATAAATAGATAGATAAATGAGTCAAGAAGGAACAAAAAGTTATGGGAAAGTTTATTTCTAATGTGTTGTCATGTCCACATACTATTTGTACTATTAGTTATGTAACATTTATCTTTACAATGGATTCGCTTTCAAAACTTGGCAATAACATATGTGAAATCACAAGCTAGCTGTGCTTGTCCTAGCTTTTCCAACATATTCAAATAAATATATAACTCTAAAGATAAAGACGGTTACCATGTTGTGCATCCCTGGGAACTAACCACTCTTATAGTGAAAAGCTTTGCCTTGACACTTACTGGTAATGTGACCTGCGCCGATTACCCCATGTCCATGTGCTTCAGTATCCTTCACTGTGAAATAGAGATAATATCAATTGTTCAAAGTTGCTGAGATGTTTGCATGATTGCAAAACTGCAGGGCAGGTGCTGGACACGGGGTAAACACCAGCCAATGTGACATCCTCCCTCCACGCTCAACTATTAAGCATCGGGGCAAATATGTCTGCACACATGTTCTCTGTCTTATGCCTATAATATCTGTTCAGTGCTAAGTCTATTATTTTGAAGATTTGCTATATCTTTGGATATTTTAAAAAGAAAATAGTTTTTAAAACGGGTTTACAAAGGAAGAAGTATTAACATTACATAATATTGTTTTCAATGCATTGTACTTAGGTACCTGTATAATATGCTTTATTTCAGCAGTGCTTTTTACTTATGGAAATGGCATTCAGAAGCAACTTTGGCATCCAAATGTGTTTCCTTAATTTATTCGGCAGAGGAGCAAAGCCTAAGCCATTTTTATGGTGCTGTATGCTACTCTAATTCTCAGCTTCAGGGATCATTTCATAGGCAGAGGATGATCCTTCATGTTGAATGCACAATTTGGGGGAAGATTACAGAAGGAAACTCTCAGAAAGGAGCTAGAAGAAGAAAGTGATTTAAAGCCCCATGGTTTGTGGCAATTGTATAATTTTTAGCACACCTGTACAAATTCAAGAAAAGCAACACTGATCTAATGAATTGTATATTACTGAGAAAGCAATACAAATATTCCCTATTGGTTATTCAGAAATTATGCAAATGAAATTTATTACTAAAATAAATTGTTAAGTTAGCCCTATAAGTCAAGAATTATACTGATTGGAGGAACGAAAGGTAAGGAAAGATTAAACCAGACTTTTCTTTGGGAAGCATTCTCATACTTTGGGCATTAGAGTATAAAATAGTTTTGTTCTGTTTTGCTTTGATATGTTGTCGTGACCCAGTTTTGAGGCCCTAGTTAGAGGCCGGCCAGTTCCCCTTGTTGAGGAGTGGATTCAGTCCATACCCCAACCTCTTTCTTTACCTTATGGGGCTTTCACACTCAGGGCCATTATGCACCCACCCTAATCACCTGGGCCAGGTACCGGACACCTGGGGATGGCCCCAATGCCAGCAGCACTGGAAATTATTTCAATTAGCCAATCCACATGGAGCCCATGAAACCTGGCCCAGCTCACCTTGTTTGCCATCCTTAAGCCTCTTCCCATGGCTCCAGCTTGCTGTTACCCTATCCCCGTGCATCTGCCATGTGACCCTGAGTGGCAGCTTCACTCGTTTGGAGTCTATGAACCAAGAGTCCTGCATTTCATTTAGCCCAGCCTTTGTGTTACATCCTGCCACCCCAGGAAACTTAAATCCAACCTAATATCTCACATTATAAACGCGAGGTAACAAAAAACAATGCAAATAATGTTGTGCTCTTCTCCGATTTGTTAGTGACTAATTTCTCTTTAAATATAATTCGTTATTTTTACAATTGAAATTCCCAAAGAGTACCTTGAAGTCCTCCACTGGAATACATCCAGGAGGTGAATTTTGGACACAGATACAGCAGCTAATATTTTCTCAAATAACCAAAATATTTTGCATGATCTTAAAATCTGAGTCCATGGGGTAAAAAAAGTGTGGGAAAGGTGAGAATTGTGAAAATACAATCAATAAGAACTCCCTCATACCTATCACCGATATTGACCTTGTTAAGTACAGAAAAGGCTGGTGGAAGTTTTAAAGGATGGTTAAATTTTAAGTTCATCAAGGATCAGTCAGAGCATTGCATTACTTTGCCCAAACCCTCTACTTACCAAAAAACAATGTGTTTGTTTATATATCTAATCATATTTGTAAACTAAGAAGACCTGTACTAGTGGAAAGAACCACGGCTATAGCATCAGGCCTATCTGGGTCCCAATCTTGACTAGCCATGAGCTACCTTACGACATTGGGTAGATCCTTCAAGGTACTTTTCAAATATTACGTGTACATGTATTTGTAATTGTCACATGAGTGTATGAATGTGATGATATCACTCACGCATGTTTAAAACACTCATTTTTTTCAGTCTTTTCCTTTTTGATGTGCTCCTCTATTCCCTGTCATCCCTGGGCTTCACGCCATGCCACCTGCCTGCCTCCGACAACACACTTCCCGGGTTTGGCATCAAAATTTATCATCTACATTTTTCAAAGTTTAGACAAGACACACAAACATATACACACACACACGTAGCATATATATCATACATATCACTCCTGTGTAAAATAAAATCATAACCATCTCATTACACACACACACACACACACACACGTTTCTTGCTTTTTTCACACAACAGCTCACAAAAATTCCACTACCTCTATGAGTACAGTTATAATTATTTTTAATTGTGTATCTATACTATAATTTATTCAACCATTCTACTGATAAACGTGTACTTGGCTCTATTTATTTGTGCATTCATTTATTCCATTATTCATTTTCTTATTCATTTATTTTGGCTGCAGCAAATAATGCAGCAGTAGATATCTTTGAAAATATATGCTTATGTACTGAGACTCATAATTCTGAGACGCTTCCCAAGTGAAGGACTACTGAGTTAAAATGCACATGTATTTTTTATTTTTAATAGATATTTCCTGATTGCTTTCCCCCAAAGTTGTCAAATTGATATTTTCACAAGTATGTTTGAGGATTTATGTTCTCTGTATCCCAGCAGCAATTGCCGTTAGCAATCCTTTTAAGTTTAGTCAATCTGATACATGTGAAGTGGTATCTGGTTATCACTTTAAAATTGCCTTTCTTCTGATTATTAGTTAATTTGGCCATCTTTCAGTTTTTGTTGGGCATTTGGATTTGTTCTTTTCTTAATGACCTAGTCATATTATGTGTCTATTTCTTACATTAATAGATGAACCATTATATTGGTTATCTATTTGTTTTGCTAAGTATAATCTTTTAATCAAATATGTCTATCTTTATTTGCATAGCTGCTAAGTTTCTAGACTTTCTTAGGAATATCTTCAACAAACCTAGACAGTGCATGTATCCTAGATTTTATTGTAGGAGTTTTGTTATCTTATTTCTCACACTTAACTTGTTAATTTATTATACATGATGGATCTCCAATCTCATCAGCACCTTTATTATAGAATTAACATTCTGCCTGAAAACACTAGCTTTGTCAGTCACTAAATTTATTCTGAAGCCCATGTGCAACAACGAATACTCAACGCAGCCAAAATAAATAAATACTTTTTTTTAAAAAAGAGAGAATAAAGTTGCACAGAGCCGACAGGCACCAAAGTCAGGAAGAAGCATGCAAACAATCACTGCTAGCCAGGTGGTGGGGTCAGACACGTGTCCTAGCAGAACAAAGGTATCATCCCTGTTTTGCAAATGAGGAAACTGAGGTATAGAAAGGTTGAGAAACTTGCCCAAGATTGACAACCAGTAAGTGCTGGAAACAAGATTTGAACCTGAACTCCATCACTTTGCTAAACTTCCTCTTTCAGATTTCATAAATGGTTTCGAGAGTGAACCCATCCCTTGTATCAAAACACACATAATAGTAACTCAGGAAATAGCAACTGATTGATTGAATGATTCATATTTTTCATATACAGAGGGTATATACAATATTTCCCATTCTTAGGTACTATGGTAATTCCTAAGGGGCTTGGAGGGTTTTTGTGATTTTTAATTTTTTTTTTTACAAATTTTCCTGTCGGCTATTCTTTTTCAGCTTTATTGAAGAATAAGTGACAAATACAACTGTAAGATATTTAAAGTGTACTCATGATGATTTTATATTCATATACATTGTGAGGGGATTAATACATCCATCACCTCACATATTTACATTTTTTTGGTAAGAACATTTAAGCTTTACTCTCTTAGAAAATTTCAGTTATACAATACAGTGTTATCAACTGTATTTATCATGTTATACATTAGATCCTCAGACCTTATTCATCTTATAAAGGGAAGTCAGTACCCTTTTACCAAGCTCCCTTTATTTCTCCCACCCTCCTGGCCCCTGGCAACCACTTTTCTATTCTTTGTTTCTAGGACTTGACTTTTTTTTAAGATTCCACATATTTAAGTGATATCATGCAGTATTTGTCTTTCTCTGTCTGGCTTATTTCATTTACCATAATGCTCTCCAGGTTTATCCAAGTTGTTGCAGATTACAGGATTTCCTTCTTTTTTAAGGCTGAATGATATTCATATATATTTATCACATTCTCTTGATCCATTAATCCATTGATGGACATTTAAGGTATTTCCATACCTTGGCCATTGTGAATAATGTTGCAATGAACATAGGAGTACTTCGAGATAGTGATTTCATTTCCTTTGGATATTATGCCCAGAAGTTGGATGGCTAGATCATATGGTAGTTCTATTTTTAATTTCCTCAGGAACCTCCACACTGTTTTCCACAATGGTACACCAATTTACATTCCCACCGACAGTGCACACGGGTTCCCTGTTCACACCCTCTCCAGAACTTGTATCACTTGCTTCTTTGATAACAGCCATCCTAACTGGTGTGAGAAGACATCTCACTGTGGTTTTGATTTGCATTTCCCTAATGATTAGTTATGTTCATCACCTTTTCATGTACCTGTTGTTCACTTACATGTCTTCTATGGGAAAATGTCTATTCAGGTTCAGAAGGGCTTTGTTTATAACAGTTAGGTGAAAACCTTGCATGGATCTAGTCTGTACATTCTGAGCTCAGAGGGGCATTCACTGTAGTCAACAAGTGTACCTGGCCTGGAAAAAGAATCTAGTCATATTTTTCTCTGTAGATCCAAGAGCAAAAGTCACTGATGACAGCAGATGTGATGTAGAGCTGAATAATTCTCCTATAATTTGGTACCCCAGTTTATTCCACATACTTATATTTCTTGCTTATATTTCTACATACTTATATGTAGAAATATATTCTGGCCTAATCTTATGGTAGGTTTTATACTATCTTATTCACTGTATTGTCATTCTTTTATATCAAGTGCCTACTTTGCCACTAACCAAGGGACTTGCTATTCCTTCTCTGCACCTCGGAAATGACTCTCAGGAGGTGGGAAATCACCTGTCTTTCTCTCTGCGGCTCATCACACACCCCAGGTACCGTGTTGATCTGAAGGCAAGATCTGCTACCATAACCTGTGCTCTGCTCCCTCCCCCACTTCACATTCTCTCCCTTTCTTTTCTGTTTAGGAACAACATAAATTTATAGAGTAAAAAGAAGGAGAAGCAGTATATACAGAGTCATTCATTATAGCTCATGTGTTGGTTTACTTTGTTTTTAAGAAAACGTATGTTACATTTTTCCAAAAAAATCCATCAGTTTGTCTGATTAGCTTTTTACCTTGGCCTTATATCAAAAAATTATGTTTCACATTTAATGTATGAAATTGCAAAAGGCCATATCCATGAGTTCAAATTAACTTTTGGGGATGTGAGTGTTCTAAGAGACTTTTGTTTCCAAGTCTTAAAAAACACTTTGGTTGTTAGAAATACTTTTAACTTTTTTATCACAAATATAAATCTGTGAACCCATATCATCCTTCCCACAAACACCTGACTCACTTCTAACTCTGAGACTCTCTATTTACTGGCATTTACAAAGCAAAAGAGGTAAAAAATGCTCTTGGTCAATTCATGCCTTTCGTTTTGGTTTTGAGCTAAGCATTTTTGAATGTGTTTTATTAGAATGAGAGACTTTCAACACACACACATTGTGCCAGCCACATAAACTTGATGTTATGATATGAGATGGTCTCCACCTTCATGCTCTCCAAAGTCTCATATCGTCATTCTGACTGAGGCAGAAGAAGAGGCCATGGAAGGTCATACTACCGAAGCTTTTTCCAATTTTAAAACATCCCTGGCCATTTCACAAGGGATTGGAATTTCGAGCACACAAATCAGATGAGTTTGAGGCTGGCTCCATGATACTCTGCATAGTAATTGAAAAATCCTGTTAAGTTGTATCATTTGCCAAGAAACCTCTGAGTCTCTCTAGACCTGACTTTGAGTCTGCATAAGCAAAACCAGAAGGATTACAGAACAATTTTTTATCTGTTTGAGTCAAATTCAGTAGCTATTTTTCAGTTATTCCTATGGAAGTGGAATAGCACAGTGGCTAAGGATTCAGGCTTTGGGGATACATGTTTCAGTTGCCTGCTGGTTGGGTGGGGTTAGACAAGTTGTTTAACCTCTCCAAATTTTATTTTTCTTATCAATAAACTGGGGAATTAAAGTCATTAGTTTGTGTAAAGCATTAACACAAACCTGACAATAGTGAGTATTCAATAAATTCTATTTATTAAAATAGTAGAGCAAATCACACTTTTAGTCTTGGCTAATACACACAGTATATTCAGGTCAAAGATCATCCAAACATTGGGAAATAACTCAGAGTTGCTCTGCAGTGGGTCTGTTGCCATGAACTAGACACAGCCTGAGGAAACATATTTTAGTCCAGGTTTAGTAGAGCTAAAATTCTTCAGAGTAACTGAAAAATTCATACAGGGCAAGCAATTAAAGTTTTACACACTGTGATGTTATTCTCTATAACTTTCCTTAAAATTAGGATTTTTCCACAGAATGTTCAAGAAAACTTGCAATGAATGAATCATGTTTTTATAACCAAAATATCTGTGATATATTAAATATTTCTAGGTACTTAAGTCATAGAAACTATAAGTGTAGACAGATATTATAAACATTAATACAAATTTTAAACTGATGCACTGAAGACTTTTGAACTAGCCATTATCAAACTGTTAAGTCATCCATCATGCCAAGACAATTAATGCTAATAATTTTTTTTTTAAATGAACAGATGTAGAAAACAAACTTATGGTTACCAGAGGGGAAGGGAGGAAGGGATAAACTGGGAGATTGGGATTGACATATATACACTACTATATATAAAATAGATAACTAATAAGTACCTACTGTATAGCACAGGGACCTCTACTCAATATTCTGTAAAGACGTATATGGGAAAAGAAGCTAAAAAAAAAAAGAAAATTGATATATGTGTACTTATAACTGATTCACTTTGCTGTACAGCAGAAACTAACACAACAATGTAAATCAACTATACCCCAATAAAAATTTTTAAGAAAACATGATCCAATGAAATGTATGAACTTTATTAAGAATTCAATGTATCTCAAGCTGTGTAGTAGGAACTGGGAATTGTAAGATTAAATCCTCACCTTCAGAGAATTCATAACTGAAAAAGGAAGCAGACAAACAAGTCATAATTTAATTGTACCTTTTAAGTGCTATAATAGAGACATGTTTAACTAGCTAAGAGAAGCAAGAAGAAATCCAAGTGGACTGGGGAGATGAGAGGAGCCTGGAAAGCTAGAGAGAACTTATCATCCTCAAACTGTACCTTAAAGAACAAGTAAGAATTTTCCAGGCTGGTAGAGTGAATATAGCATGGAGGGATGAACATACTGTATGGCAAGCTTGCACCTCCTGACACACTGGCCTTTAAATCAGACCAAAACACCCGCACAAAATTTTCCCACATGGCTCAGAAATGCAAGTTTGGAGATAAACAGAGCTTCTTGACCTCATGTCCCTCCCACACTGCTCACTAATTCACCCCTGATTTGCCTGTCCCTACACTTCTGCTCCACACCCTGACTTCCTTACTACACCTCCCCCATTCAGTATTTGTGACCCGCTAGACAGTTAGAAATTTCTTAGACTCTGGTACACCTACAAGACTTTGGACTTCATTGCTTCCTTTCATGCATAGAGAATCACAACCAATATTTTAGAATTTTCCCTCCCAGTTTATTTCCTAAATAAAGACACATATAGATATTGATTTGGATATGTGCATATATACATGATGAGGAGAAAAGAAATTTGCTACACAAAAACATACTACAGCCCAACCTGAGCCAACCATGGTAAAACTGAGACCCTTTTGTTCCACTGAGCACCTTTATAGATTGGGTTCTATAAATATGAGCCCAGAGGAACTTCAGATCTCATCATAATGAAATAAATGAAGCATTGCTCCCTCCATAAAGAAGGTGAGAAACAGAAATATGAATCTACATTTGGTTAAACTAGAGCAATCTGAGCCTCCAAATCATAAAACAAAAGAAAGTGTACAAAAAGTTGGGAAGGTCAGACAGGAAGTACAGGAAGATACGAAGAAAGAACAATTGCAGCTGAAAAACTCAAAAACACCAGCAGAAACTCAATTCTCTAAAGTGAGTGTCATGCCCTGAGATATTTTTAGGAACTATTGCATACTTGAAACAAGATAAATGAAGCATGTAAACTAATAGTGGAAAGCTCCCTGGATCCTATTTGCCATCAAGTGTAAAATATCTCAGGGAGCAGAGATAATTTAGGAAACACATAGAGGAGCTATATTTTGGCAACCATCTGAGTGGGAGGCAAGGATGATTAAAAACAGACTATAGTGCCATTTTGAATTGACTAGAGAGGATTAAAAGCTAAAAGAATGTATTCAGCCCCATGTCATAAGTAGAATTCTCTTTATCAAGCTCTCCTGAAAAAGAAAAAAGATTATTCAGGAAAAATTCATTCAAAAATATAAACAATAATGAAAAAAGAAAACTGCATAAGATCTATTTTTAAAAAGGAGGCAGACAGCAAGGAAAATAAATAAATGGTGTGTAGACTAATTACTGAAGAAATAATGACATGGAGCAAATAAAAATGGTAGCCAAATATACTGTGCTATATATGAAAAGCATGATGAAGCAAGAGCCTTTTTAAAACAAAAACACAAATCAGAGATACTAGAACTCAGAGCAGTCACAGCAAAACAACAATAGAAGGTGGAAAATAAGCTAGGTCAGCTAAAGAAAGAAGCACAAGGAAAAAAAGCCATCACAGAAATGAGAATCAAATTGGAAGCAGCACAACAAAAAATAAGCACAGTAAGAAACTAGAGCACGGTTATACAAAAATTGAGTAAAATAGAAAGAGCTAAGGTTTTTAAATATTAGAAAGGAAATGGTGGCTTAGGAAGATAGGTGAAGGAGATCCAACGTTTGCATATATAGTGTTACCAAAGAAGAAAATCAAAGGACTAGAAAAGAAAAAAAAAAAGACATAAATTAAGGAAATGTTCCAGAAACAAAAGAATTAAATCACAGATTGAAAAGAACATTTCTACAGGAAAATGGAACCATATTAATAAATAATAATAATCATTTATATTTATGTTTTTCAGGTAGTAACTCATTTAATCCTCACAACACTGAGATAGGCAGTATCATTGTCTGCATTTTACACCTGTAATAAAGCTGAATTAGAGAAAGGTATCTAAGCAAAATGATCAAGTGACCTCTGTAGTAAAAGTTCTGAATAGATGTGACTTCTGTAAAAAAAAAAAAAATTCATCATTAGAAGACAATAGAATAACACTCACAAAGTCCGCAAACAAAGAAGGTACAACCCAAGAATTTTATACACAGCCAAACTGTCATTCAAGCATAAAGACAACCAAAAAATACTCTTAAATATTTTAAAAACCCAGAGAACAAAATTTGCATAAATCTTTCCTTAAGAAACTGCTGGAAGATAAACTTCAGCCAAACAAGTGATGAATAGAAAAATTACTGCAGAAAGATTGGGCTTGAGTATTGATTCTACTTAAATATAGGACCAAGAACAAAAGAACCATTTTTTTAGTCTACATTGCCAAAACTTAGTCAAAAGATAAATTAAAATCTTGCCAAAAAATATCAAAACACAAAGCAATAATTTCTATAATATGGAGATTGCTCCTATACCATAATCTAAGTGTGATAAATTGAATTATTTTTCAAATTTTTCAATCCTCCTCCTATGGGATAATTATACATTCCCTGGCTTGTCGTACATAGGTGGAGACACTTTTGCTTTGACCAATGCGCTATGAACTGACACGTGTCACTTCCAAGCATTATGTATGCTTTTTGTTTGGCTTCTTTTGCCGGACACAAGATTTTTGAGATTTGCTCATGTTGTTACATACATCAGTAGTTTGTTCCTTTTTGTTGCTGATTCATATTCCATTGTGTGAGTAGACTACAGTGTAAGTATCTGTTTTCTTGTGGATGAACATTTGGGTTATTTCTAGTTTTAGGCTATTATGTATAATGCTGCTTTGGACATTCTTATGCAAGTCTTTTTGTGGACATGTGTTTTCAATTCTCTTAGGTAAATACTTAGGAGTAGAACTACCAGGTCATAACGTATCATAAAATAAACTTATGCTTAATTTTATATAAAGCTACCTGTTGGAGGAGGTCACTGAGAGGACATGACCACCAAGTGACCTGAGACCTGGACTCGGACGATGGGAGACTCCTCACTCCTGCCCTTTGTCCTTGGAATGTAGGATCTGCCCACTGTTCCTACACTAGGGCCATTTCAAGGAGGCAGCCTTGAGAGAATAACTGTTGTCAGACTGAATATATGAATGAACCCCGTTAAGGTCTCTCTATAAACTTTGAGACTGAGGAAATCTATTCATCTTGTGGTGCCCAAGACTGCCTCATATGTAGGTTCCCTTGTTTGTTAAAGCTGTCATCTACCAATGTGGAGGGGCCCTCTTCGTCCTTCAGCCTCCCCCTGAGCTCTGTGTACAGGGGCCAGCTTTGAATTTCACCTGGGAAACTCCCAAGGTTTCAAACCAACACTCACAAACTTCCAAAGTGAGAGTTCTTCATCACTAATGTTTGGTGTTGCCAGTCTTCTCAACTTTAGCTATTCCAATGGGAGTAAAGTGGGAATTCACTGTGGACTTGATCTGCATTTCCCTGGTAACTGGTCAGGTTGAGTATATACCATTTGAATAACCTCTTTAGTGAGGTATCTTTTCAAGAGATTTGCTCATTTTTATTGTGCTGTTCATCTTTTTTACTTTGTTCTTTACATGTTAATTTCAATGAGGGAGAGCTCTTCATTTTCTTTCTATTAGTTAGTGGATTCATTGTCCTCTCTAAGAAATTTTGCCTACCCCAGGATCATGAAGATATTGTAGAAGATTTTATTTTTATGGAAGAAGTTTTTTTTCCTCTAGAAATTTTATAATTTTAGTTGTTAAGTTAGGTACATGTTTCACTCAATTTGGAGTGCTGAGTGTGGTGAATGTCAAGGTTCACTTTTTCCCAGATATGTACCAATTATCTCAGCCACATTTGTTGAAAAGACTTCTCTTTGCCCACTGAATTAAATTGAACTGGCAACTTTTCAAAGAGCAATTGATGTCTGGGTGTCTATTTGGGGACTTTCCATTCTGTTGCATTGATCTATTTATCTATCCTAATATCAGTACCACTCTGTCTCGATTTCTGTAGCTTTGCAGTAATTCGTGAAATCAGATGCTGAAAAGTCCTCTAACTTTTTCTCCTGCAAGTCTCTTCTCACAATTCTAAGTTCTTTTTTTTCCCTCTAGAGAGAAAATCGATGATTCAAGAGAGGTAATAATTGTTCATGGTATGTATACAAGATTAACCATATTCCTTGTATTATCTATATCTTCTTATTTGCTGTATTCTTGTTTTCCTTTTTGGCTGCTTGTGTTGGGTCTTCACTGCTGCACACGGGCTTTCTCTAGTTGCCGTGAGAGGGGGCTATCTTTGTTGCGGCGCATAGGCTTCTTATTGCAGTGGCTTCTCTTGTTGCAGAACACAGGCTCTAAGCACGCTGGCTTCAGTAGCTGTGGCATGTGGGCTCAGTAGTTGTGGCTCATGGGCTCTAGAGCACAGGCTCAGTGGCCATGGCTCACAGGCTTAGTTGCTTCTCAGCATGTGGGGTCTTCCCAGACCAGGGCTCGAATCCATGTCCCCTGCATTGGCAGGGGTATTCTTAATCACTGCACCACCAGGGAAGACCCAATTTGCTGTATTCTTGATGCTCTGGTATCTGGAGCCTTGCTGATGGGAAGGAGTCACTAATTCCAGCTTAGCTAATTCCTAGAGAGAGTAAAAGGCTTGCCTAGAAGCATGTCTTTGATATGAAATGCAATCAATTGGGGTCATAGACCCATATGCCTCACTTTATCAGACTCTTGCTGTCTGGGAACACTATCCCCATGCCCCATCACCCCAAGGCCAGTTACTGGACAACTAGGGGTCACCCTAGCAGCCCCGAGCCCACCAAAATCCTTCAAAGTACCCATTCCCAAACCTGCTTAGCTTGCTTACCTGGTCCATTCCTTCCCATGAAAACCACAATAAAGGCTCCTACCCAGCACTTCCTCTCCCCTCTCTCTGTCTACTCATCTTGCCCTGGTGCTTTCCCGTGTGACCTCACATGGCAGCCAGGCCTCCCATTTGTAGGGGGTTGTGAGTATAATGGAAACTTCTTCCTTCACAACAATCATTTCTGTGTCTGCATGTCTTACCATACCTGCTCAACATATATCCCAGGTACCATTAAAACAATCACACATCACCAATACTGGGATTTATCATTTTAAAATTTTGTATCAATTTGATAGCCAAAATTGATGTTTTATTCTTAGTACCATCACTTGACTACCTAGGTATTTTACAGTTTTCTCTGTATGTTTGTTTTTTCATATTTCTTTATTGAAAAATTTCCCATGTTCTTTGTTCATTATTTTATTATGCCTTTGTATTGTTTTCCCTTTTGCTTCAGATGAGAATGCACAGACCACGCCTGAACTCTCTCAAGTGGTGACAGAATACAGACTTGTTGGGGTGACAATAAATAGTGCAATATGGCAGAAAAATTGTGCATTTGGAGAGCAGATGGAAATGCAGGTAGAAGCCAATATATGAAAGATCATGCATTACTTGCACAGGAAATTGCGTGTGTTTAGTGCAATGTCACAGCTGAAGGGATAGGTAGGACTGGAGTGCTGACAAGTTAGTGAGCAGTTATTACCATACAGAGACAGACTGAGACTTTCAAAGGAAACATATCCAAGAACAAAAAGAAAACTCATAGCAAAAAAGCCAAAATCACGGAAAGACAACAAAACTGCAAGACAAATACAGAGGCTAGAAAAGGCTACAAAGGGTGATTGGGGTCAGAATGAAGGAACACAAGTCTTAGAATGACCCAAGTGAACCAAGCTGATGGTGATCAAACTTAAACTTAGAGCAGACCCAGGTCATTAAGATGGAGACGGACAAATCCAATCTCAGGAATGACAGAAACAAGGATTATGTACCCAAGAATTAGTCACAAAAATAATACTAATTAATCAATAAGTAAATAGAACAGGAGGAAAGTTTAGAGGTGATGAATGTGTTTATGGCATAAACTGTGGTGATGGTTTCACAGGTGTATACTTATCTCCAAACTCATCAAGTTATATGCATTACATATGTACAGCTTTTCTATGTCAATCCTTCTTCAGTAAAGTGGTTTTTAAAATGAAGAACCAATGCCTGGTGGGGTGAAGGATGTGAGACAGTTGTTTCAAAAAATTTAAAAGGGATTGATTAGAAGTAAAAGTGCAATTGAAGACCCAGATAAAATAGGAATTCACAGATGTGTCATGGAGTCAATCATTATGCTTTTGCAGGATTTTCTACCAACATTCAGAATATCAGGAGTAACAATGAAGAAAGTGGGTAAGCTCCACGTTAAATGTACAGAATTCTCTAACCGTTGTAAAGTTTATTGTCTTTTCTAACCAACCAGACTGTAAATTCCTGGAAAGTGGGGACCTGTGTTACACGACTTCTCATGCTTTACATCTCCTTGCTGTCATGTACAGATGAGCACTTAATATGTAAATATTAATAAATATGATACTGATATTTCTATTCTATTTCTTTAAGTGCATACTGCAACTGTGTTGAAGATGTCCAATGTCATGAGAAGTTCATGTGTTCATCCCTATCATGTGAACTGAAATACCCTTTTTTATACAGCAGGTTCTTATTAGTTATTTATTTTATACATATTAGTGTACATATGTCAATCCCAATCTCCCAATTTATCCTACCACTAGCCACCCCGCTTTTCCCCCTTGGTATCCATATGTTTGTTCTCAATGTCTGTGTCTCTATTTCTGCCTTGCAAACCCGATCATCTGTACCATTTTTCTAGATTCCACATATATGCTTTAATATACGATTTTTTCTCTTTCTGACTTACTTCACTCTGTATGACAGTCTCTAGGTCCATCCACAGCTCTACAAATGACCTAATTTCATTCCTTTTTATGGCTGAGTAATATTCCATTGTATATATGTACCACATCTTCTTCTTTTTTTTTTTTTTGCGGTACACGTGCCTCTCACTGTTGTGGCCTCTCCCACTGCAGAGCACAGGCTCTGGATGCACAGGCTCAGCAGCCATGGCTCACGGGCCCAGCCACTCCGCGGCATGTGGGATCTTCCCAGACCGGGGCATGAACCCGTGTCCCCTGCATCGGCAGGCAGACTCTCAACCACTGCACCACCAGGGAAGCCCCCACATCTTCTTTATCCATTCATCTGTCGATGGGCATTTAGGTTGCTTCCATGACCTGGCTATTGTAAATAGTGCTGCAATGAACATTGTGGTACATAACTCATTTGAATTATGGTTTTCTCAGGGTATATGTCCAGTAGTGGGACTGCTGGTCATACGGTAGTTCTATTTTTAGCTTTTTAAGGAATCTCCATGCTGTTCTCCCTAGTGGCTGTATGAATTTACATTCCCACCAATAATGCAAGAGAGTTCCCTTTTCTCTACACCCTCTCCAGCATTTATTGTTTGTAGTGTCTGGCCTTACATTTAGGTCTTTAATCCATTTTGAGTTTATTTTTGGGTAAGGTGTTAGGAAGTGTTCTAATTTCATTATTTTACATGTAGCTGTCCAGTTTTCCCAGCACCACTTTTTTTTTTTAGCATCTTTATTGGAGTATAATTGCTTTACAATGGTGTGTTAGTTTCAGCTTTATAACAAAGTGAAGCAGCTATACATATACATATGGCCCCATATCCCCTCCCTTTTGTGTCTCACTCCCACACCCCCAATCCCACCTCTCTAGGTGGTCACAAAGCACCAAGCTGATCTCCTTGTGCTATGTGGCTGCTTTCCACTAACTATCTATTTTACATTTGGCAGTGTGTATATGTCCATGTCACTATCTCACTTCGTCCCAGCTTACCCTTCCCCCTCCCCATGTCCTCAAGTCCATTCTCTACATCTGTATCTTTATTCCTGTCCTGCCCATAGGTTCTACAGAACCTTTTTTTTTTTAGATTCCATATATATGTGTTAGTATACAGTATTTGTTTTTCTCTTTCTAACTTACTTCACTCTGTATGACAGACTCTAGGTCCATCCACCTCACTACAAATGACTCAATTTCATTTCTTTTCATAACTGAGTAATATTCCATTGTATATATGTGCCACAACTTCTTTATTGAGGAGACTGTCTTTTCTCCATTGTGTATCCTTTCCTCCTTTGTCATAGATTAGTTCACTGTAGGTGTGTGGGTTTATCTCTGGGCTTTCTATCCTGTTCCTTTGACTTATATTTCTGTACCATACTGTCTTGATTTCTGTAACTTTGTAGTATAGTCTGAAGTCAGGGAGTCTGATTCCTCCAGCTCCATTTTTTCCCCTCAAGATTGCTTTGGTTATTCGTGGTCTTTTGTGTCTCCATACAAATTTTAAGATTTTTTGTTCTAGTTCTGTACAAAATGCCATTGGTAATTTGATAGGGATTGCATTGAATCTGCAGATTGCTTTGGGTAGTATAGTCATTTTCACATATTGATTCTTCCAATCCAAGAACATGGTATATCTCTCCATCTGTTTGTGTCATCTTTGATTTCTTTCATCAGTGTCTTATAATATTCTGAGTACAGGCATTTTACCTCCTTAGGTAGGTTTATTCCTAAGTATTTTATGCTTTTTGCTGTGATAGTGAATGGGATTGTTTTCTGTTCTTTTGGTTTAAACCACACAATGAGTTTTCTTATTTAAAACACAGTCTAACTTGTCAGAATCACACTGAAATAGTGTGTGAGGCTTGGATATAAAAGAAGCACTAATAAAGTTCATGACAAGCATAAACTACAGCCTAGCTACAGAGATAAGCTAGACATCAAACATTGAAAACTATTTTAGTGTCAATAACCTGTCTGGACCACTACCTCATCAGAGGTGTTTGAGGTCACACTGCATACAGCCTCTGTGTTTCACAGGCCATCTGTTCCAGGCCATGGGAACCACAGAAATAAGATGTATGAATAAGAAACTTCTGGAAGCCATTTAACTCCACTTGACTGCACATTCTCCCACCTCATACTGTTTGGAGCCTCTTAAGCAAACTATCTAATGTAAGTGGAGAGTAGAAAATGAATATATACGAGATCAGTGCATGAAACACAGGTGGCCAGGGGTGACCTCTATTTGGGATAATGTTATTATTACAGAAGTTTCAAGATATTAAGAGGTCAATTTTAATTTAATGTTTTAGAGGAATAATTAATAGCTATATTGTTATAGTTTTTAAATGTCATGTTCTTTATAAATAGCACATGAAGATATTTTTATGGGGAATTGGCTCTATTCTGAGGCAATTATGAAATACAGAGTTTAATGCCAATCAATTTTTAAGCTAGTTGTTAATAGATCCTCCTTGCTTTCCACCACCCCCCCTTCCTCTTCCTCCTCACATAAATTTATTTTCTTTGGCAAACAGCAGCAACTACAACTGTAGTGATTTTCAATCCTGGCTTTGCATCAAAATTACCTGCAAAACTATTTTAAAATATTGATGCTGGACCTTTACCCACAGATATTCTGATTCTGTGGAACTCATATGGGGTCTGGGAATATTTATACATTATTCCATAGGAGATTCTGAGGCACTGCTAGGGGTAAATATCCCTGGCTTAATTTCTATCCTGAACAATTGATAGATACTACATAAATTACAAGCAACAGGGATCCAAATGGTTTACACAGATGTCATTCTAGTTCCAGAAATGAATACAACTGCGATGTGTGTAACAGTAGTACAGACATTCCATGGGGATTGGTGGGCTGATGTAAACACAACTCCTCACAAATCCTCAGGCCTGGTTGATGATGAAGCCTCACTGAAAACACATGATAGCACATTTTGCATCCACTGAGCACCAAGAGATAATGCCAGCCTTTTCTACGTTCCTGACAAAAGTGACATCATCTAGAGATTTCACTGACCCAATAGGAACAAGGGTACAGTCATGCTCTCCTCCTTCAGACAATGATTTCTGGATACTGTACTTGTCTCTCTTTTCTGAGATTTACGTGAACATTTCCCTGAGAACTAGTGTGTTTTCTGTTTATAGACAACACATGTAATCTTCTTGTTCCCCCTTTTCTTTGAAAACCAGGAAGTTTAGAACCACATTTTTTGCTCAAATTTAGTAACTATGTAAAACACTACTACCTGCATGTTTACAGTCTTTCTTCCCAGCTTTGCATTATTTTATATTTTCCCTCATACAGATCTTGCTTAAAGAGTTTCCATTTTGGGCCTTCCCTGGTGGCCCAGTGGTTGAGAGTCCGTCTGCCAATGCAAGGGACACAGGTTCGTGCCCCGGTCCAGGAAGATCCCACATGCCATGGAGCGGCTGGGCCCGTGAGCCATGGCCCGTGAGCCACGGCCACTGAGCCTGCATGTCCGGAGCCTGTGCTCCACAACGGGAGAGGCCACAACAGTGAGAGGCCCGCAAAAGAGTTTCCATTTTGTTACATGAATTAGTTTAATTTTCCATTGAGTCAGCTTAACATGGAAAGTGATGATATTGGAATCATTTCTAAATACAGTTACATAATTAGCAAAATAGATTAATTCTCAGCCAAAGGAGTATTGAAAGGTCATCATGATGAGCCTTCCTGAGCTTCTCAGAAACTAAAGCAATTTAGAGGTAAATTCTGCCGTACAAATGTGTCATCATCACCTTCATAGATAACCTCGGTTGCAGTTCATTCTAAACTCAAATTTCTCCAAATTGGGAATCAGCAGTGATCATCTTACTTAGTTACACTCAGGAGGCTGGGGGATGGGCAGTCAGTCACTCAGGTGTACACCAGACAAAACACCTAGATGACATTTGTGATTGTAGATACAATGATTTATGTCATCTTTCCTATCTTCACTTCCTAGAGCAGCAGCCCTTATTTTTTTTTTTTTTTTTTTTTTTTTTTTTTTTTTTTTTTTTGCTGTACGCGGGCCTCTCACTGCTGTGGCCTCTCCCGTTGCGGAGCACAGGCTCCGGACACACAGGCTCCGCGGCCATGGCTCGCGGGCCCAGCCGCTGCGCGGCATGTGGGATCTTCCGGGATAGGGGCACGAACCCGTGTCCCCTGCATCGGCAGGCGGACTCTCAACCACTGCGCCACCAGGGAAGCCCAGCAGCCCTTATTTTAATTAAAGGATGCAGTGCTTTGACTCATCATTGGCTAGGAAGGATCTGGTATATTTTCTGAATAATTATGCTTATAAGAAAGTCAATCAGCTTTCTCCAGAAATTTTTCAAAGTCTGTCCAGAACAAAGGCCTCCCAGGCCCTTGTAACCATTCAATATTTATGAAGAAGAAAGCAAGGTTTTTCATTATATATTATTAAATTGTTCTCAAAGATTTCTAAAGAGAAATCACACTGGAGTCTTAGGAAATTATTTTATTCTTCTGTTATGTTGTGATATTGTTGCCTGAAGACTATGATTAGAAATGGTCAAAAGTTTATTTCCATTGTTTAAGAATGGGTTTATACCCATCACTACAATAACAGAGAAATAGTACACAGTAGAGAATAAGTTAGGTAAACACTCCAGAAACCTAGGACAATTTCATAACTGCCAACCCAAGGCAATATTTTACAAGGTGGAATCTTCTAGATAAGAAGAATAAAACAGAATCTACCACCTTGAATATTCATCTTAGCTAGAGGTGGTGTGGTAGACATAATACAAGGTCTTGTACCTTGTATCCTCAGGTACCTTATCCTATTTAATGAAGATTATTGTTGGAGCTGATGTCTTTTTCTAAGAGTTTATTTGAGCAAAAAACAGTTCTAAGTGGGCAGGACCAAACTGCAAGTGATTAGGAGAGCTCCACCAACAAGAAGGAGTTTTATAGAGAAAAGGTGAAAGCACAGAAAGCAAATTATTGATGGGCTATAGCTTACCACCTAGTTGGCTATTTGTGATTGGTTGTCTTTAGCTTTCAATTTTGTAACCTTGAGCTTATAAGCTTAGATTTGAGGTCGTTTATGTTGGCCACCATGGCATTAGAACATCATAGGTCTAACAGCCTCCTTGTTTAATTAATTTAACAGTTCCCCCTTTTGGTCATCCTCACACATGAGCAACTGACCAAAACTTTGGTATTATCACCACTCTCAGTCACCACCTGAGTTAAGTTACTCTTGTCTTGTCCTGAAATTCATAAGCTGTGGTGTCAGAAGCTGATGACAGAGTCATGTCCTGTCTGTAGAGCAAGGGCTACACATTGGAATCACCTTATAAACTCTTAAAATTCCCAAGACCAAAGCCAAATCCAGCCCAGTTGGATCAGAATATCTGGAGGAAAGATCTATGCATCAAATTTTAAGCTCCCATTAAACAGCCAAATTTGATGTCTAGCATCACCTAAAACCAAATAATTAAATTATTTTTAAGTTATATGTAACTTGAATCAGAATCTCATTACAGAATGAATAAAATAATCCAATCAATCAATGATTTCACTTAAAGATCACTCTTAGTAATGTATGCTCTTTTTTCTACTGATATCTCCTTTTCCTTAAACAAGAGATTCCGAATTAGTGTTTTCATGGTAAATTGAGTGAAATTCCATAAAATATTTTATTATTAATTTTATTCAGGATGATTTTTGACAAATATTATACTCTTGGTTTAAATTTTAGACAGGAGTCTCAGAGCCAAATCATTACTCTAAAGGACAACAGACTTAATCTACAAGGCAAAATTTGTTTATAAAATATTTAGAAGGAGGGTCTATTTAAAAACATATGATTTATTCAGAATGAAAACACAATGAGCAAATTCAAATGAGTCTTGAAAAATAATTTGAAAGAAGAAGGAGTAATTCTGTTTTGCTCAAGAAAATTGCTACATTAGGGGGAAAAATCAATGGATAGTAAATTTCCTTTATCTGTCATGTGTCAGTTTCAAACAAAGAGTAAACAGGGCTTGCCATTCCCATGTCTGATTCTTATGAAATCTCATTGGTTTATGAATTCATTTGGAAGACAGTGTCATTAGTTTATACAAAATACCTAAATTCCAACGATTAGACATAAACTCTTATCTGTACTGTGTGTCAACTTAACTTACACTTTCAAAGGATGAATTGAGGTACAAAGACATTAAATGACTCAAATAAAATGTAAGTTTACTAATTTAGTATTATAATACCGACATTATCTCTGTATCCCAGAATCCCAGTAGTTTTCGTAATAACCTCTTTTTCCATGAGAGCATCCCAATTTATACAAATTATTGTTCAAGACCCTTGTCAGGGTTTCAAATATCTCTTTAAAAAAAGTAAACACTTGTACTTCTTTCAAAGCTCTTCTCTTTGAGATTTCCAAAATTAATGGTGAAATTTAGTCTTGACATTGGTGAGTGGAAACATTCAAACCTGATGGGGAAGAAGACTTCCATATCCAATAAATCGAACAAATTTTTCAAGAACGATTCATGTTTATGGAAAGATCCACATGTAATGTTCCCAAGTCTGCCTTTCTGAGCCATCTGCTGTGTCTGTCATCAGACCAGTTGCATAAACCAGCACCTGGCCTTTCCAAAAATTGCCTGTTTTGCATCCATGAATCATATTGCTGACTTCAAGTGGTTGGTAACTCTTGCCATCAAAATTGGAGTTTTCTGACACAGCAAGGTTGATGTGCACTGATTAGGAATAGGTTGTATAGGGGAAATGGACTGCTTATTTTCATGAGAATACTAACCTCAAACTGGAATTTCTATAGTAATTTCATGCTTTCTTCTTTATGTGCTGTAGAGATATATTTTAAGATTATCACAAAACAAAGCAATAGTAGTAATATTAGTAATAGTAATATTTAAAAGATGGGCAAATATCTATAGCTGAAACTCCTGATCAGACAGTTTAGTGGGTATCTGGAACAGATTTTATGTCATAAGTCCCAAGTGATCTTTACAGCTACCAATATTATATCAGTATTTTTCAAAATATGCCAGTCAAGAAGTCAACACCCAAGATTACTTAGCCTTCCCCCTACTGAGATGATTTACCCAAAACCTCAATGCCATGCCTTTCTCTAGGCTGGGAAGTACCACCCAACTTCCAGACATAGAGTTCCCATTTCCAGAGATGAGGAGTTATATCCATGTAAGACCCCTGTATGGGCCCACCAAATGCTATTGGACTCGACACTTTCTGGTCTCTGCATTTCTGTTCCGTTAGATCCTATTTCCTGGCCTCTTGTCCTAATCACACCCCTGCCTCCAAATTTCTCCTCCAGGTCCTTGGTAGAACTTCCCATGACACCTTTGACTGTGATGTCACCATCCCTTGACTCTGATGTCAGCTTCATCCTCTGAATTTATGATACTTGCTTTTCTCCGATTCAATGTAACTCATTTTGTTTTCTCCAGCTTGTAACCTCATGCTTTCCTCTCATGTCTCATCCACAAGCTCTCTGGATACTCTGTCATTTTCTCCTGACCAATCTTCACTGATCCACCACCCAGAACTGACAGCTGTACGTGAAACACATATTATATACAAGCTGGGAATTGTGCATATTTACGAAGTAGGGCAGTGGTGATCCTTTAAAAGACAATAAATGGTCTTTATTTCACATGCTAACATGAATATCTCAATAAATAATTAAATGGGCAATTCACTGAGAGACAACTTTAAAAATAATAAATAAATAAAACCCAAAGAGGAAAACAATGTGCCAAAGACAACAGATGGTCAAATAATACAGCATGTATAAAACATTTGGGTAAAAAACCAATTTGTTGAGTGGAGTGGACAGAAAAGGCCAAACAAAATACACTAGAGATCTTCATAAACAAAACGAGGTGTGCATCTTTCAGGGAATCATTTCATTGAAATAGAAGGATACCTAACCTAGGATTTTAAATAGAATTATTTGACTTCTTTTGGAAATAACTTTTACAAAAATCCGATTTTCCCCCACATTCAATCTTTTAATGAATAAAGCAAACCCAAAGCATTTTAACGGTGCTCTACTCAGTGTGACCTTCTGTAATTAGTTTCACATGTGATTCTTGTGCAACTACTAAAGAAAAGGAAGAGATCTTAAGGTTAAAAAAGATTTATCGCGTTTTATCTTTGCTCTCCCAGTGTGTATGCACATACACACATAGGCACAAGTAAACTCTCAAATCACCCTGGGAATAATAACCAGGGTCATGCAAGTTTATATCCTTTATGGGGGCGAGGGCCAGGGCAGGTTATGCAGCAATTGCGTAAGGAAACCTCAGTTGTCTCTTTATTCTTATGTAGCAGGAATGTGAAGGCAAAAATCACTCCCTCACATCAAACTGGCATTATAAACTTTGAAGGAAACATAGAACAAGGACAGTCAACCTCAGACTGGAAACATTTACAGGAAATATGCCTAATATGAGACAGAGTTAAATAAATGTCTGAGACCAATCTGAGGAAGAACACTCAGTTTTTAGAAGCAGCTACTCATCATCCTCTAAGGGATCTGCTGAGACATTTGCTCTCTGGCAGCACTGAGGCCACCATCTCCCAAATGTAATGAAAACAAAGACAAAGAGTACCTCCCTTGTCAGGAGCACACACTGCTAATTGAGACAGAGCTAGTTTCAAATCCCAATCACTTAAATGCCACTGAAGCTCTGTGACTTTGAGCAAGTTCCTTAATTCTCTAAGTCTTAATTTCCTTATCTTAATTTCCATTACATGGAAAATTCTTGGTTCTGTTGTTTGGCACAGGGTACATATTCAATAAATGTTAGCTGGAATAATAAACATGAATAACATGAATAACTTGATATTCAGAAGCATGCCATTGGTTTCTTACTAGACCCCCTTTGGTTCTCCAAGGACCTGCTTTTGTCTTGCAATTTGGTAGGTCCCAAGTTGGGAGTGACAAAAAAGCCTTGCCTAAGAGACTGTAGGCTGAATTCATGGGACAGGCTAAGGTAGGTGGCATTATCCTGATTAGAAAGGGAGAGATAGTGAAAAATAAACATAAATCTATGCCAGGACAAGAGGTACAATCATGGCCATGGAAAGCTATGAAAAGTTAACTATGTAACGTGAGGTAGTGAGTAGATGAACAGCTACATGGAACTGAGGTCAAGTTCTAAAGAGAAGGCAGCTTCATGGGTTGGGTTGTTGGGTTTTTTGTTTGTTCTTTATTTTTTTAATTTTTATTTTATATGGGAGTGTAGTTGATTTACAATGTTGTGTTAGTTTCAGGTGTACAGCACAGTGATTCAGTTATGCATATACATGTATCTATTCTTTTTCAAGTTCTTTTCCCATTTAGGTTATTACAGAATTGAGCAGAGTTCCCTGTGCTATATAGTAGGCCCTTGTTGGTTATCTATTTTAAATATAGCAGTGTGCATATATCAATCCCAAATTCTTGGGTTGAGTAGTTGTGATGGTTAATTTTGTGTGTCAACTTGACTAGGCCAAGGGATGCCCAGGGAGCTGGTGAAACATGATTTCTGGGTGTGTCTGTGGAGTTGTTTCTGGAGGAGACTAGCATTTGAGTTGGTGAACTGAGTAAGACAGGTGACCCTCCCCATCGTGGGAAGGCATCCTCAATTCTTTGAGGGCCTGAAGAGAGCACAAAGGCAGAGGCAGGTTGAATTCACTCTCTGCTCAATTGATTGAGTTGGGATATTGATTTTCTCTGCCCTTGGCACACCTGGTTATCAGGCCTTCTAGCTCAGCTTGTATCTACACCATTGGCCCTCTGACACTCAGGCCTTTCAACTACACCACTAGCAATCCTGGGTCCCCAGCTTGCAGATGGCAAATTGTGTGACTTCTCAGCCTCCATAATCCCCTGATAACAAAACTCTTTGTATATATTTTTTTCTCTCTGTGTCTCTCTCTATCCCTATCCTCCACTTGTTCTGTTTCTCTGGAGAACCCTGATTCACACAGGACTGTACAGCAAGTCCCCTCCATACGAGCCTTCAAGTTGCGAACTTTCAAAGATGCGAACGTGTGTTCGCATGTCCAGTCACGTAAGTTAGTTCACATGTCTGGCGTACATTGTCACGTGCGTGCATCCTCTACAAGTGGTTGTGCTTTTGTGTACTTTACTGTACAGGACTGCATAGAGTATTTTATTTCAAGTACTTTATTTCAAGATCAGGATGTCTGGAAGCAAGTGCAAAAGCAGCAGTGAAGTGGCTGGTACTGCTAAGAAGCACCAGGAATTGGAGGCCCAGGGAAAGGATGAAGAGAGACAAGAGGAAGAATAAGTAACTGAAGAACTGAAGAGATTCATGACGCAGGAAATGGCAAGGGGATTTTCTCTATCTGAGGAGGCACTGTTAGTTTCTTCAGGCACAGAACCTGAAGGTAGAAAGGTACACAAAGATTCCAGCAACCGTTCAGAATGCAATCCAGTCTTATCACATCATCTATGATGAGAGAAAAAGAGCTATGACCCAGACACCACTGGATCATTTTTTCAAGAGTGTAGATAGAATTGAATCCAGCAAGGAACCAGAACCTGTGCCATCAACGTCAGACATGAATGAAATTGCAGCTTGCCCTCCGTTTCCTATTGCTGATGATTCTTCAGCTCTACCATCTCCCACCTCCTCTCCCTCCTGCAGTCAATAAGTCTTCCTGCCTGTTCACTCAATGCCAGCCCCTGTATGCCAGCTGTTGTGCTGTACTACTGTACTTTTCAAGGTGGTATACTGTAAGATTAAAAATGTTTATTTTTTGTGTTTGTTTGTTTTTATGTATTATTTGTGTGAAAAGTATTATAAACCTATTACACTGCAGTACTATATAGCCAATTGTGTTAGTTGGGTACCTAGGCTAACTTTGTTGGACTTACAAAAAAATTGGACTTACGAACACACTCTCGGAACGGAACTCGTTCCTATGTAGAGGACTTACTTGTAGCATATTTTCCCTTATACCCTGTGTTAAAGGCTGTGTTTTGGTAGCTCTCCCAGTTCTACAGCAGAAGAACTAGGTTTAGATGACTTCCTGGAGCAGGAAAACCATGTTAATTATCTGCATCAACATAAGAGATGGGATTAAAACATTAAAATTAAACATTGGGCTTCCCTGGTGGCGCAGTGGTTGAGAGTCCGCCTGTCGATGCAGGGGACACGGGTTCGTGCCCCGGTCCGGGAAGATCCCACATGCCGCGGAGCGGCTGGGCCCGTGAGCCACGGCCGCTGAGCCTGCGCGTCCGGAGCCTGTGCTCCGCAACGGGAGAGGCCACAGCAGTGAGAGGCCCGCGTACCGCAAAAAAAAAAAAATAAATAAATAAAAAATAAAATTAAACATTAAAATTTTTTAACATTAAAAATTTTTAACATTAAAATTTTCTCATAGATTACCTACTCCCAGGCTAATGAGCCCACCATAAAAGTAACCCACTAACACATATGTTCTGTATGATCCCCCTGGATAGATGTCAATAGTGTGACTTCAAGAGATAATTTTTTAAAGTTAACTCTGTAATTCTAGGAGCATAGCAATTGCAGTGGAAGAATAGAAATGAGAAATAGGAAGCTTTTTCCAGTAAGAAGAACCCATGCCCAGTGAAGAGCAGCACCTCTGGTCATTGGGAATCTCACCTGGGGACTCTCCACAGCTCCACAAGCACAAGCTGCAGGGTCCACGAACACCCGAGACGACAACGTCACATAAAGGATCCTTTCAGCAACATTATGACCATGGTATCCCTACTTCCATGAGTCCAACATCTTGTAAATATTTTCCTACAGAGATCAAAATGCCAATATAATATAAACCACATTTATAACCTAGTGTCTTATTTCTTAATATTCTGTCATTGTCAATAGCAAAGTCATCCACTCATTGTCAACTGTTATTCAATTTTATAGATATTGTCTATAAAACACATCTTTGAAACTTAATAAGTCAATTCTGACATTTACCACCTAGAAAGCAATTGTATCTTCCTCGTGGGTTCTACAGCATATCACTTTGTGTTCACAGCACCTTTGGAGATGAGAAGAAAGACCTCTAAAAACATTCACAATTTTATCAAGGTAGACAACAGGAAAATATCTAAAGGACTTACTCAACAAGAATGCCAAAATTATCAAAGGAGGAACCACTAGTATGCACACACATCTTTTGGCTACTGGTTTGACACCCGACTGCTTTGTGAATGCTGGTAGCTTAAAAGACACCTGCCTGAGGGCAGGAATAAAGACGCAGACATAGAGAATGGACTTGAGGACACGGGGAGGGGGAAGGGTAAGCTGGGACAAAGTGAGAGAGTGGCATAGACATATATACACTCTCAAATGTAAAATAGATAGCTGGTGGGTAGCAGCCACATAGCTCAGGGAGATCAGCTCGGTGCTTTGTGACCACCTAGATGGGTGGGATAGGGAAGGTGGAAGGGATACACAAGAGGGAGGGGATATGGGGATATATGTATATGTATAGTAGATTCATTTTGTTATAAAGCAGAAACTAACACAACATTGTAAAGCAATTATACTCTAATAAAGATGTTAAAAAAAGAATTTAAAGAAAAAAAGATAAAGAATAAAGACACATTTTCTAATTAAAAAAAAGAGAGACCTGCCTGAGTAGTTCAATGACAAATCAATGAACCTGAGATCTAATGCAGCAAAGATAATGAGTGCTCTTTTTTAAAAATTTTTATTTTATTTATTTTTTTATACAGCAGGTTCTTATTAGTTATCTATTTTATACATATTAGTGTATATGTATCAATCCCAATTTCCCAAATGAGTGCTCTTATACCACACCCCTTGCTGTTCACTTTGTTAAAGGTTCATGTTTTCCAATTCCTCTTTAATTCAATGGGACAGGAAGAAGAGGTAATCTTGGCCTGGTTCCATTTCATTATTTCTAAACCATTAATTTATTCCTTCCTTCAAGTTGTCTGCATTTGATTTCAAATTTACTATTTTCTCCAAATCATCAACTGAACTCCAAAAACTATTTCTACCCCCTGTGATAATCTAAGGACTGACAGAAATTTCTCTAGTTCTCAGCCCTGAGTATCACTTCCCCACTTACTCTTGCATTTATTGATTCATTCATCCATTCAGGTCAGCATGTTTTTGCTTCCTATTACCATGGCCAGTATATTTGCTTGCTAGGTTTGCATGATAATGTACCACACACTGAGCGATTTAAACAACTGAGACTTATTTTCTCATAGTTCTGGAGGCTAAAAGCCCAAAGTCCAAATGTGAGCAGGGTTGGTTCTTTCTGAGGGCTGTGAGGGAAAGATCTACTCCCGGCATCTCTCCTTGGCTTATATATGACAGCTGTTTCCCTGGGTTTCTTCACATCGTCTTCCTTCTGTGTGCATCTGTGTCCACACTTCCCCATTTTTATAAGGACATTAGTCATATTGGATGAGGGACCCAAGCTACTCCACTATAACCTCATCTTTTTTTTTTTTTTGCTTTATAACAAATTTAATCAGTTATACATACACATATGTTCCCATATCCCCTCCCTTTTGCGTCTCCCTCCCACCCTCCCTATCCCACCCCTCCAGGCGGTCACAAAGCACCGAGCTGATCTCCCTGTGCTATGCGGCTGCTTCCCACTAGCTATCTACCTTACGTTTGGTAGTGTATATATGTCCATGCCGCTCTTTCACTTTGTCACAGCTTACCCTTCCCCCTCCCCATATCCTCAAGTCCATTCTCTAGTAGGTCTGTGTCTTTATTCCTGTCTTACCCCTATGTTCTTCATGACATTTTTTTTCTTAAATTCCATATATATGTGTCAGCATACAGTATTTGTCTTTCTCTTTCTGACTTACTTCACTCTGTATGACAGACTCTAGGTCCATCCACCTCATTACAAATAGCTCAATTTCATTTCTTTTTATGGCTGAGTAATATTCCATTGTATATATGTGCCACATCTTCTTTACCCATTCATCTGATGATGGACACTTAGGTTGTTTCCATCTCCGGGCTATTGTAAATAGGGCTGCTATGAATATTTTGGTACATGTCTCTTTTTGAATTATGGTTTTCTCAGGGTATATGCCCAGTAGTGGGATTGCTGGGCCATATGGTAGTTCTATTTGTAGTTTTTTAAGGAACCTCCATACCGTTCTCCATAGTGGCTGTACCAATTCACATTCCCACCAGCAGTGCAAGAGTGTTCCTTTTTTTCCACACCCTCTCCAGCATTTATTGTTTCTAGATTTTTTGATGATGGCCATTCTGACTGGTGTGAGATGATATCTCATTGTAGTTTTGATTTGCATTTCTCTAATGAGCAAAGATGTTGAGCATCCTTTCATGTGTTTGTTGGCAGTCTGTATATCTTCTGTGGAGAAATGTCTATTTAGGTCTTCTGCCCATTTTTGGATTGGGTTGTTTGTTTTTTTCTTATTGAGCTGCATGAGCTGCTTATAAATTTTAGACATTAATCCTTTGTCAGTTGCTTCATTTACAAATATTTTCTCCCATTCTGAGGGTTGTCTTTTGGTCTTGTTTATGGTTTCCTTTGCTGTGCAAAAGCTTTTAAGTTTCATTAGGTCCCATGTGTTTATTTTTGTCTTTATTTCCATTTCTCTAGGAGGTGGGTCAAAAAGGATCTTGCTGGGATTTATGTCATAGAGTGTTCTGTCTATGTTTTCCTCTAAGAGTTTGATAGTGTCTGGCCTTACATTTAGGTCTTTAATCCATTTTGAGCTTATTTTTGTGTATGGTGTTAGGGAGTGATCTAATCTCATACTTTTACATGTCCCTATCCAGTTTTCCCAGCACCACTTATTGAAGAGACTGTGCTTTCTCCACTGTACATTCCTGCCTCCTTTATCAAAGATAAGGTGACCATATGTCCGTGGGTTTATCTCTGGGCTTTCTATCCTGTTCCATTGATCTATCTTTCTGTTTTTGTGCCAGTACCATACTGTCTTGATTACTGTAGCTTTGTAGTAGAGTCTGAAGTCAGGGAGCCTGATTCCTCCAGCTCCATTTTTCGTTCTCAAGATTGCTTTGGCTATTCGGGGTCTCTTGTGTTTCCATACAAATTGTGAAATTTTTTGTTCTAGTTCTGTGAAAAATGCCAGTGGTAGTTTGATAGGGATTGCATTGAATCTGTAGATTGCTTTGGGTAGTAGAGTCATTTTCACAATGTTGATTCTTCCAATCCAAGAACATGGTGCATCTCTCCATCTATTTGTATCATCTTTAATTTCTTTCATCAGTGTCTTATAATTTTCTGCATACAGGTCTTTTGTCTCCTTAGGTAGGTTTATTCCTAGATATTTTATTCTTTTTGTTGCAATGGTAAATGGGAGTGTTTCCTTGATTTCACTTTCAGATTTTTCATCATTAGTATATAGGAATGCCAGAGATTTCTGTGCATTAATTTTGTATCCTGCAACTTTACCAAATTCATTGATTAGCTCTATTAGTTTTCTGGTAGCATCTTTAGGATTCTCTATGTATAGTATCATGTCATCTGCAAACAGTGACAGCTTTACTTCTTCTTTGCCAATTTGGATTCCTTTTATTTCCTTTTCTTCTCTGATTGCTGTGGCTAAAACTTCCAAAACTAGGTTGAATAAGAGTGGTGAGAGTGGGCAACCTTGTCTTGTTCCTGATCTTAGTGGAAATGCTTTCACTTTTACACCACTGAGGACGATGCTGGCTGTGGGTTTGTCATATATGGCCTTTATTATGTTGAGGAAAGTTCCCTCTGTGCCTACTTTCTGCAGGGTTTTTATCATAAATGGGTGTTGAATTTTGTCGAAAGCTTTCTCTGCATCTATTGAGATGATCATATGGTTTTTCTCCTTCAATTTGTTAATATGGTGTATCATGTTGATTGATTTGCGTATATTGAAGAATCCTTGCATTCCTGGAATAAACCCCACTTGATCATGGTGTATGATCCTTTTAATGTGTTGTTGGATTCTGTTTGCTAGTATTTTGTTGAGGATTTTTGCATCTATGTTCATCAGTGATATTGGCCTGTAGTTTTCTTTCTTTGTGACATCCTTGTCTGGTTTTGGTATCAAGGTGATGGTGGCCTCGTAGAATGAGTTTGGGAGTGTTCCTCCCTCTGCTATATTTTGGAAGAGTTTGAGAAGGATAGGTGTTAGCTCTTCTCTAAATGCTTGATAGAATTCACCTGTGAAGCCATCTGGTCCTGGGCTTTTGTTTGTTGGAAGATTTTTTATCACAGTTTCAATTTCAGTGCTTGTGATTGGTCTGTTCATATTTTCTATTTCTTCTTGATTCAGTCTTGGCAGGTTGTGCATTTCTAAGAATTTGTCCATTTCTTCCAGGTTGTCCATTTTATTGGCATAGAGTTGCTTGTAGTAATCTCTCATGATCTTTTGCATTTCTGCAGTGTCAGTTGTTACTTCTCCTTTTTCATTTCTAATTCTATTGATTTGAGTCTTCTCCCTTCTTTTCTTGATGAGTCTGGCTAATGGTTTATCAATTTTGTTTATCTTCTCAAAGAACCAGCTTTTAGTTTTATTGATCTTTGCTATCGTTTCCTTCATTTCTTTTTCATTTATTTCTGATCTGATTTTTATGATTTCTTTCCTTCTGCTAACTTGGGGATGTTTTTGTTCTTCTTTCTCTAATTGCTTTAGGTGCAAGGTTAGGTTGTTTATTCGAGATGTTTCCTGTTTCTTAAGGTGGGATTGTATTGCTATAAACTTCCCTCTTAGAACTGCTTTTGCTGCATCCCATAGGTTTTGGGTCGTCGTGTCTCCATTGTCATTTGTTTCTAGGTATTTTTTAATTTCCTCTTTGATTTCTTCAGTGATCACTTCGTTATTAAGTAGTGTATTGTTTAGCCTCCATGTGTTTGTATTTTTTACAGCTCTTTTCCTGTAATTGATATCTAGTCTCATAGCATTGTGGTCAGAAAAGATACTTGATACAATTTCAATTTTCTTAAATTTACCAAGGCTTGATTTGTGACCCAAGATATGATCTATCCTGGAGAATGTTCCATGAGCACTTGAGAAAAATGTGTATTCTGTTGTTTTTGGATGGAATGTCCTATAAATATCAATTAAGTCCATCTTGTTTAATGTATCATTTAAAGCTTGTGTTTCCTTATTTATTTTCATTTTGGATGATCTGTCCATTGGTGAAAGTGGGGTGTTAAAGTCCCCTACTATGATTGTGTTACTGTCGATTTCTCCTTTTATGGCTGTTAGTGTTTGCCTTATGTATTGAGGTGCTCCTATGTTGGGTGCATAAATATTTACAATTGTTATATCTTCTTCTTGGATCGATCCCCTGATCATTATGTAGTGTCCTTCTTTGTCTCTTCTAGTAGTCTTTATTTTAAAGTCTATTTTGTCTGATATGAGAATTGCTACTCCAGCTTTCTTTTGGTTTCCATTTGCATGGAATATCTTTTTCCATCCCCTTACTTTCAGTCTGTATGTGTCTCTAGGTCTGAAGTGGGTCTCTTGTAGACAGCATATATATGGGTCTTGTTTTTGTATCCATTCAGCCAATCTGTGTCTTTTGGTGGGAGCATTTAGTCCATTTACATTTAAGGTAATTATCGATATGTATGTTCCTATTCCCATTTCCTTAACTGTTTTGGGTTCGTTATTGTAGGTCTTTTCCTTCTGTTGTGTTTCTTACCTAGAGAAGTTCCTTTAGCATTTGTTGTAAAGCTGGTTTGGTGGTGCTGAACTCTCTCAGCTTTTGCTTGTCTGTAAACGTTTTAATTTCTCCATCAAATCTGAATGAGATCCTTGCTGGGTAGAGTAATCTTGGTTGCAGGTTTTTCTCCTTCATCACTTTAATTATGTCCTGTCACTCCCTTCTGGCTTGTAGAGTTTCTGCTGAGAGATCAGCTGTTATCCTGATGGGGATTCCCTTGTGTGTTATTTGTTGTTTTTGCCTTGCTGCTTTTCATATGATTTCTTTGTGTTTAATTTTTGACAGTTTGATTAATATGTGTCTTGGATTTATTCTGTATGGGACTCTCTGTGCCTCCTGGACTTGATTAACTATTTCCTTTCCCATCTTAGGGAAGTTTTCAACTATAATCTCTTCAAATATTTTCTCAGTCCCTTTCTTTTTCTCTTCTTCTTCTGGAACCCCTATAATTCAAATGTTGGTGCATTTAATGTTGTCCCAGAGGTCTCTGAGACTGTCCTCTGTTCTTTTCATTCTTTTTTCTTTATTTTGCTCTGCAGCAGTTATTTCCACTATTTTATCTTCCACCTCACTTATCCGTTCTTCTGCCTCAGTTATTCTGCTATTGATCCCATCTAGAGTATTTTTTATTTCATGTATTGTGTTTTTAATCGATGCTTGATTCATCTTTAGTTCTTCTAGGTCCTTGTTAACTGTTTCTTGCATTTTGTCTATTCTATTTCCAAGATTTTGGATCTGGGAAATAGAATCTTGGATCATCTTTACCATCATTATTCTGAATTCTTTTTCAGGTAGACTGCCTATTACCTCTTCATTTGTTAGGTCTGGTGGGTTTTTATCTTGCTCCTTCTCCTGCTGTGTGTTTTTCTGTCTTCTCATTTTGCTTATGTTACTGTTATAACCTCATCTTCACTAATTACATCTTATTTCCAAATAAAATCACATGTTGAGGTCCTGGGGATTAGGACCTCAACATATGAATGTGGGTATAGGTAGAGGGAAACAATTTAACCCATAATCACCAGATATAGTACCAAATCCTGAGGATCAAAGACCCCATGTAACACCTCCCTCCCAGCAACTTAACCAGAGGCCTTTGCCTCCTACTTTGTTGTGAAAACAATATCCTTCAACTGTCATCATCTTCACCTCTTTATTGTAGATAATTCATTTCATATTTTTTGTCTTTCCATCCTTTTGTAAAGTGAATCCCACCCCTGTCTTAGGTCCCAAACTTCACCAACTATTCAGGGGCCTGAAAACCCACTTAAGTCTTTTCTCTCTAGCATTTTCACTTTTCCATTGACTCACTTCCTTATGCTCATAAAAAATCAAAGTTTCTTCCATCCTGAAAAATCCGTTTGGGGGACCCTCTCAATACACGAGAAACTAGCCATAAATAAGACTCACTAAGCAGAGGCTTCGAAAGAGTGCCGATGTTGATCCCATCTTTTTCCTTCTCAGACAGTGTTAAAATTATCTTGTTCTGTCCTCTACCCTCTTAGGTTCAATACCTGGGAGCCTGCAAATTTAACTGACCGAAGACAGATTAACATGAGAAAAGGAACAAAAATGTTATTAGTATTTTACATGCATAGGAATTCACAGAAAATAAGTGAAACCCAAAGAAGCATTTAGACTCAGGGGTTTATATACCATTTTCACAAAGGAAAGGGGGGTTGGTCTTTGAAGGACACTAAATTGTGGCAAAATGACTAGGAAATATTTGGGGGAACTAATGGAAGATAAGGGTTATTTTAGTAAGATTGTTTATGCGGACCCATCTGTGGCCAACTCTCCATCTCCAGTGATAAGAGTTACTCTTCTCTTCCTGAAACAGAAGAAAGGGGTACCTTCACAAAGGGAAATTTTTGTCCTGCTTTTAGGCAGAAGAGGGGAGGGAAGCGAATTCTTCCTGCATCTTCCAAACAATCCTTATGACATTTTGGGGTGGCAGGTCCTGATCCCCTTCAGTTTCCACATGTTTGATTTTGAAATAAGTGACTCTACAAGCTGTTGGTTTGCCCATATTTCCCACTCTGAATGAAATAGTTTTCAGTGTGTACCAGGATATAACTTTTCTAACCTATGTAAAGTGTCATTAAGTGATGTGGGCATCGTGTTTTCACATAGCTGTCATCCCATGTATTAAATTCACTGCTGAGGCAGTTTCTAATTTTAGAATTTAGATGGTAGATATTTAGAATATGTTCCATCAAGATAATCACTCAAATGTATTCTAATTTGTCAGGTACATTTACAAAGGTTTTATCTCTATTCAATTATATATTGCCTTTGGAGATAAAAACCTTTACTATACTTCTAATTGAAAATTTCTCTTGATAATTTTTTTTAAATGTTGTGGCTGCCAAGGGGGAGGAGGGGTGGGGGAGGGAAGGAGTGGGAGTTTGGAGTTAGCAGAGGCAAAATATTATATACAGGATGGATAAACAACAAGGTCTTACTGTATAGCACAGGGAACAATATTCAATATTCCGTGACAAACCATAATGGAAAAGAACATGAAAAAGAATATATATATATACATATATATATGTATATATATATATATATATATGGTCAAGTCACTTTGCTGTGCAGAAGAAATTAACACAACATTGAAAATCAATTATGCTTCTATAAAATTAAAAAATTTTTAAATGACTCGATTATTATGAAAGAGTACTAAGAAACCAGGAGACCCCAGAGAAGAGCAAATGATACACATTCACAGCCCTGACAAGTAGGAAGAGAACTAAAAAGTGAGAAATGCTTTTGCAGGTAATGGAAGAAAAAATTCCATTCATGAGTAAAATTCAAAATAATGGTTGTTTAATAACCAAGTGAGAAATGTATTAGTCAAAAGATGTCTCTCGATACACGATTAACCTAATTTTCTATTCAGACACTAAAATGATCAAAATGGGGGAAAAGCTTCCAAAAGAATACTAAACACAACATTCATTCATTTGCTCAACACTCAAAAATATGTATTTTGCTTCTGTTATGTCCCACACATGGTGCTAAGCACCAGGAACATAATACTGAGTAAGAATGACACAATTTTAATTACTCAGTAGAACAGGCTAACAAAGGAAAATTATACTACAAAGTGAGATACTGTTACAGAGAGGAGAGGAGATGTGAAAATACTTAGCAAGAGTTTCCAACCTCATATAGGCCTCTCTCCTATCTTTCTAAAGGAAAAGTGCCTAAAAGATAAATAGAAATTAAAGCAAACAGAGAGGGAAGTGTGTCCCAGGCAGAAGTAAGGAGAGTCAAAGAGACTGGTCGGATGAATTGGGAGATTTGGATTGACATATATACACTAATATGTATAAAATAGATTACTAATAAGAACCTCCTGTATAAAAAAATAAATAAAATAGAATTCAAAAATTCAAAAGAAAATTTTAATTAATTAATTATTTTAAAAAGAGAGACTAGTAGGGAAGTTTGGAATAATTCAGACAACCAGCATCAGTTCAAATGGTGGCGGCAGGGATTAAGAAAAAGAATGAATTTGAGAAATATTTATGGGATGGATTTGACAGCATTTGACGGTTGGGGGGACCCCAGGGAATGAAAAAAAAAACAAAAGGAGTCAGGAGTGACTATCAGATCCCTGACTTCAGCAAAGAGGTTATGGTTCCCCTGGGTGAGGCCAGGACCACAAGAGGAGGAGCAGATGAAGGAGGAGAGATTGTGAGCGGCTTTGAACGTGCTGACGCTGGGATGACGCTGGGATGACGTTAGGATGCTGCTGGACAGGGCTACCAGGCAAGAAAGGAGCTCCAAAGAGTGGTCTCAGCCAGAGATCCTGACTCGGGACTTATCAGCAAATGGATGGTAACTAAAGCTAGGATAGGATGAGATTTCCCTGAGACCCTAAAAATAAGATGTGAACAAGGCCTAGGAGAGCACCTTGAGAATGAAGGTTGAACCCATTCAGAACATTTGCATTTTAAAGAGGAGCTGGTTGGGATAGGGGTTGGGTAGAAAAGAGTTCTGTTTCACACATACAAAGTTCATAAAGACTGAACTTTTTTTTTTAAGCCTAGGTTAGAATTAGGTTCTAGCAGGCATCTTCCTGCTTCAGTAAAGGTCAGAGTAACAAAGGTCAAACTGGAGGAGTGACCACAAGTATTGATCTCTGCTGTTTATCAAGACCCTTTAAAATTGTTATAAAGGAATGAAATAGTTATAAACTCACTATAAACCTTGTAGCTGGAAGATACAGAGTTCCAGGAAGAAGCTATCTCAGAAAAATATTGCAGATTTAGTATTATTCTTGAGAAATTATTAAGAACTTGTGAGGGTAACAAAAACAAATACAACAAATTAGAAACATAAGTAAAATCTTCAGGAAAAAAAACAAAAGATGCCTAAAAAAATGAAATATAATCAAAGCATAATGGGAGCCAGAGCAAAAGTAGTTACATAGCCATAACAAAGTAAATAGTATTTGCTGATTTTCAAGTTTCAGAATCCATCACTAAATAAAAGCAGAAGAATTAATTATAATTACTAAATAAAATTTATATCTTATCAACCTTAACAATTTAAAGTAAAATGCCAGAAATTTGGTGAAAAAGAGAAATAAAATTTGAAAGAAAGTCACATTCCAATGTGGGGAGGAAGAGTTATTGCCTATAGTATGCAACAAGAATTTAAAATACATTATTTAATTAATTATTTAAAACAGGCAGAATACTCTTTGACATAAATTGTAGCAATATTTTTCTTTTTGGATCTGTCTCCTGAAGCAAAGGAAATAAAAGCAAAACTAAACAAATGGGACCTAATTAAACTTAAAAGTTTCACACAGCAAAGTAAACTGTCAGCAAAATAAAAAGACAACTTATTGAATGGGAGAAAATAATTTTGCATTTTTCCAAAGAAGGCATGCAGATGGCTAACAGACTATGAAAAGATGCTCAACATCTCTAATCACCAGGGAAATGCAAATCACCACAATGAGATATCACTTCACACCTGTCAGAATGATCATCATTAAAAAAAAAAAAAAGAACACAAATAACAAATGTTGGCAAGGATGTAGAGAAAAGGGAACCCTCCTACACTGTTACTGTTAGTGGGATTGTAAATTGGTGCAGCTGCTAAGGAGAACAGTGTGGAGACTTCTCAAACAACTAAAAATAGAGCAATTCCCAGCAATTCCACTCCTTGCTTTGTATTTATCCAAAATAAACCCCAATGTTCATAGCAGCATGATTTACAATTGCCAAGATATGCAAACAACCTAAGTGTCCATCAACAGAAAAAAATGGATAAAGAAGATGTGTTATACATATATACACACAATGAAATAGTACTCAGTCATAAAAATTGATGAAATTTTGCCATGGATGGACTTGGAGGGCATTACACTTGGTGAAATAAGTCAGACAGGGAAAGACAAATACTGTCTGATATCACTTATATGTGGAATCTAAAAAATACAACAAACTAGTGAATATAACATAAAAGAAACAGACTCACAGATATAGAGAACAAACTAGTGGTTACCAGTGGGGAGAGGGAAAGGAGGAGGGCCAATATAGAGGTAGGAATGTAAGAGGTACAAACTATTAGGTACAAAATAAGCAACAAGGATATATTGTACAATACAGGGAATATAGCCAATATATTATATAACTATAAATGGAGTATAACCTTTAAAAATTATGAATCACTATGTTGTACACTACTATACTTCAATGAAAAATACATAATTTAAATTTATCTTAAGGAACAAAAGTAAAATAATAACTATATTGGCATAAAGTAAAAAGGAAATTGAGTAAATTATGTAAGTGAGATGAATTTTATCTCTTATAGCAGAAAGCCGTGTCTAAAATTAAATCGTGTCTAAATTGTATTTAAAATTAATAAATCAAGTGTTAATGGTATGTGTATTCTATATGCAGAAATGCTGAAACTTCAAGAAGAAAGCATTGAAAATTAGCTTCCTCTGGGAAGGAAGAAGTGTGAATGAGAGCTTTTCATTACAAACCCTTAGCTACTCTTTGATTATCAACTGTGCACATGTTTTGTTTTCCATAATTTTTTTTATTTTACCATAATGAGGTCTGTAAAATTCTACTCCCAACCTGTTTGTCTCACTTTATTTCTCATTTCTCTCTCTCTTTCTCCTTCTCTGTCATGAAAACAAGCTGCAACCAAAATTGACTATCCAACAGAAACTCATCAGTCAGCCTATGTTCCCTCACGTGTGCCGTGGAGGAGCTCTACTTGGTGCTGAAGACAATTAAATCCAGCTGGAGCACCATTTCCTTTGCCAGAAGAACTTGTCTGGTCCTCTTGCTTGCAGCTGCAAACACTCACACCACCACCACCACACCGCCACCCACTGTAAAGCACATTTTTGAGAGCTGATGCCACTTGGTCTTTGGCTTAGCTTAGATCTGTAGCTTTGAAACTCTCTGCTACTTCTCAGCTACTGTGAGGTCTCTCCTGGAATTCAGCTCTGTGGAACCCTCTTCCCCTACTTGAGTCATGGTCTCCTCTGTTAACGTAACGACCCACTTCACATGACTGGTCTTCCCCCAAACCTCAGAAGCTGCTGACTTTGCATAGAGGTCACCATGTGACTTGGTGACTTCTTCTCCATCTGTCAGAATCTCACACATTCTCCCAGACCCACATCAAATACCAACTCCTCACAATTTCTTCTCTGTGCTCCACAGAACTTTGCTTCCTCTCTGTAATAGCAAAGGTCACCATGACTTATCACAAAGTTATTATTTATGTACATTTTTACATTTCTCTCAGTATTAAATTCTTTGAGGCCTAGGACTACGTCTTGCTCATCTCTTCTCTAACATAGTAAATGGAATAATTCAAAATATATAATACTCATTAGATGAAAATTTAACTACATTTCTTTTGGTGAGTCAATTTTCACGGTTATGCTTTGGGCAATTGGGAGTTATTTTCTATAAGTTTTGTGGGGAAGCCTCTTTTATTTTCTTTGCAAGCGTTTATTGTATGTTACTCCGTTATTACATTATGGCTCTTATGAAATAAAGATGGTTTGCAAAATAATAATATTTAATGAGGTTAATAAAATGGAAAATGTAAGTGTGAAAAGGAATCATATATGCAAAACATATTTTCCCTGATTGAGCCTCAATTTTGTTGGGGTTTTTTTTTTCAGCTTTCTAACCCCCAGAGCAAAAAGGGAAATACTAATTAATATCAACCTATATCTCTAAATATGCTCTAATCTGAAGATATTTGGAAACCTGGTAGATTTCTGAGAGAACTTTCCAACAGAATGAAAGATATATCAAAAGGTCTCACATATGGGTAATTGCAATCCCAGAAGCAGAAAATGGGGCAGAAAAAATATTTGATGAAATAATGAATCAATAATTCCCAAATTTAATGGAAGACATAAGTTAACAGTTTCAAGAAGCTCAGAAAACTCCAAGCAGGATAAATTCAAAATAAATAAATCTAGACATACCACAATCAAACTGCAGAATCTCAACATAAAGAGAGAATCTTAAAGCAGCCAGAAAAATACATAAATAAATAAAGAAAAAATTACATAATTTGAACAATGATTCTACTAATTGCTGACTTCCCATCAGAAGTTATGGCAACCAGAGTGAGTGGGTCAACATCCCTAAAGTGCTGAAAGAAAAAAATAGACAACCCAGAACTCTAAATTCAGTAACAATATCCTTTACAAATGAAGTGAAATAAGCACATGTCCAGATAAAAATAAAAGTAGTGGAATTCATGACAAACAACTGTGCACTACAACAAAAGTTGAAGGAGATATTTTAGGCTGAAGAGAAATAATACCAGGTGGACATTCCAAACTTCAGGGAGGAATGAAGAGCATCAAAATTGTAAACATACATTCTAAAATAATAGATGATTATTTTATTTTAATTTCTTTAAAATGCATATGATTTTAAAGTGAAAGCTATAGCACTCTTCTGAGATTTACAGCATAAGTAGATGAAATATATGCGACATAACACAATAGATGGGAAGGTAGTAAATGGACCTATAGTGTTGTAAAATCTCCCCATTTTACATGAAGTCAGACAATATTAACTCTGGGTAGACTGTGAAAGTTAAGGATGTACACTGTAATCCCAAGAGCAACTGCTAACACTGAAAAGGGGTATAACTGAAGACCAAATTTATAAATTAAAATGGAGTTCCAAAGAACATATATTCAATTAATCTAAAAGAAAGCAATAAAGGAGGAACAGAGGAACAAAAAGAAAGAGGACAAACAGAAAACAAATAGTAAAAGGGTAGACCTAAGTCTAATCATACCAGTAATTGCACTATTGGACTAAACACCCCAATTATAAGACAGAGGTTATCAGAATGAATTTTTTAAAGACTCAAATATATGTTATTTTAAGGAGACACAATTTAAATGTAAATATGCAAATAGATTGAAATTAAATAGCTGCAGAAAATATGCCATGTAAAACTGTAAGCATAAAAAAGCTTAGAGTGTCTATACTATTTTTAGATAAAGTAGACTTCAAGACAAAGCATATTATTGGAGATAAAGAGGGACATTTCTTAATAATGAAAGAACCAATATATCCGAAAGATATAACAATCATAAATGTGTATGTGCCTATTAACAGAGCTTTAAAATACATGAAGAAAAATATGAGAATTAATGGAGAAATGGACAATTCCAGAATCATCGTTATACATTTTAACTTTTAACTCTCAACAATAGAAGAATTATTCTAAAATTTTCAGTAAAGAATAAATTATATGATTTTTGAAAAAGGGCTAACACCTGATTAAGACAATAAAAAGACACATACTAATGTTGTTGCTAATATCAATCTATGGAACAGTATTTACCAATGATTTAAAAATGTGTATTATTGCATTTGTTTACACTTATACGTGTACTGGTGTCTAATTACTTACTGCTGTTTTATTCTTAAAGCAATGAAGAACCATTAAAGATTTTTTATTGAGATATAACTGACATATAACATTATAGTAGTTTTAGGTTTAGTTTTCATTTCTAATTCTGTTGATTTGAGTCTTTCCCCTTTTTTTCTTGATGAGTCTGGCTAATGGTTTATCAATTTTGTTTATCTTCTCTAAGAACGAACTCTTAGTTTTATTGATCTTTGTTATTGTTTCCTTCATTTCTCTTTCATTTATTTCTGATCTGATCTTTATGATTTCTTTCCTTCTGCTAACTTTGGGGTTCTTTGTTTTTCTTTCTCTAATTGCTTTAAGTGTAAGTTTAGGTTGTTTATTTGAGATGTTTCTTGTTTCTTGAGGTAGGATTGTATTGCTATAAACTTCCCTCATAGAACTGTTTTTGCTGCATCCCATAGGTTTTGGATTGTCGTGTTTTCACTGTCATTTGTTTCTAGGTATTTTCTGATTTCCTCTTTGATTTCTTCAGTGATCTCTTGGTCATTAAGTAGTGTATTGTATAGCTTCCATGTGCTTGTATTTTTTACAGATTTTTCCTGTAACTGATATCTAGTGTCATAGTGTTGTGGTCAGAAAAGATACTTGATACAATTTCAATTTTCTTAAATTTATCAAGGCTTGATTTGTGAACCAAGATATGATCTATCCTGCAGAATGTTCCATAAGCACTTGAGAAAAATGTGTATTCTGTTGTTTTTGGATGGAATGTCCTATAAATATCAATTAAGTCCATCTTGTTTAATGTATCATTTAAAGCATGTGTTTCATTATTTATTTTCATTTTGGATGATTTGTCCCTTGGTGAAAGTGGGGTGTTAAAGTCCCCTACTATGATTGTGTTACTGTCGATTTCCCTTTTTATGGCTGTTAGACTTTGCCTTACGTATTGAGGTACTCCTATGTTGATGCCTAAATATTTACAGTTGTTATATCTTCTTCTTGGATTGATCCCTTGATCACTATATAGTGTCCTTCTTTGTCTCTTGTAATAGCCTTTACTTTAAAGTCTATTTTCTCTGATATGAGAATTGCTACTCCAGCTTTCTTTTGATTTCCATTTGCATGGATTATCTTTTTCCATCTCCTCACTTTCAGTCTGTATGTGCCTCTTGGTCTGAAGTGGGTCTTTTGTAGACAGCATATATATGGGTCTTGTTTTTGTATCCATTCAGCCAATCTGTGTCTTTTGGTGGGAGCATTTAGTCCATTTACATTTAAGGTAATTATCAATATGTATGTTCCTATTACCATTTTCTTAATTGTTTTGGGTTTGTTTTTGTAGGTCCTTTTCTTCTCTTGTGTTTACCACTTAGAGAAGTTTCTTTAGCATTTGTTGTAGAGCTGGTTTGGTAGTGCTGAATTCTCATAGCTTTTGCTTGTTTGTAAATCTTTTGATTTCTCCATCAAATCTGAATGAGATCCTTGCGGGGTAGAGTATTCTTGGTTGCAGGTTCTTCCCTTTCATCACTTTAAATATGTCCTGCCACTCCCTTCTGGCTTGCAGAGTTTCTGCTGAAAGATCAGCTGTTAATGTTATGGGGATTCCCTTGTGTGTTATTTGTTGTTTTTCCCTTGCTGCTTTTAATATGTTTTCTTTGTATTTAATTTTTGATCGTTTGATTAATATGTGTCTTGGCGTGTTTCTCCTTGGATTCATCCTGTATGGGACTCTCTGTGCTTCCTGGACTTGATTGACTATTTCCTTTCCCATATTAGAGAAGTTTTCAACTATAATTAATTTTTATAACATCTTTATTGGAGTATAATTGCTTTACAATGGTGTGTTAGTTTCTGCTTTATAACAAAGTGAATCAGTTATACATATACATATGTTCCCATATCTCTTCCCTCTTGCATCTCCCTCCCTCCCACCCTCCCTATCCCACCCCTATAATTTCAGATATTTTCTCAGTCTCTTTCTTTTTCTCTTCTTCTTCTGGGACCCCTATAATTCAAATATTGGTGCATTTAATGTTGTCCCAGAGGTCTCTGAGACTGTCCTCAATTCTTTTCATTCTTTTTTCTTTATTCTGCTCTGTGGTAGTTATTTCCACTATTTTATCTTCCAGGTCACTTATCCATTCTTCTGCCTCAGTTATTCTGCTATTGATTCCTTCTAGAGAATTTTTAATTTTATTTATTTTGCTGTCCATCATTGATTGTTTGCTTTTTAGTTCTTTTAGGTCCTTGTTAAACATTTCTTGCATTTTCTCCATTCTATTTCCAAGATTTTGGATCATCTTTACTATCATTTCTCTGAATTCTTTTTTATGTAGACTTCCTATTTCTTCTTCATTTGTTAGGTCTGGTGGGTTTTGATCTTGCTGCTTCATCTGCTGTGTATTTCTCTGTCTTCTCATTTTGCTTAACTTACTGTGTTTGGGGTCTCCTTTTCGCAGGCTGCAGGTTGATAGTTCTCATTGTTTTTGGTGTCTGCCCCCAGTGGGTAAGGTTGGTTCAGTGGGTTGTGAAGGCTTCCTGGGCAGAGGACTGGTGCCTGTGTTCTGGTGGATGAGGCTGGATCTTGTCTTCCTGGTGGGCAGGACCATGTCTGGTGGTGAGCTTTGGGGTGTCTGTGAACTTAAGATTTTAGGCAGCCTCTCTGCTAATGGATGGTGTTGTGTTCCTGTCTTGCTAGTTATTTGGCATGGGATGTCCAGCACTGGAGCTTGCTGGTCATTGAGTGGAGTCAGGTCTTAGTGTTGAGATGGAGGTCTCTGGGAGAGCTCTCGCCAATTGATATTACATGGGGTTGGGAGGTTTCTGGTGGTCCAATGTCCTGAAATCAGCTCTCCCACCTCAGAAGCTCAGGCTTAACACCCGGCCGGAGCACCATGACCCTGTCAGCCACCTTCTGAGAAGTCTAAGGTCTTCTGCCAGCCTTGAGTAGGTGTCCTGTAGGAGTTGTTCCACATGTAGAAGTATTTTTGATGTATTTGTGGGGAGGAAGGTGATCTCCACATCTTACTCCACCTCCATCTTGAAGGCCTTCTTCCTCCCTTGTTGCTTTTAATATTTTTCTTTGAATTTAATTTTTGTTAGTTTGATTCATATGTGTCTTGGTGTGTTTCTCATAGTGTTCATCCTGTATGGGACTCTCTGTGGCTTCCTGGATTTGGGTGACTCTTTCCCTTCCCATGTTAGGGAAGTTTTCTACTATAATCTCTCCAAATATTTTCTCAGACCCTTTTTTTTCCTCTTCTTCTGGGCCGCCTATGATTTGAATGTTCATGAGTTTAGTGTTGTCCCAGAGGTCTCTGATATTGTCTTCAAGTTTTTCATTCTTTTTTGCTTTATTCTGCTCCTGGGCAGTTATTTACACCATTCTGCCTTCCAGCTCACTTATTCGTTCTTCTGCCTCAGTTATCCTGTTATTGATTTCTTCTAGTGTATTTTTCATTCCAGTTATTGTGTTGTTCATCTCTGTTTGTTTGTTCTTAATTCTTCTAGATCTCTGTTGAATATTTCTAGTATTTTCTCAGTCCATGCCTCCATTCTATTTCTGAGATTCTGGATCATCTTTACTCTCATTACTCTGAATTCTTTTTCAGGTAGGTTGCCTATCTCCTCTTCATTTATTTGGTCTTGTAGATTTTTACCTTACTCCTTCATCTGTGACATATTTTTTTGCAGTCTCCTTTTTTTTTTTTTTCAATGGGTGGGAGTGTGCTCCTGTCTTACTGGTTGTTTGGCCTGAGGCTTTAGCACCGGGGTTTGTAGGCTGTTGGGTAGAGCCTGCTCTTGCTGCCAATATGAGCACCTCCAGGAGACCTCACTCCGATGAATACTCCCTGGAGTCTAAGGTTCTCTCTTAGCCCAGTGGTTCCGGCTCAGAGGTCCCACTGCAGAAATTCTGGCCCAGCACCCAGCTTCTGAGCCAAGATCCCACAAGTTTTCTCTTAGAAAACTAAGAGATATGTTAGAAAGAATAAAAAATAAAAAATATATATAAAACAACAACCAGAAGGTAAAACAGAACCACAGTAGTAAAAAAAAAAAAAAAAAGGAGAAGAAATAAAAAGCAGGAAAAGGCCTTGGCTTTGGGGGGTGGGGTTAAGCAGGGGTGGGGTTTAGCCAGTGGGTGGGGCTTACACTTAGGATCCACAGGGCTGGAAATGCTCTGGGGGGGTGGTGTTGGGGCTTAGGCTCAACGCAGCAGGAAGGGCCCAGGTGTGCTTCTGGCCTTGGAGGACAGAGGACCAGGTCCAGAACCCCAGCAGACTCACTGGGCCTGAATGGATTCGGGAAACACCCATGGTGTCTCCCCTGATCCTCCAGTACTGGTGGGTTCCCCCCACACTCCGCCTTTCCTCCTCTTGCCCCCCCCCACCACGCCCTGAGGACCAATGCAGCCCAGAGGGGGACTTGGAGGGCTGGGGACCCAGCCTGGGAGACCAGCAGGCCTCCCAGGGCCGAGTGGGTGGGGGAAATGCTCACCATGCCTCCCCTGATTCTCCTATCCAGAGGTGGCCCCCTCCCTCCCACACCCCCAGGACCAATGTGGCCCAGAGGGGGCCCCGGAGAATGGAGAACCAGGCCCTGGAGCCCCACAGGCTTTCCAACGTCGGGTTGGGAAGGGGAAATGTTAGGCGCACTCCCCCTGATCCTCCAAGCCCCCGAGGATCCCTCAGGCATGGGAGCCCCTCCCCCCTCCAAGCCACCCCTCAGGGGCACTGGTTCTGTCCAGCTTCCACATCTCCTCCCCTCTTACTCCCCCCATGTCTTACCTGGTTGTTCAGGGGTTCCTCCCATCTCCTTGGGCACTGAGGTCCACCACCAGTGTCAGGCAGTCACCCTAGCTGTGGGAAGACATACTCCATGTCCTTCCCTGCCGCCATCCTGACTCAACCCCTATAAATTACTTTGAAGTAGAGTATTACATATCATGAAATGACACATCTATATTGTATCTAAAACGTCAGCTATTTGTTTTCCGAATGAGGCAAGTAAAGACCAGAGCATTTAAGTGACTTATCAGAGTTTACACATCTCATCAGTGGCAAAACTGGGACTGTGACTCTCCATCTTCTACTGGTCCTGCTGGAACAAGCTACCTTTACTTTTCTAATTTAATCTTCCTTCCAGCATGTGGGAGACACCCCTTGCATAAATCAGGTAGTATCAAGTGCACCAAGCAGAGGTATCTGCCACAGACTGGGATTCTTAGGCTAGGGCTAAGGGCACTTAATCTCCTGTACGGCTGACCCCACGGAGTGAAAAGCAAACCAAATCACAGGCAAGTGAGCTTGCATTAGAGGCAAGGCTGCTATGGTTTCAGGGGAGCTGAATGCAATCTAGAAACCTGAAGCTGGACTCTGATGTCTGAGCATGTACAAAGTGTTTACAGGAAAAAGGCAAGGAGGAAGGATGCTCAGGGAGAGGGCAGGTGGCCAGACAGGGAACAGCAAGTCTAGTTTCCAGATCCCACCCCCTCGCTCAATCAGCTGCACTGTACTGCTTCTTTCATTCTGTTCATCTTGCACTAGGTAGGCTCAATCTGGGTAGAATGAGCCTGAAACTTGAGTGCCTTCATTTACAATAGTCTGAGAGAACTAAGTAAGGCAAGGTTAATAATACTAAACTCTGGCGATAGTTTGCATTTAACAAATGCCATCAACTGGTATTTATTGAGTAAGATGATAGATGATAGATAGATAGTTAGATAGAAAGAGAGATAGACAGATAGATAGATAAGTAGGGAATAGATTAGATAGATAATAGATTAGATATATTAGATACATGATAGAGAGGTAAGATAGATAATAGATTAGATAAGATAGATTAGATAATAGATTAGCTAGGTAGATCAGATAGATATATGATAGATGATAGATAAGATAGATAGTAGATTAGTTAGATAATAGGTTAGTTAGATAGATTAGATGGATACATAATACATAATAGGTGATATATAGATTAGGTAGATAGATAATAGATTAGATAGATACAGGATATATGATAGATAGATAATTAGAGAGAGAGAGAGAGAGAGATGAGATAGATGCATGATAGATCATAGATAATAGTTAACTAGGTGTTGAGCTAGCTAAGACTGTCCTCATCTCCACCCTGTCAGTTCAGCAGAGGATCACTTAATTCTGTTGTGTCCTTATGACATCTCTCAAAGGCAACACATGAATCCACATGGGACTTGGTTTACCATTTAATCATTGATTCTCTGCTAAAATGACATAATAGCTTCAGATCATTTCTATCTAGGGTGAAATTGTTTAGATTTTGTGCTAAATATATTTTGAAATACCTGTACCTCTCCGTTGCTCTGTCTCTGGTGCACATTTTGTTTGATATCATTCCCTAGAAGTCATTTCATTCCAGAATTGTTTAATTAATGCTAAATTGAGACAGCTAAAATTGTCTTTTGATGTGGCTTAGCAATGATGAGTATCTCAAAAGTGTTGCCTGATTGACAGCTGTCTATTAGAAATGGATCCATAAGATGAACGATGTGACAGCATACATTTTAGCTCTTGGATTGCACTTATTTTTAACGTATGGGTTGGTTTACTGTTATCTGAATATCTCTACATCATGAGGCCCTAATTAAGATTTTTACCAACCTCTTTCATTGGGACTTTCCCAGGTCTGCAATCAAACAAGCATTTAATAAAATGACTGTTTCTACTGCTGAAAATGATGATGGCAAATAGATTCAGAAGAATGCACCAAAGCCCTTAAATATCATTATCTAATTTTAAAATATGATACTGAAGAACATTATAGTGTATTTCAGTAATAGCAGGATGGAGAAACCACAAGATTAGAAACTTGAATCTACGTAGTACAGACAGGTTAATAATGGTCATCTGGCTTGACTCACTGGGTTGTTCTGAGAAGTAATTTTCAAACAAAAGATCTTGTTACTATTCAGAGAGCCACAATAAGGTTTCAAGAAGAAGTTCCAAGGTAAGAAAAGCTGTTGACTTCTAGAAGCCTGTGTCAGCTACAGATGTGGAGTGGAAACCAGGATGCGCTCAGCCAAGCAGAGGCCATGACATCACAGATTCTATGGAGCTCACAGTGCACGTTGATCACTGAACAACGTGGGCAGGAAGGGAAAACAAGGCAGGGACAATGTCTGTTTGGGTTTTTTGTTTTGTTTTGTTTTGTTTCATTTGTTCTCTATTTTTTTAATTTAATTTTTATTTTATATTACAGTTGATACAATGTTGTGTTAGTTTCAGGTGCTTCACAGCAAAGTGATTCAGTTATACATATACATAGTTCCATTCTTTTTCAGATTCATTTCCCATATAGGTTATTACAGAGTATTGAATATAGTTCCCCGTGCTCTACAGTAGGTCCTTGTTGGTTATTTATTTTATATATAGTCATGTGTGTGTGTTCATCCAAAGCTCCTGATTTATCCCTCTCCCCACCAACATCTATTTGTTTTTAAAACTTTTTAAAGTATGTCTTCAAAACTGCAAAACAAGAACTAACACAACATTGTAAATCAGCTATACTCCAATAAAAAAATTTTTAAATAAAATTAAATTTTTAAAAACGGCAAGAAAAACGAACAAGAAAATGAGAAAACACTTTAATTTAAATATAAGTAAGAAGAATTCTGTTTCAATTATCTGGTAAAAATCAATATTTAAACATTGTTCAGGGAAGTCTTTTGCTACAGTGTAGTCTTTCTCAACCAGGAGCAAGTTTGCCCCCAGGGGACATTTGCCAATGTCTGGGAACATTTTTAATTGTCACAACCTGGGCGTGCTATCGACACCTAGTGGGTAGAGGCCAGGTATGCTGCTTAACGGACTATAGTACAAGGCAAAAGACAGCCCTTCACAGTAAATAACGCTCTGGCCCTAAGTAAAAAATAGTGTCTGCTGCAATGTATGAAAGGGATACTCTGATACGCTCGGTTTTTTTCCACCAACATGTTTATAGAAAACTAGTATTCCAGATTCACTGTCTTTGCGAGAAATAAGAAAAAAGTATTATCCTGAAAAATCAAATGTCTAAAACTGTTCCTCAGGGTAAATAGCTATGTTACCAAAATCTAATATCATCTTAATGAAATGAGAAATTATTTTGAAGTTTTGCAGGGATAATTTGAGATTAAAAATACATTGCAAGTATATATTGCTAAAGAGTATTTCCTGGCTGCTGGTCAATTGTGTATGTCTGTGACATCAGGCAAAATGTTCAAAGCTGACAAAATAACATCAGGATAGCATTGGAAACTTCTGTATTAACAGCTTACTTTATTCCAGACACTTCCCCAAGCAAGTTCCTCAGCTTTACTGTTGAGAAGTTTCTGATGGGTCTGCTCTTGACATGTCCCACAGCATCCTTCCAGGAAGCACTATTTCTAGAATAATTGTTTAAATTATTAACCACTTAAAACAATTATAGTATAATTATAAACAATAAACATTTAAGAAACACTTATTGAACATGAAATGAGCACTCAAATCCAGTTAACCATAAACAGTTCTACCAAAAGAATGGGGTTTTCATTAAATAAATCTGCTGAATGAATAAGGAATTGTGAGGATTCATATACCTCATTTCTCATTTCATGGTATTAATTACTTCTACAGGAAAAAAGAAAAGCAGTGTCAGTATAACCATATAGCCACCATTTAGAAATAGGAGTCAATGATATATTGGAGTCAATGATATAAAGTTAAGTAATTTAAATAGATTCTACATGAAGAGTGGTTAGGAGACTAACTTCACAAACAAATTTCTCATGTCAAAGTGCTACCCTTTGTTCTAGCAATAAATGATCCTGTTGCAAAATAAGAATGATATAGCCTAGTTTAAAGAAAATGCATTCCTAATGCCATTTGCAGCAACATAGATAGACCTAGAGATTATTGTACTAAGTGAAGTAAACCAGACAAGGACAAATATCATATGATATATGTCTTATACGTGGAATCTTTAAAAAATGACACAAAAGAACTTATTTACAAAACAGAAATAGACCCACAGACATAGAAAACAAATTTGTGGTTACCAAAGGGGAAAGTTTGGGGGAGGAATAAATTAGGAGCTTGGGATTAACAGATACACACTACTGTATATAAAATAGATAAACAACAAGGACCTTTTGTAGAGCACACGGAACTCTATCTTTTTTTTAAACATCTTTATTGGAGTATAACTGCTTTACAATGGTGTGTTAGTTTCTGCTTTATAACAAAGTGAATCAGCTATACGTATACATATATCCCCATATCTCCTCCCTCTTGCATCTCTCTCCCATCCTCCCTATACCACCCCTCTAGGTGGTCAAAAGGCACCGAGTTGATCTCCCTGTGCTATGCGGCTGCTTCCCGCTAGCTATCTATTTTACATTTGGTAGTGTATATATGTCCATGCCACTGTCTCACTTCATCCCAGTTTACCCTTCCTCCTCCCCATGTCCTCAAGCCCATTCTCTATATATGCGTCTTTATTCCTGTCTTGTCCCTATCTATTCAATATCTTGTAATAACCTATAAAGGAAAAGAATCTGAAAAAGAATATGTACGTATACACATATATACACATATATGTATAACTGCATCACTGTGTTGTACACCTGAAACTAACATGATATTGTAAATCAACTATACTTCAATAAAAATTAAAATAAAAAAGAAAATGCATTCCATGCAAATGTTCTTTACATTTACATGCTTTTTCCCCCCACTGCTAAAAATAATGAAAGTCATCATCCTATGAACGGCTGCCATTTAGTAACCACCCACAATGCTCTAGAACCCATGCCAGACATTCAGTGTGCTCTGGGCTGATCATCACAGCTACCTGGCTGGAGAGATGTTTTCCTCCCGAGAGGCAAGGCTCGGCCAAGAATTAGCAACTCCACAACTCTCAAGAAGCAGACTGTGACTCAAACCCAGGAAGGTTTTACTCCACAGCCAATGACCCAGCGTGGTCTCCACCGTAGTAAAACTCACAAGTTTGAGAAAATTTAAGATTTTTTTGTCATTCATTTAGATTGTTCTTTGAACAATATCCTATCCTTCAAATGCCTAAACTCAGACAGCTCATAAAAGATTGCTGGAAGTTACACTTTAATTCTTGCCTTATAGATAATTCCACAAAGGCATTTTTGCCCTGTGTAGTTCTGTTCGTTTCCCAGTCCCACGTCGTGGGGGAAAAAACACTTTGGGCTTGTGATGTATCTCCAAGCTCGATTTCTGTCTCTCTGCATGACTTTGATCAGTTCAGACATTTGTCAGAGTTCATACACACCCTCCTTTGTAGACTGTCACAAGGCATGCAAGCATGATGTTTAGAGTCAACAAGAAGAGCCTGTTTGTTCTCTGTCTGAAACTTTTCATCCCTGCTCAGATTTGTCTGTGCATGTGTGTGTGTGCACGTGCATGTGTGTGTGTGCGTGCCTGTGTGTGTGTGTGTGTAAAGAAGGATATTAAGACTTTGGAGAAGGCGGGTGGGGAGGAGAGATTCTGAGAGAGGAAGAAAGAAAAAAGAGGGAATGGAAAGAGAGAGGGAGAGTCAAGGGGAGAGGAGGGGGGAGCAGCTGCTTTGTAGCTGCTAAGATTGCAGACAGAAATAGCACACAACCACCGTGAGCCGATGCGACTCAGAAGCCAGGACCAAATTGTATTCACTTTCATTAATCAGTTTCTCTGAGGGAAGGAAATGACATCTGGTCCTGTCTTCCTCTACATCTTGATTTTTGGAAAATATTGTAAGTATGCTCAGCATTTAATTTTGTCTACCTTAGGATTTTATGAAATAATCAAAAGTACAAATGTTTATTACTGACATGTATGCTTTTAAGGTGCAACTGCTTTTTCTGATAAAACTGTTATCTCACTTCAGAATGATTCCTCTGAATACATTTCTGGTGTTTATATTAAAAACTAGAATACTAACATGCCAATGTAAACCTATGCTTCGTAACCACCAATTGGTTTGATATTAACAATTGTTTTATAAGCCATGGTATATTTCAAGAGGAGTGGTCCTTAAAGAGATTGCGTTCAAGGAATGTGCCCACTGACACATCCTGGGGAGGTCTGTACATTTGTTCCCGGCTCCTGTGTGTTTATAACGCTTCATTATCCTAGCCCTTTGTGATTTCTATCATAGGTACGCCTCCTTAGGGAAAGATGCATTCAGAAAACTCCTTTTTTTTATTTTTAGCACGGTTTCTCACTAGAAAGAAAAACCAGGGAAAGCAGAAAGCGGTGAAAACCACAAACACATGAGGAGCCCAAATGGACATTTTACTTTGGCTATCATGACAGTTTTTGCTTCCTCTCCGTATACGTGTTTTATTTTCAGAAAATCTGTTTTTTGATCAAAGGAAAGAGTTGTTCTTCATTAAACCTTATTGAAAGTTTATTAGGTAAATAGAAATAAAATGTTTTTGTTTCTTAGGTAATACATGATGAGGAAAGTCAAAGCAAATCAAGAAAGAAAACTTTCTGGTTCCCTTTCATACCTTGTGATGCTGGGAATTATTAAGCTGTAACAAATTTAGAATTCACAAGCATGTTTCCATTCCTCTGTCTCTTAAAAGTTTGCAGAAGTTTATTTACACTAAAACATGCTATTGAAGAATATCTCAAAGTAAATTTCAGTCCTAACTCTCTCAATTCTGATGGCAGGCACTGTACCAAAGAGATTTTTTTCCTTTATCTCCAGTCTTCCTGACCTCTTAGTACACCTCACCTTGTCAGTTGAAGATGTGGGGTTGCATGTAACCAAGGAAATGGCTCCAAATCCTTTAGAAACATTCTAGTTCCTAGCTTTCTCCATCTCTGATCTTATTGCTGACATTCCCATTTTTTAACTAGAGGATGAAAAGTCAAAGCGCACACCATCACCAAAAGCTGAATGTTTCTAATATAATCCAAGTGTTTTGACTTTTGCAGCCAACACCCTCATAAATCCATAACATATTTTTCTATCTCCTCTCCAATTTCAATAAAATGAGCAGAATGAATAAGCCAAAGGAATACTTCCAAATAGGCATTCTAGGATGAGGGGTTCAAGGGAATGTAAAAGGTATTCAGGGCAGGTAGAGAAGCAATTTGGCTGATGTGTTATCAGTCATTTGGTAACAATGTTCTATGTTTAGTAAAAAAGTTCTATGTTCTCTTTTGTCAATAAAAAATTATCTTCATGAGCAGAAAATAGGTAATAGTGATGAAGATGATAATTTTCAAACCCTCCAACTTTTTAAATTTATCTTTGGACTTTTAAAATATGTTGATAATGCACTCTGAGTCCTCCTCCCTCCATGCCTTCCAGAAACAGAATTAGGCAAGCAAGACTTCTGGCTACATGCTGTCAACAGGGTGGGTGGGCTGGAGGGGCATTTGACAGGGGCCCCCAACCCACACCTATGACTCACCAGTTAGTTTATCCCATCATCAAGCCCCACCAATGAGAGGATTTCCTGGGCATATAGCAGAAGAAGTCAACCACATAATGACAACGTCTTAAATCTCCGTAACTAACCGCATGGTTGTTGTTAGTGGTTTGTTTGTTAACCCACTCTCCTGTTGCCTTGAAAGGACAGTGTGCTATTATGGAAGATTTAAGGTGCTTGACAGCACTGCCCTGTACTAGCTCTATACTTTTCCACAATGACTTACCCTCTGAGTCTTAGTTTGTAAAATGGCAATAAAGTATTTTACCCTATCTACCGCCCAGAGCCCTTGTGTCCGGTTCTTTATTACATTAAGTGGCCTCCTTGGATCTTCAGAACAACTCTATTAGGTAGATACAATTAAGCACATGAGGAATGAAAGACCAAGGACATTCAGTACCTTGTCACAAGACTCAAGCTAATAAATGCCAAGATTTGAATGCTTTCATAGTCTACGCTCTTTCTCCCAGACCGTGAACATTCTCAGTAGAGATAATGTATATCACAGGGCTTTGAAAACGGAAAGCCCTTTATACACCTAAGCAATTATCAGTCACTTTTAACCAAAAATATTTATCGAATGCCAGTTACTTTAATAAGCAATAAGACTAAAGGGTGTCTACAGCATGGTCCCTGCTCTGAAGGGTTAGAGTGAAGGAGAGAGAAAGTTATCTAGGGTCACCAAACTCCAAGACAAGGGCAAAAACCTAGGGGTGCACAGAGAGGGGTGACATTAAGATTCAGAAAAGATTTCCTTTCAGCCTTGAGAATTTTTTATTCTTAAAAAATTCCTCCATTTATTGTCTAATTAGCTGTATTGTGCCAATGTTAATTTCTGAGTTTTGATAATGTACCCCGGTTAGATAAGATGGTTCCATTAGGGAAAGCTGGGTGAAGGGTATATGGGACCTCTTGTACTATTTCTGCCACTTCTTGTGAGTCTAAACTAGTGCAAAATTAAAAGTTATAGAATAATCCCCTGGAAGAATTGTATCCTAATTCCTTATTAGCACATTCTCTACTCATTACTTAAATGGTATCATCAAGCAAAAAATAATCATTTTACTTAACACTTTGTTTAGGCAGGGAATAAGTAAGGAAATAGGAAATAAAAGGGCCCAGATATGAACCTGATCCATTTTAGTATTTTGCCAAGGCTCAACCCATCTGGGAAGGTCCTCACTTTTGGATTCCAAGTGGCTACCTACAAGACCACCTGGTCTTTGCCTTGGGTTCTGGTACTGGCATATCTTCTAGCAACTGTCTTCTTTAACCACGAGGAAGGAGACAGGAAGAGCCTTTCCTGAACTAACCATCAGTACACAAAAACCAGACCTTTAGTACATGAAACAGGAGAATACTGGCATATTTACCCACCTCCAAACGATGGAAGAAAAAACTTTCCAATGTGCAGACTACAGAGTATCTAACAGTTCACCTGATATTTTTTAAGGTTGCTAACAATTTTATATTGTTCTTACTATGAATTTGGAATCACATCTTTACATTTCAAACAGAAAATTAACAAGTCTGTGCAAATGCAGCACCAGCATCTGTATAAAGATAAACAAATTATTACATTTGTGAACTAAATCGTTTTGCAAGCTTAATTTCACGCCTTAGGACAAACCTGTTAAACTGAAATGCCTGGAGTTGGATATTCTAGTTAGGCTTATTTTTTGTCTGAAAAAAATAAGCATTTTTTATTATATAATTTTTAGGTGTACAACATTATAATTCAACATCTGTAGACACTACAGAGTGGTCACCACCCCACATCTAGTTACCATCCATCACCATACAGCTGACATCCTTCACCCATTTCACCCACCCGCCCCCAACCCCCTTCCCTCTGGCAACCACTCATCTAATCTCTGTATCTATGAGTTTGGTTTTGTTTTACCTCATTTGTTTGTTTTGTTTTTTCAAGTCCACATATGAACGAAATCATACAGTATTTGACTTTCTCCATCTGCCTTACTTCACTTAGTGTGATGCCCTCCACGTCCATCCATGCTGTAAATGTAATCCATGGCAGGGCTGCATTCTCTTTTTATGGCTGAGTAGTATCCATTGTGGATGTATACCCCATCTTCTTTATGCATTCATCCATCAATGAACAAAATCTGCACAGACCAGTTACTAGTAAGGAGTTTGAAACAGTAATCAAAAATCTCTCAACAAACAAACTGTACACATTTGTACCATTTTAGTGTCAAGTTCTAGGACTGTGTTATGGATGTGGTGGCCGTTATATCTCCCATTTATTGAGAGCTTTCCATGGACCACAAACTATGCTAAATGCTTTACAAACATGATCTGACTTTATCCCTGTAACAACCTTAAGGGATATTCTCACTTTACAAAATAGGAAACAGAAAATGAGAAATATTAAGTCACAAGCCTGACATCACCCCTTAGTAAGTGTTGCAAAAAGAGTTTTCAATCCAAGTCTGTGTCCTTGAATGGCCTACGCTAGTAAAACATGATTCAGTGCTAATGCTTTCTAAAGCTACAATATCTTAGAATTAAAACAGACCTGAACAGATCCCCTCATCTAGCCCACTGGCCTTTAATTAAGCACGTTAGATATTTTTCCATTTTGGAGATTAAGCAGTAGAGAAATATTGACGAGCCCAAGGTCACAGAACTGGTAAATCCAAACATAAACAAAGTTTCCATTAGAGCAGGCTGTCCTCACCCCAGGGAAGTTTGAGAAATCCATGCTCCATATTTATGCATGTCCTCCTATGGGCCGGTACCATCTGCTTTACATACACTTCTCATCGTGCACCGGGGATTGATGAATGAGGATAGATGTGTAAATAATGAGAATGAATAGAAAATTAGACTCAACCTGTACTGGTTCCAGGATTTTGCTTGGAAAACACTTTTGCTTACGGCCCATGGCACAGAGCTTTACCCACAGGAAGTACCAGTACATAGTAACTTCATTCTCATCTTAGCTCACTTCTCCCGCCCCCTGGATATTTTCTCCCCTTGTTGTGTCCACAGTCGCAGCAGCCCTATTTCCTGTCTCACGCGCAGTGGTCCAACACTCTCTCCTCTTCTCAGCTCTGCATCCCCACCCATCACCCTGGTCGGAATAAGTAGGCTCCATCTCTGAAACCAAAAGCTGTTTCCTTCTTTGGAAATAAACAGGGACAAGTTGTGAGTATTTCAAATTTAGTTTTTATTCTCTATCACAGCAAAGGTAAATGTTGAGTGGAAAAAAAGGACAGTATTAAGTGAAATCTCTGGTTATTTGTGTTAGGAATTGACATTCCTGTAAAATAGTTGTAGTTTATATAATAATTTGGAGATTTGATTTTCTGTTAAATAGATTTGTTTTATAATGATTTCAATATTACCTGAATTAACTAGAGCCACCTTATTTCTTACATCTTCTATAATAATGAACATGTCTTTTAAAAATATTCAGTGCTCCCAAACTATGTGAAGATTATTTTGGGGGAGGGGGACCCTCGGCTTTTTCACTGGCTGTTCCAGGCCACACGGAGCCCTGGACCTTGGTCACCTCTGGTCACTCTGCCATCTCCTCTGTCCCCCTCTCCCTCCTCATCCTTCCTCCTCAACCTGCCCCCTACCCACGTTGCCCCAGGAGCTCAAGTTCTCATTCTATAGTGAAGAACAACACAGAATCCAGGCCCACCTTTAGTCAAGGTGCCCACGTGATTTGCTACGAACAAGGACAGCAGATAATCTGATACATTCTCTAATAGTAAGGTTCACCCCTTTTAGAAGGCAGTTGAGTTTTTAAATCATCCTTTTTGCTTTTTGGTAGAGGGTTGAGTATCTGCTTGAAGGTCACACAACTACATCCTCGAATCCACTGAAAAACCATTTCGCTGCACTATTTTCCCCTAACAGTCTTTTCTCTTGATTCTTACCTAATTCATTTAAAGAAACATTATATGAAGTCTCTTTTTCCATCTCCAGCAGTCTGAGTTCTCAGTGAATCGCAATTTGACAAAACAGTTTCCTCTTATGTCTGTCAAGTACTTTATAAATTTAAGTTTTATAAAATTAGACATTTTTGAGTTCAAAGGAAATGTAAAGCTCACAGCATACAACACGCTCATTTTTCATGTAGGAAGAAATTGAGGCCAGATAATTGTGCTCCCTTTTGTTTTAAGCTTTACTATCCTTTACTCACTTTTAAAAGTGGGTCTCCAGTTTCATATGTAGGACAGGACGGACAGGATAGGCAAGAAAAATCAGAAGGGTAAAACATCACCTTTAAATAGAAAGAACCTAGACTGGGGTTATTAAACCCGGGATTATTACATTTATTATCCACCAAAATCCTAGCCTCAAAAATTAAGATTTGGCAATACACTGACCTTGTGTCATCATGTTTCACACACCCTGCCTGGCAGATAAACATTTTCTCAACCAAGCATAGACTAGGCAGAGGAGAGAAGCGTCCTGATGACACCTTCCCAAGTCCATGCTTGCACTCAGGTCCAAGTTTAAGGAAAGGGACTTTTCAAATTGTCAGAGTAAATTCAGACCCCGTGGATGTTTCCACTCTCTGCATCCCTCGCTCCCATGCTGTTCCCCAGACAACTATCTTGTCTTTAAAGATAGAGCGTTTTCATCACATGCCACGCCAATGAATGAATGGGGCCCCTGGGGTGTCCCGCTAAAGTGAAAGAGGCCTTGGGCGTGTGCTGCTGGGATGAGACTGAGATTGCCATGCACGGGTCCAGGAGAAAACTATCTACGTCCCGGGACTAGTGGGTAGACGATCAGAGTCTCACTGCTTCTCGTTTCAAGACAGGTGCTTTCTTTTCTCTATCTTACCCTCCAATAGCTTAAGCACCAAATACCTATGTGATTAACCCCTCCCATAACCCCTTCCTCCTTTCCACCCCCCAAATCATCGTGTCTTCTGTCTCTGCGTCTACGCCGAGGCTGGTACCAGAGAGACGGGATGCATGTGAGACTCTGCTCCTATGAATAGAGGCCCCTACACTGGCTTCCCTCCCTTGCCTCACTGCAGCACAGACAACATTTCCTGAGATGGGCTCACACGTTTTCCAATATCGTGGGGCTTGAAGGGACGCTTACGCAAGCCGTGCAAGGCACCTTCGCTGCTGCGTGATGCTCCCCAAACGTATTCACAATTCACTCTTCAGTAGCAAGTAAACCCCACACTGGTAGTAAACTCTCGGCTACCAGGCCAGTCCAACGTTCTACTTTTCATGTGGGGTGAGACTGTCTTTGCATTTTGGCTCCAGGCATAGAGAGATAAGGTGGAAGGTAAGCAAGTCTCCTTGGGCACTCTCCCACTTCCTTCAAGTTCTGGTCCTGCTCTGTGCTCACTTTCTCCTCCTTTTCATCCCTCCCCCGTAGAGTCTCAGCAGCATCTCCCCTCCTGGCCCCCACGTGGCCCAGATATTGATTCCCAGTTCTAATCAACCAGTTCCTCCTTCTCCCCTTTTTTATCTGAACCGTCCTCTCTATTCCTTAGGCTCACCACCCCTCCTGACAAAATCCACACGAGAGAATCTCTTGGTTCCAAATCTTGCAAGCAGAATTCTTATTTCTACCCACCTCTTCTCTCTAAGATGCCCTCCTCACGAATTAGCACTTTCACAGAGGACGGTTGCCTATTAAACACACAATATGCACATTATACCCCATCCCCCCACCCGCATTTTGCAGTTAGTTACCGGGATTCATGGACATTTTTGGCTAATTTTGCAGTATTTAGTGAGATGGTTCCAATACCTGATCCCTGCAGTGTTAAGGAAGTTACGACCCTGCAAATTTCTGTAGTTGCGGCCATTTCAACAGATACATGTTTCTTTACAGATTTCACATTAAAATGTTACAGACCAAGATATGCAAATGGACATGAACTGACACATTCTGAACAAAATTTATAAATGTGTGTACCTGGATCTACTGGGAGAAATCAGAGAAGCTGAGAAAGGCTTTTTTGGAAGCCTTCACGCAGGACACATACTGCAAGTATAAATTAGTGAAATAACTGATTAAGTTCTGAGGTGTGTCGGGCGCCGAGAACACCAATCACGCCTCCACCGAGTTCACTCACAAAGCCTCTGATCCTCGTCTTTCTTTTTCAACCTTTTCTCTCATCCTCTGCTGCTCACCCCAGGCTTTTGATATTTTAATAGGTTTTTCCCAGAGCAGGCTGGAAATGTTTGACTCATTTTTAACGGTCCAGAAGATTTCCCATTTTGACTTTCTTAGCTGTGGCCGATTTGTTGGAAATTGCAAAACTGCCTCATGATTTATAAATGTTTCTGCGTTCTCACACATTTCAAACTTAGATGAGAAGACGTCAGCAATCAGGCTGTCTGTTAGCTTCTCCTGACCTCCACTTAACCCTCCTCTTTGTGTTATGATCAGGAGAGGTGGCTGGTTTGGCTACGTTAAATATAGATTTTTCTTTCTGCCCTCTGGTTGCAGTCCTTACCCCTGATCTTCTGAACTCACAGCACAAAAATTTGCGCTCCCTGGAAAAAGGGATAGTTTTTGTTTGTTGAAGTTCAGCAACTTTTCTCAGCAACTGAGCATTCATCGCCAGTGTTGACCTGAAATAACGTAACAACTCATTTGTTCATCAAATCCAGTTTAATCTGAAAAAAAAAAACCCTGTACAAATCTTTTTGTAGTGCTGCTGGCTCTTAGGCATCTTTTTTCAAAGTTTCTAAGCTAGTTTATGTAGCTTCCATATAATCTCATGATCCATTCCAGTCATTATCTCTGAAGTTCCTTAGTTCAGAATCTAAGACAGATATAATGTATATCTTACTAGATAGACATGCATCAACACGAATTATTAAATTAAAATGAGAACAGATAGGTCAAGGCCAAGCATGTTATTATTACTGTATCCCCTCAACAGTTTGCCTGTGGCATAGTCATCATGAATGCCTGAATAGACAAATGGAAAATGAATGTAGGACTGATCAAGAATGGAATTTAGCAAGGCGCATATTACAGAACAAAGAAAGAATGATGCCACGTGGTATGGAATAAAAATCGTGTTTGCAGACAGAAAGCGAACCCTCAGAGATGTAACCACCCAGCTGGCCGTGATGTAGACAGGGGAAGGAATAAGACAAGGCGTATGTGTTGGTGATGATGTTAGTGTAACCCTTTAAAGCCATTATATGTGGTACTAGCCTGGAATGGGCTCATAGGTAAAGACACTCATCTAGAACAAGGGCATCCACCTTTATTCATGCCTCTGAAAGGAGTTTTAAAAAGCCCCTTACACATGATCTCCTAAAAGGAGTCTTAGCAAATCCCATGGTCTCCCTTCTTGTCCATCTGTCTTCCATGCCCAGGAGCCTTTGCCTCTTTATACCCCGATTCCTGTCCAATCCAAGGCCGCCTGGACCCCCATCTTCCTCTCATTTCCCCATCACTCAGCCTCCACTCCCGCTACACTCCTCTGCTGTTCTTGGGCACAAAGTTTCCTTTCTATTCTGATCCATTTTTCAGGAGAAAACTTTCTTTGCCCTTTTTTCCCCTCAGAACGCCCATGTAGAGGAGGAGTTCACAGAAGAAGGTCAAAAGGCAATACCAGTATTCTCTGTCATGAAGTTTGAAGGTGGTGGGAAATGTTATAAACGATTACACACACACACACTCCAACAGTTTTGTTCCATCATTAGTATTAAGTATACCCAAACCAGATATCATATATAATATCAAATTTCCATACTTTTAGGCCACAAATCTCATGTTAAGAGATCAACTGAGGCAAATCAAAATGTTTAATAGTTTATGTGAGCAAAATGGATTTGAATTGAACAGCACCAAACTGGAAAGGGAAGTGGGAGACATACAGAGAAAGTTGTAGAGGCCAAGTGAGGAAATTGTTGCTTGGCTACCGCTTAGACGTTAGTCAGCTGTTTCTGATCGGTTGTCCCAGCTCTTTGGTTTCATGACCTTGAGGGCTTTATGGGCTTAGGTTTTGGTTTGCTTACCTCTGCTGCCATGGCTTGAGGGCCACCTCCATCTAAGGGGCTCCATGTTTACTTAATTCAACAGTCAGATGTGCAGAAAATGAAATTTTATGTTTCTGTGACTCAACTCAGAGCTTGTGACTCCTGCGTAAAATAGCAGGACGATAAACTTGCTAATTCGAAATAGCTTGGCTTAAAAATCAGGCACTTTTTTAAAAAATATAATCTTAATCACTTAAGAATTGTCTACCTGCTCCACCCTTTTCCAATTCTTCCCAAAAGCTTTTAGGTTCGAGGGCAGCTTCGGAAACATCCACGTGAGGGGGCAGGTAGAGAGATGAATTATCTACGTAACTTTGCCAGCTTCTCATGAAATGTAACTCGTTCCTCTGGGTGTGGGCATCGGCGCCTACCCAAGCATGTAAACACTTCCACCTTCTCTGGCTACCCGGCCAGATAACCCATGTTTCCCACCCAAGCAAGAGGCCGCTTCACACGGACTGTCTGCGCCTAGCCAGCCTTCTCAGGAGAGCCTAGGAAACCTCAAAGGTCCTTCCTCCTGTGTCGGGAAGCAAGGGAGACGTGGGGCTGACTCAGACCCACAGCCATCCGGGCCCTGGTGCCATGCAGAGCACATGGCTTCTGCCAGAGTCATGCCCTTTCCTTGGGCTGTGCATTAGAATCTAAGATTCTAACCACCTCTGCTTGGGCAGCCCCACTCTCTGGTGACCCCCACCTCCTCCTTCCCCTAAGGAGCTCTAAATTCCAAGGGGACAGGAGGTTGTCACAAGCAACCATCACCAAGTTCAGGGAAGCAAGCTTGACCTTCCCTACAGGCTGTGGAAAGGCTCAATGCTCTGTGTCCTTCAGTATTTGGTGTTGATAGTCAAGCCAAGATGCTCAAATTCAAAAAAGCATACCAAGTTTCAAAACTATTCTCTCTCTCAAGCATCTGGCTTTTGCCATTGGCTATTTTTGGCAGATGACTCTTCTACAAAGGTTCTTCTGAGCTCTACACTCCCTGAGCAATCAAGTACAGTCCACCTGCCTCCTATGAGTGGGGAGGGGTTAAAAAAAATAAAGGAATAACCAAGAAGGAAGTATATTTGGATACATCCTAAAAGCATGGAGCATTTGACAAGCAGGAATTATAAACGCAAAGCCACAGACGTTTGACATAATAATTACAATGACATACATTAGTAAAATATGAACTCTTTGAGAATATGCAAAATATATAATATGAAATATTTAGCTGTATTTCCAACCGTGTTACGTGGACACTAATGAAGATACACGTTTACTCCCACTTTTAAGAAATTTCTAAGGAAAAAACAGAATTTACAAAACTTTCATAATGGTAGTAAATATGGTTATTCACTTTATCAGAGGGGTATCTTTGTTTGGTAGGGTTTTTTTAATCACCCAAAAAAGTGCCCACCCTATTCGGATTCTGATCAAAATCCTAGGCTCCTTCTGTGCTATTTCCTCCCACTTTTCATTCTGTTGCCCAGACCGGTGCCTCTTATTTCACTTACACCTACCTTTTGTGTGATTTTTGTTTTCAATCTCTTTTCCCTGCATTTTACCTAGTGCTTTCTTTTCCTGTTGTTCTAACCTACATTAATTACAATACTATAGACAAAAACACCAAAACATAGAAATGTCATTCAAATTGTGAAAAATTGTGTTTAGCTATTAACTTTCTTCCACAAATCCTTTCTGATGGAATGTCTGAAACAACAGAGTTTGTGATAAATAAGAGGAACAAAGAGTAGTCTGTCATGATGCTCCCATCCTACCTAGAAGCTGCACCATCACATTCACACGTCTCCAATGAGCTCCCAGGAAGCTACACTACTTTTAACTTCATCCTGGGGAAATTGTTGCAAGTTTTTAATATGACTGATAATGTGATTAGATACAAGAAATGTGCTAGGCCAAAGTTGCCATAGTCGGATGATTAACATGAATTATTTATGCTATCTTATTTCTACATTGTGAGTCAGTTACCATATTGACGTTCTGATTAAATGATAACACTTGAAAGTGTTGTCTAATTAAATCCTCCCATGAACCATGAAGGGCGATGGATCCTCCCCTCACCACAGGAGGGACTCAGTCTCAAAGAGACTGGGGAATTTGCCAAGATCACAGGCTCCTAAGTGCTTAATGCAGGACGTGAATTCACATTTATCTGAGTTCTTTCCACTCACCATACTAACACCAAAATCATCGTGCAGAGTTATGTATATTATCTCTCATTTTACGGGACAGATGAGCAAACTGACCAAGCAAGTTGAATTCAATTCAGATCTACCACTTACTGCTTCCGGGGGAAGAGATGGAGTCAGGGCAGGCACAGGTGGAGCGTGGGCGGGGCCAGACCTGGCAAAACTAGGAGGAGTTGGGTGGATGCATTAAGAGTAGGGCTCAGGACAGGCTGGGAGATGCAGTTGGAGGAGCTCCCTGGAAAGACCAGGAAGCCTTTGTGAGCCACACTCAAGAATGACTTCAGACTTAGTGCATAAGCAGTTGGAAGGGAAGTTTTGCACAGAATGATATAGAGTTTTTTTCTTTAGGAAGTAACTCTGGCAACTTACCCAAAATAGTCTAGAATGTGAGAAACTGAAAGCAAACCCTAAAGGAGCGTGGAGGTTGCTCTCCATCTCTAAAGAGGAAGCGGCTGCGGCCAACACAAGTTGGCTGCTGCTTTTGACATTGCTTTCCTAGAACCTGAGTACATTTTCACTAGGAAATATACATTATGAAATATACAAAATACATATGGAATACAACACAAAGTTTTAGTTTAATACCCACGTGCCGCAAACTACAGAGCCCACGAGCCCTGGCGTCTGTGCGCCACAACTAGAGAAGAGAAAACCCGCACGCCACAACTAGAGAGAAGCCCGCGCACCACATCAAAGAGCCTGTGTGCTGCAACGAAAGATCCCACATGCCTCAAGGAAGATCCTGCAACTAAGACCAGATGCAGCCAAAAATAAATTAAATAAATAAATAAATAATAAGTAAATCTTAAAAAAAAAGATAACAGAAAACACAGTTAAGAAAGGAGCGTACAATGACAGACAGTAGGTGGACGAAGTGTCCATATACCTGGTCATTTGAATCAAATAGAAGATACTGACTATCTCGAGGTATAGTCCATCCTCTTCAATCAATAAGTAGCTTTGCAAAGCAGGGCTGTTAACTAAGAAAGTATTAGTCCAGTCAACAACTCAAAAGATTTTACTCAGCAGCTATAACCACCCAACAGTGGAGAAGTAGCATATATAAAAATAATTTAAAATACTGTGTTCATAGGTCCAAAACCTAATAACTATAAGAATATAATTTTACTCTATTTTAACACATTTACATTCTAATCAGTAACACTACCCATGGTAACTTTGATGCACAGGTGTACCCTGATGACTTCATTTCTAGGATTTTCCTTTAGGAATGGCACAATAAGCATAGGGTGAAATGGTGCGAAAATTTAAGGCGCATCATTGAAAATGCATCAAGATACTTTCAACCCTCAACATATTTTTAATCTCCCTAAAAATTGCAGAACCATAGTCATACTATCTAGAGAAATAGCTTGTGCAGAACATCTTTGAAGTCAGAATACATTATACCATTCTTGCGGTAATTATTAACTCAAGTACTAAACTTGAGATATATGACTGAAAATGAGCTCTTTTTGCAAATACTATATGCATTATAGAAAAACCATGTTAATGGCTTCTAACATGACAAGAAATGTTTTAACCACAGGTCACAGAAAGCTAAAAACAAATACATTTATGAAAAGACAAGTGATTCACCTTTAGTTGGACCAAGTAATGTCTTTCCACTGAATAAATTACTTTCTGGTGCAAATTAAATGCACATTTGGGAACTCTATTAACTCTTTAAAAATAACATAGTCAGAAAATTATATACATTCTGGAGTTGCAATATTGGCATACTAAATAGGGTATACACTGGTGGGCTGAAAGAGTTCCATGCATACGGAATGCACAAAGTTTTATTTTTTCCCCAAAAAAGTAAATCCCATGCCAATTTAATCTCTTGTCAATTTAGAGAAACCTAGCTAATCTAGGAAAATAAGCTTGTATTTATTCAGTTAATGCAGATGTGTATTCTAGATTCTAAATCTAAACCCTCTTTAGGATTTTCACCATCATTTGATAACAAAGTACAAGTGTGATAAAAACAGTATTATTCCACCACCAGTTTTACTGAAAAGCTAGTCTTAATTTAAAATATTTCTCTTTTTATCCCTTTAATTTTCTCTTTCTTTCCTCCTTTCCTCCCTTTGCCCTAAAAAATAACTAAGGCTCCTTAGTCTGGTGGTTCCATAGACAATATGTAGACCCCAGAGTTGCTATGGGACTGTAAAGGGTTCATGTCCGTTGAGGAAACAAATATTTGGTGGCTGATTATACTAGGATCAGGCCCAGGATGCTTTGGAGGACTTTGTTTTATCTTAAAACTGGAAGTTTGTACTTTCTGACCACCTTCATCCAATTCCCCTTCCCCTCACCCCACCTCCGCACCTCTGTTAACCACAAATCTGATTTTTTCTTCTATGAGTTTGTTTGTTTGATTGTTTTTGAAGTATAATTTACCTAAAACACAATGTTAGTTGATAGTGGCTGTATCAATTTACATTCCCACCAACAGTGCAAGATGGTTCCCTTTTCTCCATACCCTCTCCAGCATTTATTGTTTGTAGATTTTTTGATGATGGCCATTCTAAGTGGTGTGAGGTGATACCTCATTGTAGTTTTGATTTACATTTCTCTAATGATTAGTGATGTTGAGCATCCTTTCATGTGTTTGTTGGCAATCTGTATATCTTCTTAGGACAAATGTCTATTTAGGTCTTCTGCCCATTTTTGGATTGGGTTGTTTGTTTTTTGGATATTGTGCTTCATGAGTGCTTGTAAATTTTGGAGATTAATCCTTTGTCAGTTGCTTCATTTGCAAATATTTTCTCCCATTCTGAGGGTTGTCTTTTTGTCTTGTTTATGGTTCCTTTTGCTGTGCAAAAGCTTTTAAGTTTCCTTAGGTCCCTTTTGTTTATTTTTGCTTTTATTTCCATTTCTCTAGGAGGTGGGTCAAAAAAGGATCTTGCTGTGATAGAGTGTCATAGAGTGTTGTGCCTATATTTTCCTCTAAGACTTTCAGAGTGTCTGCCTTACAATTAGGTCTTTAATCCATTTTGAGTTTATTTTTGTGTATTGTGTTAGGGAGCATTCTAATTTCATTCTTTTACATGTAGCCTTCCAGTTTTCCCAGGACCACTTATTGAAGAGGCTACCTTTTCTCCATTGTTTATTCTTGCCTCCTTTATCAAAGATAAGGTGACCATATGTGTGTGGGTTTATCTCTGGGTTTTCTATCCTGTTCCATTGATCTATATTTCTGTTCTTGTGCCAGTACCATACTGTTTTGATTACTGTAGCTTTGTAGTATAGTCTGAAGCCAGGGAGCCTGATTTCTCCAGCTCCATTTTTCTTTCTCAAGATTGCTTTCACTATTTGGGGTCTTTTGTGTTTCCATACAAATTGTGAAATTTTTTGTTCTAGTTCTGGGAAAAAAAATGCCATTTGTAGTTTGATAGGGAGTTCACTGAATCTGTAGATTACTTGGGTACTATAATCATTTTCACAATGTTGATTCTTTCAGTCCAAGAACATGGTATATCTCTCCATCTGTTCGTATCATCTTAAAATTCTTTCATCAGTGTCTTATAGTTTTCTGCATACAGGTCTTTTCTCTCCATACGTAGGTTTATTCCTAGGTATTTTATTCTTTTTGTTGCAATAGTAAATGGAAGTGTTTCCTTAATTTCTCTTTCACATTTTTCATCATTAGTGTATAGGAATGCAAGCGATTTCTGTGCATTAATTTTGTAACCTCCTACTTTTCCAACTTCATTGATTAGCTCTAGTAGGTTTCTGGAGGCATCTTAAGGATTCTCTATATATAGTATCATGTCATCTGCAAACAGTGACAGTTTTACTTCTTTTCCGATTTGGATTCATTTTATTTCTTTTTTGTCTCCGATTGCTGTGGCTAAAACTTCCAAAACTATGTTGAATAATAGTGGTGAGAGTGGGCAATCTTGTCTTGTTCCTGATCTTAGTGGAAATGGTTTAAGTTTTTGACCATTGAGAACAAGGTTGGCTGTGGGTTTCTCATATATGGCCTTTATTATGTTGAGGTAAGTTCCCTCTAGGTATACTGTCTAGAGAGTTTTTATCATAAATCGGTGTTGAATTTTGTCAAAAGCTTTTTCTGCATCTATTGAGATGATCATATGGTTTTTATCCTTCAATTTGTTAATATGGTGTATCACATTGATTGATTTGCGTATATTGAAGAATCCTTGAATTCCTGGGATAAACCCCACTTGATCATGGTGTATGATACTTTTCATGTGCTGCTGCATTCTGTTTGCTAGTATTTTGTTCAGGATTTTTGCATCTATGTTCATCAGTGATATTGGCCTGTAGTTTTCTTTTTTGTGACATCTTTGTCTGGTTTTAGTATCAGGGTGATTGTGGCCTCGTAAAATGAGTTTGGGAGTGTTCCTCCCTCTGCTATATTTTGGAAGAGTTTGAGAAGGATAGGTGTTAGCTCTTCTCTAAATATTTGATAGAATTCACCTGTGAAGCCATCTGGTCCTAGGCTTTTGTTTGTTGGAAGATTTTTAATCACAGTTTCAATTTCAGTGCTTGTGACTGGTCTGTTTATATTTTCTATTTCTTCCTCGTTCAGTCTCAGAAGGTTGTGCTTTTCTATGAACTTGTCCATTTCTTCCAGGTTGTCCATTTGATTGACATAGTTGCTTGTAGTAATCTCTCATGATCCTTTGTATTTCTGCAGTGTTAGTTGCTACTTCTGCTTTTTCATTTCTAATGATGTTGACTTGAGTCTTGTCCCTTTTTTTCTTGATGAGTCTGGCTAATTGTTTAACACTTTTGTTTATTTTCTTAATGAACCAACTTTTAGTTTTATTGATCTTTGCTATCATTTCTTTCATTTCTTTTTCATTTATTTCTGATCTAATCTTTATGCTTTCTTCCCTTCTGCTAACTTTGGGGGGTTTTTGTTCTTCTTTTTCCAATTGCTTTAGGTATAAAGTTAAGTTGTCTATTTGAGGTGTTTCTTGTTTCTTGAGGTAGGATTTTATTGCTATAAACTACCCTCTTAGAACTGCTTTTGCTGCCTCCTATAGGTTTAGGGCCATCATGTTTTCATCATCATTTGTTTCTAGGTATTTTTTGATTTCCTCTTGGATTTCTTCAGTGATCTCTTCGTCATTAAGTAGTGTATTGTTTAGCTTCCATGTGTTTGTATTTTTTACAGTTTTTTTCCTGTAATTAATATCTAGTCTCATAGTGTTGTAGTCAGAAAAGACACTTGACACGATTTTAATTTTCTTAAATTTACCAAAGCTTGATTTGTGACCAAGATATGATCTATCCTGGAGAATGTTCCATGAGCACTTGAGAAGAAAGTGTACTCTGTTGCTTTTGGATGGAATGTCCTATAAACATCAATTAAGTCCGGGTTGTTTAATGTATCATTTAAAGCTTGTGCTTCCTTATTTATTTTCATTTTGGTTGATCTATCCAATGGTGAAAGTGGGGTATTAAAGTCCCCTACTATGATTGTGTTACTGTCGATTTCCCCTTTTATGGCTGTTAGCCTTTGCCTTATGTACTGAGGTGCTCCTATGTTGGGTGCCTAAATATTTATAATTGTTATATCTTCTTCTTGGATTGATCCCTTGATCATTATGTAGTGTCCTTCTTTGTCTCTTGTAACATTCTTTATTTTAAAGTCTAATTTGTCTGATATGAGAATTGCTACTCCAGCTTTCTTTTGATTTCCATTTGCATGGAATATCTTTTTCCATCCCCTCAGTTTCAGTCTGTATGTGTCCGTAGGTCTGAAGTGGGTCTCTTGTAACATTCTTTATTTTAAAGTCTAATTCGTCTGATATGAGAATTGCTACTCCAGCTTTCTTTTGATTTCCATTTGCATGGAATATCTTTTTCCATCCCCTCACTTTCAGTCTGTATGTGTCCCTAGGTCTGAAGTGGGTCTCTTGTAGACTGTATATATATGGGTCTTGTGTTTGTATCCAATTTGCCAGTCTGTGTCTTTTGGTTGGAGCATTTAATCCATTTACATTTAAGGTAATTATCAATATGTATGTTCCTATTACCATTTTCTTAATTTTTTGGGTTTGTTATTGTAGGTATTTTCCTTCCCTTTTGCTTCCTGCCTAGAGAAGTTCCTTTAGCATTTGTTGTAAAGCTGGTTTCGTGGTGCTGAATTCTCATAGCTTTTGCTTGTCTGTAAAGGTTTTAATTTCTCCATCAAATCTGAATGAGATCCTGGCTGTGTAGAGTAATCTTGGTTGTGGTCTTTTCCCTTTTATCACTTTAAATATGTCCTCCTCCTCCCTTCTGGCTTGCTGAGTTTCTGCTGAAAGATCAGCTGTTAACCTTTTGGGGATTCCCTTGTATGTTATTTGTGTTTTTTTCCCCTTGCTTCTTTTAATGTTTTTTCTTTGTGTTTAATTTTTGACAGTTTGATTAATATGTGTCTTGGCGTGTTTCTCCTTGGATTTATCCTGTATGGGACTCTCTGTGCTTCCTGGACTTGATTAACTATTTCCTTTCCCATATTAGGGAAGTCTTCAACTATAATCTCATCAAATATTTTCTCAGTCCCTTTCTTTTTTCTTTTTCTTGGACCCCTATAATTCGAATGTTGGTTTATTTAATGTTGTCCCAGAGGTCTCTGTTCTCAATTCTCTTCATTCTTTTTTTCTGTATTCTGCTCTGTGATAGTTATTTTCACTATTTTATCTTCCAGGTCACTTATCTATTCTTCTGCCTGTTATTCTGCTATTGGTTCCTTCTAGAGAATTTTTAATTTCATTTATTTTGTTGTTCATTGATTGTTTGCTCTTTAGTTCTTCTACATCCTTGTTAAACGTGTCTTGTATTTTCTCCATTCTGTTTCCAAGATTTTGGATCATCTTTACTATCATTAGTCTGAATTCTTTATCAGGTAGACTGCCTATTTCCTCTTCATTTGTTAGTTCTGGTGGGTTTTTACATTGCTCCTTCATCAGCTGTGTATTTCTCTGTCTTCTCATTTTGCTTAACTTACTGCACTTGGGGTATTCTTTTTGCAGGCTGCAGGTCATAGTTCCCATTGCTTTTGGTGTCTGCCCCCAGTGGGTAAGGTTGGTTCAGTGGGTTGTGTAGGCTTCCTGGTGGAGGGGACTGGTGCCTGTGTTCTGGTGGATGAGGCTGAATCTTGTCTTTCTGGTGGGCAGGACCATGTCCAGTGGTGTGTTTTGAGGTGTCTTTGAACTTATTATGATTTTAGGCAGCCTCTCTGCTAATAAGTGGGGTTGTGTTCCTGTCTTCCTAGTTGTTTAGCATGGGGTGTCTAGCACTGGACCTTGCTGGTCGTTGTGTGGAGCGGGGTCTTAGCATTGAGAGAGATCTCTGGGAGAACTCTCACCAATTGATATTACATGGTGCCAGGAGGCCTCTGGTGGACCAATGTCCTGAACTTGGCTCTCACCTCAGAGTCTCAGGCCTGACACCCTGCCAGAGCACCAAGACCCTGCCAGCCACGCAGCACCACACTGGGTTCCGAGGGGCTCGCTGTGAACAGGAAATGATGCCACCGCTTGGCCTCAGCCTCCTGAGGGATGACCTGGATGCTCCAGGGACACCATCCAGGGCAGAGTGAGAAGAGCTCCCACACCGAGGGACGCCCCCTCCCCCAACCCCACCTCCACAGGCTTCACTGTTAATTTCAGATGGCAGCATAAACAGAAATAAAGTGTCGGGCAGTTGGCAACACAAACAAAGTACCCTTAGGTGGCTATGTTCATTAGAACTCAATCATGAATGATTTGAGGATGGGAGAGCTCTACAAAAGATTAAGTGGAGTATTAACTAGTTCCTGATAGACTTTTACAAGAAAAGCATAAGCAACATTTACTTGGTATCAGAGAGAGTGTTAGCCCTCAAGTGGACCACATGTGACTCTCAGCATCTCTGCCAATATTTGGCCCATGCTGCTTACAATTTCATGGGTTGTACAGTATAGAGTCTGTTAAATATAATTTAACACAGTTGTTAGTTACAATAGAAATTACCTGGAAATCAAGACCAGTGGATAAATGGACAACCAACAGAGACCTTCTGTATAGCACAGGGAACTCTGGTGAATATTCTGTAACAACCTAAATGGTAAAAGAATCTGGAAAAGAATAGATACATGTATATGGGTAACTGCATCAGTTTGCTGTACACCTGAAACTAACACAACATTGTTAATCAACTATACTCCAATATAAACTAAAAAAAAGACCAGTGGACTTAAAAAGAAGGGGAATTCACATTTAGTACATATGACTTCTGTGAAAGGCAGTAAGGGGCTCTTTCACATCCATTAGTTTTGTCTAATCACACCAAAAACCCTGGGAGGGAGTTTTACTAATCTCCATGTTCTGGAAGAGGGAACTGAGAAGTGACAAGACCTACTGAGAGCCCACAAGGGCACACTGGGAACTTCCAAGACACCCTCCCTGCCCAGCAGCAGGCACACTCAGCCTGTGCTGGACATGGGGGTGCAGGTGTAGGCACCAAGCGTTGGGAACTGCAATGGTCTGCAGTTGTGGTAACTCCAAGAAGAGGCAGAACCAGGAAAACACTACTTTCAGATTTAAATGAGCCTGTTTGACTTTGCTGAATAATACGTAGCTGTAGGGAAGAGCATTAAAATTAAGCCCATTGTATATGTCATTCACAAAATAACAGCTACATGGGAACTCTAAAAAGGAAGCAGTGGCCACTTAATCTGTAGCCTGCAGATGTGCAGTTGGCTAACAATCCCTGCTCTGAGCTGCCCCATAATGGCATTTAGAAGCCTGCTTATTGTATATCCTCCCCAAAAGGTAATATCCCCACTATGCATCGTGAGACATTTGTGTCACGTCCAATAAAAGTTTGTCCAACTCTCATAGCCTGTAAGTGCCTTTGAAATTGTCATTTGGCTTGAAGATGGAAAAAATATCACTTGGAAAAATATTTTCAAAGATGGAAAAAAATATCACTCCAAAATTAGACTCCAAGTCATAAACACACAGATGATATGGAATGACATATCTTATAAATAATATTTCTGGCATTTAAAATTCTTTGTGTCTCACACCCATAATTCTGAGAAAGCTTAAAGCACACATGCATCACACACACACACACACACACACACACACACACACACACACGGTGTCCAGGTAATTTCATATTTACTTTAAAACTGTGTGGGTAGGTGTCCAAATACCAGGCAGATGGGAGTGAGTTAAATATTCTTCAAATAATAAAAATTCTAGGGAATTCTCTGGAAGTCCGGTGGTTAGGACTCAGTGCTTTCACTGCCGTGGCCCAGGTTCAGTCCCTGGTTGGGGAACTAAGATCCTGCAAGCCACGTGTCTCAGCCAAAAAATAAAATCTAAAACCTGGAAACTTTACAAACGGTTTCAGCTACAATAAGTTTAAAAGATTAAAATACTTACCAAGCTTTTTTTATTGTACTTTGAAAATTTTCAAATCTACAAAAGTAGTACAATGAATACCCATATACCTTTCCTCTGGATTTACCCATTAATATTTCCCCACATTTACTTTTTCTCTCTCACCAAACTCACACACATGCATATGTTTTCTTGCTGAATGATTTGAGAGTAAATTGCAGACATCATGACTCTTCCCACCTAAGCATTTCAGCCTGGATCTCCTAAAAACTACATTCTCTTGGTCCCCATATGATGACTAAATTCAAGAAATTTAACATTAATAAAATAAGACTATCTAACGTCCATATTCATATTCCATCAATTTTCCTAATTACGTCCTCTATAGAAAAAAAATATCTTTTTCCTAATCCAGGCTCCAGCCAGGATCACACCTTGCATTCAGCATCCTCAGCTCTGTAGCTTCCTTTAATCTGGAGACAATGATGTGAGTTTTGAAGAACGTGGGCCAGTGGTCTTATAGAATATTCCTCAATTTGGGTTTGTCTGATGCAAACACAAGACTGTTACAGAAGTTGTCATAGAAATACACCAGAGGAAAGCTACCTGCTGTGTTTGGGGTCTGATCTCTTGGTAAAGCATCTCCTCACATTTTCAATTCTTTTTCTTTAAAATTGTGACTCACGGGACTTCCTGTTTTAACCTGTCCCTTACTCTTCTAATTGTCCTCAGACAATCTTCAAACAGAGACTTGCATTTATCTAGCTTAATTTTCAAGGTCATCTCTGAAGCCTTAACCCTAACCCGCACTTCCCCTTCCCTGGTTGGCAATCATTTCCAGGGTTCCTTCACCCTCGGAGCTCTGATGTTCCCCTCCAGGTAGCGAGCCTGCATTTCTGTTTTCATCCATCCCCTCTCTATCAGTGAGAAATGCACTCTACATGCAACAAAGAGAAAGACCAATCATCAGTGGGTTAAACAAATAAGAATTTATTTTTCTCACATAAACAATCCAGCAGAAAGTGTTTGCTGACACCAGATCAGCTGTCCAGCCATGCCATTAGGGTCCTCAGCTTTTCCTGTATTTCCCAGTCCACCATCCTTTGTGCTGGTTATTATGTTCCAGGCTTATCTCCTAATTCATGGAAAGATGTCCACTGTCGCTCCAGACATCAAGTCCATGTTCAAAGCAGGGCAAAAGGGAAGAGTGGCATGTAGCTCCATCTTTCCCTGTTAGCTTTCCCAGAAATTCCTTTAGAAGACTTCTGCTTCTTAGATCTCATTGGTCAGGATTTAGTCCCAGAACCGTGCTTAATTGCCAAGGCAGCAGGAGAAGTGGGAAACAAGAGTAGCCTTATTGTTGAAGCCAGACATCTCCTCAGCCGTGACTGAAGGCATTGAGAGGCAAAGGGGAAATGGACAACAGGTGGGCAACATGCAGATTCTCTGGTTCCTCCAACGCTATGTAGATTTACTCATTCTCTCCTGCTCAATTTTATTCTAGGTGCCTTCTCAATTTTTCTTCATTTATCTTCTCTCCCTTCTACATCCCCTTGAAAAATGAACTTTCACACAGTTTTATTATCACTTCATCTTCCTCCCAGAGTCAAATAATATTACAACCACCGGTACTGTCTCCACCTTTTACAGGTGAAGAAAGCTGAAATCTGGCAAGGTGAAGACCCTTGGCCAAATTCACCCATCAGTTGAGAGGCACACCCAAGAATAGAACATAACTCTACTATCAGCATTGTCAGATCTGCTGCTCAGAATACATGGTGCCTATGTTCCACTCTGCTCTGTTTGGACCCTCTTGCCCATGCCTTGGACATTTAAATATAAAATTCTCCATGAGGCTTCATCAATCCAGTTGTTTGTTTCTGGAAACTTCTCCAAAAAGCAAAAATAATGAGAAAACCTTATTTTTCCCTTTTTACTTTTTAAATTTACTCTCTAAATATAAAGGAGGGAGAAGTGGGGTGATAAACTATTGTCCTCCTTGGAAATGATTGCTCCTCTGAACCCTGAGTCTGAATTTGTAGAGCTTCCATCTCCAATACATCTGTCAAGTAGCAATGGGACCATGTCTATTTAGATGCATCATTCTTGTCTTTGGCCTTCTTGGGAAACATCTTGGGACACCCAGGGCAACACAAACATAAAATACCTTTATGAAGCAGCCAGCATCTCATCCCTGCACTGAAAGATTTAAAAGGGGGACAGTGCACCCAGAATAGAAATAGTCAGAGAGGGAGTCAGTTTGAAGGTGTAATTGACCTTGGTCTTGAAGGGTAAGACTTAGCTGATAATAAGATATGTGGCAAAACTGTCACGAGCCAAGAAAGGGAAGCACAAATATGAATGGTTTTTCAGGGGTCTTATAAACAGGTCAATGGAGGGGGTGGGGGGACCAGTAGAGGGCAGTGGTTAAAAACACATGTTCTGAAGTCAGACAGACCTGTGTCTGAATCCCAGTTCTGCCACTTCCTAGTTCTGTGATTCCCCAAGCAAGTTACTCCTCTATGCCTTACCTTCTAAGCTGTAAGATCATGATAATATTAATAACTACTCAATGGCATTGTTACTAGGATGAAATAAAATAAGGTATGTAAAGTGCTTTGTGCTAGTGCCTCAAATATAGTAAATGCTTTAAAAATGAAAGAAAAATCTACTGATCAGAGTGCAAAGGTCAATGTACTGGACTCTTGGGTTTAGGAAAGTAGGTTGTGGCCAGTTGTGGAGGCTTTGGCTCTAAGGCTAAAGTGTAATCCAAAGGAAGCCATTAAAAGTGTACCAGCCAGACATGAGCTAATCCAGACTGGAATCACAGCTGGGAGAGGGGGAGCGGAAAGCCACTGCTGGATGGAAAGCCTCTTAAGAAGATGCACAACAGTCCTTGTTTTATGGTCTTTATTTCTTGGCTGCACTACTAGTGTCATCAATGAACTGAGAAGGAATCAAATGGGATGGTTGGACAGTTGAGAAAAGAGTTGTGTCATAGTTTGAGGCCTATGCTAGAAATGTATAAATACAAAATTTAGAACTTCCAGCTATTCTGTGTGTTGGGAAGCATGTTCACTCATTCAATATATGCTCACTGGATGTTTATTATGGCAGAATACTAAACCCTAAGCAATGTTTACAATAACATCTCACCCAACTAAAGATCACTCATCCTAGAATCTCCAAAACTTTGATTCTTGAAAACCCAGGCATTAAAAAAAGAGAAAGAAGGAAATCTTGTCCTTTATCAAGCCCTCATTCATAGCTCATTGGCTCACTTTACAAAGAGGTCTACACATAATGTCTGAGAATCTGCATTTTTAGCCATAGTAGATTTAAGTAATAAATTAGAAATGGTAATCAGAGCACTGACTCTATAGAGCAGACAGATTAATGATAGTTGAAGTGACAGCTGATAAAGAACTGTGGAGGAAAAACCATAAAAATTTGACAGGACTCCAAAAGCACAGGAGTCTGTGGTCAAAGTTATAGGACATGAGTGCCCTCAAAGCCCCTAAGGCATCAATGTGTTACCAAGTCTAAGTTCATACTGCTGGCTGCATGACAGGCCAATAAATCGAGAGACAGGGTGTTGGGACAAGAAACAGTGACTTTATTCAGAAAGCCAGCAGACAGAGAAGATGGTGGACTCATGTCCCAAAGAAACATCTTGCCCAGGGTTTGGATGCTAGTTTATCTTATAGAATAAAGAGGGAGAGGTGAGGAGCTAAAGTGAAAAATGTGACAAGTTGTTGTAAGTCTTTTCTGGTCCAACCAGACTCTGGAGAGGAGATGTGTTAATGTCTTCCTTCCTGCAGCCATTCAGAGGTGCACCTGGTCAGGATGTTTCCTGGGAGCTAAACACAAGTATTTTAGCTTAACACTCAGGCATGGGAGGCAGGGTTCCCAGAGATGGGCCACTGTGGACGCTTTAAGCTGTAGGCAACATCACTTTAGTGATTAACTTGTAGCAAAAGCAATAGAACATAAAGGTTAAAGAAGCAGCTCCAATATGGAGTCAGGTTTGTTCTTCCCTGTTACAAACAGAATAACCCAAATTCATAAAAGAAGGTTACTTTTGTGTTCAATAGATCTCCAAATCTTTAGAAGTAAAGCTACACCCAAAACTTGAATCAGAGATACCAGTATAGAATTTCTGACAAGTTTTTCTAAAAAAGGGAGATGAGAAATGGGGATGTACTTGGCATGGGGAAAGAAGTGTGTTTTCTTCTGTCTTGTTTTTAAGAAGGGAGACACAAGAGCATGTTTCAGGAAAGAGGTGAAGATGGACGATGCTGAGAGAGAAGGGAGAACTGCTGGATCTGTCCTGAGCAGGAGAGAGAGATGGAGGCTGAGCTCAGGGGAGGGACTGGATTTAGACAACGTGAAGGGGGCATGGAAGAGGTGGAGCTCACGAGGGGGGGTCCATGTGGGCATTTGTGAGGCTCCTCGGGTGGCCTCAGGAGGTGCTGGAGGCTCAAGGAGAGAAGGAAGGAAATAATCGTCTAGGAGATGGGAGAGTTCATGGGAGAGAGAACACTGCCGAGTGGCATCAAGGCCCCTCTCCCATCTCATTGGAAGGAGGCAGCAGTGTGCACAGCACATTTGGGGACCACAAACAGATCTGTTCATGGGTCAATGCTGTGTAAGTTCTGCAGTCAGACAGGAATGAGGACAGACAATAAGAAAGGCATAATTCTTAGGAAACTGAGTGTCCAATTCATCTGGCCCAGCATAAGTTATGAGAAAGAACATTAACAAAAGATTTAAAATGAGAAACTGGACTAAGACAAGATCACGAAGGGATATTGAGTGCCTGGATTTTGTCAGGACATTGGTATGTTTTTCTTTTTGTTTTTGTTTTGTTTTTTTTTCAGCTTTGTTGAGGTATAGACAATTGAATTTTTCAAGGTTTTCTGTGTATATCAGAGTACACACATGGCAAAATCTCAAATTTGAAGTCTAAAATGTTCCTTTAAATGGTAACTTCTTTTAAACATCTGTTTATGTTATTCATAGATTGATGGAACTAGTTCAAGCAGCCTGAAAATATTTGTGGCTGATCCCCTTAATTTTGGCAGAATATCCTTAAATTATCTATCCAATTTTTCAAAACCTCCAGAGATTCTCTTAGTAACCCAATCCATTGTTTAATGGTTCTTGTAGCTAAGAAACGATTCCTTATAACTAATTTGAAAATCGTCCCTGGCATCAGAGCACAGAACAAACGGCAGCCTTTTCCCCATGTTACCTGCCAAAACAACAGCAATCACAGCCTTTCAAGAGATACAACAGCTGCACTGGTCCCTCTGCTTGGTAATGTCCATCTACTTCTAAGATCTCATGAAATCAATTAGAAAATCTCCACTAGAAGATAAACAAGCCGCAGGCGTAATGAATTGCCTGTCCTGCAAATGAGCGCATGTGTTCACAGGCTGCTGACACGGGATGCTTTCCCACTGGTGCTTCACCAATGCCTAATTCTGAGTTTCTCAACCTGGGCACTACTGACATTTTAGGATGATAACACTTTTGCGGGGTGACCCGTCCTGTGCATTGTGGGATACTTAGCAGTATCACTGGACTCTACTTATTAGATGCCAGTAGCACACCCCCAAGAGGTGATGATAAAAAAATATCTCCAGACTTTGCCAAATGTCCCTTTGGCTGCAAAATCATCCCTGACTGAGAGCCACTGGCTTGGTCCTACCTCGTTTCAAAAGGTCTAAAGAAAACCAGCTAATTACAATCAGTGTATTTTCATCTATTGCCAAAAAAACAGATTTTCATGCATTTGAATCATCTGTAAATAGCTTCAGATTATTTTTATTTTTTTTTATTGAAGTATAGTTGACTTACAATGTTCTAGGAGTACAGAAAGGTGATTCAGTTATACACACACACATATACATATATATTATTTTTCAGATTCTTTGCCATTATAGGTTATTACAAGATATTGAATATAGTTCCCTATGCTATACAGTAGGTCCTTGATGTTTATCTATTTTATATGTAGTACTGTGTATCTGTTAATCCCAAATTCCCAATTTATCCCTCTTCCAGATTATTTTTATTAAAGAATAGTCACTTTAAAAAAAAAGTCAAAATTTTCCCAAGGATATAAACTGAACAGTAAAATCACCCCTTTCTCTTACCATTATTGTCCCACTTCCCAAAGACAACCACTGGCATTAGTTTCTTGTTAGTATATCAGAATTTTATAAATGATATAAATATATATCTTATACAAATAAAACCAGACTATATAGGCTGTTGTTCAACATACTTTCTGTAACTCAATGATATGTATTGAATATCTTATTATATTAGTAGGTGTATATCTACCTCACTTTCCAAAATGTTGAACTGAATATCTTATTATATTAGTAGGTGTATATCTAAATCACTTTCCAAGTTGTTGAACTGAATATCTATACAAGAATGCAGAGTTCTATAATTACATTATATATTTATTTAACAACCCCCTATTACTACTGGTATTTTTATTTATTTTGTTGTTGGATATCTGAAATAGTTATTGATAGTTAGCATTTAAAATAGAAACTATAAAATAAGTGGGTTAAATATAGGGAAAGTTTGCCTTTGTACATGGTTTTTCATATTTTGTTTTTGTAAATTTTGCTTCCTAACAAAGTATTTTAGCAAACTGCCTCTATACCTTTTATGCTGTGGGTAGTTACCCAAGAAAATAGGAATACTGCATATTTTCCATAGTCTATAAAAAGGATTTCAAATGCTGGTGATAAGTCATAGAATCCAATGAAACTCTTATCTTAGTGTTTGCAAAAGCCATGGCTATTCAGAAACACTACAAACAATTAAACAATACTCACCTCCTTTATTTGAACCTAAGTTAGCAGAACTGCCTCTAAACAGTGACTGCATTGATTCCAGACTAACCATGCTGACATTTTCCATTTTAACATTTAATGTTGTTACAGAATGAGGGTTATAATTTCACTGAGTTAGTGTTTTCCATAGAAAATGAGTTCCCTAGACACATTCGTAAGTGCTTGTGCGCTACTGTCAAGGTCTGTCAAAAAGTAAAAGCTCAGTTTTATTCCATTAGTGATAAACCCCTAGGAACTTAGCTTCCAAGATATGTTTATTGAAACCCTTAATATTTTAGTTCTGATAGAGGGATTCAAGATTTGGACACAAGCCAGGTCAGATCATGTCTCCCCCCAAAAATGATAACCAGCCCCAGTACAATCACCTCACTATATGGTTAATGAGGGCAGTTTCCTCAAAACCACATTATTAAAATGCTTCACTGTACTTCCTCTTTGGCTTTGGCCCTTGAATTACCCTGGAACCCAATTAAGTCAAAGAGAAGCTATGATCACTGCAAAAAGTCTGGACCGTCTTTCCCTTTTCTGTGCACTACAGTTCCCCCAGACCCACAAAATGCAGATACGTATTTTTTAGTTATAAGGGAATGACAATAATTTGTCCTCCAGCAGAAAAAAAGAAAGCCACTGATTTTCACTCAGTACTGTGTCTCACTTGGCAACCAGTACATGTAACTGTTCATCTGTTTTTCTATCCACTTAATCTCAAAGGATTTCCAGGAGAAGAAAGAGATTTAAGTGCTTCATCCAAAAATATTTCTGCTTTTGCAATTAAAATTATTAAGCATGTTTTCCAAACTGCTTCAAATTTTGACTGTAATATTTACCTGACTTCTTATGCATCAGAGTAACTTTTCAGTTAGGGTGCTTTTCAAAAAATAATAATTTATAAATTTCTTAAATTATGAGTGATTTTTGTATGAGAGTATTCAAAGGAAAACAAACTGTATTTGCAAAAATTTTAATTCAAGTATCACTAAAAGCAAGATGCACTTATACCAACATTAAGTACTAACGTATACCATGCTGACAGAGCCAGTGCCTCATCCCTGCCATGTTGTCACCGTCATCAACTGCCCCCTGCATCATGAGGGCTCTGCTAAGTGTTTTACGTCAGTTCTGAGTCTGTTGCTACCCATTCTATGTTGAAATTATTAATTTCCCCGTCCCAGTGCCTTACAAACTCCCACTGCAAAAATATATCCAGATATATTTAATACTTGATTTACTGTGGTCAGAAAGCCTTCAAAAACTTATTTAGAGTCTGGCGCTCAAGATGTCGAAGTGAGGAGGTAGTGGGTCCTCTGGTGCGAAATTCCGGATTTCCTTGGGTCTTCTGGTTGGAGCCGTGATCAACTGTGCTGACAACACAGGAGCCAAAAATCTGTATATCATCTCTGTGAAGGGGACCAAGGGATGACTAAATAGACTTCCTGCTGCTGGTATGGGTGACATGGTGATGGCCACCGTCAAGAAAGGCAAACCAGAGCTCAGAAAGAAGGTACATCCAGCAGTGGTAATTCGACAATGAAAGTCATACCAGAGAAAAGATGGTGTGTTTCTTTATTTTGAAGATAGATAACGCAGGGGTCATAGTAAACAATAAAGGCAAGATGAAAGGTTCTGCCATCAAAGGACCATTTGCAAAGGAATGTGCCGACTTGTGGCCCAGGATTGCATCCAATGCTGGCAGCATTGCAGGATTCTTCGGTGTATTTGTAAAAGAAAAATATGATAATAAAAATTACTTGCTCCATGTCACTCTTCTTGACACCACCTAACACTTACCCCCTCTGTAAAATAAAACTACCCAGTGCAAAAAAAAAAAGAAAAGAAACAAAACTTATTCAGAAATACATCTACTCCTAAGCCACGTATTTTCCCTGTGAGGTAAGTTTAGCAACATTTGCACTAAATCCCATATGCTTAAACCTTTTCTGTCTCATCTATTCACTCCTTATCTAAAAGAGCTTGCTATCACATTTAAGACTAAAAAACTTAATTTAAAAATAAGCAAAGAAAAAAAAAAACAATGATTCAAATGAAGCCATTCATTGTCCTCCTGCTGCTGTTCTCTTCCTTCGTGCTTTGATGCCTGGTGTGTGCGTGTTTGCAAATTCACACACACCCAAGACTAACATAAATGGAGAGATGAAAAAGTGTTTGCTTACTCCGTTTAGGCCTCACATCCAGAAATCACTGAATCTTCCTTATTTAGAGCCAAACAACATAGAACCATCTAAACAGATTCCCAGTGAAGAGTAGCTTATCAGGATTGAGGGATAGATAAAGTAAGGCATGTATGGCTTAACAGAGCAGCTCCAGTATTATAAGTTTATATTTTGAAAAGCCATTCTTTATTCCTTTCTTAATAACTACAGAAAAATAATAGAACTGGACCAAATTGTCTTGGTTGCTATGGAGCCACAAAAGATATATACTCTTTCACACCATACACAAAAATAAACTCAAAATGGATTAAAGACGTAAATGTTAGACTGGAAACCATAAAACTCCTAGAAGAAAATATAGGAAGAATACACTTTGACATAAATCGTAGCAATATTTTTTTGGAACTGTCTCCTCAGGCAAAGGTAACAAAAGCAAAAGTAGACAAATGGGACCTAATTAAACTTGAAAGCTTTTGCACAGCAAAGGAAACGATTAACAAAATGAAAAGACAACCTACTGATTGGGAGAAAATACTTGCAAATGATATGACCAGTAAAGGGTTAATATCCAAAATATATAAACAGCTCATACAATTCAATATCAAAATAACAAAGAACCAGGGCCTCCCTGGTGGCACAGTGGTTGAGAGTCCGCCTGCCGATGCAGGGGATACGGGTTCGTGCCCCGGTCTGGGAGGATCCCATATGCCGCGGAGCGGCTGGGCCCGTGAGCCATGGCCTCTGGGCCTGCGCGTCCGGAGCCTGTGCTCCGCAACGGGAGAGGCCACAACAGTGAGAGGCCCGCATACCGCAAAAAGAAAAAAAAAATAAAATAAATAACAAAGAACCAGATTAATAAATGGGCAGAAAACCTAAATAGACATTTTTCCAAAGAAGGCATACAGATGGTCAACAAGCACATGAAGAGATGCTCAACATCACCTATCATCAGGGAAAGGTAAATCAAAACCACAATGAGATATCACCTCACACCTGTCAGAATGGCCATCATCAAAAAGAACACAAATAACAAGCATTGGTGAGGATTTGGAGAAAAGAGAACCCTCCTACACTGTTGGTGGGAATGTAAATTGGTACAGCAACTTGAGGGCTTATATACTATTTTAACAAAGATGATAAATTGTGGGAAAGTGACAAGAGAGGGAAGGGGGCGATTGGGCTTCTATAGGTGGCAAGTTGTGGGCAGGTAAACCCATGGGGAAACCAATGGAAGAGAGGTTTGCTTTAGTAGTTTGTTTGTGCAGACTCATCTCAGTGAAAACTTTCCTTCTCTAGTGATAAGGGTTGTTCTCCTCCTGATTCAGGAGAGAGCAGGGGAATACCTTCATCTGGAGAAGGGATTTTTACATAGCTTCAAAGACCCCCTCTACAAAATGCTTATTAATCACAAAGGCTAACTTTACAGTGGAGAAGTGTGGGAGACATTACCTTGATGAAGTGACCGAAGTGATCATCACCAGGAATGGGACAAAGCAGATTTTGCACTACCTGACAGGTTGACATGAGCATCTCTTCTGTGAATTTCTTGCCGAAGGTGCCTAACCTAAATCTAATTATGATGAAATAAACCAAAATTCAGGAACACTCTAAAAAATAATTCAAGATAAGGAAAGACTGAGAAATGATTTCAGATCAAAGGAAACTAAAGGACTGTGACAACAAAAGGCAAGGAGCGACTGTGAACTAGATCCTTTCACTACAAAGGACATTTTTTGGTCAATATGTGAAACTTGTATGTGTTCTGAGATTTAAATGGCAGTAAGGGATCAATGTTCATTTTCTAATTTTGATGGTTCTAGTGTGGAGAATGTCCTTCTAGTAGGAGAATATCTTTTCTTATAGGAAATACACACCAAAGATTTTAGAGGGATGGAGCATGGTCAGGAACTTACTCTCAAATTGTTCAGAGGGGAAAACGTTCTTAATAATACATTTGCAACTTCTCTTTAAGTTTGAGATCATCTCAAAATAAAAAAGTTATTTTTAAAATGTCTCTAAGATTCCAAATTTATTTATTGAATCATAATATTTGAAAATGTAGGACTAATTTCATGACACTATCATTAAAGAACTATACCTGTTTCTGGGTCTTCCCTGGTGGTGCAGTAGTTAAGTATCCATCTGCCAATGCAGGGGACACGGGTTCGAGCCCTGGTCTGGGAAGATCCCACATGTCATGGAGCAACTAAGCCCACGTGCCACAGCTACTGAGCCTGTGCTCTAGAGCCCGTGAGTCACAACTACTGAGCCCATGTGCCACAACTACTGAAGCCCACTCACACTAGGCCCACGAGCCACAACTACTGAGCCCGCATGCCTAGACCCCGTGCTCCGCAACAAGAGAAGCCACCACAATGAGAAGCCCGCGCACCACAACGAAGAGTAGCCCCCTGCCTGCCACAACTAGAGAGAAAAGTCCGCAAGCAGCAATAAAGACCCAAGGCAGCCAAAAAAATAAATAAATAAATAATTTTTTAAAAGAACTATACCTGCTTCTAAATATAAATTTTAAAGATAGGACATAAAAGTACAATATTCATAAAAGTAAGTTAGAGAGGAATTTTCAAAACAGGAGGATGAAAACACAAGCAGGTATGTTTAGTTAAAATGTCTTCAAACAGTCTCTGTGACTGCAGCCTTACAATTCATCAAAGAATTTTTCTGAAACCCTTGATTTTTAAAGTTGGTTCTTAAAAAATTAATAAATATGTAAAACAGTCTCAACACAGATCAACGTATTTATATGTACACTGCAGGTCTCTGAAATGTGTGATGTTCTACCAATGATATCCTGTGGTATGCAAATCCTGTGTCTTGACTCTGTTCTAACCAATTTGTTGAGAAGAGATTGATAAATAATTTTTAACTAATTCCACAAGTGAGAACATTATGTGTAAAAAGCTCATTATTAAATAGATTTGACTATTTCCTTTATCAAATGATGTTCTCTGAAACAAGTAAGGACAGTCAAAACCTGACATAGATGGATTTCTCCCCTAGGAGAATGTCACCTGCCTTGTTATCAAAATATTCCACTGTATCTTACAAAGGAAATAGTCACTTTTATTCTTTTCATGTTTTGATGATAGACCACAAATACGTTTTTACACAATAAGCTTTATTGACTGTTCAAACTATTCTGTTTTTCTCTTTATAATTGACTATTATTACTATTCTATAAGGTCTCAATGATTTACAAACTTAGTAAAGATAATAAGCAACAGAATTATCTTGGATTCTACAATAATCTTTGAAATCCTATAAATATGAGGTTTTAAATGGCACAGTTAATTTATGTCCCTCCACACAAAAACCTGCACATATATGTTAATAGGAGCTTTATTAAAAATTGCCAAAACTTCCACACAACCAAGATGTCCTCTCCTTAGGTGAATGGATAAACTGTGGTACCTTCAGACAAAGGAATATTATTTAGTACTAAAAAGAAGTGAATTACTAAGCCATGAAATGACATGGAGGAACCTTAAATGCATATTACTTAGTAAAAGAAGCCAATGTGAAAAGGTCAGGAACTATTTTATTTGATGCTATAGCACAATGTCTTGCGCAGGACCTTGCCCTCGGGACCTACCCCCCATGTGAGTGAGCTTGGGCAGTGCTTTCCTGTTACCGCCCCTCCTCTTCTTCCCCCAGTATCAGACCAGCGGTAATTCTAAGCCAATGGTAACAATGCAAGAAAGTCTTGATTTCTAAAATGATTGGATGAAATGTTTTTGAAAGAGAAGAGGGGAATTGAGCTCAACTGTCAAGTATGGGCAGACATTTCATAGAAAAAAGAGGGATGGTGAGGACATTCCAGGTGGGAAACATGAGAAAAAGCAAAGAGCGGAGAATCCTGGCATCTTCTGGGGACACGGAAAAGAACATCCTTTACGGGTGGAGGTTCTTGGAAAATAGTTGGCGTCAGGCTGGTGCGCAGGGTGAGGCTGCATACGGATGGTAGTGCCTGCCAGGCTGACAAGAAGGAAGGTCTGTGGAACGTGGGGAAACCGCTGTTTGCAGTGCCTTGGGTAAACCTCTCTCCCTTCCCTCCTCGCAGTTGCTCCCGGGAGCGGGCAGGATGTCTCATGCGCCCTGGGCTACTTCCCCTGCGGCAACACCACCAAATGCTTGCCTCAGCTGCTCCACTGTAATGGCGTGGACGACTGTGGGAACCAGGAGGACGAGGACAACTGTGGTGAGCATGCCCTGAGTTACAGCTGGATGGGGGTCGGGTCCCAGGAGCACCAGGGGAGGGAGGACCGGGGTCAAGTTGCTGAGACCTCTCGGTACAGAGAGAAATGGGAAATGAGAAAATGAAGTTGAAGTACAAAATATATGGCACTTAAGGAAATCTTACATTTATTTTATTAGCTTAACACATCCATTCTTATAAAGAAGATGCGGTTTTATACATATATATGTTTGTGTGTGTGTATAATATATACACAGTGCATATACAGTGTATAATATATACACAGTGGAATACTACTCAGCTATAAGAAACAATGAAATAATGCCATTTGCGGCAACATAGATGGACCTAGAGATTATCGTACTAAGTGAAGTAAGTCAGACAAAGACAAATATCATATGATATCACTCATATGTGGATTCTAAAATATGACACAAATGACTTATTTACGAAACAGAAACAGAATCACAGGCATAGAAAACAAACTTATGGTTACCAAAGGGAAAAGGGTTGTAGGAGAGATAAATTAGGAGTCTGGGATTAACACATACACACCACTATATAGATAAACAACAAGGACCTAGGTATAGCACAGGGAATATATTCTTTTTTTAAATTAATTTTTATTGAAGTATAGTTGCTTTACAATGTTGTATTAGTTTCTGCTGTACAGCAAAGTGAATCAGGTGTACATATACATATATTCACTCTTTTTAAGATTCTTTTCCCATATAGGCCATTACAGTGTATTGAGGAGAGTTCAGCACAGGGAATATATTCTTTATCTTGTAATAAATTATAATGGAAAAGAATCTGTAAAAGAAAAAATATATATATTTACTTACTATGACATACATATGTACAACTGAATCACTTTGCTGTACACTGGAAATTAACACAACATTGTAAATCAACTATACTTCAATTTTAAAAAAATCCATTCTTTCCTATGTATTAGCTCAGATTCTGTGGGGCAGCAATCCCAGCTGGGCTCAGCTGAGATCAGCTACACGGTCTTCTTGCCTCTGCTGCGCTTTCTCGATGCCTCTGCAGGCCTCTGTGGGTTGGCTCTGTCCCCGTGCCTGCAACCTGGGCTGAGACAGCTGGGGACACTGGCCCTTCTGCCACATCCCTCCCAAAGCACGTCATAAGGCCAGCCCTGTTCCAGCAGGGGAAATGGAGCGCTCCTCCTGCAGAGAGCAGCTCAAAGTTAAGTGCAAGGACCTCAGACAGAGGGAGGGCAGGCTGCAGGCATGCTTGACACAGTTGGTATTACATTTACTTTTCCCACAGACATTAATATTAACTTGCAGTGACTCAAAGAGTCCCACCTGCATGACCTTAGAAAGGTCTGTCTTTTAATTTAAATATTTCCAGGAGCAACCATGATTTGTCTGTTTATTTATCTTATTGAAACAGTAGCTGATATTTGAAGAAGTGATATTTTTCTACAATCTTGATTTTGTAGTTATGTGTGTATGTAGGGGTGTGTGTGTGTGTGTGTGTCCTCTTGATTCAGGGATAGTTATTCAGGAGGTGGGTAAGCTTTCCCCCATCTCCTGAAAATGTAACTGTAGTTTATTTTGGGGGGAGATAAATTATGCAGATTTCTATATTTGGTCCTGAAGGATGTTCATTACTCTGAATCCTGGTGAATTTTAATAGAGAGAATATAACACTAGGAAAGACATTCAGGTCTATTTCTTCAAACTTAGAATTGAATTCTGATGACAAGCATGGGCATGACTCTTGTGGAAACAGTACTTAATGGGAAGCAAAATCAGGTTGGAGATGCATCCTCCATAACTGTTTCTTCTTTCCCTCCTCTTCCTGCGGTGATTCCCACTCTCTGCAGGTCTGTGACCAGCCTCTCCCTCTCTGTCCCGTCATTTCCATGTGTCTCTCCTTCTATTCCTCCTCTCTAGCTGCCCACCCGCATTCCTTCCTTTACTCTCTCTCAACTCCCCTTCTTATTTTCATCCTTCTCTTGTCCTCCATTCTTTTCTTTTTCAAATCAAATCCACCTCAGTATTCATAAATTAGATTTTAATTATTATTTAGCTCACTCCATTAAGTTTATACGCTGCTCATTATATAGATTTTAACACCTTTACTTCCAAAGAAAAAATCCAAGGAGTTGCTTTTAATTTCCAAGTAGCTGTAAAAACATTCCTGCCACGCCTACCCCAAACTTGGGCTGAGTTGCCCAGAAGGGTGGTTTTTATCTTATGGTCAGTGGACTCTGAGAATCAAGAAAATCTTCGGGCACGGTGCGGGGTCTGTAAATCCCCTGAAAACTATGAAATGTTGTGTATTTGTGTACAAGTGCATTTTCGACAAGAAAAATGTTCATAACTTAACAGCTCTGCAAAAGGTTTAGAGTTTTTAAAAGGCAAAAAGCTTCCTTATTCCTGTCATTGGCTAAAACAGAAATCTAGAAAAACAATTTCATCCCAAGCTGGAATCAGTTTCTCCCAACTAGCACTCTAAATCTGTCCATATAAAATCAGTAGCTGTGAGTAGTTTATGACAGTAATCGCAAAAGCAACAAATTTCCCTCACCTTCTTTGATTTATTTTTATTTTTATTTTTTTTGACAAGGAACTAATATTTATTAAGCACTTAATGTATACTAAATACCAACATTATACTTAAAATTTTTTTAATTTTATTATGGTAAGGACACAACATGAGATCTAGCCTTTTAAATTTTGAAGCAATTTTTAAGTCGGCCGTACTGTTCTTTTTTTTTTTTAACATCTTTATTGGAGTATAATTGCTTTACAATGATGTGTTAGTTTCTGCTGTATAACAAAGTGAATCAGCTATACATACACATATATCCCCATATCCCCTCCCTCTTGCGTCTCCCTCCCACCCTCCCTATCCCACCCTCCCTATCCCACCCCTGTAGGTGGGCACAAAGCACAGAGCTGATCTCCCTGTGATTTCTTTTTAAAATAGAAACAAAGTTGTAGCAAGATTCTTCAACCAGGCATCAGAAGCTTCAGGCTCAGATCCTGGAAGTGCCTCTTTCTGTCTGTCGTTACTTCAGCAAATCATTTCTTTGGGCTAAGTCCCGTTCCTTACTGTGAAATTGGAGTAATAAATTTATTGTAAGGATTAAGTGAGTTACAGGGGTAGAAATGCTTGTCATATAACGGGCACGCAGTAAATCTGGGCAGACCAGATTACTGACTACCATACTTGGCAGTTACTCTGGAATTCACCTCTTTGAAATTCTACCCGAGGTATTGTTTACATTTGATGGGACTCCAAACCAGGGAAGTACTGGTTTGTAGGTGTGAAGAGAAGTATGAAGCAAGTTGAGACAAGGTAGTGTAAGCAATCTCTCCCCAAGCGGGAAGGGTAAGCTGTGACAAAGCGAGAGAGAGGCATGGGCATACATACACTACCAAACGTAAGGTAGATAGCTAGTGGGAAGCAGCCGCATAGCACAGGGAGATCAGCTCGGTGCTTTGTGACCACCTAGAGGGGTGGGATAGGGAGGGTGGGAGGGAGGGAGATGCAAGAGGGAAGAGATATGGGAACACATGTATATGTATTACTGATTCACTTTGTTATAAAGCAGAAACTAACACACCATTGTAAAGCAATTATACTCCAATAAAGATGTAAAAAAAAAAAAGATCTTGCTAATGTATCATCTTAAGGATCTCGGACATGAGCAGGGAATGGTGTGTACTACTACCTTTTATGAAAAAGAAATATTCAGAGCATGGATCAAATAGCTTAAGTTCTAGCTACATGTGCGTATAAATACCTTAAATATTAGCATGTGAAAATAAACAGCATTTATTTAATCAACTATTACTAATTATTAAAAATACAGGTGACATTTAGAAAGTAATTAAGATTTTAAAAACGAATAAGAGTATGCTCTTTTAAAATCTTTGTTATTCACCATTGTCGACATTTAAAAATCCCCACATCCAATTTTGGAAATTGGAAATTGGGGAAAATCATAATCCATTCTTATGAAGACATGTCTTTGTAACAAATATTATGTTAAACTGTTCCTGGTCTTCTTATGCCAGGATCACATAACTCTCCTGAAATTCACCTAGATCAGCAGATCCCCAAATGTAGTTCAGGACCAAACCCATCAGCGGCATCTAGGAAGTTGTTAGAAATGCAGGTTCTCAGGCTCCATCCCAGCCCTATTGACTCAGAAACTCTGCCACTGGCCCTGCAGTTTCTATAAGCTCTTTGTGTCTTTCAGACGCACAGTAGACTTTGAGAACCACTGACCTAAACCAAAGTGAGCAGGAAGTAAGGGATGCACGCGAAATAGTAGCCACAGCAGAACTAAACTTGAATCAAAACTTCAGTATGGTGTGCAAGCATTCTAACTTGCTACCAAACTCCATTATTGCAATTATTATCAATTTTTTTGTTTCTATAAGAAAAATTGACACTCTACTAGTGGCAGTCATCTGGAAATACCAAAAAATTGAACTACGCTCAAAACCTCAAAGATGGCCAGTTGAGATGTTGCTGCTATTCATGCATGAAAGGGCTCGAACGTCCCAAGAGGGATGTCAGAATTTCACACCATTTTTACAGTCCAGGTCATAAAAATTATGAGATGTAGTTATTTCTTCCTGCTTCTCATTACTTTAATTTCCTTCACTAGCTGTGGTTTTTTCCTTCATTTTATAGTGTCTGGATAATTTATGCTCCCCCAGCTGTTCATTTTTAAGACATCCATATTTAAATTTGGTCTAAAAGGACCAAGTCAGAAAGTTCGTCCTTTTCAGAATATGTCAACCTCATGCATATTTGAATAAGCAGCATTAAATATATTTGCAATCACATAAAATACAATATCTTAGATATAAAAGGAAAACCCACAGTTAAAAATCACTTTCAGAGTGATCATTTACAGCTTAGTATATTGTCAAATAAAAAATCTTTTTCTAATGGAAGGGGGGACTTTTTTCTTGGTTAGACCTTTTAAAAGATACATCCTAAAATAAGTAGCTCCAAAAAGCTCTCCCTTATTCCCTTAAGCTACTTAACTTTGACACCAATAGTAATTATTAAGGTGGAGAAAAAAGTCAAACGGAAATAGTGGTAATAAAATTTAAGGAAGTCACTTAAAAAAAATGAAACACCACCAAATAAGTTAAACTGACTCCCTATGGATTGAACTATAATATAAACTAATTATATTTAGAAAGAACTGTTACTTTTGTATTATCACAGACATCTTAAACAAGTAGTCTAATTTGACTATAATTTTCCAGTTCTCTTAGAAAACCCATAAAAAACAAAAGAATATAAAATATTTTTTAAAAGTAAAATACCTCAGTACAAAAAGCATAAGGTATCAAATCACTGAACATTTTTTATGGACACAATGCAAGGAAAAGTTTAAATCAAGTTTTTGATATAAAATGATTAAAGTTTTCAGTTGCATTCACAAGGATCCCTTCTTTCTAAAATATTTGGGCAATATAGAATTTATATACATATATATATATATATATATATATATATATATGTGTCTACTAGGCAGTTACTCTGGAGTTCACATCTTTTTCATTCTATCCCAGGAATTGTTTACATTTGACTGAACTCCAAACCAGGGAAGTCCTGGTCAAAATTGATTGCACCGTTTTTATAACTTTGATCTTTACTGATAAACTCCAATATGGAAATGTACAATTTTTTCCCGAATTATGCCATTTGATATAATTCCCATGTTTCTGCCATGTATTACTAACCCATTTATTCATCTCCGTGCAGAACTATCACAGATGCAATCAGAAAAGAGGCTAAAAAAGAAATCTTTGAGTCATTACAGTAGTGTTTAGTGTTTAGTGTTTAGTAGTGTTTAGTGTGACAGTAGTGTTTAGTGTGAACCAAAAAAGGAGGGACCATTCACTGTTTCAGCTAAAACTCTTAGATACTTGGGAGAATATGTCTGGGTAAATACCAAGGGAACCTGATTACAAAAAGGTGTGAGACTCTCATTCAGGAATTATCTTTGTTGATTTCAAACTGAGTGCCCACTTGGTAGTAAAAGTGAAATATTAAAATAGCATCAGAGGGGTGGGACTCCGTCCCTGCCTCTGACACCCTCACATCTTACTTCTCTCGGCCTTCATTCTCTACTCCTGGAAAACGGAGATCAGCAACATTATAATGAATGTGCTTTGAGATCTCATGACGGTCTTTAGTATGCGTTAAATAGAATTTTGGCCGGGAAAGTGGAATCATATAACCTGAAGCACCTTAAAAATAACAAAGGACTGAAGACCTTCAAGATGGCGGAAGAGTAAGACGCGGAGATCACCTTCCTCCCCACAGATACACCAGAAATACATCTACATGTGGAACAACTCCTACAGAACACCTAACTGAATGCTGGCAGAAGATCTCAGACCTCCCAAAAGGCAAGAAACTCCCCCACGTACCTGGGTAGGGCAAAAGAAAAAAGAAAAAACAGAGACAAAAGGATAGGGACGGGACCTGCACCAGTGGGAGGGAGCCGTGAAGGAGGAAAGGTTTCCACACACTAGGAGCCCCTTCGCGGAAGGAGACTGTGGGTGGCGGAGGGGGGAGCTTCGGCGCCGCAGAGGAGAGGGCAGCAACAGGGATGCGGAGGGCAAAGTGGAGAGATTCCGGCACAGAGTATCGGCGCCGACCGGCACTCACCAGTCCGAGAGGCTTGTCTGCTGACCCGCCGGGGCGGGCGGGGCTGGGAGCTGAGGCTTGGCCTTTAGTCGGAGCGCAGGGAGAGGACTGGGGTTGGCGGCGTGAACATGGCCTGACGGGGCTAGTGCGCCACGGCTGGCCGGGAGGGCGTCCGGGAAAATGTCTGGAACTGCCGAAGAGGTAAGAGACTTTTTCTTCCCTCTTTGTTTCCTGGTGCGCGAGGAGAGGGGATTAAGAGCGCCGCTTAAAGGAGCTCCAGAGACGGGCGCGAGCCGCGGCTAAAAGCGCGGACCCCAGAGACGGGCGTGGGACGCTGGGGCTGCTGCTGCCGCCGCCAAGAGGCCTGTGTGCAAGTGCAGGTCACTCTCCACACCTCCCCTCCCGGGAGCCTGTGCAGCCCGCCACTGCCAGGGTCCCGGGATCCAGGGACAACTTCTCTGGGAGAATGCATGGCGTGCCTTGGGCTGGTGCAACGTCACGCTGCCCTCTGCCTCCACAGGCTCGCCCTGCCTCCGTGCCCCTCCCTCCCCCCGGCCTGAGTGAGCCAGAGCCCCCGAATCAGTGGCTCCTTTAACCCAGTCCTGTCTGAGCGAAGAACAGAAGGATGCCCTCCGGCGACCTACACGCAGAGGCAGGGCCAAATCCAAAGCTGAACCCCGGGAGCTGTGCAAACAAAGAAGAGAAAGGGAAATCTCTCCCAGCAGCCTCAGGAGCAGCGGATGAAATCTCCACAATCAACTTGATGTACCCTGCATCTGTGGAATACCTGAATAGACAACAAATCATCCCAAATTGAAGAGGTGGACTTTGGGAGCAACTCTATATTTTTTTCCTTTTTCTCTTTTTGTGTGGGTGTATGTGTATGCTTCTGCATGTCATTTGTCTGTAAAGCATTGATTTTACAATTTGTCCTAGGGTTCTGTCTGTCCGTTGTTTTTCTTTTCTTTTTTTTTTTTTTAGTATAGTTTTAGGAATTGTTATCATTGGTGGATATGTTTTTGGGTTTGGATGCTCTCTTCTTTCTCTTTTTTAATTACTTTTTAATTTTTAATAGTTATTTTTTATTTTAATAACTTTATTTTATGTTATTTTATTCTTTCTTTCTTTCTTTTTTCCTCCCTTTTCTTCTGAGCCGAGTGGCTGAAAGGGTCTTGGTGCTCCAGCCAGTTGTCAGGCCTGTGCCTCTGAGGTGGGAGAGCCGAGTTCAGGACACTGGTCCACAGGAGACCTCCCAGCTCCACGTAATATCAAACAGCAAAAGCTCTCCAAGAGATCTCCATCTCAACGCTAAGAACCAACTCCACTCAACGACCAGCATGCTACAGTGCAGGACACCCTATGCCAAACAACTAGCAAGACAGGAGCACAACCCCACCCATTAGCAGAGAGGCTGCCTAAAATCATAATAAGGTCACAGACACCCCAAAACACACCACCAGACATGGACCTGCCCACCAGAGAAACAAGATCCATGCTCATCTACCAGAACAAAGGCACTAGTCCCATCCACGAGGAAGTCTACACAACCCAGTGAACCAACCTCAGCCACTGGGGGCAGACACCAAAAACAACAGCAACTACTAACCTGCAGCCTGTGAAAAGGAGACTGTAAACACAGTAACTTAAGCAAAATGAGAAGACACAGAAACACACAGCAGATGAAGCAGCAAGGTAAAAACCCACCAAACCAAACAAATGAAGAGGAAGTAGGCAGTCTACCTGAAAAAGATTTCAGAGTCCTGATAGTAAAGATGATCCAAAATCTTGGAAATAGAATGGAGAAAATACAAGAAGTGTTTAACAAGGAGAACTAAACAGCAAACAAACAATGATGTACAACACAATAAATGAAATTAAAAATTCTCTAGAAAAAATCAGTAGCAGAATAACTGAGGCAGAAGAATGGATAAGTGACCTGGAAGATAAAATAGTGGAAATAACTACTGCAGAGCAGAATATGGATAAAAGAATGAAGAGAATTGAGAACAGTCTCAGAGACTTCTGGGACAACATTAAAAACACCAACATTTGAATTATAGGGGTCCCAGATGAAGAAGAGAAAAAGAAAACCACCAAGAAAATATTTGAAGAGATTATAGTTGAAAAACTTCCCTAATATGGGAAAGGAAATAGTTAATCAAGTGCAGGAAGTGCAGAGAGTCCCATACAGGATAAATCCACAGAGAAACACACCAAGACATATATTAATCAAACTACCAAAAATTAAATACAAAGAACAAATATTAAAAGCAGCAAGGGAAAAACAACAAATAACATGCAAGGGAATCCCCATAAGGTTAACAGCTGATCTTTCAGCAGAAACTCTGCAAGCCAGAAAAGAGTGGCAGAACACATTTAAAGTGATGAAAGGGAAAAACCTACAACCAAGATTACTCTACCCAGCAAGGATCTCATTCAGATTCAACAGAGAAATTAAAACCTTTACAGGCAAGCAAAAGCTAAGAGAACTCAGCATCACCAAATCAGCTTTACAACAAATGCTAAAGGAACTTCTCTAGGCAGGAAAGAAAAGAAAAGGAAAAGACCTAAAAAACCAACCCAAAAAATTAAGAAAATGGTAATAGGAATATGCATATCGATAACTAACTTAAATGTAAATGGATTAAATGCTCCAACCAAAAGACATAGACTGGCTGAATGGATACAAAAACAAGACCCATACATAGGCTGTCTACAAGAGACCCACTTCAGACCTTGGGACACATACAGACTGAAAGTGAGGGGATGGAAAAAGATATTCCATGCAAATGGAAATCAAAAGAAAGCTGGAGTAACAATTCTCATATGAGACAAAATTGACATTAAAATAAAGACTATTACAAGAGACAAAGAGGGACACTACATAATGATCAAGCAATCCATCCAAGAAGAAGATACAACAATGTAAATATTTAGGCACCCAACATAGGAGCACCTCAATACATAAGGCAAATGCTAACAGCCATAAAAGTGGAAATAAAAAATAACACAATCATAGTAGGGGACTTTAACACCCCACTTTCACCAATGGACAGATCATCCAAAATGAAAATAAATAAGGAAACACAAGTTTTAAATGATACATTAAACAAGATGGACTTAATTGATATTTATAGGACATTCCATATAAAAACAAGAGAATACACTTTCTTCTCAAGTGCTCATGGAACATTCTGCAGGATATATCATATCTTGGGTCACAAATCAAGCCTTGGTAAATTTAAGAAAATTGAAATCGTATCAGGTATCTTTTCTGACCACAGCATTATGAGACTAGATATCAGTTACAGGAAAAAAAAATCTATAAAAATACAAACACATGGAAGCTATACAATACACTACTTAATGACCAAGAGATCACTGAAGAAATCAAAGAGGAAATCAAAAAATACCTAGAAACAAATGACAATGAAAACACGACAACCCAAAACCTATGGGATGCAGCAAAAGCAGTTTCAAGAGGGAAGTTTATAGCAATACAATCCTACCTCAAGAACCAAGAAACATCTCCAATAAACAACCTAACCTTAAACCTAAAGCAATTAGAGAAAGAAGAAAAAAAAACCCCAAAGGTAGCAGAAGGAAAGAAATCATAAAGATCAGATGACAAATAAATGAAAAAGAAATGAAGGAAACAATAGCAGAGATCAATAAAACTAAAAGTTGATTCTTTAAGAAAATAAACAAAATTGATAAACCATTAGCCAGACTTCTCAAAAAAAAAAAAAGACTCAAATCAATAGAATTAGAAATTAAAAATGAGTAGTAACAACTGACACAGCAGAAATACAAAGGATCATGAGAGATTACTACAAACAAGTGTATGCCAATAAAATGGACAACCTGGAAGAAATGGATAAATTCTTAGAAATGCACAACCTTACGAGATCAAACCAGGAAGAAATAGAAAATATGAACAGACCAATCACAAGCACTGAAATTGAGTCTGTGATTAAAAATCTTCCAACAGGGCTTCCCTGGTGGCGCAGTGGTTGAGAATCTGCCTGACAATGCAGGGGATACAGGTTTGAGCCCTGGTATGGGAAGATCCCACATGCCGCGGAGCAACTGGGCCCGTGAGCCACAACTACTGAGCCTGCGCATCTGGAGCCTGTGCTCTGCAAAAAGGGAGGCCGTGACAGTGAGAGGCCCATGCACCGCAATGAAGAGTGGCCCCCGCTTGCCACAACTAGAGAAAGCCCGTACACAGAAACGAAGACCCAACACAGCCAAAAATAAATAAATAAATAAATAAACTTATTTTAAAAAAATCTTCCAACAAACAAAAGCCCAGGATCAGGTGCCTTCAGAGGCGAATTCTGTCAAACATTTAGAGAAGAGCTAACACCTATCCTTCGCAAACTCTTCCAAAATATAGCACAGGGAGGAACACTCCCAAACTCATTCTACGAGGCCACCATCACCTTGACACCAAAACCAGATGAAGATGTCACAAAGAAAGAAAACTACAAGCCAATATCACTTATTAACATAGATGTAAAACTCCTGAACAAAATACTAGCAAACAGAATGCAGCAGCACATGAAAAGGATCATACACCATGATCAAGTGGGGTTTATCCCAGGAATTCAAGGATTCTTTGGTGTATGCAAATCAATCAATGTGATAAACCATATTATCAAATTGAAGGAGAAAAACCATATGATCATCTTAGTAGTTGCAGAAAAAGCTTTCGACAAAATTCAACATCCATTTATGATAAAAATCCTCCAAAAAGTAGGCATAGAGGGAACTTACCTCAACACAGGCCATATATGACAAACCCACAGCCAACATCATTCTCAATGGTGAAAAACTGAAAACGTTTCCACTAAGATCAGGAGCAAGACAAGTTTGCACACTCTCACCACTATTATTCAACATAGTTTTGGAAGTTTTAGCAACAGCAATCAGAGAAGAAAAAGAAATAAAAGGAATCCAAACTGGAAAAGAAGAACTAAAGCTGCCACTGTTTGCAGATGACATGATACTATACATAGAGAATCCTAAAGACACTACCAGAAAACTACTAGAGCTAATCAATGAATTTGGTAAAGTAGCAGGATACAAAATTAATGCACAGAAATCTCTTGCATTCCTATACACTAATGATGGAAAATCTGAAAGAGAAATTAAGGAAACACTCCCATTTACCATTGCAACAAAAAGAATAAAATACCTAGGAATAACCCTACCTAAGGAGACAAAAGACTTGTATGCAGAAAACTATAACACACTGATGAAAAAAATTAAATATGATACAAACAGATGAAGAGATATGCCATGTTCTTGGATTAGAAGAATCAACATTGTGAAAATGACTCTACTACCCAAAGCAATCTACAGATTCAATGCAATCCCTATCAAACTACCACTGGCACTTTTCACAGAACTAGAGCAAAAAATTTCACAATTTGTATGGAAGCACAAAAGATCCCAAATAGCCAAAGCAATCTTGAGAATGAAAAACGCAGCTGGAGGAATCAGACTCCCTGACTTCAGACTATACTACAAAGCTACAGTAATCAAGACAATATGGTACTGGCACGAAAACAGAAATATAGATCAATGGAACATGATAGAAAGCCCAGAGATAAACCCACGCACATATGGTCACCTTATCTTTGATAAAGGAGGCAAGAGTATTCAATGGAGGAAAGACAGGCTCTTCAATAAGTGGTGCTGGGAAACCTGGACAGCCACATGTAAAATAATGATATTAGAATGCTCCCTAACACTGTACACAAAAATAAACTCAAAATGGGCTAGAGACCTAAATTTAAGGCCAGACACTATAAAACTCTTAAAGGAAAACATAGGAAGAACACTCTATGACATAAATCACAGCAAGATCCTTTTTGACCCACCTCCTAGAGAAATGGAAATAAAAACAAAAATAAACAAATGGGACCTAAGGAAACTTAAAAGCTTTTGCACAGAAAAGGAAACCATAAACAAGACGAAAAGACAACCCTCAGAATGGGAGAAAATATTTGCCCACACATCAATGGACAAAGGATTAATCTCCAAAATTTACAAGTAGGTCATGCAGCTCAATATCCAAAAAACAAACAACCCAATCCAAAAATGGGCAGAAGACCTAAATAGACATTTCTCCAAAAAAGACATACAGATTGCCAACAAACACACAAAAGGATATTCAACATCACTAATCGTTAGAGAAATGCAAATCAAAATTACAATGAGGTATCACCTCACATCAGTTAGAATGGCCATCATCAAACAATCTAGAAACAATAAATGCTGGAGAGGGTGTGGAGAAAAGGGAACCCTCTTGCACTGCTGGTCAGAATGTGAATTGATACAGCCACCATGGAGAACATGGTGAGGTTCCTTAAAAAACTAAAAATAGAACTACCATAGGAATCCCACTACTGAGCATATATCCTGAGAAAACCATAATTCAAAATGAGTCATGTCCACAGTGTTCATTGCAGCTCTATTTACAATAGCCAGGACATGGAAGCAACCTAGGTGTCCATTGACAGATGAATGGATAAAGAAGATGTGGCAATATATACAATGGAATATTATTCAGCCTTAAAAAGAAATGAAATTGAGTTATTTTGTAGTGAGGTGGATGGATCTAGAGACTGTCATACAGAGTGAAGTAAGTCAGAAAGTGAAAAACAAATACCGTGTGCTGACACATATATATGGAGTGTAAAAAAAAAAAAAAAAAGGTTCTGAAGAACCTAGGGACAAGACAGGAATAAAGACACAGACGTAGAGAATGGACTTGAGGACACAGGGAGGGGGAAGGGTAAGCTGGGACGAAGTGAGATAGTGACATTGACATATATACACTCCCAAATGTAAAATAGATAGCTAGTGGGAAGCAGCCGCATAGCACAGGGAAATCAGCTCGGTGCTTTGTGACCACCTAGAGGGGTGGGGTAGGTAGGGTGGGAGGGAGATGCAAGAGGGAGGAGATATGGTGATATATGTATATGTATTTAAAAAATAAAATAAAATACCATCAAATTCTCAAACGCTATGAAATTTATTGATTACATCCAGACTTTTATTTCAAAGGAACTCTGAGTTTCCAGATTAGAATTTGCTAGCACTCCTTCTGTATTATAAACAAATGACTGTGCAGAAAAAGGCTCCCCATCACAGTCATGCTGACCCATCCTCATCCCAGTTGGAGGCAGGTTGAATCACTCCACATTGGAAACCCAAGTTCAGATGCTGACCTCGGCAGCCTCTGAACATCACCCTGCTCTGCAGTTTAACAGCCTTGTTTACAGGAAAAGGATGAAGACATTGGTCCCTCTGTTTCCATATTTGTATTCCTTTGATCCACAGGGAAAACGGAAGCTTCCTCTAATACATTTTGGGTGATGCAGTAAGTTAGAATCTGCTAAAAATGTATGTCCACCCAGAACCTCAGAATGTGACCTTATGTGTAAATAGTGTCTTTGCAAATATAATGAAGGTGAGGAGTTTCTGATTTCCCCCTGGTTCAGCCCAGGCAGACCTTTCCCCTCTCCCTTTCTGGTCCAAGTCTCTTGTCTGGTCTGGAAACAGCAAAGCCCAGCTCTTCTTTATTTGTTTTTCCACATCTATTGTCAGTGCTCAAACCTGGGCCTTTGACAATCAAATACTAAGAATTTAATTCTTTTTTTATCTGCAGACATCTGTGTCATCCCTTTTCCAAGGCAATGAAAGTGGAAAATTCTAGCCTCTTGCTATAGGAAAAGGGCAGAGTGCAAGGAATTCAAGGGAAAGAAAACTTTATTAATAACCCCGATTATTTGCCTGTCACTAATCTATGAGAATTAGACAAACAGTATTTATTTATGGGTATGATGGTGATGATACATACCTTTTTAATAGGATTATAAGAATGTTTGAAGTGTATTCAAAGATCCTTTTAATTTTTAATTGGGCCTGCATTTAAAATTCTGGAACGCTAAATATCCCTTCATTTCCTTTTACACAGCTGTCAGGATGATAGCAATGCCAGGCAGTTTGATGTAGAACTTCCCTGTTCTCATTTTAGAATATTCCATTAAAGTTGGTAGTGTGTCTTTTTTAAGGTTAAAAAGACAGGAGGAAAAGTGACACAAGTCATAAATATGTGTATCGATACACAACTATGCATTGTACGTTCAAAAATGACTGGTTTTCTATTTATTATTCTCAAAATAGAGTTGGAAAAATGCATGTAGCTGAACCCCTGGCTTTTCTATAAATACAAACCTCATTTTAACTTCAAATATGTTTATCTATGTTTATCCAACAATGTTTCAATGATGTTTGAGATAACTCCACAAACACTTTCAGCTCAGAACGCTTCCTACGAGATAGGACACAAAAGGCAATTTCTGGGCTTCCCTGGTGGCGCAGTGGTTGAGAGTCCGCCTGCCGATGCAGGGGACGCGGGTTCGTGCCCCGGTCTGGGGGGATCCCACGTGCCGCGGAGCGGCTGGGCCTATGAGCCATGGCCGCTGAGCCTGTGCGTCCGGAGCCTGTGCTCCGCAATGGGAGAGACCACGACAGTGAGAGGCCCGCGTACCGCAAAAAAAAAAAAAAGGCAGTTTCTGTAGTGGCTTCGATTTCTTTTAAAAAATCCCCAGGATAATGTCACAGCCTTAATTTCTTCAGAGTTGCCTCTAAAGGTACTCAGAAATAGAGTCACAGATGTAGAAAACAAATTTATGGTTACCAAGTGGGAAAGGAGAGGAGGGATAAGTTGGGAGATTGGGATTGACACATACACACTACTATATATAAAATAGATAATCAACCAGAACCTACTGTATAGCACAGGGAACTCTACTCAATACTCTGTAATGACCTATATGGCAAAAAAATCTAAAAAAGAGTGGATATATGTATATGTATAACTGAATCACTTTGCTGCACAGCAGAAACACAACATTGTAAATCAACTATCATCCAATAAAAATTAATTTTAAAAATAAAATAAAAAATAAAAGTACCCAGAAAGAGGCATATGTATTCCATCAGCAAACAGCTATTGTCATTCAGATTCAAGGAGATCTCACACTACTGGTCTGATGAATTGGTCTGTCTGACCACGCGACACCTCAAGGTCTATTTTAATGGCCCAGGGCACCTCTACTCTGGGGATCATTAATTACTGAGAAAAAGATGCTCCACTATGTCCCAAGAATGGGTGCTGAGAATTGAAATATCTGACAATCAGGGATGCTCTGCTTGGCATAAATCCACACTTTATAAATTAACCACATTGTAGCCAATAGGATTTATGCCTTCAGTTTCATGAAAGTGTAGAGCATTTAACACACAGCATCATGGCACCCTTCTTTGTCCTGGCTTCCTCTCTGACAGAGGCATGAGTCCCTCGACTTTCAATACTCAAAATCCAAACATGAAAGGAACCCAGGAATGGCCCCTGCAAACCTACAGGACTGTTTGGGAACCGTGCTCTGGCACAGCCAGCTGGTGAGAGGTGCAGAGTCCTGAGCTCCACCCCCAGGAACATTGATCTAGTAGGTAAGAATGGGGCCCAGAAATCTGCATTTTAACACAGTGGGTGAGTAGCACACCTGTTAAAGTTTTGAAATGATTCACTTCCCAATGCAGACAATTTTATTACCAAATTCAGAACCCCTTGAAAGTGATTAATTCAAACGTTAGCAGGCATCAGATCAGCCGGAGGGCTTGTTAAAATGCAAAATGCTGGACCCCATCTACAGAGTTTCTAATTGAAAGCTCCTGGAGTGGAGCCCAAGAATTTGCTTTTCTGTGAAGTTCCCAAGTGTTGCTGATGCTACTCGTCCCAGATCTGCACTTTGAAAATCACTCATCTAGACTTTTTTTTAACTTTTTATTTTATATAGGAATATAGCCAATTAACAATATTGTGATAGTTTCACAACAAAGCAACTCAGCCATACATATACATGTATCCATTCTCCCCCAAACTCCCCTCCCATCCAGGCTGCCGCATTACATTGAGTAGAGTTCCCTGTGCTGTACAGTAGGTCCTTGTTGGTTACCCATTTTAAATATAGTAGTGTATACATGTCAATCCCAAATTCCCTCCCCTCCACCCGTCCCCCCTGGTAACCGTAAGTTCGTTCTCTAAGTCTGTGAGTCTTCTTGTGCAAATGCAGAAGCAAACAGTTCCCAACATGTATTAAAAGATGGCATATAAAAGAGTTAAACAAAATTAAAGCTATTTCTTTAAGGCTGATTTCTCCTTTCATCGTACTAGCCTGCATTATTAATTCCAAGTGAGGATACAGGATTCAGCATTTCCCAAGCATATTTAACCACAGAACTCTCGTCTCAAGAAGAATCCTGGGAAGCAATTTGAAGAAAGCCTAATATAGCACCGTCACAACTATGCAGTGCCTTCAAGAAACTTGGACCTTTCCCATTCGCATCCAGACCTCAACCCTTGACACGCCACACATCCACCCCCCGCGCCAGTGCCGGGGAATGTGAGAGCATGGAGGAGAGAGATGCATTCTCCAGAATTCAGATTGGTGTGTCTAACCCACTTTTCCATAAAACTAAATTATAACAAATACTAGGTGCAAATGAAATAATGATTTACTATTTTATATACTTTATGAGAGCTAGTAAAAGTCATGTTTTAACTATATTAAAAGGACCTTAGAAGTCACTGAGGCAATAAAAATACATAAGCTAAGAAGATTAATTCCTATTATACTCTCATAAGGAGATAAAATACATATGTAAATAGGCACAGTATGAAGCAGATTATAATAAGTGTAACAAGATATATGAGCAAAGTGCCCTTAAATTACGGACCACTTGCATTCATCTTCAGCAACTTTACTAAGGAAAAGAAATCTGATCCTTCTCATTGACAGGATTCTTCTTTTGCTAAATCTAGCCGTCCTCCACTGCAACATAAGAAGTGCTCTAGTCGGAGAAAATCCCATAATGCAGTTCTTCCAAAACTTGTTGTCAGACTCCCCCAGGGCATTGATGGAATATATAGACCCCCAGACCCCATACTGGCCAAATAAATCAGAGTCTCCAGTAGAGGAGCCTGGAAATCTGTGTTTTTGTTAAGTGCCCCAGTTCCCAAATTTTATTATATCAGGGAGACTGGGTTTTCTCTGAAGTGTCTTTGAGGACAGAGACCCATTCGTTCATTCATTCATTGAATTAGCACATACTTATTCACGCAGTGTGCAAGACCAGTTTTTCTTGGTCTATGTCATTCATTCTTATTCAGAACATCATTACATGTTTTTAGTTTTAAAAAAAACTATTTGTAGTAAATATATATACTTAATGCTGTTCATGCAGCACTACCAACACATACTAGCAACCATATCCCCTAACACAATATCCTCTTGTACTGTGCTCTCTACCCTGTGGTACCTCAAAAAAAATCAGAGAGTCAAATTTCAGTGGGATCACAAGTAAAGTATGAAAAACTATTCTTCTCACTGTCCCAAACATCCTTGAAATGTGAAGGATATGGGATTTAAAATATAGAAACACATAATCCAAAAGCTGTTTCCTTAAAAATGCTAACGTTCCAACTTTGCAATTTTGGCTACATCTTTTACGTTCTGTGTTCCTGCTTTCTGGTGAGAGGAAGTAATGGGTGGGAAGAAGAAAATGCCTTGGGAAGGCAGGAAAGAAAGTAAATGCTAATTGCAAAGAAGCTTGTTTGTTTGAAGATGCTGCTATTTAAAAAGAGATCTCCCCGCAAAATATATGCTCTCACTTGGAGAACTATAAGCCGTCTTGTCCTGTTTCCTTCTGCATTCTCAAATTCCCCATCACCTCTCTTTCTCTTTTCCCTCTCTTTTCAACTCTGTGTGTGTGTGTGTGTGTGTGTGTGTTGAGGTACAATGAGGTAGAAAAGGAGAGAAAAGAATAAGATTAAGAAAGAGACAGAGAAGAGAAGTAGCATAAATAACTACATCACTTGGATTTGTTGGACTAAAGTGTTGCAACTACACCAGATATAATGAACCCCTTTAGAACAGATGTTAAGCATCGCACCACCTATTACTGGTAAGAATGCAGCAAATTGCAACAGTTCAGTTGAAAAGCTCAGTGAAATACAGGGCCTGCTGAAGAACAAGAGAGAAGGAAAAGCAACGTCTTCTGGCGGTCACCCAACCACTCTGTCTCATGAATGTCACAGCAGCAGTGAGACACCACCTGCGGATACAGGCCCAGCCCTGCAATGCAGCACCTCACCTGAGTCCCATCGCTGTGTTCTGAGGTCCAGGAGGATGGGTCAGGACACGAATGTGAGCATGGGCGCCCTCTCCCCCTCCCCCAACCAGGCCCTGGCAGCCTGCGGGGTTGAGTCCTTCAGACATTTCCACCCTCGCTCTGTAGATACACAAAAACTCGTCTGTAAAAGTAATCAGTGCCTCAACATACCCAGAGCCAAAAGACTTGTCTTACCACGTGTTTCATCTGTAACGTTTATAAATGTATAAAAATTCATAACATTAGTATGAAAATTATTTTTAATTTTTTTTTTACAAATGATTCACAATAGTTCCATTGATCCATGGATAATAATAATGATGGGCTTAAATTCCAGTTAATAACTACTTCTGGTTGTTAAATAATTTTTTGTATAATTCACACAATGCTGATGTAAGCGCCTCAAGAATGGAAATGAAACAGGCAATAGAACAATAAATAGGTAACAGATAGTAACAGCTAAATATTTAAAGACAATGTCGTATAAAAGTTGGAATTTCTATAAGAGGAGTATAAACTGATTCAATCATCTTTGGACCTAGAAAAGAAAACATTAAAATAATGGTATTATTTTAATTCTTTGGTTATTTTTAATAATTCTGTTTCTTAGTCAAATCACTTAAAGTTCTCAGAATCCGTTTTTCCATCTGTAAGTAGAGTTCACAATAATGACGAAATAGAGTTACTAGGGGAGTTGACAAGTTATTTTCATCAAGTAAAGTAACTAGCAGGCCTCCAACAAAAAAGTAACCTGGTCAGACAGGAGAAGGGACCCATTTATGCTGGGCAGGAAGGCTCAGTGGGATGAGGATTTAGGGTTTGCAAATTCAACTGAACACATTCAAAAGTCCCATTACAATTCGCAGGGTCCCTCTCTTTCCAAATCAGTGTCCTAATGTGCACTTAAAAGGCAGGACAAAATGTGAATTTAGCTTATGTTATAACCTTAGCAACCCACTGGATCAGATTCTATCTGAGTTCTGAGGTCCCAAGAGATAAAAGGTTATCTTAGGGTAGTCATGGCCGCTCCCTGGTTCTCTGAATTTTCTTGAACTGATGACATCATACCCTGAGCTTGTCATTTTCTTTCCTTAATCTCTCCAGGGCCATCTCCATAGTCATCTCATTCCACAGCCCTTGACATTTCCCATTTTCATTCTGATGAGTTACCATAGCATCCACTTTGCCAGAGTCTATCCTTCGAGGAGGCTCATAATCACAGGAAGCCAAGAGTGATCATTGAAACAACTTTTTTGGGTTGCTGTGTGCCACAGACTATGAAAGTACCATTTTGTAATGGTGACAGGACTACCGTTATCTTCAAAACCATCCAGGTCAGATAAACAGCCCAACCTTACCATCCTTGAGATTCTGTTATCTGCAATCCCTTCTGGAAGGAAGAAAGAGAAACCACTCTAGATTTTTTTTTTTTTTTTTTTTTTTTGCTTAAGAAATAAGAGATTTCATACAGAGAAGAATGTGTTTATAGAATCATTATAAAGACAATAGAAGCAAGAGTCAGGGGTGAGGGAAACACCACCATAGTTGCAAGCATCTGCCCCATTACTACTGCTCATCAGCTCCTCATCCAGGAAGCTGGAACCTGAGACTGGCCACGATAACTGCCCCACCTCCACTAGGTACCCACAAGACTGGTGTCCACAAACTTCCAGTCTCGCAGGAGTGAGTCCCTTTGGTAGAAGCTTTTCTATAACAAGAACCTGAGCTGCTTGGGGTCTGGACAACATAGATCTAAGTTACCAGCTTCTGAAGAACAAGAAAGCATTCTAAACCGAAGATAGAATGCAGAGGAAGAAAACATGCACTAAATCCCACAGTCGCAACAAGCTACCGTCTCTATTTGCCTGAACAAGCCCATTCTTTCAGATTTCCTTCCCTTCCTCCTCTTACTCTGCCTAAGGTGCCACCTTCTTTACAATCAGAGAGGCACCTTGACCTGGTTCCTGGGTGTTCAGAAGCTGAGATTTGCTGTTTCTGGGGTGCTTCTCTTGTCCACCCAGTTACTGGCACTCAGCTGGAGTCTCAGGCTGACATCTGCAGTTGGTAAACTTGAGGCCCATCAGTCATCTCTGAGATATCATAATGATATCATTGAGACATCATAATAATATCATTGAGATATAATAATATATTTGAGATATCATTATACTACTTTGCTACTGGTGTTTATTTTGAAATCTTCTGTAATAAAGAAGTTTTAAAACTAATAAGTAATACTAAAGGATGGAAACTGCTATAAATACAATGTTTAAATAGTCTATCTTCTTTCCAGTTTGTTTTTAGTGGGACTTTAATAGGAAGCATACTCTTACAAGCACACATAGCACTTATGTTAGAATATCTTTCCTTCCCCAAATGTAATCTTCATGGAAGAGTTAATGAGCCGTGAAAAAATAAGAAAATAACATGGAGATGGAGGAAAATTGTACAAATTATATTTAATCAGATATGAGCATATTCCAAAAAACTTAACTTTTCTGTTTTGAGCAGTTTGATAGATTGTAGGGACCATTCACCAATCCAGAGAATTTAGGAGGAATAGCAAGTTTACCTGGAGACAGACAATGTGTTCCTTTCGGAGAATGTTGTGTTTGAGGTGCCTGTAGTGAAATGATCCCATGTTACACAAGATAAAGTGCAAGTTGGAAATATAATTTGGAAATCCTCTGATAAGTGTTAAAACCATGGATATGGTTGTCAATTTCACCAAATGCACACAACTAAACAAAATTGTACTCTCTAGACTCGATCTCAGGTTTGAATTATACATACATGGCAGAAATAACTTATAAAACAGATGCCAGATTTAATAGTAACTTAAAGAAATAGGATAAACTTTTATCATTTCTATCACCTGTTTATATGTTTATGAGTCCCAACAGCATCCTGAAAAAATGTTAGAACCTCTGGAAAGGACCTCATTCAAACCCACCCCCAACCTGCAGTGGGATGAAGGCTGGTACCATCTGCAGATGATAGAGAGAAGCTGCTCCTGCACCCCCATTCACATCCATTCTACCTCCTGACTGGCCTCATGTCTCGTTCAAAAATAACTGCAAGGTCATGAGGAATCTTGTGGAGAAAAAAAAATTTTCCCCCCAAATGAAGAGTTTTACTATTTTTTGTTTCACTTTATTTAAAAAATGATAAGTCTAATATCAAAATCAGAAAATATAGAAGAGAAAATATGTAAGCACTCAGAGGATAATCACTCAACATGATCCGTGATACCACAGTGCATTAAAAAAAAAAAAAAAGAATGAGATTGTGCTGGTCATGTTTTTTCTTTTTCTATTTAACAATCATGGCCATCTATCTCCCATGTTAATGCATCCATCTCCAACGTCAGTTTACAGGATTGAAGAAGATTGAGGGATTTATAATAAAGATGCTAAGAGCAGTGTGCTGTGTTTCAATACATCTAAAGTACTGTTTGTTACTGCTATATTTAAAATAGATAACCAACAAGGACCAACTGTAGAGCACGAGGAACTCTGCTCAATACTCTGTAATAACCAAAAGTACTAAATTTCAAATTAGAATTTGAAAAAGAATAGATATATGGATATGTATAACTGAATCACTTTGCTGTACACCTGAAATTAACACAACACTTAATCTACTAAACTCCAATATAAAATTAAAAAAAAATTTTTTTAAGTTCTGTTTGTTGAAGTGTGGTTCAAACAAACACTATGTGCTGAAGAATCACCTCTAATGCCTGGTAAAAATGGAGATTACAGGACCCATCTCAGGCCTATGAAATCAGGATCTCTAGGTGAAGGGCCCAGAAATTCTCATTGCTGACAAGCTCCCAGATGACGTTCCTCTGTTTGTCAATCACTCATTATTTTTGTAATTAATTTTTATCAGAGTAGAGTTGATTTACAATGCTGTGTTAGTTTCTGCTGTACAGCAAAGTGAATCAGTTATACATATACCTGTATCCACTTTTTTTAAGATTCTATTCTCATATAGGTCATTAAATTATTTTAAAGAGAGGACCTGTTTTCCCCAGCACAACAGAATATTTCTGTTCTTGAACTTTTCTGCTCTGTGATCTTTATTTTAGGTGACAACAATGGATGGTCTATGCAACTTGACAAATACTTTGCCAATTATTACAAAATGACTTCCTGGTATCCTTTTGTGGCAGAAACATCTGAATGCTGTAAGTAATCAGAGGGACTGACAGTCCTTGTCTATAGGTTCATAGTAAGACACCATGTTCTTAAAAGTTGGATCCAACATTTTTAAAAATTTATAGTTTTCTATTTGCAAAATTATAATGTTCTAGTAGACACTCAGCCTTAATTTGAGGATTTTATTTTAAGATCACTCAAGGATCATAAGTGCAACAGTAATAAATCATACCAGGTATTGCTGTGAACAAAATTAATGTCAGTCCATCAGGGTTGCTATTTTTCATGCCCCCTTTTCACAATCACTATAAACTCTGATATAAGAGCAACTCTGATATAAAGGAAACTGAAAATAGAAGAGCAGAGAAGCTGTTTGGATTTTAACGTTTGTAAGTGAGAAAGCTTCTGGAGTCTAAGCCATACCTTACATCTACCAAAAAAGCCTTATTAATTATAATTGGCTACTTTTAGTCACATACCAAAAACTTAAAAAAAACCTGGAAAGGGTCTGTAGGAGGGTATAACATTGAGGATAAACTATAATTTTTAAGATCAGAAAGATCTATATACATAATTCCTTTTAAATAAATGTCTATTCTAATAAATTATTCAAATGTAAATGTGTGTCTTAAAGTTGTAATTTTAATCCTAGCTTTTCAAACCTTGGTTAAAAAGCAGGGGTTGGGGAAAAGTATACTTCACTGTATTTTTCCCTTTATGTTCTACCACAAATTGTAAAGTACAGCTTTTTAAATTTTTTTAAATATTTTTTGACTTCCTTACTCAAAAGAGACTAAAAAAAACTGCTAGCAATCCCCACTTTAAGGGGGTATACATCCCTCCTGTAAATCTCACAGGTCACTCAGCACTCTGTCTTAACCTCATGTTGTCTTCTTGTCAAATATGGAGATCAGATTGCTTTATCATTAAAGAGCTAAAAGCTTTTGGGAAAGGAAAAAGTTAACAGGTATAATTTAACTACTAATACAAGGCAAAAAACTAATGGATTAAGCCATATGACCTCAAAATGTAGTTTTTATTTTCTTGTTTTATTGTACATCTTTTTCTTTTCATTTCTTAAATTTTAATTTAATCTTTTTATATTTCACATTATTCCCAAAAGGATGTTAGGCAATTTACAATAAAAATATGGCTACGAACAGACTTAACCCATTAACATGACATAAGAGACAAAAATTCCATGGTGAGTGGGAAAAGGAATGGAGAAGAAAAATTAGATAAGGAAATCCTCACTAAGAAAAGTTACTGCGTAGTTCTTAATTCTGTAGACATTAGGTCAAAGAGGGAAAATAATGGGCTACATAACTTTTTCATAGTCTGGTCTGTAAAGCAAAAATAAACAAAGGGGGAAAACAGATCAAGTTAGCAAGAGAAATAAATTTTTGCCCGATGATGAACTCTGGGAGAAATGTGTCCTAAGTATACTTACATAAGAGGAATGCAGCTACACGAAAAAAAAAGTTTCAAAAAATACAAAGGCGATGTTTTATCAATTCTTAGTAATGAACAAATATATAATTTTAAATAAAGTTTTCAAGAAAGATAGGGGAGGGATGTAATTAATAATTCAATGTCTTTTTTCAAGCTTAAAAGCAGTGTAAAAATGAAATGGGAGGTGTAATGTAAAATTAAGGGGTGAAACTTAAATTAAGGTTCCTATTGTACTGATTTATTATTTTTTGTACTGCTTTATTTAAATCAGATTATAATAAGGATTTATTGGAAATTTAACTGAAAATGGCTTATAATACTTTTGGGCTGGATGAAAGAATGTGAGGAATTCACATTTACAAAGTCACCTCTCAAGAACAAAATCATGGAAAACATATCCATCACTAACCAATATATTAATAAAGTTAAAATTTCAAGAATTTGGAAAGTATGGAGATTTGGAAAGAATTGTTTACTCAGCCATAATTTCACCACTCAGAAGCTACCAGCATTAACTTGCTGGTGCATTACTCATCTTTTTTTATTTTAACATAGTTGAAATTTTCTATGCAATCCATTTTTATCATATTTTCAGGTAGCATTTTAGCATAATCAGATTTCCATATTATAAACATAAGTTACAATTTGTTTCATCCTTCTTTCCTGGTTGGATATTTAGGTGTCATTTTTCCCTATCACAGGTAACCTTGTAATCAGCATATATGGATTACCTGAATTCAGTCTGCATAATAGAAAGGACACACTGGGTTAATGCCAACTTCACCGCCCTCCATTTTTACCTCTCATACTGTCCCTCTCAGGACCCTCGTGTTCCATCCTAACCCTGTGCATCCCTTCCCCACAACATTCACATTAGCAGAGGATAGAGAGAGAGAATCAGTTTTCAGAGCTCCATCGCCAGAATGGTCACTTACAACCATAAACCTGTTTCAAAGTTCTTGGCACAGACTCTGTTTACAGAACACACAAAACCTAAATTATGATCGATCGTGAGCTCTCAGGATCCTGTAGGGAGTCTGCAGAGTTATTTGGGAGGAGAGGGAAAACACCTGTGGCCTCATAGCTGAGCAAAGAGACACCTGACTATTTCCAAGGCTGGAGCCAACCGTGTGCATCACTGTCATCCCCCAGCTTTGCCTCAGCGTGCCTTCTTTACCATGACGATGACATTCTACTCTTCAGAAGCTTTACTGTAAAGGTTATAGATTAAAAGTCTGCAAACAGACAGTTCTCACAAGAAGTTTTGTTTGTCCTATGATGATTTAAAATGTTTTAAGTTAGGCATTATTATTTTTAAGTAGGTAATTATATAGTACAAAACATTGTCTTTCTGGCTTCTTTGAGGAAGTTGGTTGACTTGGCCACAGATGTTCCTGTCGAAATATAGGACAACAGTTTGGAGAAGCTGTCCCACTGGGACTCCTGGGTGCAGTCTCTACCCGCTTTGCCTGCCCCTGTAGATGTTCGAGGCTGTAACCTCTACTCCAAGTGCAGAGTTTCAAAGTAAACGTTGAAAAGATCACCCTTCATTGCTCCCAGGAATCGTCCATTCCCCATCAGGTCAGCAGTCAGATAATGTCTATTACCCTGAATAATAATCCCATTTTGTTGCTTAGCTATATGAACACACCACTGCAAGTCTCTAACAGACTTTAGAAATATCAGGTCACATCTTTAGGACTACTGCTATAGCCCTACAAGGTAGTCAAAGGCATACATTCCATTTCCTCTCTCTTTCCAACTCTCATCAGTGAGAACAGAATGGCTATGCATGAGAAATATTCACTTCCTCAAGTGAAGCTGTAGGCATCCTTACATCCCTACATAAGCCAAAAGAAGTCTTTTGAAGAACTCCTGAATTAAAAAAAAAAAAAAATCTACCGGCACTATAGTTCAGAGTTGAGTTCTCTTTCTTGCTAGTTAAAAAGGGCTTCGTCTTCCGTTAAAACTATTAATACTTTATTCTTAAACAGCAGCTTTAATATGGACATTAACACCCATCACACCCTGTCCTGTCACCCTGGGACGTAGCTACTCTCCAAGGGTAAGAAAGAGCAGATGACGTCATTCATTTTTCAACAAATGGAGAGGGGCAGGCTGCTACTTTTTTTTTTTTTTTAATGCATGGGCTGGTAAATGTATATGTTTCCTTATCTTCAAGTTCTAACATCATTTTAATGTTAAAAGCAAAACTTTGGAACCTTAATTTAAAGCTTTGCATAAATTGCTTACGTAAGACATGACACATTTTTGTATATGATTTTCTTATAGCTTTTTGTTTCTTTCTTTTCATTACCCTCCTGTTCCTGGTCCCTCATCATCCCCATTCCTTACTGCTTCCTCTTTATTCAGTGGTCGGTTCTGTGCCCGTGCAATGTCTTTGCCGAGGTTTAGAGCTTGATTGTGATGAGACCAATTTACGAGCTGTTCCATCAGTTTCTTCAAATGTGACTTTAATGTAAGTAGAAAAGAATGGCTTCATCCTGACAGCCAGAACAGCCCCTGTAAAATTGTATCATAATTCAGGTGTAATTGTCATTATTAATAATGCCTTGTCACTTAAGATGATATCATTGTTCCTTGGTCAATTATAATGATTGCTGATATTTATTTGCATTTATTACATGATAGATCTGACTCTAAATTATTCTATATGTTCACTTATTTAGCCCCTCATAACAATCTTATGAAGTATTTAGTATCGCCACATTTTATCTAAACAAAAGATGCAATCAAGTGTATGTGCTGGGCTTCCCTGGTGGCACAGTGGTGGAGAGTCCACCTGCCGATGCAGGGGACACGGGTTCGCGCCCAGGTCCGGGAAGATCCCACATGCTGCAGAGCGGCTGGGCCCGTGAGCCATGGCCGCTGAGCCTGCACGTCCAGAGCCTGTGCTCCACAATGGGAGAGGCCACAACAGTGAGAGGCCCGCGTACTGCAAAAAATAAATAAATAAATAAAAATACCTCTCAAATAAAATCTCTTTAAAAATTTTTAAATGATATTATGAATACAAGAGTGACATCATGAAGCAAAATGTTTCCTGAAAGCTAGTGTTAAAGTAAATAAAGTTTATAATTATTCATATTGTTTTTAAAAGTAAAGAAAAAACCTTTAAGTAAGAACCAAAATTTACATTTATTTCAGGTCACTCAAGTGGAACTTAATAAGGAAACTTCCTCCTGATGGCTTTAAGAAGTACCATGATCTTCAGAAGCTGTAAGGAAAATTTTAATTCTTAGTATTGAATTGACTAACATTTTTGGCATATCTGTTTCTTCCCACTTCTGCAGAGACAAACACTGCACCACTGCTTAAGTCTAATCCCTCTTTGGGGAATTATTTAGCCATTAGCTGGAGACTACCATGTAACATTTTTTTTCCTGAGTAATTCTAGAAGCTATCCTAGAAAAATCTCAGATACCTATCCCCAAAGAAACCAGAGTACGTGTGCTATGAACCCTCCAACCACACTCCCCCTAAGTGAAGATACTCAAGAGGTTTTACGCTCTGCATTTCAATGCCCATCTTACAGAAAGATGTAATGACTCCTTACCAGAGCTGCCCTCAAGATTAGATAGAGAAGGGACTTCCCTGCTGGTCCAGTGGGTAAGGCTCCACGCTCCCAATGCAGGGGACTCAGGTTCGATCCCTGGTCAGGGAATTAGATCCCACATGCTACAACTACAGATCCTGCACGTGGCAACGAAGATCCCCTGTGCTGCAACTAAGACCTGGCACAGCCAAATAAATAAATAAATATTAAAAAATAAAAAAGATTAGGTAGAGAAGAATTTTCTTCCATATGTTTGCAAATTCAATCTCTACCTAAGATAGAAAGTCCTTGTGGTTTGAAACTTCCAAGCATGTTTTTTGTTTGTTTGTTTGTTTGTTTGTTTTTTTGCGGTACGCGGGCTTCTCACTGCCGTGGCCTCTCCCGTTGCAGAGCACAGGCTCCGGACGCGCAGGCTCAGTGGCCATGGCTCACGGGCCCAGCCGCTCCGCGGCATGTGGGATCTTCCCAGACCGGAGCACGAACCCGTGTCCCCTGCATCAGCAGGCGGACTCTCAACCACTGCGCCACCAGGGAAGCCCCTCCAAGCATGTTTTTTAGGGACTTAATTCCATTTTCACATCTGCCTCATTGGTTTAGTTTTATCTGAAATGCTAGCTTCTCTTCAGTCTAAGATTACCTATGTACTCACAGAATCCATAATGGCCCAGGGGATGGTTAACTGTTATTTAGGTCAACTTTGTGGCTAAATCGTATTGTCATAGGCTTAAACTGTTGGGTTTAAATATTCTGTGCCTGAATCACACTATCTAGAAAACGCCTCAGAATTCCCAGTTTCATTTTCACACCTACACTGGTTTGGGATTTGTTTTTACACTAGAGACCCCTGGTATACAGATATCATCTATCTGTACTTTTTCTTTAAGATAATAATGATAGAGCAGAATCAGAAGAAAAATTTATCCACTTTGTTTGATGAAATGTTCTCAAAGCTCAGATTACCTGCAGAAAAATATTTCACATCAGAAAATTAAATTCTAATAAAAATGACTTTTCAGAACTGTATTCTAGACATTTATCAATCGAGAAGAACTTTTCAAAATTAAACCTGATACACAAACTTCAAGAGGATACTTCCTTACTTTATTTTCTGATTTCTGGAGTAGGAAGAATTTTTCTGGTCTGTAGCACCACCTTATGTCCACATGGTTTAAAAGGAGTCGGGGCTTCAACTCTAAACATCAGGATTCAATAGTTTAGCAATTTTACACAGTGAACATTGAATTAATTCTTGAACAACTAATTTGTTCCAAGTAATAGATCAAAATAGCCTAATTACCAAAAAAGTTCTAATTGGTGATTAGAGATGTACTTTGGCTCCACCTCCAGGCAATATAATCTATTGCTTACTGGAAAATTACAGTAGTTAGAAATAAATGAATAAATACTTGTCAAAGTTTTTCTGTATATTAGTGAGAAAGATGCATTGCCTAGTAAACGATTGGACCACAGCATGTTCTGTGAGAGTGTTAGGTGTATAACAAACTTAACATTTTACAATCAAAGTTAGGTTTCTTGCATGCTGGAGAAATACGGACTCTCCTTTAGTCAAAATTTCTAATTAACTAAGAGCTAGCTCATACTGGTTTATTCCTTATCACTCCTAAAATCTGTGAAAATTATACATAAACTCAGCAAACCCTGAAGAACAATGGTGACCTGCATCAGCAGAAGAAATAAGACTTGAAGCCCTTACTTTTGCCCTCGTTCACAACCTGGGGCCAGTGTACGTAGATGTGCAGAGTTTAAAGGGTGTGTGGGATGCAACAGCTTGTGCTCCAGGTTCTGTTTCCTTTGACCTCCTGTTAACTCCAGGTCCAACCTCCATCATGACCTCAGTGAACTCCACAGCCAGCATACTTCCTTGGCCTTCCAAGCTAATTTATCTTCTTCTAGACCTGATCCTTTTTTGTTGTTTGTTTTTTAATATGAAAACCAAGTGTTACTGTTTTTACTTCTTGTTCCTGGAAATTTTCTTTTAGCAAAAATTATACTTCTGGTTTCGGAAGTTTGGGGACTCTTTCAGGCTAAAAATAAGATACCAATGTATGCTTCCCCTAAAACTTGTCTCACCCTCTACATTCTGGAATATTGTCGATCTTCTCAGTCGACCTGATTCTTTCTATTTCTGTTTTTCTCTTTTGTCATATATATTCTTGGTAAGTTTCCTCAAACCATTTTTGGAGTGAAACTTAGGTGTCAAATTAATACAATTCAAGTTGGCTTGCTTGGCCAGTTTGTGGTTTACATGGAATATGGTTTGGGGTCTTAACAATGTCACAACCTTGTAGTTTTGCCAACACTGTGTTGAATACTGTCAAGTTTGTAGAATTATAGCAAAAAGTGTTAAAAATTTTAAAAGGCTTCTAGGCTTGTTTGATTAGTGAGTGCATTACCATACACTAAAACTGAAGTTTCACTCACTAAAAATTCAAACATTAAATTTTAGCTCTCATGTGTCTACCTTTATAACTGGAAGTTCCAAATAAAAACTATCCTAATCATATGTGAACTTAATCAAGAAACAAAATGACATGATACCCAGCTCTGCTAAATTATTTTGTTATGTTTATCTTTTTTAATTTTTAAGAATTTTTTGACATTTCCTCTTTCATTTTTTTTAAATTTTTATTGAAGTATAGTTGATTTACAGTGTTGTGTTCATTTCAGGTGTACAGCACAGTGATTCAGTTACACATATATGTATAAATATATGTATTCTTTTTTGACATTCTCTTCCATTATAGGTTATCACAAGATATTGTGGTAAAATACGGACAACATAAAATGTACTGGCTTGACCATTAGTGTACGTTCAGAGGCCTTACATACACCCGCATCTTTGCAGGGCTATCACCATCATCCATCCGCAGAACTCTTTTCATCTTGCAAAACTGAAACTCCATTTCCTTACGTTTTCCTTTTAATAATCATTTTCACAGGTGCCTGCAAAACAATAAGATTAGATCCGTATCTGTCTATGCTTTCCGAGGACTCTACAGTCTTACTAAACTGTAAGTACCAGCACCAATTAGTCTGCCCGTCCGTGGTGGCCTGCCAGCCCGACCCATCCCACCCAACACGTCCCTCCCGCCCACGACAGTGACCACGGGACGAGCAGACAGTGGACGGTGCAGCACAGCATTGGGGCCAAGGGCATGGGACCCTGAGTCACACGGGCTGCAGTCCCAGTCCTGACCTCACTACTCACTGGGTGTATGAACTTGAGAACTTAGTTTCCTTTCTAAGCATCAGCTCCCTCTACCGTAAAATGCAAACTACAACAGTACCTACCTCAGGATTGTTGTAAGGAACGAATGAGAAAATCCGTGGGAAGAGTTGGGCACACTGTACCGGGCACATAGTAGGAACTCAATATACATTAGCCGTGGTGACGGGAATGAGGATTGAATGAACTTTATCAACATGAGAAAGCCTAGTGATGATTAAAATTTATGAAGGAAAAAACCCAAAGGCTTCTCCAGTTACTCTTTTCCCACTAATTCTTTTACAAATACATAAAGCATTATAAGTTTAAAAGAACAAAGCTTTTTTTTTAATTATGGTAAAACATATATAACAAATTTGCCATTTTAATCCTTTTTAAGGGTTTCGTTCAGTGGCGTTCAGAACATTCACACTGTCGTACAACTGTCCATCTCCAGAACTATTCACCTTCCCAACTAAGACTCCACACCCACTAAACACACTAACTCCCCACGGCCCCTCCCAGCCCCTGGCACCCACCATGGTACTTTCTGTCTCTATGAATCTGACTACTCTAGGGGACCTCACAGAAGTGGAATCAGGTAATATTTTCCCTTTAGTGTGAGACCTTTTTCATCATGTCTTAAACTTAGCATAATACCTTCAAGTTTCAGGCATGTTGTAACATATATTAGAATTTCCTTCCTTCTTAAGACTGAATAATAGTCCATTGTGTGTGTGTGTGTGTGTGTGTGTGTGTGTATATATATATATATATATATATATATATATATATATATAAAATACACCACATTTTCTATATTCATTCCTTGATGGATGGACATTTAGGTCGTTTCCACCTTTCGGCTATTGTGAATAATGCTGCTATGAACGTTGGTGTACAAATATTTGAGTCTTTGCTTTCCATTCTTTTGGGTGTACGCCCAGAAGTGGAATTGCTGGGTCATATGGCAGTTCTACATTTGATTTTCTGAGGACCCACCATACTGTTTTCCACAGCATCTGCACCACTTTACATTCTCATCAGCAACGCACAGCATTCCAATTCTTCCACATCCTCAATAACCCTTGCTATTTTCTGGGATTTTTGTTGTTGTTTTGTGTTGGGTTGTTTTTGATAACAGCCATCCCTATGGGTGTGAAGTAGTATCTCATTGTGGTTAAGAGCTAAGCTTTTTAAAATAGTCTTTCTCAAAGTTCCATTCCATTTCAGCTGCATTTTACCAGGCAGCTGAAACTTACCACCTAGAAGTTATTGAATGGAAATATAACCCAAAAAATCACATTAATAAACAACTCCCTGTATTTCTATTTCTGGCCCCTTGCCTTCTTTTTTTTTTTTTTTTTTTTTTGTAAGTGATATGAATCACTTTATTTTTTTTTTTTGCTTTATAACATTTAATCAGTTATACATATACATATGTTTCCATATCCCCTCCCTTTTGCGTCTCCCTCCCACCCTCCCTATCCCACCCCTCCAGGCAGTCACAAAGCACCAAGCTGATCTCCCTGTGCTATGCAGCTGCTTCCCACTAGCTATCTACCTTACGTTTGGTAGTGTATATATGTCCATGCCGCTCTTTCACTTTGTCACAGCTTACCCTTCCCCCTCCCCATATCCTCAAGTCCATTCTCTAGTAGGTCTGTGTCTGTATTCCTGTCTTACCCCTATGTTCTTCATGACATTTTTTTTCTTAAATTCCATATATATGTGTTAGCATACAGTATTTGTCTTTCTCTTTCTGACTTACTTCACTCTGTATGACAGACTCTAGGTCCATCCACCTCATTACAAATAGCTCAATTTCATTTCTTTTTATGGCTGAGTAATATTCCATTGTATATATGTGCCACATCTTCTTTATCCATTCATCCGATGATGGACACCTAGGCTGTTTCCATCTCTGGGCTATTGTAAATAGGGCTGCTATGAACATTTTGGTACATGTCTCCTTTTGAATCATGGCCTTCTCAGGGTATATGCCCAGTAGTGGGATTGCTGGGCCATATGGTAGTTCTATTTGTAGTTTTTTAAGGAACCTCCATACCGTTCTCCATAGCGGCTGTACCAATTCACATTCCCACCAGCAGTGCAAGAGTGTTCCCTTTTTTCCACACCCTCTCCAGCATTTATTGTTTCTAGATTTTTTGATGATGGCCATTCTGACTGGTGTGAGATGATATCTCATTGTAGTTTTGATTTGCATTTCTCTAATGAGTAAAGATGTTGAGCATCCTTTCATGTGTTTGTTGGCAGTCTGTATATCTTCGGTGGAGAAATGTCTATTTAGGTCTTCTGCCCATTTTTGGATTAGGTTGTTTGTTTTTTTGTTATTGAGCTGCATGAGCTGCTTATAAATTTTGGAGATTAATCCTTTGTCAGTTGCTTCATTTGCAAATATTTTCTCCCATTCTGAGGGTTGTCTTTTGGTCTTGTTTATGGTTCCCTTTGCTGTGCAAAAGCTTTGAAGTTTCATTAGGTCCCATGTGTTTATTTTTGTCTTTATTTCCATTTCTCTAGGAGGTGGGTCAAAAAGGATCTTGCTGGGATTTATGTCATAGAGTGTTCTGCCTATGTTTTCCTCTAAGAGTTTGATAGTGTCTGGCCTTACATTTAGGTCTTTAATCCATTTTGAGCTTATTTTTGTGTATGGTGTTAGGGAGAGATCTAATCTCATACTTTTACATGTCCCTATCCAGTTTTCCCAGCACCACTTATTGAAGAGACTGTCCTTTCTCCACTGTACATTCCTGCCTCCTTTATCAAAGATAAGGTGACCATATGTCCGTGGGTTTATCTCTGGGCTTTCTATCCTGTTCCATTGATCTATCTTTCTGTTTTTGTGCCAGTACCATACTGTCTTGATTACTGTAGCTTTGTAGTATAGTCTGAAGTCAGGGAGCCTGATTCCTCCAGCTCCATTTTTCATTCTCAAGATTGCTTTGGCTATTCGGGGTCTCTTGTGTTTCCATACAAATTGTGAAATTTTTTGTTCTAGTTCTGTGAAAAATGCCAGTGGTAGTTTGATAGGGATTGCATTGAATCTGTAGATTGCTTTGGGTAGTAGAGTCATTTTCACAATGTTGATTCTTCCAATCCAAGAACATGGTGCATCTCTCCATCTATTTGTATCATCTTTAATTTCTTTCATCAGTGTCTTATAATTTTCTGCATACAGGTCTTTTGTCTCCTTAGGTAGGTTTATTCCTAGATATTTTATTCTTTTTGTTGCAATGGTAAATGGGAGTGTTTCCTTGATTTCACTTTCAGATTTTTCATCATTAGTATATAGGAATGCCAGAGATTTCTGTGCATTAATTTTGTATCCTGCAACTTTACCAAATTCATTGATTAACTCTAGTAGTTTTCTGGTAGCATCTTTAGGATTCTCTATGTATAGTATCATGTCATCTGCAAACAGTGACAGCTTTACTTCTTCTTTGCCAATTTGGATTCCTTTTATTTCCTTTTCTTCTCTGATTGCTGTGGCTAAAACTTCCAAAACTAGGTTGAATAAGAGTGGTGAGAGTGGGCAACCTTGTCTTATTCCTGATCTTAGTGGAAATGGTTTCTGTTTTTCACCATTGAGGATGATGCTGGCTGTGGGTTTGTCATATATGGCCTTTAGTATGTTGAGGAAAGTTCCCTCTATGCCTACTTTCTGCAGGGTTTTTATCATAAATGGGTGTTGAATTTTGTCGAAAGCTTTCTCTGCATCTATTGAGATGATCATATGGTTTTTCTCCTTCAATTTGTTAATATGGTGTATCACGTTGATTGATTTGCGTATATTGAAGAATCCTTGCATTCCGGGAATAAACCCCACTTGATCATGGTGTATGATCCTTTTAATGTGCTGTTGGATTCTGTTTGCTAGTATTTTGTTGAGGATTTTTGCATCTATGTTCATCAGTGATATTGGCCTGTAGTTTTCTTTCTTTGTGACATCCTTGTCTGGTTTTGGTATCAAGGTGATGGTGGCCTCGTAGAATGAGTTTGGGAGTGATCCTCCCTCTGCTATATTTTGGAAGAGTTTGAGAAGGATAGGTGTTAGCTCTTCTCTAAATGCTTGATAGAATTCACCTGTGAAGCCATCTGGTCCTGGGCTTTTGTTTGTTGGAAGATTTTTTATCACAGTTTCAATTTCAGTGCTTGTGATTGGTCTGTTCATATTTTCTATTTCTTCCTGAGTCAGTCTTGGCAGGTTGTGCATTTCTAAGAATTTGTCCATTTCTTCCAGGTTGTCCATTTTATTGGCATAGAGTTGCTTGTAGTAATCTCTCATGATCTTTTGTATTTCTGCAGTGTCAGTTGTTACTTCTCCTTTTTCATTTCTAATTCTATTGATTTGAGTCTTCTCCCTTTTTTTCTTGATGAGTCTGGCTAATGGTTTATCAATTTTGTTTATCTTCTCAAAGAACCAGCTTTTAGTTTTATTGATCTTTGCTATCGTTTCCTTCATTTCTTTTTCATTTATTTCTGATCTGATTTTTATGATTTCTTTCCTTCTGCTAACTTGGGGATGTTTTTGTTCTTCTTTCTCTAATTGCTTTAGGTGCAAGGTTAGGTTGTTTATTCGAGATGTTTCCTGTTTCTTAAGGTGGGATTGTATTGCTATAAACTTCCCTCTTAGAACTGCTTTTGCTGCATTCCATAGGTTTTGGGTCGTCGTGTCTCCATTGTAATTTGTTTCTAGGTATTTTTTAATTTCCTCCTTGATTTCTTCAGTGATCACTTCGTTATTAAGTAGTGTATTGTTTAGCCTCCATTGTATTTTTTACAGCTCTTTTCCTGTAATTGATATCTAGTCTCATAGCATTGTGGTCGGAAAACATACTTGATACAATTTCAATTTTCTTAAATTTACCAAGGCTTGATTTGTGGCCCAAGATATGATCTATCCTGTAGAATGTTCCATGAGCACTTGAGAAAAATGTGTATTTTGTTGTTTTTGGATGGAATGTCCTATAAATATCAATTAGGTCCATCTTGTTTAATGTATCATTTAAAGCTTGTGTTTCCTTATTTATTTTCATTTTGGATGATCTGTCCATTGGTGAAAGTGGGGTGTTAAAGTCCCCTACTATGATTGTGTTACTGTCGATTTCTCCTTTTATGGCTGTTAGTATTTGCCTTATGTATTGAGGTGCTCCTATGTTGGGTGCATAAATATTTACAATTGTTATATCTTCTTCTTGGATCGATCCCTTGATCATTATGTAGTGTCCTTCTTTGTCTCTTCTAGTAGTCTTTATTTTAAAGTCTATTTTGTCTGATATGAGAATTGCTACTCCAGCTTTCTTTTGGTTTCCATTTGCATGGAATATCTTTTTCCATCCCCTTACTTTCAGTCTGTATGTGTCTCTAGGTCTGAAGTGGGTCTCTTGTAGACAGCATATATATGGGTCTTGTTTTTGTATCCATTCAGCCAATCTGTGTCTTTTGGTGGGAGCATTTAGTCCATTTACATTTAAGGTAATTATCGATATGTATGTTCCTATTCCCATTTTCTTAATTGTTTTGGGTTCGTTATTGTAGGTCTTTTCCTTCTGTTGTGTTTCTTGCCTAGAGAAGTTCCTTTAGCATTTGTTGTAAAGCTGGTTTGGTGGTGCTGAACTCTCTCAGCTTTTGCTTGTCTGTAAACGTTTTAATTTCTCCATCAAATCTGAATGAGATCCTTGCTGGTTAGAGTAATCTTGGTTGCAGGTTTTTCTCCTTCATCACTTTAATTATGTCCTGTCACTCCCTTCTGGCTTGTAGAGTTTCTGCTGAGAGATCAGCTGTTATCCTGATGGGGATTCCCTTGTGTGTTATTTGTTGTTTTTGCCTTGCTGCTTTTAATATGATTTCTTTGTGTTTAATTTTTGACAGTTTGATTAATATGTGTCTTGGATTTATTCTGTATGGGACTCTCTGTGCCTCCTGGACTTGATTAACTATTTCCTTTCCCATATTAGGGAAGTTTTCAACTATAATCTCTTCAAATATTTTCTCAGTCCCTTTCTTTTTCTCTTCTTCTTCTGGAACCCCTATAATTCAAGTGTTGGTGCGTTTAATGTTGTCCCAGAGGTCTCTGAGACTGTCCTCTGTTCTTTTCATTCTTTTTTCTTTATTTTGCTCTGCTGCAGTTATTTCCACTATTTTATCTTCCACCTCACTTATCCGTTCTTCTGCCTCAGTTATTCTGCTATTGATCCCATCTAGAGTATTTTTTATTTCATGTATTGTGTTTTTAATCGATGCTTGATTCATCTTTAGTTCTTCTAGGTCCTTGTTAACTGTTTCTTGCATTTTGTCTATTCTATTTCCAAGATTTTGGATCTGGGAAATAGAATCTTGGATCATCTTTACCATCATTATTCTGAATTCTTTTTCAGGTAGACTGCCTATAACCTCTTCATTTGTTAGGTCTGGTGGGTTTTTATCTTGCTCCTTCTCCTGCTGTGTGTTTTTCTGTCTTCTCATTTTGCTTATGTTACTGTGTTTGGGGTCTCCTTTTTGCAGGCTGCAGGTTCGTAGTTCCCGTTGTTTTTGGTGTCTGTCCCCAGTGGCTAAGGTTGGTTTAGTGGGTTGTGTAGGCTTCCTGGTGGAGGGGACTAGTGCCTGTGTTCTGGTGGATGAGGCTGGATCTTGTCTTTCTGGTGGGCAGGTCCACGTCTGGTGGTGTGTTTTGGGGTGTCTGCAGACTTTTTATGATTTTAGGCCACCTCTCTGCTAATGGGTGGCGTTGTGTTCCTGTCTTGCTAGTTGTTTGGCATAGGGTGTCCAGCACTGTAGCTTGCTGGTCATTGAGTGAAGCTGGGTGCTGGTGTTGAGATGGAGATCTCTGGAAGATTTTCGCCGTTTGATATTATGTGGAGCTGGGAGGTCTCTTGTGGACCAGTGTCCTGAAGTTGGCTCTCCCACCTCAGAGGCACAGCACTGACTCCGGGCTCCTCAATTTGGGATGATGTGTTGTCTATTCATGTATTCCACAGATGCAGGGTACATCAAGTTGATTGTGGAGCTTTAATCCGCTGCTTCTGAGGCTGCTGGGAGAGGTTTCCCTTTCTCTTCTTTGTTCTCACAGCACCTGGGTCTCAGCTTTGGATTTGGCCCCGCCTCTGCGTGTAGGTCGCCGGAGAGCGTCTGTTCTTCGCTCAGACAGGACAGGGTTAAAGGAGCAGCCGCTTCGGGGACTCTGGCTCACTCAGGCCGGGCGCGAGGGATGGGCACGGAATGCGGGGCGAGCCTGCAGCGGCAGAGGTCGGCGTGACGTTGCACCAGCCCGAGGCGCGCCGTGCGTTCTCCCAGGGAAGCCGCCCCTGGATCCCGGGACCCCGGCAGTGGCGGGCTGTACAGGCTCCCGGAAGGGTGGTGTGGACAGTGACCTGCGCTCGCACACAGGCTTCTTGGCGGCGGCAGCAGCAGCCCCAGTGTCCCACGCCCGTCACTGGGCTCCGCGCTTTCAGTCGCGACTCGCGCCCGTCTGTGGAGCCCCTTTAAGCAGCGCTCTTAATCCCCTCTCCTCGCGCACCAGGAAACCAAGAGGGAAGAAAAAGTCTCTTGCCTCTTCGGCAGCTCCAGAGTTTTCCCGGACTCCCTGCCGGCTAGCTGTGGCACATTAGCCCCCTTCAGGCTGAGTTCTCGCCGCCAGCCCCAGTCCTCTCCCTGCGCTCTGACCGAAGCCCGAGCCTCAGCTTCCAGTGCTGCGCGCCCCGGCGGGCGAGCAGACAAGCCTCTCGGGCTGGTGAGTGCCGCTCGGCACCGATCCTCTGTGTGGGGATCTCTCCGCTTTTCCCTACCCAGGTATGTGGGGAGTTTCTTGCCTTTTGGGGGGTCTGGGGTCTTCTGCCAGCGTTCAGTAGGTGTTCTGTGGGAGTTGTTCCACGTGTAGCTGTATTTCTGGTGTATCCGTGGGGAGGAAGGTGATCTCCGCGTCTTACTCTTCCGCCATCTTCTGGCCCCTTGCCTTCTATCCTACCCCAGTTTTTACTCCTTAACCCAAAAAACTGTTTCTGGTCAGATTCCTCACTGGTTGTATCAGAGTTTGGGGTTGAGTCAAGAAGGCCACCTAATCGTTTACTAGCAGAGAAGGTCACCGGGGACCCAAAGTCTTAACAGTAACCCCTGTAGCTGCGTCTATCCCTTCACTGCTCTTTCGTGTCTTAGCAAATTACTCAAAGTCAATACTGGACTCCTCCTCATATGCTTCTGCCTGCCTTTCTCTACAGCCTCTCACAAATCTATTCAAAACTTGCTGAGCAACATCTGCTTGGTTTAAGGTTCAATGGATGTGCAGGAGGCTCTTGAAAGACAGTACAGCCTGGAGAGTAAACTTAAGCGTCTTCCATCTGCTCCTTGGTTTTTTCCTGGCACGAGAATATTGTCTGGCTGTTAAAATGTCACACGGTTCTTGTCTTTCATGGGTAAACATCAGATACTGCTCTTCATTCATCCATAGACACTCATTACCCCTCACAGTGTGCAAGGTCTTCAGCGAGACACCGTGTGGGTCATAGAAAGACAAGTCAGACCTACTGCCTTCCAGCTCCTTATGACCCAGTATTTCAGGTAGAACCCTGTGCTTCCATCGGGGAGAGGCACCCGCTCGCTCTCTGGAAGCTTACAGTCTACGGTGGGGAAACAATGCCAACGTACACACAGCAACTAGAGAATGGCAAGGGAGTTTACTTAACTAAGACTTAAACCTATATTGTTCAGACCACAACTGCTAAGATGATTCCCTAAAAGGAGTGATTATTTTGGGTCCAGAGAAGTGAAGGATGACTCTGAAAAATGAAGCGGATGGGGCAAATCAGACAGCACAGGGCATGGGGGGGTGGATCAAGTACCTTTCTAGAGGATTTCTAGTGGCTCTTAAGGGAAACCCTGAGGTGTTCAGGGCAAGTGTTGAAGAGATTCTTAACATCTTCCTGTGCCCAACTGGGGCTCCAGGCTTGCAAGGGAAGGAAGTGGCTCTAATATGGGGCCTTATTCTTTGCTACCCCCAAGAAAAGTCAAAGCTGATGCGGAAGGGAAGATTCCTAGGAGGACAGATTTTACAGGATGTCAGCTCTAAGATCTGTCAGAGTAGCAAAAAGAGAAATCAGTGTGGTCCGTGTATCAGGGGAAGAGGAATTTGAACAAATACTTGCATGAGGATCATAGCCAATGAGGAAAAAGAACAGGAAAGAAGTTGAAGTGGGAGGTTGAACAGAGACCTCATTCTACTAATATGCACCAAGTGTTCCTGACATGCCTGGCTCAAATGTTCAACAGCCCAGTGAATTAGGTACTGGTGTTATTTCCGTTTTAGAGTTGGGGAAACTGAGGATTTCTGAAGTTGCTGTTTGTTTCAGGTCACACTATTAACAAGTAGCAAAGCCAGGAACCAAACTGTCTGACAGCAGATTCAGAGCCGTGAGTTGCTGCTTTAGAGAAACTGAGACAAAAATAAACACGCAAGACAATTTCTCTGCCATTTTAAGACAAAACAGAAGGAAAGGAATTTTGCACACATTTGAGTCCAATACTTTTGCTACCATTGTTAACCTTAGGTATTTTGAGAGTCTCACCTCCACTTTACCAAACCAAAAGGACAAAGTTAAGTGGAATTAGAGTTTTCCAAATATTTCCCTTTCTTTACCAGCTTCTGTTGGGCTGTGTGTGGTTGTGTTTGTGTCCAAAAGTTTTCTTCAGAAAAAAAAAGAAAAAAGGCCACATAAAGACTCTAAGGCCGGGGCTTCCCTGGTGGTGCAGTAGTTAAGAATCTGCCTGCCAATTCAGGGGACACGAGTTCGAACACTGGTCCAGGAAGATCCCACATGCCGCAAAGCAACTAAGCACGTGTGCCACAACTACTGAGCCTGCCAGCCACAACTACTGAAACCCGCACGCCTAGAGCCCATGCTCCGCAACAAGAGGAGCCACTGCAATGAGAAGCCCGTGCACCGCAACGAAGAGTAGCCTGCGCTCACCACAACTAGAGAAAACCTGCACGCAGCAACGAAGACCCAAAGCAGCCAAAAATAAATAAATAAAATAAATAAATTTTTTAAAAAATAAATAAGGCCTCTATAAAAGAAGGGAGGTGATTTTGAAAGTTGTTAAAAAGCTTTTGTTTGCTTTTGGAAGAAAACAAAGAAATAAACACGTAAGAGATCAGTATAACAGAAGGAAGAGTTGGTTCACTCTGCAGAAGAGTGAGAAGTAAAGTCGGGTCAAAGTACAATGGGTCTGACTCTCCAGCAAGGAATTCAGTGTCTTTTCTCCAGAGCAGGTCCATGCCTGCCTCCAGGGACATCTCCCGCATCCCCTCACAGCCTCTTCACCGTGACCCCCCACCTTGTCACCATCACACCTCTCACCGTTGCATAAGCCATTTCCTCTGCCTGGAATCACTCCCACCCACGCTTTGCTTTGTGAATGATACACCTCATCCAAGGCTCTTCTCAACTGAGCCTCCTTTCTTTTTCTTTTCTTTTTTTGTAATTAATGTTCATTGGAATATAGTTGCTTTACAATGTTGTCTTAGTTTCTGCTGTATAGCAAAGTGAATCAGCTATACGTATACATACAGCCCCTCTCTTTTGGATTTCCTTCCCATTTAGGTCACCACAGAGCACTGAGTAGAGGTCCCTGTGCCCTACAGTAGGTTCTCATTAGTTATCTATTTTATACACAGTATAATGTATATATGTCAATCCCAATCTCCCAGTTCATCCCATGCCCTCCTTTCCCCCTTGGTGTCCATACGTTTATTCTCTACGTCCATGTCTCTATTTATGCTTTGCAAATAAGATAAGATGTGGCACATATATACAATGGAATATTACTCAGCCATAAAAAGGAACGAAATTGTGCCATTTGCAGAGACGTGGATGGACCTAGAGACTGTCATACAGAGTGAAGTAAGTCAGAAAGAGAAAAACAAATATCGTATAAACGCATATATGTGGCATCTAGAAAAATGGCACAGATGAACCTATTTGCAGGGCAGGAATAGAGACCTCTTTCTTTAACACTCCCTGTCCCCTCTCCCCTCCAAGCTCTGCTTCCCCAGTCCCAGCAGAGGCTGGCACCTCCTCCGCTGAAAAGTCAGAGGAACTGTATTTCTTGTTCTTTTCCCTCTGCTGCTGCAATAACTACCTGCTCGCATGCTGTCTTCTACTAGATGCAAAGCCCCTCAGAGAAAGTGATTCCACACCTAGCACAATGCCGTAGCTTAGGGGCTCAAAACAATTTGATGAATAAATGAATAGACAGAGTGAGTGAGGGATTGGCTGATGGTTGGTTGATTATTGGGAAAAAAACTAGACGTGAAAAGGTAAGTGATAAAGAACTTTCAGGGCTCCGAAGGCAGGGAAATGGCCTGATGAGAACAACATATAAGAAAATTTAAGATGGACAATTATTGTTCTTCCTTTGCTTGTTATAAGATATCAAGAAGGTATCAAATTTACTGTAGTTATTTCTCTTTTTTCAGGTATCTCAGTCATAACAGAATAACCTTCTTGAAGCCGGGTGTTTTTGAAGATCTCCACAGACTAGAGTGGCTGTATGTTTAATTTATGTGGCATTTTATAGTACTAGTCTTTATGTTCGAAAAATATGTAAATGAACCCATTTTTTTCTTCTGGCTGGCAGGATAATTGAAGAGAATCATCTCAGTCGAATTTCCCCACTAACATTTTATGGACTAAATTCTCTTATTCTCCTGTAAGTACTAAAAATTTATGCAAATATTTCAACTGAAGGAAAAGGCATGAATAAAAATGACTGCTTTGGGTTTAACAGCACGACATTTGGAATTAAAACGCTAAAAGGGAATTTTCAACTAAAAACCATCTCCTAGTCATATCCTATGAGCCTATTTTGTAGTTGTAACAGTTTTATAAGATCTTCCATTTTCTAGAATGTCAGCCCATCAAAACTGAACACAGTCCCACTGCCATGTTTTATTGAAATATTCTTAAGCACACCAGTACTATCCTATATTAATCTTGGTAAAGAAAAATACGTTTGTTTAAAATCACCTCCTTTTCAGTATCCACTACTGAAGGGCACAGGACTTTTCTTCAGTTGCTGATGTTACTGCTTCCTCCATATGATGGCTACCGTTTGTCTAATTTTATTACTAACAAGCACTTAAATATATCAAGACTTACAGAAAAAAATTTGAGTGAGAAGACAACGAACTTAGTAGATGTTCACGGCTTCATAAGAATAATGATAAAACCACGTTTTCTCAACTTCAGTTGAGAAAAGAAACAGAAAAATGAGACTCCTTTTTGTTTCTCTTTTTCAGAGCACTGATGAACAACGTCCTTACCCGCTTGCCTCACAAACCTCTTTGTCAGCACATGCCCAGGCTGCACTGGCTGTAAGTTGCTATATCTCCTCTTCTTTAAAATGTTTATTGAAATATAGTAGTTGACTTACACTGTTGTGTTAGCTTCAGGTGTACAACAAACTGATTCACTTATACATATACATACATCCACTCTTTTTAGATTCTTTTCCCATATGGGTCATTACAGAGTATTGAGTAGAGTTCTCTGTGCTATACAGTAGGTTCTTATTAGTTATCTATTTCATATATAGTAGTGTGTATATGTCAATCCCAAACTCTTAATTTATCCCTCCCCCCCTTTCCCCTTTGGTAACCATAGTTTGTTTTCTATGTCTGTGAGTCTCTTTCTGTTTTGTAAATAAGTTCATTTGTATCGTTTTTGTAGATTCCACATATAAGTGATATCATATGGTATTTGTTGCTTTCTGACTTACTTCACTTAGTGTGATAATCTCCAGGTTCATCCATGTTGCTGCAAATGGCATTATTTCATTCTTTTTATGACTGAGTAATATTCCATTGTATATATGTACCACATCTTCTTTATCCATTCCTCTGTTGATGAATATTTAGGTTGCTTCCATCTCTTTGCTATTGTAAATAGTGCTGCTATGAACATTGGGGTGCATGTATATTTTCAAATTAGAGTTTTCTCCAGATATATGCCCAGGAGTGGGATTCCTAGATCATATGGTAGTTCTATTTTTAGATTTTTAAGGAACCTCCCTACTGTTCTCCATAGTGGCTTCACCAATTTACATTCCCACCAAGAGTGTAGGAGGGTTCTCTCTATCTGTTCTTACAGAAGACAACTAACTTTTCTGGTTTTGCCTAGTTCATTTCGGATGTCAGGTTTTTTCAAATGGCAGTTGTTAATATTTTTAGCATGATTTTCTTATTAAACATCCTTATTATCTAAACTAACTCCTCTAAACTCTTACCAAAATAAAACATCTCCTAAAAACAAAACATACTTTGGAGGCAGGAAGAAGGAAGACAGAAGGGATGTTATGATATCTATATAACATCACCCCTTCCCCCTGTCAGTCTGTTCACCTGTTCATTTGGTACAGAGAGACTAAGCCACTTTAGTTTCATTGCTAAATTCTGTGTAATAAGAATATGATACTTAGACTTTATTTTTGAAGTCTCATCACAACAGAATATGTTCTACAGAGTTTTTCACACAGTAGTTTTGTTTGTGGTAATTAGCATCACTCTACCTATGCAGAACTCAATTACCCAGTAAATGTGTCTATTTAAAATACAGGCAAAAATGAAGAAATAAATCCAAAATATTTATTTAAATGTTCAGTCAATAACCTGCATATACTCTATATATGAAAATTCCCTCTGTCTTTTACTTGTAGGGAATTCCCAAAAGTTTGGTCGTTGGAGTTCTAAGCTCACAACAGACTAGAAGAGCCAACTTGAAAGTAGGAGGGGCAGTTAGAAACGTTGATTTTAGTAAGTAACAATTAGCAACCTGATAATAAAGCAGGAGCAAGACATGCGATAAAAAGCAGACAGAGTAACTCAAAACACACTAGTTTGGAACCATCTAGGGGAAGAGAAACATCCCCCAAATCATTAGTAAGTCCAGAGGGCATCTTAATATGACAGTATAGTATCCTCAGTAATGACGAACTAAGTCATCAAGGAAAGGGCAAACTAAGTGCAATATCCTTTGTGGTGATTAAATTTGGGCTCAAAAGAATTCATTAATGATTATTACATGCACAGTGATCCAAACTTAGTAATGAAGTAAAATTGATTAATATTTATATGAGTAAATTAGAAATTCATGCATTGAGACCAGAAGCAAATGTGGGAGATTTTATGCCCATACAATAAGAAATCTTTCCTTTGCTTTTAAAAAGGTAGCCAAATGTATATTTCAGATCAAAATAAAAAATGATTAGGATTTATAACTAAAGACGTGGACTTTTTAAATTTTTGTTACTAAAATTATAATCTTTAAATTTTAGCTATCCAAAACAACTCACTCCACATACATCCCTGAGAGTGAATGTTGTCCCAATTTTAATTCTAGTAATAATTTTTGCTTTATAAGAATTCATTTTTTTAAATTAATTACAATATCTTTACCTTGCACATGAACTTTCATTTAACAAAGTATAAACTAGAAAATCTGTTGGATGTGTCGGCAAACATTTGTTTAACTATGGTTAAGTAGAAAAATACAAATAAAACAAAAAGAGATATGACAGCCCAGAAGAATATATTTGCAAGATATACAACAGACGACAGATTAAAACCTTTAATATCGTTCTTTCAAAGCAATAAAAAATACTATAAACACCACACTAAAAGATGTGAAATTCAAAAAGGAAGGAATATAACTAATCAATAAGCATATGAACAGATGGGGCAATAGCCAAAGATGAGCTAAAGAGCAAGAGGGTAAAGTAAACTTTTATCTGGGGATGAGACAAAGCAAGTTTATATATAGGCAGAAGAAGCTAATGTAAAGAATTTGTAAACATGAAAAACAGTGAGGATGCATTATGGAGCAAGGTCCTGGAAGCCATGGAAAGGATGGACAAATAAGGTGGGATACACACACAGATGCAATAAAGATGAATGCACCTGCCCTGCTTCAATCGACATGGCACAATTTCAAGATCATAATATGAAGTATAAAGAAAAAGTCACTGAAGGATGCCTATTATATATGACAATTCAATTCCAACAATGCTGTGCTGAAGCTGTAGACAGCCTCAAGACAATATTGCTCCCACTCTACCAATGAGAAAGAACTTTACAATCTACACAGTCTTAATTTTCTCCAGCCTGTCAGTCATAAGGCAAGCAGGTAAACTGAATTCTAAGGAGTGACCAAGAGAGACGGGACATATACAATATTTCACCTTTGGCAGAGCACAAGGTGAAGAGTTGACCCTCATAGAGCAGGTACAAAGAAAACTGCTAAAATTTTAATAAACCTGTAAAGGTTAAGTGTGGGCTAGTGTAACCCTTTGGAATACTGGGAATCACACACTCAAGGGAGTCAGCTATTCCTAACAGCCTCTTTTTCTCTGGCCTCCACCAGCTCATGGAGAAAGCTGGGAGTAATTAAGGAAACCAGACAGAGTCTTTGGTGACATGCAGGCACAAACCCCACCTTCTCCCCTAGACTCTTCCCTCTTAGGAAGCATAAACTCTACACCATGGGGAGAGGGACAGAAGATCTTCCTGCAGCCAGGGACTGTGCATAGATTCACTGCTTCCAAAGGAGAAGTATCAGCCAAAGCTCTCTACTCCAGCAATAGGGGCAAATAAACCTCTCCAGCCCAGGATACTGCACTGTTGCAAAGTGGGTTAAGGCTTCTGGGGCATGTGGGACAACAATGCTGAGAAAGCCCCATCCCAGAAAGAGCAAGAGAAACAATCCTTGTCAAATTATAAAACAATCAACAGAACTAGGCCCAGAGATAACTCAGATGTTACAACTACCAAACAAGGAAAGTAAAATACTTATGATTAATCAGTTAAATGATATAGTGGGAAAGGTGAGCAAAACATGCACACATGGAAAATGTCTGCAAACAGATGGAAGCTTTAAAGAGAATCAGAGAATTACTTCAACAGGCTGAACACAGCTAACAAAAGAATCAATGACCTTGAAGATAGGTCAATAGAAAGCTTTCATTTGAATCAAAATGAGAATGGAGCATAAAATAAAGATAGAACAGAGAATCCAAAAGTTACAGGATAATATAAAAGTGTCTCAAAATGCGTTAAAGTGGTCACAGAAAAAGAAGAGAAGGACAACAGGACAGAAGATGTTACCAAAAAAACTTGAGTCTGCTCACCAGACACACAGCAAAGCCAATCTACTGGCACCAGATTGTGGTGAAGGAAAGTACAGCATATATTTCAGGTGCCAAGCAAGGAGAATGGACAGCCCATGCTCAAAAGACCCAAATTCCCTGATGGTTTTCAGGGAAGGGTTTTTAAAGGCAGTGTGAGGGAGGGGACTGCAGGGTGTGTGATCAGCTCGTGCACAATTCTCTGACTGGTTGGTGGTGAGGTAACAGGGTGATGTTATGGGAATCTCAATCATCAACCTTCTGGTTCCAACAAGCCTGGGGTCTACATGCTGGTGATCAGCATGCTATTAACTTCCTCCACCTGGTGAGGGTTTTAGTGTCTGCAAAACAACTCAAGGATATGGCTCAGGGTATTATCTGTTGCCCTTGAGGAGGAACTAAAGGACCCTGAATTTGTTTTATGACTAAACTATTACTATTTTGTCTTGCTTGACTATTTTCCTTTGTTTCACCATTTTCTCACTTCTCTGATTAAATCTGCTCTTTGGAACTCAGGGAAGGCCTAGGAGGCTAAAGCTCTTCTACAAACAAGAGGTGGGGGACATAGGGTCCTGCTCGTTTTTCAAAGAAATATCTGAAGAGATAATGACCAAGAATTTTCTAAAATGATGTAATACAACAAACCAAAAAATATCTAAGAACCTCAGAAAAGAAAACAAGCAGAAGTAGAAAAGAAAAAAAAAAAAAACTGGACAAATCATAGTCAAACTGCTGAAAACCAAAGATAAAGAAAAGCAAAGCAAAAAGCTTGAGGCAACCAGAGAAAACAGAGATATTCAAGCTGTAAAACGAAGATAAGAAATGCAGCACTAATTTTTTTTAAAAGATGGAGGGGCTGTGTTAACATTGGAAAAAAATAGCCTTCTGAACAAAGACTATCACCAGGGATAAAGAGAAATATCACAGAATGATACAGGGCTCAATTTGGCAAGAGCCACAATAATCTTAAGTGAGTAAGCAGTTTCAAAGGAATAAAGTGAAACCATAAAACTATAAAGAAAAATAGCCTGGCGTCAAGAGATGTCATTTAAAACTAAGAAATCTACCAATATGTGGATATTTGATATTCCTAAGGTGAATATTAATAAATAACATATAATTGATCAAAATCCTATGGTGAGAGAGATAAAAGAAAAGGCAGGAAGACAATATATACTAATTTCATCATTTCTTATAATAGGAAATTGATAAGTGCTATTGTTATTCTCTAAGAAAGAGAAGATATAGTGTATTGGGTAAAGTTATAATTATAAAGGTTACCAATAGAATATACAAACCTTTTTCAATGTCAGAAGAAATAAAATTTTTAAGCCATTTGTTGAAAGATTTTTTAATCTATAAAACCATATAATAATATTTTTAAATAGCAGACTAAGTTAAGATACAGTAGTCAGATCGAAAAACATAAGTGGACTAAAATTACCTACTAAAAAGAAAAACAGATTTTCAAGTTGGATCACAGAGCAAAACCTAACTCAGTACTATGTACAAAAAATCCATCTGTAACTAAGTGATTAAGAAAGATTAAAAATAGAAGACTCCTCAAAAGTATGCCATGTAAATGCAAACCAAAGAAAGCAGGCATCATTTTTTATCTAAGTAGGTAGAAGTTTGGCCAATTTGCATTAAGCAGTACAAAGAAGGACATTTAAATGCTATAGTGTGCAATTTCCAATATAAGATGTTATATTAGGAGTATATATATGCACCAAATAGATTCATATAACAACCAAAACAAAAGAAAAATAGACATACATAAGCGGTAAGAAATAATAATCTACCTCTTTCAGTCCATGAAAGATCAAGGAAAACCAGGAAAAGGATATGGGGAACTAAATAACATAGTTAACGAATTAGCCCTAACTGGTACATATCAAAGTGCAAAGTCCCTTCTTGATAACAGAACAGATTTATTTGGGGCGGCAAAGTGCCCAGCTAAAATACTACATTCCCAGACTTCCCCACGTCTAGGCAGAGCCACGTGGCCGAGCCCTAACTAATGAGGAGGAAGACGTATAGTGTGGAACTTCTGGGCAACCTCCTTAAAGAGAAACAGGCACACCCTCCCTTTCTTTCCTTATCCAGAAAAGACGGATATGATGGCTCAAGCTTTAGCAACATCTTGGAACACAAAGACAAGGACCTCCGGACAGTGAATATGAAAGACCTTAGGTTTCTAACAACTTGGTAAAATTACCAGACTAGCCCTGGACTACCTAACCCTAGATTTTTTTTTTTTGTTAAATCCTTGTGTAGTTATGCTGTTATAGTTGGGTCTCTGTTCTATGTACCTGTGCTTAATCTTAATAGATATAAACTGAAAGTGAAGAACGCCCAAAAAACATTCACCAGAATTGACCATGTATATTAGGACATACACGTTCACAAACAAAACTCAGAAAACGCGGGATTAGCCTAAAGCAGAAGGAGGGTCATCACATCCTGGGTGTAGGAGACCAGGTGCACATACAGGTAAATCATGGATGTCGGGCAGAAAGACAAAGGCTTTGCCCTCCTTCATCACCTCAATTTTCTCTGTGAGCCCCTAGGGGATGAGAGAGGGAATTGAGAGGGCAAGATTCTTGGTGTTTTTATTTTCTGTTATTGTTGTTCTTCAGATCCAAGAACCAAATTTTCATTTTCAGCCAGTTCTGCCATGTATAGAGGGAAACATAAAGTGGTTAGATTCAGAGGATCATTAAGTTGGAAAAGTGATCCAGGCATTAAGTAAGCAAAACACCCCCTCAGGTCCATTAGAACTTGGAGCCCTGGCACAAGGAACAGATTTGTATGCCATACCCCTGCATATCAAGAACTAAAACCTCTAATTTTAGGAAGAAAGCCAAAGCAAATTCACAAATAAAGATTAAAATAAACTCAACATTGAATTTAACAATTTAATCAAAAGTCCCTAGTTTATGCCTCTTACTGACTTTTACATATAGTAAATTAATATTAACTTAAATATTTTTGCTACCTTAATAGAAAAAAAAAGTTACAGGTGTAACTAACAAGAAAGTAACATCAAGAAATTTTGTGAGGCTTAGGAGAACGTCACCCCCTGGTGGTAGATTCCTGGTAACAACAACAAAATAAGAAAAGGAAATAGAACAGTCTGTGTCAATGATAACCTTCGTTATGGAAGGCCAAATGCCTGGGCCAAGACTAATGATCAAAAAAAGATAGTACTACAAGTGCTTTATTTCCAGTTTAATAGAAGTTTTTCTTTAGAAGGGTGATCTAGAATCAAGATTTAAGATTTTAACACAACATTCCATATGTACAGAAATCCTGTCTACGAAAACCTTGTTATAGTATATGCCCTTCTCAGATCACTATAGTAAGAAGAAGCTTATTCTCTGGACACCATGGATTGTGAGCTTAAATTTGAAATGTTTTGTGTCCTTCAACAAGTAAATCTGATTTTGCAGTCTGATGCAACAGAGAAAAGCCCTATGCCTGACTTCAAATATATCTCTCTTCTTTGCTCTTCTCTGTGATAAATACACCCTTTTAGTCCATTGACTTGATTTCTAGAACCCTTACATGCTGGCCTTCCAGATCTTCCAGATAGACTTTGATTTGTCAGCATCCATTTTTATTGCAGTGCCAAAATAAAACTGACTGTCCCAGATACAGCCTCTCCAGCAGAAAAAACAGGCATGTCCATTAATGTTACTCATGCTTCCTGCATAGATTTTAGTAGATGTGTCAGACTTCAGCTCATATATTTTAGTGGCAATTGTTCCTGAATGGCTTTACGTGGTATGGTGACTGGTAAGCTAAGTGCTGGGGTAAAACGAGTAGATTTAAGAGCCAGCATCTGCTTCTGAAAGTGTATCCCTGAGCTCAGCTAACTCTGTTCTATGAACTTCCACCATAAACCCTACGACAAGATAAAAGACAGGCAATAGAAGAACGCCTTCATGAAAACCATGAAGCAGAGACAATAAAACATCAACTTTTTGACAAGTATGCTGCTCAGACCAGACTCCCGTTGGTGACCTAGCATCACACAGCAAGGGAGCTCAAGTCAGGTCTGCAAGCAGTGCCCTGAGTCAGGAGTGGAGAGCCAAGGGCAGCTGTGGGTCTCCCTCTGCACTGGCCTGTGTGGCCATATAATAAAGCAAGAAAGTATGTTCTCAGGGGTAAAAGGCTATGGAGAATTTTTTCTGGGAGTGTCTAGGCAAGGGAGGTAGAGGTTAAACACTGTTTTGTGGTAGCATCTTCTGCAGCAATAGTAGAATCTTCTGTGGACTGTAGCAGAGTCACACCACTCAGAGAAATGCCAGTGGTACCTCTGGACGGGTGTTTAATGCGGATCACTACGTGCTTTCTGTTTATATAGCTGGTAGTTACCACAACAAAAGCTTTCCATGGGGCTTTTTTCATTCACTTCACATTCTTTAGGATACATATGTACCCACATGAACACCTCATACTGATGCAACTCAAAACATTTTTACTATTAACACAGAAAAAAAGAAACATTATATATAAATATATCATTTCGGCTATTATGTAAGTGGCTACACTTACATTATGTGAGAATCCCTATGAAATAAACAGTATGTGGGAAAATGATATTTTACTAGAAAACAAATCATTCTTAACCGACTGACTTTTGTGTGTGATTAAAATTTAGCTTTATCATTTTTTATTTTTATATTTCAGGGACTTTGAAGGCAACCATATCCATAATTTAAGGAATTTGACTTTTATTTCCTGCAGTAATTTAACTGTTTTGTAAGTAATGTTTTGTCCTTTTGAAGTACCGTTTTATCTCTTTACAAATAAAATGAATCATTTATGCGAACAGAATCTAGCATAAACATGCATAGTAATTACAGCAAATGTTCCCCTCAACTTGAAGTTTTTTGAAAAGGAAGCACATTGGCAAAATTACTGAAGTTCAAACCAGGCATAACCACAGATTCACAACATACATGGGTCATCACAATGGTACTATCTTATGTGAGACCTGCTTTTCTCAACCTTACAAGTAAGACCCAATTTAATGGGAAAAAAATTTCTCATAAACCACCTAGAATCTGCCCTTGGATCTCAGTTTGAGAAACACCAAGTTAAAGTCCTAATCTATAAAAATTATTACTGCAAAGATTGTGGGGGAAATTAAGTATAACTTTTAGAAACTGTAGAATGTTCACTTCCCTGAGGATGTAACTGCAGACACCAGGATAAACCTTAGAATGTTATCGAGTATAATTTCTCCTTATACTCCTCTCTGGCTTATTTTAAATCCAGGGTGCCTCTTCCATAACAGTGAGGGATATTGGGTCTTCCTTCAGTATAAAAGTATAACTGCCTCATTTGCAGTTTATTCTTCCAGAAGAGTATTTTTCAAATTGTGGGTTGAAACTCACAAGCAGGTGATGAAAGCAATGTAGTATGTCCCGAGCCGCATTTTTAAAATGAAATAGAATAGAATAGAATTGAATTAAAACATCAGAGTGCAATTCAGATGATTAAATGTATTGTTCCATGAATCTTGGGTTGTGTGGGTGTATGTTATGTCCCAATGCAAAATGCATTTTCCTACTATTGGTTACCATGTGAAAAGTTTGAAAATCATCATACTAGAATATACAGGACCCCTGTGTATGGGCAATGCAATAGCTACCACTGACACAACAAAAATTTTTACCCAGTTATGCCCTCCGCCCCATTCCAGTGGGCTCAAAGCCACTGAAATGTGTGAACTTTTCTGCAGTGAGTTTAGCAGTCTTCATATGCAGGATTCTATCAGTCATGCAAAACAGTTCATGGTAATTGCCCAAAGGAAACCAAATTGCACTTAAAGGACACAGGGCAAATAAATATCCAAAAAATGTAGCCATTCTTTTCTATTCTACTTGTATTTGTCTTTAGAGAACCCTCTGTATGAAGAAATCATTTGTGAGTTTCCTCTTGGCAGATGCTTGTGCTTTTCTGGTCCAAGGATGCTGGGAGAAAGTGGTAATGGTTTGGAGTGTTGAGAGGAAATAAATACTTAAGGATGGGACGAGGCCAGCTTCCAGGCATGTCCCACAATGCCTCAAGAACTGGAAATCTTTTAAAGGTTTCCTGTGAGTTAGTCCTTTATGCTATCTCATAACACGACATCAGGGCAGAGATGAACTGTCAGGACTTACAGTCTCATTCAGCATCCCAAACTAGAGATCTTCTGAGTTGGTCCAGCTTGAAGTAGACCTCCTGCAGCATCTCCACCCTAAATCACATCAACTGCCCAATGTGCACCAGTGCTATTGTGTGGGAGGTATTTTGTTCAACAGACACACCATGAAGCCTACAGAGGCGACCCTAAGACAGCTCCCTGGGCTGAAGCTCAGTCTGTATTCTCAGGCAGGAGTCGAGGTTTTCACTCTTCCCCTGTGGAGCTCTTCCCTAAATCACTTAGAACTTTGAACACTATTTTACTCTTATCATCATTGAAAGATCTGGGAAATTTAAGTTTAAAGTTATTACAGACTGGGTAATTTATGACGCTACTTCAACCTCTCTTGATGTGAAAAGTGCACTCCACGTAATTATCTTTGTTTTTGCAGGCTGTTAATCTCCTCTCCAATAATTCACCTATCAGTTACCTCTGGAAGCTACAACATCCTTTTCTTTTTACTTTCAGGGTAATGAGGAAAAACAAAATTAATCACCTCAGTGAAAACGCGTTTGCACCGCTCCAGAAACTAGATGAATTGTAAGCTCGATTACACATATATTGATAAGAATTTTCTTTCTACTGTTCCAGTTCATAGTTTTCACACGTATACATTTTTATACATTTAAGAAAGATTTATTTTTCTCTCTTCCTAGCACTATTTCTGCATACCTTGAGCCACAAAGGTATTCTGATAGTTTAAAAAATATGTGTAAAGGAAAACTATAAAATAAATATTTGAGGAAAGTGGGGTAAGGGAAACATAGCTGTGGAGAAAGAATAAAGTCTGGAGAGATCAATAAATAAAATACATCTTGCACCACTCTAACCCACTGCTGGAGAGGGAGCACAAATTTATCTTTAAGTTTCCTGGAGAGTTAGGATTTAAAACCAGGAGATAAAAAGACACCACTCTGCTGCTTCTGAAACCAAAGGCTAATCTTGGATCCATAAGGAAATTAGACACTACCATGGGTAACATCCCAGACTGTAATAATGGAAAAGAGAGCTATTTATAATGTCCCTTTTTTAAGATCAATGACACAGTTCCAAAGGACATTAAGACAACTCTCTGATAAATCAAAGCCTTGTGGTCCAAGCACATAGGAGCTGATTGTCCAAATAAAACATACACAGGACAATAAATGAAGTACAGGTCCTTCAGACAGTTTTTTACTTTTTACCATTAATTTCTTCAATTGGGTTTTTGCTAAAGTTTAGGCTAGCCACCAGTTTGATTTTGTGAGTTCTAGAAAGAATCTGGGGAATGGACAGAAGGTACATGTTTGGCAATTAACTGGGCAGAACTTTGATTCATTAAAACTTGTCCATAAAAGTTAAAGAAGGTAGGGCTTCCCTGGTGGCGCAGTGGTTGAGAGCCCGCCTGCCGATGCAGGGGACACGGGTTCGTGCTCCGGTCCGGGAAGATCCCACATACCGTGGAGCAGCTGGGCCCGTGAGCCATGGCCGCTGAGCCTGCGCGTCTGGAGCCTGTGCTCCGCAGCGGGAGAGGCCACAACAGTGAGAGGCCCGCGTACCACAAAAAAAAAAAAAAAAAAAAATTTAAGAATGTAACTAAACTGTTTCTCGGGACACCTTACCTGCAAACGAAGACAGGTGGAGGGAATACATATGCCACAGACAGAAACGTTCCTCAGGAACCAATGCAGCATTCTGCTCCAAAACATCAATAAACAAGCCACTGAAACCCCAACGTTTTTCCATGACCATTTGCTTGAAACATTTTTCAGTAGACAGTACCAATCATTCACAAAGCGCACAAGAAAATCTCGATAGATATCAGAACCAAGCACCTGCTGTAACAGCTCCCAGTGTCTGGCTAGTGAACCAGACCATCAACACATAGGAAATTATTTTATTCTCAGTAGTAGGGAGAGGTGCGTGTAGGTGACTCGAACAGTAGTATCTAGCCATGAAAATACAAGCTAATCGAGGGGTCCATACTTTTCCTTGTTTTATCCTACTTGCCACCGCGATCTGAATACCAGAAGGTAATTTCTGCCAATCCTGACTTGCATGGTGGCGCTGAGGTGCAGGTTCTAAGTATCAGTAACCAGTAGTGAGCATGGAACACAACAACTTAGTCCGTAACCAGTGCTAATGCAGGTTCAGAGGTAAAGGAAAGAGCAACAAAGGGGCAGAGAGGGGCACCAAGGCCAAGAATTAGTCCTGCCTGAACCCTGCCGAATCCCATACCCAACGTTGGCTTGAAAAATCGGATTTACAGGGATGAAAATGGCATGTTTTCTAAGAGGTGATGGCTTTAAATGGGTGGGTCTAGACCTCAAATGAGTGACTCTCCCTTTGAGAGAGGGTTTGGACTACACTCTCTGCCCCTCCTGGCTTGATCCCACTGACAGAGTTAATGCGGGCAAATAAATTGGCAACAATCAGAATTGACTTCTCACAGTAGACTCTAAATAGTTCTGATGGCAGAAACTCTTTGCTACATGCTTGATTTACTTTGTGCTTTTAAAGTCAACTACTCTAGGTGATAATGTGTTTCCTGAGCCCATTCGGAAATGGACCTCAAGTCCAGTTAAGTTTAGACCAACTTTCCTAAAACGAAACTGAGAAAATGGTCTTTTTACCCATCACTTAGGGTCTAGGCCAAATGGTTCCCATTACATGATTCATGATAAAAGAACGATATGTCAGAATTGGCTCTAATAGCCAAAACAGCACTCCCATCAGAAACAGATGAACATGGTATTTCAAGATTTAATATCCTAGTGGACTCTTCTAAATCTGTTTTTCACATTGCCTCACTAGTATGATCAATCTTTTACTTGGCTTCCCATACAAAGAACTGGAATTGTGCCGCCACTTTTACCTAAATATGAAGCAAGTCGAGTCTGTTAATGGCCTTCTAGGTAGGGATACAAAGAATACAAAGAATACAAAGAATAGCTAGCCCAAAATTAAGCTAGATGCTGGAGAGCCCAAGATGAATAGGTACAGGGCTGGCACTGAAAGAGTTCACGTCCTTCAGAAGAGGAGAACGTATGTACAGAAACAGTTTTAATATGATGTTATAAGTGCTGTATGTGTTATCCATGCTACATACGGGAGAACAGAGAAGAGAATGCCTAACCTCCCTGGTCACAGAGGAGTGACATGTGAGCAGAATCGTTTTTGTTTCTTTTTTAAGTATAGTTGGTTTACAATATTGTGTTAGTTTCAGATGTACGGCAAAGTGATTCAGTTATGCACACCCATTCTTTTTTCAGATTCTTTTCCCTTACAGAGTATTACAAGATATTGAATATAGTTCCCTGTGCTGTACAGTAAATCCTTGTTGTTTATCTGAGCAGAATCTTGAAGGATGAATAGGGAGTTCACCAGAAGGCCAAGAATTAAAGCTTATTCCAGGCAGAAGGAAGCACCCATGCAAAAACCCGGAGGCTGAAATACTGAGGTGCCTTCAGGCCCTGGTGAAAGTCATTTGACTGAGTAGAAAGTGGTAGGAAACTGAGCTGGAAAGCTAGACAGTGGCAAGATATTTAAAGGCTTTTTAATATCACACTAAGAAGTTTTGATTTTATCTTCTATGCAACAATGAGCTATTGAAGGATTTTAAGAAAGGGATGAAATTTTAGAGACATTCCTTTTGTTGTCAAATCAGACCATCTATCTTCACAGACAATTCACCCATGAAAACATAAATAACAAAAACAGCCTCAAGGTTCAGTTTACAGTATAAAAATAAAACATTTATAGCAAAGACATGTATAGTATTGATTACATTAGCTACTTTTTAGTTTTAAAAACTCAGTCTAAATCTATCTTGCCCTTCCAAGTTGAATAACCTAACTTTTGATTTGTAAGCACTGCAATAACAAATAGATCTATTCCCATGCTTCTCCCTGTAGCAACAAATAGGATTTGGAGATGGACAGGGAAAGTGGTTAGGCTTTCTCTTAGTATCTCTTGATGGCATTGAAGAACTCAAGCCTATTGAAAGATTGTCTTGTTTAGAAGAATCTGAGGCCTTTCTCATGAGAGTTGCCGCTGTCAAATCTACCGTAAGAGCTGCTACTGTCTGAAATCTTCTCACAACTAAGCTACAAGTTCATATCACTTTAGGCAGCCCAACCTCTATACATATATGAAGTAACATACAATATATCCTGCCCCAGGTGTATATGAGATCCGGTGTATATCAGCTGTGGAAGAAACTGGAAACTGAAATAATCCACTTCCAGTTGAAAATTATAATACACCCAAGCAAAGGAAAAAATTAAGTTTCCAAAGCATATTTCTACTTTAGCAAAGGAAGGAAGGGAGGGAGGGAGGGAGGGAGGGAGGGAGGGAGGAAGGGGAGGAAGAAGAGAAAGGATGAAGGGCACAACACATATATTAATTGAACTAGAAAATTGTATCTATTAGAACTAGATCAAATACCACCAAGTACTGTCTCTGAGTGAGCAATAAAATGGGATAAAATATTTTTATCTTTTACCACCTCACTCCCTTTTTAAAGTTTTGACTTCTATTAACTAATATAACTCACTAATGGCATTGTTTGAAAGTTGTCTAATGGTTTTTTAATAAATTACAGAACTATGAGTAAAGTCTTAAGGAAATAATATGACATTTGCAATTGTTTCCCTAGGGATTTAGGAAGTAATAAGATTGAAAATCTTTCACCACTTGTCTTTAAGGATCTGAAGGAGCTCTCACAGTTGTAAGACTGATACGAATTTTGTATCTTTGTTTTTTAATTTATTTTACTTTTAAAAATTGTGATTAAAATATACATAATTATGTATATTTACCATTTTAACCATTTGTAACTGTACAACTGTGGCATTAACTTCATTCACATTGTTGTGCAACCATCACCACCATCCATCTCTAGAACTTTTCCATCTTTCCAAACTGAAACTCCATACATATTAAACACTAACTCCCCATCAACCCCTGCCCCTCCAGCATCCATCACTCTGTTCTGGCTCTATGAATTTGGCATTTCTAAGTACCTCATAAGTCAGTGGAATCATACATATTTGCCCCTTTATGACTGGCTTATTCCACTTAACATAATGTCCTCAAGGTTCATCCACAGGTTGTAGCATGTGTCAGAAGTTCTGAATAGTATCATTCTGAATAATAATCCGCTGTATGTAAGTACCACATGGTGTTTATCCATTCATCCATTGGTGGACACTTGGGTGGCTTCCACCTTTTAGCTGCTATGAGTAGTGCTGCTATGAATGTGGGTGTACAAATATCTGTTCAAGAGCTTGCTTTCAATTCTTTGGGTATATAACCCCAGAAGTAGAATTACTGGATCATATGGCAACTCTATTTTTAATTTTTAAAGGAAACACCATACTCTTTTGCATAGTGGCTACACTAGTTTATATTCCCACTATCAGTGCACAAGGATTCTAATTTCTCCACCTCTTTAACAACACTTGTTATTTTATATTTTTTGATAATTGCCAATCTAATGGATATGAAATGGTGTTTCATTGTGGATTTGATTTGCATTTCTCTAATGATCAGTGATGTTGAGCATCCTTTCATGTGCTTATTGGCCATTCATGTAACTTCTTTAGAGAATACCTATTCAAGTCTTTTGCCAGCTTTTAAACTGGGTTGTTTGGGGTTTTGTTGTTAAGTTGTAGGAGTGTATATATTTTAGATATTAAATGATTTTCAGATATATGATTCACAAATGTATGCTCCCATTATGTAGGTTGCCTTTTCACTCTGTTGACAGTGTCTTCTGATGCACAAAAGTTTTTGATTTAGATGTAGTCCAATTCTTGTTTTTCTTTTTCTTTTGTTACCTATGTTTTTGGTATCATATACAAGAAGTCATTGCCTAATCCAATGTCATGAAACTTTTCTCTTATGACTTCTTCTAAGAGTTTTAAAGTTTTATCTTTTCTATTTAGGCCTTTAATCCATTTTGAGTTAATTCTGTACATGGTGGAAGCTAAGGGTCTAAGCTCTTTTTTTTTTCATGTGGATATCTATCTGGTTTTCACAGCACTGTTTGTTGAAAAGATTGTCCTTTCCCCATTGAACAATCTTGGCACATTTTAAAAATTATTTGACTATATATACAAAGGCTTGTTCCTGGGCTCTCCATTCTATTCCATTGTTCTATACAACTATCTTTTAGCCAGCACCACACTGTTTTGACTACTGTAGCTTTGTAGTAAGTTTTGAATCAGGAAGTGAGACCTCCAACTTTTTTCTTCTTTTTCAAGGTTGTTTTAGATATTCAGGTTCCCTTGAGATTCCACACGAATTTTAGGATGGATTTTTCTATTTATGCAAAAAAAAAAATCATTGGGATTTTGACAGAGATTACACTGAGTCTGTAATTTGCTTTGGGTAGTATTAACATCTTAACAATATTGTCTTCCAGCCCCAAAACACAGAATGTCTTTTTTAACTGATGTCTTCTTTAATTTCTTTCAGCAACATTTTGTTTTCAAAGTGCAAGTCTTTCACCTTTATTCAGTTTATTCCTAAGTACTTTGTTCTTTTGATGCTATTGTAAATGGAATCATTTTCTTATTTTTCTTTATGGATTGCTCATGGTTAGTGTATAGAAATGCATTTGATTATTGATTATTGTTTGATTATTATGTGTTGGTTTCACATATGGCAATTTTGTTTAATTTGTTTATTATAATAGTTCTGACAGTTTTTCTGTGTATGCGTGTGTGAAATCGTTAGGGTTTTATACACATAAAATCATGTCATCTGTGAACAGAGATCATTTTACTTCTCCCTTCACAATTTGGATGCCTTTTATTTCTTGCCTAATTGCTCTGGCTAGGACTTCCAGTGGTATGTTGAATAGAAATGGCAAAAGTGGGCATCCGTGTCTTCTTACTGATTTTAGAGGAAAAGCTTTCAGCCTTTCACCATTGGGTATGACACTCACTGTGGCTTTCCTATATGGCTTTTATTATATTAAGGTCGTTTCCTTCTGTTCATAGATTGTTGAGTCTCCTTCCATTCTTTCATACAACACATTTCTTCTTATTGTCATCCTTCCTCTCTTCCCTTCTTTCTGTAGTCACTGCCCCTCCCTCACCCAACTAATGGTCTAATCTGCAATAAATTTCTTAAAAAGTGAACCTACCCTGAGAAGTTCCCTTTAATCAACAATTCGTGTTTCAAGGTGTTGTTTTGCAAAGATTCTGAAATTTTCTCCATTTACACTCAGCTACACTGTCACTCTGACCTCTGATTCTTTGTTTCTAACTATAGAGCCTTTTACTTTTAATTTCATGCCTCACAAATTGCTAACACAATATGCCACTCTTTGATATGATTTATTGTAAAAAGCATTCAATGTGATTTCACTAATTCAAGTTTTGGCTAAATGAGATTCTTCTTTCTTTCATTTAAACCACACCTGATGATAGGCAAAACCTGAAGTGGTGTAGCTTCCCTTTGGGTACCCTGCTGCTCCTCTGGTGGGACCATCTCTGGACCTCCCCACCTTCACGCTTACGTTCTCTCAGCTCTTTCATTAACGCACTTACTGACAGCCATGCACTGGCCTAAGAGTTCTGTTTCCATTAATCCATTTGAATGTCCAACGAGCCCTAGGGGTCAAGTGACATTGCTGTATTTTTTTTGTTACTGTTTAAAAGTAACCCTAAGTCAAGAGACACACTTTCTCTTTACTCAAATACTTTTTAAGAATTGACCTATTGCTGCTCTTTTTTTAAAACAGGAATCTTTCCTATAACCCAATCCAGAAAATTCAAGCAAACCAATTTGATTACCTTGTCAAACTCAAGTCTCTGTAAGTATACACCTATGGGGATAGTTTTATGATGTAATTTTTATTTACATACTAATAGCTAATAAATTCTATAAAATAAGATTGATAGGATCTCAAATCAGAAGCATTAGTCCCAGGATATTGGTTAAACTCCAGAAAAACATATAGGATGAGTGCTTGCTGGGCTACAAACAGATAGCTATTAGTTTAATCTTTCGTATTTATAAGCTACAAATTAGAAAATGATTAATAATTTCATATATTTCTGTAATCACCAGAAGCTTATATTGGATTGTTTGATTGATCCTCTGAAGTCATCTATGCATATTTATTCCTTCATTAGCACTGGGTATCTAAGAATTTATTATAGCCATTGTTATCCCAAGATGGAATGTTCTAGATGATATGTCATTAATTGCAACACACACATAAACACACACACACAAATTATGTTAGGATCTAAGAATTGCCTTAAGAAGGTAAGCTTCAGTTCTTTTAAGTGTTCCCTCAGTAAAATGGCATTTATTAGAAAAACATTTATTATTTAAAATTATTAGAAAAACTTCAAGAACGTAAAATGCCTCTGCTATTGCAATATTGTCTAAAAGATAATGCTTGTTCATTTATTTCAAAAATATATATTGAGTAGTTACTATGCAAAAAACATTGTTCCACTCTCTATTAGAAGCCAAAAAATTCAAATAAGCAGGATATATACATATAAATAGCAGAATCAAAAAGGCATTGGGAGAAAAAATGGGTTATTATGGGATCATATGAAATCATGTGTGTGAAACTTTTGAAAATTGTAAAGCACTGTAGAATTTAAAGAATATTTCATTCAATAAAAAATTTTTTTTAATAAAAAAATGTTTTAAGGAGTTGGGGAAGTGCCTAGGGAAGGTTAAGTACGAATGTTTGGTTCCAAATAAGTGTTAACTAACAGCATTTTACTAAACTGTCTGTCACAAAAACTCATTTTATTATACCCTGCATAACATATTTTGTTTGATAATTAATTTGATATTTTTAGCAGCCTAGAAGGAATTGAAATTTCAAATATCCAACAAAGGATGTTTAGACCTCTCACGAATCTCTCTCACATGTAAGCAGATGTTTTTTCTTGTTCTTCACCTTGACTTTAGTCTTTTACGTTTCCACATGTATTGTGCTAATACCTTCATACCCAATGCATCCAATCTATTAACATTTTCTACTGATTAATTTGCCTAAACGATAATTAACTCTTAAAGCGTTGGTATTGGGTGGGGTGATTTTTAGTTTTCCATGGTCTGGCAGAATGAAAGGAGTTTTGTCTGAATGTCAGACAGCAGGAGTGTGGAGGGAACCCACTCAGGCTTGTAAACTCTCCCGAGCCCTGATGCCACTCACTGATAGTCATGTTTGTCCACTCAGCTAGTAATTTGTGCACATGGCACAAATGCGACCAGATGAAGAAGTTACATAAACAACATAAAATAATTATAAATAATTCATGTAAATGGAGGAAGGGAAGAGAGAAATCCTCCTCAGTGAAAATTGCCCACAATGTCAGGGCATGATGTGCAAGGGTGTATGGATAAAGTGGTAAACCATGAAAAATCTTTTATTCAAACAGTGTGTCTCATCATGCCATCAATTACATGCTTCAGAAACATTTTCTTTAATTGAATGTAATATATAGCAGTATATATATGAAATATATTAGAATGGTCTCCATGCCAAGGTAATTAATTCCCAATAATATAGAAAGTGTCATGGCAGTCACCACCACTCTATAATCTTGCTTGTATTTTAAATCTAACAGAGGATACTGGGAGTTTTTTTCCCATAATTCCTCAAAGAGCATGCTTATAAAAGTTTCCTTGGTTGCACACAACATAAAACACTCTGACTAAATTAAGCAAAGCAGAGTTTATTGGAAGAAAATGGTGTAGGTCACAAAACCCAAGAAACAACTCAAGGAGCAGAACTGAACTGGGCAGAAACCATGGCAGATCCTGGGATCCAGGCAGCAAGAGTTAAACTACAGGACAATATACTGTCATTGTCAAGTTTTTATCTTGTATTACTACAACTCCTTATACTATAAAGATTACTTATATTTTTTGCCAGACTATATCACTTTAGGGGCAAAGAGATCTAACTTAAATCCTAATTTCTGCACTTATTAGAAAATTTCCTAGCAGATAATTTGCCTCCATTGAAGAGTCATCTTCTTGTATGGTGATACTGACCTCAACCTCATGGAGCTGATCTGAGAAGTTATTCTTGATACTTGGAAGATGCTCAATAAACGGTGCTGGTGTTGGTGGTAGCACAGTAGTAATTACTGATTATCCCGATGGTGTTTTATTAACAAGGGAGGTCTCTCTACTGATGAAAAAATTCATTCAACACATATTTATCAAACACCCTATTATGTACCAAACTCTAGTGTGAGGATAAGCATGTTGGCAAGTAGCCAACACAAATTCTATACTAGAAAAGCCATAGAAGCACAGAGGACAAATTCTCTTCCCCTGGGTTTGAAAAAGGAAAATCAGTTGCAGCAACCATAGGAGTTATGTAACAGTGCATTTATTAACACATGCACTAAACACTGAAAACCCAGTAACAAGTTTCCTTGGGTGGATTGTCCTGATCACATGCTAACGTTTGATTTATATTCTAAGACATGTCTAACACTTGTATGTTTATTACGCCTTTTTGCAGCTCTCACCCGCACATTCTTTTAAAAACCAAGTTAATGAGAATTAAACTTAAGGTTAAATCTTCAGTATCCCTAATGTTTTACATTCATTCCTCTGAGTCTCATATTAAGATGTTTTCTTTCTACTGAGAGAATGTAGAAAATAGATATTAATGTAGAGTGACACTGACTTCAGTTTAAAATCTTCTTTTCCCTTCTCTTTGCACATCAGCTATTTTAAGAAGTTCCAGTACTGTGGCTATGCACCGCATGTTCGCAGCTGTAAACCAAACACTGATGGAATCTCATCTTTAGAGGATCTCTTGGCGAGCATTATTCAGAGAGTATTTGTCTGGGTTGTGTCTGCAGTTACGTGCTTTGGAAACATCTTTGTCATCTGTATGCGACCTTATATCAGATCTGAGAACAAGCTTCATGCCATGTCAATCATTTCCCTCTGCTGTGAGTATTTCCTGGCTGAAGGGGAATTACAGTTTCAAAATATATGAAAGCGTTGCTATTAGACAATAAGTAATGAGAGCAATAGAATTATGAATTTTTTAAAATTTCTCCCCTTTGCTTATATGTTGTTTTCACATTCACTACAATGAAAATAAAATTACTTTAGCGATAAGAAAGAAAATAAGTTTTTAAAATAAGAAAACTCAGTCACCTTACACAGATTAATGAAGGGCTCATTCATTAATTTTTTTCTCATAAAGAAGCTTTTGTTCATTTGCTTTCTTCTCTGAAGGAAGAAGAAAGGGAATTTAATATTATTAAATAATTTATTTAAAATTATTAGATATTATAAATAATATTTTTATTATTTAATAAAATAATAATATTTTATCTAAGCATGTAAAATCTTTTACTGTAATCAAATTGGACCCTTTCATGGTTCCAGAGCTGTGTTTATTTCTTGTTTGAATGTCCAGTTCATGGATGCTGACTTCAAACGTTGTTTTTCTGGTCTCTGAGCTTCTACATTCTTTTCCATTCATAATTTGAAATATTTAAATAAGAAAGTGTTTTAGGTAGTATTAAATTTTTTAAGTTTTTGAAACGTGATTGCAAGGTATTATGTTAAATGAGGAGTACAATAGTAAATTAATTAATTAAATAAAAGCAAGAAACCAGTCCTCAAGGTGTTTATAATCTTGGTCAAGTGGCCTATAATTTACCCATACTACCTCAAGCAAGAATCAATCTATATGATGTTCTACTTCTTTACAAGTGCTGTGCCATGTCTTACCCTCGCCCTCACTCAAAGTATAATGTCGAACTGTCTTTTCATTGCAAGCTACCCAAGAAACAGGACTCAGAAATGGTTTACTACTTTGTACTGTTAGCTACACCATTTTGAGTTTGCTCAATTTCCCTGAAAAGGCTAGAATATAACCTCGGTGTTTAAAGATTAGGGTCAGCCTTACGATGTATACCATGATGTGGCTTTAGGTTCGTTGTAAAGAACGCTTACGTGGTCAAAAAAAAATCTCACCTACTCTCTGATATGTAATATTTGCTTAAAAAGCAAATACACCAAGAAGTGTATCACATTAACAGCTGATGTGGGGGATGGAGGAGTCTGAAAAGAGACAGAGAAAGATGTTCAGATGGGAAGAAAGAATCAGAGAGAACAGTTTTGCTTTGACCACCCCTGGGTGACTCATTTAAGCCCCTCAGAATTATACTGACTACAGAGTATTTCATAATTATTCACATCTTCAAAATGACAGACCTCAAAATTCATAGTCATTACTCTGTCATAGCAACTTCTGGATTACTTTCTCTGGGATTTTGAATTACTTAAGTTTCTTAAGCTGGGAGACTTTCAATGGAAGAGATGAACCAAATTATAACATCCCAATCTTGTCCCTAATTGAATGCTCATGCATTTTACTCATTTACTCAGCACTGCTAGGTGATGGGACTAGAACAGAAAGCAAAACAGACAAGATTCCTGCTCTTACAGACTGTGTGTTAGACGAAAACAGAGGAATGATTACATAATTGGCTGCAGAGGATGCTGTAAGAGTGCTTAGCAGGGAGAGTTGATGAAGTGGTCCTTACCCATAAATGAACTCTTAGAATAAAACTTCCCTCCCCCGCCCCCAAGATAGAAGGAACTTGGCTATTTGGGGCTAATATTAAAAATATTTCTGGGGCTTCCCTGGTGGAGCAGTGGTTAAGAATCCACCTGCCAATGCAGGGGACACGGGTTCGAGCCCTGGTCTGGGAAGATCCCACATGCCACAGAGCAACCAGGCCCGTGCACCACAACTGCTGAGCCTGTGTTCTAGGGCCCGCGAGCCACAACTGCTGAAGCCCGCGCACCTAGAGCCCATGCTCCGCTACAAGAGAAGCCACCATGATGAGAAGCCCGCTCACCGCAACGAAGAGTGGCCCCTGCTCGCCGCAACTAGAGAAAGCCCGCGCGCAGCAACGAAGACCCAACGCAGCCAAAAATAAATAAATAATTTTTTTAAAAAATTCTGCTTAATGATAACTCCATCTTACCTATTTATTTCTCTAAATTTGTGAAATTCACTGATCCCTGTAGGTGCCGACTGCCTGATGGGAATCTATTTGTTTGTGATCGGAGCTTTTGACCTGAAGTTTCGAGGAGAATACAACAAGCACGCACAGCTGTGGATGGAGAGTATTCATTGCCAGCTTCTGGGGTCCCTGGCCATTCTGTCCACAGAAGTATCAGTGTTACTTTTAACATTTCTGACAGTGGAAAAATATATCTGCATTGTATATCCTTTCAGATGTTTAAGACCTGGAAAATGCAGAACCATTACAGTTTTGATTCTCATTTGGATTATCGGTTTTATCGTGGCTTTCATTCCACTGAGCAATAAAGAATTTTTCAAAAACTACTACGGCACCAATGGGGTATGCTTCCCTCTTCATTCAGAAGATACAGAAAGTATTGGAGCCCAGATTTATTCAGTGGCAATTTTTCTTGGTAAGAAACTCTGTATTAGAAGCCCTTTCATTCAAATGCTAGAATAAATCACAATCTGAATCTCATTATGCTTTCTAATATTTACAACTTTCTATTTCAGATCTTCTAACCAGAATGGACATTGAGGGTGGATTGTATCAGAATCCCCTAAAGGGATTATTTTTTCTAAATTACCACTTCATCATATTAATTCTTATATGATACACTTTAATAAAAGACAAGATGCTAAATACTTGCATTTCATGCAATCACCCTAATAATACTAATCAAAACATATTTTAACTCTTTGCCTTTATAATATGAACAAATTCAAAGTAGCCACACAAGTCTTTGGCTTGGGAGCAGACAACCAAGTATGTCCTCTTGTGAAAAATATTCTCAAAATATAACAAAGCAATTGAATTAGCAAAAAAATTAACACAAGACAGATTAATTTAATAAGCCCAAGATAGTCATTGAATCACTATAATCTAATTTTAATATGCCATTTTTAAATTAAACATTTCATCATTCTTATAGCTTCAACAATGTTTAAATTTTTTTAATTAATGATTTTTGTGCCTTAGTAATTCTTACAAAGAACAAAAAACACACTGTGGTCTTTGTATCTTCTCCTTTACAATAACAGCTAAGGGTATGTTTGCTTGTTCTGAAAGAATGTTCTTATTCATTAATCATCATCTTTGTGTTCTTCATAGGTATTAACTTAGCAGCATTTATCATCATAGTTTTTTCATATGGAAGCATGTTTTACAGCATCCATCAAAGTGCCATAACAGCAACCGAAGTACGGAATCAAGTTAGGAAAGAGATGATCCTTGCCAAACGTTTTTTCTTTATTGTATTTACTGATGCATTATGCTGGATACCCATCTTTATACTGAAATTTCTCTCATTGCTTCAGGTAGAAATACCAGGTATGAATTTTTTCTTCCTGTAAAGAAATAAAAAGTCTGTCCATTAATATTTGCCTTATATATTTAGGTGATTCTATGTTGGATGCATATACATTTATAATTGTTATATCCTTTTCTTGCATTGATCCCTTGATCATTATATAGTGTCAGTCTTTGTCTCTTGTAACAGTCTTCCATTTAAAGTCTATTTTGTCTGATATGAGTATTGCTACTCTGGCTTTCTTTTGATTTCCATTTGCATGGAATACCTTTTTCCATATTTCTTCCTGATTCACTCATAAGTTTTTGTTTCTAGGAATTTATCCATTTCTTGTAAGTTGTCCAATTTGTTGACATATATGTGTTAGTAGTATTCTCTGATGATTGTTTGTACTTCTGTGATATCAGTTGTAACTTCTATTTTTTCATTTCTAATTTTATTTATTTTGATCCCTTCTCTTTTTTTTTCTTGATGAGTCTGGCTAAAGATTTAGCAATATTTTATCTTTTCAAAAAACGAAGTCTTAGTTTCACTGATCTTTTCGACTACTTTTCAGTCTCTATCTCATTTCTTTCTGCTCTGATCTTTATTACTTCCTTCCTTCTACTAACTTTGGGCCTTGTTTGTTCTTCTTCTAGTTCCTTTCATTAGAAAGTTAGATTGTCCATTTGGGATTTTTTTGTTTCTTGGCGTGTCCCTGAATCACTGTAAACTTCCCTCTTAGAACTGCTTTTGCTGTGGCTCATAGATTCTGGAGGGTTTTGTTTCTATTTTCATTCATCTTAAGGTAATTTTTTGTTTCCTCTTTGATTTCTTTGTTGACCCATTGGTTTTTTAGTAGCATGTTGTTTAGTCTACACATTTGTGTTTTTCCACTTTTCTTCCTGTAATTGGCTCCTAGTTTCATACTATTGTGGTTGGAAAAGATGCTTGATATGATTTTAGCCTTCTTAAATTTACTGAGACTTGTTGTGTGGCCTAGCATGTGATTTATCCTGGAAAATGTTGTATGCACATTTGAAAAGAATGTGTAATTTCCTGGTATTTTGGGGGGGGGGGTGGGGTTTGTTTGTTTTTTGCAGTACACGGGCCTCTCACTGTTGTGGCCTCTCCCGTTGCGGAGCACAGGCTCCGGACGCGCAGGCTCAGTGGCCATGGCTCACGGGCCCAGGCGCTCCGCGGCATGTGGGATCTCCCTGGACTGGGGCACGAACTCATGTCCCCTGCATCGGCAGGTGGACTCTCAACCACTGCGCCACCAGGGAAGCCCTAATTTCCTGTTTTTAATGGAATGTTCTGTAGTTATTTATGAAGTCCAACTGGTATAATATATCTCTTAAAGCCACTGTTTCCTTATTGATTTTCTGTCTGGATGATCTAGCCCTTGATGTGTGTGTGGTATTAAAGTCTCCTACCATCTTCTAATACTGTCAATTTCTCCCTTTATAGCTGATAATATTTGCTTTACATATTTAGGTGCTTCTATGTTAGGTGCACATATGTTTACAAATGTTATATCCTCTTCTTGGGTTTACCCTTTTATATAAGTGCCCTTCTATGTCTTTTGTTACAGACTTCTCTTTAAAGTCTATTTTGTCTGATATGTGTATTGCTAACCCAGCTTTCTTTTCATTTTCATTTGCATGGAATATCTTTTTCCATCTCTTCACTTTCAGTATGTGTGTATCTTTGCTCTAAAGTGACTCTCTTGTAGCTAGCATATAGATGGGGCTTGTTTTTTAATCCATTCAGCCACCCTATGTCTTTTTATTGGAGCATTTAGTCCATTTACACTTAAAGTGATTATTGGTAGGTATGTACTTATTGTCATTTTGTTACTTGTTTTCTGGTTGTTTTTGTAGTTCTTCTCTGTTCTTGTCTTCTTTTAGCATCTTCCCTTGATTTTCCTTAGTGTTATGTTTGGGTTCCTTTCCCTTTTTTGTGTGTGTATCTATTGTTGTTTTATGGTTTGTAGTTACCATGCCATATATATATTATATATATATATATTACATATATGTATATAATATATATTATATATATATGTATACACACACACACACACGTAAACTGATAGTTAAGTTCAAATGCATTCTAAAAGCTCTACATTGTTATTCCCCCCTGAAGTTTTGTTTTGATGTCATATTCTACATCTTTATATGTATCCATTAACTGTTTATTGTAATTAGAGTTGATTTTGATTTTACAAACTTTTGGTTTTAATCTTAGTACTAGCTCTTTTAAGTACTTGATCCACTGCCTTTACTCTATATTTGCCTTTATCAGTAAGATTTTTTTCCTTTATATATTTTACCTTTTATTACAGTCATTTTTTTTCACTTGAAAAAGTCCCTTTAATGGTTCTTGTAAGGCTGGTTTAGTGGTGATGAATTTTTTTAGTTTTTGTTTGTTGGGAAACTTTTTTTTTTAATACATCTTTATTGGAGAACAATTGCTTCCCAATGCTGTGTGAGTCTCTGTTGTACAACAAAGTGAATCAACCATATGCATACATATGTCCCCATATCCCTCCCATCTTGAGCCTCCCTCCCACCCTCCCTATCTCACCCCTGTAAGTCACCACAAAGCACCGAGGTGATCTCACTGTGCTATGCTGCTGCTGCTCTTTCAATTCTGAATAACATTGCCAGGTACAGTATCCTTGATTATAGGTTTTTCCCTTTCTTTCAACACTTTAAATATATCATGCCACTCCCTTCTGGCCTGCAAATTTCTGCTGAAAAGTCAGCTGGTATCCTCATGGGGTTTCCCTTGTATGTGACTCTTTGCCTTTCTCTTGCTGCCTTTAAAATTCTCGCTTTAACTCTTGCCATTTTAATTATTATATGTCTTAGTGTGGATCTCTTTGAGTTTACTTTGTTTGGGACTTTATGTGCTTCCTGGATCAGATGCTTCCTTCTTCAGGTTAAATGAAATAATTTTCAGCCATTATTTAATCAAATACATTTTTTGCCCCCTTCCTCTCTCTTTTCTCCTTCTGGGAACCATAGAATGCAAATGTTAGTACACCTGACGTTGTCTCTGAGGTCCTTTAAACTATCCTCATTTTTTTTTTTCTTTTTGCTATTCTGATTGAGTGATTTACACTATTCTGTCTTCCAGGTTGCTAAGGATTCTTCTGTTTCATTCTTCTGTATCACTTACTCTACTGTTGATACCCTCTAGTGTATTTTTCATTTCAGTTATTGTATTCTTCGGCTCTGATTGGTTCTCTTTTACATTTTCTGTTTCTTTGTTACAGTTGTGTGCTCCTCTAGTCCTTTCCCAAGGCAGGTGAACATTTTTATGACCATTGCTTTAAATTCTTTGTTAGGTAAATTACTTATCTCCACTTCTTTTGGTTTTTCTCCTGGGTTTTATCTTGCTCTTTAATTTGGAAAATAGTCCTCTGTCATCTCATTTTGTTTGACTTTCTCTGTTTGTCTCTGTGAAATTAGGTAAAACAGTTGCCTATCCTGAGCTTGATTTGTGTCCTTATGTGGGAGCACCCCTATGCGGTCTGCACATGCCCAGTGGCTTTGGTGGGAGAGCTGAATCTGAAACAAACAGGGGCAAGGGTTTTCCTAGGGCATGTCAGGCCTGTCACCTTGGTGGGGGTTTGGGGGTTGGAGATGAAGGGGCTACAGTCAGAGCCCCATGTGAGCCAGGGCTTCTCCTGGGCCACTGGCAGCTGCTGCCTTGAGGGGTGGTGGGCTGGAGCCAGAGCATGGCGGGGGCTACAGCTTCTCCTGGTGCAAGCCGGAGGCTGCCACGTGTTCAAATTTTTTCCACAAATGCCAAAAAACATAGTGACTATGGGAACAAAGGAACAATGATTCCAACAAATTATACTCACTGTGTTGAAATTCTGATAATCCCATGCTTAAGATGACCAGAAAGGAACACAGGTCAAAATGATTATCAAATAATTACTTCATTTTTTTTTTTAGAACATAAGAAATTTTTCTTCCTGAAATACATAGCAATTTAGGGAACATTACACCAGAGTGTAAGAGACGATAGAAGAAGGCACTCTTGATATTTAAAAATAAGGCGCATCACATTCATTAGGATGGCTGTTCTCAAAAACAGAAAATAACAAGTACCGGCAAGGATGTGGAGAAATTGGAACTCTTGTGCTGGTAGGAATGTAAAATGGCACAGCTGCTGTAGAAAACAGTATGGTGGTTCCTCAAAAACTTAAACATAGGATTACCATGTGACCCAGCAATTCTACTCCTGAGTATATACCCAAAAGAACTGAAAGCAGGGAATCAAACAGATATTCATACATCCATGTTCATGACAGCATTATTCACAGTAGCCAAAATGTGGGAGCGAAACAACCCGAGGGTCCCTCAACAGACAAATGCTTAAAGCAAATGAGTTATATACACACAATGGATTATTATTCAGCCTTTAAAGGGAGGAAATTCTGATACATGCTACAACGTGGATAGATTTTGAAAACGTTATGCTACCGAAATAAGCCAGTCACAAAAGGACAGATTATATATGATTCCACTTATATGAGATAATTAGTGTAGTCAGAGTCACAGAGACGAAAAGTTTGTGAATGGCGTTGTCAGGATTAGGGGGAGGAAGGGGGAGGGGGAGGGGGTAGTGTTTAAAGGTACAGAGTTTCAGTGTGGGAAGATGAAAAAGTTTTGGAAATGGATGGTGGTGATGGTTGCACAACAATGTGAATGTAGTTAATGCCACTGAACTGTACACTTAAAAATGGTTAAAATGGAAAAGTTTATGTTATGTATATTTTACCACAATAAAAAATGTATAAAATCCTGTTGGGCTTCCCTGGTGGCGCAGTGGTTGAGAGTCCGCCTGCCGATGCAGGGGACACGGGTTCGTGCCCCGGTCCAGGAAGATCCCACATGCCTGTGCCCGTGAGCCATGGCCACTGAGCCTGCGCGTCTGGAGCCTGTGCTCCACAACAGTGAGAGGCCCACGTACCACAAAAAAAAAAAAAAAAAAAAAAAAAAAAAAAAAAAAAAAAATCCTGTTAACTGTATGTATACTGCAATATATATTCACACTTAAAAAATTTATGAACATACAACTTTAATTTTGCTTTATCCCATGGTTGGTGGTGATAGCGCCTTACATTTTATAAGTAAAAGAGGGAAGAGAGCATAAATTAAATTATAATAAAAATCTGAGTATTAGGTAGTTGCATACATACTGCAGTAATTTTAAGATAAGGTTAACCAAAGATGTTTTTACTGAAATAAATATCTAATCAAAAGCCTAAAAATGCATACCTGTTTTTCAAACCAAATACATAGCAGAAAAGAAATCTATTAAAGCTAAGTCTATATATTCTGAGAAATATTACATGTACTATCTAATAATTAAAACACTTGAAAAGGTATGATTTAAATACTAAACAATATTGTTTTTCCTAAGATGGAATCATATCTGAGTAATATATAATCACTTGGTAAAACACATTTCTACCCAATAGAATACTTTTGTTGATGTATTTGAGAAAAGCTACTTAGCAAAAAAACCTGGTTTTTGATAGTGTTAGCACCTCCCTCAAACACTGGCATCCTGGAAACACATACAGACTTGGTATTTAATTATGTGACATCAAGGGGAAAAAAATTAAGACTCAAAAGTCAGTGTGGGGGGCTGGGGGTTAGGGGAAACAAGGACAAGGTGTGTCCATACCTTGTAAACATCCATAAACACTCAAGGAATTTCATTTTTCTCTTCCAGGTACCATAACATCTTGGGTAGTGATTTTTATTCTGCCTATCAACAGTGCTTTGAACCCAATTCTCTATACTCTGACCACAAGACCATTCAAAGAAATGATCCATCAGTTTTGGTATAACTACAGACAGAGAAGATCTACTGACAGCAAAGGAAGTCAGAAGACATATGCTCCATCGTTCATCTGGGTAGAAATGTGGCCCCTGCAGGAGATGCCTTCTGAGCTAATGAAGCCAGCTCTTTTCACAGACCCCTGTGAATTATCACTCATTTCTCAATCAACTAGACTCAATTCCTATTCATAACCGACTGAAACCTATTTCTACACAGAGAATACTGTGGGATGCTTTATGATGGATTTATTAGTATAAAATAAATGCCACAAAATAATTTATAATAACGGCTAAAATAAATTAGCTTACATGGACATGAGTTTATTTGGGAAAAAATCAAAATGACTGATGCCCATGTAAAGGTAAATAAATTATATTGATAATGTGTATAAACTGGTACATATTTTGGATAGGAAACTAAGAGAAATCTACTTCAAGGTTCATTCATTCTTTTACCATGCATTTACTGAGTACCCACTATGTGCATGGCACTGCAGTAAATTCCTGGGAGTAGACAGTATAGAATCTTTTCAATTTGCAGTGTTAAGTTGTATTTAACTACAAGAATATAAAAAGTCCATCTGAAGCTCCTAGTTTAAGGTAAAGCTTTGTCTGTCTTGCTTACCAGCAAAAGTAAGAATCACAGACACTCTTAAATAAAGATTTATGGTTTTGGAATAATCAGTATACTAGCATCAGAGAAAATGTCTGATTATTAGCAAAGTACAGACACTTTGTTTTAGGAATTCATCTTACCTCTCTTCAAGTCTGTATACTTGAGAGCCAATAAACATATTTATTACTATGAAAAAAGAGCTCTGATATTAACTCAAAACAGCACCTGTCACTTCCTTCCCAGTTGTCTTTTTGCTTTAAATGAGCACCATTATATGAGATCATAAAAAGAGAATAAAAGTATGGCAAAGGAATGAATCAGAAAAGCTAGAACAAGGATAGACATTTAGATCAGTGAAACAGAAGTGAGAGTCCAGAAATAAAACCCTCATATTTAACAGTCAGTTGATGTTCAACAAAGATGCCAAGACAATCAAATGGGGAAAGAACAGTTTTTTCAACAAATGGTGCTGGTACAACTGGATATCCATATGCAAAATAATGAATTTGGACCCCTACCTTACACCATATACAAAAATTTACTCAAAACCAATCAATGACATAAATATGACATGAATCACTTAGAAGAAAATATATGGGAAATCTTCCAAACCCTGGATTTGGCAATGGATTCTTAGATATAACAACAAAAGCATGAGCAACAAAAGGAAAAAAAATGGATAAACTGGACTTCATCTAAGTTAAAACCTTTTGTGCATCAACAAACATTATTAAAAGAAGTGAAGACAACCTTCAGAATGAAAGAAGTTTCATTCATATATCTGAGAAGGGTTTAATGGCCAGAATATATAAAGAACTCTTATAACTCAACAAAAAAGACAAGCAACCCAATTTATTAAATGGGCAAAGGACTTGAATAGACTTTTCTCCAAAGAAGATTCATAAATGGCCAATAATCATGTTCAATATCACTAATCATTAGGAAAATGCAAATTAAACTATAATGAGATAACACTGCACGTACTAGGAGGGCTATAATTAATAAAAACAAAAACAAAAACAGAAAATAATAAGTATCGGCAAGGATGTGGATATTGAAAACCTTTCTACATTGCTGGTCAGAATGTAAAATGATGCAGTCACTGTAGAAAACAGTTTGGTGATTCCTCAAAAGCTTATCATAGTATTCCCATATGATACAGCAATTTCATTCTTGGGTATAAACCCAGAAGAAAACAGGACTCAGATACTTGTATTCAGATACTCATCATAGCATTATTCACAGCAGCCAAAAGATGGAAACAACCCAAGTGCCCGTGAACTGACGAACAGACAAATTGTGGTGTATACATATGATGGAATATTATTCAGCCATAAAAAGGGATAAATTCTGACACATGCTATAACATGATGAATGCAAATAAACCAGGCACAAAAAGTTCAAATAATTGTATGATTCCATTTACATGATATATCTAGAATAAGCAGATTCATAGAGACAAAGTAGATCAGAGGTTACTGAGGTGGGAGGGTTGGGGAGATGATGCCTGAGAAGTAGAGAGTATCTTCTTGGGCAAAAAGAAGTTCTAAAATTGATTGTAGTGGTAGATAAACAACTCTGCAGTTATATGAAAAGCCACTGAATTGTACACTTTAGATGGGTGAATTTTATGGTATGTAAATTATATCTCAATAAAGCAGTTAAGGAAAAAGAAAAAAAGGGCCATAATGCACTGATTCAGGACCTGAACTTCAGGGGGAAAAGATCTGCATGTTTTACTCTATAGGACATTTTTACTCTACAGAGAAAGTCATCAGGGGATGAATTTACCTTCTGTTCATGTGGTCGGCAAGTTCACAGATACTTTTTAGCTCTGAGCTATTGAAATTTTTTGCTTTCATAATTTGAAAACACTACACAGGAATAAAATGTTTTCAGGTAGTTTTAAATACCCCCCAAATGTCTGAAACATGAAAATACTGGAATCAAAAACATAACAAATTTATTGAATAATTATATAGATTTCTTTTGAAAATAAACTACCCGAACTTTAATTCTGTTAAAAATATGGCTTGTCTGAGTCATTCCTGTTCTTACACGGAATGATACCAATACATTTTCCACATGAAGAATGTGGTAGACTTTCAACAAATGTGTGTGTATATATATATATATATATATATATATATATATATATATATATATATATGTATATGTTTACATATATAAAGAGATTTATTATAAGGAATAGGCTCATGTGATTATGGAGGCTGGCAAGTCCAAAAACCTGCAGAGCCAATGTCCTAGTGCAAGTCCAAAGGCCAGAAGCTCTGTAGAACCAGGAAAAGCTAATGTCTCAGTTCACAGGTTATCAGGCAGGAAGAGCTATGTTTCCAAGGCCTTCGACTGATTGAATGAGGCCCACCCAGATTATGAAGGGCAATCTGTTTTACTCAGGCTACCAATTTAATTGTTAATCTCATCCAAAAATGCCCTCACACAAGCACCCAGAATGTTTGGCCAAAATATATGGGTACCCTGTGGTCCAGCCAAGTTGACACATAAACCATTGCATGGGAAGAGTAAATAAAATCACAACCTTGAATTTAATAGGTCTAACCAAAAGCTAGGTAGCTAGGTATGTTATAGACAAGCATATTAGTTTTGGTGTCAGAAGCCCTCAGGCATATTATTTCATATCAGCCTGTTTTCTATTCTGTAGATAGGAATAATATCACTTTCCTCAGAGAGCTAATATGGTTACATGAAATAATGTTTATAAAGCTCCCAGCATAGTGTCTGATGCATATTTCATACTAGGAACTTTTGAAACTAAATACACTATTTTAATGCTAAAAATTCCATCTTATTGACTTCAGCCTCTTGAGGCTTTTAAAAGTTTACATCAGTCAGAATAATAAATTGTCCTCTGAGGTTTGTATAGAGCTGGCAATGAGCTACTAAGTTTAAAATTTTTTCTGAAGTCTTTAAGAAATGTTTATGCTCTGAGCTCTTCCCCAATCTCTCCCATGAAGCAGAGCAAAAATAAATATAAAATGGGATGATTTTCTTTAAAAGCTGCTCTTGAAAATAAGATGAACTTCTCTGTGGACCCTACCGGGCAACAGAAACTATAAGCAGAGCGGAGCTGCAGGCCTGTGAGCTCCGACATTAGCAGCTATAAGTTTGGTAGAGGAATTAACTAAAGTGTCCACAGGCGGCTCAGTGCCTGAAATCAGGGTTAGCCCAAGCTGACGGCAATTAAATAAAATTAGAAATCAACTAACATGCTTTTTCTAACTTAAAAAAACATACATGGGGAAGGCAGGGAGAGGAACTCACACAAAAACCAAAGTAGTACAGATCACACTCATGACACAGCCCAAACAGGGGAAGTTACAGGGAATCTTAGCTTGAGATCAAGCAAATAGATCAAAAGAATAGAGAGCTCAGACCGAGGCATTTATATGGCAATCGAATGACATGTAGCATTGGAAACATGGTATTTGGAGGAACACTTATACAAAACAAGACCCGAAAATAAACCATAAGCAAAAAGAAATTCAGGTGGATTAAACACCTAAACATTAAAAACAAACTTTTTTAACTTTTGGAAAGACATATAGGAGAGCATCTTTATGACATTTCCTAGACAAGACCCAGAAAACACTATTATGAAAGACTGGTGAGATTAAATTAAAATGAAAAACGTTTATTCAAGGAGACTCTATAATCAAATACAAAAATAAACCACAGACTACAAAAGATAGTTGAAACATACATAATGGATCATTAGTTAGTATTCAAAATATGTAATACCTACAAATCCATAAGGGAAACACAAAACATAACAGAAAAATGGACAAAAGGAATGGTCTGGGAAATCACACTGCATTTCCTCAATAGGCTGGTACTTACACAAGTCAGCACTATTCAACGTGGGAGACTACAAGGCCATGGGTATCAGGCAAGAGACCACTGGGGCCCTCTGGTGGCTGGTTACTACATACACAAAATAGTACAGTTTTTTTTTTTTAACTGAAGTATAGTTGATTTACAGTATTAGTTTCAGGACAGTACTTTGTAGTGTTTTGAAACCATGTATACGTATTAAAAATACAAGAACGCAAAGTAGAATATGCACCACCTCTATGACAGTGGTTATCTCTGGGGAGAGAAGAAGGGGATGGGATCAAAGAGGTAACAAAACAAGCTCCAAATGCATCTAACATTTACATACATGCATAGATCTGAAGAAAACATACCAAATGTTAATTCATTAAATCCACATGGTGAGAATACATGGGTGTTCTTTAAATCATTCACCTTTTCTGTTAGGTTTGAAATATTTCAGTAAAAAGTTTTAAAATAATGAACCCAAAGAAATGGAAATAACATTTGGTTTGAACAAAAGTTTATTTTTGTACATTTTAAAAATTGCAATTTTCATGACACATAAGAAAAACCGTTTTCTAATATCAAAATAAGCATCTCTTTGGTATAGGAACACACCATATGTGTTATCCTTAACTTAAAAAAATTAATCAAGAACCATGACCTAATATGCTAAACAAAACTATCCTTTGCCCATCCATGTGTCCCCTTTCACAGGCCCATTGTGGGGCTTGGGAATATAGTTCTGTACATACCTCCTTACCTACAAAGAAGTAAGATACTGTATCAGAGGCATCCAGAAGTTACACAGCAAGAGAATTAGTTGGTTCAATCACTGACATATACGACACAAACCCACCAAAAAAGAGAAAGAGAGAGAGAGGGAGCGCAACGTAAGATACGGGACAAGTAAAATAGAACACTGTCATGAAGATCAAATAATAGGAAAATAATTACATCATTTAAATTTGATGTATTTTTAAAAAGTAACTTGTTTAGAATTATATTTAGAATTTAGAATTATTACTTGCCAAGCTCCAAAAGTAATAACACAGAGCCACAATTTTGATAAGGCACGTTAAAGAGAGCAAACATATAACAACATCAAATATGAGAAATATCCATAAAAGCAGTTAACCTTCGAAAAAAAAATAGGCATTCTTTCAAGACAGGTTTCAGTAAAAGCTTTTTTGGAAAGCATCATAGAAGGGTGAAAAATATTTATCATATATTTTAAAAAGCTGTCAACAGTTAAAGTTCAAAATCCTGTTTAAAAAAAAAGACAACATTTTCCTTCAGGTCAATGAGGTTCTGACTCAAATATCTTTTCGAGAAACAATTATAATCTTTATGCTAAAAACAGGAAGAAAAAACAGCTTTTAACTGCGTTGTCAACTCTTATTCATCAAACATTTAGTGATTGTTGTGTAACAGACTTCTAGCTGCTGGACATATATAAGTAATAAGACACAATCATTGGTTCTAGGAAACTTAGCCTAATGGAGCTGAATCTAACATTGGTCCATATAATAAAGCTCGACTTCAAACTGCCATTTTTGATATCTTCTTGCAAACTGAAGAGAATAATGGTCCACCTAGTTTGCTACTGGTAGCACTGTGGCATTATTAATATTATCTACTGATTAACTTTCATAGAAGAGTCTTTGAAAGTTTAGAGAACAGAAAGTGTTTAAAGATAAATGGGTCAGCATCAAAAATAACATCATATTCTGTTTTCACAAAACGAAGAAAACCAAGGAAAATTTCATCTTCTGTATACAGAACTGCTGGTGATTATCCTATCCACACGGTACATGTGCACACATCATAAATGAGGTGGTATGGATTATTACAGTCAAATCAGTTGTCAGGCTTCAAGGAATCATAGCCTTCTTTCAAGAGGTCCCGCCATGTTTTAAGGAAACGTGCATTTTCTGTACATTTGAAGGCAAGCTCTTCCACTTGAGCTGCTACTGCAGATGCAGCTTCAAGAAGTTTGGTTAATGAAAATGCTGCCTGAAATTATAAAAAAAAAAAAAGTCAAACAATAGAAGCTTATTTCTTTTTAAAATTCTCTCCGCATCTTATAAACCAACCTGAAAATAACTTAGAACCTCGAATCCAATGCCCAAGTTATTTTCTTTAAAAGTAAAAAAATCTACAAACTAAAACATCAGCTCTTTCGTGGAACCTAAGAAATTTTCTTTTTCTTTTTCTTTTTTTTTTTTTAATTTAGTTGCTGCTTTGCTTGCATCGGGTCTTAGTTGCAGCAGGCAGGCTCGTCCTTGGGGCACGCGGGCTCACTAGCTGCCCGGCGCCGGCTCTACAGCGCGCGGCTCAGATGCCCAGGTGGCAGGCGGGATCTTAGTCCCCCGACCAGGGCTCGGGCCCGCCTCCGCTGCGTTGCAAGGCGGATTCTTAACCACTGGACCACCCGGGAAGTCCCAGAAGTTCTTCTATATGAAGTAAGCTTTGAGGAAGTATGTCTGCGAGAAAGATAATCCATGACGGATGAGACATGAGCAGTCAGCATTTTTTTTCGTTGAAAATACACTAGAGTCTCATTTAGCTCAGCAAGACGCCTTGGGCCCGTTGACACCAAGTACCAGAAGTATCTGAAGGTCTTCTTATGACACAGCTCTTACTGATACGTGGGTACCAAGGGCCGTGCTCCACTGTCTTTACCTGTGAACGCCGCAGACCGTGAAAACGTACAGACCAAAGAACAGACCCTCACTCAAGTTACACATCGCACTGCATTCTACGCGCTCACTTGGAACCAGCCTGCTCAGCAGAGACAGAAACTGCAGCACCACTCTCGCCATTTTCTAGAACCAATACCGACTGAGCAACGAGACATTAACGGAGTTCACTCCGCAGTTTGCGATCTGCACGGGAGGGTCTCCCAGTTAAGACACACCCTACATTTTACCTTAAATCCTGAAACCGGGACCCCTCGGGGAGGCGGGGTCTGGAAATTGGAGTTTCAATAGAAGCCGTCCAGACCCGGCATCCCGGCAGACACCCCGGGGAGGGGTCTCTGCCCCGTTAGTGGAAGCCGTCTGGACCCCCGGGCGGGGAGTGACCCGTCCTGACTGGGTCCGCCCGGACAGATAATCGCCTTGTCAGCGGGCTCTGGGCAGATGGCCAACCGGGACGGGGGCGCCTTAAGTCCCGGCAGAGGGATCACGGCCTGGCCCTCAGCCCCGCAGACGAGGTGGGGCGGGCGATGCGAACTGCGCGGTTTCGGGTTACAGCGCCGGACGGGAACCCGGCGGCCGGGCACGAAGAAAACCCGGGGCAGGCGCGGCGCGGGAGGGGTGCCCGGGACACCCGACGCGGATCCTGAACACGGGCGGGACCGGCCCGGACCCGCCGGCCGCACTCACGTCTCCGATCTGCAGCTCCACCTCCTCCAGCGGGTCCACCGGCCGGCCGCTGTTCCTGTTCGGAACCGGCCGGCCCAAACCCCCCGGGGTGCCGGGGGAAGATGCTGAAGACGCGTCTGAAGACGAGGCAGAGGAGGGCGGCGGCTGCGGGGAAAGCCGCAGCTCCTCCGGGTCCGCCATGGAGCGGGCTGGGGGGTGGGACGGCACCTCGGTGGCCGAACCGATACCAACGGACTTTCAACCGCTCGCGCCTAAATCCCAGTGGGCCCGCCTCCTCGCCGCTCTCGGCCCTGGGCCGCGAAGCCCTGTCACTTTCTTGGGACAGCCAATCAGGTGCCAGTGAGTGCGCCTCGGGCGGCTCTGCCCTCCAGAAGCAGAAGACAACACCTCCCAGGGTGCCGTGCGCGCCGCTCCGCCCCACCTTCTTGGCACTGCGCGCGCGAAGCACCCTGGGATTGGCGGTCTCGGCCCCACAGAGCTCCGGCGGCCTCCGCGCGCCCGGGTGAGAGGCCGCGCCGCCTGCAGCCGCGGGCGGCGCCGGAACTTGGAGTCTCTTCCCTTCTCCCCTCAGTCCGTGACCCGGAAGCGCTGCTTTCGTCGCGTCTCGCGAGGCGTCAGTGCACAGCAAGAGGGAGGCGGGAGCGCTGTGAAGGCGGAGCTGTCGCTGAGGAGGGAGGCGGAGACTCCGCGCGTGTAGGCGGGCGATGGCGCCCCTCCCGGCCTAGAGGTCTCGCGCCCGGGCGAGCCGAGCCCGAGCTCCTCCCGCGGCATCCGCCAACGTACCGGCTGCAGTGAACATGCAGGTGCCGCTGGCCAGGCTGGCCTGCCCGGGTGAGCGGGGTCTGCGCGCGCGGGTGAGGGGAGCGAGGTCGCGGGGCAGCCCGGGCCCGCGTCGTTGGGTAGAACCAAGGCAGAGGGCGCGCGGTCAGCGCCCGGCGGACCCTGGGTTCCTCCTCGGCTTCCTCCCCGGCTCGTCCAGCTGCAGAGTTGACAACTAACTAGGCCAGAGGTCACGGGCGGAGGAAACTTGTCAGCACGGCGCCGCCGCGGAATCTCCCCGAGTGCCGGTGCTGAGCGCCTTCACGAAGCCCATGCGTTGTCTGTTGCCGAGTTGGAAATGGGTAAACTAACATTTGCACAGCTTTTCCCCCTTGGTCTTCAGCTGGCTGGCGTCTTGGCAGCCGTCCTACTCCTTTCTTAAGAATTTGAACCGTTCTGCCACCAGCATTAACTTTCAAATGCTGCCCAAGTGACCAGAGTGGATCTGGGGCCAGGAATTTTTCTGCGTTGCCTGAAATTAACTCTAGGGCTTGTCGTGTCATGGTTGCCCCTAGAACCGTCAGGATGACTTGGTAAAATACCTCATTACCCGCCCCCGCTTTCACTTAAGAAAAAAAAAGTAGAATGATGCAGCGGGATGGGTTTTGTTTTGTTTTGTTTTACTTAAAAACAAAGAACGGTTAAAAAGTCAAAAAAAAAAAAGTTTACTCCAGGATATTGAATTCTCCCACAACGGACTTAGTTTTTATCTTTAGTTTCTTTAAATTAATTTGTGGTTATAGAATAAGCAGGTGTACCTATTGCAAAGTCAACGAATTTCATGAAATTAGAATTTTGTCAAATTCGGCCATCGTGGATTAAATAGTTAGGATTTCATTTAAAGTTTCCATACCTCGTGCGTGTATTACTACACCTAACGGGTAAGTATTGTTGACAGAAAAAGAAAAAAAAGCACAACCTAAAGGTTGCGAATTATGTTTTATTCGCAGACACACTGAACACTTAAGCCCAGGAGGCAGCCTCTTCAGATAGCTCTGAGGGACTGTCCTGAAGAGGTCAGGGAGAAGCCAAGATGCAGAGGAGTTTTTGTAAAAACAAACAAACAAAAGCAAAAAAAAAAAAAAAAAAGCCAGGTAGTTGGAACATGAAAAGATTACTGCTCATTAGTGAAAAGCAGATATCTCAAGTTAATGAATTAAGCATTTTGCCAGGTATGGGAAGATGCAAGAGTCTGGCCTCATTGAACTCATTCCTTTGATGTGCACCTTTGCTCTCCGGGGCCAGTGTCCTGCTTCTCTCCATCCTGAATCCCCCCAGGGTTCACAGCTGGGACAGCTGCAGTGGCTGAGGGCTTGATGGTTCCACATCCTTTGTTTACTGAGATGGCAGGCTACATTCTTTGTCCACAGTGCCTCCTGTTAATCATAAATTTGACCAATATTTGGGAGTCATTTCATGACCAGTTTTTGTCCCATGGTGCTAGGAGGGCTCATTCCTAGATCAGGCGAAGATTCTGTTGATAGGCCACCCAATGTGTTATTTTGGGGATCGGGCCCTGTTGGTAATCTAAAATTCTCTGCAGCGCCTGTCTTACTAGTTTATGACGATCCAGGAGCTGTTTTCCCTTGTTACTTCTTCCCATATCTAAAGTTGCACTGTTACAATTATTCTAGAGTTATGTATGTGATCAGCTGTCTTAAGACATCATTGATTTTGTTGGAGGCCTGGTTACACATCGGGTAATGCAAGAGAAAGCACTCTTATAAAATAGACAGGATATAAGTAATACAGCTAATAACATTAATAAGGTCAGAGTGCAGCAGAGAGAGGGACAAGTCATAAGTAATTTGAAACTAACAAGAGAGCAAATTAAAACAATGATTAGTATAACTAGTTGTAATCTGGTCGAAATAAGCCATCAAGTCCCCAGGGGAGCCAGCTGGAGAAGCCAAATTCTGGAGGGATCAGGTAGAGAGAAAAAGAAATGTTTCATCTTCGTTTCCAAAGGTATACTTAATCAACTTGTGGGTAAGTGTAAGAGGAGAGGTTTTCCAGCTCAGTGGTATGATCTAAAAGTTGTCGGAAACTTGTATTTGTCAAATAGTCCTTTTTGTAAATCTTCTTGAAGATCTTCATTATATAAAAGCATCAGAGTAAAACAAAGATTGTCTAAAAACGACAAAAGACTTAACATGGCATGGTTAAAGATCTGATTACAATGCAATTGACAAGAAACTTGGATATTTCTGTGACAAACAACATTTTAAGATAATAACTAGAATTATGACTGATAGCATTATACCAGGACATATCAGACTTAGGAATTCTTTACAAATTTTGGAATATCTGTATGAATGACATCTAACCTTAGAAGGTATTATCACCACTTATTTGACAGTGTTTCCCATGTAAGTTAACATAAATAAACTTAGTTTAATATCTCTCTTTGAGATATCTCAGGATTCCTTTGAAGCATCTCAGAGTTAGCTGGGGGTCAGAAGAACTTTAGTTAGAATTTTCGATTTGGGAAGTTTGTCGAAAGTATCAAAAAGGTTTCAAAACACTTGGTCAAATAGGATCATAGGTCACTGTGAAACAACACTTATTCACTTAACGAAAGTGACAAAATACTTCAAAAGCAAAAACAGATCACTTAGAGGCACGGAAACTCAATCTCTTATCAAAAGCAGTGAAAACTTTGTTCTCTTAACAGAGAGAGGAACCAAGTCCAGTCCTACATCAGCCTATTTTTAATAACAAAATCCATTTACCTAATTAAATTTAATCTAATCCCAGCCTGACCATGTCCAGAACTCCTTTTCAGGGCTCCCTTTCTGCAAACCTTCCACAACTTTCTGTGTTCATATTAGTTTGTTCCTTAATTTTTTTATCCAGAAGTAAATGTCTCTAGGACAAAATCACCCTTCTTTTTCCAACAAATTCATTTCTATTCTTCATATCTTCTTTTGCTGAGAACATACATCCTACTTTCCTAGCACACTGAAATGTTTCCCTTAATATTTTTAGTAGCTTTGATTACATATTACAGTTTTAACCCTTAAAAACCTTAATCTTTAGCAAAAACTGAAAAGGAGCAAGTGATTGGGAACTGTTTGTTCACAAACAGCATTTCCTGATTAGAATATTCTATAACCTCTAGAAACATACATCTTCTCATAGCATAATTTCTTTCCTCAGTGTGGTACAAGATGTGTCCAATAAACCCAAACATCTTTAGTTTCCCCTCTCGTAGGAGACAAAAGTAGGTAGATTTAGACCTGTTTAGCAATTCAAAGACACAGGAAGGGAAATGCAAGTTCACCCTAGAAGGACTTTTGTTACTTTAAGGTCAGAATTCTGAAAAGGTGTTTTATCAAGCCGGTTTTCTCTAACTTAACTGTGTGCACAATAAAAAAGCCCCATTTTTGTCATTTTCGAGGCAAGATTTCCTTTAATTCCCAATTAAGTAAGTACTTGTAAGTATAAGGTTTGTACGTACATAAACCTGGCTGGAGTCTTAGTTGGAGGCAAAGATTTTAGGCCAGCCTCTCACCTCATCACCCAGTCCAGAGCCCCCAGTGTCTTTCAGTCAGGCCCCCCACACCCAGTATCTTTCATCTTGGGAACCAGGTGCCTGTTACACACCACCACATAAAACTCTGGATCATCAACCAGTAATCTGGAGCTCTGAGAACCAGGGGAGACTCACCCAGATTCGTCTGGAGTCTCTCAGGAGGTGGGTGGACAGAAGAGGCCTCTGCTGGTACCAAGGCTCCCATTCCTCAGAGAGTTCAGGTGAAGGAGAGAAGTCAGCTCTGTGTCCTTAGTGGTCGCCAAACTGTCAACTGGGGGATAAAAGAACACAGTGTAAAAGTTGAGAATTATGTTTTAGTCAACAGACATTCTGAGGACTACAGCCCAGGAGACAACCTCTGAGACAGCTCTGAGGGACTGCTCCAGAGACATAAGGGAAGAGCCAGGATCTGGAGAGTTTTTGCAACAATAACAACCAAAAACAAAAACAAACAGGTAGTTGGAACATCAAAAGATTACTGCTAATTAGAGAAAACTAAAAATCTCAAGTTAATGAATTTAGTGCTTTCCTCTGTATGGGAAGATGCAAGAGTCTGGGCTCATTGAAATTATTCCTTTGATGTGCACCTATACCATCTAGGGCCAGTATCCTGCTTTTCTCCATCCTGAATCCCCTCAGGGTGCACTCTTGGGGGCAGCTGCAGTGGCTGAGGGCTTCATGGCCTCAACATCCTTTGTTTACTGAGATGACAGGCTGACAGGAGACATTCTTTGTCCACAGTTTGCTTTATGTTTTTTGGAATATCAAAGTAATCGGACGCTATCTGCCCTACTCTTAATTTAGTTGAAATCATTCTTGGGTCAGGTGCTATCCAAATTCCTCCCAAATTACCATTTCTATTTTCATTGGGTCTTTAAATCATTGCCATTTCATAGCCAGGTGTTAGCACTACTGGCATCAAAGAGATGGACATAGAATTGCCATCTGTGATTTTGTATGGTGATGTTATGAGTTTACTGGACTTTTTGACCTCACTTCTCTACCACAATTCAGCCAGTGTGTCTAAGTGTTTAAATCTCTAAAATGAAGTATCTGATTTTTTCAGAAAAGGGGTAAAGGTTGTGACTTTTTTTTTTTTTAACCCCCTGGAGGAGATCAGACTACCCAGTTCCAAGTATTTTCAAGAAAATCATTAGCTGTATAAATAATGGAATTACAGTTTTGTCTGATACCAAATCATCAGTTTTCAGAAGCAAATAATAGCTTCTGTACACTAAACTACAATGCATCATAAAACAAATTTGTTTTTTATAATAAGTAAATATTCTTTTGAATGATGATAATACTATATTTGAACACTGGAACTGGGCACTCCTATAATATGTTTATCATTTTTTCAAGATTTAGGATAGGTGAAGGGATAACTAGGTTTTAAAAAATTATTCCCAATATTATAGTTTTTATTATGCTATTTTCCAGTAGAGAAAATTAGTTACCTTGACACTTTTTTTTGAGTGACTGTCAAAAACAGATTTTTAGTGTTTAAGAGGCTTTAGGGTTCAGTCACTTCAAATCTCTTCCCCTTCTGCATTCATCATAATCTTTAATTATTGATTGGTGCTAGGTTTTTACTTTTAAAACGGTCATTTTATTGGAAAGAATGAAGCATAAAAATATATCAGTTATGCAGTGGGGTGCTAAAGAATAAAAATAATTAGCCTATGCCAGGCTGACATCTCTCCTTTTAATCAGAAAAAAAAAGAAAACAACTTGTTGTCAGGTTCCATTACTTGAGAGATCATTTCAAGTCCAATTGTAGTCTCAGAGTTGACTGGTGTTGGGAGGATTGAGAGGGGGATTGACTGGGATCATCTGACTTTCTCTTTCTCTGCTGTAAATGGGGATTGTGGTGCCCCACGTATCTCATAAGGTCATGAAGAAGACAATGTGGTATTAAAATTGAAAATTCCTATGTGCTCCATATGTCCATGAGAATGCAAATTTTATTATATATTCCAAATCCATGCAAAAGCCTTTGTTGATCTTTACTATTTACTTGTTCCATATTTAGAAATTTGTTCACGTGCAGATAGATGCTTCATTCTATTGATAAGATTGCTCTCTAACCCAGGAATTCGTTTTAGGAAATTAACACCAGAGATTTGCAGATACCTGGATGATAGTTAAAATTGTAATTAGGAAGGTACCTATCCCATTAACAACTGTGTATTAGCCACTTGCTTTGTGTAAGACATTCTAGATCCTGCACCGTAGTATTTCCAAGGCAGAGACTGACCGTAAACTTTAGAGCTGGTGGAGTGGGGAGAGTTCATAACCTACTGAATTCAAACACAAAGTAGACAGACTCCAGAGCCTATTCACTTAACTGCTGCCTTTTTCTTCGTTGCCTTTTTGTTTTGTTTTCAATTAATAAACTTTATTTTATTTAGTAGCTTTAGGTTGAAAGAAAAATTGAGTGGGAAGTACACAGAGTTTCCATGTAACTTTCTCCCTTTCCCCCTTAACATCTTGCACTGGTGTGGTACCTTCGTCGCAACTGGGGAGACGTTATTATTAAAGTTCATAGTTTACGTTAAGGTTCACTCTGTGTGTTGGACAGTCTATGAGTTTTGACAAACGTGTAATGATGCGTATCCACCATTAATTACATTGTCATACAGAAGAGCCTCGCTGCCCTTCCTCCCTGAACGCCTGATACCCACTGATCTCTCACTGTCTCCATAGCTGTGCCTTTTCCAGAATGTCCTAGAGTTGGAATCATACAGGATGCAGCCTTTTCAATATGCATTTCCATTTCCTCCGTGTCTTTTCATTTTTTAGCCCTAAATAATATTGCATTGTATGGATGTACCACAGTCTGTTTATCCATTCACCTATTGAAGGACATCTCCCAAGTTTTGATCATTATGAATAAAGCTGTTATAAACGTACATGTGAAGATTTTTTTTAAATCTGGATGTTTTGTTTTATTTTACTGTGATAAGAACACAGCATGAGATATACACTGTTGACAAAATTTTAAATGTACAATGCATTATTGTTGACTAGAGGTAAAGTGTCATTCAGGAGGTCTCTAGAGTTTGTTCATCTTGCTTGACTGTGGTTTTTTGTGTGGATGTTAATTTTCAACTCATTTTGGCAATTGCAATTGCTGGATCCTATGTTAAGGGTATGTTTAGCTTTGTTAGAAACTGCCAAACTGTCTTCCAAAGTGTCTGTACCATTTTACGTTCCCACCAGCAGTGAATGAGCGTTCCTGCTACTCCACGTCCTCTTAGCATTTGGTGTTGTCCATGTTCTGGGTTTTGGCCATTCTAATAGGTGGGTAGTGGTATCTCGTTGTTTTAATTTGCAATTCCCAAATGACACAAGATGTTAAGCATCTTTTCCTATGCTTATTTTCCATCTGAATATCTTCTTTGGTGAGGTGTCTGTTCAGATCTTTAGCCTATCTTTTAATTGAGTTGCTTGTTTTCTTGTTGAGTTGTATGAGTTCTTTGTATATTTTGTATGTCAGCCCTATATCAGCTTTGTGTTCTGCAGATAATTTTCTTCCAGCCTACAGCTTAGCTGTTCATTCCCTCATGTTGGTCTTTTAATGCTTTTGATTTATGATTCTAGCCTGCCTTTTCACAGAGAATTACACTTAAAAAAAGCACTAACCTGTTTAATAATATCATGAGTCCATCATAAAGAAGTACTCTAATAAAGGGAAATATAAAAAGGACTGATAGTCAATCAATAAATATTTGTACCTATATATAGGCTAACACTGGGATCTAGCATACAAAAAGAAAAAGGAATACTTCAGGAGTATTCTGTCTGCGGGGAAACACAGACAAATAAAAGAGACAGTTATGTTTATATCATTTTTTGGTCATATAGATGTTTTAAATTTTTAGTTAAGTGATCTTATGATTTTTGAGATTTTTTTGCCACACTTAGAAAAACATTTCCAAATCAAAGCTTCTTTTAAAAAAATTACAGTTGTTTTCCCCATAATCTTTTGTGTGTGTGACTGTAAATGTTCTCTTTTAAGCAAGAGTTTTATTGAGATACAAGTTACACACCATACAATCACGTCGTCTGAAGGATACGACTCAGTGGTGTTTAGTATATTCACAGAGTTGAGCAACCATCACCACAGTGTGTCTTAGAACATTGCCATCATCCCAGAAAGAAACTTCATACCCATTAACAATCACTCCCCAGCCCCTCCAGCCCTAGGCGACAACTCTCCATCCACTAATGGACATTTGGGTCGTTTCTACTGTGGGGCTGCTGTGAATAGCGTACCTATGAACATTCATGTACAAGTTTTTGTGCAGACATATGTTCTCTTTTATCTTAAGTATATACCTGAGGAAGGAGAGGTCAGAGGTCATGGGGGCAGGAGGCGTTCCTGCCACTGGCCTAGTTGCTGTGTAGCAGAGAGGTAGGCATCCACCACCACGTTCTGGAAGGTTCTTGGGCTCGACTAGGGCAGTAGCGCCGGGACTTCAGGTCTCTGCTGGCTGAGTGGAGCCGCCACCATGTTTGGCCGCTTGGTGGTGGGGAGGCTGGTGCAGACAGCTGCACAGCAAGTGGCAGAGGATAAATTTGTTTTTGACTTGCCTGATTATGAAAATATCAACCGTGCTGTGGTTTTTATGCTGGGAACAGTCCCATTTCCTGAGGGAATGGAAGGATCTGTCTACTTTTCCTATCCTGATTCAAATGGAATGCCAGTATGGCAACTCTTAGGATTTGTCACGAATGGGAAACCAAGTGCCATCTTCAAAATTTCACGTCTTAAATCTGGAGAAGGAAGCCAGCACCCTTTTGGAGCCATGAATATTGTCCGAACTCCATCTGTTGCTCAGATTGGAAGTTCAGTGGAATTACTGGACAGTCTGGCTCAGCAGACTTCTGTAGGTAATGCTGCTGTGTCTTCAGTTGACTCATTTACTCAGTTCACACAAAAGATATGGACAGCTTCTACAGTTTTGCTTCATTTGATGTCTCTCAGGCCCAGATGACACCAAGTCCATCTGAAATGTTCATTCCAACAAATATGGTTCTGAAATGGTATGAAAACTTCCTAAAATGACTAGCACAGAACTTTGTCTTTTGGAAAACATAATTTGAATAAAATATTTTTTAATGGAAAAAAAAGTATATACCTAGGACTGAGTTATGAAACTGTATGTTTAACATTCTGAGGAACTGCCAGACTGTTTTCCAAAGTGGCTGCACCATTTTACTCCCCCACCAGCAGTGTACGAGGGTTCCAATTTCTCCACATCCTCACCAGCACTTGTTATGTCTTATTAATTATAGCCATCTTAGTGGATATAAAGTGGTATCGTGTTGTGGTTTTGATTTGTATTTCTCTGATGTTTAATGATATTGAGTATCTTTTCATGTGCTTATTGGACATTTGTTTATCTCCTTTGGAGAAACATCTATTCAGATTCTTTGTGTGTTTTTTTTTTGTTTTGTTTTGTTTTTTTTTGTTTTTTTTTGTTTTTTTGCTGTACGCGGGCCTCTCACTGTTGTGGCCTCTCCCGCTGCGGAGCACAGGCTCCGGACACACAGGCTCCGCGGCCATGGCTCGCGGGCCCAGCCGCTGCGCGGCATGTGGGATCTTCCGGGATAGGGGCACGAACCCGTGTCCCCTGCATCGGCAGGCGGACTCTCAACCACTGCGCCACCAGGGAAGCCCTCTTTGTGTGTTTTTAATTGGATTATTTGTCTTTTTATTATTAGAAATGAGTTCTATATATATGCCAGATACAAGTCCCTTATCAGATATATGACGTGCAGATACTTTCTCCCCTTCCATGGGTTATCTTTGCCCTTTCTTGTTGGTATCTTATAAAAACAAAAAGTTATCATTTTTGTGAAGGACAGTGTATCTGTTTTCTTTTTTGTTGCTTGTGCTTTTGGTGTCATAGCTAAGAAGCCATTGCCTAATCCAAGGTCACAAATATTTACACACCCTTTTTTTTTTTTTTTTGAGATAGCATGAGGAGTTTCCCATACACCCTTCACCGAGCTTAACTTCGTATCCGTAGAACAATTAGTAAGAAATTAACGTTGGTGCAGTACTGTTAACTAAACTACAGACTTTATTCAGATCCTTTTCTATCCAGGACCCCACATTGCTTCAGCTGTCACGTCTTCTCATATCACGTCTACTTCAGTGTGGTAATTCCACTGTCTTTTCTTGTCTCTCATGACCTGGCACTTGCAGTGTGGACTGGTCAGGCATTTTGTAGGAGGTCCCTCGATCCGAGTCTGTCTGGTGCTTTCTCTTGATTAGACTAACGTTGTGGATTTGGGAGAGGCATAGCACAGAGATGAGGAGCCCTTCTCATCACATTACATCATGTGATGCCTGTATGTCTTATTGCTGGTAATGGTAAACTTGATCACTTGGGTAAAGTGTCTGTCATATTTCTCCACTGTAAAGCTAGTATTTTTCCCTGCCACACTCTACTTGTTGGAAGCTAATCCCTAAGTTCAGCCCATACTCAAAAGCAGAGAATCAAATAATTTGTGGATCTATCACCATAATCTTTTTTTAAATTTATTTATTTATTTATTTTTGGCTGCGTTGGGTCTTCGTTGCTGTGTGCGGGCTTTCTCTAGTTGTGGTGAGCGGGGGCTACTCTTCGTTGTGGTGCACGGGCTTCTCATTGCTGTGTCTTCTCTTGTTGCGGAGCATGGGCTCTAGGCCCATGGGCTTAGTTGTGGCACACGGGCTCAGTAGTTGTGGCATGCGGGCTCTAGAGTGCAGGCTCAGTAGTTGTGGCTCACGGGCTTAGTTGCTCCGTGGCATGCGGGATCTTCCCGGACCAGGGCTCAAACCCGTGTCCCCTGCATTGGCAGGCGGATTCTTAACCACTGTGCCACCAGGGAAGTCGTCACCATAAACTTTTATACTTTGACTTTTCCTGTTAAAATCATTGATCAAATGGAATTCATTTTCATATAAGGAGAGAAGTATACTTTTTTCCAAATTTTCTACCTGTCTGTGACCATTTAATGAGGAGCTGTCTCTTCTTCCTTATTTGAAATGGTGTCTTTATCATATGACAGATCCTTAAGTGTACTCCGTCTATTTCTAAACTCTTTATTCTGTTCCTTTGATTATTCCATCCCTTCTCCCATAACAGACTTTTAATTATTTAAGCTACAAATATAAGTTTTTGTATCTTTCAGGCCTATTCCCAAGGGAGGATTCTCTGCCCTTCTTTTATTAAGGGAAGGATTGCCATGGAGAGGAGTACCAGAGAAGGGAGTGAGAAATTGAAGATACAGGAGTTGGGGGGGGGGGGTCTTTGACCTAGGAGTGTCTCTAAGAAGATGGGGAGGGTTAGCCTCGTCATCCAGGTGGAAGGATTACTCTAAGTAAGGAGAAAAGACATCTCTTTATTATAACCTGAGAGAATGGACAAAGGACAGACACAATGCATATTACATTAGAGGTTCTTGCCAGGAATTGAGACAGTTCCCAGCTAATTGCTTCTGTCTTTCTGTGAGGTTTGATGTGCTTGGTTTCAGGTAAGGGAGGGAGGAGATAGAGGTGAAGGTTTAAGGACAACAGAGGTTTAATGAACATTCTTGCAGATAAATCTTTGCACACTTCTGTTTATTTCTATAAAATCCTATTTGCTAACTCAGAGAACAGATACGTTTTTGAGGCTCTCAGAAGATGCTGCTATATGGCAGAGTCCACTTAATTTAAAAGGAAGCTGACCATAAAACGCAGTTTGCCACCTTGTCCCGGCATAACCATTAGTACTGCCCCTTATTACTTTAAAAGTATCCAGTTTAGGTGATAAGTTATATGGTCATCCTATTTATAGATGAAGCTTGACATGAGGTAAATTGAATAAATGAGTTTATTAGATACTTTAAAAATATTATAATTTGAAAACACTGCTTTCTGAGGAAAAGCCAGCTGAATTATTCACCTAGGAAAGAGACAATTCACAGCTAAGGGCTCTGCAGCATAGATGTAACTATTCACTGACAGTCCACAGTGTTAATGTGTCCAGAAGATATACATGTTTCCAAAGAGAAGGCATCACGTGGACTCATACAATTTCAGGTCAAGGTGGTACCTCAGTGGGGGAGTTCCTTGGCGGTCCAGTGGTGAGGATTCAGCGCTTTCACTGCCGTGACCCTGGTTTCAGTCCCTGGTTGGGAAACTTAAGATGCCGCAAGCTGCGTGGTACGGCCCAAAACAAAAAAAGATGGTCCCTTAGTGATCACTTGGTAGCCCTTTACTTTTTTGAATGAGGAAACTGAAATCTAAAGCAGTTAAGTGATCTGTTTAAGGGTTTAGGGTAATTAACAGAAAATCAAACAGAAGCCAGATCTGATCCCCAATTGTAGATTTTTTTGTTTTTGCTTTAAAAAATTTTTTTTTCAATCTACTCCTGAGAAAAGCTAATTAGAAAAATAATACTGTCCATGATTTTTGTGCAGCATACCCAGCATACCAGTGCTTTCATGCCTTACAAATTAAGAAAAATTATCTACCTCTGTGTGCTACAAGATGGTCTTCAACTTCTGCTGTACCTCGAATCACTACCCACTATACTGTTCATCCCCGGGATAAGGACAAGCGATGGGAAGGTAAGTAATCGTTTCTGTAAAATTGTTGAGACTTTTCTAGACAGTTTGTATCATTTTTTGGAGGTAAATACTATATTTTTCATGATAGTGTAAAATCATCTAATAATATTTTATAACTTTACAAAATCTGTTACATATTAATATTTAGATAAGCAAACGCTTGCAAACTTTCTCAGTAATAAAAGTTGGTTTATGGAAGCTAAAATAAGATACGTCCTCAAACAGAACCTAAGAGAACAATAAACTAAGACAGTAATGGACTTAGTATAATTCTCATGGGAAGCAGAGGGGTTATTTCTATAAATAATGCTCTAAAGGATAGTGGGTACTTGTAACCCAGCCTGTAATTTTATCAGGTAGTAGTCATCCCAGAATTGATATGTGGGTTTTTTTGGAGTATAGTTGATTTACGGTGTTGTGTTACTTTCTGCCTTACAGCAAAGTGAGTGGAATCTAAAAAAATGGTACAAATGAACTTCTTCGCAAAGCAGAAATGGAGTTACAGATGTTACATATGTTTAAACCCTCTCCCCTCCAGGGGTGAACATGGAGCGGTTTACAGATGAGGCAGACGTGGTAATCGTGGGTGCCGGCCCTGCGGGGCTCTCAGCAGCTGCTCGGCTCAAGCAGCTGGCGGCCCAGCACGAGAAGGACATCCGCGTGTGTCTGGTGGAGAAAGCTGCTCAGATAGGCATGCACACACTCTCGGGGGCTTGCCTGGATCCACGAGCTCTCCAAGAGCTGTTCCCAGACTGGAAGGAGAAGGGAGTATGAAAAGTAGTTTTTTATACCCAGTCTCGTCTTTATTGCATCTCTATTTCCAAATGAGAGGAATGTGGAAAACCTTTTCACCCAGTTCTGTCTCTTAGAGGATACTTGTAGATAGGTTTTTAATATTAAAAGGGCCAAAAAATTTGAATCATATCAAATATAGTTAAAATTTTTAGCTATTAACTCATCTTTATTTAATGCCTTCTGCACATAGCATCTGTGTACTGGATTTATGAGAGGGTATTATCTTGAGAAGATCTTTGAATAAATATAGCTTTTTGATTTTGAGGGTATTTCCTAACTTGTTCCATGGGTGTTTATATCATTGTTCTTAATAAAGTGTTCTATAACTTTCCTGGGACATTGCAGTATCTAAAGCCAAGGAGGATAATTTAATCTAATTTTCTAAGGAAATACATTAATAAGACCCCTTATAACATAAGCAGAAAAGTCACTGGTATGATACACAGAGAATCAAGTGCTAGTTTTACTGCAGTCGTCATTTGTATGACCTTGGTTAAAATATTGTACTCTGTGCATCTCAGTTTTTTTCTTCTGTAAGATGGGGTTTTCTTTGTTGTTGCTTTATTTTTGGCTGCATTGGGTCTTCATTGCTGCACGTGGGCTTTCTCTAGTTGCGGCGAGCAGTGGCTGCTCTTTGTTGCGGTGCACGGGCTTCTCACTGTGGTGGCTTCTCTTGTTGCAGAGCATGGGCTCTAGGCACACGGGCTTCAGTAGTTGTGGCACGCGGGCTCAGTAGTTGTGGCTCACGGGCTCTAGAGCACAGGCTCAGTACTTGTGGCACATGGGCTTAGTTGCTCCGCGGCATGTGGGATCTCCCCAGACCAGGGCTCAAACCCGTGTCCCCTGCATTGGCAGGCAGATTCTTAACCACTGTGCCACCAGGGAAGCCCTGTAAGATGGGTTTTATTACGCCTGTTCAAGGTATTCAGTGTTAGAATATTTTGTATCTGTGAACATACTCTGTAAAGATTGTTAAAAAAACAAAATTCATCTGAGTAAATTTAAAGATCAAATTGACTTTATTCAGTGATTCTGGGCAGCATCCCATCTAGCAAACAGAAGGGAGCTCCAAGGAGCAGCAGAAGAGGAAAGGGTTTGACAGGCAGAAAGGGGGTGGGGCACAGAAGTCATAAGCAAAAGGGTTATTTCAGGGTATTCCCTGGCAGTCCAGTGGTTAGGACTCTACAATTTTTTTAAAAAGGAGGGGGGAAGGGTTAGTTCAGGCACTGTCGCCTCCCAGGCGAGGCTGCATGTGGTGCCTCACGAGGACTGGTGGAGAGGCTGGCGGGTAAGGTTACATTCCTTGTAGAGGCCGGAACTGATTGAGGTTAAGGTCAGGGCTGGGTTTGCTGACCTGGGGCTTTGCACAAGGGACGACACTCTTCTTTCTAAAGTAGTGAGCTCCTTGGAACCAGAAAGGCTATAACTATGCCTAATTAACTTGCTGTCTTCAATGTTATATCAAAAATAGGTATCACTGAATTATTATTGACACAATATCAATTCTAATAGAAAAAGTTTTTCACATCAAAGCCTTATGTAGCCAGGCAGATCCAATCCCTTCCATACCTGTTAATTGCCTTTATCCAGAGGAAAACTAAAACTCTTCTCTTTCCATGGAGCAGGAAGTTACAGCAGGTGCCTAGGCACCTCCCACAGAGTTAGGGAGACAGGAAGACAGCCCCCCTGATGTTCACTTTCAAAGGTGGCTCCAAGGCCCCCAGCAAAGATATTCCTGGGATGCCAACTGGCTTATTTAGGTTTAAAAAGATTCCCATGCATCTCAAAGAGACAAAGGGTTTACTGGTGTCAAGTTCTCCAAAGGAAGTGATGGAAGAAAAGTGAGGATAGTTCCCTTTCCTTTTTGACACAGTAGTTTATGATTTGTATTTACCTCACAAATATGAACTAAAGTCCTTTTCTCTCCTCCTTTTCTTTCCAGGCTCCACTTAACACTCCCGTAACAGAAGATAGATTTGGAATTTTGACAAAGAAATATAGAATTCCTGTGCCAGTTCTCCCAGGTGAGGAATGATAAATACTCGTAGACTTACAGAATTCCACAGCTGGAAGGAGCTACATTTCATCGGGTGGAATCCCTTCCTTTTACAGATGAGAAAACTAAGGCCCAGAGACTCGAAGGACTTAACCAAAAATTTCACAGCTAGCTTGTGGGGAAGAAAGCAGGCCTAGAGCCCAGTGCTTTTGTCTTCCAGTCCAGAAGAATTGAGATAGTCTTGTAAGGCAACCAGGAATTTTTAATTTAGTCTGTAATGTCGTTTTCAATGTAATAATTTGAACTCTAGACCAGAATTGTTAGAAAATAAATTGAACTTATGGCCATAAGATGATGCATGTGTATTTATGTAGAAATTAGACATTGATTAGAATTTCTAAATTAAGTGTTTCTGTTTTTGAGATGTTTTACCCATAAAAAGTCAGAACTCTAAACCAAGCCTGTATCTGTAGGTCTCCCAATGAACAACCATGGCAATTACATTGTGCGCCTGGGACATCTGGTGAGCTGGATGGGAGAGCAGGCGGAAGCCCTGGGCGTGGAAGTGTACCCCGGCTACGCGGCTGCAGAGGTTGGTGCGGCCCTGTTCTTAGTGCTTATAGGACACGGTCTCTGTTTCTTCTGAAAAGCAACCAAGATGGGTACAGAGGTAAATAGATGTATATTTTCAAAAAGCCGTAGGATTTTAGAATTGCAAGATCAGAAGAAATCTTAGCAAGATCTCACCCAAAGAGTACTGGAAGTCCTTGTCACCACATCATGTGACTGTCCAGCTTAGGACTGAACACCTTCAAGGATGAAAAAATATCTCCAATGTTTGGTTTGTTGGTGATACTCTCTTCCTTAAGTTGAGGAGACGTTTATTTACTGTTTTATACTGTGTGGAACAAATCTGTTCCCTCCTCCAGGGAGCACTCTCCAGTTATAACTATGCCCTGCTCTCCTTCCCCACCTTCGCAGGTGGTTTTTCTCTTCCCACTTAAATAGTCTCCGTTCTTAAAGCCACCATGTTACACTTTGAGTCCCTTCAGTATTCTCCTTGCCCTCCTCTGACCGCATTCCCTTTTTATTCCCTTTCTAAGTGGCACCCAGAATGTCTGCACTACTTCAAGCCTGCTGTACAGCAGGGCCATTCCCCTCTTCATTCTGGAAACTGTTCTTCTAGTAATTTCCTCAAAATAACTCTTTGGGCAGCCACATCGGACTGTAGCTTCTCACTGAATACTGTTGGGGAAATTATTAAAAATAAAATCTCCTGCCAGCCCAGAAAAATCACCTCTACATATTATAAACAAGAATGAAACAGTTTTTTTCTTGCCAAGACTACAGTGCAGCTACAGGCCATCTGCTAGGGAGGTCGCCAAAACAGAAAGAAATCTCACCCTTTTACAGAGTCAGGCAGATACAGTCCATTACATGCACGTTAATCGTCTCTATCCAAAGGACAAATAAAGCGTCCTGTATCTTTGTGACAAGCGGGAAGTGACAACGCGGAGGCCATCACAGAGCCCAGACTCTTCCCCCAGAGAGAGGGAGACCGGCCACCATCCTCCTCCATGGTCACATCTCAGGTGTGTCCCCGAGTACTCAAGAAACACATTGCTGAGATACAGACCTGGCAGGAGTCTTACTTCGCTTTTAACATGACTCCCATATATCTAAGAGAGACAGAGAAAGGGTTTACAGTTAAGTTTTCTAAAGGAAATGCTTAAAAAAATCTGGATGGGAGAGGGAGTTCTCTTGTTTTTGGCACAAGCGAAAATTGAAAAACTTCGTTTTTACCTTTACAGTATATAAACCAAATAAAACACATGGTCCCTGCATTACACTTACCACTACTGATTTCTGGTTTCCCAGTTCACGCACATGCATTTGGTTTTGCATTTCATCCAATTAAACTGTGTTCGACAGGAATCAAAGTCCCAAGTAGGTGTTTTGTAGCATCCATGATTTTCACTTTTTGAGTGTATCTGCACACATGCCCGCTTGCATGCGCTCTTTCTCCCTCCGTGTCTCTCTCTGTCTCTCTCTGGTCCCTTGCAGCTCTCCTCTCCTCCCCAGGTTTTGTACACCAAGGCCGTCTTCGGGTCCAGGCCATAGTCACATACTACTGTGGATTTGTTTTCAAGATGTCACATCCACTGCTGCTGGTTCTTGTTCCGCCTTTCCTCTCCCGTGCTCTCTGCTGTGAGGTTCTAGTGTACAGTTTGTTCTTTCCTGTCCAAAGAGCATTTTCCTCCGGAGGAAACAGAAACCAAATAAGAGAGAGAATTGTTATTTCTCATCTTCAGAATCATACCTTTGACCAGTTTTCCCTCTTCTTTGTGATCCAGAAATAAACTTCAATCACCCTTGGGCTGCCTTCAGCCCCTCTCTGTTTTGTCTTGTTGTTTGGTCTTTTGGTTTTGAGGTCTGGGCTCACTGGAGACAGAGACTTTCCCGACACTGTCCTCAGCCGCCCACCTGATGGCCCAGCCTGTCACGGGCGCTGACCCCAAGTTCTGTGTACATGCCTTTGACCCCTGAACTCGGCAGAGGGCTTCCCGCTGCATCTTCCCGGCTACTTGGTTGTCCTCTGGCAGCTCCCCCTGTTCTTCCTCACCAGGTTGGGGCGTTTCCTTCATTTCCAGCTGTTTGAGCTGTGTTCTGTCTAGAAGGGAGTAGCTTAGAAGCACATCGCCTTTTTTGCCAGAACGTTCTTAAGCCTTTGTCTCTATAACCTTGAGAACAAGCTCACCTTCTAAAAATCGAAGGCTGTTTATTGTTTCTTTGCAAGCAGTTGTGAATCCCTATGTGATAAACAAATGTGTTTTCATTCTAGGTCCTTTTTCATGAAGACGGTAGCGTGAAAGGAATTGCCACCAATGACGTAGGGATACAGAAGGATGGTGCGCCCAAGGTATGCACGTGAACAGTTCTGCGCTTCACAAACTGACAGTGAAAGAGAAAGAATCAACTCACACGCAATAATTTAGTCTTGCTACAAACTGCACATTAATTAAGTGCATGTTAGAACATTAGTTATTAATGTGGAATTTTTCTCATTATTAAAAAATAGAGAAACATCTTTGAACTAACCATAATTTAGGCAAGTAGATATAACATGTTTAACAATAATTTTCTTAAAAGAAAAAACATGACATACAAATATCAAACAAACATGGGTCAAAAATTTTATTTCACTCATTAATTAATGAGGGAATCAGTAAGATATTACAACCAGTTCAAGGAGAATGAAAAACCATGCACACATGGGTCAGCGGCTGGGCCACCTCCACAGTTTCCACTTCTGTGGACAAGAGTCATTTGCATTATTACTGTCAGTAATGCTGATGGAGTCTTTGACAGGATTTTGACATCTTTTGGTAAATGCAAAACTGATTGCCTTCATCTCTTTCAAAATAAGCTTTGATGGCCTTCTGGTTTTCACAACTTGTTATTTTTGCATTTGTAAAAGAAGAGCTCCTAAGACATGGATCTCACACTCTGTAAGATCCCTTGGAAAGGACAAGGAAAAAAAATACCTTGCTTTCCTATGATAACAAGAACAAAACACAAATTAACATCTTGATAAATTAACTTGCCTGTTCATGTTTATTTGTTGATTGTCTTAATTTCTCAACTAGAGTAGATCCTCCGTGAAGGTAGAGATCATGGAGGGTTACTCCAGAGCTAGCATAGTGCCAGGCAGTGCCGGGGCCTCAGTAGAGATTTGTCAACTCCTAGTTAGTCCTCTCTGCCATTCTAGAACAGAGCTGGGCATGTAGTCTAAGTCTCCTCCAGCAGATGATTCCTGCTTTTCACTCCTTCCTGCATAGAGATTAGCAAGTGCCAAAGCTCTGAATCTTACCTGCATCGTCGTTCTCCTAGTGGCCTGGCTGGCTACACCAGAATCACATGAGGCCTTGGGGCTCAGCCTACCCTGTGGCAGGGCCCAAGAAGCTGTCTTGTATCAAGCCCCAGGGATTCTGATGCATAGCCAGGTTTGAAACACCTGTTATCTCATCCTGCTTCTTATGGTGTGACATGTACCCTCAGCACAGGCCAGACTCTGATAGCAGGAGTTTGCAACAAAGTAAGTTCATTGCAGGGCGCCCAGCAAGGGGGTGTGAGACAAGCCTCTCAGATCCACTGCAGCCTGGTCTTCGGGTTCGGGGTGTTTTAAAGCAGAAGAATAAAGAAGCTGGGAAGAATCATCATCTCGTGACACGTCTTACTCTGTTTCGGGGGTCAGGGTGTCTCTGGTTGACGACGCTCTGGCTGGGTGGTCCACGCCTCAGGGGTCTCTGGGCTCATCTTGCCCTGGAGAAACAGCCTGAGTTTGTACGTTAGTGATGAGATCTACAAGAGCCATTTTAGTACAGTGACTATGTTATCAGTGACAGCCATTGTAGTCATCGGACTCTAGTTGACTGGTGTTGAGTGAGCACAGGATGAGGTCAGAGGGCACAGAAAGGGAACAGAGTTCTGGATGGAGAGGAATCATGAACTCAGTAAGGGAGCTCAGGCTTAAGGGAACTCAGTGATGATAAAAGGATAATGTCTTTCCTATATTCTTTCCTGTGTTACGGCTATTCTTTTCTGTATTATGATCATTTGATTATAAATTGCATTTTATTCTTTAAAAATGTCCATATTTAATATTACAATAACATTGAAGCACGCAAATTCTACCATTCTGATAGTTCTTTTTGTGTGTGTATTGTCAGGATATTTGTTCAAATGTATATTTTTGTGTCTTGTGCTTTGTAGTTGTAAAAACACTCATATATTGTATTTATATAGATATAAAAGCATAGAAGAGTATACTGGAGTCTCAGTAATTTGAGTTTGTAAATTTCTTTTTCTTTCTTTTTTTAATTTATTTATTTTTGGCTGTGTTGGGTCTTCGTTGCTGTGCGCGGGCTTTCTCTAGTTACAGCGAGCGGGGGCTACTCTTCGTTGTGGTGCACGGGCTTCTCATTGCGGTGGCTTCTCTTGTTGTGGAGCACGGGCTCTAGGTGCACGGGCTTCAGTAGTTGTGGCACACGGGCTTAGTTGTTCCGCGGCACGTGGGATCTTCCCTGACCAGGGCTCGAACCCGTGTCCCCTGCATTGGCAGGTGGATTCTTAACCACTGCGCCACCAGGGAAGCCCATGCAAGTTTATTTTCATACGACCGGTAGGATGAGGAGAAGCAGGGATGGATTCTGTGTGCTCCACCAATTGGCTCCGTTGATCCCGGCGTGGTTAGGCTTCCTCCTGCTCTTGCACTGAAACATTCTCGTCGCTCACAGCACCTCCGCCTGGTGGTACCCAGTTCTCTGTCCTCTCACTTGGCCCCTGGTGGCCAGTGCTGGCACAGCTGAATAACTTCTTCCTTCCTGAAACGCTGTCTGGACCTGGCTTTTCACACCACCTTCTCCTGGTTTTCCTGGTGTTTCATGGCCCCTCCTGCCGCCTTTGCTTGCTTTTCCTCTGCTCCCTGTCCTCTGAGTATCCAGTGACAGGGCTTGAAACACGTCTCCCCTGAGTCCCAGAATCCTGTGTCCTGCTGCTCATTCAGTAGCTCTAATCTTAGGTCTAATAGGCATTTTACTGTCAGAATTCTGATGTGGATGTTTTCATGTTTCGGAGGTTAAGTAACTTGCTCAGGGTCAGGCCACTGTTAGGTAGTGGAGCTGGGGTTGGAATAGAGGCTCCAGAGCCGCCCCTTGCACACTAAGGAGCGTATTGCCTCTAAGAGGAATATTTTGGTCCATTAAGATTGAGTTGTTTTATAAGTGGTGCTGAGTAAACTGCATGTCCATCTGGAAGCAAAAGGTTAGACCTTCATTTTTTTTTAATTCTGATGATTTCTTAAAACAATAAAAAATTAGAAATCTAGGTTATAATTACAACCTAGGTGTAGGGTAGATACACCATCCTATAAAGGCAAGAAATTAAAAACCTATAAGAGGCAGGCCTTTTTTAACTATTTAAAAATTAAACACTTCTGTATACCAAAAATACTAGTGAGTCTGCAGATAAGCAGGAGATCGGGGGGAAATTTTTGACGACCCATGATGTCAAAGAGCACTTGTACATTGACAAGAAAAAAGAGAACACAGTAGAAAAATGGGCGGAATCCTACAAAATGAAGAGCAGATCCCGGCGAGCAGTAACCACTAGCCAGGAGGCAGGTCCTCTGATGTCTCTTATCTGGGCCCCAGGCTCCCGTGCCGGCTTCCCAGCCCTCCGCCAGCGCCCGTGCCCTCCTCACGGCACACAGTCACACTTAGTCCTTGCACGCCCGCATAGTTATTTATGTTTAGCTCTGCCTCTGTGCCTCGCCCCAGGGAAAGGGACAGTGTTTTTCTATCATCTCTGCCCCAGTGCCTAGCATACAACCTGGCACACCAGAGGTGCTCAGTTAATATTTCTTGAATCAAAAAGAAAATGTTGCTGAAAAGAGTAATCCGGAAGATGCAAATTAAAATAGCAGTAAGTTAGCCAGCTCTACACTTAGCAAAACCGTGAAAGGAACAGTTATACTGTCACTAGCTAGAAATAGGAAAAGGGTCTTATACGCTGTGGGTGGAACTGTGAATTGTTCAGGCTTTGGGGAAAGCAGTCTGGGAACATCTCGTAAAATAAAAGTAGGTGTGCCCTTTGACTGTACAGTGCCACTACTGGGAACCTAGCTTACAGGAATAAAAGCACCAGTGTTGTAAGGATACATACACAGGGTGTATGTTTTATGACATTGCTTATCATCGCAAATAAACTGGAAACAGTGAATGGCTATTACCCATTAGCCGAATGGCTGGATAACCTACGGTGTTCCCACACGGACTACTGCCCGCCATTAAAAAGAAAGATTTGAGCCACATAGTGACTTGGAAAGGTTTCCATGAAGTATTATTGTGAGAAAAGTAAGACACAGAAAAGTCTGTATTATATGATGCTACCATTGTGAAATAAATCAGGAACCAAAAAAGTTGAGGTGTCTGTGTAAATACCTCAGTCCACAGGTGCATATGTATATATATTTGGGTAAAACTTGGCGTGCTAGGCTGTTAACAGGGTTTATGGACGAGTGAAGTATAGTAAGAGGAAGGAGATGGGGACAAATCCACAGGTACTGAGCGCAGTCACTTATAGGACGTGTGTGCACGTATATGACGTTGGTGAGCTCTGCACAAGAGAAACACAGAGTCACCAACAAACGTGAAAGATGTTCGGACTCTCTAGTGACTGAACGTATGAAATCAGTAGTGAAATAGTTCTTACCACTTAGACGGAAAATATTTCGCATCGAGGATATCAATCTGAGCCATGCTTATAATAGTGAAACAGCCTGGAATAACCTAAACGTCCAGTTATTGAGAGCTGATTGAGAAGGTAGGAATCTATTCAAGCATTAAAAATGAATGCTTAGGACTTCCCTGATGGCACAGTGGTTAAGAATCTGCCTGCCAGTGCAGGGGACACGGGTTCGAGCCCTGGTCTGGGAAGATCCCACATGCCGTGGAGCAACTAAGCCCATGCGCCACAACTACTGAGCCTGTGCTCTAGAGCCTGTGAGCCACAACTACTGAGCCCACGAGCCACAGCTACTGAGCCTGCATGCCTAGAGCCCATGCTCTGCAACAAGAGAAGCCACCGCAGTGAGAAGCCTGTGCACCGCAATGAAGAGCAGCCCTTATTCCCTGCAACTAGAGAAAGCCCGCGCACAGCAATGAAGACCCAACACAGCCAAAAATTAATTACTTAATTTTTTTAATGAATGTTTAATTTGGTGTATATTGCCTTAGGCAAATCACTTTATATTGTATAATGTGAAAACAGTTATAAAATGCTTTGTCCGTATAAACCATTTTTTTGTATGAATGTGTCTGTGTACACACAATACCTGTAAACATATGAATGGAGAAATATCGGGAAATATATATTTCATAAGAGACTTTCCTTATTATTCTGCATTCCTTTATTCAGGAGCTTTACTGAGTACCTACCATGTGCCAGATATAAGTGCAAACTACAGAGAGCATGGGCTTCCCTGGTGGCGCAGTGGTTGAGAGTCCACCTGCCGATGCAGGGGACACGGGTTCGTGCCCCGGTCCTGGAAGATCCCACTTGCCATGGAACGGCTGGGCCCGTGAGCTATGGCCGCTGAGCCTGCGCGTCTGGAGCCTGTGCTCCGCAACGGGAGAGGCCACAACAGTGAGAGGCCTGCGTACGGCAAAAAAAAAAAAAAGAAGAAAAAAAAAAATACAGAGAGCGAAAGAGAGAGAAAGACTTTGTAATTGTAGCTTATTTTTTCCCCTTGGAAAAAACAAATTTCAGTTTTACAGTATATATCCAGCAATAGAGAATAAGTAAAATTAAAGTGAAAAAAGCAAGTAGCTGAAGAGTATGTTTAGGATGATCCTGTTTGTGTTAGAAAGATATAAGTAGACTTATGTAGTTTTTTTATTCATGGAAATTTTCTGGCATGATTCACAAGAAATCTATTAATAGTGTTTTTTGCTTCAAATCATGGGACTGGAAAATCAGGAACAATGGGGAAATGGCCTTTCACTTAAAAATAATTTTTTTTTAGTTATATAAGTTTCAGGTGTCTAGCATTATAATTCGACATCTGTATACACTAGACAGTAGTGAGCACCCCAAGCCTGGTTACCATCTATCACCACACGCTTGACCCCCTTCACTCATTTCGGCTGCCCGCCTTCACTTCTCACTGTACATTCATTTGTAGATAATTTTTCATGGGGGGATGAGCATGCTTTATTTTTTTTTAAATTCATACAAACTTAACCATTCAATCAATATGACAAAGACACAAGATACATTATAAAATTAAATTAGATTCCACTTTCAACAGTGCTTAGTTCTGTTACTAAAATTATATATCTGCACCTTCTCTTCTATACCTGAATCATAGATCAATTCAAAACTGACCAGAATGTGAATATTTTTTAAATTGTCAAATATTACAATTTAACGTGTTCCTATTTCTTAGGCAACTTTTGAGCGGGGACTGGAACTACATGCCAAAGTCACAATTTTTGCAGAGGGCTGCCACGGACACCTGGCCAAGCAGCTGTACAGGAAGTTCAACTTGAGGGCCAACTGCGAGCCCCAGACGTACGGGATCGGGCTCAAGGAGGTACTCGAGTTTGCCGCTGTGACTTTCATGTGAAAAGATGAAGCTTACATTCATTTGTATTGTCATGTGGTTTATAATATTGATTTAATTTTATAGTTATATTTTTCATTAACCTGAAATGTTGATAATGACTGAAAATATTAGGGATATTTTTCAAGGGGCTGGAGAATATTACTAATCAAATTTCACTATTACCTAAATTGTGTCTGCATGTTCTAGTTGTTTTATCAAATGTTGATTGAAGTCTTGAATTTGAAAATATTTGTGATATTGATTTTTTTCATGGTAATGCCATCTGCCCTAATAGGATTTGACCTGTTATCCAATGCTCTTTGTAAAATGACCACATCCTACAAGAATTGTTTATTCAAAATTATAATGTAAAGATAATTTAGTTTATGAAATATACACTCAGCCATAGTATATTGACCTGCAGCCTAAAATTTAATTAGGCTGAGTGTTGTATATTTTCTCAGTTTATCCAAACCTTAGGTCTATTAGTGTAAAAGTTTCATCATAACTCTTTTGTTAAAAATCTTTTTAGGGTAAAGCTCAGAAAGTTTCAAATTCTATATATAATTAGATTCATTATATTGTGAATAAGGGCTTAATTGTTTTGGTAGACTGTACATAATTCTATGTGATGGCACATAATATCTGATTTTTAGATAATATTTCCTGTGGAAATTGTTGTTTGCAATTTAAAACGTAACCATTCTGAAAACAGGATGATCAGTTAGCTTCAGTCGGGGGGAGGGTGGTACAGGAGGGAGCACACCTTTTTTTTTTTACTGAAGAATAACATCTGTCCTGTAAAGCAACAGATCCGAAGTGCAGGGCGCAGCTCACGTTCATGAGGTGAACACGCCCGTGTGGCCGTCACCAGGTCAGGGTGTAGGTGGTTCCCAGCACCCCATCTCTCCAGCGGCATTTCCCACAATTGCATGAACGCCTTACCCGTCTGAGAACTTAATGTCGTACAGAGTTCCTGACCTGTTTCTTTACTCCAATCGTCCTGCTGCAGTTTGATGTCATTTTCTGGGATATTTGAAGTACTTTTTTGTGTGTTTCTCTTATTTCTGCTTTTCAGTTGTAACTTTCATAAAGAAGACATAAAACTTAGCAAGTTTTATACATGTGGTGACATAAAACATCTAAGTAATACTCTAGGACTTTTTTTTTAAGTTATGGATTATTGATGAGAAGAAGTGGAAACCCGGGAGAGTCGACCACACTGTTGGCTGGCCCCTGGACAGGAACACGTATGGGGGCTCTTTCCTCTATCACCTGAATGAAGGGGAGCCCCTCGTAGCTCTCGGCTTCGTGGTAAGTTACACTCCGTGATGGGAAGTTCCACTCTGAGAGCCACTGGGGTCTTCAGTGTCACAAAACCAGGGCTTTGCATCTGGAGAATGTAAAAGGCTTCTCATTTAAAGCTTCCTCTCTGCTTTTATCCACATCTGAAGTGCTTATAGCCACTGTAGACAGTGGTCTGCTTCAGCTCACATAGCTGTAGTACAGTAGCTGCTACATGCCAGGCCCTGTGCTGGATGCTTCCCTGGGAATCCTGGTCCATAAAAATCCTGTGAAGTTGGTCTAGCGTTATTTTACTGGTGGGAAAACTGAAGTCCAGACAAGCTAAACAGCCTTCCCAGACACACGCATTAAGTGACAGAGGCAGGATTCATGCCCAAACCTGTCTGACCTGAAGCCCATGTCCACTGTGGCACACCACTGCAGGAAGTGCAGTCCACACTGGGTTTGAACCTCTAACTAAAACAGGACCATTTCCTCCCTTTTGGTCGCTTAAACATCTTTACAGTAAATTACATCTTGAACATTACAAGGAATGGAAAAGTGATATGAGTTACTGCACCTTGCAGTTGCAGCTTTGTAGTTCAATGTCATGGTTAGACTTTTATATGACACGTTGTTAAATTTATGTATTGTTGTGTTCGGTGCATCACTTCGATTTAGTTTTTATAGTGACTTAATCTTTTCAGAGCAAAAAAGGTTTGGTTATTTATTTCAGCATTTTGGTAAAAATGTAATCTCTAATGTTTTTCACCCTTTTTTGTAAGTGTGATTACATTCTTTTTCTTCATTTTTGCCTCAGTAGTACTGCATCGAGCTTATTAGTTTATTTCTGGAGTTGGTATTGAGAAATGAATGATAAATTATTACAGCTCCTTTTGTAGAAACATAATGTGCAACACTTACCTACAGATATTTTTCTAATTTGGACTTTGATTTACAAATCACAATAATTTATTAATACGTTCTAAATATTTTCAAGTTCTGCCAATTATAAACACATGGCATCCTTTTGTTTACCCTTTCTTTTCCAAACAGATTTAATTGGGTTACTTATTTAAATTTGGGTCATTGCATACCTTTCTCCAAGTACTTTGAGTACAAGCAGTTTAATGTACATGTTCTCTGGTAAATATTGCTCACATTTCAGCCTGACATAATTTGAAATAACAATGTCTAATTTAAATATAAACATTTTAAGGTTGGTCTAGACTATCAAAATCCGTACCTAAGTCCATTTAGAGAGTTCCAGAGGTGGAAACACCACCCTAGCATCCAGCCGACGTTGGAAGGCGGGAAAAGGGTTGCATATGGAGCCAGAGCCCTCAATGAAGGTGGCTTTCAGGTAACACTTCCGTGTTTTTAATCCTTATTTCTGTATTATAAATTCAATGTTGAAACATAAGGTAACAACTTTAGATAAAGGATAGAAGATTATCTCAGGAAGAAAATTTAAGTAACTAAGCAAAGCACCCTAGTATTTATAAAACTGTACCACACCAGAGTTAAATGACACCATGAATTTAGTTTTAAGGACATATTGATTTCTAGAGAAAAATTCATGGGCTTTTTTGTTTGTTGGTTTGTCTTTAACCAGAGAATTTAAACTATGTGATCCAAGATCTTTTCCTTTATTCCTTTGCTGCCAGGAAACTCAAGGACAGATGTAGTTTTCAGCAAAGGTAATTAATTAGTCTCAACTACCTAGTGTCATCCATGCCCTTTAGGTGGCCTCTGTTAAGTTTTTACCCTTAATTGTCCTATTTTAGTATATGCTCAAAATAAATACTATCAAATGCAGTTAATTTATTATCTAGTTATTAAACAATGAAATAATTTATTAAGTATTTAGTTATTAAACAATGAAATAAGAGCTAGATGGCTAACTATGATAAAAGCTATTAGAACTGTTTTGGAAATAGTATTAGACAGGTAAGATGATCTAAAAGTCAGCTCTAAAACTTATACCAAACGGTTTGGTCAAGTTATTTAACTCCTCGGGCGTTAAGGGATCATCTGTAAAATAAAGATCCCTTCTGTCTCTAATATTCTAGGAATCTAGAATTACTGATATTTTAGAAATCTGATATCTTTTTGTATTTAATCTGTTGTAAAAGTAACAAATAGATCATAGAAAATTGGGGAGAAAAGTTGACTTAACCTTTAAAGTGAAGTTCTAAATACATTCATAAAGTCAAGTAAAATCACAGCTAAATTATGAATGTCATCACTAGAACCCTAAAAATAACACTCCCTAAGTTCCATTGCTGCGGGGTTACCTCCCATGAGGTTTTTATTTCTGGAGCAGTTATTCATTTGCAGTAATATTTGCTAAATTTCCTATGTTCAAGCCCATTAAACTTTTTTTTTTTTTTTTTTTTTGTGGTACGCGGGCCTCTCACTGTTGTGGCCTCTCCCGTTGCGGAGCACAGGCTCCGGACGCGCAGGCTCAGCGGCCATCGCCCACGGGCCCAGCCGCTCCGCGGCGTGTGGGATCCTCCCAGACCGGGGCACGAACCCGTGTCCCCTGCATCAGCAGGCGGACTCTCAACCACTGCGCCACCAGGGAAGCCCCCATTAAACTTTTTTGAATAATGTGCATAATACCTATTGCCAGCCTAATTCTGCTCTTTAATTTATAGTGTAAAGGCTTCTGTATATTCAGTAGTACATATAGACTCGTGTTTATGACACCTGCCTTGTGTGCTTCAGCATCTCAGATGATCTTTAGATGAGCAGGAAGAGATAACCCCACACACACAATACACTTTTTACCTAAGTTTTCTGATTTAATTAGTCAAAGATTCAGAAACTTACTTCCATTAAGTTTTTGAAGACCCTTCAGAGACAAAAATTTGGAACATCCAATTTTATTTTGCGCTAACAAGTATTACATGACTTTTTATTTCTCTTTCTTCAGTCTGTACCAAAACTCCCCTTTCCTGGTGGGTTTCTAGTATTTAACCCCTGTGGGGTTTTTTTTGGGGGGGGGTTCTTTTTTTTTCTTTTAGTGCAGGGAAGTGTAATGTTATTTTGGTGCAGAAATAGATTAGGTTACAGAAAAGTCCTAGGAAAAGAAAGTTACGAGACTGATTTTACCAATTGTCAGGTGGAAGGGTAAAATCTGTTACTGTAGAACTACTCCAGGCCATACCCATCTTCTTCAGCGATATGGCCTGGTTCCTCATTTTAACCCCCGTTATTTTGTTTGTTTTTTTAATTTATTTTATTTACTTTTGGCTGCCTTGGTTCTCCGTTGCTGTGCGCAGGCTTTCTCTAGTTGCGGCAAGCGGGGGCCACTCCACACTGCGGTGCGCGGGCCTCCCATTGCGGTGGATGGCCTCTCCCGCTGTGGAGCACAGGCTCTAGGCGCGCGGGCTCAGTAGTTGTGGTGCACGGGCTTAGTTGCTCTGCGGCATGTGGGCTCTTCCCGGACCAGGGCTCGATCCCGTGTTCCCTGCATTGGCAGGCAGATTCTTAACCACTGCGCCACCAGGGAAGCTCTAACCCCCATTTAATGGATGTCCCAGAATACATCTCTCTGTACGACTTTTCCTGGGTCCCCCAGGTCCTTAACAAGATGTCCAGCTGCCCACACAGGGTAGGATCCTCCCAGAACTGAAAAACACACATTTCCCTTGGGCCATAACATTTTTTATTCTTAGGACTTAAGCGCCCATTTGGAAGAATTTGCACTAGCAATCCATGTCCTTTTATTAAACGTCGGTCTTCTGGCTCTTGCATCAGACTTAGGATTAGCAGGGCCACAGCCTGATTTGAGAGGAGCATTGTCATGATCCAGGTTCCTAACCATTATCTCTGTCTGCAGCTCCTGGCATCCCAGAAAGCCCTTCCCCCTTGTTGTCTGCTCTGTGGCCCTGATTTCACGCTCTCTTATCTGCGTGGTTCTGATGCTGAGTTTGGTTGTAGAACAGCAGTCACCCCTGGGCCCGAGCCTTCTTGTACCAGCGTTGCTTTTGCTTCTCACCGCTCCTGCCTCGCAGTCAGAACTCTGTAATCATGGGAGCGCGGCCACAGCCCCTCGGCACAGCGGCTGATGGTGGCGGGCACCCTGTTGACCTCCTCTCCTCAGGGTCCCTCTCAGCCCATCGGCCACACTGTCAGGCACCCACCACTTTCGCAACAAAGACCCGTGGCATACTGTAGGAAGCCTCCAGGAGGGAAGAGCAACTGCATGGCTCTCTTCTTCCTTTCCACACTGTAGGTTACAGTACAGTCTCCTGGGGGAGGCAGTCGGTAACTTAGCTGCTACATTGTGGGGCTAAACCAAAACCATCACCCACCCTTTAGTACGTTGTTTTCCGTCAGCAGTGTATACTGAGGCCCAAACAACCATCTTAAAGTGTATTTTGGAAATTCAGTTTATTCTTTGGTTAATTAAAATATATTATTTAAGGTAGTGGCTAATTGTGGCAATGCCATGATTAGAACCTAGGTTTCCCTCCCTGGACATCAAGGTAAAACAAGGAGGTATGAAAAGTTAAGATAACATCCTTTGTAAATCATGTGTTACCCACAATGCGTGTAAAAGCAGATCACAATTGAGATAATAGACGTTCAGGTTTAGAGAATATTTTTAATTATGACATAGATATGTATAAATAAAAACATTTTATTTAAATGTTAATGCTCTGGTCTTAACATCTGTCTCATGTAGGTAAGTCATGCGGAGGGAGATGGAAAAAGTCTTAATAGAAAAAGAGTAATAGTTCTGATCCTCATTTTTAGAGGAGGAGAAAAACTGCCCTTGCTCTGATTTTTCTCTTCACTCGTATTCATTTTCATGTAATTTTTTTTTTCAGTTTTTCCCGACAGCTTTCAAAGAGGCTATAATTTGGAGTATTTGGTTCTGTTCGTTTAATTTGAACTAACAGATGCACTTTGACTGTTTCTTTCCTCAGTCTATACCAAAACTCACCTTTCCTGGGGGCTTACTAATTGGTTGTAGCCCTGGTTTCATGAATGTTCCCAAGATCAAAGGGACCCACACAGCAATGAAAAGTGGGATTTTGGCAGCAGAATCTATTTTTAATCAACTAACTAGTGAGAATCTCCAATCAAAGACGATAGGTAAGAACTTCCATTTATTCTCAGGTTCTCCACGGGGACGTTTAAAAAGAAGCTATTTAAACATACACTCAGTGTACAGATAGAGGATGACAGTAGATACAGTTAGAAATCTTGGCGGTCTTGTATGTTTATTTCATTGGGCATTGGAAGATGCAGAGTGTGACTGTCCCTCTACACAAAGCGTCGAGATGCCTGCTGGGCAAAGCAAACTGCAGCCTGCTCGCGTGAGGAGGTTTTTACGGCCACGTGCCGTTTCATGAATGGAAAGTAGAGCGGGCCCAAGGTGTCGCGCCCCCTGGAAATAAGTTCGATGTGAGGGTCCCACCTCACATCGCACAGGCCCAGGTGGACCCTCGCGGGCGCCCCCCAACCTTCACTCCAGGGCAGGCAGCGGACCCGCCTCCGCCTTCACCTCCAGTCGCCCTCCATCCCGGACACGCTTCGTGGGTCCCAGGGGCACCCCGCTGACGGCCGGCCCCCGAGCTCCCTGCACCTCGGCTCGGATCTCTCTCCGGGGGCCTCGCGCGGACCTCACCAGTGAATCTGCACCGCGCACGCAGGCACGCAGCCCCGCCAGCCCCTCTCCCCGCGCCGCCCCCTCTCTGGTGTGTGCCACCTTCCAGCTCGGCTCACTGTTTAACGTACTGACCAACCTCGTCCCCTGGGACGGACACTCCTCCCAGAGCAGGGGCTGGGCTCCCTGTGGACACAGACCCCAGGAGCGAGTCCGTAGGTGCCCGATAGGTGAGCCGTGTTCCGTAGAGTCAGGTGACACGCCCCTCCAGGTGGCCTGTACCTTCAGGTGGCTCGGGGACGGGAGAGGCGGGGCCAGTGCCTCAGACCCTCACAAAGTCCGCGTCCCACCGGGCGCCGGCCCGCTTGCCCCGCGCATGTGCACGCGGCCGCGCAGGTCGGGCCGGAGCAGGCAGGTCAGCGGCACCCAGAGGAGGGCAGTCGCGAGAACCAAGATGTCCTGTTAGAGATTAAGCGCAGGGCCCCAAGCTTTAGGTGCTGCCACCTCCTGGGGCCGCCGCAGCCGAGCGCCGCGAGCTGGGCAGCTCTAACCAGGAAGGTATGCGGAGTTCGCAGGCGAGCCCTTCGCAGCCGTGTCCAGTGTCCAGCTTCCGGGGGCCCCGGGCTCCTGGCAGAGCACCGCCGGCCCCTGCCTTGTCTTCTTCCGGCCGTCTCCTGGACACCAGTCATTGGACCAAGGGCCCAGGCCGCTCCAGCATGCCCTCGTCTTAACTCGATATACCGGCAGCGACCCTCTTCTGACCGACTCTGAGACAGCTAGGGGTCAGGGCTTGAAAATACCTTTCTGGGCCGTCACGGTTCAGCCCGTAATGGGTAGAAGTGTTTCAGTGATCAGCTCCATAGGTAGCATAAACTCCCTTAGCTTCCTTTTCAGGTTCACTGAATTTTGAAACTAATTTTCCATGCTACCAGTATGGCCTTACTGCCTGTTAAACAACCTATCAAATGGGCATCTTTTTGGAAGATGTCAGCATTTATACATGAAACGTTCTTCAGGTGTGGTCTCATACAACCACCTGCTTTTTATAACTATGTAAAAGTCATCTGTTATTTCGGTAGCAAAGTACCTTGACAATAAAGTGTTTTATACTCCTTGAGGCAATTTCACTTAACATTTCATGTTTTTCATAAAAAGGACTTGATGTAACTGAGTATGAGGACAATTTGAAGAAATCATGGGTGTGGAAAGAGCTATATGCCATCAGGAACGTCAGACCGTCCTGTCATGGCGTCCTGGGTGTGTACGGAGGGATGATTTACACTGGAATCTTCTATTGGATATTCAGAGGGATGGAGCCCTGGACCCTAAAACATAAAGGTAATTCCGGCCTGAGTATGAACGTTAGTCCTTACCTCAGGAAACGGGATCCAGTAAGTAGGGGAAAAAGGTGACCTTTTACACTTTACTGTTTTAAACTTGCTTTCTTAGAGAAATGATGAATTCAGGATCTTTAGGAGAACAGGGTATCATTGTTGAAAGAGGGCTAAAGTCTTATTTCTTCAGTATAATATTTACAGGTTTTTATTAAAATGTCTAAGGAAGTACTTTAGAATTAGATACATTTTTACTAAAAACCTTCCTCAAAACTTGGGAAGGTTCTGACTCTGATCAGCTCAAGCCAGCCAAGGACTGCACACCTATTGAGTATCCAAAACCAGATGGGCAGATCAGTTTTGACCTTTTGTCATCCGTGGCTCTGAGTGGCACCAACCATGAACACGACCAGCCGGCACATCTGACTTTGAAAGATGACAGTGTACCTGTCAACAGAAACCTGACCACATACGACGGGCCCGAGCAGCGGTTCTGCCCTGCAGGTCAGTACACTCATTTCCATCCACTCCTGAAACGTCAATAGGAGGATTTGCTTGAAACACGTTAGAAATAGGCTTCCGTTTTTTTAAAAGAAATTTCTCCTTCTATTGCTTGTAAATTGTAAATGACTCCCATCTCCACCTTCCTTTCGAAAACTCATTATTATTATGTTTCCACTCTAATGCTAGAGCAGTAGGGATTTCTCGTTAAGCCTAATTCAGATGGCATTTCTCAAAAGCAGCCTTTCTCTGTTTACCCTCAGTGCAAGGTTAAGGGTTACGGGAAAAAGCACCAAACACCACTTTCCATGTTCACGTGACTTAAAAACAAATCATTTCTGTCATGGCTGCTCCTGTCTGTGTATATGTATGCTCACATACACATACACATATAACATTATATATGTGTACATAGCCTAAAATACTAGACTTTGGCCACATGCAGCTCAGGGAAATGGTCCCGGACTTTAAATCCATCATGGATACAGTATCTTCCAGTGCTGAGCTTTCAACTAGAATTACAGCAGGAACTGGGTCTCGAGTGCTGGTAGAACAGCATTCGGGTGTGTGAAAATCAGTACATTCTGGACAGGAACTAGAACATACGCTCTGTGAGGGAGGGACCTTGACTGTCTCTTGACTTTATCTTTTAACCATTTCTGTTATGTCACTGGGTTGTAAGCTGAGGGTAAGGGCTGACCTAATTTGTCTGTGCAGTCGTGGCGCACATGTATACGAGCAGATCTCATTTTATTGCACCTGGCAGATACTGCTTTTTTTTACAAAGTGAAGGTCCCTGGCAACCCCGCGTTGAAGAAGCCTACTGGCGCCATTTTTCCAACATTTGCTCACGCCACGTGTCACATGTGGTAATTCTTGCAAAATTTCAAACTTTCTCATTATTATATTTGATATTGTGCTCAGTGATCTTTGATGTTAGTACTACGACTCGCTGAAAGCTCAGATAGCATTTTTTAGCAATAAAGTGTATTTTAAGTAAGGCATGTACATTGTTTTTTAGACATAATGCTGTTATTGCATGCTTCACAGACTGCAAAGTAGCATAAATATAACTGTTACATATGCACTGGCAACCAAAAAATTCACGACTTGCTCTATTGTGATAATTCACTTTATTGTGGCGTCTGGGTCCTGAAGTATGTCCATATATAAGATCACACCCAACACCTGCTCAACCTCGAGTTCCCTTGTTGGTAACGCCAACTCAGCCACATGCTGCTGTACCTTCTGCTTTTATCATTTTTAATTTATACAACAGCAAACGCACACACCCAGATCTCTGTAATATTCGGTGGGTAAACATTCAGTCCACAAACCCTGAGGGCTTCTGTGGCTAATTTCTCCATGACTTTAGCCTCTGCTTTAAAGGCAGCAACTGCACAGAGTCGCCTATGTTTCCTTACAGGAGTTTATGAATTTGTACCTTTGGAACAAGGTGATGGATTTCGGCTGCAGATAAATGCTCAGAACTGTGTGCACTGTAAAACATGTGATATTAAGGATCCAAGTCAGAATATTAACTGGGTGGTACCCGAAGGCGGTGGAGGCCCAGCATACAACGGAATGTAAATTGCAGCCGGCTTCACCCGTGCCAGTGTCTCTAAAACGGACGGCAAGTTAACTTCAAATGTTTGGAACTTTACAGGTGTCAAAAAAGCTTAAATATATTTTTGCTCAGAATGTTCATAATAACCAGTGAAATAATTTTATACTATACCTAAAACTGTCCCATAAAATATTATGAATCTCTCTCTTAAATAAAACTTTATAAATGATGTAGCATCTACTTCTCTCTCCAAGTCTTCTGAGATTCAGTACACTATTGGCACTACTGGCCTCCAATGTACATTTGACTCATCAGGCTCAGCACTTCCAGTGAAGTGTATCTCCTAGACCAGAGGTTGGCGTCCAGCCCACCACTCTTCTTACGCAGTTTTACTGGAACCACAGCGGTGCCTCCTGGTTTACACACTGTCGACGGGGGCTTTTGAGCTCCAGGTGCAGAACTGAGTAGCTATGACAGACTGTAATGTCTACCTGACCCTTTAGAGACGTCTGCCAGCCCTGCACACAGGTCATAGATGCATCAAAGAACTGAGAAAAACAACATACATACTTAAGTTTTCATCTGTTTATTCAAACAAGATGTGTCTAGGAGTTCAAAATACACTGGACACCATTATCCTTTGTAATGCAGAGAGCCATTTAAAATGAGTTCAACTTCACCATATTTTGTAACACTGATCTATTAAGAGTGAATCCCTACCTGTATTCCTAGACTGCAAACAATGGGAACTGAAGTCTCAAAGGGAACACATTAGGGATCATACATAATAGACAAGACCCTTAAATTGTCTTACTCGCTTTATACAATCAATTCATACTTAAGCAAAACTGAATTCCTTATTAAGCAAACATTTTTGCATAAGCTGCCTTCTCTTTATCTTTCTGTGCCTTTATCTTTTGCTTGACTTTCAGCAATTCTGCCTGGATAGCTGCAAAATAAATATGTAATATGAGTTATTTCTCAAAACATCCAAAAAATTAGGCTGACCAGCAAACTGATGCTTTAGTATGATAAAAAATGATATAACTCTTCGAAGAGTAACTGAGCCCTATTAACAGCACATTTTACTTGGAGAAAGCGACCACACAAACATAAAAACCACAGAGCACAATTTTAGGAGACTGTCCACCGAGAGAACTAACTGAATTACACACAGATGTGCCTTCTCCCTTCCATCAGAGGGGGGACCCCACTGAAGTACCTCCCCAAAGACCTATTTTCACATCTAGACCTAGAATCACCATTTGTACTTGGTTTATTTGAAAAACAGGCTTATTTTTGTCGCAGCTTTCCAAAACTTTCCTAAAACATATTCAGTAGCTAGAATATTTAGGTCATGGCCACATTCAGCTTAAGAAATGGTCCCAAACACTAAATTCGCCCTAAATACTGTGTCTTCTAATGCTGCTCTTCCATCTAGAATTACAGGACAGCAGAGCAGTCTTCAGACACGTGGAAAGCAGTGGGAGTGTAAGCTGAAGGCAGGGACCCTGACTTGTGCTTTCTGCAGCATGACTGGAGCCTGGCCTGTAACAGGCGTTCTGCAGTATCTGCTGGACAACCATCCTCTAAGTGGCAAAGGGTATGCTGGTTCATGAGGATAAATTCTTAAGGGACAAAATGAACTTGCACTACTGAAACTGCCAACTTACCTTTATCCTCTGGTGCTATCTCCTGAGCTTTCTTAAGATCAGCCTTTAATTGGAAAAAAAAAACATTTAAATATTAGGTTATGAGTTATGAAAGTGGTTTTTTTTAATTAAATTTTAAAACAGAGGAGCTTCAAGATGGCAGAGGAGTAAGAGGCGGAGATCACCTTCCTCCCCACAGAGACATCAAAACTACATCTACACATGGAACAAGCCCTACAGAACACCTACTGAACACTGACAGAAGACCTCAGACCCCCCAAAAGGCAAGAAACTCCCCACGTACCTGGGTAGGGCAAAAGAAAAAAGGAAACACACAGACAAAAGGACAGGGACGGGACCTGCACCAGTGGGAGGGAGCCGTGAAGGAGGAAAGGTTTCCACACACTAGGAGCCCCTTCGTGGGCGGAGACTGCGGGTGGCGGTGGGGGGGAGCTTCGGCGCCACGGAGGAGAGCACAGCAACCGGGGTGCAGAGGGGAAAGCGGAGAGATCCCCGCACAGAGGATCGGTGCCGACCAGCACTCACCAGCCTGAGAGGCTTGTCTGCTCACCCACCGGGGCGGGCGGGGCTGGGAGCTGTGGCTCGGGCTTTGGTCGGAGCACAGGGACAGGACGGGGGTTGGTGGCGTGAACACAACCTGAAGGGGTTAGTGCACCACGGCTGGCCGGGAGGGAGTCCAGGGAAAAGTCTGGACCTGCCTAAGAGGCAAGAGACCTTTTCTTGCCTCTTTGTTTCCTGGTGCGCGAGGAGAGGGGATTCAGAGCACCGCCTACAGAAGCTCCAGAGACGGGCGCGAGCCGCGGCTAACAGCATGGACCCCAGACACGGGCATGGGACGCTAAGGCTGCTGCTGCCGCCACCAAGAAGCCCATGTGCAAGCCCAGGTCACTATCCACACCTCCACTCCCGAAGCCTGTGCAGCCCGCCACTGCCAGGGTCCCGTGATCCAGGGACAACTTCCCCGGGAGAACGCACGGTGCGCCTCAGGCTGGTGCAGCGTCACGCTGGCCTCTGCCGCCACAGGCTCGCCCCGCCTCCGTGCCCCTCCTTCCCCTGGGCCTGAGTGAGGCAGAGCCCCCGAATCAGTGGCTCCTTTAACCCCATCCTGTCTGAGCAAAGAACAGACATCCTCAGGCCACCTACACGCACAGGCGGGACCAAATCCAAAGCTGAACCCCGGGAGCTGTGCGAACAAAGAAGAGAAAGGGAAATCTCTCCCAGCAGCCTTAGGAGCAGCAGATTAAATCTCCACAATCAACTTGGTGTACCCTGCATCTGTGGAATACCTGAATAGACAACGAATCATCCCAAATTGAGGAGGTGGACTTTGGGAGCAACGATATATATATATTTTTTCCCTTTTTCTCTTTTTCTGAGTGTCTATGTGTATGCTTCTGTGTGTGATTTTGTCGGTATAGCTTTGCTTTTACCATTTGTCCTAGGGTTCTGTTTGTCCGTTTTGGTTTTTTTTTATTATTACTTACAAAATTTTTTTCTTAATATTTTTTATTTTTTATTTTAACAGCTTTATTTTATTTTACTTTATTTTATTTTACCTTCATTCTTTCTTTTTTTCTCCCTTTTATTCTGAACCGTGTGGATGAAAGGCTCTTGGTGCTGCAGCCAGGAGTCAGTGCTGTGCCTCTGAGGTGGGAAAGCCAACTTCAGGACACTGGTCCACAAGAGACCTCCCAGCTCCACATAATATCAAACAGCGAAAATCTCCCAGAGATCTCCATCTCAACACCAAGACCCAGCTCCACTCAACCACCAGCAAGCTACAGTGCAGGACACCCTATGCCAAACAACTAGCAAGACAGAAACACAAACCCACCCATTAGCAGAGAGGCTGCCTAAAATCATAAGGCCACAGACAGCCCAAAACACACCACCAGATGTAGACCTGCTCACCAGAAAGACAAGATCCAGCCTCATCCACCAGAACACAGGCACTAGTCCCCTCCTCCAGGAAACCTACACAACCCATTGAACAAACCTTAGCCACTGGGGACAAACACCAAAAAAAACGAGAACTACGAACCTGCAGCCTGCAACAAGGAGATCACAAACACAGTAAGTTAAGCAAAATGAGAAGACAGAGAAACACACAGCAGATGAAGGAGGAAGATAAAAACCCACCAGACCTAACAAATGAAGAGGAAATAGGCAGTCTACCTGAAAAACAATTCAGAATAATCATAGTAAAGATGATCCAAAATCTTGGAAATAGAATAGAGAAAATGCAAGAAACATTTAACAAGGACCTAGAAGAACTAAAGATGAAACAAGCAACAATGAACAACACAATAAATGAAATTAAAAATACTCTAGATGGGATCAATAGCAGAATGAGGCAGAAGAACGGATAAGTGACCTGGAAGATAAAACAGTGGAAATAACTACCTCAGAGCAGAATAAAGAAAAAAGAATGAAAAGAATTGAGGACAGTCTCTTGAGACTTCTGGGACAACATTAAACACACCAACATTCGAATTATAGGGGTCCCAGAAGAAGAAGAGAAATAGAAAAGGACTGAGAAAGCATTTGAAGAGATTATAGTTGAAAACTTCCCTAATATGGGAAAAGAAATAGTTAATCAAGTCCAGGAAGCAGAGAGTCCCATACATGGTAAATCCAAGGAGAAACACACCAAGACACATATTAATCAAACTATCAAAAATTAAATACAAAGAATATTAAAAGCAGCAAGGGAAAAATAACACATAAGGGAATCCCCATGAGGTTAACAGCTGATCTTTCAGCAGAAACTCTGCTAGCCAGAAGGGAGTGGCAGGACATATTTAAAGTGATGAAGGAGAAAAACCTGCAACCAAGATTACTCTACCCAGCAAGGATCTCATTCAGATTTGATGGCGAAATTAAAACCTTTACAGACAAGCAAAAGCTAAAAGAATTCAGCACCACCAAACCAGCTTTACAACAAACGCTAAAGGAATTTCTCTAGGCAGGAAACACAGGAGAAGGAAAAGACCTACAATAATAAACCCAAAACAATTAAGAAAATGGTAATAGGAACATACATATCGATAATTACCTTAAATGTAAATGGATTAAATGCTCCAACCAAAAGACACAGACTGGCTGAATGGATAGAAAAACAAGACCCATATACATATGCTGTCTACAAGAGACCCACTTCAGACCTAGGGACACATACAGACTGAAAGTGAGCGGATGGAAAAAGATACTCCAAGCAAATGTAAATCAAAAGAAAGCTGGAGTAGCAATTCTCATATCAGACAAAATAGACTTTAAAACAAAGACTTTTACAAGAGACAAAGAAAGACAGTACATAATGATCAAGGGATCAATCCAAGAAGAAGATAGAACAATTGTAAATATTTATGCACCCAACATAGGAGCACCTCAATACATAAGGCAAATACTAACAGCCATAAAAGGGGAAGTCGACTAACACAATCATAGTAGGGGACTTTAACACCCCACTTTCACCAATGGACAGATCATCCAAGATGAAAATAAATAAGGAAACACAAGCTTTAAATGATACATTAAACATGATGGACTTAATTGATACTTATAGGACATTCCACCCAAAAACAACAATACACGTTCGTCTCAAGTGCTCACGGAACATTCTCCAGGACAGATCACATCTTGGGTCACAAATCAAGCCTTGGTAAATTTAAGAAAATTGAAATCGTATCAAGTATCTTTTCCGACCACAACACTATGAGACTAGATATCAATTACAGGAAAAAAATTTGTAAGCAATACAAACACATGCAGTCTAAATAATATGCTACTAAACAACCAAGAGATCACTGAAGAAATCAAAGAGGAAATCAAAAAATACCTAGAAACAAATGACAAGGAAAACATGACTACACAAAACCTACAGGAGGCAACAAAAGCAGTTCTAAGAGGGAAGTTTGTAGCAGTACAATCCTACCTCAAGAAACAGGAAACATCTCAAACAACCTAACCTTACACCTAAAGCAATTAGAGAAAGAAGAAGAATAAAACCCCAAAGTTAGCAGAAGGAAAGAAATCATAAAGATCAGATCAGAAATAGATGAAAAAGAAATGAAGGAAATGATAGCAAAGAGCAATGAAACTAAAAGCTGGTTCTTTGAGAAAATAAGCAAAATTGATAAACCATTAGCCAGACTTATAAAAAAAAAAAAAAGGGAGAAGACTCCAATCATAGAATTAGAAATGAAAAATGAGAAGTAACAACTGACACTGCCGAAATACAAAGGATCATGAGAGATTACTACAAGCAAATGTATGCCAATAAAGTGGACAACCTGGAAGAAATGGATCAATTCTTAGAAATGCACAACCTTCTGAGACCGAACCAGGAAGAAATAGAAAATATCTACAGACCAATCACAAGCACTGAGATTGAAACTGTGATTTAAAATCTTCCAACAAGGGCTTCCCTGGTGGCACAGGAGTTGAGAGTTCGCCTGCCAATGCAGGGGACACGGGTTCGTGCCCCAGTCCGGGAAGATCCCACATGCCGTGGAGTGGCTGGGCCCATGAACCACGGCCCCTGAGCCTGTGCGTCTGGAGTCTGTGCTCCGCAACGGGAGAGGCCACAACAGTGAGAGGCCCACGTACCGGCGGGGGGGGGGGGGCGGGAAATCTTCCAGCAAACAAAAGCCCAGGACCAGATGGCTTCACAGGTGAATTCTATGCAACATTTAGAGAACACCTAACACCTGTCCTTCTCAAAACCTTCCAAAATATACCAGAGGGAGGAACACTCCCAAACTCATTCTATGAGGCCACAATCACCCTGATACCAAAACCAGACAAAGATGTCACAAAGCAAGAAAACTACAGGCCAATATCACTGATGAACACAGATGCAAAAATCCTCAACAGAACAGTAGCAAACAGAATCCAGCAGCACATTAAAAGGATCTTACACTATGATCAAGTGGGGTTTATCCCAGGGATGCAAGGATTCTTCAGTATACGCAAATCAATCAATGTGATACACCATATTAACACACTGAAAGATAAAAACCATATGATCATCTCAATAGATGCAGAAAAAGCTTTTGACAAAATTCAACACCCATTTATGATAAAAACTCTCCAGAGAGTAGGCATAGAGGGAACTTTCCTCAACATAATAAAGGCCATATATGACAAACCCACAGCCAACATCATCCTCAATGGTGAAAAACTGAAACCATTTCCACTAAGATCAGGAACAAGGCAAGGTTGTCCACTCTCACCACTATTATTCAACATAGTTTTGGAAGTTTTAGCCACAGCAATTAGAGAAGAAAAAGAAATAATAGGAATCCAAATCGGAAGAGAAGAAGTAAAGCTGTCACTGTTTGCAGATGACATGATACTATACATAGAGAATCCTAAAGATGCTACCAGAAACTACTAGAACTAATCAATGAATTTGGTAAAGTAGCAGGATACAAAATTAATGCACGGAAGTCTCTTGCATTCCTATACACTAATGATGAAAAATCTGTAAGAGAAATTAAGGGAACACTCCCATTTACCACTGCAACAAAAAGAATAAAATATGTAGGAACAAACCTACCTAAGGAGACAAAAGACCTGTATGCAGAAAACTATAAGACACTGATGAAAGAAACTGAAGATGATACAAACAGATGGAGAGATATACCATGTTCTTGGATTGGAAGAATCAACATTGTGAAAATGACTCTAGTACCCAAAGCAATCTACAGATTCAATGCAATCCGTATCAAACTACCACTGGCATTTTTCACAGAACTAGAACAAGAAATTTCACAATTGGTATGGAAACACAAAAGACCCCAAATAGCCAAAGCAATCTTGAGAATGAAAAATGGAGCTGGAGGAATCAGGCTCCCTGACTTCAGACTATACTACAAAGCTAAAGTAATCAAGACAGTATGGTACTGGCACAGAAACAGAAATATACATCAATGGAACAGGATAGAAAGCCCAGAGATAAACCCATGCACCTACGGTCACCTTATCTTTGATAAAGGAGGCAAGAATATACAGTGGAGAAAAGACAGCCTCTTCAATAAGTGGTGTTGGGAAACCTGGACAGCTACATGTAGAAGAATGAAATTAGAACCTTCCCTAACACCATACACAAAAATAAACTCAAAATGGATTAAAGACCTAAATGTAAGGCCAGACACCATCAAACTCTTAGAGGAAAGCATTGGCAGAATACTCTATGACATAAATCACAGCAAGATTCTTTTTGACCCACTTCCTACAGAGATGGAAATAAAAGCAAAAATAAACAAATGGGACCTAAGCAAAGCTAAAAGCTTTTGCACAGCAAAGAAAACCATAAACAAGATGAAAAGACAACCCTCAGAATGGGAGAAAATATTTGCAAATGAAGCAACAGACAAAGGATTATCTCCAAAATTTACAAGCAGCTCATGCAGCTCAATATTAAAAAAACAAACAACACAATCCAAAAATGGGCAGAAGAGCTAAACAGACATTTCTCCAAAGAAGGTATACAGATTGCCAACAAACACATGAAGGAATGCTCAACATCATTAATCATTAGAGAAATGTAAATCGAAACTACAATGAGGTATCACCTCACACAGGTCAGAATGGCCATCATCTAAAAATCTACAAACAATAAATGCTGGAGAGGGTGTGGAGAAAAGGAAACCCTCTTGCACTGTTGGTGGGAATGTAAGTTGATACAGCCACTATGGAGAACAGTATGGAGGTTCCTTAAAAAACTAAAAATAGAACTACCGTATGACCCAGCAATCCCACTACTGGGCATGTACCCTGAGAAAACCATAATTCAAAGAGTCATGTACCACAATGTTCATTGCAGCTCTATTTACAATAGCCAGGACATGGAAGCAACGTAAGTGTCCATCAACAGAGGAATGGATAAAGAAGAAGTGACACACACATACAATGGAATACTACTCAGCCATAAAAAGGAACAAAACTGAGTTGTCTGTAGTGAGGTGGACAGACCTAGAGACTGTCACACAGTGAAGTAAGTCAGAAAGAGAAAAATACCGTATGCTAACACATATATATGGAATCTAAAAAAAAAAAAAATGGTCATGAAGAACCTAGGGGCTGGACAGGAATAAAGATGCAGACCTACTAGATAATGGACTTGAGGATACGGGGAGGGGGAAGGGTAAGCTGGGACAAAGTGAGAGAGTGGCAGTGACATATATACACTACCAAACGTAAAACAGACAGCTAGTGGAAAGCAGCCGCATAGCACAGGGACATCAGCTCGGTACTTTGTGACCACCTAGAGGGGTGGGATAGAGAGGGTGGGAGGGAGACACAAGAGGGAAGAGATACGGGGACATATGTACATGTGTAACTGATTCACTTTGCTGTAAAGCAGAAACTAACACACGATTGTAAAGCAATTATACTCCAATAAAGATGTTAAAAAATAAAGTAAAATTTAAGACAAAACTTTACCAATGCTTGGTCGTATTCTTTTAGTCCTTGCCATCCTTGGGCTCTACGGTACAGTGCTTTGGTATTTGCCGGATCTATTTCAAGGACCTACAGAAAGTTATACAATTAATATTTTTATCTAACTACTGAGTACTATGTATACATGCTGGATTTCCATTTACTGCCCGTCAGCTCCAAACCAACTGTTCACTGTTTTGTGATAAGGGCGCTGGGCCCTGAGAGCCTGCGGTTACACACTGCTTTGTCAGCAGAGGGCGCCCAGTGCCCACGGGCGAGGGACCCACTTCCCTTCCGGGTCCCTGTGAGCCTCCCGCGAGCTCCCCGAAGCTCCAGGGCACCCAGTGAGGCCCAGCCCCCATCCCCAACATGCCTGGCTCTCTGCCCAGAGCCTCCATGCAGCCCAGAGGGAGCAGCTGCTCCTGCATCACACGTCTCTGCACATATACACACACGTATACCCTGCAATGCCCAGATCCTTCAGCGTTCCCTCTCCTAGCCGACCCCTCGCTACTCCAATCCGCCCCTTATGTGTATCTGACAGTAACCTTGCTCTGTTGGAATTACTGTGTGGTGTCTATCTCCTGATTGGGCCCTAGCTGATAAGAGAAAAACATTCTGAACAGAAATTTGTATACACTCATTTAGTTGACATCTAGGGGTTTTTCAGGAGCATGAGTAACTTTTAATAGGTTTCTCCTCTGGAACATTTTAAAAATAGTGTATTTAGTAACATCTTTTAAAGGTCAATATTCAGATTTTACTGAAAAGGGTATATGGTATCTGCCTCACAAAGGTCAAAAAGCGATCCCGAGTGAAGAACCATCTCATCCTCTGTCGCATGCTCCCCCCTAATGAATACATTCTTATTCCTTATTCCACCTACCCCACTAAATTAGGATCTCATTTTATTTCCACTTGCTTGGGCATAGCTGATCTTTGTGACCTAGATTAATGTGCAATATACATAAAAATTACTAGAGGCGGTCTTTCTAAAATATATGTTTTAGTTTGGAAAACTGTTCAAACTGTGCAAGAGGGAGGCAGGCTGCCACCTTGCCAGCTTTGTCGGTTAGCACTCCCGGACGTCCCCGTGAAGGCAGGGGACCTTCCTGTGTGTCCCAACAGCACACACTGTCCCTGTACAAGTCCTGACGACCCTACGTTGAAACTGACTCCTTCTCGCACCAAAAAAGTTCCTGGAGGGGAGGGTCTTTCAATTAAAACACCGAAGCATCTGTTAGCTGCTTAACCTGCTCCCAGCAGTGCGCTAAACGCTTTACGTGCATTACACACGGTCTTCTTAACAATCCCAGGAGGAAAGTAGTATTTCCATTTGGCGTATAAAGAAATTCGGACTCTGCAAGTAGGAACTTGCTCAAGATTGCAAAGCGACGACGCTCTGCTAACAACCTGGCCGGCCACAGCCGCAGTCATTCCTGGCTCTCTGTCTTCCAATGCCTGGCACATAACAGGCGCTCAACAGTTAAGTGAATAAATGAGCTAAGGAAGAAAGTGTCTTCAGAGAAATTAAGTGATGTAGTGTTATCAGCTAAATGAATGGTCTGAGAGGAAGAACTGAGGTCCAGAGTACTTAGAGATAAAGTGACTTAGATTATGTTTCACTGGGTCTCACTAGGTCCTCCGCAATAAGATAACAGTAGTGTCACATAAAACTGCCTTTGTTCGAAGTAGTAAGTCATCATCCAACTCTTTCAAAAAGGTAACATCAAGAGACTTACCTCCAAACAGCTGTCGACTGCTCCCTGCCAGTCGGACAGCTTCAGTTTGCAGGCGCCGATATTCAGCAGGCAGCTCAAAGCGACAGGCTGCAGCTTTGCTCTGTCTGAGTTCTCAGTAGCAGCCTTCGAGCCTTCCACATACCTGGAGAACACATCGGTGCAAGCAGCCCCGTTAAGACTTAACTCTGCTCTCCTCCACTCGGTCAAAACGTGCTGTGTCAGTTCTGATATAAAAGTTCATCACATGCTAGTATTAATGTTCTTAATGACCACAATCTTTTTATTAAATGCTTTCCTTTAGAAGATTTTTTTTTTTTTACTTGTTCCAACTTCTTTCCCAAAATGTTCAAAGAGGCCAACTTAAGAACAATCCCCGGGGCTTCCCTGGTGGTGCAGTGGTTGAGAGTCCGCCTGCCGATGCAGGGGACACGGGTTCGTGCCCTGGTCCGGGAGGATCCCACATGCCGCGGAGCGGCTGGGCCCGTGAGCCGTGGCCGCTGGGCCTGTGCGTCCGGAGCCTGTGCTCCGCAACGGGAGAGGCCACAACAGTGAGAGTCCCGCGTACCGCAAAAAAAAAAAAAAAGAACAATCCCCAAACCTAGAGATTATACAGTAAGGAAAACTTCTATTTGTAAAGCTCAGGTTTCCATCGCCCACTTTCCAGTGTAATTAGGTTTGGAACCAAGGCTGTCACTGTGGGACAGGGACTGGAATGGGGACAGGTGAAGAGCCCTGTGGTGGTGATTCTGACTTGTCTTTTACTGTAGTTCCTAGCTGTTTACTGAAAAGGGCCTGGCCCCCAGAATTTGGTTTCTAGAGTCTGTCCCCCGCTGAAAAGAATCAGGGCTCCTTGGAGGAACTCAGATCTGGACACAAGTATAAGATGGGTCTGGACCATCTTGTGGCAGAAAGCAAGAGCTCACAGACTAACAGAACAAAGGGATACAGGAAAGGGGCTCCCACCAAACAATGGGGAAGCCTTCAAGCATCAGAAAGAATGACGGTAATAGTATAATTCGTTGGATTGATCAAATACTACAGTAATACTCTAAAAAAAGGAGGGTGGGGGGGTCTTTCAAACAGAAGAACGCCAGCTTGTAACTGCAGAATGACAGAAAATCGCAGTTCTGCAAGCGTCAGTGTAATGACTGATTCAGGCAAAGGGCTTCAGTGATGCTGAAACCACTGGATGAAAGGCTAGGAATGAGATGTTCACACAATCTCACAACTATCACCTCACAGAGGACTTACGATTTACAAAGGGGAAAGGTACTTTCATAACAGAAACGTGGCTAACGCCACTTGAACCAAGTGCCAAAACTCAAAACGGGCGAAACTGCCATGTGCCTTCAGGACATGGTATCATAGGGAACATGCACGTCATCTATTCAAGTCCTTGCTAAAATATGCAACCTCAAACTAATCTTGAGGAAGCAATAAACACACACAGATGGTATTCCGTAAGACAACGGGCTTCGACGCCACAAAATGCAAATGACTAAAAAACCTGGAGATTAAAGATTAGAGGAGCCTTAGAGACATAAAACCAAAGGATACAATGGATACTGGCGTAAAAACAAAACAAAACTGAAACAACTGGGGACCTTTGAATATGGATGACATAATGATATTTGGGAGATGTTTTCATAGTCTTAAGGCCAAGTAGAAGAGTGTCCTGGCTTCTCAGGAAATACTTGCTAAAATATTGAGGGGTAAAGTGTCATGGCATCTGCAATTTCCTTCCAAAATGATTCTACAAAAACAAGTGTGGCAAAACTTAAAAACTGGTGAACACAGGTAAAGGTACATGGCTATCCATGTACTATTCTTAACTTTTCTGTGTTTTGAAATTTTTCAAAATAAGAATCTGGAAGCAGCCAAAGAAATGCAACTATTTCAATACACCTGGTTACTCTGCAAGTAATATGCCAAAGATAGAAAAAACAACTCTTGAATTTCAGTTTATAATTCAATTTCAAGTTCTTACAGCAATTTATTAAAAATATTTTATTACCTTAAAACTTTTGTGTATTTTTTAATGGCCATCTCCCAGTTCTGGGATTTGAAAAAAGTATTTCCAATGTTTTTTAAGTCTTCCATTATTAATAAAATTTTATCTACCTGTATAAAAGAAAGAACACGAATATGTTGGGTTTGAGTATGTAACGCGGTTTAGTGCTAAGTTCCATCATTGAGACAGACTGATACAAAAAGCTCAAAATTTTAGTGCTAAATATTTTTAGCAGTTTAAGTACTTAAACTTTAACCCACGTGAAAGTACTCACATCTTTTACATCTATGTCTGCATCCTCGGGGAAGTCTGGATGACTGTCACCAGATCCATCCTTGGGGAATATTCCCCAATCATCCCCTTCCTTCAGTTCTCCACAATCTGCAGTAACACACAACTGTAAAAATAACCCTAAATTGTAGAAGCATCTACCATATTAATGACGACTTTAACAAGAGTCTGGGTTTAAAAGCTCTCCAGCCGCAAGGCATGAGCAACAGCGTCCAAGCCGCTTCTGACGCGACAGGCTGGCATCGGGAGGCGTACCTCTGCACACACTCCGAGGAGCACAGCAGGGTCACTTCGCAGCACATGTGCCTGCTGCTGCTGTCCAGCAGCTCCGCGTACATAGACTACGTGGGAAGTTTCATCATCCCCTGTGGGATGCTCCTTACGTGGGCATGTGCCTTCGACTCACTGACTGCTGTTTCCTTCGCACACTGAGTGGCCGCCCCCCTCCTGCAGGTCTGAGTCTCCAATTCCACTCACAACCCTGCCCGTGAGGGTGGGTCTGTGGTGGCCATGTGGATTCACAGACATTTAGAGCACAAGCATCTTGGGAGTGACATAATCCAGTCTAAACCCTTAAATGACTTATGTAGGATGAGGAAACGGGCCAAGGAAAGTTAAAGAACAAGAGCAAGCCTAAACCACAAGTTAAATGGCAGAGAGGAGACCAAGGTTTCTCGGTTTCCTGCTCTCTCTGTACTCGTATACACACTGACTCAATGTTTTGCAGGTCTAGGAGAGTTAAGTTACCAAAATCAGCAAGACTGATGCCGAAATCCTAACAACCTCCTTTTAAACTGCCCTCATCTCTCCCAGTGTAGAAAAGAGCTTTGAAGAAAAAGTGGCAGGTCCAGGCTTCTTTAACAAGAGCCGTCCTAACGTCTTTCAGCGAACCATCATCTGAGCCTTTTACTTACATTTGCTAAGACGGCAGCTAGGATAGCGAGGGTCTTACCCTGTCACGTGGTACTCACTTTGGCAGGTTTTTCACCTTTCACCTCCACATTCTCCAGAATCCTTGCCACACCCATTCCTTTAAGCACTTGGCCAAACACCACGTGTTTGCCATCCAGGTGAGGAGTGGGAACCATGGTGATGAAGAACTGGGAGCCGTTTGTGTTGCGGCCTGCATTTGCCATGCTCAGCAACCCCTCCTTATCGTGCTGCAGGAATAAACGCCATTACAAAGAAGCAAGGTTAGAGCTATTGTCTGAGTTACTCTCTACCAACCACTCACAGAACTAGGGTGGACTGCAATACCGTTTAGATCACACAGTGTAGTGTAATCTTACTTTGTACCAACTGTAACCTTTAATTCACAAAACGTGGCATACTTAATCACTTTTTAAACTTTAAGAACAGCTTATGAAACCGAATGAAGTAACAAACAATCGTGGGGGGCAGGGGTGGTACTTCTAAACCGGCCCTATTGAGAAAATGCTTACGCTTCATCTTTAAGATGAAGATCTAGTAATTCGGCTTTGCCCTTTCTTATGGCGAGGGCGCTCTTTTCTGAAAAGCGTTCAACAGTGCTCCCGCTCTCAGGCCTACATTATGATTCTTCATGATTCTTTCTTCACACTGAGAACAGCAAGGGACATTCAGTTTAGACTGCAAGTTCCGTTAGGTCCTTTCCTACTCTCCAAGGAAGCCAAATATCACGGCTTTCATCCAGGTGAAGCACTTCTTCAGAGAATGCCCAAAAGGAACCGCCGTGTACCTCCCGAAACCCAGCTTCTACCTTGGCCCAGCCTGCTCGAAGGCTCTGTGGTCCCATGTCTTCCTCTTCCCACCTGAGCCGAAGGCTTCCTAAACGCACTCCTTGTTGGGCCGCACGTGTTAACGCTCATGCTAGTCCTCCCGCCTAAGGTGCCTTTACCCCTCAGCCTAAATCTAGCCCTGCCGTCAAGGCCACCAAGCGTGTAGAAGGCAAGAAGAACCAAATGCCCTTGCAAAAGGCCCCCTTGCTTCTTCTCAACGTGTCCATCACATGATCTTAGTGTTCATCCTTCTGGTAGCTTCCCTTTCTCCCTTCCAAAAGTTTGGTGCTTTCCCCACGATATTAAATATTATTAACCTTATTTCCTCAGCCTCCTCACGCCTTTGTCCTTCCTCACTCACATCCCTCCCTCAAACTGGCATCTGTATTCTAGTTCCTTCTAACCAAATCTCAGCCACCTTGCGAGGTCCAGTTTGCCCAGCTTAAGTATCCATTCCCCCTCTGTGTCTTCCCTAATATATATCATACTTTTTTCCTACAGCATACACAGAAAGTCACAATCAACTTTTAGCATTTACTAGAGTATTATTATATCATTCTCCAGTTGTCCTATGTGTTTTAATCTTGTCTTTCTGGCAAGATTTTCAATCCCTTATCATGAAGGCATTTCATTTCTATAAACTCTTTGGCGCCAGTGACAGTACTAGCTGCAGGCAATAAACTGTTTAAAAGACTGATGACATTTTATTCTCAAATTACCCTAATTACCTTGCTCATATTCCTCATTTCCAAAAAAAGTCACTTTACTTTTTGTACTTACATGTCCATTCTTATAACTTGAATGATGCAACATACCCCGATGGGGACATCTTGGGACAAGGAAGAAGGCACAGGCACCACTAATGTCCTTTAGAAGCCTGGACGTTAACCAGATCTGCTAGTTTGCAAATCCCCTGACATCCCAGACATTAGTGATGCTTTTGTTGCTCTTCAAGTTTAAGCATAAAGATGCACAAGTTACCATCCCTCTGACGAGCACATTTTTCCTGGAAACAGTTTTGCCATATGGTGGCCACCCTTAAAAACACACTGGCTTTACTGAAGTATAACCTGGATCACAATGAAATAGCTGTTGCATTCTTACCAATAAAATCACTACTGGATGAAATTTTTTCGCCTTAAAGATGTATATTTATGGGCTTCCCTGGTGGCGCAGTGGTTAAGAATCCGCCTGCCAATGCAGGGGACACGGGTTCGAGCCCTGGTCCGGGAAGGTCCCACATGCCGCGGAGTGACTAAGCCCGTGCACCACAACTACTGAGCCTGTGCTCTAGAGCCCACGAGCCACAACTACTGAGCTCACGTGCCACAACTACTGAAGCCCGTGTGACTAGGGCCCGTGCTCCGCAACAAGAGAAGCCACCGCAATGAGAAGCCCGCGTGCTGCAATGAAGAGCAGCCCCCGCTCGCCACAACTAGAGAAAGCCTGTGCGCAGCGATGAAGACCCAACACAGCCAAAAATAAATAAATAAAATAAATTTATTAACCAAAAAAAAGATGTATATTTACAAATATGATGCCTTTCACAAGGAGATCTGAGCACATCTGAGGCATTTATCCTAATTCAACAAGTATCCCAGACACATAACAACCTTTATTATCAGTAACAAACATGCATTTTTGTCTACTTTACCTTATAATGGAAATTTTCATCTTCAAATTTTTCACCATAAATACTTTCTCCACCTGTCCCATTCTGATTTGAGAAGTCTCCACCCTGAATCATAAACTTCTTAATAACTACAAAAAAGGAAAATCGCCATTAGAAGCTACGGACGACTGTAGCAATGCTGACTAACAGATATGTCGTAATGAGGACAACTTCTCTCCTGTCTTTCCCCACCTCCGTCCACAACTGCAAACTCTTAAAAGGCTTTTCACAGTCTGAGTCCCAGCTACTCCCACTCCCTGATGGCCCACTAACACTCAAAAGAATCAGTTCACATGGCACCTCCCCTATAGAACTGTCAGACCCCAAAACTGGAACTCCTTATTTTTCTCCAACAGCATCTTGATTCTACCTCCCTTTTATCATATGTATCATAATGATCTGTCTCTCCCAGCAAACAATTAAGTACAGCAACTCCCTTTTTCCTCCTTGGTAACCATGTGCATGGCTGGGCGCATAATGGTTACTCAAAAATGCTACTGAATAAACCAATTATTCCCAAGAGGTTTGTTACAGTGTAATGCAAGTACTTCAGCAAATATTATCACTTAGTAGCAAGGGTTCCCAAGAACACTGCCGCACGCTCAGAGATTTCCCAGGACTCACAGAACTCGGTATCTGTTTGTATTACACGGATGTAGTAAGTAAGAAGACACAGCTGGATGATAAAGAGAGAAGATACAGGCGGAGCCTGGAGGAATCCAGGTGTTCCCTTATGCTCCCTCGCTCCCATGAACGTTCACAGGGCACTTTCCTCCTCCTCCCCCCAGCAAAGAAATGCAGCAACACGTGCAGTGTTTCTCCCCAGGAGGGCCCTGTAGAGACTCAGCACCCAAGGTCTCTGCTGGGGCTGATCCTGCAGGCACTGTCTGCCCAGCAGGAAGCAAAATTCCAGACTCCCAAAGAAAAGCAGTGTCCAGCATAAATCAGATTGCACCAGGAGTCTAGGCAGAGTAAATCACCTTCAGGATTCGGAGAGTGGTTCAAGCGCCACGTTCCCTGACTCCAGGCAATGGCCACCCTTGCAAGTAGACTCTTCTAAGGCCAGCAGCCTCAGGCCTGCTATGTTAACTCTTTTCTGCACACCCTTTATTAGCACACAGGCACTCCTCCATTTATTGCGCTTTGCAGATACTGTGTTTTTTTTTTCTTTACAACCTGCAAGGCTTGTGGCAATCCTGCATAGAGCAAGTCTATCAGTGCCATTTTTTTCAAAAGCATTTGCTCATTTCATGTCTCTGTATCACATTTTGGTAATTCTTGCAATATTTCAAACTTTCATTATTATTTGTTATGGTGATCTGTGATGAGTAATCTTTGATGTTACTACTATAATTGTTTGGGCATTTTTTTAGCAATAAAGTATTTTTAGATTAAGGTACATACTTTTTTTTCAGGCATAATGCTATTACACACAATAGACTACAGTATAAACATAACTTTTATATGCACTGGGAAACCAAAAATTTGTGTGACTTGCTTTACTGCAATATTCGCTTTATTGCAGTGGCCTGGAACTGAACCTGCAATATCTCCATGGTATGCTTATATTTTGGTATTTTATTAAACGTGAAAGTAAATCAACAGTTTAAGTATTTTAAAATCACTGTTAATCTTTTCTTAATCAAGTTTTAGAAAAATTTAAATACTCATAGTTTAACTCATTTGTTTATTCATTAAACAAATATTTATTGCAGGCCTACTCAATAACTATACTGGATGCTAAGGACAAAATGGTGAGAAGATACAGTTTCTGAACTCATGGAGCCTACAGTCTGTTGGGGGAGCCATCAAATAATCACTGAACAAAGGTATGACTACACAGTGTGACAAGTCACCTTTTAATCACACATCACACCAGGTGTCCAAGACACGGAATCTTTAAGTTGGCTGCAGTCTTCCCAAGCAATCCTGCCCAAGAAGTAGGCATAACTTTCTGTCACCAGGTAGTCAAGCTACCCAAGCCCTGTTTGTTTACCACGGCCACACCCTGGTGAAGCTAGGGTAGTCCATTTCTGTATAAATAAACCTTAGTACTCTCCCATAATTCATTCCACCTTCCACAGCCCAACCTTTATGAAACTGAGCTATCATCTCAGATCTCAAAGCATCCGTTTGGAAACTAACAGTATTTTTTTTTTTTTGGCGTCATACAGTTTGGAGGATTTTTTTTAATTGAGGTAAAATTTACATAGCATAAAATTAACCACTAACCATTTTAAAGTGTTCAATTCAGTGACATTTAGTACATGCACAGGACTGTTAATTATCACCTCTGTCTAGTTTCAAGTTCTTTTCATCACCCCAAAACGAAACCTTGTACAAATTAAAAGCAGTCACTCACCATCCCTCTACCCCTAGCCCCTGGCAACCACCAATCTGCTTTCTGTCTCTATGGATTTATCTATTCTGGATATTTCATGTAAATGAAGTTATACAACAAGTGACCTTTTGTGTCTTGCTTTTATCACTTAGCATGATATTTCCGAGGTTTGTCCCCATGGTACCATGTGTCAGTACTTCATTACTTTTTATGGCTGAATAATAATCCATTGTATGTAACTGTTAACTCTCACTCTCTACTTAGTGTTTTCTTCCCTAACTCCTAAAGAACAGGATTCAATCACCTATAAGGAGAACCAGATTCAGAAAACGCATATGTACTTCGATGGAAAGGACATCCTTTGAAATGTAGAGGTTTCCCAGTGGTTGGTCCAATGCCTTTTTCTCCTGTACACAATGCACGAAAATTTTCTGCAGTTTTGGGTACAATATCTGCAAACAATTCCAAGACAATTCGACCAACTGAAAGAAAAAATGAAACCGTGTCAGTATGCAAAACAACCAGCTAACTAAGCAAATGGTAAAAGGAGAGTTGGTAAAATTATGGTGACTGAGATACCAAGTTCTCTTTTTTGGTCATTTTTCTAATATTCAAATTCAGTCTACCTCATGTTAAGTATCATGTATCTAGATGAGTTTGAAACAATTATTTTACTACATCTTACAAAGGATCATCAACACAGCAGCCAGAAGAGTAGCATCATTTAAGGACACCATGAACTAGGAATGGTTTTCATTTGATTAATGTCTCTGACATGTGCTCATAACTTCCCATCACCAAGTAACCAACAGGAGAAAATGAAACATCCTGCGGGGTCACGTTGGCCATGCTGTAGGTACAGCTGTAGTCTTTGTGCTCTGTGGAACCTGCCCAGTGCTGCCTCTGAAGCAAAAGCTGAAAAGTTCACATTCTAGACAATTCCTAAGGCAGGTAAAAGTTAAACCTGGCACTAAATTTCAAAACAAAATGAATGTACTGATACATATAAGTCTGTGTGTGTGTGTGTGTGTGTGCACGCGCGCGTGCAGTCAATGGAAGAGGATCACCTGCCGCACCAGTAAGCAAAGGATGTTGCAGCCATCGAGCCCTCTCATTACAGCCGCCTGGACAGTGAGTCCTGCGGGGGCTCAACATAAAGACAAACGGGCTGCCCAGTGCCAAGCCCACCGAGCCCTCAGCCGCTGCAGCCAGCCCAAAGGTGCCCCCTGAGGAGACTCAGGGTCAGAAAGCACAGGACGCTGGCCCCGGCAGCCGAGGTGCACGTCCAAGGAAGGGTTTCAGTGAGCCCGGACTCTTGCATCTCCCCATACACAGAAAAGCGCTACGTCCCTTAACTTGACATGTCTGGTTTCCTCTGTTAACGGTCATCTTTTGATATTCCCACGACCTGGTTTTTGTTGCAAGAACTCCTATATATCCCGGCTCCTCCCTTAGCCCTTCAGAGCAGTCCTCAGAGCTATCTGCCAGGCTGCACCCCGGGCTTAACGTCCTCAGTTTTGCCCACCAAATAAAACAAAAATCCGGAACTTTTATACAGTGGGTTTTTTTTTTCCAGCCAACAATGTGTATCCATAACCGTCCCCCCGGTCCCTGAATGCGGATGTCTCCTTTGTCCACACATTATTCAAACACACCGCGAGTAACTCAGCTACAAAGCAATGCGCTGATTCACCAGGTCTCAGGCGCCTCCGAGCTGCTACCGTAGCCTAGGCAACCACACCGCCACATGCACCTCACTTTCCCCAACGCCGACACAGAGGCGATGGCCACCGAGATGAACGGACCTCTGAGTTAAGAATCCGTAACAAGAAGAAAAAAATGCAAAAATCGTTTTAATTTACAGATATCGCGATAACTGCTGATACATGTCTCGTGGCAAGAGACACAGGGGAACGGGAGCCCCCGAAACGCATAACCGGAGTTTTCTGAATGTCCCCCAAAAATAAAAGCAGGTGGCGGGGAAGAGAGGCCAAGTCGGGTGAGACAGACCCAAAGGCCGCCCCCACCCCCGGGACAGAAACTTCCAGAAACTTCCGCACGCCCCAGGGCACCGGTACAAGGTCGCGGGCCCGCCCCAGCGTCTGGGAGCCCGACCCCGGGAGCCCCGCCTCCTCACCTCGCTCCCCTCCGACGTCCACGTCCAAGAAGACTCGGGGGTTACTGGGGTTGGACGGCTTAGCCTGGGGGGACGGGTGCGACATTGTGGCCCGCAGGCGCGTTCGCGAGCGCCTCGGAACACCCCGTGGCCACCGCGCAGCCCGAACCCCAAAGCCGGCTGCGTCTGCGAAGAACCGCGGCACTGGCGACCAGCTTCCGACAGAGACCCGGAGGCCGCGGCCCAACTTCCGGCGTCTCCGCCCAACTTCCGGCGTCTCAGCCCGACTTCCGGCGTTACGGCCCGACTTCCGGCGTCTCCGCCCGACTTCCGGCGTCGCTTGCGGACCTCCGGCGGCGTCTGCCTCCCCTCCTGGCCGTGGTTTCTCTGCCCCCGCTCCTCCCTCTTTTCTCGCTCACTGAAGCCGCAGCCGCAGTTGTTTCTGTCCTTGTTGCTCGAGCTTCATGGCGCTTCCTGCCGTCGTGGCGTGGAGGAGAGTGTGTCGGACGGCCACGCCCCTTCCAGCCTCCGGGCCCCGCTCACTGGCGAGGGGCCGCTGCTGTGAAGCTCCGTTTGTCTGGGAAACGGGGCAGGAAATGCCAAAGTCCGGGGGTCTGGGGCAGCCTGGCGGCGGCGCGTCCCTACTCCCCGGGCCAGGCCGGGGAGGCCGTGTTGTGCTTCGATCCTCACCCGGCCGTGGGAGTGAGGCGGGGGCCGGGCGGAGGGTTCCCGGCGCCGCGGCCTTGCTGTCGTCCGGGTCCCCGTAGAGGTGTGTGTGCAGGCCTCTGGCCCCGCCGCGGGGCAGCACGCCCTCGCCTCTTCGTGCAGCCTAATTCTGGAGAAGGGTGGTGTGGTCGTTAGCACTTCGCAGCGTTCTCTTTGCTTATTAACTTGCTGCTTCATCTGTCTCCTCCCGTTAGAATGGAACCCCGGGCAAGAATTGTCTTTTTTTTTTTTCCTCTTTCTGTCCCCGACGCTTCTCCCAGTGTCTGGCCTTGAGAATGTTTATGAGAAAATGTTAGCAAGAGCGTTCGTCTCCATGTGCCTTTAGGGACAACTCCAGAAGGGCCGCTCCATCAGCTTCTCGCGCTGACCGTTTCAAATTCCAGCGCCTTAAAATTACTGTAGGGGCCTCCCTGGGGGTCCAGTGGTCAAGAATCCGCCTTCCAGTGCAGGGAAGGCGGGTGCCATCCCTGGTCGGGGAGCTAAGCTCCCGCGTGCCGCCGGGCAAAAGACCCAGCGCAGCCAAAAAACGAAGAACAGTTACTGTAAAATGTTAATTTCCAATGAGTTGATGTCCTTCGGTTTCATGGTGTTTATCCGTTCTGTTTCCCTGAAGATCCAGAAGGGCTCAGCACATAACCTCTGGGCCCCTTGATAAATAACAGAGTCGAAGTAAACTGTACCCTAACCCAGTCTCATTTCCAGGCTGCAAACTGGTAACTTTGACTTTGCCTCCAAATATCAAAGGATACATAAAAATTAAAATTTTTATTCTGATTTACTAGCTTAAAAGCAGCTTTTAGCTTATTATTCCAAAAATTGTCACTTTTACGCCATAACCTCATAACCATTCTTACCAAGATGAATATCCTGATTAACTAGGCAGCATAACTAAGCACTTCTACTTGGCTGTCAGACTTTGGGGGGGTTCAAATTCAGTCTCTAAAAGATACTATCCTGTGACTTTGGACAAATTACGTAGCCTCTCTGCCTCAGTTTCCTCATCTAAATCTGGGTAATAATATGTATATTTTAAGGCTTTTATGAGGATTAAGTGAATTAGGTGTTTTAGTATCTGACAGTACTCAATAAGTGTAAGCAATTATTAACCATAAATAGCCAATACTTTATTATAATAATTACTAATATCAGCATATTTTAAAATTAAGCTAAAACTGCAAAGGTGCTTTGAGGCTGCCTCTGCATTCTTAGAAAATAGAACGTGATTCTTCCTGTTATACAGGTTTCTGGGTGTAAGAGACTAATCCAGATGTTACTCTCACTGTGTCTAGAGTTTTCACAGTAAAGTAAAAGCTTTATATAAACTGTCATATTCCTTGAACCAACCCGAATAACAGAATCGTACCTTTGAAAACCTCTCCAGAACTGATCTCTAGTGAGAAGATAAATCCTCCTAGAAGACAACGTGTCAGTCTGCTTAGTTAAGACAGGGCTTCTGAGTTCTGAAGTCTTGCCCATGTGTAGCTAGAACAGAGCCAAGACTATGCACTATCTCTGAAGGCTAAGGACACAATTTCATCCCAAGAGAGGGAAGAATATTATTCCGAAGAGCCTATTACTGTTTCTGTCTGTTCCTTGTTAAGTGTGGCAGGATAATATTAACAGGTTGCCTCCTCCAACCACTATCCTCTTCTCTCGATGTTTTTGTGCATCACTCCACCCCAAACGAGCAGCTCGGCATTCTGTGCTTATTGCTCTAAGGGAAGATGTGACAACAAAGAAAGCGTCCTTCCTGGCTTTGGTGTTGCAAAAGGCTTGGCTTTACAGGAACAAAAAAGACACCTGGCAGAGCAAGAGATTTGGATAAAACATGTTTTGTAAGATCCTGGCTTTCCACTCGAAGAAAAAACTAAAACAAACCCAGCTCCTGTGCCGGGGACCAAGGAGGCTGTGAGTGGTACAGAGGGGAGAGAAGGAGGGGAGCAGTGGGGGCCGGTCTCCACTGTCCCCGAGATAGGGAGTCTGAACCAAGCTCCCCAGTCCCATCGCTGGGACACTGCAGACCTCCATAGTTGGGCTTGTGAGATCCGATAGCAGGAGGAAGGTGTGCCCAGAGACCCGAACACAGCCCAGCAAGGCAGTGGGCCCAGAGAGAGGATATGGACTCATGGGACCCATGGTGGGAGTAGGTAGGTGGCAACTAGACGGACTCTCAAAGACCTCCTGTGCCCTAACTTGGAATGCGAGCAAAACGGTATCCCTGTATATCCAGGTGTGCCGTGGAAGAGGAAAGACACGTCCACACTTCAAGGAAGCTTGCAGAAGGGAACTCTGAGCCCAACAGAGGCTGGGGAAACTGAAGACTGCGTTAAGATGCTGCGTTTCTCACTGGATGCCCATAGACAGATGGCATTGGAAACCAGAGGCTCCCAACCTAAACACTCGTCACCAAACTAGACATTCTCAAATTTAGATCCAACCGCGGGGGTGGTGGGAGATACCAGCAATTGGCAGAGATGATGGTATCACCAACCCTTTGGAAGAGGCAATTCAAAACTGAACTTAAGGTGAGTTATAGAAAAATAAACTTGTGTTTGTACCTTCACATGGGAATAGGCTGTGATAAGGACCCAGACCAGTTTGAAGTAACACCCAACCCCATTGTCAAAGGTAAGAAATCAGGCCCGTGAGCCATGGCCGCTGAGCCTGTGCTCCGCAGCGGGAGAGGCCACGGCGGTGAGAGGCCCGCGTACCGCAAAAAAAAACAAAACAAACAAACAAAAAAGGTAAGAAATCAGGAAGTACACCAGGGACTGGGGAAAAAGCTTCAGGATCTTAGATGTTAAGAGTCAGCCTCTGACAGCAAAATCGGAACTCGGGGAAAAGGTCCACATGCAACTCTCTAAGGAGACAACGTGAATCTGCTCCTAGAAGGAGCGCTGGTGTGGATGAGGTGGCAAGGTGTCGGAGAAGGACCTGCTCTGAGCCGCTCAGAGAAACGGCTGCTTCCAGTGCAAGGTCAATCGTTAAACATTAGAGTGGAAAGGCAGCGCGCAGGCTCTGCCTGCTAGATGTGTGACTCTCTAAGGATAATTGTAGGTCTTCTGAGTGGGAACGTTGAACCAACGGAAGACAGCAGATGCCACCAGGGGACAGCAGAGTCTCTGCCATGAGCAGAAATCATCCCACAGACAGAAATGGTGCCATGCGCTCTGGGCCTGAGGACCCCCATGTGACAAGATCCATCCTGCAGGAGCTGGAGGGGATGCGACAAAAAAGAGTATTGATGACCGGTGCACAGTGACACCAGGTAAGAGGGTTTATGTCTACTCGTTTCCTGAGGAGTAATAAGATTCATTCTAACTGTTTTCCATTGCAAAATGTGTATTTCTCTGATAGACCAAAACCAATGATACACTAATGGGAACCAAAAAAAACACTGTTGAAATCCTTTGTTTTTCTTCTCTCTGAAGAAAAATGTTCACATTCATCTACAAGGACTTCCTCAAAATGGATTTTATAATTGCCACAAACAGAAATAATACTAACCAACACCTACTGCTCATTGCTGTGTGCCAGCCTCTGTGCTGAGTGCTTTACATAATTAATGTTATTTAATCCTCAACATAACTCTGTGTCATAGGTGATCTTAACCTCCTATTTTACTACCAGGCAAATAAGTGCTAGCAAGGTCATGAAAGTTGCCTAATGTGGCCTCCTAAGCCAGTTCACTATGTACTAGAAAGATGGAACCTGACACTCTATATTTAAACCTATAAGTTTTAAACACTGTGTAAGAAACTCCAAGATATTTAAAGGGCCCCGAGCTCCTTGTGACATCAGCACTGGATAATTGGTTTATCCTTCTATAACTTGGCTTTGACCTGGCATCTTAAAACAGTTTAGGCTTCTATACCTTTTGTAAGTCATTCTCTATCTATAGAATGTGAACCGAGGCAAATAAAACACTTTTCCATAGAAAAAGAAAACAATGATAAAATTTCCTCCTAATCACTTCGCACAGAGATTAGAGAGTTGGTGCCAGTCTTCTGGTGTCTCCATGACGGGGCAGAGATTGAAGGCAAAAGAAACTAATAGACATGCAAGTAACAAATCCTGGTGACTGACTGAAGGGTTACCCTAAGTAGAAGCATCTGTATAGAGAAGGTCTGTTAGGACCTTTTTTTTTTTTTTTTTTTTTAATTTTTATTTTATTTTATTTTGCAGTACGCGGGCCTCTCACTGTTGTGGCCTCTCCCGCTGCGGAGCACAGGCTCCGGACGCGCAGGCTCAGCGGCCATGGCTCATGGGCCCAGCCGCTCCGGGGCATGTGGGATCTTCCCGGACCGGGGCACGAACCTGTGTCCCCTGCATCGGCAGGCGGACTCTCAACCACTGCGCCACCAGGGAAGCCCTGTTAGGACCTTTTGATTGACAGAGACTTTTGTGATATGTTGGAGGATTTAGGATTATCTCTAAAGAGGCAACGTAGGATTTTTAGCAGGGTTAACATTAAAAGATTTGCTTTTTTTTTTTGGCGGTACGCGGGCCTCTCACCGCTGTGGCCTCTCCCGATGCGGAGCACAAGCTCCGGACGTGCAGGCTCAGCGGCCATGGCTCACGGGCCCAGCCGCTCCGCGGCATGTAGGATCCTCCCGGACCGGGGCACGAACCCGCGTCCCCTGTACTGGCAGGCAGACTCCCAACCACTGCGCCACCAGGGAAGCCCAAGAGATTTGCATTTTTAAAGATTACTCCAGTTCTAGCATGGAGAACAAAATCAAGGAGCCATAACAGATGGAAGGAGGACTGTGCACCACTTAGTAGTGGTGAGAGGTGACTCTAGCTTGTGCAACGATGCTGATAGTAAAGATGGATAAAAATTGATAGATGAGAAAGCCAAATGGGGAGGGAGGTGTGAAATCAACAGTTCCAAGCAATGGATTGGATATGGGATGTGACAGAGAACGGATGAAGGACAGACCACACCTGGAGATGGGGAGGCTATTTGCGATTTATGGTGGGAAACTGGAAGATAATATTTGAGCGGAATATCCTAAGTCTGGTCTTGGATACGTTGAGTTTGAGGTACCCTTGAGACATTCGAGTGGAGATGTTGAATAGTTAATTGGATATATCATGGGGGAGGTCTAAGATCAAGATGGAAATTTAGGGATCATTAGTATACGGGTGACAATTTCATGGGGACAGGTGTGATTTCGGGGGGAACAGAGCAGAGGGTGAGTAGAGAAGAGGTCCCAGGGCAGAGCCTTGAGGAACCACAACATTTAAAGGCCCAGGAGAGAAGGATATGTCTGAAATGGAGGCAGAGAAGAAAAGTCGGAAACACACCAAGGAAAGAATGTGGTGCCTGGGAGCTCCCTGGCGGTCCAGTGGTTAGCACTCCACACTCTCACTGCCAAGAGCCTGGGTTCAGCCCCTGGTCGGGGAACTAAGATCCCACAAGCTGTGCAGTGCAGCCAAAAAAAAAAAAAAAAACCAATGTGGTATCATGGAAAGAAAATGTTTCAAGGAGAAAGTGAAAAACAGGTTGGCAGGTAAACGTGGGAGGTCAAGTAAAAAGAGGACTGAAAACATCCACTGAATATAGTGACCACGGAAGTCTTTGATGACCTTGCTCTGGCATTAATAATCAATGGTAGTACATCTCTTATGGAATAATTTGGGATTATTAATATCTTAAATTCATAGTAGTAACATTTATTCCCAATAATCTTAACATTAGTTTTAATGTCCTTAAACTTACTGAAAATGATAAGTACAGTATAGAATTCCTGTAAACATTTAAACGTCTTTGGAAAAAGAGGTTTTTTTTGTTTTTTTTGTTTTTGCAGTACGTGGGCCTCTCACTGCTGTGGCCTCTCCCGCTGCGGAGCACAGGCTCCGGATGCGCAGGCTCAGCGGCCATGGCTCACGGGCCCAGCCGCTCCGCGGCATGTGGGATCCTCCCGGACCGGGGCACGAACCCACGTCCCCTGCATCGGCAGGCGGACTCTCAACCACTGCGCCACCAGGGAAGCCCAGGAAAAAGAGGTTTTTTTCCCACAGCATGATCCAGTTCCTTTGGCAGAATGATTTGTGGGAATTAAAAGAACTAACATTGCTGAATATCTGCTGTGTGCCTGATGCTTTCACATGCCTTGTAAGCATCGTCTGCATCCTAGCGTCCATGTCAACCGTTCTAGATCAACACTGATGGCTGGTGGTGACAATCTGAAGTTCAAAAAGGTGAGTTGTCACATGGAAGGTTTTGAGTCCTCTTTCCTATACCACATCCCACCAAAGCTGTGGTGCCCCGAACTGAACTCTCACCTGCAAGTCCCCACACTCAAATTACGTTCTCCTCGTGTCGTACCTTCTCTATTTTTTTAAAAGTATCATGGGCTAGAAATATTTAAGCTCTCACTCTGCAGAAGCAGAAAGCGTCTGGCAGGCAGCCAGTCCTCAGAAATGTTCATTGTCACAATCTGTCGGTTTCCCTCTATAACATTCTCAAATCCACCTCCCTCCTGTTCAGGAGCTTTCACACTTAGATGGAATTGTCATTGATGGGTCTGCCATCTCTAGGTTTCCCCCTAATTTGTAAGAGGAGCATTAAATAACATGATGGATGGCGTTCCTGATAATACCAAAACACAGACTCTACTACTCCCCAAGGCTTTTTCTTGTATTGACCCTCAAAAACAAGTATACAGGAGCTCCCCTGGTGGTGCAGTGGTTGAGAGTCTGCCTGCCGATGCAGGGGACATGGGTTCGTGCCCCGGTCCGGGAAGATCCCACATGCCACGGAGCGGCTGGGCCCTTGAGCCATGGCCGCTGAGCCTGCCCGTCCAGAGCCTGTGCTCCGCAACAGGAGAGGCCACAACAGTGAGAGGCCCACGTACTGCAAAAAAAAAGTATACAAAGGAACATTTTTTTAAGTCATTTTTACAGGTGGCCAGAATAGTACTGTCTATTGAGGGGTATAGATTTCTAGAATTCAAATTCGAAGGATGGCTATGTTTAGTGAAACCAGGGCTTCGTGCTTATATTCTTTTTGCAATCCCTGCTGACGGGTATGTGGTATCAGCTAGGCTTTTAACAGGCTCTGAATTGTGGCTCCATCATTGAGATGACAAGTGACAATGTGAAATGCAGGATTTCTATGCTGTTGATAGGAAAGTCATTCGAGTGCCCTGGATAGCAGACCAGTGTGAAGCAGAGAAGTGAGCTTGTATTTTTGCCCACAGAAAGGAATATCTCACCTTGCTAAGAAGAAAGCTTTCGGAGAGGGTTATGACTTTCCTCAAATCTCAACAATGGATCTATTTAAGTCCTGGAACTCTGCTGGTTGCCCCAGAAATCTGTACTACAAAGCATCATCCAAAAAAAAAGTCAACCTTGACTGTAAAAGCTGTGAGGCTGGTATTTGAATCCCTTTTCACAGAGGAGAAAACCAGGTAGAAGAGGCTAAGGAACATGTCCCAAGGCTATGTTGTCAGAGTTGTCAGGCCATGAAACATGCTGGCTAGGTCACCAAGAGCATTGATCTTTCTCTATCTCAATGTTTGGGAACATCTGCCAATAAAACAGTTTTGTTTTTATCATTAGTGATGATAGTTTTATCATTGTTGCTTTTGAGAAAAAAATAGCCAGCCGGTTCAGCTGCTTCTTGAGTATTCCCTTAAAAGTGACCACTGGAGCATGCTGTTGGAAGGAGGCTGTGTGTTCAGGTCATTAAAAAATAACAAATCTTGGACTTCCCTAGTGGCGCAGTGGTTAAGAATCCACCTGCGAATGCAGGGGACACGGGTTTGAGCCCTGGTCTGGGAAGATCCCACATGCACGAAGCGACTAAGCCCGTGCGCCACAACTACAGAGCCTGTGCTCTAGTGCCCACGAGCCACAATTACTGAGCCCACGTGCCACAACTACTGAAGCCCACGAGCCTAGAGCTCGTGCTCTAGAAGCCACCGCAATGAGAAGCCCGCGCACTGCAACGGAGAGTAGCCCCCGCAAGCTGCAACTAGAGAAAGTCCACGCGCATCAACGAAGACCCGATGCAGCCAAAAATAAATTAATTAATTAAATTTAAATAAATCACAAATCTTTTAAGCTTCAAATGGAGAATTTAGATAATAATTATTTAATACACAGTTGAATTGGAATGGGATATAGGAAAACAGAATGCCTCTGTACTCAAGATTCTTGAGACATGCTGGATGAGGACTCTATTCATTTGAGTTTACTTTTATATCTAGGAAAATACTCAGATATAATAAAGTGATAATACTTACTGAAGTATTTCCATTTAGTAGTATAACATCTACTGAGAAAAACTGTCTTTTCTTTTTTTCTTTTTTTTTTTTTGCGGTACGCGGGCCTCTCACTGTTGTGGCGTCTCCCGTTGCGGAGCACAGGCTCTGGACGCGCAGGCTCAGCGGCCGTGGCTCACGGGCCCAGCCGCTCCGCGGCATGTGGGATCTTCCCGGACCGGGCCACGAACCCGTGTGCCTTGCATCGGCAGGTGGACTCTCAACCCCTGCGCCACCAGGAAAGCCCTAGATTCCACTTATAAGCGATACCATATGATATTTGTCTTTCTCTGACGTACTTCGCTCAGTATGACAGTCTCTAGGTGCATCCATGGTGCTGCAAATGGCCTTATTTCGTTCTTTTTAACATCCGAGTCATATTCCATCGTGTATATGTGCCACAGCCTTTTTATTCATTCCTCTGTCCACGGACACTTAGTAGATTTTTTAACTTACCGGACAGCAGTGTCGGGGAAAGGTGGAGCCGGACCCGGAGCCGAGCCAGGTGGAGCGGCAGCAGGCGGGCCCGGGCTCTGGGAGCCGTGGCCCCAGGCACCGCGCACACCGGCGCCGCGCGGCACAGCCGTGGGCGGGCAGCGCGGACGGCGCAGGGGCGGGCCTGGGCCTCGGAGACGGCGCCGGCCGCCAAGGCTTTTTCCGTGGGCCTGAACACGGGAGTGACAGTGCTCAGCCAGCCGCTGCTCTAGCGAAGCTGCTCATCCTGGGGGATCGCGAACCGATGCCCGCCCCCCACCACTGGGACCGGCGTGCCGGAGAGGAAGGTCCTTTCCCCGCCGAGCGTCTCCACCCAAGCCGAGGACACTGCGCGGTGGGTGGGAAGCTAGGGCTGTGCCGAGGCCTGAGCCCCTGGCTGGCGTCCACCGCCCTCTGCACCGTGACTCAGGCGGCGTGAAGAAGGCTCTCCCTCCGGAGGAGATGGAGCAGGTTTCCGTCAAGCGTGGCACGAAGACGTCTCTGACGACGGTGGTGGAGACCTCCTACCTGATGATGATGATGCAGGGCGTGTCCCACATGCTGGCCCACCCACTGCGTGTCATCTCAGCGCACTGCGTGGTCCAGTTCGTGGGAGGAAGGCCAAGTACAGCGGAAAGTTGAGCTCCTTTGGGAAGATTTTCACAGAAGAGGGGCTGCTGGGATTCTTTGTCGGCTTCATCCCTCACCTCCTGGGAGGTGTAGTTTCCTTGCGGGGCTGTAACCTGCTGGCCCGCTTCCTCAGTGCCTACCTGGTGGGTGACAGTGTGGGTGACACCCCAGGGGGGCTGGGGAACGACCAGAATCCAAGTTCCCGGTTCATCCAGGCCCTGGCCATCCAGAGCCACCCCAGATATGTGATGGGGATGGCAGTGAGCGTGCTGACCTGCTCCTTCCTGCTGGTGGGCAGTCTCATGGCTGTGAACACCTGCAGGCTGGGCCGCCGCCTCACTCAGTGTTCGAATCCGGATCCGCTGCTGGAAGGACCCGAGTGTGCAGGGCCAGTTCTTCCGAAGCTCCAGCCTGCTTCTCTGCCGGGTGTCATCAGGGTCATACCTTGCCCTGGAGTAACCTGAATCACCTAGAAAAGCACGCTGTCTCGGCCTGGACACTGTGGGTGAGGCCTGACCACTGTGGGTCATGTGTAAGATGACCAGCCCAGCAAGACCTAGATGTGCTCCAGGCCAGCTGGGCTTCAGTTTCCGTAGGTGCCATGTGTCTGTCCAGAAGCAGGGGCTGGGTGGCAGTGAGACTGCATCCAGTGCATTGGTCGCTGTTAGGCCTGGGGAAGGTGGGGCAGAATCCCCTGGCTTTGCAGATTTCCCGATCTGCCTCGTGCAGGGGGCCAGAGAATGGCTCGTGGAGCCTGAGGTTGGATGAGCAAAGGCTCGTGAGGTCAGATCCCAGCCGCCATTCACAGCCCTCGGGTCAGCCCCAGCTCTCATTCTGCAGCTCAGCTGGGAGCATCGTGCTCCCGCTTTGTAAATAGGGTGTTATCCCCTTTCAGGAGCCACCGTCATGTCCAGGCCTTTGCTAGGAGGCTGTCTTCGTTTTTCTCAACACTGCTTTTCTGATAAGGCAGCACCTTCTGAATGGAAACCATGTGACTGCTCAGAATGTGTCCCCCTTGTCAAATGCTCATCGGTTTCATGGTGACGCCTCATGTGCAGGATACGGTTACTTGTGCAGCTGTGAACACCCAGATGTTAGGTAGATCAGTGTCTCTAGTCCCATCCAGTTGGAAGTTCGTAATAAGATTTGACCCCTTTTCCCTCAAATAAATGCATTGGTGGTGATTTCGAAGAAAGTAAAATAAAATAAAATTGCCAGGTATTTTAACACCGTTTATGAGAAATGTAAATGGTAACAGACCCAGACTGTGGGACTGCATGGGCTAAAAGAAATGCCTTTATAATTTATAGTAAGGCAAATATTATTGTTTAAAATTATTTGTATATTATAAAATTTATAGTATTTAATTTTTAAACAGCTGATTTTTTAAATTCTCTACATATCTTTTAGTGGAAGATAAGCAATTACCATTAAACTGAAATTTTAAATAAGTACTAATATGTATTGCATGCTGATGTGTCACCAGTGTTCTATATACTTTATATCAATTTGCTTTTTAAGAAATAATTTACATGTTCAAAGAATATAATCAAAAAATGAAAAAGGTATAGAGTGAAAAGCTTTCTGGCCACTGAAGAAATACTTCAAAAATTTCCACCAGGAAATTCCAGCTTTAGGGGAAATCAATGCTACCATTTTCTTAAGTGTTTTTCTCGAGCTTTTCTGTGATTATACAAACAAATATATATATTTCCATCCCCTGTTTTTACACGTTGTTCTACACCTTGCTTCTTCTGATTAGCAGTATATCCTGGTAATATCTCATTCGATGGCATAAATATTTCCTTGTTCTTTATTACAGCATGGTATTTGATTGCATAAGTCCATCAGAACAAACCCTTATAGATGGACATTTAGGTTTTTTCCACTCTATTCTTACTATAACAGCACTGCAATAAATATCTGCTACAGTTATCAATTTGCTCATTTACAAGTACACCTATTCAATAAATTCCAGATAGAAGAAGTGCTGGTCAGAGGTATGTGTGTGCATTTGATAGATATTGTAAACTGTTTTATGTGGTGGCTGTATCGATGTACACCCCCTTGAGCAGTATATCTGTCTCCACCAGACTGTCACCACCAGAGGTGTTATTGATCTTTTTGATCTTTGCCAATCAGACAGAAGTGCTTTATTTTGCTTTAAATGGATTTTCTTATTAATCCCTATAACAATAAGTACTATTATTATCGCCATTTTATATATGAGAAATTAAAGCTTATAGAAGTTGGGATACTTGCTCAAAGTTACTCAGATAAAAGGTGGAAGAATCAAGATTAAACTCACCCTTGTCTGTGTCTTAAACAAAACTCCTAACCATTAAGGAACACAGCCAAATTATCTTGAAACTTAAATTATATTTCTTATAATTATTTTTGATGACTCAGAACTTAATTCAAAAGGTGCAGCAGGATTTTGCAGTATCTTAGTGTCAGCATTATTACTATAATTATCACTGAACAATAGATGTGTGTCCTAGTTTAAAAAGCATCCTTGTAGATAGAAGGCAGGTAAACCAGCTTCAGTGGTCTCATATGCTATCATGAATTCTGAAAAATTTCACCCCACCCCCCAAAACTTCAGCCCTCATAATCCACACCCAGTGGCTTGGTTTCACAGCTAGCTGAACACAGAGGGATGAACTTATATTAGCTGAAATAAACTTCATTAAGCCTAGGATGCTGATGTCACAGTAACATGCTCGAAATCTAAAAGATAACACGAGGGTTACATAGCACCTTTCTTCTCCATAGTTCAAAGTGCTTTGCAAATATTAAGTGCGGGTCTTCCTCACATGTTGATGGAGTAAAGTCTGCAAAACAAACAACCAAAACCATGTGACTATTCCCTGTCGCCTCCTGACTTTATTGGAGAGACGGTATGTGGAGTGGAGAAACCAACCAGATGGGAATCATGCGCTCACATCATTCCAGGCTGCAATTTGGAGACCTCACATACGCCGGTACTGGTGCAGGTTTGACTTGTTTGCAGCTCTCAGTGGCGTGTTTGAGGTCTCTGCCCACCTGGAGAGGTTTCACAAAGAGGAACCACTGTCACCACAAGCTCAGCTCAGAAGCCATGAAGTCTGACCAAGAATCTCCTGGGAGGCATTTCATGTCAATGGAGAAAACACAGAGCATTCAACAAACGGTGCGGGGCAAATGGGGGACCATCTGAAAAAGCAATAAAGCCGGACATGTAATGCACATCTTGTACCAAAATGAATTCCAGATGCATAAAAGATTTAAATGGAAAAGAAAAAAAGTTATCTCAGATGGGAGAAGGCTTTTATAGTATGACACAATACTCAGAACCCATAAAAGAAAATAGTAATGAAATAGACTTCCAATTTTAAAAAATTCTACATAGAAAAACCCATCATAAATAAAGTCAAAGACAAATGACAAGCTGGGAACATTTTATTCTGTAGACTGAAAAAAAATGCACAATGTGAGAGTTGTGAGTTAAGTTTTATTTGGGGCAAAAGGAGGACTAGAGCCTGAGAGCATTTCAGAGAGCTCTGAGAAACTGCTCCAAAGAGGCCGGGGTGGGGGGGAGGTCAGTATGTACGTGACTCTGGTGAATGGGGGACGTGCAATCAAGCACACGTTTTGGCAGAAGTTTGCTGCAGTCTCGAGGAGCTGATGTCACCATGAAGGATTTTAGTGCTTTTCTAGATATGAGGAGATGCAAGAAACTGGGTTCATAAAATCGTCTCCTGAAAATATCTAACTATCTGAAGACCTGTTCCGCCAGTTTCTCCCAGAGCACAGAGGGCCTCATTCCTGATCTCCAGCCTGAACTTCTTTCAGGGGGTGTTGAAGGTCAGCGGCTGCCGCGCCTCGTGATTTAATCCTCGTAGAGGTAGATGGCAAGTGCCAGTCTGTAGTTGGCAATTCCAACTATTATCACAGGCCAGTACTCATTTCTGTAGTTCACAAAGAGCTTCTACAAAGTAAATGAGAAGAACAACATCCTTAGAAAAGTGGATGAGGAACACGAACTTAGTTTTCAGAAATGGAAATAGAAATGGCTCCTTTTTTTTTTTAATGTTGTAGTAGCATTTGTATTTTATTTTTATTTATTTTTAGTATCTTTATTGAAGTATAATTGCTCTACATTGTTCTGTTAGTTTCTGCTGTATAACAAAGTGAATCAGCTATATGTATACATATATCCCCATATCGCCTCCCTCCCACCCTCCCTATCCCACCCCTCTAGGTGGTCACAAAGCACCGAGCTGATCTCCCTGTGCTATGCGGCTGCTTCCCACTAGCTACCTATTTTACATTTGGTAGTGTATATATGTCCATGCCTCTCTCTCACTTTGTCCCAGCTTCCCAATCCCCCGCTGTGTCCTCAAGTCCGTTCTCTACATGTGTGTCTTTATTCCTGCCCTGCCACTAGGTTCATCAGTACTGTTTCTTTAGATTCCATATATGTGCATTAGCATACGGTATTTGTCTTTCTCTTTCTGACTGACTTCACTCTGTATGACAGAATCTAGGTTCATCCACATCACTACAAGTGACCCAATTTCTCTCCTTTTTATGGCTGAGTAATATTCCATTGTATATATGTGCCACATCTTCTTTATCCATTCGTCTGTCAGTGGACACTTAGGTTGCTTCCGTGTCCTGGCAACTGTAAATAGTGCTGCAATGAACATTGTGGTACATGTAGCTTTTTGAATTACGGTCTTCTCAGGGTATATACCCAGCAGTGGGATTGCTGGGTCATATGGTAGTTCTATTTTTGGTTTTTTAAGAAACCGCCATACTATTCTCCATAGTGGGTGTATCAATTTACATTCCCACCAACAGTGCAAGAGGGTTTCCTTTTCTCCACACCCTCTCCAGCATTTATTGTTTGTAGATTTTTCAATGATGGCCATTTTGACTGGTGTGAGGTGATACCTCATTGTAGTTTTGATTCGTGTTTCTCTAATGATTAGTGATGTTGAGCATCTTTTCATGTGTAAGGCCAGACACTATAAAACTCTTAGAGGAAAACATAGGCAGAACACTCTTTGACATAAATCACAGCAAGATCTTTTTTGACCCACCTCCTAGAGTAATGGAAATAAAATAAAAAATAAACAAATTGGACCTAATGAAACTTAAAAGCTTTTGCACAGCAAAGGAAACCATAAACAAGACGAAAAGATAACCCTGAGAATGGGAGAAAATATTTTCAAATGAAGCAACTGACAAAGGATTAATCTCCAAAATATACCAGCAGCTCATGTGGCTCAATATCGAAAAAACAACCCAATCCAAAAATGGGCAGAAGACCTAAATAGACATTTCTCCAAAGAAGGGATACAGATGGCCAGAAATGGTTCTTCAACTGATGTTCAAACTCTCACGTGAGAAAAGAAAGGCAAATTAAACTACACTGTGATTGTCAAGAATTCAAAAGCTGTTAACAGCCTCAATTGGCCAGGCTCTAGGGGAAACTTGTATGCTCATGCTGGTGATAGTAATTTGGTCAAATTTAGGATTTATGAAAACTCAAATGCTTATGCTCTTTGACCCACCAATTCTACTTCTAGGGGAATGTAATCTTGAAGAGGGTAGTCAGGAAAGGATTCGATGGAAAGGCAAAGTCTGAAGGAAGTGAGGGAGTGAGCTGCACTGATGCAGTGGGAAGACCAGCCCAGGCAGAGCACCTAAAGCTAAGGTGAGTGGAGTGGGGGGGGGGGGAAGAGGGACGGGGAGGGAGAGGCAGGCGGGTGGTGGGACAGCAGGAGGGCCAGTGTGGCCAGAGTGGGGAGAGCAAGGGGGATACCATGCGGGAGATGGCAGAGAAGTTTTGGGGGAGCAGAACAGAAACACACATACACACATATATATACACATCTGAATATATACACATATATTCTTTCTTAGATTCTTTCCCGTTATAGGTTATTACAAGGTATTGAGCAGAGTTCCCTGTGCTGTAGAGTAGGTCCTTGTTGTTTGTTTATTTTATATATAGTCGTGTGTATCTGTTAAGCCCAAATTCCCAGCTTATCCCTCTCTACCTTCCCCTTTGCTAACCATAAGATTGTTATCTATGCTTGTGGGTCTATTTCTGTTTTGTAAATAAGTTCATTTGTATCGTTTTTTTAGATTCCACATATAAGTGATATCATATGATATTTCTCTTTCTCCGTGAGACTTACTTCACTTAGTATGATCATCTCTAGGTCCATCCATGTTGCTGCAAATGACATTATTTCATTCTTTTTTATGGCTGAGTAATATTCCATTGTATATATGTACCACATCTTCTTTATCCATTCTTCTGTTGATGGACACTTAGGTTGCTTCTATATCTTGGTTATTGCAAGTAGTGCTGCTGTGAACACTGGGGTGCATGTATCTTTTTGAATTACAGTTATGTCCAGATATATGCCCAGGAGTGGGATTGCTGGGTCATATGGTAATTCTATTTTTAGTTTTTTAAGGAACCTCCATACTGTTCTCCATAGTGGCTGCATCAATTTACATTCCCACCAACAGTGCAGGAGGGTTCCCTTTTCTCCACACCCTCTCCAGCATCTGCTGTTTGTAGACTTTGTGATGATGGCCATGCTTACCGGAGTGAGGTGGTGACCTGCACTTTTGAAAGCTCACCCTAACTGCTGTGCTAAGAACAGGGAGTGGGGCGGAGCAGTTAGGAGCGATGGGGTGAGGCACGAGATGACAAAGGGTGGCATCACGATGACAGCAGTAGAGGTGGTGGGAAATATACAGACTGTGGGTGTGTCGTGAAAGTAGTCACTCGGATTTATGACAGAGTCTATCTGGGGTTGAGAGAAGGAGTCTAGAATGACTCTGAGATTTCTGACCCGGAAAACTGGAGGGGTGACCTTCTATGAACTGTGATGAAGGAGTCTAAGTGGGGGCAGGCTGGGAAGGAGCTCAGGTGTCCAGTCACAGACAGGACCACGTGGAGGTGCTCGTTAGACACGCAGGTGGAAATACCAGCTCAACAGCTGGCTATACGAATTTGGGGTTTGGGGGAGGGACCCGGGCCGAAGCTCTAAAATTAGGAAGTCAGCACATATAAAATGGTCAGCAAAGCCTGAGAACTGGCTGGATGAGAGCATCAAGTTAGTGCACGTAGAGAAGAGAAATGGAAAAGCATCCTCCAGTGCACCAACACGTAGAGGTAGGAGTGGTCAGAGGAGCCACAGAACAGACTGGGAACCCAAGGGTGGAGTCCTGCGAGCCAGACAGAGGAGGTCACCCAGGGGGCACAGTGACAAGTTCCCACACTGCCGGTGGAGCGGGAAGAGGAGCCTGAGAACGGGCCACTCCATCTGTCATAGCAATGTGGGTTGTCAAGGAGCCTGACCACACACAGTCTTAGATGGTAGGAGGGTGAACGCGAGACCAAGGTGCGTTCCAGAAAGCAGAGAATCAAGCCTCTAGGTGTTACTACCTCTCAGCCAGAAAAAGAATGAAATAATGCCATTTGCAGCAACATGGATGGACCTGGAGATGAGCACACTAAGTGAAGTCAGCCAGACAGAGAACGATAAATACCATGTGATATCACACTTATATGTGGAATCTAAAATAGGACACAAATGAACTTATCTACGAAACAGAAACAGACTCACAGACATAGAGAACAGACTTGTGGTTGCCAAAGGGGAAATGGGGGGAGGGATAAATTAGGAGTTTGGGATTAACATGCACACACTACTATATATGAAATAAATAATCAACAAAGACCTACAGTATAGCACAGGGAATTATATTCAATATCCTGTAATAAACCATAATGGAAATGAAAATGAAAAAAATATATATTACATGTATTCTATATGTATATAACTGAATCACTTCTCTGTACACCTGAAACTAACACAACATTGTAAATCAACTTCGATTTTTAAAAATGGAAAAAGCTATTACTATCAATTTGCAGGAAATATAGGAGAGACAGGAACATGCTGGACAAAGTCAAGAGGGTGCACTAAGCCGAATCCAGACGTGGGGACTTCCACGGGGAAAATGAGCTTTGGATAAAAAACCAGAAAACATAAATGGCATGAAAAGAGGGGAGGGGGAGAAACTGTTAGAGACGAAAAACTGCCTCTAAATACGATATGTTGAGTGCCTGAGTTGAGCCAATCTATTATTAAAAAAAAAAAAGATGTTTTTGAGACAAACTAGGAAATTAAAACCCTGATCATGTATTTATTGTAGATTTGTTGTATGATATTGGTATCGTGACTGGCATTTTTTAGAGTCATTATCTGTTAGAGATGTACAGTGGATGATTTACAGGTGAATGATACAACGTCTGGGATTTGGTTTAAGATACTCCAGATTTAGGGAAGGCAGGTGCATGAAATAAGACTGACAAAATGTTTAGTCTTTGAAACTGGGTAATGATATATGTTTTTCTACCTTTGTGTATGCTTGAAGTTTTTCAAAATAAAATAGAAAGACGAAAGCTAAATTCAAGACATATAAAAAAGCAGCAGCAGAGTGCTGAAGGGATAGCCAGAAGGAAAGGGCGCTTGAAAGGCTTTTTAGATTTTTTTCAAGGTGGGAGAAGTGAAGGAACATTTGTATGCTATGGGGAAGGTGAAGTAGAGAGAGAAAATGCGATGGTACCGGAGAAAAGGGAGAATGGCTAGGGTAAAGTCTCTGCATAGAGAAGAAGTTTTGAGATCTGGTGCAAACGTGGAAGAACGGACTGGTCACCCACAGTAACAGGAGGTGGGCATGGGTGCGAGAGGCTCGGGACATAGGAGACAGGCGCGCCTTGAAATCCTGGAGCTTTCAGTTCCCTCAGGGAAATAGAACGCAGGGTCACCAGCAGAGCGTGAGGCTGGGGATGCCCTGTGGGAGGTCTGGGCAAGGAGGATGGTTTGTCCCGGAGGCCGGGTGAGGGAGAGGGATGGTGTGATTACCAGGCAGCCTACTGGGAGTTCAGTGGCCAGAAATTAAAGTGAGCCTGATCAGCAAGAGTTTTTCTCTGGCCGGATACCATGGATGAGCGCAGGGGAGGGAGAGGTGGAGTTTCAACCGGGCTTGTGGTCCTGCCAGGGGAGTATTCAGACGGGAAAGAACCAAGGGCGTTGAGAGCTGTATTCTTTTTTTTTTTTTTTTGGCGGTACGCGGGCCTCTCACTGCTGTGGCCTCTCCCGTTGCGGAGCACAGGCTCCGGACGCACAGGCCCAGCGGCCATGGCTCACGGGCCCAGCTGCTCCGCGGCATGTGGGATCTTCCCGGACCGGGGCCCAAACCCGTGTCCCCTGCATCGGCAGGCGGACTCTCAACCATTGCGCCACCAGGGAAGACCCGAGAGCTGTATTCTTTAGAGTCAAGCTAGGCTGCTGTAACAAAGCAATCCAACATTAACTCTGAGACTTAAAGCAGATTTTATGTCTATTTCAAGCCACAGGCCAAAGTGACCATTCCAGGTCACTGGGTCTCAGCTTCAGAGGATCCTTTAAGGGGCAGAGGGAGGGGCCTTCTCTCTCGTTTGTCTTGCGTGATAGGGCTTTGTTCCCATCTGAATCGTGGGTACTGGGAAGCAGGCACATCTTTACCTGTTATCAGGAGGGGAAAGAACGCATGAGGAGAAAGCACTGCCCTTGTTTTAAGGGCCGGGCCTGCAGGGGTCGCACATCACTTAGGCTCATATTCCGTTGGTAAAAGGTTAGTCCTACGGCCACATTTAAATCAAGGAAGCCCAGGAAATGTAGTGTATGTGGCCAGCTGTGTGCTCAGCTATAATTCTAGCATTTTGGAAGGAAGATGGATAGGGCAGGTAGATAATTAGAACTCTCTGCAAGGGAGTGAAATAGTAATTGACCAAGGAAAGTATGCCAGGTAAGGAGGAGAGAGGGGGTCCGGGGGGCTGAGGCGTGACCGGGAGGTGGTGGGTCGAGGGGCTTCCGACCTCAGCACAGGGACAGGGTATCAGGGACCAGAGGCTCCGGGGGTGGCAGTGGTGGTACCAGAGCATGCTGGCCATTGAGAGTATGAGGTCAAGCTTTAGGGTGTGATCTCACGGTGCATGACTGACCCTGGCAAAAGCCTAGGAAGAAAGGAAGTCAAGGGGCTGAGTGCTGGAAAGCTGAAGCCTGAGCCAAACGGATATTGAAATGACTTCGAATCATGACAGGACTTTTCCTGGAGACAAAGACCGGGAGCCCTGCTAAAATCTCTGAGAAATAAGGGCAAAGGACAGTGAGGCACAGGAGGTGGTGTATCTGATGACGTGAGATTCAAAGCTGGGCATGGGGGGAGGGGAGGAGTTTGAAACTGGCCTCGAGGAGGAAGGAGACCCCAACTCCACGCCACGCAGCTTACGGGACCTCAGCTCGCCGACCAGGGGTTGAACCCAGGGCCACGGCAGTGAAAGTGCCGAATCCTCACCACTAGGCCCCCAGGGAACTCCCCAGACATCCTTCTTAAAAGAAAATTTTAAATGATCCTTAATGTTCAGTGAAGATAATGTTTCTGGAACCCTCACATGTGGAAAAACTTTAGCATTTTTCTCAAAGCCTTAGGAAATCAGAAGCAAATATTTATCTCCTCTGGATCTCTGAGTGAATCCACATTGGGAGAATCTGTCTAATATCCAGGTCATTTTGTCTCTTTAGTTAAAAAAAGTATATCAAACGGCTTGTCAAATCTGCCATGTGGTATAATCAAGCCACACTATCATCCAGTTTTAAGAAACTATAATTCTTTTGAATCCTTTCCAAGAATCTCTCCCAGATTATTCCTGTCACGTTTCTAGTTTATGAATCAGGACTTTCATTCATTGATTTCTTCAACAAGTATTTCTTTCCTTAGCAACCGTTCCAGCACAGCTTTGTCCTAGGCACTTAGGAGGTTATAAGGCAGTCCATTTCCAATCCCACAAGGGTTTGCAATCTATTTGGGATGGCAAGAGGAAAAAAAGAAAAAGAAAGGAAGGAAGGAAGAATGCCTTTGAAGTGGGCAAAATATATGTATCTTAAATTCACAAAAAATTATGCGAAACCCATGAAACAAAAACTATGAAACTTCGTTGTGGGACATGAAACAAGGCTTGCAGAGGTGGAGAGACTTGCTGAGTTCCTGGATGGGAAGACTCAGTATTGGAACAATATCAAATATGCCCAAATTCATCTAAAATGCAGTTCACTTCAGTAAACATCCCAACCCGGATTTTTACAAAATTGACAAGTTGATCATAAAAATGATTGGGAAAGGTAAATGAGTCAAATTTTTTTTTTTATGAGAATGAGAGTAAGTGAGGGACTTGGCCTTTGACAGAAATCAAAATATCCTCTAAATCTATAATGACGAGAGTCTCATAATTGACTGGAAAGGAGAAAACAAATATGTAAAAGAGAATAGAAAGTCCATGAAAAACAGTTGGAAGTTAATGCTAACTTCTAACAGTGAGTTTTTCATATGTTGGACACCAGTCTAATTTTTAATGTTTAGAACACAGTGATTTTTTTAAAATTTGACTTGGAAAAAATTATAATGCTGTAACAAAATTCCCTCCATTCTCATCTACTTATTTATGTAAATACAGTTTCTCAGCATTTACATCTATAACAACAAAGGAAAAGTATGAATTAATGTTGAACCTGTCTGATTCTTGTAATGAGTAATATTTATCCATAAGAGTAAATAAGGTGAATCTTAGCTTTATCTGTCACTGAGAAATGCATTTATAGCACAATTTTATTTTTTATGTTTAAGAATTATAAATTTTTGTTATATTAATAAATTTTGAACTAGAATGATACAATATTTTAATTTAGAGCTTCATTAACCCAGAAAATTAAATTTATATACATATTTTGTTACAGAGTATAATTGAATAATCAAAGATTTTGAAGTATACAAATTGTTTTACATTAAGATAAAATTATGTGGGAGAAGTGAAATAGAAATATTAGTTCAAGGATATCAAAGAATGATGCAAAATCTTTGCCTGTTAAACAAGAGGTATCATGCAGATTTCATTTGATATTTTATTGTACAGTATATTGATATAATTGCTTATGTGATTGTTTTTCTGTAATAGTTTGTCTTGTGAGAGTAGTTAAAAGGATAAGATTCTAGTGCCAGACTGATGGTTTCTAATGATTGCTTGGCTGTTCATTAGCTGTGCACAGCTACGTAACTGCGTGTATCAGTTTTCTCATCTACAAAATGGGAGTGATAATACTAATTCCCTCATAGGGTTGTTGCCAGGGTTAAATGAACTAACAACAAGAACATGCTTAGGACAAGGTCTGGGACACAGTAAGTGTTATGGATGGGCTTGCTATTATTTTTAAGAAATAGTGTGCCACACCTAAGAATATCAGAGATGACTGATCTATTAATAAGAAACATTTGATATGCAAATTGGCATACAATCTGCTTAAATAACTAACAATTGCCATGCTATATGTTGTTATTCATTCAACAAATACTAACTTGGCTACTGGTTTGCGCTGGTCTATGTGATGTATCTTTTAAAAATATTTTATACTTTTTATAGTCACTAAAATAAAAAAGTAACTGCTCTAACTTCTTAATGTATAACAAGGTTTAAAGAAAACATATGAATCCAAATTTAATTCCTTCCAGCAATTAATCTGAAATCATATTTTGCTGTCCAGTTTAATCCAAATCACAACTCATGAACTCCTCTCATGTTTTATAAAGACAAAAACAATTTTTAAAAGGTTGAAAGGGTAAATAAATTTGAGAAAGGCTGGCTTACACCATAAAGTTACTAAAATGTTGAATAAAAGCACAAGGTTGTCAAAATACCTGCATTAACTTTTCTAGTTGGACTCCAGCACTATTAATGTGGCATTATTATATAAAGATACCAGTGAATGACAACATATGCACGTTTTTTTCAACTGAATAAAATTTAACTATAGGCTTGGTCAACATCACTGGTAGGTGCCAATGGATCCACATTAACTTTTTCAAGCCACTAGATTTCTTTTTTAATTGAAGTATAGTTGATTTACACTTGTGTTAGTGTATCAAGCCACTCGATTTATATTCAATGCACTGCAGTACTAATGAACTGCTATTCTCCTTGGTAATGTGCTAAGCAATGGACTGAAAATTCAGCCAGTGCTTTCCAGTCTATAACATTAATGAGTTTTACAAAGTATTTAACTCACTACAACAATAATTAGCTGTGCTTTTGACCTTAATTAATGAATGGAATCTCAATTATTCTTGGAAGGAAGTCAGACAGAGAACAACAATGCTTAAACTTTTTTGGGTTTGGGGGCATCAAAGAGAATCTTAAAAGTATGGTCTCTCTCCAAAAAACTGCACATTCTTGCAAGACTTTGTGCAGAATTTCAGGGGATCTGAGTGATGTTTCTCAAAGTATTGTCCACAAACCATCTGCATCCAAATTTCTTTTTTTTTAATTAATTAATTTATTTATTTTTGGCTGCGTTGGGTGTTCGTTGCTGTGCGCGGGCTTTCTCTAGTTGTGGCGAGCAGGGGCTGCTCTTCGTTGCGGTGTGCGGGCTTCTCACTGCGGTGGCCTCTCTTGTTGCAGAGCATGGATTCTAGGCATGCTAGAGAAAGCCCTTGCACAGAAACGAAGACCCAACACAGCAAAAATAAATAAACAAATTAATAAACTCCTACCCCCAACATCTTCTTTAAAAAAAAAATAACAATTAGGTATCACCTCACACCGGTCAGAATGGCCATCATCAAAAAATCTACAAACAATAAATGTTGGAGAGGGTGTGGAGAAAAGAAAACCCTCTTGCACTGTTGGTGGGAATGTAAATTGATACAGCCGCTACGGAGAACAGTATGGAGGTTCCTTAAAAAACTAAAAATAGTACTACCATATGACCCAGCAATCCCACTACTGGGCATATACCCTGAGAAAACCATAATTCAAAAAGCTACATAGGGCTTCCCTGGTGGCGCAGTGGTTGAGAGTCCGCCTGCCGATGCAGGGGACACGGGTTCGTGCCCCGGTCTGGGAAGATCCCACATGCCGCAGAGCGGCTAGGCCCGTGAGCCATGGCTGCTGAGCCTGCGCATCCGGAGCCTGTGCTCTGCAAGGGGAGAGGCCACAACAGTGAGAGGCCCGCCTACCGCAAAAAAAAAAAAAAAAAAAAAAAAAAGCTACATATACCACAATGTTCATTGCAGCTCTATTTACAATAGCCAGGACCTGGAAGCAACCTAAGTGTCCATCAACAGAGGAATGGATAAGATGTGGCACATATATACAATGGAATATTACTCAGCCATAAAAAGAAACAAAATTGAGTTACCTGTAGTGAGGTGTATGGACCTAGAGTCTGTCATACGGAGTGAGGTTAAGTCAGAAAGAGAAAAGCAAATACCGTACATTAACACATATATATGGAATCTAAAAAAAAAAAAAAAGGTTCTGATGAACCTAGGGGCAGGACAGGAATAAAGATGCAGACGTAGAGAATGGACTTGAGGACATGGGGAGGGGGATGGGTAAGCTGGGACGAAGTGAGAGAGTGGCATGGACATATATACACTACCAAATGTGAAATAGATAGCTAGCGGGAAGCAGCCACATAGCACAAGGAGATCAGCTCGGTGCTTTGTGACCACCTAGAGGGGTGGGGTAGGGAGGGTGGGAGGGAGACGCAAGAGGGAGGGGATATGGGGATATATGTATAGCTGATTCACTTTGTTATACAGCAGAAACTAACACACCCTTGTAAAGCAATTATACTCCAATAAAGATGTTTTAAAAATAAAATAAATAAAATAAAAAGTCAAACAGTACTGAAAGGCTTCCCTGGTGGCGCAGTGGTTGAGAATCCGCCTGCCAATGCAGGGGACACGGGTTCGAGCTCTGGTCCTGGAGGATCCCACATGCCTCGGAGCAACTAAGCCCGTGAGCGACAACTACTGAGCCTGCACGTCTGGAGCCTGTGCTCCGCATAGGGAGAGGCCGAGACAGTGAGAGGCCCACGCACCGTGATGTAGAGCGGCCCCTGCTTACTGCAACTAGAGAAATCCCTCGCGCAGAAACGAATACCCAGCACAGCCAAAAATAAATAAATTAAAAAAAAACAAAACAAAAAAACAAACCAGCGGTCTCCTGCCCCACCCTTCCCCACAGCCAGTCCCAGCCCTACAGGTTACCACCTTCAACTTTTCTAGCTAGCTTCACTGATATCTTCCTCCATCTCTTTAAAAAGTTATATGCTTCTGTCACTCTTTTTTTTTATTTTATTTTTTATTTTTATTTTTTATTTTTATTTTTTTTGCTTTATAACAAATTTAATCAGTTATACATATACATATGTTCCCATATCCCCTCCCATTTGCATCTCCCTCCCACCCTCCCTATCCCACCCCTCCAGGCGGTCACAAAGCACCGAGCTGATCTCCCTGTGCTATGCGGCTGCTTCCCACTAGCTATCTACCTTATGTTTGGTAGTGTATATATGTCCATGCCGCTCTTTCACTTTGTCACAGCTTACCCTTCCCCCTCCCCATATCCTCAAGTCCATTCTCTAGTAGGTCTGTGTCTGTATTCCTGTCTTCCCCCTATGTTCTTCATGACATTTTTTTTCTTAAATTCCATATATATGTGTCAGCATACAGTATTTGTCTTTCTCTTTCTGACTTACTTCACTCTGTATGACAGACTCTAGGGCAATCCACCTCATTACAAATAGCTCAATTTCATTTCTTTTTATGGCTGAGTAATATTCCATTGTATATATCTGCCACATCTTCTTTACCCATTCATCCGATGATGGACACTTAGGTTGTTTCCATCTCCGGGCTATTGTAAATAGGGCTGCTATGAACATTTTGGTACATGTCTCTTTTTGAATTATGGTTTTCTCAGGGTATATGCCCAGTAGTGAGATTGCTGGGTCATATGGTAGTTCTATTTGTAGTTTTTTTTTTTTTTTTTTTTTTTAAGTTTATTTATTTATTTTTTTAATTAGTTTCTGCTTTATAACAAAGTGAATCAGTCATACATATACATCTGTTCCCACATCCCTTCCCTCATGCATCTCCCTCCCTCCCACCCTCCCCATCCCACCCCTCCAGGCGGTCACAAAGCACCGAGCTGATCTCCCTGTGCTCTGCGGCTGCTTCCCACTATCTATCTACCTTACGTTTGGTAGTGTATACACGTCCATGCCTCTCTTTCGCCTTGTCACAGCCCACCCTTCCCCCTCCCCATATCCTCAAGTCCATTCTCAAGTAGGTCTGCGTCTTCATTCCCGTTTTGCCCCTAGGTTCTTCATGACATTTTTTTTTTTAAATTCCGTATATATGTGTTAGCATACGGTATTTGTCTTTCTCTTTCTGACTAACTTCACTCTGTATGACAGACTCTAGGTCTATCCACCTCATTACAAATAGCTCAGTTTCGTTTCTTTTTATGGCTGAGTAATATTCCATTGTATATATGTGCCACATCTTCTTTATCCATTCATCCGATGATGGACACTTAGGTTGTTTCCAGCTCCGGGCTATTGTGAATAGAGCTGCAATGAACATTTTGGTACATGTCTCTTTTTGAATTATGGTTTTCTCAGGGTATATGCCCAGTAGTGGGATTGCTGGGTCATATGGTAGTTCTATTTGTAGTTTTTTAAGGAACCTCCATACCGTTCTCCATAGTGGCTGTACCAATTCACATTCCCACCAGCAGTGCAAGAGTGTTCCTTTTTTTCCACACCCTCTCCAGCATTTATTGTTTCTAGATTTTTTGATGATGGCCATTCTGACTGGTGTGAGGTGATATCTCATTGTACTTTTGATTTGCATTTCTCTAATGAGTAAAGATGTTGAGCATCCTTTCATGTGTTTGTTGGCAGTCTGTATATCTTCTGTGGAGAAATGTCTATTTAGGTCTTCTGCCCATTTTTGGATTGGGTTGTTTGTTTTTTTCTTATTGAGCTGCATGAGCTGCTTATAAATTTTGGAGATTAATCCTTTGTCAGTTGCTTCATTTACAAATATTTTCTCCCATTCCAAGGGCTGTCTTTTGGTCTTGTTTATGGTTTCCTTTGCTGTGCAAAAGCTTTTAAGTTTCATTAGGTCCCATGTGTTTATTTTTGTCTTTATTTCCATTTCTCTAGGAGGTGGGTCAAAAAGGATCTTGCTGGGATTTATGTCATAGAGTGTTCTGCCTATGTTTTCCTCTAAGAGTTTGATAGTGTCTGGCCTTACATTTAGGTCTTTAATCCATTTTGAGCTTATTTTTGTGTATGGTGTTAGGGAGTGATCTAATCTCATACTTTTACATGTCCCTATCCAGTTTTCCCAGCACCACTTATTGAAGAGACTGTCCTTTCTCCACTGTACATTCCTGCCTCCTTTATCAAAGATAAGGTGACCATATGTCCGTGGGTTTATCTCTGGGCTTTCTATCCTGTTCCATTGATCTATCTTTCTGTTTTTGTGCCAGTACCATACTGTCTTGATTACTGTAGCTTTGTAGTATAGTCTGAAGTCAGGGAGCCTGATTCCTCCAGCTCCATTTTTCGTTCTCAAGATTGCTTTGGCTATTCGGGGTCTTTTGTGTTTCCATACAAATTGTGAAATTTTTTGCTCTAGTTCTGTGAAAAATGCCAGGGGTAGTTTGATAGGGATTGCATTGAATCTGTAGATTGCTTTGGGTAGTAGAGTCATTTTCACAATGTTGATTCTTCCAATCCAAGAACATGGTACATCTCTCCATCTATTTGTATCATCTTTAATTTCTTTCATCAGTGTCTTATAATTTTCTGCATACAGGTCTTTTGTCTCCTTAGGTAGGTTTATTCCTAGATATTTTATTCTTTTTGTTGCAATGGTAAATGGGAGTGTTTCCTTGATTTCACTTTCAGATTTTTCATCATTAGTATATAGGAATGCCAGAGATTTCTGTGCATTAATTTTGTATCCTGCAACTTTACCAAATTCATTGATTAACTCTAGTAGTTTTCTGGTAGCATCTTTAGGATTCTCTATGTATAGTATCATGTGATCTGCAAACAGTGACAGCTTTACTTCTTCTTTGCCAATTTGGATTCCTTTTATTTCCTTTTCTTCTCTGATTGCTGTGGCTAAAACTTCCAAAACTAGGTTGAATAAGAGTGGTGAGAGTGGGCAACCTTGTCTTATTCCTGATCTTAGTGGAAATGTTTTCTGTTTTTCACCATTGAGGATGATGCTGGCTGTGGGTTTGTCATATATGGCCTTTATTATGTTGAGGAAAGTTCCCTCTATGCCTACTTTCTGCAGGGTTTTTATCATAAATGGGTGTTGAATTTTGCCGAAAGCTTTCTCTGCATCTATTGAGATGATCATATGGTTTTTCTCCTTCAATTTGTTAATATGGTGTATCACGTTGATTGATTTCCGTATATTGAAGAATCCTTGCATTCCTGGAATAAACCCCACTTGATCATGGTGTATGATCCTTTTAATGTGCTGTTGGATTCTGTTTGCTAGTATTTTGTTGAGGATTTTTGCATCTATGTTCATCAGTGATATTGGCCTGTAGTTTTCTTTCTTTGTGACATCCTTGTCTGGTTTTGGTATCAAGGTGATGGTGGCCTCGTAGAATGAGTTTGGGAGTGATCCTCCCTCTGCTATATTTTGGAAGAGTTTGAGAAGGATAGGTGATAGCTCTTCTCTAAATGCTTGACAGAATTCGCCTGTGAAGCCATCTGGTCCTGGGGTTTTGTTTGTTGGAAGATTTTTAATCACAGTTTCAATTTCAGTGCTTGTGATTGGTCTGTTCATATTTTCTATTTCTTCCTGATTCAGTCTTGGCAGGTTGTGCATTTCTAAGAATTTGTCCATTTCTTCCAGGTTGTCCATTTTATTGGCATAGAGTTGCTTGTAGTAATCTCTCATGATCTTTTGTATTTCTGCAGTGTCAGTTGTTACTTCTCCTTTTTCATTTCTAATTCTATTGATTTGAGTCTTCTCCCTTTTTTTCTTGATGAGTGTGGCTAATGGTTTATCAATTTTGTTTATCTTCTCAAAGAACCAGCTTTTAGTTTTATTGATCTTTGCTATCGTTTCCTTCATTTCTTTTTCATTTATTTCTGATCTGATTTTTATGATTTCTTTCCTTCTGCTAACTTGGGGATGTTTTTGTTCTTCTTTCTCTAATTGCTTTGGGTGCAAGGTTAGGTTGTTTATTCGAGATGTTTCCTGTTTCTTAAGGTGGGATTGTATTGCTATAAACTTCCCTCTTAGAACTGCTTTTGCTGCATCCCATAGGTTTTGGGTCGTCGTGTCTCCATTGTCATTTGTTTCTAGGTATTTTTTAATTTCCCCTTTGATTTCTTCAGTGATCACTTTGTTATTAAGTAGTGTATTGTTTAGCCTCCATGTGTTTGTATTTTTTACAGCTCTTTTCCTGTAATTGATATCTAGTCTCATAGCACTGTGGTCGGAAAAGATACTTGATACAATTTCAATTTTCTTAAATTTACCAAGGCTTGATTTGTGACCCAAGATATGATCTATCCTGGAGAATGTTCCATGAGCACTTGAGAAAAATGTGTATTGTGTTGTTTTTGGATGGAATGTCCTATAAATATCAATTAAGTCCATCTTGTTTAATGTATCATTTAAAGCTTGTGTTTCCTTATTTATTTTCATTTTGGATGATCTGTCCATTGGTGCAAGTGGGGTGTTAAAGTCCCCTACTATGAGTGTGTTACTGTCGATTTCTCCTTTTATGGCTGTTAGTATTTGCCTTATGTATTGAGGTGCTCCTATGTTGGGTGCATAAATATTTACAATTGTTATATCTTCTTCTTGGATCGATCCCTTGATCATTATGTAGTGTCCTTCTTTGTCTCTTCTAGTAGTCTTTATTTTAAAGTCTATTTTGTCTGATATGAGAATTGCTACTCCAGCTTTCTTTTGGTTTCCATTTGCATGGAATATCTTTTTCCATCCCCTTACTTTCAGTCTGTATGTGTCTCTAGGTCTGAAGTGGGTCTCTTGTAGACAGCATATATATGGGTCTTGTTTTTGTATCCATTCAGCCAATCTGTGTCTTTTGGTGGGAGCATTTAGTCCATTTACATTTAAGGTAATTATCGATATGTATGTTCCTATTCCCATTTTCTTAATTGTTTTGGGTTCGTTATTGTAGGTCTTTTCCTTCTGTTGTGTTTCTTGCCTAGAGAAGTTCCTTTGGCATTTGTTGTAAAACTGGTTTGGTGGTGCTGAACTCTCTCAGCTTTTGCTTGTCTGTAAACGTTTTAATTTCTCCATCAAATCTGAATGAGATCCTTGCTGGATAGAGTAATCTTGGTTGCAGGTTTTTCTCCTTCATCACTTTAATTATGTCCTGTCACTCCCTTCTGGCTTGTAGAGTTTCTGCTGAGAGATCAGCTGTTATCCTGATGGGGATTCCCTTGTGTGTTATTTGTTGTTTTTGCCTTGCTGCTTTTAATATGATTTCTTTGTGTTTAATTTTTGACAGTTTGATTAATATGTGTCTTGGCGTATTCCTCCTTGGATTTATTCTGTATGGGACTCTCTGTGCCTCCTGGACTTGATTAACTATTTCCTTTCCCATATTAGGGAAGTTTTCAACTATAATCTCTTCAAATATTTTCTCAGTCCCTTTCTTTTTCTCTTCTTCTTCTGGAACCCCTATAATTCGAATGTTGGTGCGTTTAATGTTGTCCCAGAGGTCTCTGAGACTGTCCTCTGTTCTTTTCATTCTTTTTTCTTTATTTTGCTCTGCAGCAGTTATTTCCACTATTTTATCTTCCACCTCACTTATCCGTTCTTCTGCCTCAGTTATTCTGCTATTGATCCCATCTAGAGTATTTTTTATTTCATGTATTGTGTTTTTAATCGATGCTTGATTCATCTTTAGTTCTTCTAGGTCCTTGTTAACTGTTTCTTGCATTTTGTCTATTCTATTTCCAAGATTTTGGATCTGGGAAATAGAATCTTGGATCATCTTTACCATCATTATTCTGAATTCTTTTTCAGGTAGACTGCCTATTACCTCTTCATTTGTTAGGTCTGGTGGGTTTTTATCTTGCTCCTTCTCCTGCTGTGTGTTTTTCTGTCTTCTCATTGTGCTTATGTTACTGTGTTTGGGGTCTCCTTTTTGCAGGCTGCAGGTTCGTAGTTCCCGTTGTTTTTGGTGTCTGTCCCCAGTGGCTAAGGTTGGTTTAGTGGGTTGTGTAGGCTTCCTGGTGGAGGGGACTAGTGCCTGTGTTCTGGTGGATGAGGCTGGATCTTGTCTTTCTGGTGGGCAGGTCCACGTCTGGTGGTGTGTTTTGGGGTGTCTGCAGACTTTTTATGATTTTAGGCCACCTCTCTGCTAATGGGTGGCGTTGTGTTCCTGTCTTGCTAGTTGTTTGGCATAGGGTGTCCAGCACTGTAGCTTGCTGGTCGTTGAGTGAAGCTGGGTGCTGGTGTTGAGATGGAGATCTCTGGAAGATTTTCGCCGTTTGATATTATGTGGAGCTGGGAGGTCTCTTGTGGACCAGTATCCTGAAGTTGGCTCTCCCACCTCAGAGGCACAGCACTGACTCCTGGCTCCTCAATTTGGGATGATGTGTTGTCTATTCATGTATTCCACAGATGCAGGGTACATCAAGTTGATTTTGGAGCTTTAACCCACTGCTTCTGAGGCTGCTGGGAGAGGTTTCCCTTTCTCTTCTTTGTTCTCACAGCACCTGGGTCTCAGCTTTGGATTTGGCCCCGCCTCTGCGTGTAGGTCGCCGGAGAGCGTCTGTTCTTCGCTCAGACAGGACAGGGTTAAAGGAGCAGCCTCTTCGGGGACTCTGGCTCACTCAGGCCGGGCGGGAGGAAGGGGCACGGAGTGCGGGGCGAGCCTGCAGCGGCAGAGGTCGGCGTGACGTTGCATCAGCCCGAGGCGCGCCGTGCGTTCTCCCAGGGAAGCCGCCCCTGGATCCCGGGACCCCGGCAGTGGCGGGCTGCACAGGCTCCCGGAAGGGCGGTGTGGACAGTGACCTGCGCTCGCACACAGGCTTCTTGGCGGCGGCAGCAGCAGCCCCAGCGTCCCACGCCCGTCACTGGGCTCCGCGCTTTCAGTCGTGACTCGCGCCCGTCTGTGGAGCCCCTTTAAGCAGCGCTCTTAATCCCCTCTCCTCGCGCACCAGGAAACCAAGAGGGAAGAAAAAGTCTCTTGCCTCTTCGGCAGCTCCAGAGTTTTCCCGGACTCCCTGCCGGCTAGCTGTGGCACATTAGCCCCCTTCAGGCTGAGTTCTCGCCGCCAGCCCTAGTCCTCTCCCTGCGCTCTGACCGTAGCCCGAGCCTCAGCTTCCAGCGCCGCCCGCCCCGGCGGGCGAGCAGACAAGCCCCTCGGGCTGGTGAGTGCCGCTCGGCACCGATCCTCTGTGCGTGAATCTCTCCGCTTTGCCCTACCCAGGTATGTGGGGAGTTTCTTGCCTTTTGGGAGGTCTGGGGTCTTCTGCCAGCGTTCAGTAGGTGTTCTGTAGGAGTTGTTCCACGTGTAGCTGTATTTCTGGTGTATCCGTGGGGAGGAAGGTGATCTCCGCGTCTTACTCTTCCGCCATCTTACCCGGAAGTCTCTACATAGCAGTTTTCTTATCTATCACCTGAACTTCTGCTGGTCTCCGTGCTCTTTGTGGGTGCAGGCCGGCAGGCCCCTATGTCTAGCTCTTGCTACCTCTGCTGACAGCTTCTGTGTGTGACAAAGACTGGAGAACACTAATACCACAGAAGTCCAACCACTGGAGTGAAGGTTCTGAGTCCCACGTCAGGCTTCCCAACCTGGGGGTCCGACAACAGGAGGAGGAATTCCTGCTAGTGTTGGAGGGTCTCCTGCAGAGGGGGAGGGTGGCTGTGGCTCACCGTGGAGACAAGGACACTGGCAGCAGAAGTTCTGGGAACTACTCCTTGGCGTGAGAACTCCTAGAGTCTGCCATTAGCCCCACCAAAGCGCTCTGTCACTCTTGATTTGCCAATTTAAGTCCTTGTCTCTTGACTTCCCGCCATTGTGAATAAATACTAGACTATCCCTCCCTTACCCCGACCCCACTTTTCTTCTTCCCTCCCCCAGCATAGTTACGTATAATTTTTGTTAAATCAATAGCTGACGTTACATTAGTGAGACTATACAAATATCGGTCACTCAGTGACCAAGAACCAACTAATGCATTGCAACCACACTTTTTCTTTTCCTGCATACGCTTTCTTTTTTTCTGAAGTTAATAATTGCCTCATTTTATCATTTGTTTGGTTTTCCAGCTACCTATCGTTAATTTTCCCCAATGCTCCAGCATCTCTGCCATATGCTTATTAAGAATATACTCCTTACACTCGAATACTTCTGTTCTGTTTTTCTTAGCTACCTCTGGAGCCCCTTCCCTTCTCCTGCCCATGGCCTGTTGTTTTCTAGAGGTCCTGGGTCGCCCTTCCTGTCACCTAGCTGCTTTTTTTCCTAGTATCTTCTTGCCTGTATCTTCCCTTTTCTTGTTTTAATCCCCTATTTTGCTAACGTACATCTTCCAGCTGCCTGAAAAAGAATGGAGGTACAATGTTTGAAAACTTGTGTATCTAAAAGTGTGTGTATTCTACACTACTGATTTATCGGTTAGTATAGTCCAGGATACTAGGATGAAAACAGTCTTCCCTCTGAACGTTTAAGGTGGCGCTCTGTCGTCTGCCACCATCAAGCGCGGCTAGAAACGGCTCTGATGCTGTTCTGAGCCCTGCTCCTTTTTTTTTTTTTTTTTTTTTTTTTTGCGGTACACGGGCCTCTCACTGTTGTGGCCTCTCCCGTTGCGGAGCACAGGCTCCGGACGCGCAGGCTCAGCGGCCATGGCTCACGGGCCCAGACGCTCCGCGACATGTGGGATCTTCCCGGACCAGGGCACGAACCCGCGTCCCCTGCATCAGCAGGCAGACTCTCAACCACTGCGCCACCAGGGAAGCCCCCTGCTCCATTTTTTGATTAGCTTTTCTCTCTGAAAGGTTTTACAATTTTTTTTCCCTTATCCAAGATGTTCTGAAATTTAATGATGAAATGCCTTGAAGTTCAAGGACATGTCTCATTCTGGGCAGGCCCTATCCATATGGGGACACCTCCCCTTCAGCTATGGGAAATTTTCTTTTCTTATTTCTTTGGTGATTTGCTCCCCACTGTTTTCTCTGATCTCCTTTCTGAAGCTCCTATTAGTAAGTCTCTGGACGGATTCACCAACATTCTCATCTTTCCTCTTCTATTTTTCCATCTTTCCCAACTTTAACCTTCCGTTCTTTTCACTGAATTTTTTATTTACATCATATATTTAATTTTCAAGAGCGCTTTCTTGTTGAGTGTTCTTCCTTCATCGCTTCCTGTTTTTGTGTTACAGGCATATCTTACTTTGTCCCTTTGATGCTATTAATCAATTACAGCTTTGAAGTGCCATTCTCCTTGCATTGTCTGTTTGCTCCAGATCCCTTTCACTTCTGTGTGTATTTTCCTTATCATGTTGCAGGTGTTCATCACATGGTTACAGATTCCTGGACTGCCCTTCATACTGAAGAGTGAGACTCTAAACATTTTAGAAGAAATTCTCCGTGTCGAGTACTGATTTGTGAAATCCACAAGCAGGTGCTCTAGTAGAGAACCGGCCTCCCACTGGGCTCCTGCCATGGCAGGTGTCTGGAGAGCTTTTGTCTGCCGCCATCCTCTCTCTCTGGCCAGGGACTCACCTGATGCCCCTCTTTGGCCCACGGATGGATAGACAGTGCCTGGTAGTGCAGGGTGAGGACAGGAGGGCCCTGGGCCTAGAAGGGCCCTAACTAGTTCACGTGTAGACCTTCACCTGTCCTTCAGGGACCCTCACCTCCCAAGTGGGGAGGCTTCAGAGTCTCGGCAGGGCTGGCCCGCGTCTTCATCCTTGGGTTTGAACTCCTCCTCTCTGATCAACTAGTTACTCCTGCTTCATCCACTTTCCACCTGCAAACACTTGTCCTTGGCCAAACATTTGTGGAAATCTTTCCTGCCCTTTGTCCTTGTTCCTTGCAGGCCGACACTTTCTTATTCCTCTGCTGTTGTTTTAGTGGGCTTTGAGGAAGTGGAGGTGAGGCAGAATGCGGGTGGGCAAGTCCCAGTTTGAAGCAGAATTCCGAAGTAATTTTTGTGCAACAAACAGGGAAGGGTCAGTGGCTAGGGCACAGGTGGCACTGGCACACGAGATGACTACTGGCTAAATATGAGAACTGGATGAATTCACGTAGAATTCACGATTGAAGAGCAATGAAGTATGATGTCTGTTGAACTACTGACTTAAGCGGTCATCAGACCCCCAAAATAAAATCCCTGTCAAATGAACAAGTGAACAAAAAAGAAAAAAAAAAGACAGAAAAAGGAAGGAAGGAAGGTCACACACGTTATGTGTAGCTATTTCTACTTACCCAGCTTGCAGATGGACACATGACCATATCCATCTTTGTACCTCCCTGCATCCTCTAAATGTTACGCATTGTGTTTGAGTGTGAATGAGTGTGTGGGAGAGGGTTTATGTATCGCTCCCAAGACCTCACCTCTGGAGGTGAAATAAAGTCCACAGAATCTGAAATATGTGCATGAATTTAAGTGCCTGGACCAAAGTTACACACCTTAGAGGCATTAATAAATAGGTAAACATTACCTGAAAAGAAACTATTTTTTTTAAAGTTTGGAAGAAGGAAGTGTCTTGTGGGCAGTTTTTTAAACTGAGAAGTAACAGTATCAGATCAACATTTTTACATTTAATTTGTTCAGAAAACCCCACCTCCCCGCTACCGATTACCTCACAGAATCCACGTATGGAGCTGGAGATGCAAAAATCCATAATCCTCGGTCCTGTCAATAGTTGTATTCATGGCCAGTTAGGGTAATGCTCCTTCCAATGTAGGAAAATATGCAATAAAAAATGGAGTTTGCTATGTTTAACTTCTTTTTAAAATTTATTTAAAAATTATTTTTCACACAACTATGTATAAAATAGACAACTAACGAGAACCTAGCCTGTGTATAGCACAGGGAACTCTACTCAATGCTCTGTGGTGACCTAAACGGGAAGGAAATCCAAAAAAGAGAGGATATATGTGTATGTATGCCTGATTCACTTTGCTGTACAGCAGAAACTAACACAACATTGTAAAGCAACTATACTCCAATAAAAATTAATTAAAAATTATTTTCACCATTCCTTTATTCTTGCCTCTTATAAATGATTTGCAAAATGACATCAAAATCTGAAAACAATAGAGGAGGTCCATTCGTGATGACTGTTCCCCTGGTACACTGAAAGTTAAGCAGGTAGGGCTTATTTGCCTCAAATAACAAGCAATTGAGGACAGAAAACAGGACCCTCTCTTATACACTGCTTCTGGCTTCAGATAGTAGCAAATTATCTCACTGAATGGGGAAGGTCAGCCGGGGTACAGGGACTGTGGCTCAATAACGTATTGAGGGACACACCTCCCTGCTCTGGCTGGTTTCATGCTCAGGCTGCAGCAAAAGAGCTATCGCGTTACATGTAGACATACAACCTCCAAAGGAAGGGAAAACCCTACCTCCCTCCTTATAGCTCTCTATGAAGAGTGCAGAAACTTCCAGAACGCCTCCTTCCCCTCCGGCTCCTTTCCCTCTTGCCTCCTGTTCCCCATTAGCTCATTCCTGAGCTACCACCTTGCAAAAACAACGGGATTTCCCATAGATCTTTCAGACTCAGGCTGGGGATAGTGTCGGTCTGCCCTGAGGCGCACAGGCCTGGGGGAGGAACGGACACCTGAACAAAACTGGGCTTCTGTTGGGAAGAAGTGGGTAACAGGTATCGGGTAGGCTACAGGCTCCACGACATTCTAATTGTGGAAGCAAAACACCTAAAGCAATTTACAGAACTCACACTCAGATTGTAGGGAACGCTCACCGGGACTCAGAATGGAATAGGACCAGGAAGTCAGCCTTCCCCATCTGAGACCTATTCTGCATCTCCAGACCCTCAGGATATTGTCTGAGTTCCTCCTCCTCTCCATGGCTGCCTGCAGGAGCAGCCGGTGGATTATTTTCCAAGACGGAGGATGAGGTGGATGAGACTATGGAAGGACCAGTGCTGGAGCCTGGGACGACGCTAAGCCTCAGGGGTGAAGCAGTGACCAACGGATGCCAGGGGACACAAGGGGTTTCTGAAGAGACCCGGAACAGCCAGGAGGAGAAACAATGAAGCTGGGGTGCAAGGGCTGTCTGGAGCTGTCTCCCAGAACTCGGTGGGTTAGGATTTTTGTAACACTTAAAATCCAAAGCAAGGGTTTCCCTGGTGGCGCAGTGGTTGAGAGTCTGCCTGCCGATGCAGGGGACACGGGTTCGTGCCCCGGTCCAGGAAGATCCCACATGCCGCGGAGCAGCATGGCCCGTGAGCCATGGCCGCTGAGCCTGCGCGTCCGGAGCCTGTGCTCTGCAACGGGAGAGGCCACAACAGTGAGAGGCCCGCGTATCGCAAAAAAAAAAAAAAAAAAAAAAAAATCCAAAGCAAGAAAGGTGTGGCCAGAACCAGGATGAAGAACAACGTGGAGTTGAGAGGAAGCAAAGTGGGAGAAGGGCACCATTTCAGTTCCTTTTTTCTCCCTTAACTGAAGTGTTGTCTTTAGTTGTAAATGCACACTTTTCCTCTAGAGTTGCCCAGTCAGGTCCAAAACTGAGAAAGATGGCGGGTCAGGCTGAGTTTTTAATTGTCCCTTGTGGATGATCCCACAGCCTTGGACAGGGGTGGGACAGAAACAGCCCTTGGAGGTGAGGAACAAAGGACACCACACCAAATTCCTCTTCGGTATGCTGTTGCAAAAGCTGCTAGGCACACCACGAGTACGCAGATTTTAGTTTTAAGAATAAAAGACATTTTCTGACCAAGGATGGGGTAAGGAACGGTGGTGTGTGGCCGGCCATAATATGACTCGGGACCTTGTCTTAATAAAATCATAACAGATGAGACCAATACCTGAAATACAGGATACTGACTAATACTGGCAGTCCTGTGAGGTAGATGCTTTCAATAAACAGAGAGAAACAGCCAAGCTGTAAATCAGGGTTCTGTGCACACTACATCATGGGAAAGGATGAACCAGTGTGAACATTTAATTCACCATTTCAATGGTAAAAATCTGAAGAAAAAAAATGACTGCGTTTCAATTTCTACCACCTTTCCCATACTTTTGTGAAATTTCAGCACATCTTCACTCACAGCTAGTTTCCCACCAAGGCCAGAAACCTACGCAATAAAAAATGATAATGCAAATTAAATTGGGCCCAGAAGAGATATGTTGGGTTATATTTCTATTCATGGAAATACATTTGCCTTTTTGAGTCTCCAGGAGTCCTCCTTCCAACAAGTCTAAGAGAATCCAGGTGAAGCGCTCAGTGTCTGCGGCTCATGCAGGACATGGTGTGGGTCGGGATCTCACCACCGTGGAAAAGCTGGGCAGCCAGCGCTGGAAGGCTGGTCCCTCACACCGCCGCCGGGAGTTCTCACAGACCCAGGGAGGGGCTGGCAGGTGAGTGAACTCAGGTACCACGGTAAGTCCTCCCTTCCCCACACCAAACAGCGTCTGCCTGGTATCAGGTTAGGATGTGCTGTTACATGTGTATTAGGAAAGCAGTCCCTTGTTCTAAAATAGCTTAAGTTTCTAAATCTACGTAGTTTACTCCACGTGCAACTTTTTACGTAATTATGGGATGGTGGCCCAAGATGCCAAACAGCAAGTTACTCGACCAAATATTAAAAAAACACAAAACCTCACAAAACCCGGAGAACTCTCACGTGGATCCGGCACAAGCGCCAGTACCTGGGGTGTCGCGAGATTCCGTCCAATCAGCCCCTGAGCTGCGACCTAGTGCAGAAATCCCGCTCCCCCAGCGCACGCCTCCCGCGAACGAGCCCGCGCACCTGCACGGGCGAAGGCCCAGGTTCAGCGGCTTTGTCTCAATGCGACTAAGACCCGCCCTGCAGCTCTCCGGGGCTCCGAGGGACGCAGCGCCCCGGGAACCCCTGCTGCCTTCGGAGCTGCGCCTCCCCCTCCCACGGGTCCCGGCCCCAGTCCCAGCGCCCCCCAAGCCCTGCCCCACGGGACCCCGGCCACAGTCCCGGCGCCCCCCCCGCCCAGTCCCCCACGGGACCCCGCCCATCGAACCCTACCCCCCAACGGGACCCCGCCCAGCGTCCCCCGCCCCGCCCACGGGACCCCGGCCCCAGTTCCAGCACCAACCCCACCCCACCCCGCCCCGCCCCCGCAAGGGACCCCGCCCCGCGTCCCAGCGCCCTCCGGCGCCCTTCCGCCCCAACACCACCGGGCCCCGCCCCCCGTCCCACCATCACCACCACCTCCATCCCCAACTCCGGCCCCCAGCCCTACCCACCGGGTCCCCGCCCCCTGCCCACCAGGGCCCCGCCCAGCTGGCCCCGCCCCGCGCCCTCGGGGCCTCTGCTTTAAGCACCGCCCCCTCCGTCCCCGCCCCCTTTAAGCTCCCTGGCCCCCTCCCCGAGGCCCCACCCCCCGCCCCCTTTAAGCGCCCAGCCCCCGTCTCCCCAGGCCCCCTTTAAGCGCCTCGCCCCGCCCCCTGTCCCCCGCCTCCTGCCCCCCGCGGCCCCCGCCCCCCGGATGCGGGGCCGGGCGGGGTCCCGGGGCCAATGGCGGCCGCGCTCCTCCCGCGCCGGCGGCGGCTCCTCCCGCGGGGAGAACTGTCAGCGCGCGGCGGCGGCGGCGGGCCAGCCCCGTCATATGACCGGCCGGCGGCCCCGGCGCCGAGCACAGCTGCCCGCGCCGCGATGGCCCCGCCGCCGCCCCCGGCCGCGCGCTGAGCCGGGCCGAGGCCGCGGAGCGGCAGCCGCAGCCGAGCCGCAGCGCCATGGCCCCGACCCTGCTGCAGAGGCTCTTCAACAGGAAGGGCGGCGGCGGCTCCGCGGCGGCGGCGGCGGCGGCGGCGGCCCCGGGCCGGGCGCCCCGGGAGGGACCGGCCTTCAGGTGAGGGGCCGCGGGACGGAGGGGCTCGGAGCGGGAAGGTACGAGGGGAGGGGCGCGCCTGGCACGCCGCCGCCGCCGACCCGGCACCGTGGGCCCCAGTCAGGCGCCGCGCGGCGCCCCCCCAAACCGCTTGGAGGTGCCGGGGCTCCGGGGGTGCCCGCCGCGGGCCCGGGGGTCGCGAGTCGCGGGGGACCTGGGGCGCCGCTGCAGCCTATTGTGTGGGAGACGCCGCGGCGCGAGCGCGGCACCGCCTCCTCCGTTGCCGTGGGACCGGCTCTCGGACGCGTGCCTGGCAGCGAGTCGCTTCCCCTCCTCGGGGCGCCGGCTGCGCGGGGCGTGTGCGGGGCCCGAGGTGCCCGCGCAGCGAAGCTGGTGCGTGTGCGCACGGACTGACCCCCGGTACGCGCCTCCGGAAACGTGCCGCGCGCGCGGGAGGCGCGCTGGCATCCTGGGTGCCTTTGGTTGCTTTCTCCCGGTTGCTCGCCCGGCAGCCTTGGGCGCCGGGTGTGATCCGATCCCCCTTTCACGGCCGAGGGAACGTGAAGTCGCAGAGAGCGCGACCCGCAGATGGGGGCGACAGACCCTGCATTTGACCTGCCGGCTTTGAGCACACAGTCCAGCCTGAACGCTCTAGGCCCGTCCGCCCTCCCCGGCTAACTTTAACACGGGGCCTTAAAACGGCCTGTATTGCCTTTCAGCACGCTTGTGTTGAGAAGTTCATTTACTTCCCTGTAACAGTGTTTTCCCAGCAGGTGTTTTACTGAGCATCTACTTCAAACTCGGACACTCTGCTGGGTGCTTTTTGGCTAAAATGTCTTGCAGAAGCAGTTTATAATTGAAGTGTAGACCCAGGGTACTTAACCTTTCAAAAGTTTCAAGCGAAACTTTGACTGCATTTTGGGCCAAGTTTTGTGTTCTAGATTTTGCTCCGCTTAAATCCCATTCGCTGAAAGCACCCAAAGCCCGTCACGGCAGTTACGTGAACGTTACCAGTCTTTTGTGACCGTAGGGTGTGTGTGGGTGTGTGTTGTTATTTGGAAGGTAGGTTGTGAAGACTTGACACACCTTCGTTAAATTCCCGTGTGTTCTGCAGGTGAACTGTATCGTTACAATTCAAGCAGGGAATTCTACTCCTTTCACTGCCTTGGGTACTAGTGATGCTGTGTTGCTTCTCAGAACTCGGTAGAATTACTTCTGGCCCAGGGTGTGTAATTTCTCCTCTTCCCTCCCGGTAACCCAGACTCAGTGGAGGGAACAAAGCCTGGAAAGGACAGGGCATGTGTTCCAGGTGGCTTTGCTTGGGCAGCCCTTGTCAAGGACACAAGAGCCCTCTGAATGAATGCACTGTCGTGGTTTCCTGTGCTCTACTGCTCACTTGCCCACCACCGTTTCCTCCATCTACAACTGTAAGGGAGTGTCCTTTGAACAAAAAAACTGTGGCTATATTTAGGGCCTGGCCATATTAGGGAAACTGATTCTAACTTTGTGGGAACATTCTCAGTGTAGTGTTCAGACTTCCTGTTGGTGTCTAGGGAAGAATGCAAAATTGGGCCAGGGAATGGTTTTGGAGGTTTGTTTTTGTTGACCTCATTAGGATTTTCTGCAAGTTTGGGAGGTAAATGCCTAGGAGAAAATTGGAGGTCTCAGGGCCCTTCAGCAGTGTCCCTGCTAAGGGCTCCCCTTGGAAAAAGAAATGCAGTAAAGACTCAGGAAGATGAGGGCCAAATCAACCATGACACACCACGTCGACCAAGGGCACCCGGGCGGGTCTTTCCTCCTGCTCTCCTCACCTGGCTGAACTCTCAGATGCTGTGCAGCCTGCCTGGGAGAGCCTCCTGGAAAATTTCCCTCTCTCGCCCTACAGAATGATGCCCTCGCACTTCATTTCTATCCAGATTTAACCAGATAGGAGCTGGCACGTGCTTTTGGGGGAAGGGGGTACCTCAGACAGGCAGTGAGCTGCCCTTGGGGGCCCACTTTGTAGTTGAATAGATTTTCAGAAGTTAAGGTGCAACCCTTAGGTTGAACCTCTAGCACGCCTAACGCGAATTTGTATTCTTTTAAATTGTGTCTGTGAAATTTGTCTTCTTTTTCCCCCCTTTGGCCATGCCACATGGCACGTGAGATCTTAGTTCCCTGACCAGGGATGGAACCTGTGGAAGTGCGGCGTCTTAACCACTGGACCGCCTGGGAAGTCCCTGATTTTGTATTCTTTAGTGCCTTTAAATACAGGCAGTACCTTGTAGATCTCGAGAATAAAAGGAAGATTCAGGCTGGCTTTTGGGCGGTTTGGTAGCATAGATTGCCATACATTTTTGGGAAAAGCCTAAGTTAAAATAAGATCCAGTTTGTATATACATCTTTTTGTTTTAGAGCTCTTCTCTCTCTTTCCTCTCAGTGATGGACTTCCACTAGTCATCTTAAGCCCTTCCCCCCTTCTCTGCAGTCGTGCCCTGGACGGTGCACTGCTCACCCTGTGCCCGGCCCTGTCACCTCCCCAACTTCCCCACCGTCCTCGTGTCCCTCCAGTTCGTACTCACTGGACTTGATTAGAGAGGAACTTTGAGGCCTGGTGTAAGTAGCTTACCTCACAGGTCATTTTCAGATCTTCGTGCTTCCCAGCGTTCCACCTGCAAAGAGTCATCACAGTTGGGATTCCTTCTTAAGTGTATTTTTTCAGGATCTCGACAAGAAGCCCTTTTCATAGCTTTGAGGAAAGAGCTTTCTAGGAAAACAGAAAGAGAATCAGAAGAGATTGAATTTACAAGTTTGGGAGAAGGAGATGGGACACTCTGCGATTATGGTATTTGTGAAGTGTAAGCTCTAAAGTTATAAAGTTGCATCGTGGTCTTGAAATTTGAGAGAATTCTCTATTTGCTGGTCTTTACAGTGCTTTCACTTTTAACTAATTGATATACACATACACACACACATGTATGTGTGTGTGTGATACAACTCTTTTTTCCAGAAGGATAAACGAGAACAAAATGAGGTTATTTGTCTGACGGCTCGAACAAGTAGAATTGGGTTCTTGGTTCCCTTGCATCTCAGGGCAGCATGTTCATTTAGGAAGTTTTAAAAGCCAAGGTGTGCCCACTGACTTCTTTTTTTTTTTTTTTGCGGTACGCGGGCTTCTCACTGCTGCGGCCTCTCCCGTTGCGGAGCACAGGCTCCGGACGCGCAGGCCCAGCGGCCATGGCTCAAGGGCCCAGCCGCTCCGTGGCATGTGGGATCTTCCTGGACGGGGGCACGAACCCGCGTACCTTGCATCAGCAGGCGGACTCTCAACCACTGCGCCACCAGGGAAGCCCCCCCACTGACTTCTTGAACTGCATGTCTGGTTCAAGTTTGAAGTTTTATCTTAAGGTGTTTTTTTTAATGTCTCTGGTAAATTAGTGGACCAGTTTCCACCTCAAATGTGTATGCAAGAGGGAGGCGGAAGAGGTCACTGGTTAGGCAGTGTCTTATTTGGGACCAGTTAAATGAAGCGAGTAAGCCCGCATGTCGCTTGGGACGTGAGGGGTGAAGGAGAGCATCTCAGCCGCTTGGTAGGTGGCTGTGTAAATGCTGGGAAGGAGAGACCCCACCCCTGCGCCTCTCCAGTCCTGAATATCTGAGGCCACATGGCCTAGTTAGTGCTAATCCACATGGTTCTGTTAGAACAACGTTAAGTCACCCGTTCCGGAGCTAGTATTATATAAGTATGATTTAATCCACTTACCATTGTTATCCAGTAGCGTCTGATGCTCATCTCCTGGGCTTGTGGCTTTGCGCTCCGCCCGTACAGACCAAGGTAGGACAGTCTGAGGACAGCAGGTCCTACGCCGAGATGCACAAACAGCAAAGAACACCCTGGAAACTATAACAGGAAGGTTGTTCTCACCCCTGCTGTGACCGAGGATTGCTCTTCCCTCCAAGAGGCACCTCCGCTGCCAGCTCCCACGACGCTAGCATTTCTAATGTGGTTGTCCTGGGGTCAGGGGGGGATTCTGGAAGAAACACACATTAGCCCCACTACGCTCACGTTTTTACTGACTGTAACATAAGACACGTGACACAGAAATCACAGGCTTCATTTCTTTTTTTGGCGTTGCTGTGGGGATATGTGGTGAGAGCCTCTTTATTTAGTTGCAATACACGTGATAACCCAAAAGGTGGTCTGAATTGAATCTGGATTCGTGCCTGAGTTTTCCTTCCCCAGACAGTGAGAACATGAGGAAAGGGATCATGGCTTACTATCTTCTTCTTTTAACTTAATTTTTATTGTATACGGGACTGCGGTTGATTTACAACGTTGTGTTAGTTTCAGGTGTGCAGCACAGTGACTCATCCATCTGTACACACATCTTCTTTTTCATATTCTTTTCCATTATACGTCATTACAAGATACGGAATATAGTTCCCTGTGCTGTGCAGAAGGCCCCTGTTGCTTTCTTTTTACTGCTTGCTAAGTCTTCCTGGAGGCTTCCTTGCACGCTGCTCTGGATCCGTGAGCACACCCCCCCAATCACATCTCCTGGTCCTGACCCGTGCCCTGGGTCCCGGGGGGTATTAGGGGTTTGGGGCCAGTCCGGCTCACGTCGTGGGTTCTTTTCATCGCGGAGGCCGTCGATTTTGTCCTGTCTCGTGCACCATGTTGACATGGGACCCACATGTCTCTCCATTTCTCTGGGCCTCAGTTTTGGCATTTGTAACACCCCTGTCCTGTGTAATAAGGTTGTGGTGAGGAGGTAATACATTTGAAAATCTTGGGAAAAGAATAAAATGCAGTACAGAACGATTTTAAGTATTACGGAGAGCCTCTTAAGTCATGGAATTCAGTATCATTCATATTGAGGCTTTATGGAAATTGAACTGTTTTCTCTTTCTATAGTTGGGAGGCTTGAGACAGAACAGAGGCCACATGATTTTACTTTTTTTTTTTTTTCACCTGGATGGTGTCCGTGATGAAACAGACTGAGTCTTAAGAGGAGCGTTAAGACCAGTCACTGAGACCCGGGTGGAGGGGCCTGGACGGTCAGGAATGGTTTTAGGAGTACGGTGTATTTTTCAGAATTATTTGCAAGTTTTTCTTACCAAGAATAAAATCTTATTTAAGCAGCAGGGGGAAATGTGTTAAGTGAAGTGACACAGCTGCACAATGGCTAATACTCTGCAGCCATCAAATCTTTATTTTATGTCTTTATATATATATATATTTTTATATATCACACGTACATGTGTATTTATGTATATACACACATGCACATACACATGCACACACATGTACATGTGTGTGCATGTGTATGTGCACGTGGAAAGGTGTTCTCTAGAAAAAGTAAAAACAAGATGTAAACTTGTGAATGATGTTGAAGATGGGCATGTGGGGTTGATTGTGTGTGTGTGTGTAAGAAGGTGAGCGGCCCTGCACACCAGCATTTTAACAGGGGTGGTCAACCGGCGGGTGAAGCTTTCATTCGACTCGTCTGTGTTTTATGTTTTGTTGGTATTTTGGATTTTGCTCTAACAAATTCGTGCTGCCTCTGTGATTTAAGTTATTTTAAATGTTAAGTAGTCTTTGGAGTACTTTGCATCGTGAGGGAGGGACTGAGTGTAACGCTGGCGGAGAGACCTGATTTGAGTAACAACTCTCTAGAGACTTCCTCCTCTTTGTAAAAATAAGTGGTAGTCCCTGTTACGGAGAGCAGTATGCTGTGAACTTTAATGTACTTAACACCGAAGTCATTGACGACCCTTAGGAGGCCAGTGTCACCGGGGAGGCTGGTGAGCGTAGGCGGTATCTGTGTGCACAGTTTTCACCTGCGGGGCAGGGTCCCGGCCCTCGTCCAGCCTCAGGCAGCCTGGTCTCCAGCAGGGCTCAGGAGCTGCACCCAGCTCTCCAGTCGGTGGTCGAGAGAGACCTAGGGAAGATTTATTTGAAATATATGGAAAAAGGTGACACGACCTTTGAGAGTTGGGGTACCTGGGGTACGTTGAGGGGCTTGGACTGGATGCTTTGAAAGCTGAGACAGGCATTTTCATTTTCAGTTCTGAAATCCGAGTCAGTCATGTCACACGTTGTCATTTGACTGAGTAGGTGGTCTTGAGAGACGGGCCGGGCCCGTGGTCTTTTAATGCACAGAGTGTCGATGTAGAGAGGGCGCTGATTTCTGTCGCTGTGGCTTTGGGTTGTGTTTCTCATGGCCTGACTGTGAGGTCAGCCTAAGGAAGCCCCTGCAGTTGTGTTTCCTTGGCCAAGGGGGGTGTAAAAGGTCGTCCTTGCGCTCATGAAATGCTCTGGATGCCACTGTGAGCTCCTGGCGGGCGAGTCTGATTTGGGAGCTGGGACCGCGCTGACTTCCCCAGCCACTGGTTTGCTTGGTGTGGACGCAAAGGAGCAAATGTTTCATCACGCTTGTCCGAGTCCCTCGGGGGCGTGAATGGTTAAACCCTCAGGGTGAGAGCGTGTTCTTGGCTGTAAAAGTCAGTCTTTCCCTTTGCGGGTAAGAGTGCTGAAATATTTAGTGAGTTCCTACTTACCAAGCGTTCTTTTTATCTCTGGTCCGTGAGAAATGATTACTCTGGAGAAGAGGAAAAACAGGATGGACTTTTCCAGCTTACTGGGCATGGAATGGTGATTTCCCTCAACCCCACCCCGTCTGTAAACGGAACGTCCATGACTCACTGCTCAGGCCACAGGGGCACTCTTGTGAGGCGTGCTCTGTGGGAGGCCGGGGTCGGGGGTGGGGATGGAAGCCGGTGGGCTGCGGACACTCTGTGTTCAGCCAGAAGCTGTCCAGCTGCCTCTGTGATGGACTTCTGGAAAGGACAGTGTGCCTTCTCACACATCACATACATACTTATTTCTTACTGCACACTTTCTGTTTGTGCCAAAATAGTATAATCTATTAAGCTCAATAAATACAGCCATTAAATGCAGCCATTAATACTCTAATGTTGCGGGCATGTGTTGTATGGCAGGTGCTTTCTGTTACATAAGATTTTAGTATTAGCACGAGTCTGGGTCCCCGGCTATCATGTTCCTCTCTCTTTAACCATGTGCTTCTCATTCATATGTACATTTGGAATACTTTTCTTGTTATTTGTCCCTGAATCTTGCTTAATTTGTACATCGTGCTCTAGAATTTGTGTCCAATGTAGTGCTATAAAGAGATACGTGTCTGCTTTACGAAGATGATTTTATCACCACACCTGAGACCTTTTAATCAGAAATAAGAGCATTTCTGTGTTTGAAGTAATACATCTTTAAATCAGTGACCACTGGTGTCTGATTATTCACAGATGTCTACTTGAAAATGACCACCAGTTCATGCAGGGCGGTCACTGGGGCAGTAGAAATTCACCCCTCAAAGCCGACGGGGGCAGATGGGAAACCTTCCTATCTGATGGGGACCTCACTCTAGTTTCCAGTGAGGATAATGTTGGACGTTAATAATGTAATCGTGCAGCATGTGTGCACAGCCTAAATATACTGTGTGCTTATGATAGAAGGATTTTGCTAGGAAAATTGATAGTCTGTCTATTTGAATATACCCTAGGTGACATTGTGTAACGGATATCAGTAGAAATGAAACATGTCCCTGAATTTACCTGACAATTTAACACAACCTAAGAAAGGTACTAACTTTAGAAGTATCTGGTTTTCGTTGATTTAAGTATACTCGAGACCCTGTCATGTGAAAGGCCGCATTGCCAATATTGACTTGTCAGACAATCATCGTTCAATTTTATTTATTTGTGGCTTACTCTGACAAAAAAGAGTGTGTGTTTTTAAACATTTTATCCATGAAACTTTTCACAGAACACATTATCATTTATTCTGATGGTTTAACAAACAGAAAACTAGCCTTTGCTTACAAGTACACACATACCAGTTAAATGGAATTGAGTGGAATTTTGCATTTCATTGGTAAATTCTGCTCACTTAACTTTTCGTTCAGATGTCATGGCAACTCTGTTCCTTCACAAGTTGGAGACAAGTTAGACGTTAACCTGCTTGTTCCTCCAGAGATGAAACAGGTGTTGATTTAGGATGTGTCAGGAAGAAGCAGTAGTCTAATCTGTTCTGCCTTTAACACCTTATAAATACTTCAGATTGCCAACTGTGGTTCCCTGGTGTACCCAGAAAATTGGACATTTTCTTTTTTCTAACCTACAGTTGAAACCTTTGGGGTGATGGTGAACAAATGTAGTGTATTTGATTGCATTTAGCTCTTAATTAACTATTCTCATTTACTCAAGTTCTCTTATAAAACATGATTGAGAAATAGTAACAAGAATATCATTTAAATTTGCCGCTTTAAGCATACATTTGAGTAACTGAATGAAACAAGAAAATGTCCATGTTATGGTTAGATATGGGAATTCTTCTAATCCTAGCCCTCTTGTCGTGGCTGTAGTGCTTAGTTCAGGGCTTGGCAGGAGGTTGCACTTAATAAATACTTGTTCGATGAATGAATGAATGAATGAATACGTTTAAGAGGTTTGCAAACAGATGATCCTTAAAGATTCTCTGGTATTCCAGAATCTGACCCCTTGTTTTATTATTCTTTTTCTTGATGTTTCTGGCATGCATATTGTCATTTTTCAAAGGAATCTTGTTATAGACCACACAGTTTCCTTCTTTCCATTAATATGAATGAATTGTTTTTTTGGTATCAAAATCATAAGGTAAATACTCTAAAGGGACCTGCCCTCTCCTCAAAATAAAATTTAAAAAAACCTAGACCCCGGAGGAAGATGGCGGAAGAGTAAGACGCGGAGATCACCTTCCTCCCCACAGATACATCAGAAATTCATCTACACGTGGAACAACTCCTACAGAACACCTACTGAACGCTGACAGAAGACCTCAGACCCCCCAAAAGGCAAGAAGCTCCCCACATACCTGGGTAGGGCAAAAGAAAAAAAGAATAAACAGAGACAATAGGATAGGGATGGGACCTGCACCAGTGGGAGGGAGCCGTGAAGGGGGGAAGGTTTCTACACACTACAAGCCCCTTCGCGGGCGGAGACTGTAGGTGGCGGAGGGGGAAAGCTTCGGAGTAGCGGAGGAGAGCACAGCAACAGGGGTGCGGAGGGCAAAGCGGAGAGATTCTGGCACAGAGGACCGGTGCCCTCAGGCACACACCAGCCCGAGAGGCTTGTCTGCTCGGCCGCCGTGGCGGGCGGGGCTGGGAGCTGAGGCTCGGGTATCGGCTTTCAGTCGGAGCGCAGGGAGAGGACTGGGGCTGGCGGCAGGAAGAGAGCCTGAAGGGGTTAGTGCACCACGGCTAGCCCGGAGGGAGTCCGGGGAAAGGGTCTGGAGCTGCTGAAGAGGCAAGAGACTTTTTTCCCTTTTGTTTCCTGGTGCGCGAGGAGAGGGCATTAAGAGGGCTGCTTGGGGAAGCGCCGGAGACAGGCACGAGCCGCGGGTAAGGCACGGACCTCGGAGACGGGCGTGGGCCGCCGCCGCCCGCCGCCGCGGCCCGCCGCCGCCGCGCCCGCCGCCGCCCGCCGCCGCCCGCCGCCGCCCGCCGCCGCCGCTGCTGCCGCCGCCGCGGGGCCTGTGTGCGAGCGCGGGTCACTGTCCGCCCCGCCTTCCGGGGGGCCTGTGCACCCCGCCACTGCCGGGGTCCCCGAGACCCGGGGACGGCTTTCCCGGGAAAGCGCACGGAGCGCCACGGGCTGCTGCAACGTCACGCCGGCCTCTGCCGCCGCAGGCCCGCCCCACACTGCGCGCCCCTCCCTCCCCTCTGCCTGAGTGAGCCAGAGCCCCCGAATCAGCGGCTCCTTTAAACCCGTCCTGTCTGAGCGAAGAACGGACGCCCTCCGGCGACCTACGCGCAGAGGCGGGGCCAGGTCCAAGGCTGAGACCCGGGAGCTGTGAGAGCAGAGGCAGGGAAATCTCTCTGTGCAGCCTCGGAGGCAGCGGATTAAAGCTCCACGGTCCATTTGATGTGCCCTGCGTCTGTGGAGTGCATGAATGGACAGCGAATCATCCCAAATTGAGGAAGTGGACTTTGAGGACAAGATTTAAGACTTTCCCCCCTTTTCCTCTTTTTACAACGAATTATTCCAAATTAAGGAGGTGGACTTAGAGAGCAAGATTTCAGACTTCTCGCCCTTTTCCTCTTTCTACAACGAATTATCCCAAATTGAGGAGGTGGACTTGGAGAGCAAGATTTTTTATTTTTTCCCCTGCTCTCTTTTTGTGAATGTGTATGTGTAATCTTCTGTGTAAGATTCTCTCTGTATAGCTTTGCTTCCACCATATGTCTCAGGGTTCTATCGGTCCGGTTTTTTTTTTTTTTTTTCAATAATTACTTTCTAATTTTAATAACGCTACTATATTTCATACTTTATTCTATTTTACTTTACCTGCTCTTTCTTTTTTTCCTACTCTCCCTTCCTCCCTTCCTCCCTCCGCTCCTCCTTTCCTTCTTTCTTTTTCTTTCCTCCCTCCCACCCTTCTTCTTTCCACTTTCTTTTTCTTTCCTTCCTCCCTCCCTCCTGTCTTTCTTCCTTTCCTTCCTCCCTCCCTCCCTCCTTTCTTTCCTTCTTTCTTTCCATCCTTCCTCCCTCCCTCCCTCCTTTCTTCCTTCCTTCCTTCCTTCCTTCCTTTCTTCCCTTCTTCCTTTCTTTCCCTCTCTCTTTCTTTCTTCTACTAATTCTTTCTTTCTACTTTTTCTCCCTGTTACTCTGAGCCGGGTGGATGAAAGGCTCTTGGTGCTGCAGCCAGGAGCCAGTGCTGTGCCTCTGAAGTGGGAGAGCCAACTTCAGGACACGGGTCCACAAGAGACCTCCCAGCTCCACATAATATCAAGCAGCGAAAATCTCCCAGAGATCTCCATCCCAACACCAGCACCCAGCTTCAGTCAACGACCAGCAAGCTACAGTGCGGGTCACCCTATGCCAAGCAACTAGCAAGGCAGGAACACAACCCCACCCATTAGCAGAGAGGCTACCTAAAAACATAATAAGGCCATAGGCACCCCAAAACACACCACCAGACGTGGACCTGTCCACCAGAAAGACAAGATCGAGCCTCAACCACCAGAGCACAGGAATTAGTCCCCCCCACCAGGAAGCCTACACAACCTACTGAAACAACCTTAGCCACTGGGGTCAGACACCAAAAACAACGGGAACTACGAATCTGCAGCCGGCAAAAAGGAGACCCCAAACACAGTAACATAAGCAAAATGAGAAGGCAGAAAAACACACAGCAGGTGAAGGAGCAAGATAAACACCTACCAGACCTAACAAATGAAGAGGTAATAGGCAGTCTACCTGAAAAAGAATTCAGAATAATGATAGTAAAGCTGATCCAAGATTCTATTTCCATGATCCATAATCTTGGAAATAGAATAGACAACATGCAAGAAACAGTTAACAAGGACCTAGAAGAACTAAAGATGAATCAAGCATCGATTAAAAACACAATAAATGAAATGAAAAATACTCTAGATGGGATCAATAGCAGAATAACTGAGGCAGAAGAACGGATAAGTGAGGTGGAAGATAAAATAGTGGAAATAACTGATGCAGAGCAAAATAAAGAAAAAAGAATGAAAAGAACAGAGGAGAGTCTCAGAGATCTCTGGGACAACATTAAACGCACCAACATTCGAATTATAGGGGTTCCAGAAGAAGAAGAGAAAAAGAAAGGGACTGAGAAAATATTTGAAGAGATTATAGTTGAAAACTTCCCCAATATGGGAAAGGAAATAGTTAATCAAGTCCAGGAGGCACAGAGAGTCCCATACAGAATAAATCCAAGGAGAAATACACCAAGACACATATTAATCAAACTGTCAAAAATTAAACACAAAGAAATCATATTAAAAGCAGCAAGGCAAAAACAACAAATAACACACAAGGGAATCCCCATAAGGTTAACAGCTGATCTCTCAGCAGAAACCCTACAAGCCAGAAGGGAGTGGCAGGACATAATTAAAGTGATGAAGGAGAGAAACCTGCAACCTAGATTACTCTACCCAGCAAGGATCTCATTCAGATTTGATGGAGAAATTAAAACCTTTACAGACAAGCAAAAGCTGAGAGAGTTCAGCACCACCAAACCAGCTTTACAACAAATGCTAAAGGAACTTCTCTAGGCAAGAAACACAACAGAAGGAATATACCTACAATAACGAACCCAAAGCAATTAAGGAAATGGGAATAGGAACATACATATCGATAATTACCTTAAATGTAAATGGACTAAATGCTCCCACCAAAAGACACAGAGTGGCTGAATGGATACAAAAACAAGACCCATATATATGCTGTCTACAAGAGACCCACTTCAGACCTAGAGACACATACAGATTGAAAGTAAAGGGATGGAAAAAGATATTCCATGCAAATGGAAATCAAAAGAAAGCTGGAGTAGCAATTCTTATATCAGACAAAATAGACTTTAAAATAAAGACTATTAGAAGAGACAAGGAAGGACACTACATAACGATAAAGGGATCGATCCAAGAAGAAGATATAACAATTGTAAATATTTATGCACCCAACATAGGAGCACCTCAATACATAAGGCAAATACTAACAGCCATAAAAGGGGAAATCGACAGTAACACAATCATAGTAGGGGACTTTAACACCCCACTTTCACCAATGGACAGATCATCCAAAATGAAAATAAATAAGGAAACACAAGCTTTAAATGATACATTAAACGAGATGGACTTAGTTGATATTTATAGGACATTCCATCCAAAAACAACAGAATACACATTTTTCTCAAGTGCTCATGGAACATTCTCCAGGATAGATCATATCTTGGGTCACAAATCAAGCCTCGGTAATTTTAAGAAAATTGAAATTGTATCAAGTATCTTCTCCGACCACAATGCTATGAGACTAGACATCAATTACAGGAAAAGATGTGTAAAAAATACAAACACATGGAGGCTAAACAATACACTACTCAATAACGAAGTGATCACTGAAGAAATCAAAGAGGAAATTAAAAAATACCTAGAAACAAATGACAATGGAGACACGACGACCCAAAACCTATGGGACGCAGCAAAAGCAGTTCTAAGGGGGAAGTTTATAGCAATACAATCCCACCTTAAGAAACAGGAAGCATTTCGAGTAAACAACCTGACCCTGCACCTAAAGCAATTAGAGAAAGAAGAACAAAAATACCCCAAAGCTAGCAGAAGGAAAGAAATCATAAAGATCAGATCAGAAATAAATGAAAAAGAAATGAAGGAAACGATAGCAAAGATCAACCAAACTAAAAGCTGGTTCTTTGAGAAGATAAACAAAATTGACAAACCATTAGCCAGACTCATCAAGAAAAAAAGGGAGAAGACTCAAATCAATAGAATTAGAAATGAAAAAGGAGAAGTAACAACTGACACTGCAGAAATACAAAAGATTATGAGAGATTACTATAAGCAACTCTATTCCAATAAAATGGACAACCTGGAAGAAATGGACACATTCTTAGAAATGCACAACCTGCCAAGACTGACTCAGGAAGAAATGGAAAATATGAATAGACCAATCACAAGCACTGAAATTGAAACTGTGATTAAAAATCTTCCATCAAACAAAAGCCCAGGACCAGATGGCTTCACAGGTGAATTCTATCAAACATTTAGAGAAGAGCTAACACCTATCCTTCTCAAACTCTTCCAAAATATAGCAGAGGGAGGAACACTCCCAAACTCATTCTACGAGGCCGACATCACCTTGATACCAAAACCAGGCAAGGATGTCACAAAGAAAGAAAACTACAGGCCAATATCACTGATGAACATAGATGCAAAAATCCTCAACAAAATACTAGCAAACAGAATCCAAGAGCACATTAAAAGGATCATACACCATGATCAAGTGGGGTTTATCCCAGGAATGCAAGGATTCTTCAATATACGCAAATCAATCAATGTAATACACCATATTAACAAGTTGAAGGAGAAAAACCATATGATCATCTCAATAGATGCAGAGAAAGCTTTCGACAAAATTCAACACCCATTTATGATAAAAACCCTGCAGAAAGTAGGTATAGAGGGATCTTTCCTCAACATAATAAAGGCCATATATGACAAACCCACAGCCAACATTGTCCTCAATGGTGAAAAACTGAAACCATTTCCACTAAGATCAGGAACAAGACAAGGCTGCCCACTCTCACCACTCTTATTCAACATAGTTTTGGAAGTTTTAGCCACAGCAATCAGAGAAGAAAAGGAAATAAAAGGAATCCAAATTGGAAAAGAAGAAGTAAAGCTGTCACTGTTTGCAGATGACATGATACTATACATAGAGAATCCTAAAGATGCTACCGAAAAACTACTAGAGCTAATCAATGAATTTGGTAAAGTAGCAGGATATAAAATTAATGTACAGAAATCTCTGGCATTCCTGTACACTAATGATGAAAAATCTGAAAATGAAATCAAGAAAACACTCCCATTTACCATTGCAACAAAAAGAATAAAATATCTAGGAATAAACCTACCTAAGGAGACAAAAGACCTGTATGCAGAAAACTATAAGACACTGATGAAAGAAATTAAAGATGATACAAATAGATGGAGAGATATACCATGCTCCTGGATTGGAAGAATCAATATTGTGAAAATGACTCTACTACCGAAAGCAATCTACAGATTCAATGCAATCCCTATCAAACTACCAATGGCATTTTTCACAGAACTAGAACAAAAAATTTCAAAATTTGTTTGGAAAAACAAAAGGCCCCGAATAGCTAAAGCAATCTTGAGAACGAAAAACGGAGCTGGAGGAATCAGGCTCCCTGACTTCAGACTATACTACAAAGCTACAGTAATTAAGACAGTCTGGTACTGGCATAAAAACAGAAAGATAGATCAGTGGATCAGGATAGAAAGCCCAGAGATAAACCCACGCACATATGGCCAACTTATCTTTGATAAAGGAGGCAGGAATGTACAGTGGAGAAAGGACAGCCTCTTCAATAAGTGGTGCTGGGAAAACTGGACAGGGACATGTAAAAGTTTGAGATTAGATCATTCCCTAGCACCATACACAAAAATAAGCTCAAAATGGATTAAAGACTTAAATGTAAGGCCAGAAACTATCAAACTCTTAGAGGAAAACATAGGTAGAACACTCTATGACATAAATCACAGCAAGATCCTTTTGGACCCACCTCCTAGAGAAATGGAAATAAAAACAAAGATAAACAAATGGGACCTAATGAAACTTCAAAGCTTTTGCACAGCAAAGGAAACCATAAAGAAGACCAAAAGACAACCCTCAGAATGGGAGAAAATATTTGCAAATGAAGCAACTGACAAAGGATTAATCTCCAAAATTTATAAACAGCTCATGCAGCTCAATAGCAAAAAAACAGACAACCCAATCCAAAAATGGGCAGAAGACTTAAATAGGCATTTCTCCAAAGAAGATATACAGACTGCCAACAAACACATGAAAGAATGCTCAACATCATTAATCATTAGAGAAATGCAAATCAAAACTACAATGAGATATCATCTCACACCAGTCAGAATGGCCATCATCAAGAAATCTAGAAACAATAAATGCTGGAGAGGGTGTGGAGAAAAGGGAACACTCTTGCACTGCTGGTGGGAATGTGAATTGGTACAGCCACTATGGAGAACGGTATGGAGGTTCCTTAAAAAACTACAAATAGAACTACCATATGACCCAGCAATCCCACTACTGGGCATATACCCTGAGAAAACCATAATTCAAAAAGAGACATGTACCAAAATGTTCATTGCAGCTCTATTCACAATAGCCCGGAGCTGGAAACAACCTAAGTGTCCATCATCGGATGAATGGATAAAGAAGATGTGGCACATATATACAATGGAATATTACTCAGCCATAAAAAGAAACGAAACTGAGCTATTTGTAATGAGGTGGATAGACCTAGAGTCTGTCATACAGAGTGAAGTTAGTCAGAAAGAGAAAGACAAATACCGTATGCTAACACATATATACGGAATTTAAAAAAAAAAATGTTATGAAGAACCTAGGGGCAAAACGGGAATGAAGACGCAGACCTACTTGAGAATGGACTTGAGGATATGGGGAGGGGGAAGGGTGGACTGTGACAAGGCGAAAGAGAGGCATGGACGTGTATACACTACCAAACGTAAGGTAGATAGATAGTGGGAAGCAGCCGCATAGCACAGGGAGATCAGCTCGGTGCTTTGTGACCGCCTGGAGGGGTGGGATGGGGAGGGTGGGAGGGAGGGAGATGCATGAGGGAAGGGATGTGGGAACAGATGTATATGTATGACTGATTCACTTTGTTATAAAGCAGAAACTAATTAAAAAAATAAATAAATAAACTTAAAAAAAAAAAAAAAAAAAAAAAAAAAAAAAAACAAAAAACAAAAAAAAAACCTAAAAAAGACACTTAAGTAATATATCTGAGACTCAGTTATAAACTCCCACAGCTGTTGAAAGCAACGTATAGAAAAAGTATTTTATTTAAATAATCTCTGCGAACCTCTGAAATTACCAGCTGTGTGTTGATAACTGTAAAACTGCGTTCTATACCTTTTAGATTCCTTGAATTTTTGTGTGACTTGTTGAACTGAAATACATGATGGAATGAAATTAGCTAAGAGGTTGTTTCAAATAGAAGATGCAGCTCACTTAGTTCTGAGAACGATGTTGGTACTGTGAATCCCGCAGAGACGGCGTTTGCATGCTACCTGAAGTAAGCGCTTTAGAAAAAGGATGGAATTGTCGCTGCTTTGCAGCTGAGAGACTCACTTAAAAATGGGTTTGTAAATCTGACATGTTCTTTAGGCAGAGAAGGCCCAGACCACGTGTCATTGGTGATGGCCTCAGAGGCGAGGAGGGGAGCCACAGGCAAACATCTCCCCAGCATATCGGGCGGTGACTGTTTGCTTTAGGTTGGCACATTGAGTAAGGGAGTTGCCAGGGCCACAGCAGTGAGCAAGGCCAAGAAGGGCACTTGGTCCCTTCCGCGCGTGCAGGGCTCCATGGAGACTCTGAGAGCATGGGCACTGGCCAGTGCCACGTGGTCTTGAGAAATGGCTCACAAATTAAATTATGATTTTGTTCAAGATTATTAACTTTTCAGTGCACCTGATTAAAAATCAAACAGTATAAAATGATATACATTGAAATATAAGCCTCTTACTTCACACTCCTAATCTCTCTTCCCAAGGGCCACCCTTATTATACCAGTTTCTTTTAGTGTATCCTTCCAGAAATATTCGATACACATGCAAGAAAAAACATTCACTTTCATTCACAGAAATGGTAGTTGCTGTACACACCATCCAGCGTGTTGCTGATAGTTGCCCGGCTTCCAATGAGTGAATGTGCGTGGAAGACTAATTCAGTGGCTGTCAAGTCTGGCTGGACATTGCAGGGACCCAGCAAGGTTTAAATGCCCAGACCATTCTCTGAGATCCTGATCTCATGATCCGGGTTGCTTACAGGTCTGTCGTTATGAACACCTCCCTGCCACCCCCCAGGTAATTTTAGTGGGCAGACAACTACAGTGAGTTTAACCAGTCCCCTGTTGACAGATGTTTAGATTGTTTTCAGGCTTTTCTGTTAGAGATGGTGAACTTCCTGGTCAGAAGATGCTTATTCATAAGCTCAAGTATATTTCTAGGGTCAGGACCCAGGGTGGAATTTCTGCCTAATTGCTCTTCAGAGATGCTGTACCTACTTACACTCCTGGCAGCATCACGTGAGTGGCTGTTTAGTGGAGGTGATTTAAAGTGACCGAAGAAACTGTGCTGGTGGGTGGTGGTGAAACTCAGACCCTACCCCTCGCTTGGTAGCTGTTGATCCCTTGTCTAGCTTGTTCTAGATTTAAAAGAAAAATGTTCTCTGCATGAAGATGTTAAAAAAAAGCAAAAAACCTTTCACGCATGGAGATGATCTTTAGACATTATTGTTATAATGATAAATATCTAAAAGGAATTATAACAGTTGTCTAACAACAGGAAAGTAGCTAAACTGTGATGTTAGCTTCGTAGGATATTATATGATGGCTAAATGATTATGAAGACTGTATTAATATAGTTACGTTGTGTTTTAATATATATAAAATATATTCATGTATGTTTAATATGTCAACAAATACATTAAATACTATATGTTAAAATATGTATTAATTATAACATATATATTATATAATATACATATATAATGTAATACATATATACTATGTTATAATTAATATATTCACATTTAATATAACATAATCAAATGTTTGATATGGTAAATAAAAAACCCCAAATCAATTGGTACCTACAAGATGAACATGTTAGTAAAATATATAAATGTATGACCAAGGACTAGAAAGGAAAACAGGAAAATACAAGAGTTGATTCGATGGGGTAATGAACTTGTGGATAAATATCCTTTAAAAAAATTTGTTTACTGTTATAAAATAGCGTGGGCAAAAAATAAAAAATGAGAAAAAATTCTTTTGTAATGCAAGTAGCCATTTGTGACTTTAAAGATGTATTTTCTTGTTGTGAACCTCATTAACTGGTGGACGTATTGTGGGCTGTGTATGTAAACAGCGTCTCTGCAGTCTTTTAAGACGCCTGTAAGTAGCTGCTTCTCCAGAGTGTTTACGGAGCCCCCCGCAGTGTTTGTGGAGGAGGGACCCGCGCCGCGTGGCATTTGCTTACATCATCTCGAAGTTACCCTTTGAGGGTGGGTATTTCATTAGCTAAGTTATAGGTATAAAGTTGTAATAATTTACAGATGAAAACTGAGGCTTGCTGGAGATCACTGTGTGGGTAACTAGTGGTGCTGGGAATTCAAACCCAAGTCGGAACATTGTCTGTATTCCCTCTATGCAGGTGAGCATTTGAAGTTCCTAGGAGGTTGATGTTCTGTGGGGTTTATAAGGAAGTATGGGGTCTAACTGTTATTTCTAGGGGGCTTCCACTTTAACTGTGCAAATGGTAGGTATTAAGTTTAAAAAACTAACCGATAAGACAAAGCAGTAAGGAGTTCAGGACCAAGTCTCTACGGTCCTGTTGAGATGTCAGGCAGGGGTGAGGGCTCTTGAGTCTGGCTGCTTCAGGGCAGGCTTTACCCAGGAGCTGGGATCTGATGGGTAGGACTCGGGTGGAAAGGATGAAGACGACTCTTACCTTGGAGGTGTTCCTGGGTCAGGGAATGGGCCGGATTCTTTGAAATAAGAGTGCTCCTGGGAGGCAGGGCCTCACAGGCATTATTCCTGCTCAGTTTTGTTTTTGTTTTTGGTTTTTTTTTTTGCGGTACGTGGGCCTCTCACCGCTATGGCCTCTCCCGTTGCGGAGCACAGGCTCCGGACGCACAGGCTCAGCGGCCATGGCTCACGGGCCCAGCCGCTCCGTGGCATGTGGGATCTTCCCAGACCGGGGCACGAACCCGTGTCCCCTGCATCGGCAGGCGGACTCTCAACCACTGCACCACCAGGGAAGCCCCCTGCTCAGTTTTAAACTTCGGTGGCCCCAAAGAGTAGGTGAGCATCCTCGGTCTACACTTTGAGGGTTAATAGAAAGAGTAGAGACACAGGTAGGGTCTGTATTCTTGAGTCAAAGCCGGCTCTCCCACTTACCACCTAGGGCATGTCGTCTCTGAGGGTTCTCTTCTGTAAGATGAGTGTAAAACGGCTTGCACGGTTCTGAGGACTGGAGATGACACACATCCGTTACACCTGGCGCATAGCACTCGGCACCTGCGGGGCCTTGGGTCTCGTAACTCTCAGGTCCCAGCGTTGCGTGTCTCTGCCCGCAGCTCCTCCAGCTGCTACCCTGCGTTCACCCCGACTCTGGGTGGTGCCGAGCCTGTGGCAGCCGCGAGCGGCTTGTCTTCCTCAGGAGGTGGCGTTCCCTCTCGGCAGGCACCGGGGAGCCACCGCAGGTGTGAGCGTGGGTGGCTGTGCAGCAGTGCAGCACAAATGCCTTCACTTAACTTGGGGGCTGGGATCCAAGTTAGTGCAGTTTTACTGTGTATGATATTCCTTAGTCTCCCCTCATCCACAATCCCAGGACTCTCTTATCTCCAAAGGGAAAAAACCAAAACGGATACGAGCCAGCAATGTCACCTGTGTGGTTCCCCTCCCAGCCCGTGGCAGAACCCATACTTGGTAAGCCTAGCACATGTAGAGAGCGTGCTCTCTCTCTTTTTAAATAAAGACTTTCTTTAGGGCAGTTTTAGGCGTCCAGGAAGACTGAGAGGAAGGCCCCGAGGTTCCCCTGTACCCCCTGCCCCGCACATGCGTAACCTCTCCAGTTATCAGCATCACTCACCAGAGCGGTCCGTCTTTTAACCAGTGACCCACTGCATCCACACACCACGATCGCACAAAGCCCTTGGTTTACCTTGGGGTTGCCTCTTGGTCCTGTCTTGTTCTGTGAGTTTGCACGAATGTGTAATGACATGTGTCCACCATGATGACGTCAGACGGAGAATTTTCATGGTCCTGAAAGCCCCCTGTGCTCTGCCTTCTCCTCTCTCCCCAACCCCCACATATCTCTTTCTATAGCTCAGGAGCCCCATTTTTCCCCCAAAGCAGTTTCCCGGTAGTTCTGCTTCCTATATTGATTAACGGTTTCCTAAAATGCAGGCCCGCACCAAGGAGAGGAGGCTGCGCTTGAACACGAGTTAGATTTTCACAAGCAGGAAGGGGGAGCAAGGGGAGAAGAGAGAGAGGCGTTTGTCTCAGAAGCTAGACGAAGGAAAACCTTGCAGCTGTCCCGTAATCTCATCGAACTGAAGTGCTAAGCGCTGGTCCTCATTGTAGCGGGCTTGGGGGGTTGCAGTTCGGAAAGCCCGCGCCCTCCGCCTCCTGCAGCTGACGCTGTCAAAGGCCGCCTGGTTCCTGCAGGTGCAGCCGCACCCGCATTTCACAGTGCGTTCAGCATCACGTCTTCCTGGTGCTGGACTTCGCTCTCACAGCCGATGGCTGCCTGCTGCTCAGATTGCTGAATCGAGGATGGAGCTTTACAGCCTGGACCGTAAAAGTCGGTAGTGTGTTTAACACGGTGGTGGCCACGTGAGTTGCCCTGAGCTTGCCTTGACTGCTGGCCTGTTCAGTCGCTGTTTAACAGGAAGGTTCTTTTCAGAATTACATCAAAATGAGCACTTGATGGTTGTGGTCCAATCAGCAGACCATAGCAGGTGACATCCTGGAGGTGACCGTCTTGCTGTCCATCGTATGTTAGGCCCAAGCTCTCTCCCTGTGTTTTAGAAACCTTTGTGCGCAGGGCCCTGGGCTTCCAGGACCCCAGAGATGTCGTCGGGGGTTGGAGGCACAGTTATCCCCGAGGATAAAATAACAGGATCGCTGCTGTCCTTCAAAACAAATCCCAAAGTATTGTTAAACTGTCTGTTATCACCCCTCTGCTCAGATGACTCACCTTTCCTTCCCATCCTAGAAATATTTGGGGTGCAGGATTTTGACCACCTCTGCTCTGGGCATTGGGGCAGGCAGGCTTCACAGTTCTTTTTTTTGCCAGCTCACATTCTCAGTGAGGGTCCTTCCTCACCATCAGGTTAATTCCCTGTGGCCTTTTGGGGGGCAGAGGAAGAGGTCTTTGACCTACACTGGTTAGGCTCTGAGATCCTCACGGCTGGAATTCTCCATCTGTTCTGAGCCCGGTGCAGTCCAGCGTCCCAGGATTTAAGGCTGAGACTGGGCGTCAAAGCTCAGCAAGTAGTTCTGGGTTTGTCTGTCGTCCACTGCATTCTCTGCAGGTAGTTTCCCTGGGGGGCCTAAATGGTATGCATGGAGGGCTGTGCATCAGGCATGTTTCAGAGGAAAAAGGGACAGGAAGTGAGAGGGACAGGGAATTGTAAACAAAAAGAGTAAAGAATTCTCAAAAAGGAGCAATATAATATATAAAATAACTTCCAGGGTTTGAGCCAGAGTAACCTGGGCGAACAGTAGCATGGTTAATGCAAGTAGGGCAGTTATAAGGAGAAATGACTTGAAAAAAGGAACGCGTATGTTTGTTTCTGCGCGTGAATTTGAGGTGCAGCTGGACACCCCAGTAATGACGTTCAGGGGACAGTTTAGGCCAGTATTTGCCAGAGGGCCTAGGAAATCCACATCTCGCTCTTAAGACTGTTCTTCTTTCCGTTTTTTTTTTTGTTTGTTTGTAATTAAAAAAAATTGAGGGACTTCCCTGGCGGTACAGTGGGTAAGACTATGCACTTCCAATGCGTGGGGCACGGGTTCCATCCCTGGTCAGGGAACTAAGATCCCGCAAGCCCCGCGGCCAAAAAATAAAAATAAAGAATAAAAAAGATAACATTGTGGAAAAAAATTGAAGTATAATTGGTATACAACATTATATTGGTTTCAGGTGTACAACATGATTCTCTATTTATATATATTGTGAAACAATCACAGTAAGTCTACTTAACATCCGTCACCTCGCGTAGTTATAAAAAATTTCTTGTCATGAGAACTTTTAAGACCTGTTTTCTTAGCACCTTTCAAATATGCAATACAATATTAACTGTAGTCACCATGCTGTACATTACAAGACTTTTCTTTTTCTATTCCCTCCCTCAAAGTTACTTTTCTCCAAGTTCTGTTTGCTCTTCCCGACACAGTTCAGATGCCCTCCAACGGTCTTGAGCCCTGAGAGGGCTCACCCTCCCAGCTCCTGCACTTACTGTTTGTTTGTTTTGTCTTTATGGCACCAACAGCATTCTACCAGCTGGTATTCTAATTATCCAAACACAACCAGATTATACGGTAAGTGCAGGGAACAGAATATATCGATATATGTCCCTGTAGTGCACTGCATAGCACTGAGAACACTGATTGGAGCTCAGTCATGTTTAAATATATTTATTAGAGCCTGTTTTTTTTTCTCAGCTAGTATCACTAATTAGAGGAATATAAATTTATTAGCCATTGTACAAAGTTCCTTTTTGTACATAAACTTACCTCTTTAAAGCTTTAAGGACATCTCCCCACGCTTACATTGCAGAATTTAACCAGTAAGTGTGTTTATCCTGTCGTGCCTCTGTGTTTACCCCCTTTTTCTTCTTTCTTTTCAGTTACAGGGTTACGTAATTTTTCTTCAACCTCAGAGCCTCTTCTCTATAGACCGTTTTATCTTTTTCTATACTAGTTCCAGTTTAGATTTCTGAGGTTCACTGTCAAGAAACATATGATGTATTCTCTTAAGAATATACTTTTTTGAGAGCTTGGGTTTGTCATAAGAATAGCTTCAATGCGGTCATTCTCTAAACTGATCAGACCTTTGCTCAAACTAAAACTCATGTACCATTTACTTATCTGTTTGTTTGTTCAAAGAACCTGAAAGGGCTTACTGTGTGTTCCGCTTTAGTTGTGCATTTTCCTGCTGGAAATGTTTAGTGCCATAGATACACGTGGCCCTATCCCTGGCCAGCCTCTCCCTCAGATCAGCCATGAAAATGTTGAGTTCGCTCTTTACGCATCACTGAAAAGACCACTCTGTTTATACTTCTCCTTCCAGAGAAATGTTTGTTTATGCCTACTTCTGTTTTCTGGTCCTAGTCCAGATCTCTGTCCAAGATAAATATTTTACTGGCTTCACACTGTTTTATCCTCGTAAAAACAAGTGACCAGATACCTGTGGTTCGTAGAATGAAAATGTTAATGGCAGGTGAGTCTCGGATGAATAAAGGAACGCTTGGTTTGGATTCTCATGGCCACAGTTTAAAAACACGAGCCACCTACGTTTACTAGTGCATGAATTATATACACTTAACAGCTTCAGGAACAGACGTCTGTTCCTCCCATTCGAATTTTGTGGATGTCAGTTTTGAAATGAGTGGGCCAACTAGGACTTGAAAGCATTTATTTTTTTTATTTTTTATTTTTTAAAAATATTTATTTAATTTATTTTCCTTATTTTTTTGGCTGCGTTGGGTCTTAGTTGCGGCACACGGGATCTTCGCTGAGGCATGGGGATCTTTCGTTGCAGCGCTCGGGCTTCTCTCTAGTTGTGGTGTGTGGGTTTTCTCTTCTCTAGTTGTGGCGCGCTGGCTGCAGGGCGCATGGGCTCTAGTTGAGGTGTGTGAGCTCAGTAGTCCTGGCGCGCCGGCTTACTTGCTCCGTGGCGTGTGGGGATCTTAGTTCCCTGACCAGGGATTGAACTCGCGTCCCCTGCATTAGAAGGCGGATTCTTAACCACTGGACTACCAGGGAAGTCCCGAGAGCGTTTATTTCACCCACAAACTGTGGCTGTCTTCACATAATGGTGAGAGTTGATGGTGGTTTTTACTTCCCAGAGAACACAGCTTTGTTTAGGAAGAAGCTCCGATAGTCACCCTCTGCAGCCTTTATTCCTTCAGAGTCTTGCTCCATCTCCTAAAAAAGTAGTGACAAGTTCCCTGGTGTCAGAGGTATTGCAGGTTTTTTTAAAAAATTTATTTACTTTATTTATTCATTTTTGGCTGCGTTGGGTCTTCGTTGTGGTGCGCGGGCTTCTCATCGCGGTGGCTTCTCTTGTGGAGCACGGGCTCTAGATGCGCGGGCTTCAGTAGTTGTGGATCATGGGCCCTAGAGCGCAGGCTCAGTAGTTGTGGCTCGCGGGCTTAGTTGCTCCGCGGCATGTGGGATCTTCCCGGACCAGAGCTCGAACCCGTGTCCCCTGTATTGGCAGGCAGATTCTCAACCACGGCGCAACCAGGGAAGCCCCTGGTATTGCAGTTTTGATCTCTGGGGCTTTCCATCTCCTTTTGACTTTTTGTGGTTTCCTCCTCATGATGCTATACCCTTAATTTGCCATGTTATCGACTCAGATGTGGTAACTTCTCAGTGGGGTGTGGACACAGGAGACATGAGGGGGAGAGATGATTTTCTTAGCACTGCTTCTCAAGGCCCGAAGGTTTCTTTTAATCCCCAAGTCTGTGATTTGACCTTTACATCTGACACAGGAGCACCTGTGGCTCCAGAAGGCTGGAGGTGGGGAGACCGTCAGGCATTGGAGCGTCTTGTACTTCGACGTTGCTGAGAAAGTACCCCCCCGCCCCGACCCGAGTGCAGCTGGTCCGAGATCCTCTTACTCAAATCATTTATTTTCCTTGGCAAAGACAAAGACAGACTTATTTAGCCCTGGAAATGTAGTGGTGAGGGTTTCAGAGTAGAAACAAGACGTGCTGGAGGTTTAGAGTGCTGCAGTTAGGAATCACATTGCCACGTAAACCAGTTTCCCCCATGGGTTTCTTTTCTAAAAATTGGGATGAGAGAGAGATGCGAGTTGGTTACACGTGCTGCTGGGCGTTAAGGACCAGTGTTTCAGAGATAGTACATTGATGAGATGGACTTAACTGTAATAGTTCACATCATGTGGATTTTGTTTTCCAAAGTGGTTACATTTATTTCATACAGCAGGTCACAGGCCCCCTGACCAGGGTGCTGGGTGCCTGTGCAGGGAGGGCCGGGTCGGGAACACAGACCTCTGGGCTCCTGCACTGCACTGTGGTCAGTTTTCATCCCCACAGATCTGGCTGGTTCCCTTTTTTTTTTTTTTTTTAATTTTATAGTGGAGTATAGTTGATGTACAATGTTGTGTTAGTTTCAGGTGTACAGCAAAGTGATTCAGTTACACATATACGTGTACCTATTATTTTTCAGATTCTTTTCCCTTATAGGTTATTACAGAATATTGAGCAGAATTCCCTGTGCTCTACAGCAGGTCCTTGTTGATTATCTATTTAACACACAGTAGTGTGTACATGTTAATCCCAAACTCCTAATTTATCTCTCCCCCCCTTTCCCCTTTGGTAGCCGCAGTTTGTTTTCTATATCTGTGAGTCTGTTTCTGTTTTGTAAATAAGTTCATTTGTATCATTTTTTTAGATTCCACATATAAGTGATATCATATAATATTTGTCTTTTTCTGATTTACTTCACTTTGTATGATCATCTCTAGGTCCATCCGTGTTGCTGTAAATGGCATTATTTCATTTCTTTTTATGGCTGAGTAATAGTCCATTGTATATATGTACCACATCTTCTTTATCCATTCCTCTGTTGATGGGCATTTAGGTTGCTTCCATGTCCTGGCTATTGTAGATAGTGCTGCAGTGAACATTGGGGTGCATGTGTCTTTTCAAATTATGGTTTTCTTTGGATGTATAAGCCCAGGAGTGGGATTGCTGGGTCATATGGTAGCTCTATTTTTAGTTGTTTAAGGAACCTCCATACTGTTCTCTACAGTGGCTGCACCAGTTTACATTCCACCTACAGTGCAGGAGGGTTCCCTTTTCTCCACACCCTCTGCGGTATGTACTGTTTGTAGCAGTTCCCTTGTTTTGTACTTGTTAAAAGTTGTTATGAATTTGTAACTAAAATGCATTTTATAGTTTTTAATCATCGTAAACATGCATTCTTTTGAGCATCATTGAACCTGAGGTCTGTGCCCTTGTCTGGTATTGCGGTGCTCAGCGCTGTAAACTGTGGCCCTTAAGAGTCAGTCCTGGACGCCCCCACGTGGTGGGCGGGTCTCGCTTCTCGTGCTCTCCCCCTCCTTCTCACCTGAGTCAGAGTGAACCTGCCTTGGTTCCTCCAGCACTTGCGGGTGTTCCCTTTGTAAAGCTCTCCTTGCCTGGGCCTGCCTCGTCCTCCTCCTCTAACCCACCGGCTCCTACCTAGCATGGGGCCAGAGCGGGCGTGGGCTCCACAGCCAGACCTCGGCTTTGCAGTCCTGCCGCCATCACCGTCACGCAGCTGTGTGGTCCTGCGCGCGTTCCTGAGCCTCTCTGTGCTGGGCTGCTGCTTTCTCGTCGGTATAGTGGGAAGCATAGCGAGCGCCTGGTGGCGCGGCCGTGAGGTGGACGTGGGGATGCCCTTGCAGAGTGAGGGCAGCGCCTGGCCCTTGGTAAGTGCTCCAGGGCTGGGGGCACCCACACCCCAGGGGACAGGATAGCCCCGGCCGCTTTGTGCTCATCACTGCACTCAGCACCCCCTCCTGCTGGGGCAGTGTGGCCTGTGCCTGACTCTGCCACGGCCCCTCAGGGTCAGGGGTGACATGCCACGTCCGTGTGTTCATGGGGGGATGTGGCGCACGACACATATGTAGGCACATTTGAATAAATGAATAAACGACGGCCCTGTAAGCAGAATACCTTTGACTCAGCTTTCCTTCCCTTCTGTGAAGAGCTTCTTAGCTTTCGTTGGGGGCTTTGCATGAGGAGAGACATGATAGAAAAGAGCACCTCCTGGTTGGGCCTGGGGTTCTTTTGGGAGCTTCTGGGGTTGGGACTTCGCTGCTTTGGGCACTTCATCCCTGGGGAAGTGGTGGTGCATCCGACAGGCCCCTGGGAGAGGTGCCGTGTCCTCGGAGCCAAGGTTGACGTGGGCTCCACTCACTGGGCTGGAGCAGGCCGGACTCGAGGGGAGCGCCAGGTCCGCGCTGGCCGTGTCTGGCATCCCCTCGTTCTGGTCACGGCCGCTCCACCCGGCTCTAAACACGTGCTCGGGGGCTTCTGTCGGCTGTCAGGCATGCTCTGGGCACCGTGTAGCCTGGAAGCCACTTGGCCTTAGTCAGGAATGGAGACAATGGAGAAGGAAAAGCTGATGCAAGAGGAGAAGAGTTTCTGGCCGGAAGTAACGAGAGAGAAGCGTTTTCTGCGCCGGGGTGGAGATGGGGCTTTGCCCTGGCAGCCACCCCGTGGTGGGGTGTTCTCGGTGAAAATAATGCCTTTCTTAGGGGCAAGGTGGGGAGGAAGGGGCTCGCTGGGCCGCCGTGATTCCTTTGTTCAAAGCCGTTGGAGGTTCGGCCCGCTAAGAAGAGTGATACCGGCGATCACTTGCTGTGAGATCTCTCGGATCTCAGGGGCGGTGGTGGAAAGCAAAGACCAGCTGCAGGCTGGGCTTTCAGGGCAGAGCCACTGGTAGGACAGGGCCCGCTTCTGAGTGTGTCCAGCCTTGCTCCACGTCCCCTGCCCTGGTGGAGTGATGGGCCACGCACGCCCACTGCTCAGAGCACTGTCCGTGTGGCCCGCCGGGTACGATTACGAGCGTTTTTTGTGTGTGTGTGTGTGTGCGCACGCGCGCGCGTGCCTGTCCCACCTCTTCTCATCCACTGTGTGACTCTGGGTGGGTTGCTTTTTGTCTCTGCGTATCTGCAGGTGGAGATAGAATCCCTGCTGATGAGATGGTGGGAGCGCGGTACCGTGCCAGGCCGGGTTAGCTCAGCGAGCGGTCCCCACGTGCGGTGCTGCCCCCCGCTGGGCGTGACCCTTGGCTGGGACTGGTGTCCCGGGAGGTGGATGGAACCCCTCAGAGCCCCTGCCGGGAAGCTCATGAGGGGCGTTTACCTGCGCCTCTGCCAGAAGGGGCTGCGAGCACTGTCCCTCTGCCTTCCCAAGCCCCCGGCCGCCTTGTCACTGCTCCTGCATCTCTTTGTGTGTCTCTCACACTTCACTGAGCTGCCCCCAGAGCTCGAGGGACCGGACGTGCTCACGGCAGCCCAGCTCCTTTCATTCCTCTTCTCTAAGCCGCGCCGCCTTCCACAGGTGCTCCCCAGCCCCGGGGTCTGAGAGTCTCTGCCACCCTGCCCGGCCCTCAGCCTCCGGAAGGGCAGGACTGGGGTGGGTGAGAGAGAGAGACGCAGCAGGCTCTTACCACGTGGAAGGGACTTTCACATAGTTAAGATGGTAAAGATGCTGTGCTGTTACGGAGAGCAGCTAGTTCACGCGCTTTTAGAATAATGGATATATCACAGGGGCGTTGGCAGGATGGCCAGTACTCTGACCACCTCTTATAGTGATGCCTCTGGTGTGCATTCTGAGCTCTGAAAGTCACAGGTGAACTTACAGGACCCTGCACAGTAAATCTTCATTCAGAAGCATCTGTTGAACGTTTTCCATATTCCAGGTACAGCGAAGTGTTCGCATACAGGGGTGAATGAGGCACATCACTGCCCTGAGCAGTTAAGCCCACGAAGGTTCATTCCATATGGTTCCGTTGTAACAGGTGTAATAGGAGTTAACAGTGTGCCATGCGGCAGAGGCCGGGGGCCTTACAGAAGCGCCCAGTAAATGTCTCTTATGTGACCAAGGTCTCTAAGCTTGGTAGACGCCTTCGTTTTTCAGGTTTTTTTTTTTTCCAGCACTTTCTTAGATTTTTTTTTTATCTTTCCATTTGGAGAGTTAGATACTAAATATATATATAAGTCGTTTTGATATTTGAGCTCATAGTTTTTAAATCCTTGCTGTCCTTCCATCTCATCTGCAGATGATTTACTAAAAGTGAAAGCCAAGTTTGCGTGATTCAGATGTGTCTGCTAGTTCCCTGCAGACCTGACTTAGGGAGCTGGACAGTGTGGGCTGAGTGTTAGGTGGGAGGGAGTGGCAGTGGATGGGACGTGGCATTTCCTGCAGGACTTTGTGGTTTCTCCCCAGACCCTCAGGCTGAGTTGCTTCCAGTCCTTTCTCTGACCTCGTTTTCTGTTCAAGGTCCCCAGATACTCCAGGCTTCAGATGATTCTTCTGCAGGGAGAGCCCGTAGGGCGTTCTCACTGTTGGTACGTTTGCAATACTAGGAATTTTGCCAGTTGTAACCAGCGACGGTTCAGATGCAGGAAATGCTTTTGCAAAGTCACCACCTCCGTGGGCTCGCAGGGCGCAGGGCCTCCCAGCCCCGCCCACCACACCGACCTCGACGGTGACCCTCTGTGTCCTGCTCCGCGTCCCGCGCGCCCCCTGCATTGTGTGGGGTGAACCGTGAGGGCCGCGCACGTCTGCCATCTTCCGTGGTCTGCGGGCCTTACACGGAAGGGTTGCACGTGGGTGACAGCTATGTGTGTGCGCATCTGATGGGGCCTGAGCAGGTCACAGACACTGAGACCCAGGTAACAGGGGCTGCTAATCCTTCTCTCCTTCGCCAGAGGAGGCGCAGGTGACTGTGGGCAGGGCTCTTGTTAACTGGCAGTCGCCCCGCATCTTGGGGGGGTGGTCTCTGGGACCCCCGGAGGACTGAGACACGAGCTGCTTCTCTGGAGCTTGCGGAGGGCAGAGGGAGTGGTCCTGGAAGCCGGCCCGGGTGCCAGGTGGTCGTCCCCCGTTACTCGTGGATTCCGTGTGCGCAAGCTCGCCTACTCCCTGAAATTGGTTTGTGACCCTCAGATCAGCACTCGGGCCGCTTTTATGGTGGATCAGGGCCGCGGACAGGCTGTAAGAATCCTGCCGCCGCCCGACGTGCACCTACCGGCTGAGGGCAGGGGTAGCGCTTGCCTTCCCTGCAGACACACGCCCTCTTCGCAGCCTGTTTCCTGTCGAGATGGGTTTCTCTTTGCATTGTTGTGCCCCTTCGCTGGTGACATGGCTGTGGAAACGGCCCCAAGCATGGTGCCAGCACGCTGTCCAGTGTGCCCAGGCAGCACGGCCCGACGGAGAAGGCGTGCGGATGCGCTGCGAGCCGGCCTGCGCTCTGGCGCTGTTGGCTGCGAGTTCAGTGTGAAGGAAGCAACGGCGTCTGTGCAGTGACAGAACCGCGCGTGAAACAAGGCTAAGTGCTCATCGGCCGATGAAAGGCCTGTGGCCAGACCCTGTATTTCCCCCGAAAGCATTGGTTCCCCGCTGGCTAAGTCCGTCTTCCTGGGGCGTGCACAGCGCGCGTGCACCGCGGAGGGCACCGGCCGGCGCCGGGAGGCGGAGAGTGGGCCCCGGCTCCTGGAATGGGCCCTGGGCTTGTTCCGGCTGAAGGACTGACGAGGTGGGTAGGGCTTGGAGGTAAAGAAGCGAAGCCCGGATGGACTGGCACGGGGAGACCGCGGCGGATGCTGTCGACGGAGGGTGGGCCAGGGCGGGGGGCTGCAGGCAGAGGGCCTGGACGGCTGCGGGGCAGAAGGGGAGGCAGCGCCCGCGGCACAGCACGCCCGGCCCCGCCGGCTGCCCGCGGGTGCGGAGGCGATGCCAGGGCCCCCACGTGCAGCCGTGGGTGCCTTCCCAGAGGTTCCACGCACCCTGAGGCGAGATCGGGAACCGGGGAAGTCGAGGTGTAGACGCGGCTGCGCAGAGGCCCCTGCAGGCGTCGGAGGAGGGGCGGGGTCTCGCGTACAAGCCCCGCCCCCTTTGCCGGGTCGGGTGGTACAGGGACCCAGAGTCAGCCAGGTGTTCGGGTTAGGTTGGGGGGGGGCGAGGAGGGAGTGAGGGCCGGTCTTGAGATGCTCCGCCTTCCGCAGAGCGTAGGGAGCTCTCGCTTGCAGTTCCCTGGTTCTCCGCCGGCGCCCATGGCCCCTCCGTTCCCTGTTCCCCTGTCCTGCGACTGTTGCTGGCCTGGCCCGAGGCTGGCGGCAGACACCTTGTGGTTCGGTACAGAGGGAGCCGCTCCCCTCGGTTCTCCTGCGAGGGGTAGGGCTGAGCAGCTTCCTCTGATGCTCTGAGAGGTTCCTGCGCAAGGCCGGCCTCCCTCGCGTCCCCCCTGCCCTGCACCGCACCCTGCAAACTTTCCTCCGGGCTGAAGATGGAGGAGCCGCCGGTGGGACACGTCCACGCCGCTGGGCTTCTCCTTCGGGGATGTCTGGGGCCGCGGCCACCGGCCGCCTGGGGCCAGCCCGAACGGAGCTGTGCTCCGAGGGTAAAATTCACGTTTCGTCCATTTCGTCTTGTTTTTTCAAATGTGAGTATTAGAAAATTTTAAATTGTACGTGTGGCTCCCCGTAAATTTCTGCGGGACAGTGTTTCATTGCTCCCTTTGAATTTCTAGGAATAATTTGAAAACGCTGTTCCATGGTACTACTTCTAAAGACCAAATTCTTAGGTCCACTTGTCTTTGTAATTCCATGGAAGTTGCCAGTGTACCTGAATGTAGCTCTTGTAAACAAAAGGAGTACTGTCGTGAAGACGAAAAATCTCTCTGCGGAGAAAAAATTCTCCTAAGAAGTTTGCTCTTTTCTTGTGGAAATTCTTGTGTAATTCGGTGTCACAGTCAACATTCAGTTGTACTGGGGGGCCATAACTGAAATAAATGTTAGCGTTAGCTCATGTTTTGGACTAAGTCCAGTCGGATTTTTAAATGCGTAATTATTTTTCACAGGAGCATTTGACTCTATGCCGCCTTGAGCCATAATGAGGTTTCCTTGTCCCTGAGAGAGTGACTGACTGTTTTCCGAACCTGGGTGAACAGCTGTGTGTGAGGCAGCCTTAGTGAGTATGACTGAAGAGGGGTTATTTCTAACTTCAGAACCACTTTCCGAGTGCCTTCTCTCTGCTCGGTGTTAGCTTTTAGCCATACAAGCGAAACACAAAAGAAGTGAGAGACGTGGTGCTCACGTCCTCAAGAAGCTTATCATCTGGTTTAGAAGCTCGTAGCGGACATTCTAACATCCTGCTGGGGAGAGATTAATACCTGACATGTAGCAGCTAAAACATTGCAGTCTGACAACTATTTATTACCAAGTGCAGATTCAGGGTCACTGAGTAAGCACCGCTTTCGCGTGTGTTCTCTCTTGGGGGTTGTGCATGGCCAGCAGCGGGACCGTCGCCCTGTGTGAGACGCAGGGGCTGTGGCTCAAGGTGCGGCCGAGGGGAGGTTACAGCAAGGGCGTCGGAGGGATTCTGAGCTGCTGGAAACAGCCAGCCTCCTTCGGGGGCTCTGTCTGTCTGTGAGTGCTGTCTTCCCGTTGTAGATGTTGGAGCATCTTCAGGAGAACGGTCCTTGTGGGGAGCGTTTACAGGATAGATGGCCCTGGGTTTGAGTCCTGGAAGAACCCGGAGGCTTTGGCTTGGAGAGTTAGGCACACAGGGTGTTTTAGGGGGGCAGTCTGGGTGGTGGAAGGGACCCAGGAGCTGGAAAAGGAACTGATCCGTGGAAGAAAGAGTGCCTTATGTTCGCTCGAAAGCTAATGATTTCGTAGATTTCACTTCCCAACTGTTGCACTAATTTGTTCTAGAGCTTATCGTTCCCGAGGGGCTCTGCAGTGAGTTTGCTTTGGAAGGCTTAATCGCCTGCAGCTTCCAGAGACTTGGCCCTGTTTGAGGAGGCGGGTGGGAGGCGACTGACTGTCTCGGATAAAATTATGATTTGCCAGATGTCACTGTGGCCGAAGTTATTTCTCTTGGCTTCGTGTTGTATAAATGCAGTGCAGTCATCCGTGAGCTTAGCCACTCAGACAGGACAGTGAGTGCTTTTGGATGGGTGTGTAGAAAGTAGGACGCACCACGTCTGTCTGAGCAGTACGGTTTCTCGGGGTGGGGGGGCTTTCGGACGCTCACAGCAAGCAGCCTTATCCACCTTCCTGGCAGGCAGAGTGAGTTTCATCATCACCATCTATTTCCAGTTGAGGAGACTGAGGCTCCGAGTCCCATGGCCCCTGAGTGATGGGGCTGGAGCCGGACACAGCCCTGTGCCCCACAGACTGCGGTCCTTCCCCTCATGTGACACCCACCAATCGTGATGGCCATCGGGCTGCTGGGCCTCCTGGTCCCCAGCCTCGTCATGAGGAACTGAGTCAGGAGGAGCATGTCTGCTGATCCAGAGCTCATGCCCTTTCCCAGCTCTCTCTGCTCGTAACTGACTTCTGTCGGCTCCTAAGCAGCCCTCTCAGTCCCTGTGGCTGGGAGAGCTCTCAGAGCGCTTGGGGACTCTGGTGCATTTAATTTGCCAGTGATAGACTTAACATGAGAAGCTTTTCATTTTAGTTAGCTCTGTTACGGTGGTATTGCTGTTGCGGCTCTGTTAAACCGACCGAAGAAGAACAGGCGAGAAGCACCTGCTATCACTAACTTTACTCTTAACCTAACCTCTAGTAGCGTTCCTTGAATTACTCCCATTACCTTTATTCTGCTGTGTATGTCGACTGTTCCATTGACTGGATTTGTAGCCGGCCAAGCATGGGAGGGATGCCAGCAAGAAAGCTGTTGCAATAGTCCTGGCGGACCCGGGGCTCGGACGAGGTGTAGCCGGGGAGGTGATGCGGCTGCCCTGTCTCCATGGTTGGGGGGTGAGGGGGGGACGTCAGGAGGAGACCAGGAGCTCCACGTGCGCCACGTAAGGCTCCCTCCCTCCCTAGCTTCCATATCACCAGTGGGGAGGGGAGAGCGGGCCTGGGTACTCTGGGTACTTCTAGGAAGACCCTCTCTCCCCCTTCCACCCCCCAGGACACGGACGGCCCCGTCACACCATCGCACACCTGCTTCGAGACTGTTCCCACACTCATTCCACTTTCCTCTGTGTCATCAGCATCTTGAATGGGGCCTGGCGCATCAGCTTCTGAAAGGGTGAATGAATGGAGCCCTCGTCTTTAGATAGCATGTTTCCAAGGCAAGGTCACAAATTATTCTGCAAAACCAATGAGATTATCTTTATAAATTGTAGAAGAGCGTCAATTGCTTTTTATTTTTTTTTAATCTTATTTGGCGGTTCATTTCATTACAGCACGGTTTAATTGATAGCTCCTAGTAATTCCAAAATTATCCCAATGGCTATAGTAGTTAGAATAATACTACTTGTTGTTGGTGTGATACCATTAACAGTAATTTGATTGAATTCTTTATTCCTCTATGAGATAAATAGCTGTATCCCCATGTTATAAATGTTTTTAAAAAATTATAAATGCTTCAAAGCGTTTTTTAAAATGTTATAAATGTAAGAGAAAGTGGGCGGGGGGAAAGTCCTTTTCACAACAGAATTCTTCTCCAGGGAGATCAGAGCCCAGTCCAGTGTGGGACACAGGCGTGTAGTTTACCTGAATAGCACGAGGCCTGTGAGGGGCTCCAGAACGATGGGAGGGCTTACTGCAGGGGCGTCTGTGTGCTCAGCCAAGGGGGCTGGAGCTTCGGCTGTGCCCTGGGGGTGTGAGCTGCCGTGTCTCAATACGGACAGCACCTTAGGACATGCCTTTGCCCGTACAGCAATGCGTTGTACCCTGAGCAATCCAGCATCTGCTTCAAAGCATCAACGGAAAAGTTTAATGATGTTATAGCTATATGTTCAACGGAAGAGAGATGGAGATAGATAGGGAGCCCCTTCTTAGGTATTTCTCGAAACTTACTTCTCGTGAGTTACACAGTTTGGGTGAGAATTAAGGCAGTTTTGAAAGGAGAGATGGGACCCCTGAAAACTGGCCGTCCCGCAGAGCTGCTTGAGGTTTAATAAGTCGAGTGAGGCGCTGTGCTGGACAGGACTTGACTCTGTCACCGTGTGCCCCGGTCACATGCTTTGCAGAGGGTGATTCCTGGGCCGACGCCCCAGCCCTGGAGCTCAGCCCCGAACCTCTTCCCCGACCCGGACCGCTGACACTTTGCTCAGGTCCACACGCTAGTGGCAGCCTAGCCCGAAGTCAGAGTTAAACTTTAAAAGTTGTGTAATCTGTTGTCGCCAGTATGTTTCTAACTTCTAGAAGTCTTAAAAGTAATCCTGATTGTTGTTAATTTCTGAGAAACGGGGGTGGGGGGGTGGCGGGCTGGGATGTAAAAGTCATAGGGAGGGAGGGTTGTAGATCGAGGTCTGATACTGGGCCTAAAAAAAGTGATGAAAGCTTTTCTCTTAATTGCTGGTTATCTGGCTGACTCCAGAAAGACTGAATCACTTCACTGGGTTGGCAAAACAAGCAATGCTCCTTCTTGCGGGTGGAGAGTGTTACCCCAGAGAGCCTTCTGACCTGGCCTTAGCAAGCCTGGCTGCCGTCTCTCTTGCTGTTAAAGTTTAGGTATGAAGCAGTTAGAGCCCCAGTTACACTGTGATCCTCCTCCTCAGAGCCACCTTTTCACTTAACAAGGTTGGGGACCTCCTGGAGTCTCACCTTTCCTTTCCTTGTGTGCAGCTTAAAAAACCTCTCTTTGGGGCTTTCCTGGTGGCGCAGTGGTTGAGAGTCCGCCTGCCGATGCAGGGGACACGGGTTCGTGCCCCGGTCCGGGAAGATCCCACATGCCGCGGAGCGGCTGGGCCCGTGAGCCATGGCCACTGAGCCTGCGCGTCCGGAGCCTGTGCTCCGCAACAGGAGAGGCCACAACAGTGAGAGGCTTGCGTACCGCAAAAAAAAAAAAAAAATCCTCTCGTTGTTAATGCACGTTGTGCTGCTGCTAGGTATTAAGCTGGGTCTCCAAATAAAGGGAAATTGGGGAGTTTTGTTTTTAATTAGGTGTTTTAAAAGAGTCTATAGCTGCAGCTCTCTACCTTTGCTGGCTTATGTAAGTTTTTTTTTTTTCCAAGTTACACAAACAAATTTATTCATAATAATGGTGAAACATCATCTGGTATTAATTCAAAAATAAAGAATTAATCTGTTCCATAAAACCAATCCATATTTCTGGATAAAGACAGCAAACTGAACACATGTACCTAATACTGCTCCACCCACAAGCCTCTCTATAATTGCAGTAAAGAAACCTTTTTAAAATATAAATCCTGAAGGGAGGGAGACCAGGAGAGGAGATGACAAGGCAGTGTAAGGTGGAGGGCACATGGGCCAGGGGTGATGGACTCAGCGTACCCAGGGCTGTCAGCCTTCGCAGCGGCCGGTGGCTTCCGTACTGGACACAGCGGGTCTACATCATTCTCAAGAGCCAGGAAGGCAACTATGATGGCGAGTCAGGACTTACCACATGTTATGGTCAGCTTGACTAGGCTAAGGGACACCCGGAGAGCTGGTAAAACATCATTTCTGGGTGTGTCTGTGAGGGTGTCTCTGGAAGAGATTAGCATTCAGCGGACTGAGAACAGAGACACGCCTTCACCAACATGGGCGGGTGTCATCTGAGCCACTGAGGACCCAGACGAAGGAAGGGCGATTCTCTCTCTCTCCCTCTAAGCCGGGATGTCCATGTTCCCGGCTCCCGGCTCTCAGGCGTTCTTGATCAGCACGTGCTGCTTGCTCTTCCTCCTTGACTCATATTCAAAAAGTCTGCCAATCTCTTCTAAAGTTGTAACTCGATTTCCACTCAAGAGCACTGCAGTTCTTTAAAATACATGCTTCTGCTCTGAACTCTGGGCTCTTCAGTATTGGAGAAAAGAGTAGGATTCCCATTTGCTATCTGCTCGATCCACATGACCGATACAGCCGAGTCTCTGAAATGTCTTGAAAAACGTGAGCCGTAATGAGCTCATTCTCACCTATACGCTCAGGCATCTGGTCACCGCAGTCAGAAAGAACAATTTGGGGGGCTACTGAGGGACCTTTAATTTAACCCCTTTAGACTCTCTTATACCAAAAAGCATTATCTGATATAGCAGTTCAGTAAATGTCTTCAACTGACTTCTAGGCTCGGCCATAAATCTCTATACCTGCTTTACTCCCCTTGAACTATTCCATGAACTGACGACTAAGGGCATAAACCTGAAAGAAATGTACCATTCTCATTACTTCCTCAGTCACATCATGCAATGAACTGACCTTGCAAAATTCAAAGCACAATACACAGAACACAATATTTTCTCTGTTTAATTTAATAAACTTGATTATTTTTGAATATTCATTACAGGTACTCATTTTTGGCAAATGGACTTTTCCATATTCACACCAAACACCTCCAATTCCTTCCGAGAAAGTGGTTTTATCTTACTAGCCTATAATGCCAGCTAAAGCAGAAAATAATTTCTTGCAGGAAACAATTCCTGTAGGCTGTGTCCTGGTGGTGTGTGTCTACTCCACAGGCTAGGACTAAGCGTCCCTCTGAGTGGAGTGAGAGGGGACCACCTGGCATGGGAAGCTGAGGCAGACAGAAGTGCTGGGCGGCAGGCGCTCCTGAAGTCCTGTCCAACAAGTTGTTACACAACGCGCGAGAGATGGAAAGACGCCAGATGGGACAGGTAGGAATCTGTGATCTACTGAGGCTTTAAAGACAAAGCCACTCAGACACACTGTCAGTTTCCTGGCTCCATTTATTTTACATAAACCACATTAAAAAATAATGATCCTCAGGCTCAGCTCGAAGCTATTTAAAAATCACTTGTTCCATGAACCTTTCCATTAGATCCCAGTCTTCAATTATTCTGTGTCTTATTGGCCACTTTGTGGCGTACGTGGGTTTGTCTATGGCTTCGTCCCCTATGAAGAAGTCCAGGTCGTCGACACCCCTCAACACCCTCCTCTGGGCTTGGTCGACCACCTTTGCAGACTCTCTGATGGCAATACCCGGTGCCGCAGTCCACCACGCAGGGAGGCAGGGAGCCCGCCATGCTCAGCACGCGCACCGCTCCGTCCATGCTGGCTGCCCGGGAGGTCCCGCCGCTGTCCGCTTGCCGCGTTAGCCCCGCGCGGCCCGCTCCCGGGAGCCTCCGCAGCGCCTCTCTTATGTAAGTATTAATGATAGCAATCACACGGAAGGAAAAGCTGTGTGAGTAGTATAGCAGTCTCATAGTGCACGTGCTTTGCTTTTCCTTCCAGCCATCTGAAATTGTTTTGACTCTGACAATTTCCTTACAATAAAGCCCTCAGAATTGTTATAGAACAGAGAAGTGAAGTGATCATTACTGGTTTGGCAGCAAGAGTTTAAAAACGTGAAGTCGTTTTCCCCATAGTTTGAAGTAATGCATAGCTATTCTTGAAAAATGGAAAATGGAGAATTGTAACAGGAAAAGCATTCTGAGTCTCTCTGCGCACAGCCATTCTGATGTTTCCTTTTAGTTCCTTTTTCTGCATTTGGTTTTCTGAACTCACGCTAGTTATCAAAGTGCCTCCACCATTTTGTGTTGTATCCTGTTCTTTTTATTCGGCTTTGTAACATAAGAATTTTTCTGTGTTTCACCGATTTCATGAAGGCGTGACACATGCATTCATTCTTTCAGTGGCTGAGAGCCTTTTCCATGCTGGGTGCTGCGTGCTCTGTCCTCAGAGTCCGGGGATACGGGAGTGGGAATAATCTGGATCATGATCGGGACTGCACAGAACTGTGAACTTTCAAGTAACTTTTATCTGAATCTGAAAGCTCAGTTCTCTCTCAGCTGCTTCCTCATTTTAAATCAAAGCAGTCATATTGGTTGATTTTATCGTCCATTCCATCTAACTTGGTATGGATCAAAGACCCTCTGTTTAGGAGTCCGAGCCTCAGCTGGGTAGGTCAGGAGAGGAGGGCAGAGCAGTGCCCGGGAGGGGGGCTCCTGCGTGGGGACTGTTCTCGGGGCAGGGTTCATTGCCGGCGAGGTGTCCCATGAGAGGCTTGGTCGCCGCAGTGCACGGACTGGGACTGAGTTAGTGAGAATCTGGACGTGTCGGGCCGGGGTCAGAGCTGGAGGAGAGAGACTCGGACATGACTGTCGAGGCAAGGACATCCAGCCTCCTCCTGGATGGAGGAGGGGACATCTGCCCCTGAGGACCGAGGACCGAGGCGGGGTGGGGGGAGGCATGGCTCCCCTGTCACTGGCGAGGGTGCCCCGAGTCCCGGCTTGCCCAGCCCACGGCAGATGGCGCCTTGGCCCATCTGCTGAAGAAATCAGTGCCGCTCACTCCCTGTGACCAGCGAGCCAGCGGGTTGTCACTGCCCACATGGCTGGCTGCACGCTGCCGGGCTTCCCGAGCGCGAGCTCGTCCAGTGGGCTTCCACAGGTCCGGTGGGCGCCGCACACTGACTGCTGTCCTGAGGGTGGGCCGAGGCTTAAGCAGCCACGTCCTGGCAGATGTGGTCTTCGTCCCGCATCTGTCTGCAAGCCCGTTCCCCGAAAGCATGCTGCCTCCCCCTGCCTGAGTCCATATCTCTAGCCCAGCAGGAGGCCTTCTTTTTTCAAATTTGATACCTTTATTTAATTTAATTAACTTACTGCTTCATTGAAGTGTCGGTGATTTACAATGTTGTGTTAGTCTCAGGTGTACAGCAAAGTGATTCACTTATACATACGTATATGTATTCATTTTCAGATTCTTTTCCCTTATAGGTCATTAGAAAATATTGACTGTAGTTCCCTTTGCTATTCAGTAGGTCCTCGTTGTTTATTTTATATGTAGTAATGTGTATCTATTAATCCCAAACTTAATTTATCCCTCCCCCTCCCACTTTCCCCTTTGGTAACCATAAGTTTGTCCTCTATGTCTGTGAGTCTGTTTCTGTTTCGTAGACAAGTTCGTTTGTGTCATATTTGAGATTCCACATATAAGTGATATCATATAATATTTGTCTTTGATTTACTTCACTTTGTATTATAATCTCTAGGTCCATCCATGTCGCTGTAAATGGCATTATTTCATTCTTTTTTTATGGCTGAGTAATATTCCATTGTATAAATGTGCCACATCTTCTTTATCCATTCATCTGTCAATGGACACTTAGGTTGCTTCCATGTCCTGGCTATTGTAAACAGTGCTGCAGTGAACACTGGGGTGCATGTGTCTTTTCGAATTACGGTTTTCTCCAGATATATAAGCCCAGGATTGGGATTGCTGGATCATATGGTAGCTCTATTTTTAGTTTTTTAAGGAACCTCCATACTGTTCTCCGTAGTGGCTGCACCAGTATACATTCCCACCAGCAGTGCAAGAGGGTTCCCTTTTCTCTACACCCTCTCCAGCATTTGTTGTTTGTAGGTTTTCTGATGATGCCCGTTCTGACCGGTACGAAGTGTTACCTCCTGGTGGTTTTGATTTGCATCTCTCTGATGATTAGTGATGCTGAGCGTCCTTTCATGTGTTTGTTGGAGGCGTGTTTTTAACTTCATACTGAACGAGAATATACAGACAGGAAATGTACGTATTCTGCTGGCTGCATGCTGACAGCAGCAGTGCCCAGACCAAGAAAGAGTTTACGAGCATCCTGTAACTTCCTTGGTGTCTCCTGCTGGGGACCGCGCTTCGAGAGCCACTGGTAGGAGGGCTTGCTCTCAGTCGTTCCTGGGTGTGGGAAAGGCATTAGGGAGGGAGGGGATGAGCCCGTCAGAGGGTCCGCCGCCGCGGCTGTGGGTCCTGAACCCTGCCCGCCACCCCTCCTCTCCGTTTATGCTTCCCTTCTTTGCATCAAGGTAGTGTGAGGAGGCAGAGGGAGAGTCATTGGACAATACTGATGAGACTGGACTTTTGGGGGCACTGTGTTAGGCCTTCGTCTTTTCTCTCTGCAAACCCACGTCTCAGCTGTGGTTTTTCAGTTGATTTTTCTTTGCACACAGTGATCACTGTTTTTTGTCACCTGAAGGGTGACACTTTAATTCTCCCAACTCTAAGTCAGGGATGGGGATGGAGTCGTCCTTAGCCGCCACATCTTGGGGGCTGGAGGTGGCCCCGGAGCGCCACGCTGTAAGGACTGGAGAGAGATCCTGGCTTGGACCGGGATCTTGAGTGCCAGGAACCTGCCTCATGTGGTCTAAATGGCGCTTCTGATCTTCTCCGGGACCATTCGGTCCAGTCCTGGGCTGTGAGGTTGGAAGCGTGGCAGATGCAGCTCACAGACCTGAACCAGGAGCCTGCCTTCTGCACACCTGGCCCGTGGGTTCACCCTGCTATGCTGCTCCATCCTCCCTTCCAGCCTGTGACACAGCTCGCCCGTCGGGGGCGTGTCCGTGAGGGCGGCAGCTGCTCCAGTCAGCGTGCAGAGCTGCAGGTGGGCTGCCGGGGCCAGCGGGCGGGGACCCTTCTCCTAGCGTGTGAGCCCGGCTGAGCTGCGTGGGGAGATGGAGAGCTTGACCATGAGGAGGGGCCGCGATAAATGGTCGTGTGCATGTTACCCTCTGTGGACAAGCAGGGGATCCAGCGTGGTAACGAGCGATGGGGCCCGTAGGAGAGGAGGATTCCGTTTCGGGAAAGAGAAGAAGGAGGTCACGGGAGGCGGGGTCAAGGTTGAACAGGATGTCACCTTTCTCTCACCTACTCCGTGCCCTGCTCTCGTGTCTCAGAAGAGTGGATACGACAGTATCGTTATTACTTGTTTTTCCATTTACTGAAGAAAGTTTAAAGCTCCCACTTAAATGTAAAGAAGTTTAGAGCCATATTGTGGCATCCCCTTTGAGTACAGTGGTAGTGGTTTTGATGTACATCTCTACTTTATTACATACAATCAGATTTTGGGCTGTGGAATTAGGGTTCTTAAGGGGGAAACATTAAATGGAAACGTTAACTGGTAAAATAGCACGAGTCACGTTGATCGGAGTGAACGCAAGATGTTAAAGCTTCTAAAGGAACTTCTGCTGCGCTAAGAAAGAGAGAGAGAGGGAGAGTTTGAGCGCAAGTGGCGCCCTCTGGTCAGAATACACTGTCAAGAGGCAGGCAGCTTTTTGTGGCTGGATTCATGCCCTAGTTTTAATGTAAATACTCCGTGGTGCTAACCCAATTAAAAGGTCATGTGTGAGACCTGCACAGAGGGAACTGGTCTTGAGACCCAGTTTTTATCCTCAAAGGATGTATGATCTGGGTAGGATCACAAGATGCATACACTTCTCTACTGCCAAGCAGTTATGTGTTAAGTGTTAAAAGTGTGTTTTTAGAAGATCACGGCAGAATTCAAGCCCGGGACGTCTTCACAGGGAAGCTGGGATGTTCTCTGGGGAAGTGGTTCTCCAGCAGGTGCTTCCCAGGCCAGGAGTGGCAGCTCCTGGGAACTAGTTAGAACCGCGTTCTCAGATTCCACCCCGGATCTGCTGAATTGGAAACCAGGGGTGGGGTCGGCCCAGCACTGGGCATTTAGGAGCCTGTGAAGTTTGAGCACCACCTACGAGGGAAATGGAGGCTAAAGCTGTGCTGGCTGAAGTTAGGGAGAAACACCGATGAAGAAAGGAAAAGCACCAGTCACTGAAACACAGCTTAAGTCTCAATACAAAGACTACAGGGGACCATCCTGATTCCTTCTCTTGCTCATCCTTGCGTGTTAGTTGAAGGCTGAGTTTGGGTTAGAGTTTCCCATGCCAGTCAGCTCAGTTTCTGTTTAAGGGGATTCTTTCCCAATGCAGTTCCATCCTTACTTCATCCAAATGTCCTTTGTAACCATGTTGTCATTTTCTTACTATTCTTGTCATTTAAAAGTTCGCATTGTCTGGATAGGGGATACAATTGCATTTTTATAACAGTGTTTGAAGCCTTGGGAAGATGTAAAATGTTAGAATGATTGAACCAGCTTTGCGGCTAAGTAATTGGGTGTAGGAAGGTGTATGTCCAGAATACATATTTAGAAAGGGTTTATGTCCTTTCATCAGGGCCTGGATAAATAAGTTTTAGAGACTGAAGTTTAATAAGTGAATTTGTTTTCTTACACATAGAAAGTGGGATGTGTTCCCCCAGTGTTTCCTTTACAGATTTTATAGAATCTAGCTACTTGGGCATTTTTAAAGGCCCTGCCCCATCAGCATGGAACGATGCTTTCATTTCTGCCGTGATTTTAGACAAGGCAAGCCAGACCCTGGTGAGTTAGAGGCATCCGCCTGGGGCCTTGCTTGGGCCGTCTGTCAGGTGGGCGTGATGGTGCAGGGGCTTCCTTCTGGCCTCTGCTTGCTGGGCTGCCTGGGCCGAGGTGGACAGGTTAGAGCTGCTTAGGTGCTCTCTGGTCCTCTTGTGAAAAAGCGAGAGTGGTTTTCCAGACAGTTCAGAGGAAGAAAAGAGGAACCCGTGAGCTCACCGTGGCTGCTGAAATTAAACCTTGAGCTCCAAATGTGTTGTTCCCTCCCTGGAGAAATGGATTCACTTTCTTCTAACCTGGTCCTGTCTGTCATTTGACCCTGTGCCGCAGAGGAACTGGTCACCATCGTAGGTGTGTTGCAGTCTTTCTCTCTCACAGGAGGGTGTAGTTAAGATCTTCTGTGGGATTGTTACAGAGGAACTTTAGGGTACAATAAAGTCTTCAGGTAACTGAGGCTTCTGCCACAAGACCGTTAGACCTCATCACGCTTGCAGAGTGAAATATATGCGGCTGCCGTGTGTCGATACACTTAAAAGCCCTCTGAAGCCTGTCGATGAAAAGTTAATCAATAGTCGATCTAAGAAAGAAATAGAAAATTTTATTCGAGCCAACCTGAGGATTATAACCTGGGAGACGGTCTCTCAGAAAGCTGTGAGGACTGCCCCGCCCGTTAGAGGTCACGGCACAGTTAGATACATTTGTGAGACAAAGGGTTACATGTCAGATGATGTATGGACAGTTTACACAACCCAGATCTGCACGCAGAGTTAGTAGAGTGTCATCCAGACCCTGTACAGGATTAAGAAGGAATGTAGTCTCCTAAGGAGGTGTGGTCAATGCAGACACACGGCGCATGCTGGCGGGGAGCAAGGAGGCCCACACGGGCAGAGGAACATTTTATGTTTAAATTTTTCTTGTCTTGCCATGAAGTATGGATTTTATTTCCTCAAACTAAAGACCCAGCTGAGGGCTCATCAGATTTTAGAGCTCTGTTAATATTCAGCCAGATTCCAGGATGACAAGAGGAAAACAAGTTGGGACAGTCCCTTGTAGTTTTTTTTATCAAGACTTGACCTATGTTTTAAGGACCAGTGCTTTTTATTTCTTCTAAAAGAAAAATTATTTTTTCCATGAATTCACAATACTATGGAAAAATCATATTGATATGTATGATATATCAATATATGTCATATAAAATGTGTAAAATATAAATGTGTATCATAAAATAGCATATATATCAAAATATAACAAAAATGTAAAATATGTATCATTAAAATCATATGGAAATATGTAATATATCATAAATGCATAAAATATAAGTATATATCATATAAAATATATTGCTTAAAATACAACAAAAATATAAAATATGTATCATATAAAATATTGAAGTATGTGATATATCAGTATATATCAATATATCACAGATATATCATGTTGATGTATAATACCATAGTATTGTTCTCCTTTTACAGATGAAGTATATTCATGTCAGAAGTCAAAACTGAACTGCTTTTGTTCTGGGGTTCTGCTAGTTCAGGGCTCTCTCAGCTTGAATATGCTTAGGAATTAAGAATCCAGTGCAAGAGTTGTGAGGGTTTATGGCTTCTCGGCTTATTATTGCTTTTCTTGCATAAATAAATTCAATTCTGTACTGGTATTAAAGCCAGGATGCGTCCCTGCCCACCCGCCCCCATGTCACCCACTGTGCATTAAGCCCTACGTCCGTCTGCTGAGGGTAACCATCTCTCTCCCGTGCTCTGGGTCGTTTTGCAAGGTTGCAGAGTAGGACCTGTCAGCTGACACTTGGTCACAGGAGAGCCATTCACAGGGTGGTGGCCAGTGTCAGAACAACCTTGCAGCTGAAGGCGAGTCACTGCATTTCGCTCACAGCCCTGTGAGCCATATTCAGAGGTCTTGTGATGAATTAATTGGCTACTACGTCATCCCCAGCAGGGCCACAGATGGAGTGAGTAAGTCCGAGCTGCTCAGCCGGTTGAGTGTTTTTGTCTTTTGTAACCGGAGCACAAACCCAGGAACAGAAGTAGGAAGTGGGACTTGGACTTGTCAGATTGTAATGGCTTTGCTGAGAGCATGTTTTACAGTGTGAGGGATGCGTCTGACTTCCCAAATCATCGGAGGGGCTTAATTTACGTAACAAGTGAATGTTCCTGTTTTGTTTTTGTTTTTTGTAACTTCTGGAAGAGGAAATTAGTAGGCTGCAGCCGGGGAGCTTGTGTCACCTCCCGCATCTGTACGGGGAGCGCTGGGGTCATTTAGCACAGCTGGTCACCGAGGAAATCCTCCAACAACGGGACCTTCCAGGTCCAGGCGGAGAGTCAGGACCACCCAGAAGAGGGCTGGCCTGCTAGGGAGATGTGCGGCTGCTCGGCCAGGACCACAGCCCAGCCCGGGGGCCGGCGGGACGCGGCCGGGGGTGTGAGCGATGGGCAGACGCACGGGACACTTGCGCGCTCGAGGATCTGGAAGTGCGCCAGGGTGGGAAGGGACACCGATCCTCCGGAACTCGACCACAGGTTTGAAACTTCAGTTCTATCTCAGAATCTCAGAGAAATTCTTCTGTAATTCACTAGGCACCGGGGAGATAAAAGCGTGTTGATGGGAAACTTGCGTTTGCAGACAGGCACGGGGTGGCTGGTAGGTGTGCAGACACGTCCTCCCTTTACGGAAAAAGTGGAGGATGGGCACTTCGTAATGGCTGTTTAGATTCTGCTGCCCTGTGCTTCCTCCTGACCCTTCCTTTGCCCCTGCTGGAGCCACCTGCAAGCAGTGGTGCCGCCTGTCCTGCGTGGAAGCTTGAGCAGTGCTCTTACAGGGGCTGTCGGGAAAAGGAGGTGCGGCCCCCAAGGATGAGCACTCTGACAGATGGGGTGCGGGGCCAGGGGCCTCACTTCTCAGTCTGGACGGTGCGTGGAGGGCTGGGCGTCTCCAGCTGGAGGTGGGTGGTGACGGAGCCCAGGCTTCCTCTTCTGGAAAATCCTTTCCATGGGAAGGAAGGAAGGAAGGCGCTGGGATGAACCGGGGCTCCTAATGCAGCCCATCAAAGGAATAGCATTGTACTTGCTATATTCTTTTTTTCCTGATGTGCAAATAGTGGTTTATTCCAAACTCCTGCTAATTCTGTCGTACATATCTCTCAATTACTTCACCGTAAATTTAATAATACCTTTTTGGGGAAGAAAAACACGTTTTTTATCTTTGGTAATCAATAATTGCATACTTTTTTTTTTTTTGCCCATCTAACTTATTTATTTATTTTGGTTTTCATTCTGTACTTTTGTTGATTTTTTTATTATTTTTTTTATACAGCAGGTTCTTATTAGTTATCCATTTTATACATATTAGTGTATACATGTCAATCCCAATCTTCCAGTTCATCCCACCACCACCCCCCAGCCGCTTTCCCCCCTTGATGTCCATACGTTTGTTCTGTACATCTGTGTCTCTATTTCTGCCCTGCAGACCCGTTCATCTGTACCATTTTTCTAGGTTCCACATATGTGAGTTAATATACGATATTTGTTTTTCTCCTTCTGACTTACTTCACTCTGTGTGACAGTCTCTAGGTCCATCCACGTCGCTACAAATGACCCAATTTCGTTCCTTTTTTATGGCTAAGTAATATTCCATTATATATGTGTACCACATCTTCTTTATCCATTCATCTGTCAATGGGCAGTTAGGTTGCTTCCATGACTTGCTGTATTCTTTTAAGTTGATTATTTCATCCATTTTGGAAGAATTCATTCATTTTATTAGTAGTAGCTCTTAACTGAAACACTACTTGTAAAGAATTTTAGTGCATATCAGTGAAACAGAAAAGTCCTTTGGGAAGTGCATTTCATTCCAAAATTTTAGTTAGATAGACAGTGAGGAGGGCCAAAGAGTAAGCTCTGATTCTCGTGATTAGTGTAAAAGTAAGTTTCTAAATTTGCTTAAATGTTTCTGCTTTTTTCCTTGTAGAAGTTTTCTCAAAATTATTATGACTCATAAACTGTTTATCCCATAAAGGTAGTTCTTGGTTGACAAATAATCAGGATATGATTTCTGTCATGTAAAAATTGTTGTATTTCTTCAATGGAAACTTAGTAAAATGGTATATAGTCCCCTGCAGGGTAAGCGCTCATAGATTGAAAATCCCGTGCCGTCCGCTCAGTTACAGAGATTCATGTGAGTGTTGAGATAAGAGTTTCACTTTTTTGCTCTCTGTGTCTGTTTCTTATCTAGAAAGGATGGCTGAGTGGCAGGAGGAGCCGGTGGTGGGTTGACACTCAGTCATCTCGAGTCTTGATCTGGATCCGATCCTGATCCCAGCTCTGCTGCCCAGAAGCCATGTAACCGTGGCGAGTCCCCTTGTTTTCTGGGTCTCACTCTCAACTGTTCAGCTGTGTAGCTTGTTCAGACTACTTCTGAAATTCTCTCCTTCTCTGAGTTTGTACAGGGTAACATCAGGACCTTCTGAATTTCCTATTTCTGTTATTCAGACAATTCTAGATTCTCCAAGTAGGTATTTGGGGTTCCAGGGGTAGCACCCACATGAGAAGATGACATGCAGGGCCACACCAATTCTTACAGAACTTCTAAAGTTTTCGGTATGAACTTCTGCTTCTCAATTTGCTATTTGGGGCAGGGTTTTAATAATTTTTATGTAAACAGTACTTTTAACTTAACCAAAAGTTTTCACATCCATTAGCTCCTTTCCTTAGTTTAATTGCCTTTAGATTTACTTCTCAGATGCTGAGACATTTTTAGACTTCTGTACAGTGGTGATGTGTGTGTCATTTAGTTGGAATTCATCTCTCGTTGGACCAGTTGTCTTGGTCCCTTCCCACTTTCTCTTCCCCTTTGTACAGTCTTGAAAAGGTGTGTGTTGTGTGCAGTACTGTGCTTGGTTTCCTGAGTTTCTCTAGGACTCGGGTCGGTCTCAAGATGGAGTGAATTATCGTTAGGCACTTGTGCCCTGAGGATCTGGCTCCAGGTGCTCACGAGTTGTCTGTGTGTCCAGGTCAGGTGGCAGCCAGCCAGATGTGACTCCCAATGCCTGCTTTGCTCTTGGGTTACCTTAAATCCACAGTTTCAGGTGGTCGTCTTAGCTGAGCACACTGATAGGCAGTTTTTTCTTTTTCCTTCTCTCCTCATGATTTTCCAGGTAGGCAAAGGTGAAGAGAAAGATCCCACAAACACAGTGGAGAGGTTCCAGGTACCTAACCGTGGCACGGTGTAAACCTGGCGCAGTGCAGGGCAGAGAGCGAAACGTTCGATCTTCCCACTGTGGTTCTTGTGGAATGAAACATTTCAGACCTGGGAACTTTGAACTACGATGCTGGGCTTCAAATGTAATTGCTTCCAATCTGCTTTCTTAAAGCTGCTAATAACTTGATTTTCCCAGCTTTCCCAGCAAGTTAGATACATCCGTAGGGCTGCTTATATGCGGACTCTGGGAGGATTTGCCAAGTTTATCCGTGAACTGCTGTTTATCTGATGGCAGGAGAAAATTTGACACATCTTGGCCCTGACAAGTGTACCCCACACATGCCGAAGAGGAACTGAAACAGCCCTTCAGAGTCAGTGGCGCCTGAAGTTTCACATCTTGACATTTAGATTCAGAAGAGATCCATTGTACTGCTTTACAGTCACCAGGACGGAGGAAGCAGAAGTAATGAGTGTAGATCTCTGATTTACAATTTGGATGAACTAATTTTATTGAAAAAGGTAGAGCCTTTGCTTGCTTGTGGAAGGAGCTTAAGGAGAAGACAAATACAGGAACCAGGGTGTGTTTTCCCCAGTGCACGCCTCACGGAGATAAGCTGGCTGTGATTGCACCGCCGTCTTTGTTTAGGGTCCTTAGGGTTCTGAAGATTTTAGTAAAAGGCTACTAAAGAGAGGGTAAGGCAGGCTGGGGTGGGGAGGGACGGGGGGTGTTCACTGTGCTTTCCACCTAGAAACACCGTGAAAACCTTCCTGCTTAGGAGATGGAGCTGCCGGACAGGTTGAGTGCAGGGCCCAGGCAGAGCCCCGCCCGGGCCAGCTGACAGCCCCGTTCTGGTGACCCGCTCCACAGGGGGCTGCAGACGCGGGGGCGGGGGCCGGGGGGGTACTTTCCCAGATGCCTGGGCCTTGCCCCACAAGTTCCCTGCCCTCCCTGCCCGCCTTCCCTTTTCACTGACTTCCTGTGCCACGAGGAGTTTTCTCTGACTCGTTAAGAGAGTCTGTTTCCACTGGTTGATGGATGGGATTTCGAGGTGTCATCTGAGGATGGGTGAATGGTTGCAGGAATGCAGTATACGTTGGTATTGCTGCAGAGCCCTGCTGCTTTAGGTTCAGAGAACATTCATCTCTGAGGCCGCATGTCTCAGGGATGAATCAGAGCAGCCTCCGTACGGGGGCTGCTGCATCGAAGCTGCCAACTGGCTGACACTCTGTCTGGCTCTTATTCTGATAAGTATCGATGACAAGCAGGGTGAAGCCCTTGTTATTTGTCACCATAGAGAATGTGTGGAGAGTGACAGCGTTCCAGGCAGAGGGCAGGTCCCTCCAGCTCTGGGGTCCACAGCCAGGCGCTGGGCGGCAGCCCAAGGCTCATCCCCAAGCTCTGCTCGGCCGGGTGCACTGGCCACGACTCCTGGGCCTGCTGGTGAGTCCTGTTGTGAGTCAGGCTGGGGCTCAGCCTTATCGCTTTATTGTTACAGTAACAGAAGCTGTATAACCGCTGAACAAGGGGAAGCAACCCTCGTGGGAGTTGGTGAGAGCGATAACCCGTGACCCGCCTGATGCTGTCATTAGACTCCCAGCCAGAACTCACCAAGGGGGACCCAGCCGAGCGATTCCAGGCAATGCGCCTCCCCTTTATGGGATCCCGGGTTTATATGGAATGTTGCGCATCCAGGGGTACGTCCATCCATCAGACGTTTACGTCTTGAAGGGTTTCCTCCTCTTACTCTCTGACCTTTCTTAGTTTAGAAAGGTTAAAAAAAACCCCACAAAACACTACTCTCAGGTCTTTACAGAACAGATGTGAATTAAAATGTGGTCTTTTTTTTTTTTCTCACTATGACATTTTCTTTCACTTTCATGCCTCACCCTCCCCAAAGGCAAACAAAAGAAAAAAATAAAAAACCAAAACCTTGGTAGAGCTAAGCTAGTTTTTCCACTTAGTGATTTTTTTAAAGAAACTCACCCCTAACATGTGAGAACATAGAATGTGGCACCAGGTTTAGGGAAAGCTCCTCTGATCTGGGGTCTTCTCTGCCTTGATCTCACGATCTCAGGCTCCTCTCCCCCTGGAACTCGCTGTGTCTTCTGGGTGGTCACCTCATCTCTCTGTATTTGTTTTCTCTTCTAAAAGAAATTAAAGTGGTAGATGGGTGGGTGATCCCCAAAGATGTGTTCTTAAAAATGTAGATTCCTGAGCCTCACTTCAGATCCACCAGACCAAATTCTTGGAAGTGGAGCCCGGGAAGCTTTGTTCATCACAAACAAACCCACAGAGCCTCTGGGGTTAGGTCTAGTGAAGAGTCAGGCCTGGGACCACCAGATGGGGTGTCTGAGCCCCTCCGGCTCCAACATGCCGACTGTCTGTCGGGAACCGACAGGACCCAGGGATGTCAGACAGACGTGAGGACCTTGGCAACCGAGGAAGTCATAACTGTCTCATCTGGGGAGCAAGCCACGTGGGTATTTGAGGAAGCATATTCTCAGGAAACGGGGGGGTCAGTGCAGAGCTCCTAAGGCAGGAGCATGCTTGGCGTGCACCCTAAACAGTGATGCTCTAGGGATGCAGACGGTGAGTGGTCCTCCATGGGCCCATGAACGGGCGGTCGGGCCTGCAGCTGCGCACTGTGGTGTGAGAGGAAGGTGTAGGTTGCCTGCCCCCCAGCCTCTCGCCCATTGGCCTTTGCTTGAGAACAAACCTTCCTGCCGTTGAGCCTCTTTTCTTTGTATCTAACCATTGTTCTCTCCAGGCAGTGACTGCTGCCTTCGTGTGAACTGCTTTTACCAGAGCTGATGGAGGACTACGGGAGGCTCTGCAGAGCCCGGTGCGAGGCCCCCCTCCTCCCAGGTGGGCGCACGGGCCCCAGGGGAGGTGGCCTGCGCTTCTGCTGAACCAGGGACAGAGAACTTTGGTGGCCGCATGCAAGCTCAAGTAACGTGTCCTTGGTTCTCGTCTTCACAGGGAGTTCTCTAGCAGCCTGAATGATCTTCAGAGAATAATCCTATTGCAAACTTAAAACCAGTGCTTATTACTCAGAGTTCCTCTATTTTAAAAGTCCCCTTGACCACTGAATTTTTAAAAAAGTAGACTCTATGTTTTAGAGCAGTTTTAGGTGCTCTGGGAAGTTAAGCAGAAAGGACAGAGCCCCTGCCTCCTGCCTGCCCCTCACTCACCCCTCCCCTACTGTCAGCATGTGTTACAGCTGATGGACCTGCAATTGACACATCATCATCACCCCAAACCCCGGTTTACATTTGAGGTTCACTCTTGGTGGTGTTCATTCTATGGGTCTGGACAAACGTGTCATGAAACGTACCCATCAATAGCGTCTCGTACAGAGTAGTTTCACGGCCCTAAAAATCCTCTGTGTTCTGCCTGTTCACGCGTCCCCTAACCCCCCGGCAGCCCTGACCTTTTCAACTGTCTTGATAGTTTTGCCTTTCCTAGAATGTCATTTGGTTGGAATCATGCAGTTTGTAGCCTTTTCACATTGGCTTCCTTCACTGAGTCATATGCATTAAAGTCTTCTCCATGTCTTTTCATGGCTCGATAGCTCATTTCTGTTCAGCACTGAATAATGTTCTATCGTCTGGATGTACCAGTTTATTTATCCAGTCATCTACCAAAGGACATCTTGGTTGCTTCCACATTTTGGCAGTTGTGACTAAAGCTGCTGTAAACATCCATGTGCAGGGTTTTGTGTGGACATAAGTTTTATTCCTTTGGGTAAATATCAAGGAGTATGGTTCCTGAGTTGTAAGGTAAGAGCTTATTTAGTTTTGTAAGAAACCACCAAACTTCCGGAGTGGCTGTACCATTTTGCGTTCCCACCAGCAGCGAGTGACAGTTCTTGTTGCTCCACATCCTCTTAGCATTTGCTGTTGTCAGTGTTCTGGATTTTGGCCACTCTAATGGGTATGTGGTAGTATCTCGTTGTTTTGATGTGTATTTCTCTAATGACATACGATGTGGAGCACCTTTTTCATGTGCTTATTTGCCATCTGTATATCTTTTGTGAGCTGTCCAGGTCTTTTGCCCATTTTTAAATTGGGTTTGTTTTCTTATTGTTGAACTTTACGAGTTTTTTGTATATTATGGATACCAGTCCTTCATCAGAATTGTCTTTTGCAAATATTTTCTCCCAGTCTGAGGCTTGTCTTCTTCTTCTCTTGATGTTGTCTTTCACGGACCAGAGTTTTTAATTATCATGAGGTCCGGCATATCAGCTGTTTCTTTCATGGCGCGTGCCTTTGTGTGGTCATCACCATGCTCACGGTCATCTACCTATTCTCCTGTGTTATTCTAGGAGTTTTATAGTTCTGCATTTGGGGTCTGTGATCTATTTTGAGTTAAAATTTTGTAAAGGATTTAAGGTCTGTGTCGAGATTCTTTCTTTTGAGTGTGGATGTCCACTTGTTTCAGCACTGTTTGTTGAAAGACTGTCTTTTCTACAATGTGTTGCCTTTGCTCCTTTGTCAAAGGTCAGTTGAGTGTGTGTGACTCTCAGTCTGGCTCCCCTGCTCTTCTTTGTTGACCTATTTGTCTGTTCTTTCACCAGGACCACACTGGCTTGTTTACTGTGACTGTAGTAAGCCCTGAAGTTGGGTAGTGTCATTCCTCTGACTCTGTTCTTCTCCTTCAATGTCCTGTTGGCTGTTCTGGGTGTTGTGCCTCCTCTCCATGTGAACTTTAGAGCCAGTTTGTCGATATACACAAAGTAACCTGTTGGGATTTTGATTGGGATTTCATTGAATCTTTAGACCAACTTGGGAAGAACTGATGCCTTGAGTCTTCCACCCATGAACATGGAATATCTCTCCATTTATTTAGTGCTCCTTTGATTTTCTTTACCAGAGTTTTGTCGTTTTCTTCATATAGGTCTTGTACATACTGTGTTAGATTTATACCTAACTATTTCTTTTGGTGGGGGGATGCTAGTATAAGAAGTATTGTGTTTTTAATTTTAAATTCCACTTGTAATTGCCAGTATATGAAATATTTAAAAAATATTTTAACAGGTATATTTTTCAGAGCATGGCTGCATTCATGTCAGGCTAGTTGCATTCTCCTTTTTAAATGCCTCCATCTTTTTCTTTTATATTGTTACTAAACTTATTTTTAATATTTTTCTTAAGTATTTTTTCTGATTATCAAAACGGTACAATTTTGTTACAAAGCATTTGGAAAATGCAAGCAAATATAAAAATGAAAACCTAAATTACTAGCAGTGCTATCACACAAATTTTTACTCCTATTAATACTTTGATTTATTTCCTTGCAGTCCTTTTTGGTACATGGATGTAAGCTGCACTGTATTAACTAAACCATATATTGACATATATGTATTTTACATATATATGTATATATATATAATGCATATATATATACATATATAATCTGCTTTCTCACTCACTATTATACCACGACATTTTCCCCATGTCAATAAAACATTTTTAAGACTTTTTTTTTTTTTTTTGCGGCACACGGGCCTCTCACTGTTGTGGCCTCTCCCGTTGCGGAGCACAGGCTCCGGATGTGCAGGCTCAGCGGCCATGGCTCACCGGCCTAGCCACTCCGTGACATGTGGGATCTTCCCGGACCGGGGCACGAACCCATGTTCCCCGCATCGGCAGGCAGACTCTCAACCACTGCGCCACCAGGGAAGCCCCTGAATCTTTTTACATTTCTTTGGTGCGGAAGTAAGCAAATACGAATATGTACCCTTCCTTCTTCCACAGGAGGAGGAGTGCGTGCCCCAGGGTCTGCTCCCTCTGTGTGGACTTGGCCGTGGGACCCGGCTCTCCCCCCGGTGTCCTGCTGGGTGCACTGGGCAGGAGGGATTGAATTTGCCCCGCTCGTGTTCTCTCCAGTTGTTTCTAGTTCTCTGCTTTTAGCACACATGCTACAATCACACGTTTGCATCTGTTTAGTTCCAGAAGCGGGATCGGAGTTCCAAGGTTAACGATACTGGTGACTCTAAGAGCTGTGACCACCAGTTAGTTACCCTCCGTCTGAACCTGCACCGATTTGCGCCTCTGCCTGCATTTCTCTCGCGTGGGCTGTCTTACCTTTTGGATCTTTGCCAATCTGATAGGGGCATGACTTGACTTTGCTTTTCTCTTTCCAAGAGTGAGAGTTAGCCTCTTTTCCTGTGTTTAAAGACCATCTTATTTTTGTTTTTCTGTGAACTGTCTGTATCCATTGCCCACCTTTCCATTGGTTTGCAAATCTTTATTGATTTCTGGTTGTTCTTTATCTATTAGGGAGATTAATCCTTTGTCTGTGATACGAGCTGATGATGTTTTTTTGAACTTTTCAAAAAGTGCTTGATCACATTTTTTCTACACAATTGAGGTCATACTATATACATAATCCCGTGTTCTGTTTCTCAGTCTTAACACTGTTTCATCAGCATTTTTCTTTTTCAAATGTAGCGTTTCTTTAGACCCTGAGACGGAAACGCAGAGGGTGGTCTTGGGCTGCAGAGCGTGTGACGCTGAGTGGTTTGCTCGTGGTGTGGAGGTGATGATGGCCCAGCAGCGTGGGGAGAGCAGAGTTTGGGGTCAGGAGACATTGGTTCGAGTCCCGCCTTTGCCACTTACTGGTTCCAGCCTTATTAAAGTCTCCTAACTTCTGCACAAAATAGGTGGTGTAGTGCCAGCTCTCACAGGGCATCTGTGGACGCCAGCTTGCGTACATTCCGGAAAGGAGTTAGGTAGGTGTTTCTTGGGCGCCCTGTGGCTCTCACCACCAGCCTCCCTGCCTGCACCCAGATGTCAGGCCTTCTGGAACTAGCGTCTCTAGTCTCTGAGATTATGCAGTAAAAATGGACAGTTATTTAATACTGTGGAAATCAATTCAGTACAGTCCTGGAATGGTCATCACAAACTGAAAGCTGTAAATAGGTTGGATAAATGAGAAGGGGCATCACTTTCTTAGAAACTTCATCCTGTCTTTGGGGGAAGCAAGGGGGTGAAAAGGGGCAGGAGAATGTGGTGTATGGATGCTGAGAAGGAAGCTCAGTAAATGTCACTGTCTAAGGCCGAACTATGGGTTTGAAACGGAATCTGAAGGCCTTGGATTCATTAAGGTCGTTTCCCTGAGGGAGTTCACCCACTGCCTCAGGCTTCAGCTTCAGAAGCTTCTTGGAGCAAACTGTCATTGAGGTTGTTTGTCTTAAGACAATACTTGAGTCTTTGATGGATTTTACTGCTGTATGCCTCAGTTTCATTATTTATTTTTAATTTTTCGAGAGAGAGTACTGTCATGTGGTTAAATATTCAAAAGCCACAGTGTCTTTTTTTCTTTTTAACTTTTTTCTTTTTCTTTTTTGGCTGTGCTGAGAGGCATGCGGGATCTTAGTTCCCCAGCTAGGGATTGAACCCACGCCCCCTGCAGTGGAAGCTCAGAGTCTTAACCACTGGACCGCCAGGGAAGCCCCCAAAGCCGCAGAGTCTTAGTGAATACCTGCAGCACGCTCACCAGCTGCCTGGCTCTGCGATAAGCACTTTGCAGTTAACCCTCAAGTCAGCGCTCATGAGGAGGGTCCCACTGTCGTCCCCATTGTGCAGATAGGGATGCTAAGGAACACAGAGGGAGATGCTTGCCAGGCCGCACGGCTGGGAAGAGGCGGCAGGGCGGGTGAGGGCGCAAACGCAGGCTGCCCGGCCCCGAGCCTGCAGCTCCCTTGCTCTGCGGCCCTGGCAGACGTGCATCAGGTGGTGTCAGGAAGCCCTCTCCCTGTGCCCTGGAAGGAGGGGCCCACTTGCTTCTCTCTCCCAACAACCCAGCCCCCTGCTCCGGATGGCACCAGTCTTACAGCTACACATCTTTCTAGACATACTCTGTGCAAATACAATAAAATACAGAGTTTTTTCCTTGTGTCTCCTTTTCAAAAATACATACGGTAGCTTTCTATACACAGTGTTCTATACTTCTTTTTTCCAGTTAAAGTGATGTCCTAGCGTATTCTGTCATCACATGAGGAGAGTTCCCCATTCGGGGTTGTATCCGTGTAGCACCCCATTGTAGGGACGTACCACGCCATGCTAAAACTTAGCTCCAGTCCTTTACCTCTCCAAACGGTGCTGCAGTGGATCCCTTTTTGTGCGTAATCAATTTGGACCGATGTAAGTTGATCTGTAGGATTAATTCCTAAAGTGGAATTGCTGGGTCAAAGAGTATGTGAGTATGTGTGTTTGTACCCATCTCTCTCTGTCTCTTTCCCATTCTCTCTCTGTTTTGCTTATTTTGGCCCCTGCCCTGCAGCACTGCCCCCCACCCCTCCCCCACCTACTCGCCTATACCCATCTCTTTTAGGGATAATATTTTACGACCAAAGATAGGTACAGATTCTACTTATTTTGACTTTCCCATTTTGCAGACAAAAGATCTTGTGGAGAGAATCATGCTTTTAACCTCTGAAAACCTCTAGAAAAACTGACCTCTAGAAACCTCTAGGGAAAAAGATTTATTACCTTATCTGTGTGCAAGTTCAGTGGATCTAGAATCAACTCATGTATAAGGCTATGTCTTGAATATTTACTTCGAAATTCATTCACTTACTTGTTATGAGTAAGACAGTTTCCCTGGGTGGAGGGGAGGATGGGAAACCTTCCCTTCAGGAAAAGCTACGGAATCATGTTGATTCAAGTTAGCTTTGAGCGGAGGTGAAAATTACATCTCAGCCATCCTGGGATACAGGGATGCCTATTGATGGTTTGGGTTATGCTGACAAGAGTGTGAAAGAATCAGCTCAGGGCATAGTGAATGAATGCATGCGTGGAGGTGGATCGCAAAGCTGCTTTTTAAAAAAACCGTTTCTAGCTTCTAGATACAAGAAAAGAATTAGTAGCGCTCTTTTAAGAATTAAAGGAACCCTTTTGGAAAATGTGAGCCGTACCTAGAAATTCTGTAAGTTTTTAAAGAGGAGAAAGGGAAAAACCTGTTGATAACCATAACGGAACCTGGGAAGCCAGCGAGGGCGGCATCCTGGCTGGTGCAGTGCCCCTCAGGGACACCTGCCCGCTCAGCGTCACTCTTGCCTCGAGAGAACTTGCACTTTTCCCCTTCAGACTTTGCCAGCAATCTCTGAGCGTTCTGTCGATTCGAGGTGTGTTTGTGCTGCTTCCGTATCACGGTGCAGACTCCCTCGAGGAAGGCGAGGGGTACCATGCAGGGATGGAGGTTAGTCCACAAAGGTGGCTGTCCTCTTTGTACCCGGCTGAGGCCACCTGTTCTGAGTTGTACTCTGCACACCTAGTAGATGGTTTGTGTCAGAGTCGGAAGGCTGAGACCTTGGAGGTCATTCTGGCCGCAGTCCGTCACTTATGAAGGAGGGGGCACTGGGGTCAGATGCTCGTCCGGGCAGGGGGCCAGGCGTCTGGCATGCAGCCTGGCCCCGGCCAGGGGCTGTGGGTACCGGGAGCGCCACACAGACTCCACCTGCTTCCGAGTCCTGCTCGACGTCACCCCGAACTCAGGAAGGATGGACGGCATTTGTCTTTCCTCTTCGGTGTTTCACAGTTCCCTGTCCGTAGCTCCCAAACCTCAGGCCGTGTGGTGACTCATGATGTTCTGTCTTTGCTGTGTGAACGTATTACGTGAAGGCTGTGTGGTTTGAGCTCGTGACCGGCGTGGACATTCATAGCGCTGTCTTGGCGGGAACCACGCTCCCAGCCGCCGGCGGCTTCCCTACGTGTCAGCCTCCACCGCCAGCTCGTGAGGACCGTTCATATCTGGGGTGATGTGGAGGGGACTTCTGGCCTTCCCTCAAACAGAGCAAGCAGGACACTGGGCAGCAACCTCTTATCCTACAGTCCCCAAATCCTAAAACCTCTGAAAAAAAAGTTGAAACTGACCTGAGCTATTTATAACTATTTATAGTCTCTTGATAATCCGTTCAGCATAAATATTCATCTCTTGGGCTGGTGAGATTCTAATTTGTTCGACTTTGGGGTTGATTACACCTCTGGCCCTGAAGGAGCTGTTATATAATATGTGGTATAAGCTTCTTTCTAAAATTTAAAAAAAAAAATCTGAATTCCGAAACATCTGGACCCAAGGATCTCAGTTAAGGGACCGTGTATCTATCTGAACTCACCTTTGAGGCCTGCGTTACAGTTATGAAAGTACTTTCATCCTTATTCTCTGTCTTTCCCAGCAGCCTGGTGAGGCAGGTAAGGGCTGCATTTGGGGAAAGCTGAGCTTTGGAGTCAGTGCCTTCCCAGAGTCACCTGGGGTGAAAGTGACCGCGCTGGAGTTGGGAGCTCAGTCTACCCTAGAGGGTCACCCATTTTCCAGGTGTCACGTCGTCTGTGACTTCGCCCCTCGCTTCACCCCCGCTAATTGAACTTGACCTCTCCTTCCTTCTGTAGACGTTTATCTCCATCCCTGTGACGATAGTGTTTACTGATTGGTCTGTGCGTTGGCCCTTCCATGTCGGATTGTAAGCATTTTGAGGTAGGCACCGATCTCATTGATTTCGCTTCCTGGTGTCTTTCATGGCACCTGGTCAGGCCGGATGCAGGCGTGGTCACTGGGGCTCAGGTTACAGTGCTCTTGCCAAGCCAGGCTGCCGACAGTGGGGATTGATTCTTTCAGTCCACATTTCTTTTACAAAAGCAATAAAGGATTTACCTTTATTTATCACCTGCTTTCTTAAAGACAAAAAAAGTTGCAGCCAATATCCAATATAAATTTTTTCTGGGAAAATAACAGCGGGGTACGTTTAATTGGAATCGTTTAAAAACTGTATCTTTAGGGCTTTCCTGGTGGCGCAGTGGTTGAGAGTCTGCCTGCCGATGCAGGGGACACAGGTTCGTGCCCCGGTCCAGGAAGATCCCACATGCCACGGAGCGGCTGGGCCCGTGAGCCATGGCCGCTGAGCCTGCGCGTCTGGAGCCTGTGCTCCGCAACAGGAGAGGCCACAGCAGTGAGAGGCCCGCGTACCGCAAAAAAAGCAACAACAACTGTATCTTTAGGTTCGTATTATGTATTAAAACTCCTGATGAGAATCTGAATCTTTAAGTACTTTTTCACTATGCTCTTGACCCCAGGACAGCAATTCAGAGGTGAATTTTTATGTAGCTCTTCTGAAACTGAAAACCATGTAATCTGTAGAGCTGAAGTTGTACCAGTGCAAAATAGAGGAAGAAAGACAAATCAGCTAATTTGCAAATTACTTTTCCCGTTAGCCATCTTCCTGAGCTACTAACCTAGGAGAAAAGAAACAAAGAATTCCAAATATGTTACTGCCATGTATTTACATAATTTTTTTCTTGCAATAAATAGCTTGCTACTGGGCGGGAAGTAGCGCACATTTTTGCTGACACTTTTGTGCTGACGGGGTGAGCTCTGATCGCCATCTCATCAAGTACAACTTCCCTTTTTCCTCCACCCTGCTGATCCTTTATTTTCATGGCGGGAAAACATCGCCATGAGCACAGTGAGTTCATGGGAGCAGTGGCCGTGGTTGGCTCACGGCCGTACCCAGGGCCTGCAGCTGCTGGGCGGATGGATGGATGGTGTTTGCCAGTCTTTGTTGTGATCATCATTGTTGGTTTTGTTGATTCTGTGGTGTTTCATATTCCTTTTTCTTGGACCATTTAAAGTTCCCTATCATAACTGATTCTTTATACATTCACATTCTCAGATCACAAGACAGTCTTTCAACTCCGCCCATGAACTTGACTTTGACTATTTTTGTTTCCTTGCGTGAGAGCCAGAGGAAGGATTTTTTTGAGGTCTTCTTCTCTCATAGACCGTGGTTCCACCGGATGTACTGAGCCCACTTCCAGCCTGATTCCTGCAAATGTTCAGGGGAGGAATCAGATGCCCACCCTGCAGGTCCCAGGGGACAAATCACTGCAGCAAACCTGACACCTCCCGGCCTGGTCCTTGCCAGCTTGAGGCCTGGAAACCCTGGCTGCGCAGGTCAGGGTCCCTCTCCATTTCCCAGAAGGTGGTTTCTCAGGCAGCTTCAGTCCTCTCCTAGCACAGGTCTGATGGCGTCAGTCGCTCTCTGAGGAGGCTGGAATGGCACACACCCCATTGCTTGCGGAGCGGACACACGTTCCTTGACGTAGCAGTCAGGGTCCTGCTCCGGAAGTCCTGAACTTCCCAGTTCTGTGCGGTCCTGCTGCAAGCGCCCTAGCCTAGCCGCCCAGCCCTGGACGCCGTGCCACTCGACCGTGGCCCTGTGCCCTGCCCTCGGCCTGCGGCGACTTCCCGCTCGCCGCCACGCCCGAGCCTGGCCATGCTTCACTCCTTCCAGTCCAGACGCTGCTTCTCCCGGGCACGTCTCCTGTGCCTGGTCCTCTTGTTTTCCCTGGTTACCCGCGTGCCTGCCTCTTCAAGTTCTTTAGGAATAAGGACATTTCTTACTTGTAGTATCCACCCCCTACCCCCTGAGGGCCAGCATTCCTTGGCTTTCCTGGACTTGTCGCCCATAGCTCCGATCTCCGCCCCTGACATCACACAGCCATCTTCCCTGTGTCTGTGTCCAGATTTCCCTCCTCTTAGGAAGACACCAGTCCTTGGATCAGGGCTCAGCCTGATCTAGGATGACCTCGCCTTGATGACATCTGCAGAGACCCTGTTTCCAAACAAGGTCATACTCACAGGTGCCAGGAATTAGGAACTGGACATCTCTTTTGGGGGGACACAATTCAGCCGCAACACATGGTTACATCTACCTTAAAGACGATTCTGTTTTCTCTACTTAAAATCATTTGAACGATTATTGCTTGTCACCTTTCAGGTAAGTGACTGAGACTTCAGTCCCTCGCTTCCCGCTCTTGATGACCAATTCCAGAAATGAGATCTGGTTTAGTTCCAGCCGGGCAAATCTTCACGTCATGGAATTTTAAAACTGGAAAGGGTCTATCTAAGTACTTCTGTTTAAATTTTACAGTAGGGAAGGGTAGACAAACCATCTTATTTTCTTGTGACTCAGGTCGTACAGCTGTGACCATAAAGTAGACAAATAATTCCGTGTCCCCCGAGGCCAGGGGCAGTGCTCTTCCCTTGCTTTCAACAAAAGCCAAGACACAGGATGTTTCTGATGGGAGTAAGTGTCTTTACAGCTGTAGCCAGATATTTTACGGCAAAGGCCCTAGGCTCGTCTTTCAGCCTCTTGCAATCCTGCAGAGAATCGCCCTCAGCCAAGCTCCAGGAACCGTGGCTGAGGGTTGGGGTGAGCGTGGGCACGAAGGGAAGATGTATGGCTGTGGCCACGGGTGACTCGAGGGTGGCAGGGAGGAGCCCGCAGCGTGCTGGGGGTCCGCACCCGAGCGCTTGTCATCCTCGTGACGCGCAGCAGGACCCGAGCCCAGGTGGTACCCAAGCTTGCTTCCTTCGGAAGCATCGTTTAACCGCCTGCATTTCCCGTCCCGGGTGACTCCACTGTGACTCCCTCTACTAAGGTCAGAGATGGGCGGGGGCGGGGGGTGGGGTGGACGACGCCGCCAGAATTACAGTTAGGTGTTAAATCAGTGACGCTATTCGTGTGCAAAAGGGGAATAGAGTTTTCCTCGTATTTTAGAAAATGCTTTTTAAAGTATTCGAATGGTCAAAAAGTTGGACCATCTGACATACATGGTTTTCCTTTCCCACGTCTTTTCTTTTCATCTTTTTAAATGGAAAGATAACGTGAAATGTTTTTTAGGGTGTTGTGATCATTATTAAATTTTAGCTCTTCCAGACGGGCTGTCCTCAGTTCGACTGACATCTGAGTCACCGTTAGCCCTCAGAAATAAGGACTGAGCAAGTTGTTTTGTAAATGGTAACGCTGTTTTGACAAAATGTCACTGTTGGGGCAAAACAGATTGAGCATGAAAACAAAAAGCCATTAAATCTTTGTCGCTTTTTCGCTGTTAATGACTTCGACCTGTGTACTGTGCTTTAGTCATTGCAGAGGGTGTTTTTAATGACCTGGTGTAAAATGTCATGGTTCCAGGCACAGGCTTCGGGACTTGTCGGGTTGGGGTGACAGAGAGCTGACTGACGGCTCCCCTCTGCTTCCTCTGGTGACTCGGTCCTCAGGTCAGCTCTCAGCTCGCAACGGCAAAAAACAGGCCCTGGCTGTGCAGTCCAGGTGGGGTTAGGGGGACTTGTTCAGCCAGCCAGGCCTGGACCCAGAGCAGGAGACGAACGACTTCTGAAACAAACTTGCCGAATTGTATCAAAACCAGCACCAAGGGTGCTGGGCCTGGCAGCTTAGAGCACAGGCTGTTGAGAAGGTGCAACCAGAACTTGATGTTTTGGAGGCCAGGATTTAAGTCAACAAATCTGCTCCCTGAACAGCATGTGTTCTGTGTTCACTACCACGGCCTGAAAAGGAAAGGACCGGTGTTGCAGAATTCGTGGTTGGGGACCAGATGCTGTAGCGATGTTTCTAAAATATTGTTAGCGTGAACGGTTCTTTAGGTAATTATTAGCATTTTGGAGCACTTACCTGTGTCAGCCGCTGTGTAAAGCACTTTCATTTAATTCCTACGGCAGCTTTGTGAGCTTGGTGTTAATATTTCCGTCGCACTGATGGAGAAACGTGATCTCAGAGGGTTTGGATCTGTATCCACACGTGTCTGACTTCACTGTTACACCACCTCTTAGTTGTACAGTGTGATGTTGTCTGTCCTCTGACTCTCCGTCTGTCACCACCTTCCTCTTCTGTGCTCGCAGCGCCTGGCACCCGCTGGCCTCCGTCCACACTGAACCTGCCGCCGGTACCTGTCCCCTCCACTCCCCCTCGGTTGCTGTCACTCTAGTCTTGGTTTGAAGGCCCCAAACTCTTAAGAGTAAATTCTGCGTGGCCCTCCTGCTTCTACTCTTAATCCTCCCCAGCCATGTTTTCCTTAGAGCTGCAAACTGACCTCTGGAAAGTGCAGGCTGAGTTTCTCGACCTGCTCGCCTGCCCTCAGGGATGAGCTGGCCCCTGCTGCCGCCCGCCCACCGCCCTCTGCAGCTCGCCGTCTCCCTCTGCCTGTCTTTTCCTGCATCTCCCCCGTCCCGTCCTCTTCCTGCTGTGTCCTTCATTCCCACACTCTATCTCTCTTTAACTCCTACTTCTTCAAGTCATGCTTAAATGTCCCTTGCTTAAATCCTAGGGACTTCCCTGCCCCTCCCTGCCACCGCTTAAACCTGAAAATATGAGTCTTACCACATCCTTTTCTTTCTCGCAGTTGGACATCTGTAGTTACACGTGGCAACTCGCCCAGTGTTGCGCACTGAACTGCGTCCTCCCTGAGGGCAGGGACCAAGTCTGCTTAGTTAAACAACTGCTCAATCTCTAGCTTCGAGCACAGTGACTGTTACACAGCAGGCACTCAGATCTGTGTTGACCGGTTAACAGACATATAACTGAAGATGCCCAGAGCAGTGCATTTTGATGGTTGCCCTTTTTTAGTCCTCACGTTCTGATTTCACTTGTTGCTTGAGAACGAACCTGCGTTCGGAGCAGTTTTGTCCCAGTGGCTTTTGGTTGGCTTTATCGCTGATGGTCATTGTCCGCCATTCAGACGCTGTACTGTGATGTACTTGGTTTTCCAAACTTCTGTGTCAGACCAGCCACGATACAAGAAAAGGCTAAGTTTCAGGAGATGTGATCCCTCTCTGTTTGTCCTGGGCCTGGGTGGGTGGGAGAGGAAAAGCGATGGCTCCCCTGACTGGCTGCAGGTTCTTGGCCCGATGGCGCAGAGGCGTGAACGCTCTAGAGCCTCCGACCTCAGCGGTGACGCCCCCAGAACCCAGGTGCCAGGTTCAGCTCCCTCCACAGCCCTGGCCGCTCCCGCCTGACGTCTCTGCCCAAAGTCGCTTCGGAAGGAGAAGCTTCCTCTCCAGTGGTTTATCATCTCAGGAGCCTTCCTAGCCTTGGTCATGGGCACTGGCCCATCGGAGTCCACGGATAGGGCCGTGTGCCCGAGTCTGTGGGGATCACGCCTCCTGCACACTGGGGCTCCCGTGTGCGGGCGGACACTGGCTGGGAGGCTTGTCTCTCCGCGACCATCCCAAGCGTCGCCACTAACACGACTTCTTTCTCTCTTGTGAACCCACAGTTGGTCCTGTTCAGAGTTGGACCTGAACGAGATTCGCCTGATAGTTTACCAGGACTGTGAAAGGAGAGGCAGACAAGTCTTGTTTGATTCTAAAGCTGTCCACAAGATTGAGGAGGTGGCAACTCAGGTAGGAAATACGGATTTGCTTTCCTCCTTTGTGTTTGTTAGTCCATTGCCTGCTCTTTGGGCTGAATCGCACAGCACCGTTAGTGGTTCAGAGGAAACACGGGCAGAGGTCCCTCCGCCCACCCCATTTGCGTTCTTATTAATATACACAGGTGAGACTGTTAGCAAGTCATCGTGCAGATGCTAAGCATCGTACTTTAGACGTTACCAGAAGCGAATTTGCTGGTAAGTTGCAATCCAGTAGGATTTGGATGTGCCGTTAACGGTGTGTGCTGTTAATGGGAAAACTGAGAATGCTAAAGTTCATGAAGCGTTCGCCTGAAGGGAAGGTCTCCTATTACCTATAGATAGTGAGAGGTGATACATAGCGCTGGGTTAGACAAAACTGGAGCGCTTTCCTTGCCACGGGGCTGCAGGGTGCTAACATGCACTGTCATCTGCAAAAGGGCCTGCAACCCAAGCCTGCTTGACCAAGGAAGTTTTATTTCCTTTTTATAGTGGAGGGCAGTGTGGGGGTAGTAGTGGTGGTGATATGATGGTGGTGGTGGCGGAGGTGAGGGTGGTGGTGGTGATGGAGGTGATGGTGATGGAAGTGATGGTGGAGGTGATGGTGATGGATGTGATGGTGGCAGTGATGGAGGTGATGGTGACGATGGAGGTGAGGGTGGAGGTGATGGTGACGGAGGTGATGGTGGAGGTGATGGTGAAGGAAGTGATGGTGGTGATGGTGATGGAGGTGATGGTGGTGATGGAGGTGAGAGTGGAGGTGATGGTGATGGAGGTGATGGTGGTGGTGATGGTGATGGAAGTGATGGTGGTGGAGGTGATGGTGATGGATGTGTGATGGTGGCGGTGATGGAGGTGATGGTGACGATGGAGGTGAGGGTGGAGGTGATGGTGACGGAGGTGATGGTGGCGGTGATGGAGGTGATGGTGATGATGGAGGTGAGGGTGGAGGTGATGGTGACGGAGGTGATGGTGGTGGTGATGGTGAAGGAAGTGATGGTGGTGATGGTGATGGAGGTGATGGTGCTGGTGGTGGTGGTATGGGGGCGTGGGGGTCTGAGGGTGGGTAAAGTGGGGACAGAGCAGCTCTCGATCCCTCGGAGCCAGAATGGGAAAGGTAGAGTGATGTGTCCAGGCAGGAGCAAGGTCCGGTCCTCCCTGTGAGTCTTCAGGATGGCCATCCAGTGTACTTCTGACTTGTCACCTTTCAACAGTTATTCAGATGTCTACAACTTAAATAAATCCCTTTGTGTTCCCCCTTTTCATGTTCCTTCTTTTCACCTGATGCCTGTACTGACCGAATCCTGGCAGTTTAGAGAATGTGCAGCTAAGTAGCTGAATAGTTTATGTCAGGGTCTCTGTCTCGTCAGGGCTGAGGTCTTGTCCTGCTCCTGATATGGTCGTTTCTTCAGGAAGGAAAGTGTCTGGTTAAAGGCAGTTTAGCTGTGCGGATCCTGTGGTGCTTTCACATGGAAGCTGGCCAGGTAGATAATCACTATAGCCGTTGCTGGGCTTGTTAGGTGGGTGGCTGGAGCAGGGGGGATGAGAAATCTCTCGGTGATTCCTCGAAGGCTTCCATGGTAGATTGGTATTAGTTCAGGTGAGCCAGCACTCGGCCCTTTGTATGGTGGACTGCACATGGCTTCCCCCTGTTTTCCCACATCACTTCCTGTCTCCCTGAGGCCTTGCACAGATGGTGTAGTTGCACACCCACGCTCCGTCACTAGGGTTCCTGATGGTGGTAGCAGGTGGAGGGAAAAAATTCTCACCGGTTTGCAAAAATAACCGGAATCCTGTCTGTAGGAGCAGTGATGACCCTGGAGTCTGGAACAGAAGCTTCCTGGGATGCACTCATTTCTTCACAGAGGCAGCTGGGCCCGGGGAGGCTTGGAAACTGCCCGAGGCTGCAGAGGGAGTCCAGCGGGGGCTCTGCTCACTGTACCAGGACCTGTGGCCAGTCGTGGACGGCGCGGCCAGTGGGCCCAGCAGTGTGGGGCGGGTGTGGACCGCATGTCACTCTGGGCCCTGTAGGGCCGTGGATCGCCATCCCGCCCGCGACCGCTGGGGGCAGTCTTCCTGTTCCCCTTCTGTTCTTCCCCCATCTTCAGGCCCCCACCCGCTGGGCAGGCACGAAATGTCAGGAGTCAGCAGCAGGCCCGTGACTGCAGGCATTTGCATTCGACCATCAGTGTGACTGTCACACTGGAGATTAGATAAGCTGCACTTGCATTCATGTTTTTCCAAGCAAAGCTGCACACAAAAAAGCAAAGAAGACTCAGGATAGAAACAGTGTATCACGGAGGGTACAGGCTCCTTCTGTAGGGAGTAGTGTATCTTGGCCTAGGAGGAAGGGAAACGTTAGTGAAGGTGTATCTTTATGCCTCTGTGTCACTGTCATAAAAATCTGCCATGAGCTCCACATAGGGAACGTGTAGTAGCTAATCCTCTACAAGCCGTGACCTTTGAAGGCCGTGTTGCCTCACATGCTGTGTAATCACAGGAGCCCCTGTTCCAGCATTTTGCCCTCATCTTTCACAAGCTTGACCTCATGACTTTCTCTAAAGCCGTGCGGGGGGAGGTGTGCCATTAAAGCACATGCTGGTCTTTCCAAATGAATAAATACTTCTGCCTTCTCAATTCCGTTTGCTTGGGGAACATTTAAATTTGAAGCAATGTCTGTATCCTCATCAATTTTATAGAGTATGACTCTACATAGTACTAAAAAACTCTCTAACGACCAGAACAGAGGTCAGACCTCATCGATGATTTTAAAATATGAATTGAAACGTCAATAAGAGTTGAATAATTTAAAGAGAGAGTTCTTGAGGACTTCCCTGGTGGTCCAGTGGTTAGGACTCTACGCTTCCAGTTCAGGGTGCCTGGGTTCAGTCTCTGGTCAGGGAACAAAGATCCTGCAAGCCGTGCGGCCAAAATAATAATAATAATAATAAAATAAAGGGAATAGTCTTAATACATAACCCACCACCTGTATCACCCTTCTCAGCATCTGCCTCTTCCAAATGTTATAGACTCACAGGAGCCACTCTTTTGTCCTCGTTTAAAAGAAAACAACAACACCCCGGTTTTTCTATTCAGCTGAGGCTCAACAGAACAGAACGATGTGAGAAAGGGGCCCCCAGTGAGCGTGTGCTGGGGAGCCTGGTACGCTCAGCGGTGGTGGTTTGTTTACTCTCCTCTCCCTCTTCACCCAGAAAACGGAGGACGTCCCCACGAAAACGCCAGCCAAGTGCTGTCAAGGACGTGGCAGCGGCAGCCTCTCTTCCCACGGCTCTTCCGGGGGATCTTTACCACATGCCAAGGACCAGCTTCCAAAGTACCAGGTACAACCACCCTTGCATGCGGAATACCCCGTAGGCTGAAGCCATTTACTGCCATTTCTCCTCGGGGATAATGGCTGCTTGAGGGCCCCGTCCCTGGGATAGGAGACTAAGTATCCAGAACCCTTCTCAGTACTCTGTGATGGCCTCTATGGGAAAAGAATCTTAAAAAGAGGGGATATGTGTATAACGTGTAACTGGTTCACTTTGCCGTACAGCAGAAACTAACACAACATTGTACATCAACTCCCATAAAAATAGAACAAACAAATAAACAACCCCCCCCCCAAAAAAAAAACGTGCTCTTAGGTGTTTCAGGCCAGTGCTGTGCTCACACTTTGGCTTTATCTCTTGATAAAAACTATAATGGAGCAGCAGTGATCCAGTGTAACATACACCGAATGAAGAGAAATATTGCAAAGGAGGTAAACCCTCCTGTTTTGCTTCCTTGGTGGTCAGAACCAGATTGATGCACATGTGTTTTCCAGTTTTTTCTAAGAGCTCTGAGGATTCTGGGGATGAATATTGTCATCCTGAGAAAATAGCACTTGCCAGTAGAAGGAAGAAAGCCTTGTATAGGAGCAGATGGAAAGGCAAGACCTAACTTGAGTGTGAAGTGTGAAGGGCTGGTATATTGAGAAATATTGGCCAGCTGGGCACAAGGAAAGAGGTTTCATAAATATTGAATAGCAGAAGGGTACTGCTTGATGGAGGATGTATGAGTGTTTATTTTTATTTTTGGAGCTGTGAGGAATTTTGTCTACTGTGTTGCTGACACAGCAAAGCCAGGGAGGTGTATACCAGCAGCCACAGGTGTATAGAACGTTGTTCGTTTCACGGTCGGGATCGCTGCTGTGCATCTGCCCTTATTCCACAGAGCTGCCGGCTCTCAAAGCAGTATGTGGTTACGACAGCATAGAGTGAAATTTTCAGCGAGTTGAGAATCGCAGTTGGCACGTGGACCTTGTACCCCAAGAAAAAGCAGGTTCAGAAATGGAGGTGATGGGTGGAAGTTATTCATAAAGAACGTGAAAGCCTGTTAGTTTCTGTCTGCAGGAAGCGAGAAGAGGTTGGTAGGAGGCTCGTTAAATCAGGCGGATAGATGTCTGTTCCTCTTTCCTCCTTTGCGAGCAGGTGTAAGTAGGTGTGTATATGTGTGTCCGTGTGTATGGATATATACGTGTATGCGTGTGGATTTGGAGTTGAAAGGCTGATTGCCATGGTTTTGCTTGGGTAGAAAGCAAGGCAGCAGAGAGTCTGGCTGATGGCCTGGGTCACAGGAGATGGAGGTATGGTTTCAGTCAGGCCGTGCGGGTGTCGTGCGCACTGGTTTGGTTGATGCTCACGTCCATCCTCAGCATGTGTCACCACCACTTACAGTGGGAACTGAGCATCCTGTATCCAAACGCAGGCACCTGTGTGTCATCATAGGTTCACAGTACGCACAGTGTTACGTCATGTGAGTGAAGGCGTTTGGCTTCCAGCCGCCTGTGCTCCAGGGGAGTCCGGGCCCCGAGATGAAGGTTTGGGGGATCCTGTTGGGAATAACCGGAATCACAGCGGCGGTTGAGGACGCAGACAGTGATAGGAGGGCCCTCTGAGGAACAACCCTGTCCAAGGGATGACTTGGGAAGGTAGAGATTTAAAAGGGAGAGCAGGATGTGAGGGCGATCTGGCTGTGACGTCTGTCACCCCGTTGATCTCCAGGGTTGATTCAGCCGATCGGGCTGGCTAGGCGGCTGTCCCCTTCCTCCCTCACCGTTCCAGGTGCGTCCCTCCCGAAGCTGCGCGCTCGGTCGGAGAGGACGACCTTCCCCGATAGAGGAGGACCGTTCTTCGGTCAAGGGTATACGAGTAGCTGCGCTCCCCTGCTAGAACCTCCAGACAAGCTCTCAAGGTCCATTTGTAGGAGAACGTAGGGTAGTCGAGCTTCCAAGACTCCAGACACATCCAAATGAGGCGCTGCACGTGACAGTCTGCCTTTCTAAAAAAAATTAAAAGTAATTTAAAAAATATAAAAAGGAGAGCAATTATGTGCATCAGATACCGTGAGACGTTTAATAAAGCAAACTGGGAAGCGCCCGTTGGCTGTGACAGGAGCCGTTTGAATAGCGGGGGATGGGGGAAGGTGCCGTCCACCCTCTGTGGTGACAAGGGGATGCCGAAGACTGGTCAGAAGCTAGGGGGTCAAAAAATGTTAAAATGTTTCAGTCAAACTTTGGGGTGACCAGACTGTCCATTATCTTTCGGACCCACGAAACCCTGCCCACACCGATTGGCATTTTTGTTCCACACGTTGATTTTGGCTGGATAACCCTGAGCTATATTTCACTTCAGGATGTGTTCTTAGTATCAAGAGGAATTACTCTGCCTCTTCCATCACTTAATCTGTTTAGACTTTGTAAATGGAGACGATGAAAGTCGTGGTTTCTCATAACCAGATTAAAAATGAACTCTGGTGAAGCGCTTGCATCCTGTACCAGGATATAGTGTATAAAGAAGAAATCGTGAACATTAGTGATAATTTGGGGGAAAAAGTAGGCAGTCACCATTGTAGATTAAGATTGTGAAATGATCAGTTGCTGCTTTGAGAAATGGTTCTAATTACCAACAAAATTGCACATTATTTTCTACTGTGTTGTACTCGACACGATTTTGGTTTCTTGCATGTCTGGTAGTACACGCGACCCGCCTCTGATGTCAACATGCTTGGGGAGATGATGTTCGGCTCGGTCGCCATGAGCTACAAAGGCTCCACCCTGAAGATTCACTACATACGGTGAGTTCGGGCCACTGCTTGTGAGACGTGGCTTGGGGATGATGACTCCATACAAACATGCGCAAAAAAGTTATGCGGTAGAATAATAATCTAAGCTTTGTCATCTCATATTTGCTAGCACTTGATATCTTTTATATATCTTTAGCAGTTAAAATAGTCTGACATTTTCTGCATCACTCTGACCTTGAATCAGCTTAGCAGGACAAAATCCTGAGCTTTGGCTAAGTACTGTAAGTGAAAAATGCATACCAAAGCATTTTGAATATCTGCTAGGTTAGTAATAGCAATACTTTTAATCAGAGTTATTCAAATATTTTAAGTTTAAAGTTTAAAGTCAAAATTTCACAGATTTTCCATTTTCAGATTAAAATTTGTCATGATTTTTTCCTTGTATTGAGATACATATTTTTTCTTATCTTTTAAAATTATTGAACGCATGCCAAGTTTTATTTTTGTTTCTAGGGAATGGTGTCTAGAATAAAAGTTTCTGCAAAAAGCAGAATGTGATGACATTAAAGAACACGTTCCTTATTTGCATGTCAGAATAGAATTTAACTCGCTGGAGGCACAAGCTCTACGATGTGTGAAAGGAAGCCTTTTCCCATTCCTGCACTTATAAACCTTCTGTCTGTTCATCTGTGCCACGTGGCAGGTGAAAAATGTAACCTGAGAAAAAAACAAACTTCTGCTTTGCAATATTTCTGCTAAGTGAAGTTTGTTCATCTGAAACATTTGCTCCCAAGGAAAATGGCCCCGGCAATGTCTCCATAGCTCTCTTTCAGGGTTTTAACATTCTTGGGATTTTAAAATGATAAAATTAGAAAAAAATCTAGACACCCCATTGATACAGTGATTTGAAAAATGCACATCTCATTTTCTGTAAAATAAGATAGAGAAATGAATAAAAGCTTCAGAAAAAGTTAAAAAAAAACCCAAAAAATAAAAAACAAAAAACCCCCCATGCATCTCTCCCTCTTCTGTCCATTTGTTTTTTCTCCAGTTCTCCTCCACAGCTGATGGTTAGTAAAGTCTTCTCCGCCAGAATGGGCAGCTTCTGTGGGAGTACAAATAAGTAAGTGCGGGATTTTCCCCCTCCCCTCCCCATCCCCCCCCAATTTTCCAAGTGGCTGTTTCTGGATAGAGTCATTCTTTGAGGGCCATAAGGCTTTTTGAGCTGAGAAGCAGGATGAGTCCACATTAACAAAGGGGTTTTCAAGGTGGCCTTTGTCCAATACATAGTGAGTATGAAGGGGCCTTGGACCTTAGCAGGTGGCCTTAAAGACAAGTGATGGTCTACATACATACATTGGGGGTCTTCACCTGTTAACCCACTCTGTTCCTACTGCCAGTCACCATGTTCTCATTCCCTGGGGATGAAAAGTGAAGGGGAAAAGGATATTATTTCATCTTATTAAAAAAAATCTCAGAAATTCCCTGGCGGTCCAGTGGTTGGGACTGCGCGCTTCCACTGCCGAGGCCTGGGTTCGATCCCTGGTCGGGGAACTAAGATCCCACACGTGGCACGGCCAAAACCAAAACAAAAGCAAACAAAACTAAACAAAAAAATCTCGCCTGTCAGTCTGCTCGTTTATTTATTTCTGAAGGAATGAGGCACAGGGTGAGTTTCCCAAGCTGAGAGACACCTGAATGGCAGGACGGATCGTCTGTCTGAGCCATCCGTGTAACCTCTGTGGTTGGTGGGGACTCAGGCTAGGCAGTATTTTGATTTTCACTCCCGAGTTTTTTTCCCCCCTCTTAATTTTACACTTCTGTGTAGACTAAGAATACTTAAATGTCTAACTTAACTCTTACTCTGGCACAATTGTTTGTATATTTTGAATTTTTCAAGCAGAAATATTCCATGTACTTCTTTTTTGAATAAAACAACAGAACATTTATTACACTTGGGTAAGTTGGAAGAAATGTTTATTGTAAATTAAAGGGGTATTCTTAGCAGTCAAATGAAGGCTGTTATTTTTTACAATCCTAGGAAATTAAAAGTATGTTCCTCTGCAAATTTGGGTACCTTTGAGTAAGTCTGCTTACTTTTCAACAGAATAATGAATTTACTTTTTTGAGCATTTAACACTGGATTGTCATGACGTAAGCCAGTATAGGAATTGGTATTTATTTTTTTGTGAGGTATTATTTTTCTGACCCTTGATAGTACCTGAACATTTATTATACTAACTCCCTCTAATAAAATATCAAGCTCAGATTTAAGTAAAAATTATTTTGGCTTCATTATGCTATATTACCCTCGAAATCTTTATTTCATTTGTTAACAAATACAATAAATTATTAAAAGCTGCTTCTCTCACGTGTGTTTATGAGTAATTCTAACTTTTAAGAAGTTGTGAAATCAAACTCCTATAAGAATCATAATTTCTGTTACATGCTCCGCCTGAAGAAGGTTGCTGAATTGCTCATGGATGTTAACTAAGTGTTAAAATGAATTTCACTTTGAGGGTTTATATAAAATTACCCTTGAAATGAATAGCCATATCCTAGGTGTCAGTCACCAGGGGAAGATTTTAGAATTCGGTGTCCCTCATTACATTATATTGTGAAATTGTTTGGAATGTGCCATTTCGTTTTATAGGTTGAACTACCTCCCAAAGCCTCTCTTGTCTTTTCCCACAACAAATTCCCCTAAAGTTTAAGTCTCTTTGGTAGATGTGAGACTTGATTAATTCATGAAGAAAAGTTATCTGTTAGCAAACAGCTTTGTTCGTCCCTTGATGTTTTTTCTCCTCTCTCTCCCTTCCTTACCTCTCTGGACTTAGCTTGCAAGACAGCTTCGAATACATCAACCAAGATCCTAACCTGGGGAGACTGAACACAAATCAGAATAACCTGGGTCCCTGTCGTACTGGAAGTAACCTAGGTAAACTCCGCCGCGTAAGCGGGGTCTTGCTTTCCGGGTCCCGCCGTCGTGGGTGTGCGTTTTGCTTTCTTTGAGTTTGTGGTGTTGTTTTGTTGTGGCATTATCTTTAATCTGCGTTTATTTCTGTGTGTGTACTTTGTCCGCCCCCGTGTGTGTCTCCGCCCCAGGTGTGCTGCAGGGATGCGGCAGCAAACTGCCACTGGGGGCGGCTGAAGGAGGACCGCACCGGCTCAGCCGCAGTGCCTCTTTCTTTGCAGGTTTGTGTGGAATGCTGAGTACGGTGCGACCCGCGCACGTTAGTAAATCCTGGGCAGATTCTTAGAAACAAATCTGTTGGGCGCCTCTCTAGAAATCCAAGGGGCTCGTGAGATGTTTAGTTCCAAATGCTGCCGAGCGCCTGGCGTTCTGAAACCTCCACCCCAGAACCCCTGTTGGAAACGTCTCTGCTAATACCCCCACGGCGTAAGCCAATTTGGATCTGAAATGAGCCCTTCGTGTTTCTAAGAGGATAACATCTTCCGATTTTCCTCGGCCTCTTCCGCTGCTGTGAACTGTTTCTCTTTGCCGTGGCATCTTTGACCCATTTTTCACCTGCACCCTTACCTGCACTGTGTCTTCAAAAGTCACTCTAACAAGAGCATGGAAGACCGGCCTCTCCCTCTCCCTCTCCCTCCCCCTCTCCCTCTCCCTCTCCCTCTCCCTCTCCCTCTCCCTCTCTCTGTCCGTAGCATTTAAGTAGTTCAAATGCACTTTCCAGCTTCTTTACAGGTGTAGCCACCTCCATCTCTGGGTAGGTACATCCTGAGACCAGCCTGGCCTTCTAGCTCAGGCTGTCGAATGTCTGCCGCAGGCTGGCGTGATTAGTGTGGGAGGCTTCATTGCTAACATGAGGGGTTGTGTTTACCGCAGACGGTATTCTGCATTCTGTTTTTCACCGTAGCTGAAATATGCTAGGCACCCTATTTAACTGACTGACACCCTCCTGCCTGCTTCCGGGTGAGGATAACATGTTTATATACTCTCCTTAAAATTGTGAAAATAAACACGCTTCACAAAATAGCCGGCAAGTATAATAATCAGGCAGAGCTGCAGGCTTCTCCTGCACCGTAAAGCTTACGGTAGCGACGTGTGAGTTACCGTGTAGCTCAACAAGTACACAGTTGAGACCAACATGAAGCATTCCTAGAAGTCTGCAGTCCTTTAGAGTGTTTTCTTAGCAGCTCTACAGTAGCGTTGTGTACGGGTGTATATGGAAAAGAGGCGGAGGAAGAGATATTTGAAAATGAATATAAGTGTTTCTGTCTGCCAAGAGAGGGGTTATAAAACACAAAAGGTTTTTTTTAAATTCCTGAAATGGTTTTCAAGCCTTTCTCTTCTCGAGGTTGCCTGTAGTTACTGCTGAAACTGGTTATAAAGCATTTTGAAAGTACTTAATATTTTGCAGTATTTCAGTACCCTGAAACTACTGAAAATACTTAAATGCTATCTAACTACTACTAATGAGGAAAATGGCTGAACGTATCTGCTCGAGGATGTCTGCTCGTCGTGTGAAGTGTCCTCACAGCTGATGACTCGGCTTCTTTTAGAGGCGAGCGTCCCTTGGAAGAGCCTCTGTCGTGCTGCCAGGGGACAGGCGCGGGCAGGTGGTCGCTGGCCTCTGCCCGCCCCTTCCCCTGTCTTCTCTGAACTGCATTCTGCTTTCCCGTCCCTCCATGTGTGTGCTCGTGCGGCCACCGCCAGCAGGCGTAAAGCGAGTGCAGGTGGTCTGAGCAGCCCGCCTCTGCGAGCCCAGTGACCAGGTCTCCTTGCTTCCTGCAGTGCACAGCACCCCGGTCGACATGCCGAGCAGAGGGCAGAGCGAAGACAGGGACAGCGGCATCGCCCGCTCAGGTACGTGCTTTCCTCTTGCCGCAGCGCCCGTGGAGGGCGAGCCCTCCCTCTGAGATCTGGGTGTGACGTGCACAGGGACGGCTCCTGCGAGACGAACATACGTCGAGCAGCGCCCCACTAAAAAGAGGGGAGCCTCCTGGAGCCTGTGGTCCTGGGACCTGCTGAGTCCTGAGCATCCAGCCAGGGGAAGGATAGGGTCCAGGGGAATCCCTCTGGCTGCGACCATGGGGGCTGTCCGCTGACCTGCTCACTCTTTCTTCTGTCCTGGAGTCGTGATGCTCTAGATTTTGTCTCCTGTACCCCTTCTCTCCTCATGTCCAGTGGTGACTGACCAGGGCCCTGGGCCTCCTTGATCAGTAGAAATTGACTAGAGGCCCGACAAGAAATGGAGGCAAGGCTTTATTGGGGCCCCTGCTGCAGCATGAGGGAAGGAGAACAAAGGACAGGTTCCCTTGCTGGCTCGCTCTCTGAGGGGGGTGAGCTAGTTCCTTGTAAGGCGTGAGGGCAGGGGTGTGTCCAGGGATCAGGCCAGAGGGGCGGCTTAGGTGTTCTGCCTGCCCCTCAGGTGGTGCTGAGTGCAGGCGGCGCGTGCAGTGCCCTGCTTTTGCTCCAGGCTCTTCAGAAGTGGCAGTTGGGTTTCTTGGTCCCTTTGTATCTTTTGTCCATAATGTGCCCCAACTGCAGCATGCCCCCAGTTATTTTTAGTCCCTTATAGTTTCTTTGTATCTGTGGGTGGAGGAGAGGTGTGTCCAGGTGCAAGCCCTGCAGCAGACGGTCCCAGGTCCCAGCCTGTTCCTTCCAACTCTAAATTGCTCCTAAGGCGAGTGTCCCTTGTTCTTTGAGAAGCGGGACAGTCGAGGGCCACGTTTGCCTTGATGTGAAAGGTCAGTAGCAGCCGGGTCTGAACACTTTCTCGGGAGGAGGGAGCAGAGGTGAAGCTGATGCCAGTGTGAGCTTTGGCTTTGTGGGCAGCTCGGCCCCTGAACCCGCCGTCTCTCCTTCGAGGCTCCCGCCCTCCTGTTGGGAGTCCGGGCAGATGGGGGGCTGGCTGCACGGGGCCCCCGGGGGCCTTCTGCTCCCCTTCCGTCCCGGGAGCTGCTCTGAACCCCCCGGGTCAGCCCTGGGAGGCTCGCCCTCCACCAGAGGCCGCTCGTGCCCCTGCCGTGGCTGGTCGCTCACGTCGCCCGCACTGTGTGGACCGGGGTCCTCGGCCTGGAGCAGAGCGGCGACTCCGACTGTTGGACCTGAATTCGCAGTGGAAGATGGAGAGAAACTACAGACATGCTTTATTCCTGTTTTCTGTGATTTGTAACTTCCTGTCTGAAGAGTTGAGAGCCGGGGAAAATACCTTCAATAGATTTATTTTTCAGAACAGCTGTAGACTTGCAGAGCAATCGAGATGGTAGTGGGGAACTCCAGTGGAGCCCCCCTGTCGTTAACATCTTAGTTTGTAAGACGGGGCGGTCAGTTGTCATGTCTGTTTGACTCTGCTCGGCTCTGGCAGTTCCTCAGACTTGCTGTGTTTTGTGACGACCTTGACAGTCTCCAGAAGTAGCGGCCAGGTACTGTGTAGAATGCCAGCTGTTGGAATTTGTTGGATGCTTTGCACGTGAGTGGACCGGGTTTTGGAAGAGAGGTCACGGAGGTTCGGTGACACTTTCATTGCCCCCGACCAAGGGTATGTGCTGTCAGCGTAAGTTATGACCGCTGATGGTGGCCCTGGTCACCTGGCTGGCACAGTGTCTGTCTGGCCTCTCCCCGTCTCCTGCGGGCAGGGCCCTGCGTCAGCTACTTGGAGCTCTTCTGCGTGGCAGCCTGTCCTCCTTCCTCATCCGTCCAGTCAGTCAGTCATTCACATCAATATGGACTCAGAATGCTTACTTTACACTTCAGGTCACCCCAGTACTGCTTTATTTTGTCGCTCACCTGGCTCCAGCTTTGGCCATGGAAGCCATGGAGCGCTTTCCATTGGCTCCTGTGTTTCTTTAACCTGTGTGTGTGTGCGTGCGTGTGTGTGTGTAGCCCTTCCTCGCTTTCTGGCACTACAGGATGCTCCAGACGTGCCTCATATATGTCCTGCCCCATCCCTAGAATCAGTCGTGTCTCCATGTTGCCCTGTCCTTTCACTGGAGACGGAATTAGGTCCCAGGGTCTGGACCCCAGATATGCTTGTTGCACCTGGAGGGCTGTTCTCAACGGCCTTCTCGGCCAGCAAGCAGGAGTGTGCGTTTGTGCCAGCTGTGTCTCTGTGTCTCTGTGCGTACTGCTGTCGGCGATGCCTGCACCTGCATTCAGCGACACATGAGTGCTGCTGATTTCTCCGTGTTGCCCACCATCTGTGAGCCCGTGGGCCATCCCACCCTCCCCGCCCGGTTTATCTGCAAACCGCCCCCGATGGCGAGACACCCGGCTCCCGGCCTGCCGTGCATTTAGTTAATGGATTCATTGCAGGGCACACACAGCAGTGTCGGTGCTTACCCCAGTGCTCCTGTGGGAAACGCCTTTTTTAAACGAGAGAGCAGTGCTTGTGTGCAGTTCCTCTGACCTTTTGTCCCCCAGACGTCACTCGTTGCCAAGGTTACCTAGGCGGGCGCCTTTGGAGATGGGGAATGTTTGCAGCTGTCAGTACCAGGCCAGCAGAAGCTCTGAAGTCACAGCTGACACCAGTTCATCTTCATGATGAACTGGCTGCATGGCGGCTGCCCCAAAACTCTGAGCACACAAGTCACATCTGAAGAGTGACCTCAGAGTCTTTTTCTTCCCCAGTAGTTCAGTAAAGAAGTAACTTTAGAAAAGCTTCTTTGTTTATTTTTTGCTTTTTAAATCATCCTCTACAGAGAGGAACTCTATCCGGATGAGGAGTCTGAGAGCACACAGTACGGTTCCCCGGCAGAAAGACAAGACACCGAGGGTCTCTGTTGCCCTCCGCCAGCCCCTTCCCCGCACCTGTCTTCCGCCCGCTCAGGGAGGAATGTTGTGGGTGCTGACCGCATGCCCCTCGTGCACCGTGTGCTCCGGGGCTGCAAAGCGCTGTCTGGGTTTGCACTCCCCAGGGCCCCCTGTCATAGGAGAGCTCAGTTACCGTGGTGGCTTCCACAGTTGGGCCAGTTTGCTGCAGTCGAGGTGAAGGGAAGGAGTTGGCAGGGTAGCCCTGAGTCAGGCCGGGAAGCCACATTTATTACATTTATTGAATAACAATCTTGTACCCCCTAGGCTGGCAGGCACTGCCAGAGCTGGGGCGATGTAGAAGATGAGTGACCCATAGCACCTGCCCTCAGGAAGCTCCATGTAAACCCAGAGTTAAAACAGCGGGTGAGGGGCACTGCCTCGCCCGCCCTGTGGGAGCCGGGGGCCTGGGCCTGGGGGTGGCGCCCAGGACAGGGGTGTTCGAGGGACGACAGCCGGAAGGGAGGAAAGAACTGCATCAGCGTTGAGCAGAAGCGGATTTCGGAAGCTCGTTTGCGCAGGGGTATAGGTCCTGGGGCTGCCCAGCTAAAATGTGCCCGCAGTGTCGGGGACTGGTTGGGGGGGTGAGCCTCATCACAAAAGGCACCAGCGCCCTGTGAGGACTTGGACTTAGTCTTGTTCTGGGGCAGCTAAAGGGGGAACCTGATTGGCTCCATATTTTAGGTCTATTTGGTGCCTCACCAACTGCTCCAGAAAAAACTGCCCTCGTATATTCATTGCTAAAGTAGATCAGTTGGGCAGGGGGTACAGGACTGAGGGAGGTGGGCAGAAGATAGATTTTTTTCCCATTAACTTTTTCTCCCCCAAACTCACCGCTGTGTGTATGTGCGTGCGTGCGCACACATGTGTTTGTAAAAGGATTATCTGATTTATCATAAAATTTTTTAAAACAGTTCATTGGGTTTTTTTCCCCTCTTTCTCTTTTTAGAATAGTACCTGAGAAGAATATCCAACGTTTTTTCTGGGTTATTCAGTAGCTTACTATAATAACAGAGAGGAAATCAAATCTTAATTCTGATCTATGCCTTCATACATTTTACCCTTCATGATAAGTGCCCCAGTGCCTCTTTACATAGCTTGTCACACACGCAGAATAAGGAATAGAGCAATAACAAGAATATCCAATTTACTGCTTTAATGGGTTAGACTATCTATCCACCTATTTTTTTTAAAGACACGTCCTCAGTAAAGGAACAAACTCAATTCCAAGCTCACAGTGTTTTTTACATTAGAGTATTAGCAGTTTACTCGACGGTCTTTGCCTTATTTCCTGATTTTTTGTATGAAGGAAAATGATTTTTTGTATGAGGGAGACGTCTATAAAATCTGATGTTCATCTTCATAGACTTTACTTATAGCAAGTTTGACAACCATTTGTCTAGTGTCTTTGTGGAGGGTGAAAAGTAGGAGTAGAAAACACGATGAGCTGTTGTCACCAGCAGAACATTGGAGGTGACCTAGATGTTCATCCAGGGCCTGCTTAAGTCACGTTCGTCCCACAGAGCAGCCCCACGCTGTGATTGGAAGGGCACGGCAGCCTAGCAGGCCTCGAAATAGAAGTTCTCTTAGATATATTTCTAAGTGAAAAAAGTTGATCAGCAGTGAGTTGCAGTAAACGGTCATTTATATTTCAAGATAAAAAAAAGGCATATACAAGATCTCTCTCCATATATAAAGATAGAAAAGCGTGTTCATCGAACGTTTCTGGAAGGGGTCCCCCCAGGACCGGTGGAGGGAGTGCATTCTCATTCTTTTCTGGAGACTGTGAATGTGTCCCCTGTGCATATATGAATCAGAAAGATAAATTCATTCTCAAGAGGTTACTTGAGTGGCTGCTCTTAGGAATGTTCAGGTAAGGTCTCGGGAGAGAGGAGGGATGGGTTTCAGCCGTGCTGGAAGGTGGTCCTGGCGGGGCTCGGGGACTAATGGGACACACCGCATGGCGGGGGGGACAAAGGGCGACTCTCCAGTTTCTAACAGGACGACGAGTGGGGCATGCGGGCATGCCCCATGCCAGGGAAGCAGGAGGCGCCTGGGGAGACTGGTGTTGAGCCAGTATCTCAGTCACAAGTGCCCGCAAGTGCTCCAGCCATGAGCAGTCAGCTGTAGTTTAGAAAGAGGACACGGGTGGCGCAGAAGCTGCAATCTGGTGGTCGTGGCGAGGGGGAGAGGAAGGTCCAGGCAGCTGGGGTTGGGACCCGCCTCCCAGCCTGGTCAGCCATCACCTCCATCCAGCTGCTGACTCCCTTCCCCAGCAGCACACTCAAATCACGGACAGGAAGGTAATATCTTCATTCTCTGCACCCTGGAAAGTAGTAAAACCATCAGTGTGAGGAGAACCTCTAGCTCGTATGTTCAGACATGTTTATTAAGTGCTTTACGGTCAGCCTTCAGGACAAGAGCACACGTCGTCACAGTGTTCAGACAGGACCCGAGTTTTGGCCACTGTGCTGTTTGGGTGTGAAGACAGATGGCACACATGCACACACGTGCACGCACATGCACACAAACGGGGAGCGGGGGCAAAGGGAGATTCACGACCCACAGAGTGAGGCCACCTGTGAGAGACGGGACAGAGAGGGCCCTGGGATGTGATGCTCGGGGAGGGCCAGCGTGGGGGTCTCCGTCCTCCTGGTTCTGGAGAGGGGTGCCATCACCTTCATCACCACCACCATGACCACCTCCAACACCACCATCACCACCACCATCACCTTCACTGTCACCACCATCACCAACATCACCACCATCCCCACCTTCACCATCACCATCACCTCCACCACCATCACCTTCATCACCACCATCACCATCATCACCAACATCATCACCACCATCCCCACCTTCACCATCACCATCACCTCCACCACCATCACCAACATCACCACCAGCATCACCTTCATCACCTCCACCACCAGCACCATCACCTTCACCATCACCACCATCATCACCACCACCATCACCTCCACCACCACCATCATCACCACCATCACCTTCATCACCACCACCATCATCACCACCATCACCTTCATCACCACCACCATCACCTCCATCACCATGACGACCACCACCACCATCACCAACATCACCACCATCACCATAACTGCCTCCACCACCACCATAATCACCACCACCATCACCTTCATCACCACCACCATCACCTTCACCATCACCACCAAACAGAAGAAAGATTTTCTTTTAATGGGGGGCAGGAGGGGAGAGAAAATCTAAATGCTCTGCCTACAGCTTTGACCATTGGAAACTTTTTAATAAATTCAGGCTTTGAACTCTCTCTAGAAATTTGTGTTCTAATGCGTTGTTTCTGCCATGCTTGCCGATTGAGACAGGCATCGCTGTCCTTCGCGTAATCATGTGCTCGTTCTTCATATGGCAACATTTCTGCAGGAGGCCGCAGAGAGGCTGAGGGCAGCCGAGTCATCCAAGCAGAACGCACGTCTAGGAGCAGATGTGCCTCCTGCAGAGCCGAGGGAGTCGTGAGGGGTGGGAGCGGGAAGTGCTGTGTATCTGGAGATGGTGGCGGGAGAGGGTGCTTTGCGGGGCAAGTACCCTTCTGCCTGGGTTTCACCTCGAAACACAGGGGGACCAAGCAGTCAAGGGGGGACACGCGCGTGAGTCGGCTCCGTGTGCGGCACTGCCTCTCGGGCAGCAGTAGCAGTACTCCCGTGGACTCTTCGTTGTATCCGAAGTCTGCAGGCTGTCCTCTGACTGGATGAGTAATGTTTGTTTACATTTGGAACGTGGGGCTGGTGCCTGGTCACCGATGCCCTTGCCGTGTCGGCGACCCCTGTTCGTTTTAAAGGGTGTTTTCTTGGCTGTACTACAGCCTGAGAGCGGCTCCCCCTGCTGGCTGTGGCCGGTGGAACCTGAACAGTTACGTCCCGGGGCTTGTATGGATATTTTTCACGTAGGTGCACGTGGGCTCCTGGAGCCCAGCTCTCGACTTCCCAATGTTCTTCCCGCAGCCTCCCTGAGCAGCCTTCTGATCACACCCTTCCCGTCGCCAAGCTCCTCCACGTCCTCCTCCAGCAGTTACCAGCGCCGCTGGCTTCGGAGCCAGACCACGAGCTTGGAAAACGGCATCATTCCCAGGAGGTGAGCTGGGTTCCCCTGGCTGTGCAGGGCACTGGTGCGGGCGGCCCGGCGATGCTGGTAGACACTGCACTCACTTGCTGTCAGCACAAACGGGCTGGAGTTTTCCGCTCGGCTTCAGCTCAGCCTGGAAGTTCACAGGTGAGAGGTTCTGGGAAAGACACTGGGACTACCTGGGTAGTTTTGGCATTGATTTAAAGTGAGTGTGTGCTCTCTTTGCACTGGGTCCCTTCCAGGTGTAGCCTTTGTAAGTTAGAAGGCTGGAATAAATCTTTCCTTGGCTTACGGTGACACCAGTGTGGTCTTTGAAAATATATGAACTCAAGGATGGTTAATTTTTGGTGAAACAAATTCTTAAACAGTCAACAGTCTTACTATGAATAGAGACAGCATCGAGATATTCTCTGCCTTCGTTTCAGTTGGTTTTCTAAAGTTTAGTTATGTTGCAAAATGCACGTTTTTAGCTTATGATGATGTTACATCAGTACCTTCCCACCTCTTCTTTCTACAACCCAAAAACTTAAAAGGGAATTAAGATAGGTTGTACCTATTAAAAACTCACATGACAGTTGGTTACCTTAGTAAGTGAGTAGAGGTCGGCATGTGTCAGCTCTGTGAAGGGGTAAAGAGTTGGCTGCCGGCCTGCACTTCAGGAGCTCACAGAGACAATGCTCACGTAAACAGTGGTGTGAAGGAACTAAGTGCTAAACGCTCAGAGAGGCATGGGGGTGTGCGGCTCGGGGGAGGGACGCAGACTCGCGGGAGGTCTTGGGGTTTGGGCAGCCTTCGTGAAGGGGGGACCTGAAAGCACAGGCTGAGAAACGGGGGAGCCAAGGCGTGTGCAGGGCATCAGGCTACTGGCCCCCTTCTCCCAAAATTAACATCACGTGTTAGTTTTGTTTGTTTGTTTGTTTTTAAAGAAACATTATGTTCCAGGGCTTCAGGCATTTTCAGAGTAATCTATAAAATGGATGTAAGGCTTTTCCATTAAAAATAATTTACTTACCAAATATAATAGAAATAATAGTGATACATGACTATTATCACAAAGTTATAAATTACTAAAATGTTTTGGTGTAAAAAATTTTATATAATCAATAGTAATACTTCACTCACTATCTTCCTTCATCATAAGGTTTTCCTGGCTCACTTTTCTGCACATTCATTTGTTTAGGTCATCAAAATGTGTACGTCAATTGACATAACTGAAAGCAGCATTAGTCACTCCTGGCAAATGCAAGCTGACAAATAATTTTTGATAACTTTTTTATTTGGGGAAAGCTCTTTGTGCACATTGCAGCTGTTACTGGAGCTTTATAGGTTATAACAACATTGAGATAAATTTGTAATAAACCTTAAAAATATAAATTTTGGGTTGTTGGCCTGAGGTGATCCAGCACTGGAGGCTACAGGCTCTTTCTTGGGGCTAGTGGCGGACTCTGGGAGGGCTCACACCAAGGAGTACTTCCCAGAACTTTTGCTGCCAGGGTCCTTGTCTCCACAGTGAGCCACAGCCACCCCCCACCTCTGCAGGAGACCCCTCAACACTAGCCAGCCGTGGGGCTGACAGGGTCTCAGTGCTCTGGCCGGGTGTCAGGCCTGAGCCTCTGATGTGGGAGAGCTGAATTCAGGACACTGGACCACCGGAGACCTCCCAGCTCCACATAATATCAGTGGGTGAGAACTCCCCCAGAGATCTCCATCTCAACGCTCAGACACAGCTCCACCCAACGGCAAGCAAGCTACAGTGCTAGACACCCTATGCCAAACAACTAGCAAGACAGGAACACAACCCCATCCATTAGCACAGAGGCTGCCTAAAATCATACTAAGTTCACAGACACCCCAAAACACACCACCGCATGTGGACCTGCCCACCAGAAACACAAGATCCAGCCTCATCCACCAGAACACAGGCACCAGTCCCCTCCACCAGGAAGCCTACACAACCCACTGAACCAAACTTACCCACTGGGGACAGACACCAAAAACTACAGAAACTACGAACCTGCAGCCTGCGTAAAGGAGACCCCAAACATAGTAAGTGAAGCAAAATGAGAAGACAGAGAAACACACAGCAGATGAAGGAGCAAGGCAAAAACCCACCAGACCTAACGAATGAAGAGGAAATAGGCAGTCTACGTGAAAAAGAATTCCGAGTAATGATAGTAAAGATGATCCAAAATCTACGAAATAGAATGGAGAAAATGCAAGAAACGTTTAAGGACCTAGAAGAACTAAAGAGCAAACAAACACTGATGAACAACACAATAAATGAAATTAAAAATTCTCTAGAAGGAATCAATAGCAGAATAACTGAGGCAGAAGAACGGATAAGGGACCTGGAAGATAAATAGTGGAAATAACTACTGCAGAGCAGAAAAAAGAATGAGAAGAATTGAGGACAGTCTCAAGAGACCTCTGCAACAACATTATAAACGCCCCAACATTCGAATTATGGGGATCCCAGAAGAAGAAGAGAAAAAGAAAGGGACTGAGAAAATATTTGAAGAGACTATAGTTGAAAACTTCCCTAATATGGGAAAGGAAATAGTCAATCAAGTCCAGGAAGCCCAGAGAGTCCCATACAGGATAAATCCAAGGAGAAACATGCCAAGACACATATTAAACTTTCAAAAATAAAGTACAAAGAAAAAAATATTGAAAACAGGGAAAAACAACAAATAATACTCAAGGGAATCCCCATAAGGTTAACGGCTGATCTTTCAGCAGAAACTCTGCAAGCCAGAAGGGAGTGGCAGGACATACTTAAAGTGATGAAAGGGAAAAACCTACAACCAAGGTTGCTCTACGCAGCAAGGGTCTCATTCAGATTTGACGGAGAAAATAAAACCTTTACAGACAAGCAAAAGCTAAGAGAATTCAGCACCACCAAACCAGCTTTACAACAACTGCTAAAGGAACTTCTCTAGGCAGGAAACACAAGACAAGGAAAAGACCTACAATAACAAACCCAAAACAATTAAGAAAATGGTAATAGGAACATACATATCAATAACTACCTTAAATGTAAATGGATTAAGTGCTCCAACCAAAACATTGTCTGAATAGATACAAAAACAAGACCTGTATACATACTGTCTACGTGAGACCCACTTCAGACTGAGGGACACATGCAGACTGAAAGTGAGGGGATGGAAAAAGATATTCCATGCAAATGGAAATCAGAAGAAAGCTGGAGTAGCAATTCTCATATCAGACAAAATAGGCTTTAAAATAAAGACTACTAGAAGCAACAAAGAGGGACACTACAAAATGATCAAGGGATCAATCCAAGAAGAAGATATAGCAATTGTAAATATTTATGCGCCCAACATAGGAGCACCTCAGTACATAAGGCAAAGGCTAACAGCCATAAAAGGGGAAATCGACAGTAACACAATCATAGTAGGGGAATTTATCACCCCAATTTCACCAATGGACTGATCATCCAAAATGAAAATGAATAAGGAAACACAAGCTTTAAATGATACATTAAACAAGATGGGGACTTAATTGATATTTATAGGACATTCCATCCAAAAACAACAGAATACACTTTCTTCTCAAGTGCTTATGGAACATTCTCCAGGATAGATCATACCCTGGGTCACAAATCAAGCCTTCATAAATTTAAGAAAATCGAAATCGTATCAAGCATCTTTTCCAACCACAACACTATGAGATTGGAAATCAATTACAGGGAAAAAACGTAAAAAACACAAACACATGGAGGCTAAACAATATGTTACTAAATAACCAAGCGATCACTGAAGAAATCAAAGAGGAAATCAAAAAATACCTAGAGGGCTTCCCTGGTGGCGCAGTGGTTGAGAGTCCGCCTGCCGATGCAGGGGACACGGGTTCGTGCCCCGGTCTGGGAAGATCCCACATGCCGCGCAGCGGCTGGGCCCGTGAGCCATGGCCGCTGAGCCTGTGCGTCCGGAGCCTGTGCTCTGCAAGGGGAGAGGCCACAACAGGGAGAGGCCCGCGTAACAAAAAAAAAAAAAAAAAAACCTAGAGACAAATGACAATGAAAACACAACAATCCAAAACCTATGGGATGCAGCAAAAGCAGTTCTAAGAAGGAAGTTTATAGCAATACAATCCTACCTCAAGAAACAAGAAAAATCTCAGATAAACAATCTAACATTACACCTAAAGCAATTAGAGAAAGAAGAACAAAAACCCCAAAGTTACCAGAAGGAAAGACGTCATAAAGATCAGATCAGAAATAAATGAAAAAGAAGGGAACGATAGCAAAGATCAATAAAACTAAAAGCTGGTTCTTTGAGAAGATAAAATGATAAACCATTAGCCAGACTCATCAAGAAAAAAGGAAAAAGACTCAAATCAACAGAACTAGAAATGAAATTAGAAATGAAAAAGGAGAAGTAACAACTGACATGGCAGAAATACAGAGGATCATGAGAGATTAATTACTACAAGCAACTCTATGCCAATAAAATGGACAACCTGGAAGAAATGGACAAATTCTTAGAAAAGTACAACTTTCCAGGACTGAACCAGGAAGAAATAAAAAATATAAACAGACCAATCACAAGCACTGAAATTGAAACTGTGATTAAAAATCTTCCAATGGACAAAAGCCCAGGACCAGATGGCTTCACAGGTTAATTCTATCAAACATTTACAGAAGAGCTAACACCTATCCTTCTCAAACTCTTCCAAAATATAGCAGAGGGAGGAACACTCTCAAACTCATTCTATGAGGCCACCATCACTCTGGTACGAAAACCAGACAAAGATACTACTAAAAAAGAAAATTACACACCAATATCACTGATGAACACAGATGCAAAAATCCTCCACAAAATACTAGCAAACAGAATCCAACAGCACATTAAAAGGATCATACACCATGGTCAAGTGGTGTTTATCCCAGGAATGCAAGGATTCTTCAATATATGCAAGTCAGTCAATGTGATAAACCATATTAACAGATGGAAGGAGAAAAACCATATGATCATCTCAATAGATGCAGAGAAAGCTTTCGACAAAATTCAACACCCATTTATGATAAAAACCCTGCAGAAAGTAGGTATAGAGGGATCTTTCCTCAACATAATAAAGGCCATATATGACAAACCCACAGCCAACATTGTCCTCAATGGTGAAAAACTGAAACCATTTCCACTAAGATCAGGAACAAGACAAGGTTGCCCACTCTCACCACTCTTATTCAACATAGTTTTGGAAGTTTTAGCCACAGCAATCAGAGAAGAAAAGGAAATAAAAGGAATCCAAATTGGAAAAGAAGAAGTAAAGCTGTCATTGTTTGCAGATGACATGATACTATACATAGAGAATCCTAAAGATGCTACCAGAAAACTACTAGAGCTAATCAACGAATTTGGTAAAGTTGCAGGATACAAAATTAATGCACAAAAATCTCTTGCATTCCTATTTACTAATGATGAAAAATCTGAAAGAGAAATTAAGGAAACGCTCCCATTTACCACAGCAACAAAGATAATAAAATACCTAGGAATAAACCTACCTAAGGAGACAAAAGACCTGTATGCAGAAAACTATAAGACACTGATGAAAGAAATTAAAGATGATACAAACAGATGGAGAGATATACGATGCTCTTGGATTGGGAAAATCAACATTGTGAAAATGACTCTACTACCCAAAGCAATCTACAGATTCAATGCAATCCCTGTCAAACTACCAATGGCATTTTTCACAGAACTAGAGCAAAAAATTTCACACTATGTGTGGAAAGACAAAAGACCCCGAAGAGCCAAAGCAATCTTGAGGAAGGAAAACGGAGCTGGAGGAATCAGACTCCCTGACTTCAGACAATACTACAAAGCTACAGTAATCAAGACAGTATGATACTGGCACAAAAACAGAAAGATAGGTCAATGGAACAGGATAGAAAGTCCAGAGATAAACCCACGCATATATGGTCACCTTATCTTTGATAAAGGAGGCAAGAGTATACAATGGAGAAAAGACAGGCTCTTCAATAAGTGGTGCTGGCAAAAATGGACAGCTACATGTAAAAGAATGAAATTAGAACACTCCCTAACACCGTACACAAAACCTCAATATGGATTAAAGACCTAAATGTAAGGCCAGACACTATAAAACTCTTAGAGAAAAACATAAGCAGAACGCTATATGACATAAATCACAGCAAGATCCTTTTTGACCCACCTCCTAGAGAAATGGAAATAAAAACAAAAATAAACAAATGGGACCTAATGAAACTTCAGAGCTTTTGCACAGCAAAGGAAACCATAAACAAGACGAAAAGACAACCCTCAGAATGGGAGAAAATATTTGCAAATGAAGCAACTGACAAAGGATTAATCTCCAAAATATACAAGCAGCTCATGCAGCTCAATATCAAAAAAACAAACAATCCAATCCAACAATGGGCAGAAGACCTAAACAGACATTTCTCCCAAGAAGATATACGGATTGCCACCAAACACTTGAAAGGATGGTCAACATCATTAATAATTAGAGAAATGCAAATCAAAACTACAATGAGATATCATCTCACACCAGTCAGAATGGCCATCATCAAAAAGTCTACAAACAATAAATGCTGGAGTGGGTGTGGAGAAAAGGGAACACTCTTGCACTGCTGGTGGGAATGTAAATTGGTACAGCCACCATGGAGAACAGTAGGGAGGTTCCTTAAAAAACTACAAATAGAACTACCATATGACCCAGAAATCCCACTACTGGGCATATACCCGGAGAAAACCATAATTCAAAAAGAGTCATGTACCACAGTGTTCACTGCAGCTCTGTTTACAATAGCCAGGACATGGAAGCATCCTAAGTGTCCATCGACAGATGAATGGATAAAGAAGATGTGGCACATATATACAATGGAATATTACTCAGCCATAAAAAGAAACGAAATTGAGTTATTTGTCGCAAGGTGGATGGACCTAAGTCTGTCATACAGAGTGAAGTAAGTCAGAAAGAGAAAAACAAATACCGTATGCTAACACATATATGTGGAATCTTAAAAAAAAAAAAAAAGTTCTGAAGAACCTGGGAGCAGGCCAGGAATAAAGGCACAGACATAGAGAGTGGACTTGGGGACACTGTGAGGGAAAAGAGTAATCTGGGACGAAGTGAGAGAGTGGCATGGACATATATACACTACCAGATGTAAAATAGATAGCTAGTGGGAAACAGCCACATAGCACAGGGAGATCAGCTCGGTGCTTTGTGATCACCTAGAGAGGTGGGATAGGGAGGGTGGGATAGGGAGGGTGGGAGGGAGACGCAAGAGAGAGGGGATATGGGGATATATGTATACATACAGCTGATTCACTTTGTTATACAGCAGCATTGTAAAGCAGTTAGACTGCAATAAAGATGTTAAAAAAAAAGAAAGAAAAACACATAAATTTCAGTACATCTGGATCAGACGATTCTTACGGAACAGTTTTGCTAAAGACTCAGTTCTTCACACACATCCATTTTGTGTAAGTCTGAATTGAATTTTAAATGTATCTTTGTACACGGTTATTTTAATGTTTCCCCTGCCATTTCCTGTGACTTATAGAGGTCTTACAAGAAACTGCAGGTGTCTTCATGGGCTGCATATAATTCAGAATGCCTGTTTACGCATTGTGTCACTACATCGTCAATTATACGGAAATTTAATTTTAAAATGAGCTTCATTCCTAATAATTTCTTCTTCTGAAGCTTCATATGACAGTTGTGGGTATTTTCTATCCAATGCAGCAATCTCTACATTCAATTTCTGTTTCTGTGCCTGTGGGTATTTGCTTTGCAATGTTGCTGCAGTTTTCAAAACGAGATGTTAACAAACTCTCTAAAGGATTCTAATAACTCCCTGATGTACTTTATTGCATTGTGCACTGTAGGCTCTTACTTTGTGATAGTTTACTGCCCTGGGGCTCAGGATGAAGAGCTAAGTGTTGTGCAGACTCCACAGGGCCGGTTCTGATGACGGACAGACAGGCTGCCTCCCCCTTGGTCCAGGCCTTGCGCCAGCCCTTCCCCCCTCCCATGGCCGTGCCCTCTGCCGCTGCCGCCCATCTGGGCCCAGGTCCCAGCCTTGGGGCCTTGTGGCACCGCCTTGGTTCTGGGCTCCTGGGTGTGTGCCAGACCCCAGGCCAGCCACCCAGCTTCCGAACCCCCCCACCCGCCGTGCGCTCGGCTGCCTGGCGTCTGCCCTGCCCACGCCCATGCGTCATCACCCCATCAGACTTCACTTACAGAGCGCAAGTTAAAGGTGACATGGTTAAGAATCAAGATAGCACCCGGAGAATGTCACCGCGAGCCTGGGCCCTCCTGAGAGCAGCCCCGCAAGGCGGGGGACGCAGGCTGTGAGCCGTTGGTCCTGGACTCGCCCTTGCCTGACGCCCAGGATGGAAGAGCCGCGGGCGCTCAGCTTCGGTCACTGTGCCCGCGAAGACCCTTTGATTACCGGGGTCGCCGCCCGTCTCTCCCCTGTGGCAGGTGTGTGGGAGGGGATTAGTTTCTGACGCGGGGCCGGAGAACACTGGGTACCAGGGATGCGATTGCCTCCGGCTTTGAGAGGAAGTCACAGCACTCAGAGACCTGGTTCCTGAGGGAGTGCAGGGTGACCAGGGAGTATCTTCACAGTTTTACGGTTGGTTGCTCGCTGACCCCCGTGCCACGTGGGGAGCGACCAGCGGGTGGGGAGCGTCGTCCGGGGGCAGTTTACCCGCTGGCGCAGAGGTGCTGTCCATGGAGGAGAGAAGCTGCGGATTCCCCCCTTAGTGCAGCTGGTGAAACCCTAAAGAAGCAGGTATGACGTCCCAGAAGGGCTTTGGCCCGGAATTGTAAAATGAATAACCAGAAAGAGTCTCTGATGAGATGTTCCTTGACCTGCAGAAATGGCGATTTCATATGTTCCAACATAACCCATAGATTCCGCCTACATTCAGAGCTGACGTAACCAGTCAGACTGGGCAGTCCTGAGGCCAATTACAGGTCACTGAGATGTATTTAAACAGTCACAGTATTTGCTTTATTTAGGATCTTGAAGTATTTACAGTGTATGTAAATGCTCATTCATGTGTCAACAAAATTCTATTTAAAAAATCCAGTGTGTAGCATGGTCTTCCCTTGACTTGAAGGCCTGTCAGCTGGGGTGATTGCTCCCAGCCCATCCCCCCCAGTGGATGGATCAGATGTGGCGCCAGAGCCCCTGGTCATTCCCAGTGTCCGAGCAACGAGCCAGGGCTAGCAGACAGACTCCCTGGGCTGTGACTCCAGCGCGGTCACTGAAAAGCTTTCTGTTCTGAAGCAAGTTGGTCAGTCACTCTGCCCCAGTTTTCACCTTTGCAGAATGGTCTGTGTATCTTACCTGTTGCCTTGAGGGTAAAGCTAGGCTGAAGTATTTGTGTGCATACTTAAATTTTTTAAGACATTCTGAAACATGCTTTCATTGTAGATTGATCTTAAAAGTATATTTACAAACACCGCATGACCTGATTTATTCCAGTTTGTGTGGTTGATCCAAGACGACAGATTGAATGAAGCTCAGTTGCTTTAGAATTCAGCAGAGAGACATAGGGAAGCGAGTAAGAGCCACGCATGCTATTAAAGCTGTGGGTGGGGCTTCCCTGGTGGCGCAGTGGTTGAGAGTCCGCCTGCCGATGCAGGGGACACGGGTTCGTGCCCCGCTCCGGGAAGATCCCACATGCCGCGGAGTGACTGGGCCCGTGAGCCATGGCCGCTGAGCCTGCGCGTCCGGAGCCTGTGCTCCGCAAGGGGAGAGGCCACAACAGTGAGAGGCCCACGTACCGCAAAAAAAAAAAAAAAAAAAAAAAAAAAGCTGCGGGTGTTTTTCAGAAATTCAGCAGACGGCCCCGTCTGCTGTGCTAGGTGCAGTTGGTGACTGTTTCTAGGGTGGAGCTGAAGCTGACACACATCTGCAGAGGGCTCAGTGGTCACTGCAATCTGATTATTAAGGACCACATTGGCCAAAGATGAGTGGACTGATGTAGTCATTTTACTTTTGCAAAAGGGGGGAAATAGGAGATAATGAAGAAGTGTTGTAAGAAAGAATTGGTGTAACATAAGCTCAGAATTTCCTCTACAGAATAGGAGTAAACTGGTGCAGAAAAACAAAGTTATAGGGCGAGTACTCTGGAAAAGAAGAGGGAGCATTGTTTGAAATTAAGTAACATGGTAAGAGCGTCTCGAGAATTTCTGATGAGCAGATGATTAGGATCTAGGGATTTCTTGGAGAAAGCAATTGCTGGTTTATTTTAACGGGCAGCATTTACACGAGCATCTGGAAACCATGTCCTTCCTCTGCCATGTCTGTCGGCGAGGACTTTTACTGATTTACCAGCCACACCCAAGTCTCCCGGATCTTGCTTCAAGTCGAGCAAAACAGTGACATATCCCTCTGAGGTTAGAGCACGATGTCTTCTCCTTTCCTTTAAAAATAAGATAGCTTTCCTGACCATCAAACTTCTGATGTGTGTATGTTTTTAAGACGTGGGTATGTTGGAAATCACGGGAACATTACAGGCTGTGAGCAGAGCGCTACAGAACAAGTTAAAGAAGGAGGCTGGCTGCCTCAAGCCCCGTGAGCAGACGTGACCGTTCGGGTGTAGTTTGTAGTAAAGGGGGTGGTGTCCCAAGCTTGGTGACAGACAAGGCTGAATGGTGAAGCCCGTGAGAAAGAGAAGGCTCCCTGCACGCCTACCATGTGCCAGGCTAGGCGCTTTCATTTGCAGTGTGATGTCCTTTGCTTTGTTGTCTTTGTAGAAAAAAACAAACTAATTCAAAAACTTTTTTTCACTCTTGCCGTTAGCAGCTATGTGGTCACATGCTGGTTTTTCAGACTAGTTAAAGTAGAGATATGGATTGGCCGTATTTGTGAGGCTTACCCCTTACGACAAATTGAATACATATTCAGAGTTTATTGGCTTCTCTTATCCTAAAAACAGAGTCTCTGCAAAGAATCTTAAGGTGGTCGAGGATCTGACTGTAGCAAAAGAGAGGTGGGTCTTTCTGCTCGGGGGGTTTCCCAGAGAGTATCCCCAGTCGCATGGCTTAATCTCAGCATTCATAGGAGTAACTTCATCTAACGGTTTTAATAACCTTGGGAAAGTAAGCCTCAGCTACTAGTAAAGGTCCAAACGTGATGCCCGGGTCACACAGAATACCACAGAGGACCATCTCTCCTCAGATGTTCTTATCCATCGGTATCTAGCAGCCAAAGCAAAGGGCCTGTGTTTTGAGCCAACGGATGCTTCACACCCCTTCCTAAATGCGGCCAATCTGATGTAACACAGTCCAAGGGAAAAGGACTAAGAGTCTAACAAGAGGACGTTTGAAATTACTTTCAGTTCTCACTTAAGTTTCCTTTTGTGTTAGGCTGACACTGAGTGTCAAGCGGAGGTTTTCATTTTCACGACGGAGTCTGATGCAGGAGGATGACCTGGCGGTAGACACACTCTGAGTTAGGACCGCATGCCCGGATCGGCCGCCAGGGTGTCGCCCTGGCTTTGCGGTTCGTCCTCGGTGTGGTTCACTGATGGAGGGTGACTCCTGAAACCCCTTCTCCTTCCAGGTCAACGGATGAGACGTTCAGCTTGGCCGAAGAAACCTGCAGTTCCAACCCGGCCATAGCTCGGAGGAAGAAGATCGCCATAAGCCTCATCTTTTCCCTGTGCGAGAAGGAGGAAGCCCAGAGGAACTTCCAGGACTTCTTTTTTTCTCATTTCCCCCTGTTTGAGTCTCACATGAACAGGCTGAAGAGTGCAATTGAAAAGGTACTGAGAATGCAGTCCATTGTCACATGGGGCTGTAAGGGTTGAGGGGGTCTCTGTACCGGATCGCTTTCCCAGGGCATGTAGATTGGCTGCAGCAGTGGTAGAAAGTTCCCTAGGCACACTGATGTCAGGTACCGGATCCTGATTGCTTTGGGAAAGGGAATTACTGCCCCCGACGACCTCGGTCGTGACTAGCTTGAGTGTGGGCTCTAACATCGTCTCTTATTAATAAAGCCCAGTATATGGTTACGAAGGAATTTCTCCATGTAATGTGGCTTGTTCTCTTTCCACTGAAGGCCATGATCTCCTGCAGGAAGATAGCGGAGTCAAGTCTCCGCGTCCAGTTTTATGTCAGCCGTCTGATGGAGGCTCTGGGGGAGTTCAGGTAAACTGGCAAGGTTTGGCAAACCCGACGGGAAATTGGCGAGCAGCGGTAGCAGCGGCCTTGGATCTCGGGATGCGTGGAGACCACAACTCGGGAATGTTGGGGGCTGGCAGTTATTAGTCATTTTAGCAGCTCCTTCCTTTGAAGCTAAGGCCCAGTGGAGCACAAAGTTTAAGCCACCAGCACTGAGTAATCCTCACGACTGCCAGATAGAAGGTCCCTGATGTGACGGAATGGAGAAAACTAATATTCATACATCTCGTGTCATCTCCCAAAAGCCCTAAGAGTAAGCACTCTTAGCCCATTTTACAGATGTGGAAACTGGAGGTTGAGATGCTTGTCCACAGCATAAGTGGGGAGAGTATGCACGCCAGGGAGGTTACACTCCAGTTGGCCGTGACAGCCCTGTGTACACCCGGTGTCTCCCCGTGGGTGTCCTGGTCAGGACATTAAATTGTATGGTCACCCTAGCGTGTCCTCACTGTCAGTTCCTAACTGTTGACCTTTGTACCCCGGAGACCGGTTTTCTGGAGGTCTTGCCCCTCGTGTCTGAGCTGTACCTGGGATCCACGGTCACCATGCTGAGTGGGGCTGTTGCAGTGCTTCTTAGGGCCAGTTTCTGGGTGCGGGATGGAATCGCACTTCAGAGCTGTCACGAACTAATTAAGAGTCCAACCGTTCCTCTGTAGCCCAGGGATAAAAATGTTTACGATTCTTAGAATGTTAGAACGTTTTTGTGACGCTTAAGGTAGAGGCTGGTGAACTCTAATGCTGCTTGGAGCAAAATCCCCACCCAGCCTTAGTTGAACCCTGGGTTATGTGTAAAGTACTCAAGTAGCACGTTAGTCCTTATCTGGGGATCATTCAGACCCAAGTCGCACATTTGAGAAATAGTGTGAAGCTGTGTGTTTCGATGGCAGTGTGGTGACTAGCGAACCTTCTATGGTTTGTGTGGGCAGCGCCGGGCGGGCTGTGGTCAGGCTCGAAGCTGGCTTGTGCTGGAGGGTCTGGACACTCATTTAATAGAAGGTCCAGAATCTGGAAGGACAGGACCTGAGGCCTCACTGTGGATAGACGGGTCTCATCCTTACCTCAGCGACCTGCCGCTCCAGAAACAGCGACAGGATCACATGTTAGCGTTTGGAAACCTTGGTGTCAGTAAGCGAAGCCCAGGTCCACGTAGCTGTCACTTGTCACTGCTGGCTGCTCAGCAGGTGGTCTGCCTTGTGCCAGGGCAGGATCCTGTGTGTCCCGGCTCTTTGATGCACACGGCCGGAAACTCAGGCCAGAATATGCCTCGTGTACCCCCATCCGGGAAGAGGGGGTGTCTCCTAGATGCAGAGGTGCCCGTGGAGATCCGAGGCCCGTCGGTGCGCTCCCTGGAAGGACCGCCACGAGCCACGCGGCCTGGGGCAGAGTCCCCGGCACCAGGCGCTCTCATCCGGATCTGGACCTTGTCATTCAGTGCGTGTGTGTCTCTCGCAAGGAACTCCTTTACACCTCCAGTTTCCTAAGCCGTAAAGTGACATGGCCAGACTCGTCACTTTCCCTAACAGCTTACAGTTCTAAGAATTTGATTCCATTAGCCCATGTAACAATCTAGTATATAATATGGTGAAGAAGAGCCATTTTATTTGTGTTCTTTTTTCATCTAAAGTGAATAGGGTGCTTTGGTTCAAAGAATGAAAGCACTGGGGCTTCCCTGGTGGCGCAGTGGTTGAGAGTCCACCTGCCAATGCAGGGGACACGGGTTCGTGCCCTGGTCTGGGAAGATCCCACATGCCGCGGAGCGGCTGGGCGCGTGAGCCATGTCCGCTGAGCCTGCACGTCCGGAGCCTGTGCTCCGCAAGGGGAGAGGCCACTACAGTGAGAGGCCCGCGTATCGCAAAAAAACCAAAACAAAACAAACAAACAAAAGAATGAAAGCACTAACCAGAAATTGGGGGACTTGAGTTCCCTCTGGTCACATTTTCAGTCTAGCATGTTCATTCTTTCTTCCTTTATTTTTTTCCTATGAAAATTGGCATAAATTCTGACACAAGGCATCATGCAAATAAGTTTTTTTAAGGCCGACTATTTTATATCAGTGGTTAGTATACCTTTCCTGTAAAGGGTCTCTGCCCCACGGCTGCTCAGCTTTGCTGTCGTGCAAACGCAGCGACAGATAATAGGGAGATGATTGAGCATGGCTGTGTGCCAATAAAACTTTATTTTTTAAAAAAAAGGTCAGATTTGGCCTGTGCATCGTGTCCTAGTTTACCGACCCCTGTTTTATATTCTGCTTTGGATGCCTTAGGGGCTACCTAGATCCAGATGACTGTTTTCCTCTGGATTCCTTTACACAAAGATCATCCACCGTGACATCTGTGACAGTTCCATGTACCTTCTCTTCTGTAGAGGGACCATCTGGAGCTTGTACTCCGTCCCGAGGATAGCTGAGCCCGTGTGGCTGGCCATGATGTCCAGCACCTTGGAGAAGACGCAGCTGTGCCAGCGCTTCCTCAAGGAATTTACGCTCCTGATAGAGCAGATCAACAAGAACCAGTAAGCGGCGGCGCTCTGGAGCCCTGAATGCCAGTTCCGAGGCTGGTGTACGCGCTGTAGGTGACATGCCTCTTCCTGCATTGACTCACCCCGTTGTGTTTTCTCCCGTTTCTCCAAGGTTTTTTGCTGCCTTGCTGACCGCAGTCTTAACCTACCACCTGGCCTGGGTGCCCACCGTCATGCCCGTTGACCACCCTCCCATCAAAGCCTTCTCCGAGAAACGCACCTCTCAGCTGGTCAACACGCTGGCCAAGACACACCCGTACAATCCTCTCTGGGCGCAGCTGGGTCAGTACCGTTCAGAGACCATGTGGGACAGAATAGGAAAAACGGGAGCCTCTTCGTTGCTATTCGCCATCCAGCCCGGCAATTCCCAGTTGTCACTGGGCTGCAGGGAACGGGGGACTGGCCCACAGATTCTACCTGTAAAGCAGCCCCCGTCCTCTGCTCCCCCTGCCAGAGCCTCATTCTGCTCTTTAAAGCCACATAGGTCCGCGGCTGCTCCTCCAGTGGGGCTCCTTAACTTCGGCACTGTTGACATTTGGGCCAGAAAATTCTTTGTTGGGTAGGGGGGAAGAGGACCGCCCCGTGCCTGGTCGGATGTTTAGCAGCACCAGTGGCCTCTGTCCACCAGCTGCCGGTGAAAACCCCTCTTCCGAAGTTGTGATGATGAAAAGTGTCTCCAGACGATGCTCAGTGTCCCCAGTGGGACAGGAGGGCCCCTGGCTGAGGACCACCGCCCTAGAGGGTGGGCCAGATAGGAAGAAAGTCGGACAAAAAAGAGAGTAACACACTGTAGGATGTTGCCGCCTTTTCAGTTTGAGCTGAGGTCAGAGCCCTTGCCTTTCTCTCCGTTGCCCCCTTAGCTGCTTCCTCCAAGCTTTGTGCTCAGGCCTGGCGCAGCGGCCTGACGTGCCGCGTGGCTGCTCGTGGAGTGTGTGCTTGCGAGCCCAGGGCTCGGGGATAGGAGAGGCGCGCTCCAGGGCCTGTCACTCGGCCGAGTCTGCAGTGACCCATCAGGCCTGCACAGCCGCTGTGTCCCAGGCCACGTCCCTCTGCGGGACCCAGGGCCCGGGTGACACGCAGCTCAGCCTTGGGGAGCCTGCTGCCCGGTGGAGGAGAAGGGCCGTGTTCAGAACGCCCCGATCACTCCTTTGCTGGGGTGAGCAGGAGCCCACGAGGGATACAGTGCAGTGCAGAGGGTGACGACGTGCTCAGACGGCTGGACCAGATCCCAGCCTCCTGGGCAAGTGCCCTAACCCTCTGTGCCTCCGCTTCTCCATCTGTGAGATGGGTGGTGACAGCTCATGGCTGCCGTGGGAGTTCCACTGCTTGTATGTGAAGCCCCCTGTTACCGACACTGCTGTTGCAGGTGTTGATATGGGGGAGGCACCAGGAGGGGGTGTGTGGGGGAGGGGGCCTTCAAGGAAGACACACTTGAGGAATCGGTAGAAGGCAGCATTTTCCAGAAAATAACGGCAGACCGGGGAAGAGCCCGGCAACCTCAGGAAACAGTGTGTTGTAATAGTGAAAGCTGCCACTGTGCGCCAAGCACTGTCCTGGGTGCTTTCTGCACGTGTTAATTACTTAGACTCTCATTCTGACCCTGGTACTGCGTCTTCACTGTATCACAGATAATAAAGCTGTCTTTCCCTCTGCCCGGGGTCATGAGATATGGGAGGTAATGTGGTTAAAAAACAGCCACAGACCCTAACATTTATCATCTCAGCCATTTCTAAGTGTGCAGTTCGGAGCGTTCGGTCTGTTCACGCCATTGTGCAAGCTCTTCTTCATTTTGTAAAATCATCCCCGTGCAAAACAAAGGCATCCACTCTAAAATTAGTAGCTTCATCAGTCCTGGACTGAAAAAGTTGCCTTCAAGGTCAGGGTCCAGTAAGTCTGTTATCTTAGTGATGCGTTGTTCTGCGGAGTTGGGCTCTGAAGTAGCAGCACTGTTTCCATACACAGCTGTCCGCTTCATACAGGTTAAACTGTTGTCAGTGGTGTTTTAATAGCCTTCTTTGTGTTTACTTTTTCCCATTTGTGACTTAGTTATTATAATGCACAACACCAAAAGTTAAATGCATTGCTAAAAACTGTCATTCTGAGTGGACTTTCCAAAGTGTTTTTTTTTGCCAGATTTTGGGTATGTAGATCTTGTCTTCTTTATTAACACTGGGGCTGATTTAACAAGAGTGTCTCATGAATTCCTGATGTGGCCGTGACACCCCGCAGCCATGGGCAGCTGTGATCACGGGAAGGAACAGTAACACGCTCTTAGTCAAGAAAGTTTACTCAAACAGAAGTGCTTGTGCTGACATCAGACTACAGTTCTGAGTTGTTTTTCTGAAATCTTGCATGGTTTCTCAGTCAGTTGCAAAAGCCTCAGAGATAACGTTCTACTAAGCCTTCACCTAGCCCTTTTTTTTTAAAATTTATTTTTGGCTGTGTTGGGTCTTCGTTTCTGTGCGAGGGCTTTCTCTAGTTGTGGCAAGCGGGGGCCACTCTTCATCGCGGTGCGCGGGCCTCTCACTGTCACGGCCTCTTTTGTTGTGGAGCACAGGCTCCAGACGCGCAGGCTCAGTAGTTGTGGCTCACGGGCCTAGTTGCTCCGCGGCATGTGGGATCTTCCCGGACCAGGGCTTGAACCCGTGTCCCCCGCACTGGCAGGCAGATTCTCAACCACTGCGCCACCAGGGAAGCCCCACCTAGTCCTTTTATAGAGAGGATTGTGTGATATCACTTCTGTCCTGCCCTTTACCTGTTCTCAGGAGGCTTACCCTGGAAACCCTCTCTGGGGGGGGGGGCACCTCTGATGCGTGCTGTCCCTTTTCCGTCAGTCTTAAACCTTAACAGTGTGATTAGTCTTATCTAACAGATGCCTCTCCTCCTCCCGCCAGATGGAGTCCGACTTCCTGAGTTCTTATTTATAGCTGGTAACTATGCATCTCCTCTCCTTTATTTAGGATCTTTTCACATTTTGATTTATTCCAACATTCTGATTATTCCTGCAATGCTTTCTGACTTAGGGTTGCTTATACAGATATGTAAATGAGATCAATCCATGTAAAACACTCAGCACTGTGCTTGCAGTCAGTAAGTGTTGGCTTTTTGTTCTAATTGTCAATAATATTATCAAAATATGGAAGGTGCGACTTACCAAGTGTAATCGTCAGGTGTTATTACATGCAATAATTTTAATAGGCACTGGACAGACACTTGTGATGAGGAGCCTGCACTGATGGTTCGTTGACAGGTTTGCCTTTCTTCTTCCACCTTTGAGCCAAATGTTCATGCTTCATTAGCCAGCTTTTAATCAATGTGTCAGGATATAAGTTATGGGACATTTTTCTCCAGTAGAATTTTCATGTGAAGTAATAGAAAAAAAATGAGATTCATTATTCATGAGCAAGTGATTTTCTTCTTGTTAATCAAACTGATTCTTCTTGGTGCCTGTGTGTATTGAGCAGACCATTTCATTAACCGTTTTGAATTGATTCACTTGCACTTTCTGTTCAGAGATCCCGGAATTTCACCCCAGGGCCTATTGTCCTGGGATTCTTCAAGAAGATCTCATCATTCTAGTTTCCAAGATAAATTATTTGGTTTGGTCACGTATTCAGGGCTCTGGCTTTAGCCTTACCTTGGGGAGGTGGGATCAGCCAGCCCACTGAGCTGCCTGGAAAGGCCCAGCAAGCACCTCGAGGGATTGTGTACACAGCACTGCACCCTCTGTGCACTGGCACTGCACTGCCCCCAGTATACACCCACACTGCACCCAGTATACACCAGCACTGTACCCTCTGTGCACTGGCACCGCACTGCCCCCAGTATACACCCACGCTGCACCCAGTATACACCAGCACTGCACCCTCTGTGCACTGCACCCTCTGTGCACTGCACCCTCTGCACTGGCTCTGCACTGCACCCAGTATACACCAGCACTGCACCCTCTGTGCACTGCACCCTCTGCACTGGCTCTGCACTGCACCCAGTATACACCAGCACTGCACCCTCTGTGCACTGCACCCTCTGCACTGGCTCTGCACTGCACCCAGTGTACACCAGCACTGCACTGTCAGTGCACTGCACCTGAGCACCCAGAACAGGGCTGATCCCGGCAGGCCTTCCAGGCAGGCTTTACGTTGCAGAGGAAAACTGAAAGATGGTCCTTCTAGGAATTACCTTTGTGCCTCAGTCAGGCGTGTGAAGAAGCGATGCTGGCCTGGGAGTAAGTCATCTGTATCTCTCCTGTTCGGGCTGACATACCCTTGACACGCTCCCCCAGATGACTTGTCTTTCTGTCCACTTTGCCTCTAGGCGACCTTTACGGGGCCATCGGCTCGCCGGTGCGACTGACCCGCACGGTGGTGCTCGGGAAGCAGAAGGACCTGGTGCAGCGCATACTGTACGTGCTGACCTACTTCCTGCGGTGCTCAGAGCTGCAGGAGAACCAGCTGACGTGGAGCGGGACCTGGGGGCCAGATGAGCAGGCGCTGCCCGGGGGCAGCATCACCACGGCCCTGGAGAGGGGCGAGGTGGAGGAGTCCGAGTACGTGGTGGTCACGGTGCGGAGCGAGCCCGCCCTCCTGCCACCCAGCCTGCCCACGACGGCGGCCGAGGCTCTGGCCGGGGCCCCGCCGCACGCTGACACCGGAGACCTCTGTCCCCACCTCGCCGGACGAGAAGGCGGGGGGCCGGAGCAGAGCCTCGCAGCCCGCAGCACCCGGAGACCTCGGGGCGCGTCGTGTGGGGACGAGCAGAGTACGGAGGAGGCGCCCCGCGGCGGCTCCGTGAGACTCCCCAGCGGCGCAGGTGCGTGCGCGGGGCCGGCCGGCGGGGAGGAGTCGGGAGGGGAGATGCCCAAGAAGCTGCCCGACCGCTCGGTGGCCAGGCCATGCCCTGAGGGGCGTCCCTGGGGCAGGCCACCCTGGGAGAAGGTCACCTTCCACATCGGGAGCTCCGTGTCTCCGGACTCGGACTTTGAAAGTCGCACCAAAGCGATGGAGGAGCGGCTGCGGGCCTGCAGGTGTGCGGAGTCAGCGCGCCGACCCCCGGCCGGGCCCGACGCGGCCCGGGAGGCCTGGGAGGCCCGGGACTGGAGGGCTCCGAGGTGCTCCTGGGCCCCCGAGGCATCTGCGGGGGCCCGCGGCGTCAGGACCGGGGCCGCCAAGGAGGCTGCGGAGACGCCCGGCGCACCTGCCGCCCGGGGTGCACCTGTCGACCCGGCGCGTGCGCCAGGGAAGCCGTGGGGTCGGGGCAGGGAGGACGCGGACAGGCCTGCGCGGAGCGGGTGCGCGGCCGTCGTGCCGCACGAGGACGCCGGCTTCAGGCGGGAAGGAGGCCTCCCCAGGAACGAGAGCTCGGACAGCGCCCTCGGCGACAGTGACGACGACGCGTGTGCGCCGGCCTCGCCGGACCCGGGTCCCGGCAGTGACGGTGACAGTGAGCATGACCGGCCCGAAGGGTCGCCGGAGGTGGAGCTGCCGCTGCCCAGGTAAGGCCGGCGGGGGAGCGGCGGGCCGGGCCCGGGAGATGCTGTGCGTCCAGCCGGCACCCACCGGCACCGCTGCTGTGGGCTGCCACAGGGCAGCGTTATTCTCTCCAAGCATTAGTGTCCCCAGACCGGCCGGCCCTTCCTCAGCCCAGCTCTTGAGCCAGGAGCTGGTGGCAGCTTTGCAGCTCTGGGGACACTGGGGGACGCTAAGGGGCGCGGGGGCTGTGGGGAGCAGGGGTGTCATCTTCCGTCGTCCCCGCAGCAGATCTGTGGCCGCGGACACCCAGCCTGGGAGGTGGTGGGTGACACCCTGCGGGTCTCTCCTGCCTGCCGGTCAGAGCAGCCTGATGCCGTCAGGAAAAGCCCCTCTTCCTGAGGCTCCATCAGTTGATGTTTGGTCTGTAGAGCAGTAATTAGAGATGCCTGCTGTCCTGGCTGCACTCTGAGCAGGTGTGCTGAGTTCCTCAAGCCGGACTTCGCCAAAATCCCCTCACCACGCTCACGGACTTTCCCTTTCTTCTCCCCACACAGTGGCTGCAGGATGCTCTGTGTGAGGTATAGGCCCAGACTCGCAGCCAGCCACCAGAATACTCATCTTTTCCTGCTCTTCCCTTTTGGGAAAACTCCTTTTTCCCTTCACCTCCCTTCCTTTTCCTGCACCAGTGACCCACTTCCTGGAGGACTTGTGATACGAACCACCCCGAATCTGTTTTTCTCACCTGTGTCACTGGGGCTTTGTTCCAGCTGCAGTGCAAAAAGGGAGCGCGTTTTCGCTGTGGGTTCTGACGGCCAGTATCATCTTAGGTCTCAGAGTATCAGCAGCCCGAACGTGAGAAACTTCGGCCGCTCCCTTCTGGCGGGTTACTGCCCCACGTACATGCCAGACCTGGTGCTTCATGGGACCAGCAGTGATGAGAAGCTGAAGCAGTGCCTGGCAGCCGACCTGGTCCACACAGTCCAGGTGAGCGATGCCAGCCGGTCACCTCGGGCTGCTGGCCGGGGCGGGGGGCAGCCAGGGGTGCGCTTGGCCACGGGTGCGATCAAGGGATTGTCACTGGAGCTGCAGGCAGGGTTGCAGGCACCAGCAAGGCTGGTGAGCCACCAGGGATTAGCAACAGCTGAAGGCTGTGAGCACACTGGGCGGGCAGCAGTGGGGGAGGAAGGGGGGCTGCCTGGCTGCAGGGGCACGGCAGGGGCGGGGACCTCACCTCGCTCTCCTCCAGCGTCTGAGCTCTCACGGTGCCCCCCGTTGGCTGAGCCCAGCCAGAAGCCACAGAGCAAGGTCGTAGCTGATGCAGACGCAGTCCCAGGGCTCACAGAGGTCACCTCCCGAGCCACCCGAGCAAAGGGTGGATCTGTGGGCGGGTGGGTGGAGCAGACAGAACAGTCAGCACAGATGGTGACGATTGTGTGCCTTCATGGGGAGGACCAGAAAGATGTCACATATGGTTTGCCTTTTAGCCGCTCCTTGCAAGATCCTAAAAGTAATTTATTTTAACTGATTTGTCATTAAGTTCGCTTTGATGGCTGCATGAGAATGACTGTATAGAGATTAACAAGTCTTCCTGCAAGATTGCCTTGTGGCTGCTGCTGAGCGCTTCTCCGCTCTCTGCAGCGTGACAGGAACTGAGCGGCGATGGAAATGGTGTCGATCTGACAGGCCTGTTTTCAATTGAGCCGCTCTCGGACAGATGTGCAAAAATAGCTGTTTTGCATTGGAAACATGCTGTATCTTGGGCAATAGGGAAAGTCCTCATCGCATTAGGAAAATTGTAACTTGGCTAGTACCTTCCTCCTCGCCCAACAAATCCTTTTGGAGAGGTGGACAGGAGGCAGTGTGTGCTGCCTTTGACCTTGAGCTTCTCCTCTGTGAAGTCCATCAGGCACAGGCCAAGCGGGCTGGAGGTGTTGCTGTGAAATGGGAAGAAAAGCCCATGGTGAAGCAGATGCACTCACTCCCCTGAACGGGGAGGGAGGGAGATGGGGAGAGGACGGCTTGAGGCTGGGGGCCCGCCCGGTGTGGGCGTTGGTACCACGATCCTGACCCGCCCTGCTTTGTGCTTGGCCACCACCCTCCCCAGGCTGGCCCTGGAAGGAAGCAGTGCCATTAATATTCTATCTTCATAGCTGTCACGAGCACTGTGTCCTTGCCTGTCACCTCAGAAGCCCTCACGTCGGTGACCTCGGAGAAAGGAGATGCCTTCCTTCGACGACGCTTTTTCGGGGTCGGCTGAACCACGCGTGGAGGCTTAGTGGTTCTAGAGCCGTGCATATGTTTAGTTCCTGCCCCACTGCGGACACGCATCTATCGACTGATAGCGTGTCTTGCCCTTATTATCTGCAAAACCATACACGACACTTTTTATGTCTTCCATAGGCTGACAAGTTCAGAGGTCTGTGTATTAGGTTTTCATGGTGACCATCTAGCTCTATAATTCTTATATTTAAGAAAACAAAGTCATGTTTCCTCTGTTTGTACTCTTAAAGACTTGTCATCTCTCATTTTCTCTTCCTTGCAGAAGTAGTGTTTTCACACTGCAGCTGTTCTCACCTCTGTAGACTATGCAGTCAGCCTGAGAGATGGAAAGTTGCTGACCATAAAAGCCTGTATTGTGTCAGATTGTGGGAACACACCCCGTGCAGCCGGCCTGGGTGTTAAGAGGAAACTGTGAAGGGGCATAAACTATGTTCAGAAGTGTACTGCATCCAGGATGTGTCCGATTAGCATTAGCGGAGTTCTCATGTCTCTTTGGCACATTCATCTTAATGGATTTGGCTTTTGAAGTAAGCGTTCCGTTTAAACTGCTTCTCAGACTGGGGCCCTGCTCTGTGGCAGAGTTTAAATAAAAATTGCGGTTGATGAATATTTGTGGAAAAGTAAATTATGAGGTTTGGGGGGGGGCGTTATATTGAATTTACTGCCCCTAAAGCCTAGTAATTATTTAAATTCTTGAGTGTGTTATCAGAGGAAGACGCAAAGGCCCAAGAACAAGTACATGAGCAGAGTTAGGGCTGAAATAACAGCTTGCTGAGGAAGAGGGGCTTGGGATACATTGCTTTACTGTAATTTGCTTTCGAAAACCTGTTTTTCGGACGTTAATAATTTTTAGTGTTCATGCCAGACTTCATCCAGCTTTGAGATTCATCATTGTTTTTAGAGAAGGATTTTTAGTCACTGTTTAAAAGCAGTTGATTTACATTATTGATCTGTTCTCTAGGCCTGTGCACAATTGGATTGTAAGATCTGTCTTACGTAAATGCGTACTTTTGCAGCCTTGGTGGACCAGCTTGCGGAGATTCTTCTCTCACTGAGGCATTGCATCTGGAGCTTCCAATACTAAGAATTTCTTTTTGTGCATTTCCTTATCCTAGTCTCTTATGAAGGAAAGATGTATCAACCTTATTTCAGTCATTTTGATCTTTATTACTGGCTTCCCCGTGGTAAGATTCTGATGGTCTTTAAATATTTAAACACATGTTCTTGTTTAATCCACAGACTACCTCTGTTCCGTCACTGGAACTGTGTCTTTGCCTTCTAACATATAGATTATACAGCTGCCTTCAATTAGGCTGAAGTCATATTTAGTTTCATTCTTTTGCTGCCACATCTAAACGCGAATTCTTTCTTCTGTTTTCCTTTTGGCTTTAAATGGTGAGGTAGGAGAGAGGGTGAGAGAGCCAGCTTCACTCTGCACCTGTGACTCTCAAGGAGCTTTTTCTCTCTTCTTCTTTTCTCATGTGTCTTGTCCGCCTGTGGGTACTGCTGATGGGGGCAGGGGCAGGTATTAAGTTACGGGGCAGTGGAGGTGGTGGAGGAGACCGACTTGACACTGATGCTTTGGTGTTACCACTTGTTCGCTGGTCGTCAGGTAAGTCCATTGGCTTCGCTAAGCCTCAGAAAAATGTATTTAGAGGAACAGATCAAACGTAACCCACCAGTTAAGAGTTTGGCTTCTAAAGGCAGACAAACCTGAGATTGACCCGTGGTTCACCCCTCGTGGCTTCGTGGCCTGGCACAGGATTCTTTAATCGTCTAAGCATCAGTTTCGTTTTCTAGAAAATGACGGCAGTTAGAGGTCTGCTTGAAGACCGTGAGATGATGCACATCCATTGTTGAACACAGCGTCCGGCACATTACTGAACGCCCGACAGACGGTAGCTGTTACAATGACACCCGTGCACGCGCTTTGTAAATGAGTTTCCCAAGATGCTCCTGCTGGGGGTGGTGGAACAGAAGCGGGACCCATTCATTCAACGCTGATGGCGGCTGCTTTCCCTCCGCTGGTGGCTTCACGAGGAGCGGCCAGGCCGCTCCAGCTCTGTAGGGTCGGGTCATCGAGACCAAAATTAGCATCAGGTATTAGTGTTTCTTTTAACAAGAACTGTGTTCCAGGGCTTTGGGCATCTTCAGAATACTCTATGAAACGAGGTACCAGTTGGATATGGCAGCCTCTTTCGTTTCATTTTAAGAGTAGCAACAGACTGCAGAAATATGCAGAAATCAGCAGCGCAGCAGAGCAGCTTTGCCGATGGCTTGGCTGCTTGCCCATGCAGCGCAGTCAGCCAGGGAGCCGACGCAAGGACAGCGAGTCACAGCGACCGAGGGGCATCACTTTAGCAATGCGGGCAGCACTGGGGTGGCCCGGAGTCAGCAGCAGCCTTAGGTCTGTAGTGCTGTGGAGCAGACAGACGCCCGTGCTAGGCAGACCTGCTGGCGAGACAGAACACGTCCCGGTGTGGGGTGGCGTGTGCAGCAGGATGCGAGCCTTTAGCACCGTCTGGCTCTTGGGGGCTGTACGTATGGATGCACCTGTATCAGCGAGCACCCTGGGTTACGACGTTAAAACGCGTTACTTACCGCAGGTGGGGGTTTTTTAAATATCTGAAAAAACTACCAATCTCTGGGTATCGCTGACCCCAGTCTGAGATCTTGGGGACCCCTCTCCTCCTAAGCTGCCCTCCGCCTTCCAGCCTTGCACACGGCCACGAAGGGCTCCTTCTCAAACGTGGATTCTGTCGGTCACTCTTCTGCTCTCATAGGGGCCTGTTTCTTTAGAGAGTGAAATCTAGGCTCCTTGGCTGGAACTGCCCCCTGTATGTGTTGCAGATACACACGCACACACGCAGCCCGGCTCTCCCTTGCGGCTCAGTCACACCGTGTGCCAGCCTCTAACGGCCCGCCCTCTCTCTCACCTCCTTGCCATGTGCATTGCTCACTCTGCCTCAGGCGCTGTTGAAGCAGCCCCAATGCCTTTTGCAGGCCCCGTCCCAACATTGCCCCTTCTCTGAAACTGCCCCAGGCCCTTTGCACGCGGTGCATGGATATGCCTCCAACATCTTTCTTTCACCAGGCCTGTGGGCGTCTCTCCGTCCAGCGCCTGGCCCGGTGCCCAGGGATGCTGCACGGTCCCCCTGCGCTGGGCGGAGGAGCATGTGTTCCTGCAGATGAAGCTGTGCCCCTGAGTGTGACCCTCCTTCTAAAGTAGAGAGACGTGGCACAGAGTCCACCTTTAAGACATAAAGGGGAAGAGTTCTCTGTTTGGACATGCCGCCTGGGGCCCTTTGTGTTCTTTTTCTTTACCTAAAGGAGAAAAAAATGCTTATTATACGTCTCAAAGGCATCATTTCTCTTGCATCTTGTAAGTATCAGGCGCATGGCTAATTTTATGTTTTCCCCAATTTTTTTCATTACATGCAAAATATTTGGACGTCTGTGCCATTCTCTGCAGAAAAATCTGTGTACCAGCCTTCTTACCTTGTATTTTGGTGTCATGCACATCCTCCCATAACTGTTCTGATGACCCTTTTTGACCTTGAGCACCTCTCCTCGACTTTAAAGTCTTTCCTTCCTCAGCATGTGACCGTCCTGACATTTAAGGCGTCCCCGAGGCTGCGCCCTGTGTCCACAAGTCTGCAGGCACAGACACACAGAAGGTCAGGTGTTTCCTCTGGACCCTGCCCCCTAGCCAGACCCTCCCCGCTCCCGCTGCCCCAGGTCCTGACGCCCTCACCTCCCAGGACCCCTCAACGGTGCCCGTGGTCCAGAATGATCGATTCGCTCTCCTTCTCTATCACAACTCCGAAGCCTTTAGAGACCGACGTGGAGCCTGTTTCCGAGAGATGCATATAGCGCATAAAACAAAACTCCAACACGATGGGCTCGTGGTCAGGGTGAGGGAGAGGGACCAGTACAGGCAGAGGCGTTAGCCCTCCTCCAGCAGTCCAGAGTAACTGTTGAGTAGGTATGTTTAACATGGTTATGGTGATAAAAGAAGGAATCTTTAAAAAGACCGTCTGTTATGACACGTGACTATTTAGATTTGTAAAAGGGCCGAAGAGAGATGCTACAATGGAACAATGCAGTCATGGAAATGAAAACTCAGGGGTAGGTTAAAGAGCAGAGCAGATTAAATGCAGCCAGAGAGGATTAGCGTTTGTGAAAGAGTGGCTAGATACACAACTACCGCTTTGACTGTAGCTCAGAGACAGAGGTACGTGAAAAAATACGGAAGAGCAAGTAAGAGGCCTGGAGGCTTGAGTGAGAAGGTTGTGTCGTGCGTACAGAAGGCGGGAAAGAGAAACAGCCTTTGAAGGAAGAACAGCTGCGATCTTTCAGATGAAGTGAGCCCACTGACTCCCGAGTAGGGTAGATATAAACAAACCCTCGCTGAGCGGCAGGACATCAAAGACAAAGGACACTTGTCAACAGCCACAGAGGAGGCGTGGCCCCTGTCCTTCAGGAGGTTGAACTCCAACAGGTGATTAAAGACATAAGCAGTGAAAGCAGAGCCCACAGCAGGGGGATGGGTGCAGGAGGCACGGGACAGCCTGGGGGCTTCCTGGAGGAGGTGATGTCTGCAGTGGGGCTGGGCTCCCCCAGGGGCTGCAGACTAACCACAGGCAGAGCTGGCTCTGCCACCACGGGAGCTTCTGTCTGTCTGTCTGTCTCTGTAACTGCTGTCAGGAGAGCCTGGATGCTGAGCATTTAGTGTTTAGTATCCTGGATGACTTTGTAGGCTGGAGGAAGTGTTGGAGAACGGCGAGTGGTAATGAGGTTCCTGTTCTCTGTGCGGATGTGAGACTGAAGGTTTTAAATAAAAACTGGCCAGACATCCACATGTGTCTGTGTCCTGTAGGCGCCCTCGGCCGTCCAGAAGTGGGTGGACTGGCCAAGGACTGGCTCGGGTTGCTTAAATCCTCAGTTCCGAGGACATGGAGGGGGTTTGGCCCCTACGGAGGTAGAAGAATAAAAACGGGATCCGAGGACGTTTAACCAAGAGCAGGTGCTGAGACTGTGGCCCTCAGGGCACCGATTGTCCCATTTTCTCTCTGTGACCAATTCAAGGCTTTACTTGAAGCCATGTAAGAGCTGCTATTGTTAAGTCGTGGGGCTATAACATAACGGGGGGGGGATTTCTTTGAAAGGTGTTTTGTCATGTCACATTCTCTGACTCAAGTTCAGTTTAATAAAGTTATAGAACTTGACAGAAATATCTTCTAGGAAGTGATGAGCAAATTGACACTTAGATAATACCTAAGAATCTTATGTTTCATAATTCAGAATATTTCAGAGAAAAATAAAAGAAACAGAGAGGTTCTTCCCATTACCTGAGTCATAAATCACCTGCTCCCTTTGTGTGTGAAAGAGGCCACCCAGTGGCTTGTCCCGGTTGCTAAATCTGCACTGTTGTAATCAGTGAGCAGATTCTAGAGCTGGTTGTGAGTACCAGCATCCGTCTGCACACCGATTACCTGTGATCCACATGTGGGCTGGCATCTTTGAGGATTCACAAAGGATCAGTTTATTTAATTTTTATTTTTGGCTGAGTTGGGTCTTCGTTGCTGTGCGCAGGCTTTCTCTAGTCGCGGCGAGTGGGGGCTACTCTTTGTTGTGGTGCACGAGCTTCTCACTGCGGTGGCTTCTCTTGTGGAGCACAGGCTCTAGGCGCGCGGGCTTCAGTAGTTGTGGCATGTGGGCTCTAGAGCTCAGGCTCAGTAGTTGTGGCACGTGGGCTCTAGAGCGCAGGCTCAGTAGTTGTGGCTCGTGGGCTCTAGAGCGCAGGCTCAGTAGTTGTGGCTTGTGGGCTCTAGAGCGCAGGCTCAGTAGTTGTGGCACACAGGCTTCGTTGCTCTTTGGCACGTGGGATCTTCCTGGACCAGGGATCAAACCCGTGTCCCCTGCATTGGCAGGTGGGTTCTTAACCACTGCGCCACCAGGGAAGTCCCAAAGGGACTTTTAGAGTATGTACTGGGCAATACCAGCAGCGTAAAGATGGGAAGTTTCTTAGCAAAGTCATAATAGAGGTGACTGTGTTTTCTCCTCTTGTCATTATGTTGCAAGTGTCTTTCCCAGTTGTTGCAATCTTGTCTTCCGAGGGATTTCCACCCTGACAAGGTCCTAGGGTTTCAAAGTAGCGGGCTTGGCAGGCTCGCTGAGCTATGAGTCAGAAGCACTTGAATGAGTTCCTAGATTCTCTTTCTGACATGCCAAGATACTTCATGAGCTCTTATACTTCTTGTCTCCACGTTCCTCTCTGTAGAGCAGGACTGCATCCTGTGTACTCACGGCAAGAAAGGTTTGATGAACTCATCAGTAGTTGAAGGAAGCATACATGGGAGCTGGTACTTTCCTACTCTTGAGTTAGAAATAGGTAACCACCACCCAATCAAAAAATGGGCAGAAGACCTAAGTAGACATCTCTCCAAAGAAGATATACGGATGGCCAAGAAGCACATGAAAAGATGCTCAACATCACTAATTATTAGAGAAAGGCAAATCAGAATTACAGTGAGGTATCATCTCACACCGGTCAGCATGGTCATCATCAAAAAGTCTACAAATAATGCTGGAGAGGGTGTGGAGAAAAGGGAACCCTCCTACACTGTTGGTGGGAATGTAAATTGATGCAGCCACTATGGAGAACAGTATGGAGGTTCCTTAAAAAACTAAAAATAGGACTATCATACGATCCAGCAATCCCACTCCTGGGAATATATCCGGAGAAAAACATAATTTGAAAAAATACATGCACCCCAATGTTCATTGCAGCACCATTTACAATAGGCAAGACATGGAGCAACCTAAATGTCCATCGACAAAGGAATGGGCAAAGAAGATGTGGTACATGTATACAGTGGAATATTACTCAGCCATAAAAAGGAATGAATTAGTGCCATTTGCAACAACGTGGACGGACCTAGAGATTATCGTGCAAGGTGAAGTAAGTCATACAGAGAAAAATACCATATGATATCATATATGTGGAATCTAAAAAAATGATACAGATGAACTTATTTACAAAACAGAAATAGACTCACAGACATAGAGAACAAACTTACGGTTACCAAAGGGGGGGGGCACAAATTAGGAGTTTGGGATTAAAATATACACACTACCGTATATAAGATAGATAGGCAACAAGGACCTACTGTATAGCACAGGGAACTATATTCAAGATCTTGTAATAACCTATAATGGGAGAGAATGTAAAAAATATATATATTTATATATATATATTTGTATAAATGGGTCAATTTACTGTATACCTGAAACTAGTGCAACATTGTAAATCAACTATATTTCAATAAAAATTTTTTAAAAAGAAAAAGGTAGCCATGTGAAATGTTAGTCATTTATTTAAGTGCAATACATGGAAAAGAAGTATGTTAATAGTTGTGTGGATGACTTAATAGGAACTGGATTGAATCTAAAAATAAAGAAATAGAGAATTGTTCAACAGAGCCGGCATGCGTTAGATATTTAGCACACGCCTTGCCTTTTGTTATGCTCATTTCCGAGACTGTGCAAGAAAAATGTGATTTCTCTCCTTGAGTTACTTATGAAATCATTGAGTAGACAAACGTGAAATCCAGAGCAAGTTAAGACAGTGTGATCCAATGCCAGAGAGTGGACGCGGGGAGTCCTGTTGAGGGGTGCAGGGGCGTGAGGACCCCGGCTGGGCCCCCGAAGAACTGGAAGACTTAGCAGGCGGCCCGGAAGACATTCTGGGCACAGCCCGAGTAACAGGTGGGCGACCTCCCTGCCCAGAGCAGGGAGTTCTTCTGAGGGCGCCCTGGAGGGGAGCGTGTGCACGTGACGGTGGGCCCAGACGGGAGCTTCCAGGATGGAAAGAGACAAGTTTGAGCCTAAGGGTAGGGGTGTCTTTGCTGGAGTAGGGTTCTGGGTTGGTGAGGGAAGTGGTGCTGCGAGGGTTTGGGGGACGCGGTTACATGGAGCTGGTGGTGTAGGGAAGCAGCGGAGGGCCCCCGACAAGCGGTGGGCGCTGCACTTCGTGTTCCATGTTCATTTTTCTCACAGAAACTCTCGACCAAGTACGATCACACTTTGCAGACGTAGACCCTGAGGCCCAGGTGAATAGTCACTGAGGCCCCAGGGCTAGTAAGTGATGGAGGTGACAGTTAAGCCCAGTCGTGCCCAACTTCGGAGCCGTGGCTCCTTGGCGAAATATCAGATCCAGGCCCTAAGGATGGAGCTGGAGGGACTGGGCTTCTAGTAGGTGTTTGAATCATTCAGTCGTAACGTTTTACAGCATTTGTTAAAGTACTTAATTTCTCAAAAGCACTGAGCCACGTATGTTGGTACTGATAAGTGTCTGTATTTGTGCGTACCCTGGTGTGTACGTGAAGTTGATAAAATCATGAACTTAAGGGACCCGCCTGACAGATTTCGCTGTTAATTACTTCTACAGTTAAGATATGGCTCATAAGGAAAAGTAATAAGAAGCAGCATCATATAATTCAGTGTTTCCTTTGTTTATTGTGGTTCTCTATATGCCTTAAAGAGCCTTTGGACTTCCCTGGTGGCGCAGTGGTTAAGAATCCGCCTGCCAATGCAGGGGACACGGGTTCGAGCCCTGGTCCGGGAAGATCCCACATGCCGTGGAGCAACTAGGCCTGTGCACCACAACTACTGAGCCTGCACTCTAGACCCCGTGAGCCACAACTACTGAGCCCACATGCCACAACTACTGAAGCCTGCGCGCCTAGAGCCCGTGCTTTGCAACAAGAGAAGCCACTGCAGTGAGAAGCCCGCACACCACAACAAAGAGTAGCCCCCGCTCGCCACAACTAGAGAAAGCCCACGTGCAGCAATGAAGACCCAGTGCAGCCAAAAGTAAAAATAAAATAAATAAATTTATTTTAAAAAGTAGAGCCTTTTCTAAGAGGAATTTTCCATTGAATACCAGGCAGGGCAGAGGGCGTGTGTGGGTGAGTGTTCCTTTGATAATCCAGGCATGGTCTTCTGGATCATGGAGTTCTTTAAATTCTAAAAGCTTAGACATTGACTAATAAGCCACACCATGATACGGTTAAACTGCCCTGTCTTTAGTGGGGTTGTGTTTCTTTTGGGAAGATATGTATCAGAAATCTCCAGAATCACCAGAACTTAAGCTTCAGTTCTCTGACCTTAGAGAAGTTTAAATCAGATCAGAGCTGGGCAGGCAGTCACCCTGGTGCCCCTTAAATTATAACTTAATCTAAGTTATACACATATTTTATCTCTCTCCAGTCATTTTCTTGACTATTTACATTTTTTATCTCTCTCCAGGATTCATTTCTTTTTCTTGACTGTTTACGTTTCCCTCTATTTCCATTTTCCTTTTAAAAGTGTTTATTCTTCAGGAAATAAGTAACTACTAGATGGTGTACTTAGAGGCAATTGGGGTGTGTTCAGGGAATTACTTTTTAGATATTTAGGAGTCCGAGGATGTGTAATTCTTTTTTTTAAATTTCATTGAAGTAGAGTTGATTTACAGTGTTAATTTCTTCTGTGCAGCACAGTGACTCAGCTGCACACATATATTCTTTTTCATACTCTTGTCCATCGTGGTTTGCCACAGTATACTGAGTATCGTGCCCTGTGTAATTCCTTTTTAAGGTGCTCCCCTGACAGCTCTCCGTGGTTCTCTGTGTCCCTGGAGCCTGCACACGTGGTGGCACCATGCTGTGTTCGGGCTGCACGTGCTTCCCTGCCCTGTCACCGCTGTGCTTGACCTGGTCCATCTTAAGTTTGTCCCCTTTCTCAAGGGCCCGGTCCTGGGCTAGGAGCTGAGAGTCCGGGAGAGAAGAGTCAGCCCCTCCTTCAGGGGATGGGCTCTCGACCTCCTGTCCGTTTGTCCCAACCTTCAGACCTAGCCTTCTTGTGTGCTAGGCCTGTGCTCAGGTTTCCACCAGGGATTTAAAAACGGCTGACGCACACTCATTCTTTCACGGTTCTCTGACCCGTTTCGTTCTTCCTCGTAAGACACCTGAGCCAACTCCTCTGTCCCTCCTCTGCTGTTACGCCCCCGGGTCTGCAGCCTCCTGGGGTCACTGGGACCTGGGCAGCCTTCCATCCATGTCTTCCCCAGTGAGCCTCGCTGCCCTCGTGCCAGTGGCTCACTTCCGAAGGCGGAGCTCTGTGTGTGGTTATGGGGCCCCGTAATCTGCTGTCTGTGTGCTTCCCTCGGGTCCACACACTGCTCCCTTCCCTGTCACGATGCTGGGGAAATCATTTAGGAAATTGAGCTGAGTTGGAAACTAGGGCCCAAATTACCTACTGCAAACAATCCAACAAAAGCTAGATTTTTACCCCAACCCTTCTCAGCCTCCTGGCCCCCTGCTCACAGGGAAATCTCAGGGGAGGAGCATCTGATTGGCCTGGCTTGGGTCCTGTTACCACACCTTGCTAGAGGGAGGTGATTGAAGTCCAGGTGAAAGGGGATTGGCGTGCATTCCACTCACTGTACGTACGTTGGCCTCTGGTCTTTAATGGTTATATATATACTTTCGGAACGTAAGTCCCTTGAAGAAAAAGGTCTCACTATAGATCTGTTTTGTGCTATGCCCAGCGCACTGTGAATTTCTGATAAATGCAAAGCACTGAAGGAACTTGAGCTCAAAATACAAATCTTTTAAATTTCCATTTCCTTTGCTCACAAGGACCAGGTACACTGATGGCACGTCATCGTCCTCTTGCTGTGAATTTATGACATACGGATTGAGCAAGAACTTGCAGGAACTTGTAAAGGGAAGTCATTGCAGCCCTGTCTTTACTTTCTATTTTGGAGAGTGTGTGAGAAGGGTAGGACTGAGGGGCCACAAAAGCCTGTGGGTGAGAGTGGGAATTCAGGGTCATTGTGTGTGTGAGCATTTCGACTGTTTGGTGAGCAAGTCTTAAAAAGTGAGAGCCATCCTTGGGAAAGTGGGCTTCATTCATTCAAGAATCTGCTTTGCCATATTCTTTATTTCTCACGTTTAACCTGTGCTTAAATAAATGTTGGGCCGCTAGACTTTGCCTGATTTGCTCTTCTTTTCAATGGGAAAAATATTCTAAAACGTGGAAGTTTCCATCCTGGATATAGTTGAGGAAAAAGATGTTGGTCTCACCGAAGTTCTCATTCAGCCCACCAGTCATTTCCCCATCTGTGAGAAAGAACACAAAGGTTGAGTGAAAAAGCCCCAAATGAGGGAGCCAGATCACCTGTTGAAAGGACAGCGTGACTGCAAACATTTGGGTTTCTATCATCGGCCTTCCCACTACTACTGTTAAGTCTTAAAAATCTCAGGTCTCGGTCACCCGAGATGAGGTCGTGTACCTGTGTGGGTTCTTTGCTGCAAGCAACAGAAACCGACTCTTGTTGATTTAACCGGAAGGGACTTCATCGGAGGGATGTCAGGGCTTCTTAGAAATGGTAAGGAGACCGAAGAACTGGGGTTGGGATCGGCAGGAAACAAGGCACCTGTGGAGGTGCAGGAACCAGGAATCGCTGTGGGTATTCGTGGTGGCTTTTGTCGAGCAGGAGTGCGGTGACCCCAGCTGCTCCCGGCCTCCTGGCTGCCTGCTCCAGGCAGGCGGCCAGGAGGGAGAGTCTGACTGGCCCAGCTTGGGCCCTGTTCCCACCCTGTAACGGAGGGAGGGGCCTCCAGGATTTGCCCGGGAAAGGTCCTTCTCCAAAGGGGCATCAGGACGCACCTAGCGTGAGGAACTTTGGCCCAGCAGCCACAGCAGCGAAGGGCCACCACAGGGTAGCGGAAGGAACCGCGTGACGGCAGGAGGCCAGGCCCGCTTTGCCTTCAGTGACTGAGGGTCAGAAAGGTGTGCTCGAGGACGCTGGCTTTGAGGTGCGTTCCGTCGGTCTCCGTCTCACTGTGTACCTGCCCCCCCCTTCTCTCTCCTAGTTTGGGCCAGAGGGCAGTCCTGTTGTGCCCTTGATCTGCACGCGTGTGGGATCCTGAACACGTGTGGCAAAGGAGCTGGTGGTGAAGCAGTTATACCGTGATCAGTTTTGAGAAATTCAATTTTTTAGGCCATTTTTCTTTTTTTAATTAATTTTTGGGGAGTATAGTTGATTTACAATTTGTGTTAGTTTCTGCTGTGCAGCAAAGTGAATCAGTTATACGTATATATAGATCCACTCTTTTTTAGATTCTTTTCCCATACAGGTCATTACAGAGCATTGAATAGAGTTCCCTGTGCTGTAGGTACTTATTATCTATTTTATATGTAGCAGTGTGTATATGTATCCCAATCGCCCAATGTATCCCTCCCCCTTCCCCCCGCCCCGTAACCATAAGTTTGTTTTCTACATCTGTAACTCTATTTCTGTTTTGTAAATAAGTTCATTTGTACCGTTTTTTTTCTATTCCACATATAAGTGATATCATATGATATTTGTCTTTCTCTGTCTGACTTCACTCTGTATGACAATCTCTGGGTCCATCCATGTTTCTGCAAATGGCGTTATTTCATTCTTTTTATGGCTGAGTAATATTCCATTGTATATATGTACCACATCTTCTTTATCCATTCCTCTGTCGATGGACACTTAGGCTGCTTCCATGTCCTGGCTATTGTAAATAGTGCTGCAGTGAACATTGAGGTGCATGCATCCTTTCGAATTATGGTTTTCTCTGGTTATAAGCCCAAGAGTGGGATTGCTGGGTCATATGGTAGCTGTGTTTTTAGTTTTTTAAGGAACCTCCATACTGTTCTCCATAGTGGTTGTACCAGTTTACATTCCCACCAACAGTGCAGCAGGGTTCCCTTTCCTCCACACCCTCTCCAGTGTTTATCGTTTGTAGACTTTTTGATGATGGCCATTCTGACCAGCGTGAGGTGATACCTCATTGTAATCTTGATTTGCATTTCTCTAATAATTAGTGATGCTGAGCGTCTTTTCACGTGCCTCTTGTGGGCCGTTTTCCTGGACTGTGTCAGTGTTCACCCTGTTTGCCCCGTGGCACATTTCCTAGTTAACCTGCTCCATCCATCACTGCCCAGTTACTGAGGATTTGGTATTTTAAGTACGTTCATCGGTAGCCACACTTGTGCGTTTGGCCTCATCTCAGTACACAGCTCCCTAGCCCCGTCTGATTTCAGTTGTCCTGGAGTTGATTTATGCATGTAGCACATGGTTTCTGAATAAATATTGCCTCATGATTAAAGCTATACCTTTCAGGGACTGTTAAATTACCCTGCCAAACCTTGTGATGGGAAAATTGGCAGTAGACTCCTACACCTTTTTCTGACCATCTCCATTTTAAAAGGAGAGTGCAGAGACTTCCCTGGTGGTCCAGTAGTTAAGACTCCACGCTTCCACTGCAGGGGGCCCGGGTTCCATCCCAGTTCAGGGAACTAGGATCCCACAAGACTCGTGGGAAAAAAATAAATAAATAAAAATAAAAAGCATAAAAGGAGAGTGCAGTCTTCTGGAAGGAAACGGGCTTTAATGTCCTGGGATGTAGGGAGGTCACAGGCCTTTTTGCTTACCTCTGCATGTTAGATGTTGTTTATAGTGTGCCCCCTGGGTGCAGAAAGGAAAAAATGACCGGGTGCAGTTTGGTCAAGTTAACATTTAAATGACTATGGGATGACACCCCAGTTCGGGTCCCTGTAGGGCTCGGGGCTCCCGCCATCACCTCTGCCCCTGAGTCTGACACTGCACAGAAAGTTCTGGACGTTCCGATGTCACCGGAAGCATGGTGAAGAGTTGACCCTGTGTGTCTGTCCCGCAGCACCCCGTGCTCGACGAGCCCATCGCCGAGGCCGTGTGCATCATTGCAGACACGGACAAGTGGAGCGTCCAGGTGGCCACAAGTCAGAGGAAGGCGGTGGACAGCACGAAACTCGGCCAGGACGTCCTGGTCTCAAGCCAGGTGTCCAGCTTACTTCAGTCCATTCTGCAGCTTTATAGGCTTCACCTCCCCGCCGACTTTGTAAGTATCGTTCTCAGACCATCAGAGAGATGAGCTAAGAAAGCATTTTCCGCAGCATTGTGGTTATAAAGTCACGAATTCCCGTGTATTGATTTTAGTCTAACTGGATGTTAGCATCAGTGAAAACAGAGCGTGTGACACAAAACCAGCACACGGGCTGGATTCAGTAGCAATAGTCCTTCTGGAGACAGCACAGAGTGACACAATCTTTTTGAACAAGTTACATGGAGAAACAGGTAAGGTATGGGGGCAGGAATCGAGCATAAAGGGAAATTTAAAATCCTCCTTTGGGGGACTCATTGGTTTTCCCACCATCAGGTCAAATGCAAGCCAGCCAGCTTCCGAAGGGACTAGTTCCATCTGTTCAGGGACCATCCTCCCCAAGTTGTTATGGATAAACAGAATATAGTTCGTGTAAACACTTAAAATGTTGAAGCACCATAGCCATAGGGGATGGTATCAATTGTTCCTTTTCGAATGGGATTTTCAAGTCCCTTTGATAACGTTACATTAAATACAAACAGCAGACAGACCCCCTAAACTCCGAGAAAATGATCAGCTGCCCTCCGAGTCCCTGGAATAATATGCAAAACAAATTCCTGTGTGTGTGTGTGTGTGTCTGTGTGTCTGCGTGCAGGGAGATCGAGAGAAAATACACTTAGCAAGGAAGGGAGCAAGGTTTCCAGAGCAGAAGCACAGCTGAAGGGCACATACAGGACAGAGCCCCGCGAGTTGGTGGGGCTGCAGCTGGGATGAGCTCACCAGCCTTCTGGCCTCCCCCTCCGTCAGCCCCAAACCAAACAGCATCTCCCCTCCAGCCTCCGGCCTCCGCACAAGATACAGAGCTATTGACAACCAAGTAGGAGGCTGAATATGAGCCACCTCCCTGATTGCTCATGGAGGGTATTCCCCTGAGTTCTTGTGACCGGATCTGCAGGTGCACCACACTCCTCGGAAGGTCAGGACTCCTTTGTCCTTGGAGGAGGTGCTGTGAAACACTGGCTGTCACCTCAGGGGGCAGCACAGCATCACGGGGCACCACTGGACATCATGGGGGTCACGTCCAGGCTTTGCCGTTGGTTCGTCGGGCATCTCAGGGCCGCGGCTTTCTCCTCTGCAAAGTGAAGATGGTACCTAGGCAACAAGCATGTGTGAGAATCCTCCAAGGTGCTGCTTTCTACCTGTCCAAGCTCAGGCGAGATGAGATGCCCTGGCAGCCAGTGGACAGTAGTGGCCAGTCCGTGGGCTTTCAGTGGCCTGCACTCAGACCCAGGCTTCTCTGCTTCTGAATCGTGTGCCTTGTTGAAGCTGGGGCACAGCAGAACCTGTCTGGTTATAAAAATTACGTGAGATAATTCAGGTGGAGCACTTGAAGTAGTGCTGGATGATATACACACTCGGGAAACAGCTACTATTAGTGTAACTGTTAGTGAGAACCAGTTGCGTGAACAGTGTTCATGGCTTTAAAGACTGACACCACCTCTTCACCGAAACCTTTATTTGGGCTTTAAACTGTAGGACCCCTGTTCTCAGGGGTAACACAGAAGGCACCACCTGTGGCATATTACAACCTGATTCTTGTTCTACATTTGCAGGCAGTTTTTCCTTCTAGTAGCAACTTGCATCAGGCTGATTTAGAGGCTGAAGTCTGCTTTTCTGTAAGGGAAGAGAGATATATTTGATTTTACAGTTTTTTACTGTTATATTTACCAAACTTTTATATTTCATTCTATACTCCATATCTCTTGCTACGTTTGATATCTTAGTTATCCCAGCAGTAAATTACCACAGTTAATTGTTTTTTACTTCACTTAGACATAAGTTACATACAACCACTTAATAATATGAATGACTTGACAAAATCAGGATCAAAGAACATTTCATCTGCAGTTTAAAATGCTCCTTAAAAGTCACTCGAGGGGCTTCCCTGGTGGTGCAGTGGTTGAGAATCTGCCTGCCAATGCAGGGGACACGGATTCGTGCCCCAGTCCAGGAGGATCCCACATGCCGTGGAGCAACTGGGCCCGTAAGCCACAACTACTGAGCCTGCACGTCTGGAGCCTGTGCTCCGCAACAAGAGAGGCCGCGACAGTGAGAGGCCTGCGCACCGTGATGAAGAGTGGCCCCCGCTTGCCACAACTAGAGAAAGCCCTCACACAGAAACGAAGACCCAACACAGTCATTCATACATTCATTCATACATACATACATACATACATACATAAATAAATAACTCGAATGAAACACGTGATTAAAGGCCTGTTAGTACCTTCAGTACGAAAAGAGAAAGTAGCTATTTAAAAGTTCAGAAGTTAAAGTTGAAGATATCCGTCTCAGAAAGGAGGGAGGGGAATCCCGAAACAGTTCAATTTCATAATCAGTCTTTTAAAAAAATTTCTAACTGCCCTGATTGCAAGTTCCGTGCACATTCCATATGAACCAATGTTCTGTTTTATTTCCGCACTGCAACACACAGTTTTCCTGGGGACTATGAAAACACAGTAAATTCACTATTTTAAAACATAAAGGATTCAACGTAATGTCAATGTTCTTTTTAATATTTTACAACACTCTTACTAAAACTTTGTATTTGCTCCACAAGGGACTGACACTGAACAGGAGACCTTTCCGCACTTAACTCTGTTTTCCTGGGGGAACGTTTTCCCCCAAAAGAATTGGCGAAATCCTCCTTGCTTTGATTATTACTCTTACTCTTACTCGTCCACAAAACACGATGCACTTAAGATTTTAAGCCAATGAAAGACGGAAAAGATTGCATCTCGAATGGATACTTTTTCCATGTCACTGATCAGCCCAGGTGGTCAAGATCAACATTTTCAAGTGCATCTGTTAATCTTTTTACCTTGAAAATAGCAGGCATAAAGGTCTAGAAGAAAATATTGTCTGACGGAGTGACCCTTGCCAGAGCCATCAGGTGACTTACTGAGCTGCCTGGATCGGTCTCCCTGCCAAATGCAAAAGCATTTGCCTCTGGTGCAAGACACAGGTGACTGCTGTTCTCTAAAAACGAAGCTGGACACAGTTCCAAGGGTAGAGATGTTCTGAACAAAATTGCCCTTTCTTCCTTGTTACTAGAGACCTAGTCAAAATACACTCTTGAGAGCAAAAAAAAAAAAAGGTTCAGAATAACCTTGTTCCAGTCATTCTTCTGGGAATGAATTGCACCAAAATAATCTGAGATATAGGAAAACAACAAGAAAGGTGCTCTTTACAAAATTATGTATAACAAAATTGCAGATGGCTATGTGATTTTAGTAATGGTAAATTCACATTCTGAAAAATCAGTCATAAAAATTATATTGATAAAGAATTTTTAATAACATGGGAAAAGGATTATTAGAAAGTTTTTTGAAAGCAGGAAATAAGTGTACTTATAGAATGATTTTAACTATGTAGAAACAAATGCTTTTTTAGAAAGACCAGAAAATATATATGAAGATCTTAACAGTCACTGGAAAAATTAAACTTTATTGTTTTACAAAAACCTATTCTTTTTTGTTTTTTTCTTTTTTTTAATTTTATATTGGAGTACAGTTGATTTACAATGTTGTGTCAATTTCAGGTGTACAGCAAAATGATTCGGTTGTACACACACGTATCTATTCTTTTTCAGATTCTTTTCCATATAGGTTATCAGAGTATTGAGTAGAGTTCCCTGTGCTTTTCAGTGGGTCCTTGTTGATGACAAAAACCTATTCTTATCCCTGCTTACGGTAGGGTTTGAGCTGGGTTGTAATTCTTGAAGTATATTTTAAAGAGATTACAGTAGCGTACTTAGAAGTGGATTGAGGGAATTGCGACTCTTAGACGTTGGCAGAGATCTGAGTTCTTGCCCTCATCATGAGCGTGATTGGCTTTGCAGTGCATCATGCACCTGGAAGACAGACTACAGGAGATGTACCTGAAGAGTAAGATGCTGTCTGAGTATCTTCGTGGACACACGCGCGTGCACGTGAAAGAATTAAGTGTCGTTCTGGGGTGAGTTCTGGGGAGTGCCAGCATCCCCCTGCGGGGGGCTGTCCCCTGCACTCTACCCACTGACCTGTCCAGCCTCTGGGGCTCCCCAGTGAACGGCATGTTTCTTGTATCTGATACTGGAGTTTCACACCCGGAAACACATGCAGACCTTGAAGCTAGCGGTACCTTGTTAGTCTTCCCCCTGGATTATTTTATCCTTGAAAGTGAAAAGCGTAATCCTACTCCATCTGCCCATTTCTAGTCATTTCAGTAAGATGTGAGAGTCATGAGCTGTCAGACACGTGGCAGCAGCTGTGTTTTCCTTGCTTTTTCTGGCGGCGGGGAAGGCTGTTCCCCTGGACTTGGGGGCCCGTCTGCACGTCCCGGGGTGACTGTACTCTTCTCCCTTTTATTATGAGCCCATCAGAAGAGGAGGCGTGCATGTTATCAGTAATGTATAACATTTTCCAGAGGCTCTTTGCCCAAACTTCTCTCGGGAAAGACATTCTGACTTGTGTTTTACTCTCTGCTTAATTTTCCACAGAGAAGTAACAAAAAGACATTGTGTAGATGAGGCACTGTCTTCCTTACTTGTGATGATGACCTCCCCCCCCGCCGCCCCAGTTTGGGGCAAGGAAATACCGTGTATAAAACGTCAACCCTGAAATTCTCTGTTAAGCCTGCCAATCAAAGTATTATTTCAAGGCTCAGGCAGGCCTCTGCATTCTTGTCAGACTTTTCATCTTTCACACCCAGGTTATGACTTATATTGTATTGTTTGACTCAGCGTTTCCTGTCACTATTTTTTTTTTCTTACATCATTTAAAAAATATTCTCCCCTTTTGAGACATTTTTTTTTTTTTGCGGTACACGGGCCTCTCACTGCTGCGGCCTCTCCCGTTGCGGAGCACAGGCTCCGGACGCGCAGGCTCAGCGGCCACGGCTCACGGGCCCAGCCGCTCCGCGGCATGTGGGATCTTCCCGGACCGGGGCACGAACCCGCGTCCCCTGCATCGGCAGGCGGACTCTCAATCACTGCGCCACCAGGGAAGCCCCGAGGCATTTGCTTCTGCACTTTTTACTTAGATCTCTTCACCAGCCTCACTGTAGTCCTGCCCCATCCAGGTTCCGATGCAGGAATGTGCAGCTTTTATTTCCAGGACGCTTGCCTGGACCCTGACAGGTGCCCACCAGCAGCACCCCGAGAAGGATGGTGAGGGTGGATTTACCTCCTTGTCGCCAGGCCCCTCAGCGCCTTGTTAGTGGGGGTCCCTCCAGCCCCTCCTTAGGCCCTCCTGGTCAGGCCAGCAGCACTCAGGTGCTGGGGGCTCCCCGTCTGCCCTGAGGTGAGATCCGGAGGAAGCATTACTGAAGAAGGCGTGGAAAACTCCACGAGCTCATGCCAGCTCCCTTTTTAGGTTATATGTTTAATTTGTGGTTTCGGGAATCAAGGGAGAGCGTTAGGACCTATTTCAAGGGCCAAGACCGTCCTGATTTCTCCAGGCCGCGCGGCCTTCTGCCCATGCTCACCTGTCAGTGTCGGGCTCGTGCTCACTGGGGGTCTCGGGCGTGTCAGCCTTGAAGAAATCTCCGGGGTTCTGGAGACGCTGCCACCGTCATGCGTTCCCAGAGACGAACGTGAAGCCGGTGCAGACTCGGGGTGCAGGCCGGGAGGGCTGGCCGGAGGGGGACTCGCACAGAGGCCGTGCGGGGATGCGGGGAATGGAGCGTGACAGGCTCCCGTGTCCCCGCCTCGTTCACTCCGTCATCGGGTCTGGGCGCTGACCGGGCAGCCCTGGTGTCCGGCGCCGGGGCCCTTCCCGTAAGTCCTGCTGCTTTAAAGCAACGTCCCCTCCTCTCTCCTCCTTCAGGATCGAGTCCAACGACCTGCCCCTGCTGACAGCTGTCGCCAGCACTCACTCTCCGTACGTCGCTCAGATACTCTTATAAGCTGACGCTCAGGACAGCTGCTCTGTGGAAGAAGGGTCAGCCGCTCAGCCGAAGGAGGGAGGACAGACGGCCGCTCCCCAGGACCGCGAGGCCCGGGCAGGGCAGACGGAGCCAGTCCTGCACGCTGGGCCGGGCCGGGCGATGGCGTGAGCACGTCGGGGCCCAGCAGCGGGGCTGAGACGTCTCCCAGTTCCAGCGCGAGCTCCCCAAGCTGGGGAGAGGGGTCCCGCCGTCCTGAGAAGACAGCGCGGGGACCCCGGGTCAGCGGCCGGGTGAAGCCCGCGCGTGCCACCCTCCGTTCCGGTGGCTGCGGCGTCACCATCACCGTCTGGTGCAAAGCACGGAGGGCCGGGAGCTCCAGGGACCCGCTGCTTCCCCGTCTTGTCCCAGTTTACCGTGTTCGAGATGCAGCCACGAGTAGGTCAGGGATGGGTCGTTGGTGCGATCAAGGCAGAAATCGGCGCGGCATCCTCAGCCCGGCCCTGTGTGGTCCCGTGGCAGCGGCGAGCTCCGCCCGACCCCGCCCGGCTTCTCCGGACGCTTCGCAGCTCTCGGCAGCCTTTTAAGCGGGACCGTTCACCAAAGTTGGTTCTGTAAGCTGGCGAGTGGTTCTGTGGCTGAACTCCTCCAGCGGAAGCCACCTTCTTCCTATACTAGTTAATACATACGACTATTTATATTTTAAAAGGCCCAGCTGTCCTGGTGGGAAACGAAAGCTGCAAGGGTGCAGGAAGACCCATGAAACGAATTCGTTTGAACGTTTATAAACAATCCAGATATGAGCTGAATTTTTACACTATCATCTCTGTGCCTTCCAATCCCTATGTCCTTTTCAAAACAGCTTCCCAGAAATTCACTGCCCCGTAGTATAAAAACTTGCCAAAATGAAGCATTGTTTATTTATGAGCATAGTTTGCTTTTTAAAAGACCTTCATATTCTGTTGACGTTAACTTTAGTTTACTGACCGTGAAACAGATGATGTACTGACATCCAGGGTAAAGGAAAAGCCTCTTGGGTCAATGGATGGTTAAAAGGCAGGGGGCTGACCCAGTACAGCAGAACTGTTACACCTGCAGATATTGAGGTCGGTTCGTTATAACCAGGCTCTGATTTCCTTCTCTTTTATGAATTGATGCCGGTCCTTTCCATGTAGCCTTTGCCCCTAAGAATATGAAACGACTTCCCTTTCAGGAGTTAAAATGACTTCATATTTTCTACTTGATAAAATCCTGATCCCAAAACCCAAGTTACATACATCTGTGTCTTTACTCTCTGACACATGCACGCGAGTTATTTGTTTGAAAGAGGAGAGCGGCAGGACCAATGGAGAAAAACAGGTGTGTTCTTTCTTTCTTAGGAATAGGTCAAAACGGCAGCCTTCCCCTCTTTTTAAATAAATCATCTTTGTTTCTTTTGGCGGCTTGTAGCATCTTTGTTCCCTGACCAGGGACTGAACTCAGGCCCTCCGCAGGGAGAGAGCACCGAGCCCTAACCCCTGGACCCCAGGGAATTCCGCCCCCCCTTTTTTTTACGGTGTGAAATGCAGAGAGGCGTGTTGAGGCTCTTAAGATCTTGGATTTGTATTGTATGCCTTTCTCTCATAAAAGTGACGTTGTCCATTCTTCCTACGTTTTCTGTTTCCTCTTGCCTGATGTCTGGCACGAGACGGGTGTTCCAAGTCCCTGGCTCCGTGGCATCGCGGCGGTTGTCGTGGACCTCGCCCGTGGCCACCCTCTCCCCGTCCGTGCTGAGTGAGGTCATAGCGTCCCCTCTGCACCGGCTTCGAGCACCCGCAGTCTCGGTTTCCTTCTCCTCGTTCACACGTTCTGGGCGCTTCCCATCCCTCCTCCCCTCACCTTCCAGGGCTTCACAGTCAATAACTAGGAACAGAATCAGTGCACGTAGCAGCCCGGTGAGCAGTAGACCCGGCCCAGGGGACGCTGAGCTTTAAATGGCCGATTTCTAAACTCCACGCATTACAGATGCGGCCCAGCCCCTGGAAGCTGAGGAAACTGGCTTTGCCTCTGCATCTCCTGTCCCCTGCCTCCCCCGGGAGAAGGTGACAGAGGAAAAGCACTCAGGACCCTAGGCGGCCCCGACCCTCACGGCTGCCGCCTGCACAGCAGACCAGGGATGTTGCTGCTCGTTCATAAACCCTCCCCTGGAGAACATCCACCTGTGCTCTCTCCTAAACTCAGCCTCCTCCCAAAAGCGGAAAAGAATCTCATGGAACTGTGTTGAGACACACACCGGACCCCACCTGGTGGCCTGGGTCTGTCTTAGCCCAAGAGGCAAGGAAGGGACCTGCCTTCGCCCAGGCCCACCTCAAGAAAAGAAACAAAAGTAAAAAAAAAAAAAAAAAAGGAAAAATAGAGAAAACTACCTCAGTTGACAGGATTCCACCTTTAGGGTTTCTTCAACTTTGACGTCTTACCTGTTGAGTGCACCTTTTGTAGCATCTTGCTTTTCCACGCAAGCTGGGAAGCAGGATAGAGCGGTGTGTGCCCGCGTGACCGTGATGGGCCTCTCTCTAGCATGTCGCGGTTTTATTTTTCATAGACTGACAGGTGATATGAATGTAAAGATCATTGTGTACGTTTAAACATGACAATGAAAACTTAAAATGTAGCTTCCATACTTGTGCATAATTCCAAAGTATTTTATTTTTATCAGTGTTAAATAGCTTTTTGTACAGGCTTCAATCCATTTTTCTGAAGTGTGTTTTTTAATGAAAGTAACTCCAAACTTTTCACATCCCATGGAACTGCCGTTTACACATCACAACTTTTTAAACTTTCCATATTTTTCAAAGTTAACTTTTTTCGAGGGAGGAAAATCCCTGCCTGCTAAACGATACTAAACTGTTGTTTAGGCCCTTCGAATTAGGTCCTGAGATTTTATAAAATTCAGCCTGTAGCTTTTTAGGTTCCTCACTAGACTTGGTTGTACATAAAAATAAAGAATATAAAGTGATCCCACGGTTCTTTTAAATATCTGGATTTTTCCACTAACACATACTTTTGAAAGTATTTTGTTCATGCATACTTTCACCAATAAACTGAAAAAGTCTTTAGCTTCTTGGTAAATGTGAACCATTTGTTTTCTCTTGTGCTTTGGGGGAGGGGACCTTTTAATATACTGTTTGCCTAAATCAAGCAGCCCCGTCTGAATGTTAATTTTTAAATGTCCATCTTTGGTGAACCGTATATCTTGAAAGCAAGACTGCAATGTGCTTAAATTTAAGTGGTGTTTAAAAAGGAGAAAATTCTGGGATTGATTTGTTACTACTGAAGTTCCATTAAGACAAATTGGTAGGACTTTATGTTTTTGATCAGTTAAATAGATATCAATGTCAATGTATGGAAATTTTTTTCTTCAAACTTGTTCACATATCATTTTGATCCATTTTTATGTGGCATTTGGTGCAATAAACCTTCTGAATTTATCTTGAACATTTTCCTGGTACTGCCTATGATTTGTTTGTTACGTTCAATCAGACTTAGACGTCTCATTTCCAGTAATTCATGCTGACACAAGCCCACTGTATATGTCAGTGACCCTCAGCAGGGCTGTTTGGGAAACGTAGAGCCTCTTTGGTGAGCATGGTGATGGGCGAGAGCTCCTGGCACAGTGTGGGCAGGGGCTGAGGGTGATAGGAGAACATCTTGTCACGTGCAGGGCACCCCGGAATGAGGAGTTATCCCACCTCCCGTGTGACTCACAAATATCCTGCTGACATTCAGGTGGGTGAAAGCCTTAGTTTATAATGATCTAAGCTGAGAATTTAATTTTGCGTTACATACAAGCACAACACATTTCTCTCATGAGCTTACTATACGCTGAATTTTCCAGGAATGCCACTGTTGTATATAAACTGAGGCAAGATTTTACTTTTGTAAGGTTTAGGATTTCAGCAAGAACTCACATCCATTTGGAAAACCCTGTTACCCGTAGCTGCGCTCCTCATGAAATCTGTCGTCAGCGCAGTGTTCTGTATCATCTCTGCTTGTAGCGGTTGCCTTTGTGGAGATTCCATTCAGGGGCAAGTATCTGCTTCGTTCATTATATTTTCTAATCTACTAGTGCCCCAATGTCAGTGTATTAAAGTATATGTTAATATAAGTTGTCAAATAGTACAACTAGGGCATTATAGTGGTTTGTTTTGTTTTTTGCGGTATGCAGGCCTCTCACTGTTGTGGCCTCTCCCGTTGCGGAGCACAGGCTCCAGACGCGCAGGCTCAGGGGCCAGGGCTCACGGGCCCAGCCGCTCTGCGGCATGTGGGATCTTCCCGGACCGGGGCACGAACCCGTGTCCCCTGCATCGGCAGGCAGACTCTCAACCACTGCAGCACCAGGGAAGCCCTTAACAGATTTTTTTTAATGCACAAAGACACCTCAATTGGATTTAGTGAATGATAGATAGTAGGAGGACTTTGGGACGGTTTAATCCATGATCTCTCTAATCCTACACAAAATTAGTTCAGGTGGAAAATAACTAATCCAAGACTCCTTCACACACACTGCAATAAATCTCACGTGGACCCAGCTCAAAGTTCAGACCACATAGGAATGTCAGCAGCTGAACGCTACCTTCCTCAATACAGAGCATCCCTGGGGCAGGACCTACCAAGGAGGACTTCCACGGCTCCTTGCAGAGTGTTTCAGATGGATATACAACTAACTGTCAAACAGACATCTCCTGATAAACAGATCTCTGGCGAGAGAGGGTAAGCAATATACTAGGGCAGTGGCAAGATTCTCCAGCGGAGCAAGGAGCCTCTCTCCATGTAGGGAACAGGAGTCTCTGAGTGTATTCCCTTTTCTATCACGGAAGCTTGTTGTCACACTCAATATTGAAACGCTGGATGACTACAGAGTGGATTCGCTGTGGTATTATGCAGAAGGATGTCAGGAAATAGTTGTTCATTTGAGTACATGCTTACACACTCTTTACTTGATTCTCATGATAACTCTATAAAATATTCAGGACAGATACTAACATCCCCATTTTACTAATGAAAAAACCCACATCGGGAAATATGCAACTTGTTCAAGATTCCATAGATAGTAACGGGGAAAAAAACCTTGAATTTGAACTGGTATATTCTTACTCTGCTAGGCAGTCTGTGGGGTTTTTTTTTTAAATAAATTTATTTATTTATTTATATTTTTGGCTGTGTTGGGTCTTCATTGCTGTGCACGGGCTTTCTCTAGTTGCGGCGAGTGGGGGCTGCTCTTTGTTGCGGTGCACGGGCTTCTCATTGCTGTGGCTTCTCTTGTTGCAGAGCACGGGCTCTAGGCATGCGGGCCTCAGGAGTTGTGGCTCACGGACTCTAGAGCGCAGGCTCAGTAGTTGTGGCACACAGGCTTAGTTGCTTCGCGGCATGTAAGATCTTCCCGGACCAGGGCTCGAACCCATGTCCCCTGCATTGGCAGGCAGATTCTTAACCACTGCGCCACCAGGGAAGCCCAGTCTGTGGGGTTTTAAGAAGCATTATAGATTTACCTCCATCTCACAGACTGAGAGTTTTCTCACGTTTTGGAAACTGACCAGATGGCTGTGCTCTCCAGGTTAAACCATGTGATAAATAAGCGGTTCTAAGGACTGAGCCCCACACCTCCTGTTTTCTGTAGCTATAAAATGGGAATAATACCCACCCAGTCACTATATGGACATCACTGTGGAAATGGAATATGAATTACAAAACGTTCTGATAGGTTGAAAGGAGCTATAAAACTGATTATTCATAGCATTGCTATTAAACAGCATTCTCTAATTCACACGTTAAAACAGCTTGACTTTTTCTTTGATGATTCTGAAAAGCAAATGATTGTACCTCCTGCTCTTTTGGTAGCTTTGGCAGCTTAGGTGGTCTGGAAACTCTTGGCAATGCTGCCTGGCTCTGCCGAAGGAGGATGGCCCGTTTGGAGTTTCTTTGATTGGTGTCCTCATAATCACCCATATGCCAGGCAATAAAACCACGACTGAAGCTTTCTTCTGCATCCATAATAGAAGGATTTGGTTGCCTGAAATAGGAACAAATCGGTTGGTTCTCAAATTGGAAAATTGTTAGAAATAAGGCCACCAGTTTTCAGATAGTTGAGATTTGTCTGTGTCTGTTGTGATTGTGATGATTTCTAGCCACAGAGCTTGGGAAAGCTAAGGCCCTGAGCCCTCAGCCAGTGTCCTGAGAAGCTTCTGGACTCTGCCCCTCCACTTCCCTAGACATCCAGCTGCTGGAGATGCAGGGAACTACCTGCCTAGGTGGACACTTATCCAGGAAGCTTGTTGATGACATCACCCTGGTACCACGACTGCTCCTGGCATCCTTCAGAGCCAAGTAGGCAAGATGCTAGGAATTTGGGGGCAGGCCGAGGCCTTGAGTTCTCCTGCAGGACACGCCTGTCGGGTTTGAGACTTCAGGGGATTCAGGGAAAAGCCAGCTTGGTGATGACAGACTCTGACTTTGGACAGTGCGTGGGAGGAAAGATCCAGGCTTCACTCTCTTTCCCCAGTAAAATCACGGTCTCCATTTCAACACCCCTTAATTAGAATATTATCTGAGGACTGTTTCCCCATTGTAAAGGGCCAGGTCTGGGGGAAAGGACAAGAAGGATCGTAGGATAAGGAGATGATCGTAGGATAAGGATTTGCCATCTCTTTTGGAAGGCTATTGTCACCCAAGAGAGCTCGTGGGGCTTCTTACCTTCTTACCTTCATGTAAAAAGCAGACCTTCATTCTGTTTTATGGCCAAGTAATATTCCAATTTGTTTATCTATTCACCAGTGGATGGATATTTGGGTTGTTTCCACCTTTTTTTCTACCTAGGACTAGAATTGTGGGGTTGTATGGTAATTCTATGCTTAGCTTTTTGAGAAACCACTAAACTGTTTTCCATAATGGCTTCACCATGTTACACTAACACCAGCAATGTATGAGGGTTCTAATTTCTCCACATCCTCATCAACACTTGTTATTGCCTGTCTTTTTTATTTTACCATCCAAGTGTGAAGTAGTATCTCATGTGGTTTTCATTTGCATTTCTCTAATATCTAATTATGTTAAACATCTTTTCATGGGTTTATTGACCACTTATACATCTTCTTTGGAAAGCTGTCTATTCATATCTTTTGCTGCATAATTTTATGCAGTTGTCTTTTAAATCATATAGGAAAAAAAGAGTTAAAAACCAAAATACATTAATGCTGACTTTTTAATTTACCTATGCAGTTACCTTTACCACTGACTTGTTAATTATTTTGTGTATTTGAGTTACTGTTTATTGTCCTTTCGTTTCAACCTGAAGGACTCCCTTTAGCATTTAGTGTAGGGCAGGTCTGCTAGGGACAAAAATCTCTCAGTTTTTATCCGTAATGTCTTAATTTCTCCTTCATTTTTGAAGGATAGTTTCGCTGGATATAGAATTTTTTGGCTAACTTGTTTTTCTTTCAGCACATTGAATATATCATTCCACTGCTTTCTGGCTTTCATTATTTCTGCTGAGAATTTAGCTGCTAATCTTTTTTTTTTTATACATTCTTTTTCTGTTAAACCCCGCATTTGTTTATTTATTTATTTTTTTGGCTGTCTTGGGTCTTCGTTTCTGCACAAGGGCTTTCTCCAGTTGTGGCAAGCGGGGGCCACTCTTCATCACGGTGCGCGGGGCCTCTCACTATCGCGGCCCCTCTTGCTGCGGAGCACAGGCTCCAGACGCACAGGCTCAGTAGCCGTGGCTCACGGGCCCAGTTGCTTCACGGCATGTGGGATTCTCCCAGACCAGGGCTCGAACCCGTGTCCCCTGCATTAGCAGGCAGATTCTCAACCACTGCGCCACCAGGGAAGCCCTTAGCTGCTAATCTTGAAGATCCCTTGTATACAATGACTCATTTTTCTTCTGCTACTTTCAAGATTCTCTCTCTGTCTTTGCCATTTGACAGTTTGACTATGATGTATCTAAGTGTGGGTCTCTGAGTTTCTCTTACTTGGAGTTTGTTGAGCTTCTTGAATGTGTCAGTTAATGTTTTTCATCACATTTGTGATGCTTCTGGCCATTATGTCAAATATTCCTTCTGCCTCTTCCTCTCTTCCTCTTTTCCTTCTGGGATTCCCATTGTGCTATGTTGGTACACAGTCTCAGAGCTCTGTTCCTTGTGCATTTTTTAAAAATTCTTTTTTCTTTCCATTTCTCAGAATGTATAATCTCAGTTGATCTAGATTTAAGTACACTGATTCTTTTCTGATAGCTCAAACCTGCTATTAAGCTCCCACTGTGAATTTTTTATTTCATTTATTGTACTTTTCAACTCCAGAATTTCTATTGTTTTATATGTATGATTTCTATCTCCTTATTGATATTCTGTTTGTCAAGACCTTGTTCTCATACTTTCCTTTAATATTTTAGACATGGTTTCTGTGAGGGGAGGGTCCAAGTTCAGTCCATCCCTTCCCTTCTGTTCCCAAGAAACTCTCTGTGCTCAGTACAGGACATGGCGGCAAGCTCACAAGTCGCACTGCATGAAAAGAGCTCAGAGCGCAGTCAGTACATACCTGTTCCCTTTATCTTGAGCATGTGTAAACTTTCTCAGAACCGCTTTGCTATGCATGCGTAAATGGCCCCCAGGTGCATCCCCAACTTTGTGTATTTCAGACTCTAAGGGGTAAGAGTTGGGGTCCTTCTACTATGGCACAAAGTGAGGTGAATGCAGCCACGCTGCCCACTGCAGCTGCCAAATGGACCCACGAGCCATGGGGGTCTGCCACACTGCAAGGAGATGGATCTTGTGTACTCTCTCCTCTTGAGGTAGGTAAACAATGTACCATTTGAGCCTGCATGCCTGTTGTCTGCTCTCAGTGACCTTGAGTCATGCACTGGTCTCTTCCCTGGCTGGCACTTACCTGCCTGTTAACTTTGGCTACACTCATGTTCTGTTCTATCCTCTGACACAGTCTAACCACCTACGGAAGCAGTTTCCCTTAGTATTTTGAGCATATTTGAAATAGCTGACTTAAAGTCTTGGTCAGCTAAATATATCTGTGCTTCCTTGGAGCCAGTTTCTATTGACCACTTTCTTTCCCTGTGTATCAGCCATACCTTCCTGTTCCTTTGCCTCATAATTTTTCTGTTGATAAACTGACATTTGAAATAATATACTGTGCCAGTTTTGGAAATGAGATTTTCTCCCTCTCCCCAGGGCTTGTTGTTCCTGCTTGTTTTTTGTTTTTTCTTTTCTCTGTTGTTGTTTTTTGTTGCTTTTTGTTTGTTTTTGGTGGTGGTGGTGATATTGCTGTTGTTTACTTTCCTGGACTAAGTGTTTAAAGTCTGTCATGTGTGCTCCCTGAATTTTCTGCTTGGTTAGCTTAGTGGTCAGCTAATGATTGGACAGAAATTTCCTTAAATGTCTCAAATCCATGTGTTTTCTGGTCTTTGTTTGTGTCTAGGCATACCTTCAATGCCCCAGCAGACAGTTTACAACTCTGCCTTAGCCTTCGTTTCCTGCTTTCATGGAGCTTCAAGATCAGCCAAAGGTCAGAGATTAGGACCTTCTGGGGCCTTGCCTGGGCATGTGCACAGCCCTGCACGTGTGCACAGCCTTCTAGATTTCTAGGCATATGTTAAGAGCTTTTTGAAATCCTCTAGAGACATGTCATTTCCCAGTTTTTTCCTTAAAGATTTTTGGTCAGCTTCTTGTTTGCCCCAACTTGTATTTCCCTCCTCCCCCCAGACAACTGTAATATTAAATGATTATTGTTTTTGACGGGTGCTTGTGAGATAGAGATGTTCACACAGAGGTCAAATAATGACAAGCCCTGAGAATGGAGATTTTCCAGGGATTTTCAAGACAGATCGAATAATGAAACAAAACAAAAAGATAATCTACTGAATGGGAGAAAATATCTGCACATGATATGACCAATAAGGGATTAATATCCATCATATATAAACAGCTCATACAACTCAACATCAAAAAACAAACAACCTGATTAAAAAATGGGCAGAAGACCTGAACAGACATTTTTCTAAAGAGGAAATGCAGATGGTCAAAAGGTATATGAAAAGATGGTCAACATCCCTTATCATCAGGAAAATGCAAATCAAAACCACAATAAAATATCACCTCACACCTGTCAGAATGGCCATGATTAAAAAGAACACGCTAATAAAGATGTTAAAAAAAAGAACACAAATAACAAATGTTGGCAAGGATGTGGAGCAAAGGGAACACTGGTACACTGTTGGTGGGAATGTAAATTGGTGCAGCCACTATGCAAAACAGTATGGAGGTTCCTCAAAAAACTAAAAATAGAGCTACCATATGACTCAGCAATTCCACTCCTGGGCATATATCTGGAGAAAACTATGATTCAAAAAGATACATGCACCCCTATGTTCATAGCAGCATTGTTTAACATAGTCAAGGTATGGAAGCAACCTAAGTGTCCATTGATAGATGAATGGATTAAGATGTGGTGTTATACACAATGGAATATTACTCAGCCATAAAAGAACGAAATTTTGCCATCTGTGACAACATGGATGGACCTGGAGGGCATTATGCTCAGTGAAATAAGTCAGACAAAGACAAATAATATCTGATATCACTTACATGTGGAATCTAAAAAAATACAAGAAATTAGTGAATATAACAAAAAAGAAGGAGACTCACAGATACAAAGAACAAACTAGTGGTTACCAGTGGGGAGAAAGGGAAGAGGCAATACAGGGGTCGGGGGGAAGTGGGAGGTACAAACTATTAGGTGTAAGGTGGGCTCAAGGGTGTACGTACAACACGGAGAATATGGCCAATATTTTGTAATAACTGTAAATGGAAATTAACTTTTTAAATTGTATAAAAAATTTAAAAATCAAAGTTAAAAAAAATAAAGAGCTTGAGTTGGGATTTGAACCCAGCCATTTACACACACACAGACACAAAATCAAATATAACAGGGCTTCCCTGGTGGCGCAGTGGTTGAGAATCTGCCTGCTAATGCAGGGGACACGGGTTCGAGCCCTGGTCTTGGAGGATCCCACATGCCGCAGAGCAACTAGGCCCATGAGCCACAACTACTGAGCCTGCGCGTCTGGAGCCTGTGCTCCGCAACAAGAGAGGCCGCGATAGTGAGAGGCCCGCGCACCGCAATGAAGAGTGGCCCCCGCTTGCCACAACTAGAGAAAGCCCTCGCACAGAAATGAAGACCCAACACAGCAAAAATAAATAAATAAAATTAATAAACTCCTACTCCCAACATCTTCTTAAAAAAAAATCAGATATAACATTTCTCTGAGTAGGAAGCTTTTCAAGGCACTTTTGTGTTTCCCCTTCAGTGACTGGTCGGCTGCTAGTTTTCACAGCTACCATGGTTGTGAGGCTATTGGTTTTTTCAAGGCTACCTTGAAGCTGGAAAGAGAGGATGGGAATAGAGCAATTTTAATTCAAATTTAAAATGTCACAAAGTTCGTGTTTCTTTCTAAGATGTAACCATTTTTCTTAAATACGTGCTCCATGGATTATTGAAAGCATTTGTTCATTCATTTCCAATGTTTGGAAAAAGGTGATTTTGACAATTTTTGCCACTGTTCTTATTTCTTTTATGGAGGAAATATATTTTTGGAGGTCCTTACTGCACCATTCCTGAAGTGGTTTCCAAACTGAATTATTTTAAAATGAAACAAAGACTATTTAAGAAAAAATCGTCTGTGCCTTCTGTTTCCACTCCATTTGCCCCTGCTCCAAATGCTACTTGGTGTTGCTGTTACTTCATCGTGATGGTTCTGACCCCAGCTGACAGCAGCCTCCTTCCTGAGATCAAGTCACCTCTTTTCAGACTTTCAAGTAAGACTTCCAAGACTTCCAATTCGTGATTGTGGACACTGTCCTCCTTTTGGCTTTCTACTGGGCTTTCAAAGCTCTTTTCTTTATGTCTCTCCTCTTACTTCTCATATTATGTCATCTACTTTTCTTCTGGAATAATCTTTTATTCTTTCGGCTCCTTTATCACTGGTATTCCCTAGGATTCCATCCTTGATTCTCATCTCCCGATATACAACCACCCATCTCCAAATCGGGAAATAGCCTTTATATCTGATGATCCAACCAACATCAATATACTTATGTGTAGGGCTTCCCTGGTGGCACAGTGGTTGAGAGTCCACCTGCCGATGCAGGGAACACGGGTTCGTGCCCCGGTCCGGGAAGATCCCACATGCCGCGGAGTGGCTGGGCCCGTGAGCCATGGCCGCTGAGCCTGCGTGTCCGGAGCCTGTGCTCCGCAACGGGAGAGGCCACAACAGTGAGAGGCCCGCGTACCACACACACACACACACACAAAAAAAAAAAATATATATATATATATATATACACACACTTATGTGTAAATTTTTTACTTTCAGCTCTAAAAATCTAAGTACAAATCCCCAGGTTCTCACTAAACATAGTACCAGGAATCTCATTACTAATAATGATAACTGTTTCTAACATTCATTGAGATACATGAGGTTCCAGACACTACGCTAGTTGCTTGATATGTATTACCTCTCTCTAATCTTTATTATAATCCAACATGATAGATGTCATTTCCTACTTTTTACCTCTGAAGTTAGACTAAGTAATTTATCCAAGATCAAACAGTTAAAAAGCAGTAGAGCTGGGATGTGCACTCAGAGTTGTCTGATTCTAAACGTATATAATTACCTCATCTGTAAAATGGGGATCATATTATAATACCTACTCTTTATAAGGACTAAATGAGTCAATACCTAGAAAGCACTTAGTATCTGGCCCATAGTAAAAATTCAATAAAATGTTGGCCATTTGTATTTTTATTATAGGATGCTGCCTTTCAACTCATCTTCCCATCTCCCTGTTTTCTCTCTTCCCCCAAATAGACCCTCTTCTTCCTGCGTTCCCTTTTTCATTCAATGCCATAACCGTTTCCCCAGCCACCCCCAGAGAGGCACATCAGAACTGCCTTGGACTTTCACATCTCCTCCATCCACCCACATTTTGTTGGTTGCCAAGCCTCGTGGAACCTTTCTCTAAACGACCTCACCATCCCCATCTCTCACTCGGGCTCCCATCAGTGTGATTATTCCAATTTTACTTAACTTGCCTTTCTTCTTCGGGCTCTCCTTTCTCTGCTCTGCCTGCTCAGCGAACAGTTTTCAACAGCTATTACGTTCCATGTATTCTTTCTATCACAGAGATTTATTTATATCGCTTCCTTACTTAAAAATTTAAAACAGCGCTTCGTCGCCTACAGAACTAAGCACAAAACCTTCGTCGGGAATTCGAAACACTGCACCATGCGGCCCCTGTACTGCACCCCAGTCTCACCTCCTGTCACGCCCCAAACCAGTGCCCTGTGCTTCAGCCACACGACGGTCTTCCCTCTGCACACCAGAAAGGCTCACACCTCCTAGCCTTTTTTTTTTTATGGTATGATTGCTTTTATGTAAAGAAGAAAAAATTCATACATATAATAGGTTGGTATACTCGTATTTTTTCACAAATAGGATACATACAAAACTTAAAGGAAAGAAATTGATGGGGGTGGGGTGAAGAGAGATTCAGCTGTTCATTTTACTCCTTTGTGTATTGTCTGAATTTTCCTACCAAACACATCTATTAGTTCCATTTATATTTTTTAACAGCTTTATTGGAGTATAATTGCTTTACAAGGGTGTGTTAGTTTCTGCTGTATAACAAAGTGAATCAGCTATACATATACATATATTCCCATATCTCCTCCCTCTTGTGTCTCCCTCCCACCCTCCCTACCCCACCCTTCTAGGTGGTCACAAAGCACCGAGCTGATCTCCCTGTGCTATGCGGCTGCTTCCCACTAGCTATCTGTTTTAAGTTTGGTAGTGTATATATGTCCATGCCACTCTCTCACTTCGTCCCAGCTTACCCTTCCCACTCCCCATCCTCAGGTCCATTCTCTACGTCTGCATCTCTATTCCTGTCCTGCCCCTAAGTTCTTCAGAACCTTTTTTTTTTTTTTTGATTCCATATATATGTATGTTAGCACATGGTATTTGTTTTTTTCTGACTTACTTCACTCTGTATGACAGACTCTTCCTTATGGATGGGATTGCTTCCCTGGTTCCACCTCCAGGCTTACCTTTTGATTTCCCACCCAGCCTTAAAAATGCAGCTCAAGCTACCCCTCCTACAGAACATTCCTGATTGGCTATCTGACCTTCAACACTGTTCACACACTGTTCACTCCTACTTTACTTTGCATCTTCCTGAAAGGGAAGGAACCCTGTCATACTTTTTTTGGGTCTTCAGTGTCTAGCAGAGTTCCTGACATAGAACACGTTTCCAGTCGAGTTTGCTTGCTTCTCTCAAGGTACCCAAAGATGGTCTGTTGTTACCTCAAGGCAGAGAGTCTATGACTGCATGGGTTGGAGGGTTTGCAGAGAGGTGGGATTGAGTTCAAGTTCACACTCTCTTTTGCTAGTTGAATTTTTTAAACTGTGAGCATGTAATTTTTTTTTATAATAAAAGATGTCTAAATGTTCCTTAAAAACTGTTGGTTGTTTGGAAAATGATCAAAGTTTTCCTAGCAGACTGGACAGCACAGAAATAGGGTCAGAAGATAAAATAGACTCCAGCACTGAGTTAGGAAATGACTGGCTGGGACTTGCTTATATAACTGTCTAAAACCGATGGGACAAACTGAACTTTGATGTTGACACTTGTGCCAGAAAACATACTCTGGGTGGCTGAAGAGCAGCCCTTCGAGAGCAGTGCTCTGCTTGGTCTTCTGGGTTCCCGCCTTTTTGTGTGAGCTGGGCCCGCAGGAGACTCCAGGGCAGCCACCTGGATTCATGACCCAACCATTCAATGAACTCTCAGTCTGTTGGCAAAATAACCAGATTGAATTAATATGCTTACTTAAATTGATCAGAGCAGCTGATTCTTCTGAAGATTGACCTCCCGACAACAGTCTTGTCCAGGAGCAAAGCTGTTTCTACTGTTTGGACATCTGGGTTCCCTCTGGTTGAGTGAAAATTGTTCTAATAAGTGGTAAAATTACTGTCTTTTGGATTCCAAAGTTAAGGAAACAAATCGCTAACTGTTTAAGCCCCAGTGAGTCAGTCTGGTTGCCTTATACATACCTGGCGACAGTTATTCACTAGAGTTTCAATAGAGAAAGATGTGGAAACTTCCCTGCTGGGCTCAGCATTTTCCTTGCAGCATCGTAAAGTGATGTAACCCTGTGCATTTCTTGCCTGTGAAGAGGCCTGGGGCTGTATCTGTAGAGCGACTTAAAAGCACCACTACTTATTTCCCCAGCAAGCTAGTTCCCGTAAATGTTTGCTTTCTTGCAGGGTCATTGATATCTGCTCTTTCCATTTCCGGAAGTATTCAAAAGCCATTGATGGCACAATGGAAACTTCTGAGAAACACATTCCCAAACCATCTGGCAGGATCCTTGCTTTCTTGGAGAACAGGCCTTCTATAGTACATTTGCAGGAAAATAAGACCCCAGCTTTTTAAAGATCTCTGCATTTACGGTATGGTCCACACCTAAAGTCAGAATCTGCCAAGGATACAATTAGGGATTTCATGATGTTTAAAATTGTGTTTTTCTCTTCTGAACTGGCCTCCTGCATTGATGGAGTGGGTGTTACTGCTGACACTGGAAGCCACATATGTCCAATGATTTTAGAGACAGACAACAGCCAGAGCCCAGGGTTCCTTCCGAGCACACAGTCGGGAGAGGTCACATAAAGCATCATCCCCTGAGCCTTCTCAAGAGAACTTATCTTAGAGGGGTGGTGCCACAGAGGTGGACCTGGGGAGATTGGGGCGGCTGCAGGTCGGTGTTAGCTGTGTCATCATTTAGTTAGGTCAGACCTCATTTCTTACCCATTGACCTTCCTTCTCTCCCTGCCCTAGAGAATCATACGTGAGGACGTTGCATCTTACTTTCAAAAGACACCGTCTTAATCCTCGGGTCACACTTACTTGATCCTGGATCAGCAGCTGTCATGGAGATGATTAAAAAGCATGAAATTATCTTGATGTTTCATGTTTGGACAAAGTGAGTGCATGACTATATTTAGCAATTTTTAAAATATAAGTTTTAATGCAACTGGAATTTATCCTAGGTTGTTTGTTGCCCAGGAGATTCTTGTTGAGTGGAAAGAGAAAGAGACTTATTTAAAAAGCTAATTCTTAGTAATTCGTACCCAAAGCTGCTTATAAAGACTTGTCTACAAGATGCCGACCTTCCTTCTTTAATGTGTAGTCTTCAAGATGCTGGGAAAATCAAGGTTCTACCTCTGAGTGATAACTTAACCAGTTTACAATAAAGGTCCAAGGTTAAATGTAACTGAGTGATTAGGACAATGTGTGGTGATGTACAGCCTCAAAGATGCAGAAGCCACCTGCATGATTGGTCAAGTCTTCAGACAACAAGAGTCTGAACCCGAGTTTTTTGAACAGAGATTAGTATGTATTCATCAGTGTCCCAGGTCCCTGGAGACCACGCAGAAGGCTAACAGTCTATGTAAGATAGACACATGGCATGGGACCAAAGCATCAGTGCATGAATACACAATTGCTTATTTACCTCTGTACCTGTCAACAGCTACTAAGAAGTTATTGGATTGCAATAAACTTCCAATGTTAATCATTCATGATGAAATGCAGAAGAACATTTTTATGCCTGTTTGAATCTTTTACTCTTGTTTAGTAGTTCTCTCCTTACCCAAATAACAAAAATGCCTACTATCAGTTTTACATCATTAACAATTTGAAAACAAACTTATTAAATGGGTCTGCATATCTATGGGCACAAACTATTTTGCAAAGTAGATAGATTTATATTTATAAACAAAACTGTGTGGTTCACATTAGCATGAAACATACCACCTCAAGGATGAAAATGAAATTGCTTTCCAAAGAAATGTTAGGGAAAACACAAGAGATGCATCCCCAAATTGCCAGTGTAGCTATTTCAGACATAAGAACATTGCTTGAATGCTGTTTTTAGACAGAAAGAGATAACTAAATGTAAGAATATTTATTTTTCCTTTAAGTAGAAAAAAACCCAATCTCTTGGGCTCTCTTCAAGGAGGAGAGCATCTAAGGCTTGTGCAGTTCTGTAAAATTACACACACCATATGCTTCAAACCTCAAATTGTGATTATTTTGATTTGATTTATTGCTTTTATTCCATAGGAAACACAACCACTTTATTTGAAAGACTTGTTAAATATTCTACCACTCGGCTGGAGTAAAGAATTTATTGGAACAAGAGAGGTCTTGCATGACCCTCAGTGGACAAACACTTCTTCATTGCTTTGCCAGATTGTCTTCCCCGAGCTCCGGAATGTGGAGCTCACGGCTGGTTGCCCTTACAGATGCCAGCTGGGCTTCCGGTCACCCGGGTCATGCCATCGAAATCAAACATGTTGTCTTCCTGTGCCTAGTAACACACTCCACAGGGTTCTTGTTGCCAAGAGTTGGTCCACAACGTGGATGTACACAGAGGAGTTTACTGATTTTCGTTCAGTATTTTAAATGATTTATATGAAGTGACTATCACTTGCGCTCACTCAGAGGCAGCTGTCCAAAAGCTTTCAGCAATGCAGCATGTTAGACTGTCTGGGGTCACCTGTGAGGAATGTTGAATGGAATTCCTGATGTTGCTGGAGATATGGGCAATTTTTTGTAGGGCATCCAGGAAGTCCTGCCAGTTTCAGCAGCATGGGGCATCTCTCCATGCTGGTGCTTCCTGGGTGACACTTGCTTTTTTTGCCTCCAGATCAGAAAACCACAAGGGGAAGAAAGGGCAACATGTATTTCATCTGTGTGGCAGCAATCCTGGGGAAGGCTGGTAGGGAGAATGTAACAGTATTGACTCAATTTAGTTTTGGACATGCTTATCTATCCAGATGGTGAAGCCTGACCTTCATTAACTAAGGATAAAGTTGATACAATTTCGTCTTAGTTCCTTTGGAATCTAAGGATATAGAAAATTAGACCAAATGGTTCAAAGAGCCTCAAGGACCCATTACCATCTTCAAACGCTAGCAATATATAGCCAGTCTTATTGAATCTCTATCTTACTTACTAATCCTCCCTCCGCCAAGACATCAACTCTCAAAGATGTAAAAACTCTTTTTGCTAACATCATCACAATGCCATTATTTCTCCTAAAATTTTAATACTTTCACCAAATATTCAGCATTCAAGATTCTGGCTAGTTCATCAATGTTATGACTTTTTTTTTTATCAGCCTGTTTGTTAGAAACAGAAGCCATGTAAGCTTCACACCTGTAATTGCTTAAGGCTTTCAAGTTTCCTTTAATTCATAGGTTCTCTTCATCTCTATTCTCCTCTACCTCCCCCTCCTCCTCTTCCTCCTCGTCTTTCTCCTTCTCACTATTTGTTGAAGAAACACAATTTCTATAAAAATGGTGTTTCCATTTGTCCTATGAAATTTCCCACATCTGACATCTCCAAGTCGTCATTTAACATTTTCTGCCATCATCTTATTTCCTATACAGTGTTGGTTGGATTTAGAGGCTTGATCTAAGTCAGGCTGGGTTTTGGGGGCAAGACCACCACGTTAGTTTGCTAGGGTTGCCATCACACAGTGCTGCAGACAGGTGGCTGAAGAGCAGAAATGTACCGTCCACCATTACAGAGGCTGGAAGTCCGAGATCTAGGGGTCAGCAGGCCTGATTTCTCCCAAGGCCGCTCTCCTTGGTGTGTAGACGGCCGTCTTCTCCCTGTGTCTTCACATGGTCTTTTGTGTGTGTGTCTGTGTTCAAACCTCCTCTTCTTATAAAGACACCAGTCAGATTGGATTAGGGCCAACCTAATGACCTCATTTTAATTTAATCACCTCTTTGAAGACACTTTCTCCAAATGCAGTCACATTCTGAGGTGCTGGGGGGTTAGGGCTTCAACACAGGCATTTCGGGAGTGAACAAGTCAGTCCATAAGGACTTTCCAGGTAGCTGTCTGCCCTTCCATCAAGATGTATACAAGATCGGATCGTTTATCTTTTTGTGGGTTTGGCAGCCACTCATGATCAATATCTAGATTCATTCATTTGACTTTGCAAAGTGGTGATAGCCTAATTCTGTTGTTACTTCTTTACGTATTAGCTAGATTCTTTTCTTCTTTTTTTTAAGTTGATTCATCTTCTCTTTGGTTTGCAGTGGTACAATTTGTATTAGAAAGGCGGAATTAATATTTGATTCTTTCCATTTATTTACTCATTTTCAAAATAATAGGTTGGTTCATTGGAATCCTCCAATGTGATCAGTTTGTTGAGGCTTTTTAACTGACACTGTGAACTCATGGATGTTCACGTCTGTGTACATGAAGGTGTGATGTATATTAATCCACTGCAGTTATTACCTTTCCCTCAAGTTGTCCTATATTTGGCCAGTGGGAGTCTCTGCAAGCTTGGCTTCCAAGTCCCTCAGACAGGACTGCAGTAGTCTTGGAGAGCTTCGTTATCTGGTATGGCATGATGTGCCAGGCTCATGTTTTCCATTTCCTCTCCAGATCCAAGAAGCTCCAGTTCCTTTTAGTGGAAAAGGTGTTTGAAGAGCAGAATCTGAGCACTAGGGGAGCTCACAGCTACTGAATTGATTTCTACATCTAGGCCTTTATAGTGAGTAGAACTATGAACCGGATGTATGTAAACATCCATCATCATACATATAAGTACATATATAATTCCAATCAAATTCAGGGTTTGCTTTATCTTAACATCTGTCTTTCCTCTTTCACACTCCAAGAATCCTGGTCTCAGCCACAGCAGGAATGATTAAATAAGAACCCCACATTGCTGCCCATTTGCTTTCACACACGACACACGCACAACAAAGTCAGACACAGCTAACACACCCACCAAGCTTTTTGCAGCTCTTTTTGTCCTTAGATTTGTACTCAGATTACTGTGCTTTCAAATTCCTGGGAATATTTCCTCTCTGTGGGTTAAACCATCAACTGGGTACATATTTAGGGTTTTTTTCTCATTTTATATTTAAATAAATTTATTTCATAAATAAGAACTAAGATATAAGGTACATGTCTTATATGTCTTACGTAAAGTAAGATACGCACATGGTTTCAAAGCCAAACCAAGTGTGGCACCAGCAGTGCTTTCCTGTTTTTCTCGTCGCCCTATGTGTCTAAGCCAGAGAAAGGGTTGGGTTTGTGTGGTGGCGGATTTGGAGGAGGAGGTGATGCCTGAATCGTGTCTTACTGAACAGCTGCAAAGAGTGACTCCAATTCTGGGAGAATCTGTCTCGAAGGCCTTAGGGAAGAAACCGTTTGTTCTGCCACCCACTATGTAATTCTTCTTTGAATTTTAATGAGTTAGCCTTTAGGCTGCTAGACAGAAAACAGCCGCTGTGTTCTGTTTAAACTCTGCCATCTTTCTACTTTGCTGTAGAGGCTAGAAATGAGAAGTTTTTGTCAAATATATGGTTATGTGCTCCAAAGTAGTTCGTCTGGATCTGTGAAGTTCCATCTCGTGATAACAATTTGGAATCTAAATATAGCAGTATTATCTAAAATAGATAAGCAACAAGGATGTATTGTACAGCACAGGGAAATTCAGCCATTATCTTGTAATAACTTTAAATGGAGTATAATCAATAAAATTTTAAATTACTTTGCTATATACCTGAAACAAATGTAATATTGTATATCAACTATACTTCAATAAAACAATAAAGCATAGTGTAAAAAAAGATAAGTATATTTTTTAAAATAAAACAAATACAGGAGTTTTAATGGAAACAAAATTAATTAATTAATATAACTGTTTTAGAAGCCAACTCCCACCTATCCTTCAAGCTCAGGGGACCTTATGGAGCCTTCCTGATGTCTCCCCAAAGTTTAGATTCCCCAACATCTGTTTCCATGACACCCGCTAAAATACTCCTATTGTAATAGGCATTGCACTTAGTTGTTACACTTTAAGTATCTAAAACACAAAGCATGGTGCCAGGCACAAACAGGCCATCCACAAATATTGGTTTATGTAATATTTCTATCACTGCATCCAAATATACTCTAGTATAATTATTCATTTAGGTATCTCTTTCCCCCAACTATTCGATAAACTTTTTGAGGGCAAGAACTGTGTCTTCCTTCCTCGGTACCACACTTGTCCATAGTTTGGATGGAATAAAGAACAGAAGTGATACTATTGAACATAGAATTAGAATAATAGAGGATAAACCCAGTATCCTCTTGAGGATCATATCATAAGGATGAGGCCACCTTTGAAAGTGATGAATAGCATCCTCATAAACTCTCAGCTGCTGCTGAATGCTACAGTCTGACTTCTGTACCCTCAGACCACAAAACATAATGTGAACGCTTCAGTATATTCTATACATATTTTATCTATTTATTTTTCTCTTTTGGCTGCATCGGGTCTTAGTTGCAGCACGTGGGATCGTCGTTGAGGCATGCGGGATCTGTCGTTGCAGCACGCGGGCTTCTCTCTAGGTGTGGCGTGCAGGTTTTCTCTTCTCTAGTTGTGGCGCGCGGGCTCCAGAGCGTGTGGGCTCTGTAGTTTGCGGCACGTGGGCTCTCTCATTGAGGTGCGTGAGCTCAGTAGTTGTGGCGTGCAGGCTTAGTTGCTGTGTGGCATGTGGGATCTTAGTTCCCCAACCAGGGATCGAACCCGCGTCCCCTGCATTGGAAGGCGGATTCTTTTTTTTTTTTTTTTTTTTTTTGCGTTACGTGGGCCTCTCACTGCTGTGGCCTCTCCTGTTGCGGAGCACAGGCTCCGGACGCGCAGGCTCAGCGGCCGTGGCTCAAGGGCCCAGCCGCTCCACGGCACGTGGGATCTTCCCGGACCAGGGCACGAACCCCCGTCCCCTGCATCGGCAGGCGGACTCTCAACCACTGCGCCACCAGGGAAGCCCTGAAGGCGGATTCTTTACCACTGGACCACCAGGGAAGTCCCATTTTCTATCCATATTTTATTATTTCACTTTTAAAGCAGTTAATTGTTTTAGTCCACCTGGAATTTATTTTATTGTATATTATGAGAAATAGATGTAATTTTACTTTTTCTAACAAGTTAGCCAGTTGCCCCAAATCCATTTTTTCTGACCCAGGCAAATAACTCTCCTACGGAACGACCGGATAACCATGCTGATATGAACATGTGGTTTCCAGCCCCAGGAGGGTCTTCTGTACTCAGAACAGCGATCTTCTCACATATCCTTGTGCACATCCTTCTAACCCCTCCAGCAGCTACCCTACACTTTCCTTGTTTCCTCAAGACCTATTCACATCTCACTCCCATAACTTTCATTTGTCCTCCTAGGACAGAGCCTTGTACAATACTTCATGGACCACTGAATGGTACACTTAAAATGATTTAAATAGTCATTTTAATGTTACGTATATTTTACCATCATAGAGAAAAACTCAGAAAGACTTCCTGGAGAACACCAAGGCTGTCAGGCCTAAGCTCCTTCACCCACCACCACCAACGCGGACCACACACCTAGGTACAAGCACATCTCCAGCTGTGTAGACAGGGAAGTCCATCTCCTTCCTCCTGGCCTCTGGGAGTGAGGGAGTCTTCCTCCTCCTCCAGGGCCTCCATCGGGCCCACGGCTGCATCAGCACTTACCTGAAACCAGGGCCCCACAGCCCTCAGCCCTTCTCTGGATAATGTTTTTCACATCCTAAAATAGCCTACTCTTGGCCCCTCATGCCACTAGTTACTATTCACATTTTCTTCATTTCTTAATCAAAAATTTTCAGAACTGGAAACCGTGTACAAGCCCCTGTGTCCCCATCCTTTGAAGTAAAAGCCTTTTGCTTTAGTCTCCCAGGTCTCCCCTGAGTCTCTAAAGGCTGCTCCAGAGTTAATGATTAGGAATGTGAAGATGTAGAAACAAAGAATAGCTGTTGGGCCAGGGAACTAGCAAAAATTTAGACTGTAAATCCACCACATGGCAGAATCACCGAACTCCCAGTTCCTTGAAAGATACAGATAAAAGTCTGACACACAGTTCTCAGTTGTTTCTACAGGAAGCAGACCCACCAGATGAAAAGTGCTGACCGCAAGCACGTAGACCCTAAGCTGTTTGAAACCAGAAGGTTGATGATACTTGAAACTTCACCTTGATGCCAACCAATGCGAGATTGTGCATGAACTGATCACACACCCTGCAGGCCCCTCCCTCACACTGCCTTTAAAAACCCTCCCTGAAAGCCATTGGGGAGTTGGGGTCTTTTGAGCATGATCTGCCCATTCTCCTTGCTTGACGCCCCGCAATAAATGCTGCACTTTCCTTCACCACAACCTGGTGTCAGTAGATTGGCTTTACTGCATGTGGGCGAGTGGACCCAAGTTTGGTTCTGTGACAAAACGACGGCTTGTACTTGTGACTCCACTCCCCCCCCAACCCAATCACACCCCACCTGCCGTATCTGAGCTTCCATCCCTCGTTTCCTTCTCCATCTCACAAATCGTTCTCATTGTCCTATTCTCACCTGGGTCTCTGATGACTCCTGTCTACTCTCTTCATGGGTGTTTTCTGGGTCACATCTCCTTTCGCTCAGCATGGTGCTCCTGGTTCTCCGCTGCTTCTGCCCATCTTCTTTCACAGCCCTTCTCCTTCTTTCCAACAATCAGAGTCCCAACGCCCTACAGTTCTGCTCTTATTTCTCTGGTCTTCTCCCTTCTCATCCACACCTGTATTTCTGAATACAACCCAACTATGATGACAAACTCCCAGCACACATTTCACATGTTTGTCTCTCTGCTTGTTACTGTCCCATGGGGACTTCAGATCCACCTGAGCTCATCACCGCATCACTGTTAAAGGGACATCTTGCTCATGTGTGGTCTCAGTCGGTCCACTATCCATCCAGTTATGCATGCAAACTGGAAATTGGGAATTGCCACAGCTTCCATCATTAGGTTCATCCCCCACACCCAGTACCTAAGTCCTGTCAAATTTACACTCCTTGATCACTCTGAAACCTGTTTCCCCTGCCCATCATGCCTCCCATTCCTTTAGATCACCACCGTTCTCCTCTAATAGATACCTGCCTGTCCCCCTGTCTCCACTGATTTCCCCACTCATGCCCACCCTCTACCCAAAATGTAAACCCGACTTCATCACTTTGGGTATTGTGTAGAAGCGTGGGTGAGTACACTGTAAGTCCCTTCTTGGGGCTCCCATACTCTGGAGGTCAGAACTCAAGAGTGAACTCTTCCTGGTCTGGCTCCTGACGACTACTCTGGTCTCACCTGTCCCTGGACCATCCACTACACTATTGGATCCAGCAGCACGACAACATTTACTGCATCAATCACAGCTATTTATCACTTCTGGACTTTGGTACTGATGCCTGCTCTTATTAAAACACTTCTTCCCTCCTCATCCTTTGTTACCAAACCTCACCTTTTCAGACCCCTCTACAGAGAGCCTCCCTGCCTCTTCTCCTCACCCCTGTGCTTGGTTATATGCATAATACCCGGCGTGGCTCTATCATTCCTCTGTCCATGTGTCAGAATTATCGATGTGTCTGTTTTCCCCACTACACTAGGGGCTGCTTGATGGAAAAGGACAGCACTCCAAAAGGATTTATTGATTTACTGACTCAATAAACAAGTGGCCCAGTTAAAGACTATAAACCAAAGTGGTCAGAAAAGGGTATTTCCTCTTCTTGGAATATCAATGGGACTATTTAACTTGGAATAAAATGAATTTCAAGAAAAATGCCAACGCTGAAGAAAAACTTTCCTTCTGACTATTAATAATTTCAAAACACACATGCGACAGGGACTCCTGGATTTTTTTTTTTCTTCACAGTCTTCAAATATCCCAATCTGAGCAATGCACCTCTCTGCCCCATCTCTGTGCTCCATGAACGTTTGGGGAAATGCCCCAGTCATGAAACTAATGGTAACACTGATGAGAAGTGATGTGCCAGATGATAAATCCACCACCACTAAAAGGTAAAGTCTTTCCAAACTCAAATTGTTTGAAGTGGTTTGACCCTTAGCAGGAAAACAGAAGGGAAAAAAAGTTTTTAAATGATCATTTTTTAAAGCAGAAAGCAAATAATATATCTCCAAAGAGTCCAGTGCCCTTAGACAAAATTTTATGGAAAAGGATAGAATTAGAAGTAATCTATTTTGAGGTGATAGTGTTAAAGAAGGAATAGAAAGTGGTGAATCCTACAGTCATTTTGAGACTTTCGTAAAATGGGGAAAGAAGCTATCCTCCTGTGTGTCAGATCCATTCTGGATGCCTTACACACTCACACTTCATCCTCAAGACAGCCCCATGAGACAGATGTTACTATTTCCCCTTTTACCGCGAACTGAGGTCCGAGAGCATCTACGTTTCACAAGATGGAGGAATTTTGCCCAACTCTGTCAGCTGCAAAAAAACTGGCATTATGAGCAGGCTTAAAAGAATAAGTGAAAGAAATACTGAAAAGCAGAGAGAATGGTAAATAGTGCACATCAAATGGACTGTGTGATTATTGTTCTCTTGCTTCATCTGGTCATGTAGACAGATGGAAGCCACATGATATCATTGATCCTTTGTAAACCACTTCCATAGATGTTGGTAATGAGGTAAGAGATACAGGGGCCTCGGGTTAACTTGCTGCAGCCACTTTCATGCTGACCCTTTGAGATAAACTATCAACAGGAACGACACGCCCTGATTGGGTGAAAGACAAAACAGCCCACCGCAGCCTCCTCATTCTTGTGGTTGAGAGGACTTCCCAGCCTGACACATGCGCAGAAGGGGTCCCAAGTCATCCTCTAGTAATCTGGGCTGCGTTGTAATATCATTATAATACCATTAGCATTGCGGTTTTGACCCCCTCCCCCCATAGGTTTCGCTTGGACGCTCACGGGAAAGATTTAAAACAGTAGCCTAGTGGAAGCCCAAATAAGGAACTGCAGATGATGTGATCACAGGGGAAGGAAAGGGGAGTCACCCTCATCTAAACCCCATATTAACAACCTAAGCTGCCCCTATAAGGTGCACCTCACTCTAAAAGTTTGCCCCTGGGCTCTTCCACACGTACGGTGCTTCTAATAAATGCTGGGCCTGCTTTGCAGTCTTGGTGTCTTTGTTGAACTCTTTCTTCAGAGAAGACGAGGACCGAGTTTCACCAAAAACAGTAATATAAGCATGTTCGAAATGACCACGGTTGGGGCATGTTTATGGCTTTGAAAAATTGAATCTATAATAGCGAAATAAAACATTCCAAACACCTGTAACACATCTTGTCCTTGTTTTTCTGCAGTCTTTTCAGCACATAAACTGTCTTTGCCTGGGCCTAACATCTGTATTGGATTGCAGGCTGTGCTTGAATTTCAAGACCATAACCTATTCCTTTAGGACCAGCAGCTGTTCTTTTGGAGACCCTGTCTCCTGAAACAGGCCCTAAAAGCTACCGTTCTGACATCTGAAATGCTGAGAAAGGGAAGATCATAGGCCAGTGAAATGTGAGTGCCTCTTTCTTACACACTTCAGGCTTCAGTAGCTTTCAGAAGTTCCACAGAGGGTACTTTGCCACGAAGGGCCCCATTCTGACATGAACTGAATTTTCCCCACCTGGACATCAAGTGATCAACCAGGAAGTTTTCTTCTTAAGAATAACAGCACTTCTGGGTAAGATGGCGGAAGAGTAAGACGCGGAGATCACCTTCCTCCCCACGGATACACCAGAAATACATCTACACGTGGAACAACTCCTACAGAACACCTACTGAATGCTGGCAGAAGACCCCAGACCTCCCAAAAGGCAAGAAACTCCCCACATACCTGGGTAGGGCAAAGCGGAGAGATTCCCGCACAGAGGATCGGTGCCGAGCGGCACTCACCAGCCCGAGAGGCTTGTCTGCTCGCCCCGGCGGCGCTGGAAGCTGAGGCTCGGGCTTCATTCAGAGCGCAGGGAGAGGACTGGGACTGGCGGTGAGACCTCAGCCGGAAGGGGGCTAATGAGCCACAGCTAGCCGGCAGGGAGTCCGGGAAAACTCTGGAGCTGCCGAAGAGGCAAGAGACTTTTTCTTCCCTCTTGGTTTCCTGGTGCGCGAGGAGAGGGGATTAGGAGCGCTGCTTAAAGGGGCTCCACAGACGGGCGCGAGTCGCGGCAGAAAGCGCGGAGCCCAGTGACGGGCGTGGGACGCTGGGGCTGCTGCTGCCGCCGCCAAGAAGCCTGTGTGCGAGCGCAGGTCACTGTCCACACCGCCCTTCCGGGAGCCTGTGCAGCCCGCCACTGCCGGGGTCCCGGGATCCAGGGGTGGCTTCCCTGGGAGAACGCACGGCGCGCCCCGGACTGGTGCAACGTCACGCCGACCTCTGCCGCTGCAGGCTCGCCCCGCACTCCGTGCCCCTCCCTCCCGCCCGGCCTGAGTGACCCAGAGTCCCGAAAGAGGATGCTCCTTTAACCCTGTCCTGTCTGAGCGAAGAACAGACGCCCTCTGGCGACCTACACGCAGAGGTGGGGCCAAATCCAAAGCTGAGACCCAGGAGCTGTGAGAACAAAGAAGAGAAAGGGAAACCTCTTCCAGCAGCCTCAGAAGCAGCGGATTAAAGCTCCACAATCAACTTGATGTACCCTGCATCTGTGGAATACATGAATGGACAACAAATCATCCCAAATTGAGGAGCCAGGAGTCAGTGCTGTGCCTCTGAGGTGGGAGAGCCAACTTCAGGACACTGGTCCACAAGAGACCTCCCAGCTCCACATAATATCAAACGGCGAAAATCTTCCAGAGATCTCCATCTCAACACGAGCACCCAGCTTCACTCAACGACCAGTAAGCTACAGTGCTGGACACCCTATGCCAAACAACTAGCAAGACAGGAACACAACGCCACCCATTAGCAGAGAGGCTGCCTAAAATCATAAAAAGTCTGCAGACACCCCAAAACACACCACCAGACGTGGACCTGCCCACCAGAAAGACAAGATCCAGCCTCATCCACCAGAACACAGGCACTAGTCCCCTCCACCAGGAAGCCTACACAACCCACTAAACCAACCTTAGCCACTGGGGACAGACACCAAAAACAATGGGAACTACGAACCTGCAGCCTGCAAAAAGGAGACCCCAAACACAGTAACATAAGCAAAATGAGAAGACAGAAAAACACACAGCAGGAGAAGGAGCAAGATAAAAACCCACCAGACCTAACAAATGAAGAGGTAATAGGCAGTCTACCTGAAAAAGAATTCAGAATAATGATGGTAAAGATGATCCAAGATTCTATTTCCCAGATCCAAAATCTTGGAAATAGAATAGACAAAATGCAAGAAACAGTTAACAAGGACCTAGAAGAACTAAAGATGAATCAAGCATCGATTAAAAACACAATACATGAAATAAAAAATACTCTAGATGGGATCAATAGCAGAATAACTGAGGCAGAAGAACGGATAAGTGAGGTGGAAGATAAAATAGTGGAAATAACTGCTGCAGAGCAAAATAGAGAAAAAAGAATGAAAAGAACAGAGGACAGTCTCAGAGACCTCTGGGACAACATTAAACGCACCAACATTCGAATTATAGGGGTTCCAGAAGAAGAAGAGAAAAAGAAAGGGACTGAGAAAATATTTGAAGAGATTATAGTTGAAAACTTCCCTAATATGGGAAAGGAAATAGTTAATCAAGTCCAGGAGGAACAGAGAGTCCCATACAGAATAAATCCAAGGAGAAATACGCCAAGACACATATTAATCAAACTGTCAAATATTAAACACAAAGAAATCATATTAAAAGCAGCAAGGCAAAAACAACAAATAACACACAAGGGAATCCCCATCAGGATAACAGCTGATCTCTCAGCAGAAACTCTACAAGCCAGAAGGGAGTGGCAGGACATAATTAAAGTGATAAAGGAGAAAAACCTGCAACCAAGATTACTCTACCCAGCAAGGATCTCATTCAGATTTGATGGAGAAATTAAAACGTTTACAGAGAAGCAAAAGCTGAGAGAGTTCAGCACCACCAAACCAGCTTTACAACAAATGCTAAAGGAACTTCTCTAGGCAAGAAACACAACAGAAGGAATATACCTACAATAACGAACCCAAAACAATTAAGAAAATGGGAATAGGAACATACATATCAATAATTACCTTAAATGTAAATGGACTAAATGCTCCCACCAAAAGACACAGATTGGCTGAATGGATACAAAAACAAGACCCATATATATGCTGTCTACAAGAGACCCACTTCAGACCTAGAGACACATACAGACTGAAAGTAAGGGGATGGAAAAAGATATTCCATGCAAATGGAAACCAAAAGAAAGCTGGAGTAGCAATTCTTATATCAGACAAAATAGACTTTAAAATAAAGACTACTAGAAGAGACAAAGAAGGACACTACATAATGATCAAGGGATCGATCCAAGAAGAAGATATAACAATTGTAAATATTTATGCACCCAACATAGGAGCACCTCAATACATAAGGCAAATACTAACAGCCATAAAAGGAGAAATCGACAGTAACACAATCATAGTAGGGGACTTTAACACCCCACTTTCACCAATGGACAGATCATCCAAAATGAAAATAAATAAGGAAACACAAGCTTTAAATGATACATTAAACAAGATGGACTTAATTGATATTTATAGGACATTCCATCCAAAAACAACAGAATACACATTTTTCTCAAGTGCTCATGGAACATTCTCCAGGATAGATCATATCTTGGGTCACAAATCAAGCCTTGGTAAATTTAAGAAAATTGAAATTGTATCAAGTATCTTTTCCGACCACAATGCTATGAGACTAGATATCAAATACAGGAAAAGAGCTGTAAAAAATACAAACACATGGAGGCTAAACAATACACTACTTAATAACAAAGTGATCACTGAAGAAATCAAAGGGGAAATTAAAAAATACCTAGAAACAAATGACAATGGAGACACGACGACCCAAAACCTATGGGATGCAGCAAAAGCAGTTCTAAGAGGGAAGTTTATAGCAATACAATCCCACCTTAAGAAACAGGAAACATCTCGAATAAACAACCTAACCTTGCACCTAAAGCAATTAGAGAAAGAAGAACAAAAACATCCCCAAGTTAGCAGAAGGAAAGAAATCATAAAAATCAGATCAGAAATAAATGAAAAAGAAATGAAGGAAACGATAGCAAAGATCAATCAAACTAAAAGCTGGTTCTTTGAGAAGATAAACAAAATTGATAAACCATTAGCCAGACTCATCAAGAAAAAAAGGGAGAAGACTCAAATCAATAGAATTAGAAATGAAAAAGGAGAAGTAACAACTGACACTGCAGAAATACAAAAGATCATGAGAGATTACTACAAGCAACTCTATGCCAATAAAATGGACAACCTGGAAGAAATGGACAAATTCTTAGAAATGCACAACATGCCAAGACTGAATCAGGAAGAAATAGAAAATATGAACAGACCAATCACAAGCACTGAAATTGAAACTGTGATAAAAAATCTTCCAACAAACAAAAGCCCAGGCCCAGATGGCTTCACAGGTGAATTCTATCAAGCATTTAGAGAAGAGCTATCACCTATCATTCTCAAACTCTTCCAAAATATAGCAGAGGGAGGAACACTCCCAAACTCATTCTACGAGGCCACCATCACCTTGATACCAAAACCAGACAAGGATGTCACAAAGAAAGAAAACTACAGGCCAATATCACTGATGAACATAGATGCAAAAATCCTCAACAAAATACTAGCAAACAGAATCCAACAGCACATTAAAAGGATCATACACCATGATCAAGTGGGGTTTATTCCAGGAATGCAAGGATTCTTCAATATACGCAAATCAATCAACGTGATACACCATATTAACAAATTGAAGGAGAAAAACCATATGATCATCTCAATAGATGCAGAGAAAGCTTTCGACAAAATTCAACACCCATTTATGATAAAAACCCTGCAGAAAGTAGGCATAGAGGGAACTTTCCTCAACATAATAAAGGCCATATATGACAAACCCACAGCCAGCATCATCCTCAATGGTGAAAAACTGAAACCATTTCCACTAAGATCAGGAACAAGACAAGGTTGCCCACTCTCACCACTCTTATTCAGCATAGTTTTGGAAGTTTTAGCCACAGCAATCAGAGAAGAAAAGGAAATAAAAGGAATCCAAATCGGAAAAGAAGAAGTAAAGCTGTCAATGTTTGCAGATGACATGATACTATACATAGAGAATCCTAAGGATGCTACCAGAAAACTAATAGAGCTAATCAATGAATTTGGTAAAGTTGCAGGATACAAAATTAATGCACAGAAATCTCTTGCATTCCTATACACTAATGATGAAAAATCTGAAAGTGAAATTAAGAAAACACTCCCATTTACCACTGCAATAAAAAGAATAAAATACCTAGGAATAAACCTACCTAAGGAGACAAAAGACCTGTATGCAGAAAATTATAAGACACTGATGAAAGAAATTATAGATGATATAAATAGATGGAGAGATACACCATGTTCTTGGATTGGAGGAATCAACATTGTGAAAATGACTCTACTACCCAAAGCAATCTACAGATTCAGTGCAATCCCTATCAAACTACCCCTGGCATTTTTCACAGAACTAGAGCAAAAAATTTCGCAATTTGTATGGAAACACAAAAGACCCCGAATAGCCAAAGCAATCTTGAGAACGAAAAATGGAGCTGGAGGAATCAGGCTCCCTGACTTCAGACTCTACTACAAAGCTACAGTAATCAAGACAGTATGGTACTGGCACAAAAACAGAAAGATAGATCAATGGAACAGGATAGAAAGCCCAGAGATAAACCCACGGACATATGGTCACCTTATCTTTGATAAAGGAGGCAGGAATGTACAGTGGAGAAAGGACAGTGTCTTCAATAAGTGGTGCTGGGAAAACTGGACAGGGACATGTAAAAGTATGAGATTAGATCACTCCCTAACACCATACACAAAAATAAGCTCAAAATGGATTAAAGACCTAAATGTAAGGCCAGACACTATCAAACTCTTAGAGGAAAACATAGGCAGAACACTCTATGACATAAATCCCAGCAAGATCCTTTTTGACCCACCTCCTAGAGAAATGGAAATAAAGACAAAAATAAACACATGGGACCTAATGAAACTTAAAAGCTTTTGCACAGCAAAGGAAACCATAAACAAGACCAAAAGACAACCCTCAGAATGGGAGAAAATATTTGTAAATGAAGCAACTGACAAAGGATTAATCTCCAAAATTTATAAGCAGCTCATACAGCTCAATAACAAAAAAACAAACCACCCAATCCAAAAATGGGCAGAAGACCTAAATAGACATTTCTCCACAGAAGATATACAGACTGCCAACAAACACATGAAAGGATGCTCAACATCTTTGCTCATTAGAGAAATGCAAATCAAAACTACAATGAGATATCATCTCACACCAGTCAGAATGGCCATCATTAAAAAATCTAGAAACAATAAATGCTGGAGAGGGTGTGGAAAAAAAGGAACACTCTTGCACAGCTGGTGGGAATGTGAATTGGTACAGCCACTATGGAGAACGGTATGGAGGTTCCTTAAAAAACTACAAATAGAACTACCATATGACCCAGCAATCCCACTACTGGGCATATACCCTGAGAAAACCATAATTCAAAAAGAGACATGTACCAAAATGTTCATAGCAGCCCTATTTACAATAGCCCGGAGATGGAAACAACCTAAGTGTCCATCATCGGATGAATGGGTAAAGAAGATGTGGCACATATATACAATGGAATATTACTCAGCCATAAAAAGAAATGAAATTGAGCTATTTGTAATGAGGTGGATGGACCTAGAGTCTGTCATACAGAGTGAAGTAAGTCAGAAAGAGAAAGAGAAATACTGTATGCTGACACATATATATGGAATTTAAGAAAAAAAAATGTCATGAAGAACATAGGGGTAAGACAGGAATAAAGACACAGACCTACTAGAGAATGGACTTGAGGATATGGGGAGGGGGAAGGGTAAGCTGTGACAAAGTGAAAGAGCGGCATGGACATATATACACTACCAAACGTAAGGTAGATAGCTAGTGGGAAGCAGCCGCATAGCACAGGGAGATCAGCTCGGTGCTTTGTGACCGCCTGGAGGGGTGGGATAGGGAGGGTGGGAGGGAGACTCAAAAGGGAGGGGATATGGGAACATATGTATATGTATAACTGATTAAATTTGTTATAAAGCAAAAAAAAAAAAAAAAAGAATAACAGCACTGACTCTTCTTTCCCTGGCTTTCCTTTCAATAACAGCTGTATCGTATCCTTCTGCTATAAATGCTCCATCCTGGGATGAGGAATATCTACTCAATCAACAAGAAACATTTACGTGCAGCCTGTGTTTCTCCATATGGTACCTCCTACAATGAAATGATCAGTCAGACATTAGGCTGCTTCTGTCCTGTCTCTCCTGATGGAATATGAGGAAGGCAGGAATTATCTGTCTTGTTCACTACTGAATCCCTGGGCCTAGCACGGTGCCTGGCACGGAGTTGGCAGTTGGATATTTACTGAAAGAATAAATGGGCCTCCGCTATCTGTGTGGCACCACAACAGTGACCAGCACGGAAGCTCTGCGCTGACCCTACTGCACCTGAGCTTCCTGAGAGCCCTCCCCCGACACTACAATGATGGAGAGGCAGCTGGGGAAGGAGGTTGGGGGTGGGTGGGTCCAGGGGAGGAAGTACAAAGGCAGTTTTTAGGTAACTAGCCAAAAGGAGGAACAGGTGCTGATGATCTCAAAAAATACAATGAAATACTACTCAACCATTAAAAAGTGATATAATGCCATTTGCAGCAATTATGCCAATTGCAGCAATTATTCCAATTGCGGAGATTATCATACTAAGTGAAGTAAGTCAGAGAAAGATAAATACCATATGATATCACTTATACGTGGAATCTAAAATATGACACAAACGAACTTATCTACGAAACAGAAACAGACTCACAGACATAGAGAATGGACTTCTGTTTGCCAAGAGGGAGGTAGGTAGGGGAGGCATGGCCTGGGAGTTTGGGGTTAGCAGTTGTAAACTATTGTATAGAGAATGGATAAACAACAAGGTCCTACTCTACAGCACGGGGAACTATATTCAATACCCTGTGATAAAACATAATAGAAAAGAATATGAAAAAGAATGTATATATGTGTATAACTGAGTCACTTTGCTGTACAGCAGAAACTACCACAACATTCTAAATCAACTATACTTCAATAAAATAAATTTCTGAAAAAATTGTAACATTTTGCTCCTTAAGGTTCACTGAAATTCCTCCAATGTGCCATTCACCGACAGCCTTAAAATAGAAAGTTGTCAAGATTTATGGACGTTTTGAGGAAAACAACTCCAAGAAAAAAGCAAGCATTTATGTACCAATATATTTTTAAATAGTGGTGTCATTAAGTCTGTGCTAGTTCAACAACTGGCTTTGGCAGTATTTCATTATGAAATAAAACAGGCAATTTTCTACACAACCCTTAACTAATGCCAAATACAGGCACACCTTCTACCTTTCTGAATAAACAGAAAGCCCGGTTTATTCATGTCAGTGCTTATTTCTTTAGTACTGAAAGTCCTAGTTTTAGAAATATTTTCAACTTAGGACCCTAACCACTAAAACTCTAGTTGACTGAGTTTCTATTTCTCCCACTTTATAATTAATTTTCAATTTTATCAAGATAAAATGCTTGTACATTGCACATAATGTAGTGCTAATTTTTTTCCATTTTAATGCAATCATTTAGGTACATGTACATAATACATATAAATAGTACTAAAGTGAATATTGTGAAGAGTACTCTATATAAGTACACCTGTAACTTATATAATATTGTACAGCAACTATACTTCAACAAAGTATATAAATAATAAATAAATAAATAGTACTAAAATGCTTATAATTAAAAATACTCCCTGTCTCTCCCTGCTCCCTGTCCCAACACTCTCTTCTCCAAAAGTACCCACTTTTAGCTCATTTGCTTCTTCTGGAACTTCACCCAATATCTGTACACAGTAAATGCCTCCTGGAGAGATCCCACTTGCCCTGTTCTCCTCTGGGCCCCTGTACAGTCACATTCCTGGTCCTCTCCATTACCATTTTGGGAATCCCCTTTGCCTGTCACCTTTGTTAGGTCTCTTGCTTCTTGGATCATATTCCTTTCTCTTTCCTGAATTTCCCCCTATTGTCTTGCTAGATAATATTCTCCAGTTGCTTCTTAGGAAAAAATGCATTTTTTTGAGTACATACATACATGAAAATGTCTCTTTTCAACCCTCCCACTTGATAGTTGGGCTGGGTATAGAATTCCAGGTTGAAAGTCACTTTCTGGCAGACAGGGAGGTCATTGACAAGTGTCTTCCAGAGCCCAGTATTGCTGTCAAGAAGTGTGATGCCTTATTGATTCTGGATCCTTTATATATGTCCTAGTTTTCCTCTGGAGGGCTTCACAGTAGTCTTCATCCCAGCAGTGAAATTTCACAGTGACATGCCTTGACACAGTTGTTTTGTTGTTGTTGTCATTTTGCTTCTGTGGAGACTTCCAACTGGAAATTCATGTTATTCCCTTCTGAGAAATTTTCTTACTGATTTTCTTTCTTCTGTTTTCTCTGATCTTTTTGGGGGTCTCTTATTAGTCAGATATTAGACTAATTTAATTTTAATTGATTTCTTACTTTACTATTTTTCACTTCTTTTCTGTCTCTTGGACTTTTTGTTCTACTTTTGTGAGATTAACTCAACTATATAGCATGAAATTTCTCTCCTATACTGAATCTCTATACTGATTTTTTCCTAACAACAGGAATTGTAATAAATGCACTTTGTTACATTATTTCAATGTACTTCATTTAACTAATTGATAATGTTTATTAACAGAGTGGCCTGATTTGCTCAAGATACCTTCAGGTTAGGCTCTTGTCCAAGTGATCAGTTCCATTAGCTTCCTGTTTCACTCTCAGAAGTGTCCTATTTTGGGTGATAAAATATATGGTCACACTATTTACTGAGCACTTAGTTTGTACCAAGTGCTGTTCTAAGTGCTGTGCGTGTAACAACACATCTGTACAACAACCAGTGGAGTAGATTCTAATCATTTTACAGATTGGGAACCTGAGGCATAAATAGTTTAAGTGACTCATCCAAGGTGTCACAGCTACCAGGTGGTAAAGCAGGGACTTGAATGTGGGAAGTCTGCTTCAGAGCCTTGCACTTTTTTTTCTTTTCTTTATCAACTATATCTGTTTGTTTAATATTTGCATTTATTTATTTATTATTGAGGTATAGTTGATTTATAATATCATGTTAGTTTCAGGTGTACAGCACAGTTTTATACATATAGTATGTATACATATGTATTTATATCCTTTTCCAGATTCTTTTCCCTTATAGGTTATTACAAAATATTGAGTATAGTTCCCTGTGCTGTAGAGTCAGTTCTTGCTGGTTTTCTATTTTATATATAGTAGTGTGTATCTGTTAATCCTAACCTACTAATATATCCCTCCCCCACTTCCCCCTTTGGTAACCATAAGTTTGTTTTCTATGTTTGTGAGTCTATTTCTGTTTTGTATATAAGTTCATTTGTATCATTTTTTTAATATTCCACATATAAGTGATATCATATAATATTTGTCTTTGTCTGGCTTATTTCACTTAGTATGATAATCTCTAGGTTCACCCATGTTGCTGCAAATGGCATTATTTCATTCTTTTTTTATGGCTGAGTTATATTCTATTGTATATATGTACCACATCTCTTAACCACTATAGATCCCACTTCATCACTGCTTACAATCCCTTATTTGGGGGATATTAGGTTATTTCTGAATTTGCATTACTGCAAACAGTGTTGGACTCCTTTCTAGCTAAACGTTTCTTTACCTCCTTCATTATTTTCCTGGAGGATAAATTCCTAGTGAAACCAGCTGTCTTGATTCTCAGTTCACACTCTTTAGAGTATGCCGTGCTGTGCACCTCCTGAGGATAGGAACTGGCTAACAAACCACTTGATGATGAAAAGGCAGAAAACAAGAAAGCAGACTAGGAGAGCCAACACTCTGAAAAGAGCTGTGAACCTCAAGTAAATGAAAAGTCAGGGGAGGTTGTAGTTCATTCTGATTTTTAAAACTCATAGTGCTCTTCTCTGCATGGCTGACACCTAGTCTGATCACTCTCACCTTAGAATCTGCAGCCTCCTTGACACCCACACCCTGACCCCCACCGACTACTGACAATGGCTGTCCATGGGAACCTGAACCAGTCCTTAAGACATTAGTCCTAAGACAAATCTATACATCGGCAAATGAGTGGCAAAGAGGCAACTTTGTAGTGACATGAGGGCAGAGTCATATCAGCAGCTCCTTTCTGGAAGGAGGTTTGCCTGTGAATATGATTGTTGATCTTATAATCTCAGCAAGACTTTCATTTGCATGGATAACAAGTTTACCCAGGTAGGCAGCCATAGATTTTCCTAAAATGCTCCTTCTAAATCCAGCTTAAATTTCATCTCTCTCAGTAAGTCCTAACGACTTGAAGTTCTCCAGCTTTTCTGGCCTGAGCTATAACAACTTGTGCCATTCGGAGTACAAGAAGAACTGGGATTTGTCTTTCACACTGATTCAGCAAATATGTATTGAGTACCCATGTATGCCAAGCTCTGTGTTAAATGTAAGGAAGAGAAAAAGAAAGCAAGATATTTCCATGCCCCACAATTTTCGATAATGTGTAGCTTCTACAGATTTCACTTACTCCTTAAACAAAACAAAAAGCCCTGCCCATTCACTATTTGCAGTGTGTTCGCTTATAATCTGACTCTTTTAATTTGACTGTAAACTGTTCTCCCATTTCCTATCTGTGCTTTTTATTCTTCTTATTGAAATTAAACATACTGTTTGTATATATTGGAAAACACCCAACTGCAAACAGAAGAGACCACATAAAAATGAGTTAATCATCAGGTCACATGTCTAGAGAAACTTCTGTATTTAAAGCAAGAGAACGTTTCCTTTAATTCAGAAGAAAAAAAATAGTCAACCCACACCCAGTTACTGCAATCATTCTCCATCAATGGATATTGTATTGAAATCTGCTTACATCTATCTGTCTTGAGAGTCTGTCAGCTACTTGAGAGCAAGGAGCCTGTTTATTAATTAAGGTCTTCATCTCAAGTCTGTTGAAGTATATCTTTACTGGTCTTTAAGATGCAATAAACAGGATAACACACCACTGATTTAATAACAGCTTTACATGGGAAGAGAAAAAGAGGCCCTACATCTATAAACAATTATTATAAAACACATCCTGATTTCAAGAAAGTTAAATTTTAAAAGTATGCCCCAGAATGGAGGAAATCCTGTCATTGTCCTCGACTGGACTTCTGGTCTCGAAAACAAGGTGGACTCTTGCCTCTATTAAGTCAGTGGACAAAAATTCTTTAGTGTTGGTTGTATTGACTCAACTCATCCTCCTCTTCCTCCAGTGCTTTTTCTGAGACCGCTGATAACTTCCAAATATGTGTCTGTTATTGTTTTCTGGGATTTCCATTTCCTCGTATGGAACTCTCCTCTTTGAATTCTTCGCTTGCTTTTACAGCCTCCTACTGTCCTCAGGGTCCTGCCTCTGAGGCTCTGTGGTCCTTCACTCACCTTGTCCTCTGTGTGGGCGCCCCGGCCCCCCAGGCTCTTCCCCTTCCTCTCTCAGTCCTCATGAGTGGTGCTCAGCCCTGGCTGATCATCAGAATCGCTTGGAGAGCCCTTGGAAAAGGTCCAAGCCCAGATCCCAACCCAGATCCACAGCATCAGTCAACTTGGACTGATATATCAGCTCTGTGCCCTTGTTCATGTACCTTAGCCTCCGAAGCTCAATTCCTTCACCTGTAAAATTAGGATAATGCTGAAATCTGCTGCACCCCATTGCTGAGTACAGTCTTGCTCCCCATCGTCACAGCAAACATCATCTCCTCTTTATTTAAAGCCCGCATGTCTTTGAAAGCTCAGCTCAAATCCTTCCCTTCTCACAGACTCCATCATCACAATTTATTTTGGATTGTTTACAAAGCACACTGAAAACTCAAGAGGGACCTGTTGAAAATGAAACTGTCTCCTGGCTGAGCTTCCTACAACTGTCTTGTCAATTCTCAATTTTTTTCTCCACACAGCACTCCAACATTCCAGAGGGATCTTTTAAAAAAAACTGGATTACGTTGCTTTCTGTTTTAAACCTTCCAATGAATTCTCTTTGTTCTTAGGTTAAATTCAAACCTTCTAACCTGGCCACAAGGTTCTACAAAATCTGACCTTCATCTTGCCCATTGACCTTCACCCCTCCCATTGCCACCCTGGTCCTAACTAGATAAATTCTTTCCATCCTCTGAACCCTGTTCAGGCCATTCCCTGGGCCAGGAATGATCTTATACTCACCTTTCCAAGCCAACTTAATAATTACTTCTTGGGTGAACACGTCTCTGACCTTCAGTCCAGGTCGATGTCCCTGGTAAAACATTCTCTTTCCATCCCATAAACACCCTTTGTAATGAAATGTTTTATCACGAACTGGACGGAATAGGGCAGGATATTAACTTTTCTTTAATATACCACTATATCGCTTTATTTGTTGCCATAAGCATGCATTATATTTGTCATTAAAAAAATTATTTAAAAGCATGAAAGACAGTATGACATAGTTGTTCAATGTCTCTCCCCTTCCCTAGAATACAAATTCCAAGAAGGGCATATACCGGGCTCGTCCTGTTCAGCACTGTGGCTGCAGGATCTAGCAGTGCTTTGAATACAGGAGGTGCTAGATTTATAGAGTGAATGCAGTTGACTGAGAGGACAGAACATGAAAACGGTCGGGGAGGCTAAGCACGAAACTTGCCCAGGATGGAGATGGCCCTCGGTCCAGCTTGAGAGAACGCAAGCAGGTGGGCACACCTGGGCCTGTCAGAGTCAGCATTCTCTTCAAGAGCCTCTCCCCAGCCTGAAGGTGGGGCCTGGAAGGCTTTTAAGCAGCAGTTGTGCTTAGTCTAGAGAGGGCAGAATTCAGGTTACTGACACCTGACTAGTTAGAAAAAGGACCCAAGCCAGAGGCTGCGGGCAAATCTAATTTTTAACTTTATATTTAATTTTTTTTTTTTTTTTTTTTTTTTTTTTTTGCGGTACGAGGGCCTCTCACTGTTGTGGCCTCTCCCGTTGCGGAGCACAGGCTCCGGACCCGCAGGCTCAGTGGCCATGGCTCACGGGCCCAGCCACTCCACGGCATGTGGGATCCTCCTGGACCAGGGCACGAACCCGTGTCCCCTGCATCGGCAGGCAGACTCTCAACCACTGCGCCGCCAGGGAAGCCCTTGATATATATATTTATCTACAATTTCCCAACTGAATCCACAATTCCCTAGGTACAAGGTCTTTCTCATAAACATCTTGCATCCTCATGGCTTGGTACAATCCATGTCATATTCCTTACAAGTGAATGTAGCCAACATTCTTTCATCTAAGGAAAATGCTCAAAGTGTCAATATTTCTCAGATTCTTTCCAACAAGTTTTTTATGTTTAAATAAGTCGAGCAGATGTTCACACTTGTATCACCAATGCTTGTTGAAGTAACTGTGATTTTCAATGGCCTTTCATTATTTTTTTGTTTTTGCTTAGAAATATTTGATAGGGTATTTGTAAATAGGTGCTTGCAATGTTATTTGAACAAATGAAGTGGAATATTTAAATGAGAACATGTGCTTTGCATGCAATAATTGTAACTATTTCTCCATGGCTTTAAACATAGGATATGCTTTGTAAGTTGTAGGAATTGTGCAATGATATCTTTTGTTGTCCTGGATCGTATTGTAGTAACTAATAGACATTTGACATGGGGTTTATGGTCTTGTCTCTTTTTGGTGCAGCTTATGTTGTGGTGATATAGCAGAAACAGACTAAAATCCACTAATTTTGTACACGCTAATAACAGGAATCTTCAATGATTAAAAAGGAGGTGAAGTCAGCTCCAGAAACCCTGACCTGCAAAAGTCTAAGGAGAACAAAGACATTACTGAATCTGCAGTTTTTAAGAGCAATGCTGATTGATCCCTTTCCCTCTTAGAAATCTGAATTATATGTTCCATCTAGATGACACGCCTAGGTTTTGCTTTTCCCGTAACTGAACATACCTTGCACTAGGCATGTTTAATTTAGGTTACCAGCTGCCTTAAGAGAGTGTCAATTCAAGCCATGGTGTGACTTCAGTAGGACTACGTTTATTAACCAGCATGACCTGTTATGATGGTTTCTAGGCCAACAGCATGAAATGAGGGTTTTAAAATTTTTACTTTAATTTTTTTATTTACTTTTAAAATTATTTTATTTATTTGTGGCTGCGTTGGGTCTTTGTTGCTGCGCGTGGGCTTTCTTTAGTTGTGGCGAGTGGGGGCTACTCTTCATTGCAGTGCGTGGGCTTCTCATTGCGGTGGCCTCTCCTGTTGTGGAGCACGGGCTCTAGGTGCTCAGGTTTCAGTAGTTGTGGTGCGTGGGCTCAGTAGTTATGGTACACGGGCTTAGTTGCTCCATGGCGTGTGGGATCTTCCCAGACCAGGGCTCGAACCTGTGTCCCCTGCATTGGCAGGCGGATTCTTAACCACTGTGCCACCAGGGAAGTCCCATAAGGGTTTTTGTTAACCAAAAAACTTATATTCTTGTTCTTCCACAAAAAGAATTATTTATGTAGCTAAAGCTACCAGACCTGTCCAGTGGCTGTCCTTAACAGGCTGGTTCCTTTTTCTCCACTGTGCCCTCACCATGCTTGCCCCACCTCTTTCCTCCCCTTAATGAAAACCTAGTAGATAGTGAACATTTTGTTTATGAGGAATAAAAATTCATAATTATACAAAGAAACCTATAGAACATAAAAAGTTTTAAAATATTAACCCTGTTCCTAATTTAGGAAGGAAACACATTAATTAATTGATGTAAAATGTATTAGTATGTGCTTACCATGGGTTCTGGTATCTGTGGCTTAGTTTCTCAACAGCAGCTTGACTGAACTCTTCATACTATAAAAGGAAAAACATGAATCAAGTCCCCTGATTCCAATGTCACTGGGCACAAACATGTCTGAGAGTCTGGGTTCCTGGTCAAAAAGGAGGTCAGGTTGAGCAATTAAACAGGAAATGCTAAATTCAGTTGAAAGAAGATGGTCTTTTGATTTTTGAACTGAGAGGAAAAGGCATAAGAGGTAAAATAACTCTGAGCCTCTGTGCTTTCCCTTCCCTCTCTGTCAAAGGACAGGTGCTGGGTCCCAAGAAGAGTGTCATCCACAATCTCTAAGCTCCTAATGATTCTGTGTCTACACCAGCAGGCATGCAAAACCACAATTTATCATTTAGATTCAAACAGCTCAGCTCTTTTCACTTCACCTTGCCCTCACAGAATTAGGAAATGTGGTGGCTATAGCACAGGAAAGAGCTGGGCGATAGACAGCCTGTGGTGCAGTCTAGCTCTGAATGTTCCTTTCAGAAAGCATCACAGAACATCGATAAAATATTTGGCTGCTTAGAACTAGTTCTCACATGAAAACATAATCCCCGTGCCCTTTCATGTGCATAGAAATTATCTCTCATAACTGAATAGATGACTATAGACTGGCCTCTTTTCCCCAGGAACTGTCAATGGAGGACACATTTTATGCATAAACATGGGAAATGGGGGTGTCAAACTTATACTGAAAAGGGTTTGGGGCCTTAATCATTTCTCGATTTTCCATACTAGGGTTGGGAAACAGTGATAAGGATTATCAAAAGTACTTCACTTCAGTTTTGTCTATTTATTTTTAATTTATTTATTTATTTATTTTTGGCTGTGTTGGGTCTTCATTTCTGTGCGAGGGCTTCTCTAGTTGCGGCAAGCAGGGGCCACTCTTCATTGTGGTGCACGGGCCACTCACTATCGTGGCCTCTCTTGTTGTGGAGCACAGGCTCCAGATGTGCAGGCTCAGTAGTTGTGGCTCACGGGCCTAGTCGCTCCGCAGCATGTGGGATCCTCCCAGACCAGGGCTCAAACCCACGTCCCCTGCATTGGCAGGCAGATTCTCAACCACTGCGCCACCAGGGAAGCCCTTCACTTCAGTTTTGGAATGCATTTTTACATTGATGCAGGATGTTATATTCGTAACATATCAAAAAGTAGCAAAATCAAACGATGCAACTGACAAGGGATAAATTTCCAAAATATACAAATAGCTCATATAGCTCAATATCAAAAAAACAAACAACCCAATAGAAAAATGGGCAGAAGACCTAAATAAACATTTATCCAAAGAAGACATACAGATGGCCAACAGGCACATGAAAAGATGTTCAAAATCACGAATTATTAGAGAAATACAAATCAAAACTACAATGAGGTATCACCTCACACCAGTCAGAATGGCCATCACTAAAAAGTCTACAAATAACGAATGTTGGAGAGGGTGTGGAGAAAAGGGAACCCTCCTGCACTGTTGGTGGGAATGTAAATTGATACAGCCACTGTGGAGAACAGTATGGAGGTTCCTTAAAAAACTGAAAATAGAGTTACCATATGACCCAGCAATCCCACTCCTGGGCATATATCTGGAGAAAAACATAATTCGAAAAGATAAATGCACCCCAGTGTCCATAGCAGCACTATTCACAATAGCCAAGACATGGAAACCCCCTAAGTGACCACTGACAGATGATAAAGAAGATGTGTTGTATATATATAAAGGAATAGTACTCAACCATAATGAAATAATGCCATTTGCAGCAACAAGGATGGACCTAGAGATTATCATACTAAGTGAAGTAAGCCAGATAGAGAAAGACAAATATATGATATCACTTACATGTGTAATCTGAAAAAAAAAAGATATAAATGAACTTATATACAAAACAGAAATAGACTCACAGACATAGATAACAATTTTACAGTTACCAAAGGGGAAAGGGCGGGGAGGGATAAATTAGGAGCTTGGGATTAACAAATAAATAGCAGTTCATATAAAATAGATAAGTAACAAGGATTTACTGCATAGCACAGGGAACTATATTCAATATCTTGAAATAAGCTATAATGGAAAAGAATCTGAAAAAGAATATCTATCTATCTACCTATCTTCTATCTGTCTAACTGTATCACTTTGCTGTACACCAGAAAATAAGACAACATTGTAAATCAACTATACTTCAAAAAGAAAAAAGAAAAAAAAGTAGCAAAATCATATCCTAATGTTAATATCAGAGGAATCATCTTGTACTCTTTTTTATCTTCCCTGTTTTCTTCCTTTCTTCTCAAGCTTTGGTTTAGAATGACTTTCCTGATCAAGTGCTTCAGAGTTATTTGTGTTGGGAAAGCAGATCTATTTACTTAGGTCATCTTCTCAGTGATGAAGACCTGAAAATTGGTCACTTCTAGAACTTTAATGTCCATGTATAAAATAAACAAAGAAAGGAAGGGACAAAATAAACAAGATTTAAATGCCAGGTTGACCCACTATTCCATAGAAAATTTGAAAAGTGATAATCTGTATGTAATGGTAAAATCCTTGTTTCCCAATTGATTTCTGACACATGATTCCCTAAATACTGACCTTATCAATGGACTTATAAATAATTTTATTATCAGCTTTTCGACAAATTTCCCAGGACTTGGACAATCTTCTTTGATCTTTGTTCCCATTTTTAATAACCAAAATTTCATTGTCTTAATTTGGAAAGACTGTTCTTAGAAACATACAACAGATTCATTTGCCCCCCAACCCCTCTATTTCTCCTACAGTTAATCAGCATATAATATCATAAAAATTTATCTAAAATAAGTTGACCCTTTTCTATCTTAATTAATGAAATTCATCATGATTTATTTGGACAGTCATGCTCACTCTGCTATTAAATCTAATGAAATTCAGAATCAAAAAATCTTTTTTTTTTTTTACTGATCAGTTATTCATAAGAGTAAAGCAAAGACTGATTCAAAAACAAATTCAACATCTTCACAGAAACAGATAACAACTGATTAGTATATTCTCTATCTTAAGGAAATCAGTGAGAATCTTTACAGTTATTTTGCATGTTTTCAACTAGCGAAAATAATTGTAACTTTAAATTGGGTATTCCCTATTAAGCAACCTTTAAATAAGTCTAGGTATTAATTTAAAAGGATATGTCTGGTAATTACATTCAGGTACTGTGAATTAGACACAATTTCTGAAATGAGCTGTTAAATTTGAGTTAAAGTAATCACAGACATTGGGGCCCATTCTAGTTAACAATGAAAATCATTGCTTAAAAAATTCATTTTTAATCCCAAATCATCTCTAGTCTAGAACTGCCATCACTGAGGAATCCTCTTGCTTTCTTGCTGTACTTAGCTCAGGATGTTTTTCCTAATATATCCAATTTTGACTTTCCTTACTAGAAAGGACCGTTTTCCATCTCTGTAACTAAAGAGGTCTTTCTCGCCAGCAGAATAAGTACAATGGCAATGCGTTTCAAGAATGTGTGGACACTAGAGTTTCCCTTCGCCATCCTCCTCCTTTGTAACATAGAGCTCTCAGTACCAAACATTGGAGTGGAAAATCCCCTAAGGCTACCTTTTCTTATGCTAATGTAATTTTTTCTTCACTTGCTTCCATTTGCAAAATATTACTGTTAACTGCTTAGGTGTCTTTCTTCCCACAGCCAGTGAGAAGCATTCTCATTGCTGGCGTTGGGTCACCAAATTGCATAATGCTGCCTATTCTAGACTGGAACTATAGAAGGGAGAAAGGGGGGCTTCAAGCCTTTGTGTACATGGCGCATTTGAAGCGTTCATTTTATATTCAGAGCAGGAGTAGAAACAAAACAGTTCTCTCTGAAAAATGTCAGTGTTCAAGGCATGGATTCTGTGATGCATTTTTCTCACTAAAAAACAAAAATTGAACAATGCAGAGGCTCATATTTCATTTTATGCCACATTATACGTGAGCTTGAGTTGAGTACCACATGAATTATATCCTGGTCTCCTTTTTTTTTTTTTTTTTTTTTTTTACTGCACTGTTTATTTAATTTGAATTAGTACATCAACTTTCAGCAAACAGACTAAACAGTAAGTTTCATGAGTTCCTTGACTCTGGCCCCGGTATGTGTTTTCTGTGGAGTATCCAAATAATGAGAAACATATTCCATTATGTTTCTAATGTGCTTATCATAATATAATTTTAAAATCCAGGACTTCCGTGGTGGTGCAGTGGTTAAGAATCTGCCTGCCAATGCAGGGGACATGGGTTCAATCCCTGGTCCGGGAAGATCCCACATTCCAAGGAGCAAACAAGCCCATGCGCCACAACTGCTGAGCCTGGGCTCTAGAGCTTGTGAGCCACAACTACTGAGCCCGCATGCTGCAACTACTGAAGCCCACATGCCTAGAGCCTGTGCTCCGCAACAAGAGAGGCCACCAATGAGAAGCCTACGCACCGCAGTGAAGAGTCCCCCCACTCACTGCAACTAGAGAGAAAGCCCGTGTGCAGCAACGAAGACCCAATGCAGCCAAAAAAAAAAAACAAAAAAAAACAATAAAGTGAGCTAAAAAAAAATCCATGTAGGCAAGAAAATACAGTATATAGAGACATTAATAATACTGGATCCCATTTCTTGAGACTGTACTAGAGTCTGTACTAGATACTATGCTAAGTGCTTTCTACACATCTCACCTAATCCATTTAACAACACTCTAAGTTATTGTTATTATCCCTGTGGAAGACAGAATTCTAAAGACCCCCAAGATTCTCACTCCTTGGTATATACACCTTCTCCCAGATATTCAACCAAATACTAGGTACTGCTGTGAAGGGATTTTGCAGATGTAATTAAGATCCCAAATCAGTTGACTGTAAGAAAGGGAGATTATCCTCAGTGGCCCAAACTTCATCAGGTGAGCTCCTGAAAGGATCTGGGCTCTTCCAGGCAAAGGGGATTTGAAGTGTGAGAGGGATTTGGACATGAGGGAGAGCATCTGTTGCTGGCTTTAAAGATGGAGGGCACCACGGCTATGGTATGTGGGCAGATTCTCGAGGCTGAGACTGGTCCCTGGCTGACAGCCAGCAGAGAAATGGGACCTCAGTCCTACAGCCCCAAGGAACTGAAAGCTGGAACAACCCCATGAACTCGGAAGAGCCTCCAAGCCTCAGGTGAGATCACAGCCACAGCCAACACCTTGCATCCAGCCTAGTGAGTGCTGAGCAGAGAACCCAGCCAGGCCTTCTTGGGACTTCTGACCTATAGAACTGTGAGCAAATAAATGGTGTTGTTTTAAGATGTTATGTGGTATTAGGTTATGCTCAATAGAAAACTAATGCAATGCCCGTTTTATAGGTGCAAAAACTGAGACATTATAAAGAATAGTAGGCAGACTAGCATGCAAAGAAAGAAAAGAGGGAAAATGAAAATTTCTTCAACTGGCTACTTTTGCATATTCAGTTTTTCATTAAGGCATAGATTTGCCCTGAAAAGCACTATGAATCCTCGCTGCCTCATTTACTCTCAGAGAGAAGGCACATTTCTATTATTTTTTCTGCACTTCCCCAGAGAGATTAATGTTTTCCTTATTCACGTGATAATTCAAGATACACTAGAATTTTATTTTAAAGCAAGATTAGAGCTTATTCTGTTGGGAATTGTTAGGATATGTGATGAGTAACCAATCATTCTGCTACCAGCCCTTTATCCAGAGTTAGCAGAAGGTCCCTACCAGGGTGTGAAATACGAGTGGATTCAACTATTCAACCTACAGAAAAGCGATATGGGAGCTTCCCGAGTCTCTGCTTGTGCCCAGTACACAGTTTCTGAAATATAATCAAGTGCCTGGCTGGTGACTGTTGTTACCCTTGGAGTTTCCTAATGTGTTGGCACTGTTGTTAATTCAAAGGTTAGGAAGAGTGTTCCAAGTTAACTGTCCAATTAGCTCTATAACACAGAATTACACCGGGGGTGGTAGCTCAGGCACTGTGAACATAACAGTATAACTAAGTTTCAGTAATAAAAAATATAGGCTAAGTAGTTCTCAAATGACTGTTGAATAAGCTGGGAGGAAAATAATTCTCAATCTCACACATGCTTAAAAGCTCATCTCCCCCCCTTCTGCAACTTGGTCTCTTAACAATGACTCTGAATGAGAAAAGAATGGGATTTCAGTCTCCGTCTCCCATCATTTCTTGACGATCACGTACGCTGTGCTAAGCACTGCACGGAGGGCTGTGGATGCTGTCAGTACAAAGCCAAATAAGACACAGCTCTCAGACCTCAAGGTGCTTACAGCCGTTTGGGATGTGGCTGGCACTGTGGAGACCAACTGTCTCACCAAAAACTTCAACAACGATCACAGCACAAAGAAACTTCCTACGAATTCCTCCCCAGCTGCAGGAGCCCACAAGGCTTCCAAAGCACTTATTTTCAATGCCACTTTCTTTGTGCCCAGAGACAGTGGGACCACGTACCAGGGGCCCCTCTGTTGAATGGGTTGTTTTCAATTTGCTCAATTAAGATTTCTTGGATCCTAGGTTCAGTCCTGGGAAGAGAATAGATATCTCCAGATTGCTATGCATTCTATGCATTTTTGTCAAAGCAGTGGAGGTACCCTGGAAGTGTTGTATATGAATAGTAGGGAAAAGTATAATCCTAAATTTTTAATGGTATTAGAATTTCCTCCAAAGATCTTAAAAAGCCAAGATTTAGAAAACATATGTCCTGGTATTTTAGCCACCTGTGCTTGGGATATTAGATCACACACAAGTTTCCAAATTCTTGACAGTAAATTTAAAGTACCCTGGCTGTGGAGCCAACGTCAGGTTTACTAGAACCCATTCTAATTTATACAACTTTTTCTTAGCTTTCTATCTCCCTATCATCATCAAATACTATTCGTTGAAAACCTATGGCATATGCTTAATACTAACTTTAAGAAGTGTAATTTTTTAAAAAGGTGATGTTTACATTGAGATGCATACTCAAGATGCATGCCAAGACTTACAAAAGCTAGTAACCACCATGATGTATTTTTAGCCTCCCTTAATTAAGAATAAAATCACTCACTAGACTCTAAATTACATTGAGTTCCTTTCTTTCTTCCTCCCTCCTTCCTTCCCTCTCCCTCTCTTTTCACATTTCCACATCCTAACAAAAGATGTGAACATTAGGATGTCTTTTTTTCCAATTCACCAATAATCATCCATAAACTCACAGCCACAAGGAGGAAGCCCACATCTGGCTGGTGCTGGGATGCCTGGTGACATGTGGAGTGGCAGTGTCCCCAGCTATCAGTAGAGATGCTTCTCTTTCCAAACCCGCTATTCTTCACGGAATGGCTTTGAACACAGCACAGAGAATGCATATCAGTGATATGTGCCTCGCTTGTTGTTTTCATGGTCTGTTCCAGAAAGGAAGCATCAAACTTAAAAACTTATTTCCTGGGAGTTTGGATACAAGTAAATTCCTTCAATTTATTTGAGGAATCCTATATAAAGCCAGGTTTTATAAAATGGAGAAAATATAACACCTGCATAGAAGGGCATTGATGATGTTAATATATTATTTTCAAGAAAAAGGAGGGTTATTTGGCTTCTGTAGCCAAGGTTTCTTCTCCTTCATAGGCAGTCAGCATGTGGCCCTCCCCTACTAGAGGCTTCCCGTGGTACCAGGAAAGCCATTACTTTACACAGCACTTAAGGATGAAAGGTGCTCATGTGATTATTTTTATATTAAATGACAAACTGTTAGGATGCAAATAACTCTAAGAAATATAAAGTGAGAAATAAACACACACCCATCTGGGAAAGAAACAGCAGCCATCCCAAGGTGCTCCTAATTTTAGGAAAGCTATTTTCTATTTTGCTTTTATAAGTTGGTTGGAAAAGGAAGCTTTATTATCTTTCAAAAGTCTTCTATATTGATAATAACATCTGGAGATTAGGAGTGGGAGATCTTAGGAATTTTAATGAGACTGTTTGTGATTCGCCCAAATGAACCCAAAGGTTAATGAGAAGCTTGGGGGGAAAAACACCCAGAAATTCTAAAATGTGTGATTGGTGGTCTACATACTGATCAACTGCACACCAACAATACTCCTCTTTTCTAGGTGATTTTGAAAATTTTCCGGGACGCTGTCGTGTGAAGGTGGGTTTGGGAGAATGCACAGGGTGGGGCTGGAAATAAGGTACAGTTTGGGGAGCGGGGAACGTCACTGTCTTCTCTTTTTTTTTCCAGAATGCCAAAGATAATATTCGATGATATGTTTTGAAGCACTCTAGAGTGCTTATTACACAGAAACTGGAAAATAATAAAACTAAAAATAGAGCTACCATATGACCCTGCAATCCCACTCCTGGGCATATATCCAGAGAAAACCATAATTTGAAAAGAGACATGTACCCCAATGTTCACTGCAGCACTATTTACAGTAGCCAAGACATGGAAACAATCTAGATGTCCATTGATGAATGGATAAAGACGATGTGGCACATTTATACAATGGAATATTACTCAGCCATAAAAAGAACGAAATAATGCCATTTGGAGCAACACGGATGGACCTAGAGATTATGATACTAAGTGAAGTACATCAGACAGAGAAATACAAATATCATATGATATAACTTATATGTGAAATCTTAAAAAAAATTACAAATGAACTTATATACAAAACAGAAATAGACTCACAGACATAGAAAACAAACTTATGGTTACCAAAGGGGAAAGGGGAGGGGAGGGATAAATTAGGAGTTTGGGATTAACATATACACTACTATATATAAGATAGATAAACAACAAGGACCTACTGTATAGCACAGGGACCTTCACTCAACATTTTGTAATAACCTACAAGGGAAAAGGATCTGGAAAAAATAGATATATATGTATATATAACTGAATCACTTTGCTGTACACTTGAAACTAACACAAGATTGTAAATCAACTATTCTCCAATAAAAAAATTTTAAGATTTAATAAAGAAACAAAAAAGAAAATAACTATTACTAAGCTCTTTCTTATTATGTCAAATATGTGGGTGATATCCACTACTGATGATTCATTTTACTATCATGAATGAAGCATCTGTGTGCAAACGATGCACAGTGGTGGGGATCTGGGAGAGGCTTGAGGCCCCGTGAAGAAAGGACGGGCCCTTAGGAGACAAGGCAACCGGGACTGACCCGGGCGGAAACTGCCTCAGGGAAAAGTGCTCGCCCTGATGAGCGCCTCGCCCAGCGGCTCCAGCCCCGTGTTCCGACTTCGTTTTCTGTCCCTTCCTCTCACACACGCTGGGCTCCCATGAAGTCCCTGAGCTCTCGGCCTGGGCTGAGATCCCAGCTCCATCACTGACCAGCTGTACAGCCTCAGGCAAGGGGCCTCGGCTGTCAATATCTCCGACTCCTCCTCTGTAAGATGAAAATGATCACAGTGCCTTCCTCACATAGTAAATAGTCAACGGGAGCTCTTTTTTAAAAAATTTATTTTATTGGAGTATAGTTGATATACACTGTTGTGTTGGTTTCTGGTGTACAGCCAAGTGATTTAGTTATGTATATTTTTTCATATTCTTTTCCATTATGGTTTATTATTAAGATATTGAATATAGGTCCCTGTGCTATACAGTAGGACCCTGTTGTTTATGTTTTATACATAGTAGAGTGTATATGTTAATCCCAAGCTCCTAATTTATCCCTCCCTCACCCCCTTTCCCCTTTGGTAACCAAAAGTTTGTTCTCTATATCTGTGGGTCTGTTTCTGCTTCATAAATAAGCTCATTTCTGTCATATTTTATTTTATTTTACTTTTTGGCCGCACTGCACGGCATGTGGGATCTTATTTCCCACACCAGGGATCGAACCCGTGCCCCCTGCAGTGGAAGCACCAAGTCTCAACCACTGGACTGCCAGGGAAGTCTCTCTGCCATATTTTAGATTCCACGCATAAGTGATATCATATGATATTTGTCTTTCTCTGTCTGGTATACTTCACTCAGTATGACAATCTCTAGGTCCATCCATGTTGCTGCAAATGGCATTATTTCATTCTTTTTACAGCTGAGAAATATTTCATTGTATATATGTGCCACATCTTTATCCATTCCTCTGTTGATGGACACTTAGGCTGTTTCCATGTCTTGGCTATTGTGAATAGTGCTGCTGTGAACATTGCATGCATCTTTTTTTTTTAACATCTTTACTGGAGTATAATTGCTTTACAATGGTGTGTTAGTTTCTTCTGTATAACAAAGTGAATCAGCTATACATAGCATGTATCTTTTTGAATTATGGTTTTGTCTGGATATATGCCCAGGAGTGGGATTGCAGGATCATATGGTAGCTGTATTTTCAGTTTTTGAGGAAACTCCATACTGTTTCCCATAGTGGCTGCACCAATTTACATTCCCACAGCAAGAGCTCTTTTTATGTTTACTTTCTCTAAATAAATTCACAGTGAGAAAAGTGTCTCATAAAGCAACCGACCTTGGACTGATTTATTCGACATCCATCAAGAAGTCTGTTCCCATGTCCATGAAACTCACAGAAGCCCTCTGTGTTCATAACACGGGAATTTGGGGCAGATAAACAGGAGGCAGGAGTTTCAAAGCCTCGAAAAATTTCCTTTTTATTATATGACACTGTATCCCATATAAATATATTATTGGCGCATCCCCATGGTTCTCTTCTACACAGCGTTTATCTTCTACACATCGCTCAAGGTATTATACCGTATGATATATTGGTTGTAATAGCTGTTACGATTCACTGATTTAATATTGTCTTTGGGACCACACCTATGAAGAGTCAGTCCTCAAGTCCAGTATCGCACTGTTTCTGTGGGAAAACCAAGTGTCAAATCATCTGGCCCTGAGGTCGGATGTAGGAGCAGAAAACAGGCATCGGGAGACCTGGGTTAAAGCAAGGCCAGGGGAGGGAGACACGAACCACTTAGCTACAAACCACTACGAACCCACCTATGAACCAGTTAGACACGCTCCTCAGTTTGAAACCAAAGGAATTGTTTCACTGGTCTCCATATACTGTTGCAGAAACAACACACAGTTTGGCAGAGACCAAATCCATTAAAAAGAAGAAGAATGTACTGCTCTTAAATCTGAGACAGTAACAAAAGCAGTGATCTTTATTGGTTTATTACACGTGTATCATCATTGCACTGCAGCCCCACATCCGAGCAGGAAATAGCCAAACACAGAAAGACCCAGAAGAGAGACCCAATGTTGTCATTTTCACTGACCACTGCAATGTGGGAACTTTTTCAGGTGTCACTCAGCCTGCAAGTCACTATCTTCCTACCCAAATCCAGATGATCTATAGACCCCTTCCCAGTGCCCCAGAGAGGAGAGACCATTCCCGGGCAGGAAGCAGCTGCCCCAGGCATGTTACCGAGTCTACTGCAGGTGCCCGAGCTTCCTTAGCTGCTGGTCTTACTGGAACCTAGAGCAGGAAATTAGGAAGAGCAGCTGTTCTGGCTATAAAAGTCCACTAGGTGAAGGTTTGTGCTTAAAATCAAAGTTCTGAGTTATCTCGGTGGGAGCCACCGAGGAATCTCTGAGGTTAGACAGAAACAAGGTGCCACCTTGGTGGGACTCTTACAGACAAAGACGTCACGGGGATGTGATCGAGGGCTACCAAGGCAAGGAGCCAGAGAGAGAAAAGGACGCGGATGGAGATGTTGCCCTGGGTTACATCGCACTAAGGAATGGACCAGCTCCCTGTCGAGGAGGTGTGAATTCATGGCACAGATGCTCACATGTTATTTGTGATTAGGGGCTTGTTTCTAGGCATGGAGTGTCTGTGTATCTATCAGCTCAAACGTCACTTCCAGCCAAGTCTCATTGATCGGAAGGGCCTGCCTGGAGCTCTGCGTTGATAAGGTATCCAAGTATGGGGCTTGACTCAGAAGCTGACGTTGGGGGGCAGGGGATGGAAGCAGGCCCTGGGTGCAGGGTTGGGGGAGGTTAGCAGTCTTGGTGACAAATCCTAGGCCTTAGCTGGTGGGTAAATCATATGTGGTTCTTGACCTGTATGTACAGTCATTCTCAGTGCATCTTTTTTTTTTTGCATTACGCGGGCCCTTCACTGTTGTGGCCTCTCCCATTGTAGAGCACAGGCTCCGGACACACAGGGTCAGCGGTCATGGCTCACGGGCCCAGCCGCTCCGCGGCATGTGGGATCCTCCCGGACCGGGGCACGAATCTGTGTCCCCTGCATCGGCAGGCGGACTCCCAACCACTGCACCACCAGGGAAGCCCCAGTGCATATTTTTGTTCTCATGATAAAGTTCTAAGTCCAAGGAATCCTTTAAGACTTGTTTAAGATCGTTAACTGAGATAAGTACATCTTTGAAAACAATTACTGTCCAAATGCTGGGGCCAAGAAAATGCACGGATGACAAGTCCTCACAGCCTATGCCAAACAAGACCAGCTTCTATGTGAGCCACAGGGTTGGGTGGCGGGGTGGAGGTCTCTGTATGGCTCACACTCAGTCCCACCAGGGTTCAGAGGACCACGCTATCACGCAAAGCGGGGATTTAGAGCCGTCTGTGAAATTCCATCAAAAGAAACCAAATAAATCCCTTCCTGGAAGGCTAAGTCAAGGCTGACGTGAATCTTGCATTCACAGCTGCACACACTCAAGATGGGCAACAGATCAAGGGCCGTGCACAAAAGCCCGGCATCACTGGAGAGAAGCAACAAGGCAACAGATGTTCTGGACTCTGTTCAAACTGGCTGCCCTGCTTTGTGTTTGTCCTCTTCTCACTGGTGGCCACTTTTGATATCGAATCAAGTTTCTGATCTTCATCTTTATTGCCTGAGTAAGACCCAGTTTAGGAACCCGAGACCTCATTCTGTGTCACTGGCTCTGAGTGACATTAAGTACAAAACCACAGTCCCAGTCATTGACATCGGGGTGTCAACTGCGTGCCGGGTACCAATGCAGAGCACGTTCCTCATGACCTCTATTTAGAAGTCACGACATAACAAGAATCATGCTAAGACATAGTCTTTTTATTCAGAAAAAAAAATGTGATTTTTATTGTAATTGCATGGGAATTATTTTTATCAATCTGATAGATTTGACATCTTTATGATATTGAATCTTCCAATTCATAAACATGATGTATCTTTCCATTTATTTAGATCTTGTTTCAATAGTTTTATCATTTTTCTCCATGTGTTGAACATCTTTATTTTTTTGATTGAAGTATAGTTGATTTACAATGTTGGGCTAGAATATCCTTTTTTAAGATCTATTCCTTATACATACTTTGTATCTGTTGATGACACTGTAAGTAGTATCCTGTTTTATTGCATTTTCTGTCTGTTTCTCATATATAAAAATAAAATTGATTTTCGTACCTGGATTTTGTATCCTGTTGACTACCAAATTCTCTTATACTTTGAGGTATTCTACGTGGACAAGCATATTATTAGCAAATAATGATAGCTTTGCTTCTTCCACTTCAATCCTTACACACTTTATACTTTTTTCCCCCCTTACTGGCATGGTTAAGACAGCCAGTACAAAGCTGAATGAAAAAATCATGATTTGGGGAATCTGTGCCTTGTTCCTGATCTTAAAGAGAAATGCTTTCAATGTTTTATCATTCAGTATTGCTATTGTTATAGGTTTTTTTGTTGTTGTTGTTTTTTGTAGATTGTCAGATTAGGGAAGTTCTCTTTTATTCTTAACTTAACCTAAAAGGGTTTTCGCTTTTTGGGTTTTGTATGTAACTAGGAAAACCTTATGCTGGGAAGTTAAGAAACATAAAAGACATAGAGCCTTGATGTGTTCCAGGCATGGTGCCCAGCACTTTACAAATGTTTCTTTATGACAGCCTGATAAAGCAAATGCTCAGATTCATGATGAAGAGGCACAGAGGTCAAGAAACTGGCCAAGGCCACTCACAGCTAGCAGGTGGCAGGAGTGGGATAGGAATTCAGGTGGTCTTAGGAAGTGGGCACTCTAACGCTGCCACGGGGCAGAGGAGGCATGGAGACCCAGGGAGGTGAGCTCAAGCCCAGGGTCGCAGAGTTGGACCTGACTCAGAGGCAGGAGTGGAACCCTTCTTGACCTCAAAGACTGAGCTCCCAGCTGCTCTCCTGTACTTGCCGAGGGTTGGCCAGAAAAAGGCTTTTTCCTTCGTTAACCTTTACTATATGAGGCTGTACTATATTGCCTTAAGAAATCCAGTTACTGCATCGTTGATACATATTTTCAGGCAAAGCCTCACCTGGGAAAAAAGTCTGAATTCTCAGATTTTGCTTCTAAAATCACCCGCGCTCTCTCCTGTTTCAGAGGAGAACGTGTGGGGTCACGCCCACATCCACATCACCAAACGGAGATAGACAAGTTTTCTAAGAGCCCTCCGACTACGTGCCCTGGATGCTCTGATTTAAAGGCATGATCCACACAGTGGGTTTTAAAGCTCTGGGGCTGGTTTCTAGGTTGGTGGATGAAGTCCAGCACAGGCTGCTGCTTTAACACCACCCACTCACCAAGCCTTGCAAGGATGGGGGAGCGTGTGTGAATGTCACAGCGTCGATGGGAATCTGGATGCATTCCAAAGCCCAGTGCAAATGCTCTTGGACTGCCCTCGGCTTCACTCCCTTCACACCTCTCCTTGCTGGTACTAAAGGACGAAGGGAGTGATAGCAGCAAGTACATTTATTCACACACTCATTTTTCTGCAAAAACTCCAATGCCATTGCTTCTCAAGGACAGGTCAAGAGCATGACATTTCCTATGGAAGCAAACTCAGAAAGCATTCAAACCAGAAAACAATGTGCAAGGAGGAGCATAAATTTAAGAAAAATACCTTAACGTGAAAGCCAGTCTGAAGCCTTGTTTTGTTGATAAAATCATACACTGGTATTCCCCAACCAATTTCACCAACATACTCAGATTTATATTTGGCCGGCAAGCTTCTCTTTGAGGCAGACCTCCGTAAATATCTGAGATCTCCCGTTTTTTCTAATGCAGGACGCTTCTCTCCTATATAGGAAGTATGCTGAGCAATTTTAGGGAGATGATCCTTTACATAATCTGGGCCTTAAAACAGAAAGAAAAAAACACTTAAAAAAAATCTCCACACTTTATTCTAAGACGCTTTATTCTAAATGGTGGAAATAATAATAGCTAATGCTTGTATGTCACTGACTATATTCTAGGTGCTCACATAAGCCTTTTAGATATGTTAATTCAATTACTCCTTGTATTAACCAAATGCAGTTGGGCGTATTATTTCCCCCAGTTTATAGGTGAGGAAAATTAGGCCCAGAAGGATTGGTTACCTGTCCAGAGTCACAGCTAATGAGCCGACAGGCTGTCTCGTGGTTTTCTTTATAACCAACTTAATACAGACACGTTCTTTTTTTTTTTGGTGGTACGCGGGCCTCTCACTGCTGCGGCCTCTCCCGTTGCAGAGCACAGGCTCCGGACACCCAGGCTCAGCAGCCATGACTCACGGGCCCAGCCGCTCCGCGGCATGCGGGATCCTCCCGGACCGGGGCACGAACCCATGTCCCCTGCATCGGCAGGCGGACTCCCAACCACTGCGCCACCAGGGAAGCCCCAGACATGTTCTTTTTTAAAATTTTATTTTATTGAAGTATAGTTGATTTACAATGTTGTGTTAATTTCTACAGTACAGCAAAATGATTCAGTTACACACACACACACACACACACACACACATATATTCTCTTTCAAATTCTTTTCCATGATGGCTGATCACAGGATATTGAATATAGTTCCCTGTGCTCTACTATAGCTATAGTCTGCTATAGTAGGACTTGGTTGTTTATCCATTCTCTATATACTAGTTTGCATCTACCAACCCCATATTCCCAGTCCATCCCCCCCAACCTCCTCCCCCTTGGCAACCACAAGTCTGTTCTCTATGTCTGTGAGTCTGTTTTTGTTTCATAAATAAGTTCATTTGTATCATATTTTAGATTCCACATATAAGTGATATCATATGGTATCTGTCTTTCTCTGTCTGACTTACTTCACTTCGTATGATAATCTCTAAGTTCATCCATGTTGCTGCAAATGGCATTGTTTTGTTCTTTTTTTATAGCTGAGTACTATTCCACTGTACATATGTACCACATCTTCTTTATGCATTCATCTGTCAATGGACATTTAGGTTGTTTCCATGTCTTGGCTGTTGAATAGCAGACACAGTCTTTACACTACAACTCCTCACTACTACCACATTTGCAGGATGTTGGTCTTTAGACATCGAGATGTTTTATCTAGAGAGATAAAATCCCGAAATGAGGATTAGAAAATTCCCCAAGTGTATTAGAAGCCATGGGAAGATGGAGAAAATTGCCAGATGAGGAGGACAGCTCATAACGGATGATGCCCAAAGGCAGGGGCATTTAATAAACATTGGTATTTTAAATGTAAGACAGTGAACAAAGGAATCAATGAATTGTGGAAGTGGGTGAAGCAAAAATAACAGGAGGTCTGGGAAAAGATGGCTTACATACACTTGGTGTTGAGAGTTGATGATGTGAACATGTAAAGAGAAGCCAGAATGGTCCTGATTAGAACAGACAATGAGCTGCTGGCCCAGGAAGAGTTTCAGAAGTCCCGGAACCAAAGTGGCTGCAGGATTGTCCGGGCAGGTTGGTTGGGGAACACAAAGAAGAAACGTCACTCCTCTTACCCAAGGTGAACCCCAGACCTTGGAAGCAGAGGCTGTGCTGTGGTCACGGTGTCACCTGGCCCCTCCTGACCCCATGGCCCCTCTCATTTTGTCTTAGGTCATGGAGTTCAGGGTTTGCAGGGAGCACAGGTGGGCGGGGGGTTGACCACATGCTCCGATGAAGTGGTCAGTGTGGTTACAAGTCTGTGCCTGGAAACATCCAAGCTTTCCAAGGGAGCTGAAAATGTGAGAAATCGCTCCCCAGACAGGTTTTGGGCAGATGTTGCCCCAGCTTCCCAGTCACCACAGCTCCCATGACACATGCGTGTTCACTGTGCCCCGTTTCCCATGATGGACACATCGTGGCCCCAGGTTCTCACTCAGGTAAGGTATAGGATGGCCCAAGCATGAAAAACTGTTTTCTCTCCCAATTTGACAGGTGTTGAGGGCTCACCTACAAAACTGCTGCCATAAGGAGAATGTTGCAATCTCCTCCAAACAGGATGAAATTACAACTGTATTAGTCTTGCTGGAATTTCAGGGTATTTTGAGGCTGGTGTTTTCCCAAATGTTCCCCTAATGCTGCTCCCATGAGTGACCATGACAAAGCCTGGGCATGAACTGGGGGTTCTCTATTGTCAAATACACTTGAGAACACTATCCGTTTGCCGTTCAGAGAGTCCCAGCATATGAAAGCGTGTTAAAAGTTCTGAGAAATCCGGGCTTCCCTGGTGGTTCAGTGGTTAAGAATCCGCCTGCCATTGCAGGGGACATGGGTTCAAGCCCTGGTCCAGGAAGATCCCACATGCTGCAGAGCAACTAAGCCTGTGCACCACAGCTACCGAACCTGCGCTCTAGAGCCCATGAGTCACAACTACTGAGCCTGCACTCTAGAGCCTGAGAGCCACAACTACTGAGCCCATGCACCACAACTACTGAGCCTGTGCTCTAGAGCCCGTGCACCACAACTACTGAGTCCGCGTGCCACAACTACTGAAGCCTGCGCGCCTCGAGCCCATGCTCCAAAACAAAGAGAAGCCACCACAATGAGAAGCCCATGCACCACAACGAAGAGTAGCCTCCGCTCAGCCACAACTAGAGAAAGCCCACGCGTGGCAGTGAAGACCTAACACAGCCAAAAATAAATAAATAAATCTATTAAAAAAAAAAAAAGTTCTGAGAAATCCTGCGGTAAATTAACCTGTTTGCAATTATGTAATCCAGCATTTCCCAAACTTATCTAAACATGGATCCCTTTCCTCGTTGGGTCACCTGTATGCATCCTGCAGACACCAGCAGATTTGGAAAAATATTGATCCTCCATGTAATTTTCGGTTGTTGCTAAAATTTTGTCATAACCTCATACTATTGCAAAAGTGAGAGCAGACGTATATCTATAGTTATTCCTTGTCACTCTGCAGACCACAATACGTTTTTTAAAAGAGCAATTACTTGACAGCTGAGTCTAAGCACTTCGTTTTAGACGGCATCGTAGAAAGTGAACACGCTTTACAAGCCAAGTGTGGGGAGAGGAGCTCCCCAGAGAATCTAGCTCCTCTGTGGCCTTTCAGTTGAGTCACTGGACTTTCCTGAAACCCCATGTCCTCCTGTGTGCTTCAGAAATAGCGTGATACAGCATGAATGGCACAGGAAGTTCTGGGACATCCCTCCCTGGCTGCATAGCTGACGCAGGCACCTGCCTATACAGCAGAGGCAGCTGAGCGTCACTGTCTGCAGTGGGCCAGGTTCACAGCCGTCCCCTGGAGCCGGCCTGATGTTCACCTAACCAAAAAATCCACTCTCACCACCCAGCCAGCAACGCAGACATGGGGTTTCCCTGATGGGCAGTTCCACGGGTGTCTGGCTTTAAATGACCCATATTTTCCTCCCCTAACCCTCATCCTCCAGAGCCGAGACTCTCTGCTGGATCCGATTCCCTGCTTCAAGGTCAAACTTCCAACTCCTGTCCAATCCACGGTCGCTTTATTTTTCCTTTAACAGCTATCATCTCTGTTCGAGAACTGTTGCTACGTCCCTCAGGGTGTTCCTAACTGTTTTTCATCTTATGGCAAGTTTTCTTGGATCGTTCACTGCTTTCCCCAAAACCCCGGCCCCCATTTGCCAGCCGTGAAGTTGACAGCTCCTGGGTTTTAATAAAACCTTCATGTGCCCATCTGCTTTGGAGTTCTTATCAACACCTGAAGACCAGCTCCAGGGGGACAACCTGCAGCTGTAATCCTGAAACAGAGCTGCCCAACATTGGTCTACTGCCAGGAGAGCCACGTCATGATGGGGGAAGGAGAGGTACTTCCATTTACACCTGTGCCAGGCTTCATGGGTCCTCATTTCTGCATCTTCCTGCCCTGGGGAAACTGTGATCTCAAGGTCAGTGGGTAGATCCTGTCTCCCCTGTACGTGCCCAACGTGACTTGTTCATCAGTGTCTGAAATTCTCAAGTTATGGTCGAAGATGTGGTTTTGAAGCTAAACTACCGTAGGGTCAAATCCTGGCTTTGTCTTGTGCTTTGTGACCCAGGGAACATCATTCGGCCTCTGAGTTTAGGCTTCTTATCTCTAAAATGAAAAAAGACACAGGCACCCCAGTGTTCACAGCAGCATTATACACAACAGCCGGGACATGGAAGCCACCTAAATGCCCATCGACAGAGGAATGGATAAAGAAGATGTATTATATACATACAATGGAATATTACTCAGTCATAAGAAAAACAAAATAATGACATTTGCTGCAACATGGATAGACCTAGAGATTATCATACTAAGTGAAGTAAGACAGACAGAGAAAGACAAATATCGTATGATATCACTTATATGTGGAATCTAAAATATGATACACATGAACTTATTTACAAAACAGAAATAGACTCACAGACATAGAAAACAAACTTATGGTTACCAAATGGGAAAGGGGGGAGGGATAAATTAAGAGTTTGGGATTAACAGATACACACCACTATATATAAAATAGATAACCAAAAATGACCTACTATAGAGCACAGGGAACTACATTCAATATTTTGTAATAACCTATAATGGAAAATAATCTGAAAAAGAATATATATATATGTGTGTGTGTATGTATAACTGAATCACTTTGCTGTACACCTGAAAGTAACACAACATTGTAAATTACCTATACTTCAATTTTTTTAAATGGTTAAAAAAAAAAAAAAATAGTGATGCCTGTCTGGTAGCCTTGCTGGAAGGAGAGGAAATAATTTTATTGAAAGAAGTGCTTATCTGAGGATCTGGCACATAAGATACAGCAATATTATTATTCGTGTCTCTTCCTCTTTCTTGTCTGTTCGCTTCTTGTTTTAATTTGATGCTTTGTCTTACCTGTTACATTTTTTAAAATATATTTTAGGAGCTTTCACTGATAAATAATTTATTTCTTATTGTGAATAAACTTGGAAGCCTCTCCTGAGAGCTCTTCTAGATCAGGGGTTGGCAAACTTTTCCTGTAAAAGACCAGAGAGGAAATATTTGTGGCTTTGCATGCAGGGCATACAGCCTCTGTCTCAACTACTCAGCTCTGCCCTTTAGGGCAAAAGCAGTCATGGACATTATGTAAACAAGTGGGCGTGGCTGGGTTCCAATAAAAGTTTATTTACAGACATTGCATTTTTAACTTCATGTAATTTTCACATGTTACAAACTATTATCCTTCTTTTGCTTTTCCCCCCAACCATTTGAAAAAGTAAAAACCATTCTTTGCTCAAAGGGGGCAGGACAAATTTGATCCAGGAGCCATAGTTTGCCAACCTCTGATGATGGTGGACAGAAAGGCAGCAGATGCCACGGAGGCTGGGAAGAGCCCAGACTGGTGAATCCTGGCGGCTTTCCAACAAGCATCACCTGCTGCCAACACTCGGAAAGGCCCAGCCATGGCATGTGTCAATGGAGAAAGAAAGTTCCATCCTGAGGCAGATGTCTCTTTCCGACTTCTCTCCTCTGCATTTGCAGTGTTTCAATTAATTAACGAACTCATTCCTTTATTCTCTCACTGATGGCTTCATTCCTTCAACAAATATTTATTGAACTGTATGCCAGGCACCGTTCCAAGTGCTGGGCATAGAGCAGCGAACAAAGCCAAGACCCTGCCTTCAAGGAGCTTCTCTTGTGTTTGAGAGGCAGGCGATACTTGTAAACAGTCCTTCAGCATCTTTCATCTGGCTTATCACAGTAACCTCCTAACTACTCTTGGCCTCTAGCTTCTCTCCTATCCAATCCATCCTCCACACAGTTGCCGGGAGGAATCTAAAACAGAGGTAAAATAACATATCTCTTCTCCTAAAAATCATGAAATGGTTTTCTAGAATGGTGCCTATAATTTTTTTCATCCAGATTTCCTAGGATTTCTGACTAGTGTCTTCATAAACTGAGCCAAGCCTACTGATGGAGTCTTACCTTCCTTCTCCTTTTCTCATCATCAGAACTCATCTTTCAACGCTTACTGTGAGTGCTGCCTCTTCTGGAAAACACCCCTAATGCCGCCAAGTCAAAATTAGATGCTCAGCATGCTGCGTTCACAGGAGTTTCTTTATTTCATCTTTAAAAATATCATACTTATTGGATCTACTCCATTTGTAACCTCCTAGAGGGTAAAGGGTATATTTTATTTATCTCTGTGAACACTTAAAACATTTTTTTTTAGGGCTTCCCTGGTGGCACAGTGGTTGAGAGTCCGCCTGCCGATGCAGGGGTCACGGGTTCGTGCCCAGGTCCGGGAGGATCCCACATGCCACGGAGCGGCTGGGCCTGTGAGCCATGGCCAATGAGCCTGCGCATCTGGAGCCTGTGCTCCGCAACGGGAGAGGCCACAACAGTGAGAGGCCCACGTACCACAAAAAAACAAAAAAATTTAATTGAAATAGATTTGACATATAACGTGTACATTTAAGGTATACAACATATTGATTTGATACATTTATATATTCTAATATGATCGCCATTGTAGTGATAATTAGCACATCTATCATTTCTTTTTAGTGGTTGGACTAATTAAAACTAGTCTCTTAGCAAGTTTGATGATAATAATACCATATTGTTGTCCATACTCACTATGTGGTGCATTAGATCTCTAGGCTTATTTGCTACTCTTTGCAAGTTTGTACCTTTAAACGACGTTTGTCCTATCCCACCAATTCCCAGCCCCTGGTAACCACCATTCTACACTTTAAGTGTGTGGCTTTTTTAGATTCTACATATAACTGATATCATACAGTATTTGTCTTTCTCTGTCTGACTTATTTCACTAAGCATAATGTCCTCAAGGTCCATCCATGTGGTCACAAATGGCAGATGTCCTCTTTCTCATGGTTGAATTTTATATATATATATATATATATATATATATATATATAATATATACACATATAATCTCTGTAAAGTCTTAATTGCCAGCACAGTGCTTGGAACATAGTAGGTCCTCAAGAAGCATGTGTTGAATGCTGAAGAGAACTGTTTGCTGAATAAGTGAATTAAAGAATTCCATCATAAGATGGGAAGTATATAAAGTCATGCTGAGGGAGAAACAAGCAGTTCTTTAAATATCTATAAGCAATCTAATTTCCAGAACTGCCTTAGACCCCCCTAGTCTGGACTTCATGATTCGACAGTTTAGGGTAAGGTCAGAGAAAGGACTGCTTTTCACAACATTTATTCTGAATAGTTGGAGGCACAGAGAAGGCTGAGTGCTCATAGCAATATCACTTCGTCCCATAACATGGCCTCATGAGGCCAATTCTCCACTTCAGGGACCAAAATGAAACACACCAAGGAAATAAATCAAAAGGCATCGAGTGGAACACGGAAATGAGTGTTTTAACACGTATATTTGAAAATATGTTGACAATACGGGTATAAATTGGCCATTACAGATGTGCCATGCAGAACAGCAGGGTTAGTCGGGGGAAGCAAGCCAAGGCAAAGGTCAGAGGGAGGGATGTGAAATATGAAACAAACTCTAAGGGACACATCTGACATATGCACGTGGGGAAAGGAGAGGAGATGCTAATTGTTATAACTGCTAATGTGCACAGGACTCTCCATTTCTATCAACTGGCACACAGTGGACTCACGGACAGGAACAGTTTTAAACTCCGTATTTCAATGCAAGTCATGCAACTATTCAATAGGTCTAACCATCGGATGACCTGGAAGACTCAGTTTGTCGATATGCGTTTGGAAGATGGTGGAGTAGGAAGGCCCTGATCTCATTCCCCTCCCCACCCCCCACCGGCACGCCAAAATCACCACTATTTACAGAGCAACTATGGATGCAAAAGACCAGAAGGCTAGCAGAAAAGATCGTCTACGACTAAAGATATATAAAGAAGGAATCTCAATCAGATGGATAGAAAGGAAGGAGACACAGCATCCCCAGGTGGGTGACCCACAGATGAGAGGATAATCCCAAATGGACAGGTGCACCATACAGTCTAAAGAGACCTCGTTCTCCTCCTTCAGAAGCATTGTCTGCTCTCAGGACAGACATTATTATTCCCTGAAGCGGTAAAGTACAGCTTGGTCCGTGTTTCATGTGTGAGGTCAGGGTCCCCAGCTATTTTAGGAGCGTATCTTGTCTCTCTGCTTGTCAAGCAGCCCCGGGTTAGTTCCCTTAGAGACTCAAACTGTCTTCTATTTGCTTCAAGCTTCCAAAGCATCCTGGGCGGTGCAGTGCACTAAGCAAATGCTTGGTAATATTCGTTGAAAGATCGACTACTTTAACATTAAGTTGCTGATATAATCCAAAAGTATAAAATTCCGTACTTTTCCACGTGAACACAGAAAAAAGGCAGGATCAACAGTTTTGTAGGGCTTCCCTGGTGGCGCAGTGGTTGAGTCCACCTGCCGATGCAGGGGACACGGGTTCGAGCCCTGGTTCGGGAAGATCCCACATGCCACGGAGCAACTAAGCCTGTGAGCCACAAATACTGAGCCTGCGCTCTAGAGCCCGTGAGCCACAACTACCGAGCCCACATGCCACAACTACTGAAGCCCACGTGCCTAGAGCCCGTGCTCCGCAACAAGAGACGCCACTGCAATAAGAAGCCCGTGCACCGCAACAAAGAGTAGCCCCTGCTCACCACAATTAGAGAAAGCCACGCGCAGCAATGAGGACCCAGTGCAGCCAAAGATAAATAAATAAATAAATTTACAAAAAAAAAATAATAAATAGGTTTCATTGCTTTGGTTTGGTTTTGACTTGGAGTTTTCCTGTATAGATGTGTGTAAAATAGTCAATTTATTATAAGGAACTCTTTACCATTCATGGAGACAGTCCTCAGACGTTCCCATGAGAAAAGATATTAAGATGTACGTATGTAAAGCTAATAAAAACCCACCAGAGCACTGCAAGTAACAGGAAGTCATCACAAATGAATTAAATAATAAGAGAAATCATTGTGTCATATTGTAAGACCTGAGGTCTGAGGAATCTGGGCTTGCTTAATGCCCAGCGATGTCCTCAGACGAAGAGACTCTTCCCAGGTCTGTGCTCTGCATCCTCAGGGTACCAGGTCGCCTTCAGGCAAGCTCCCCTTGAGGCTCCGAGGAGGCTGTCACAGCTCCAGGTATCATAATGCAGGTACCATATGGTACCTGCATAATATTATGCAGGTACCATAATGCCCAAGAGGGGTTGTGTGTGTTTCACCAGTGGAGAAGCCCTTCCACGAAAGCAACAGGTGAATTCCTCTCTCATTTTATTGGTCAGAACTGAGTCATTTATCTCTTCCTAAAACCAAGCACTGGAAGAGGACTGGGGTTTCACAGCCTGGCATGAATGAGTCAGGGTTTAACCCTGAGTCATATGAAGCCAAATTATGCAACCAAACAAAACGGTGGCTCCCTGGAAAGGAGGAGGATGTGAGGCCCCTGACTTCTCTGACACAGAGCACATAGGGAAACTCCTCACAGAAAAAAAGGAAACCACACACCCAATGTGACTTTTTTTTTACTGTTTTACAATCTACTTTTAATACCACACACAATGATTTGAAGTCACAACCATCTGGTTCTCGATCACATGCTGAATTATAATTCATTTGGTATTTATGCTCTCACGCATGAGGATCTGACTTTACACGGAAACAGAGAAATGGAGGCCAGCCAGGGGCCCCGTCAGAACTCACCTTCACAACATGCAGGGGAGAGAGGGCCGTGTTCCTCTCAAACCCTCTGAGCTAGAGCAGAGGTGGGCAAACTGCTACGAAGGGCCAGCGAGTAAATGTTTCAGACTCTGGGGCCTTAGCATATCTGTCACCACAACTCAGCTCTGTCTTTGCAGCACAAAAACGAGCCATAGGGACTTCCCTGGTGGTCCAGTAGTTAGGAGTCTGCGCTTCCACTGCAGGGGGTACGGGTTCGATCCCTGGTTGGGGAACTAAGACCCTGCGTGCCACAGGGCATAGCTGACTATCCTCTGATCTGGAGTGTCTCATATTTGCCTTTTATTTGACACTTTCTCCATGCGTATTTTAGACAGAAAGCTTCTCCATTTGTTAGAGTCGAGTAGTTTAGTACATCACTGCAAAAATTAGTATTTCATTGAAATGCACTATTTTGCATCAAAGAGCCTACCTTTTATTTGTACAAAAGGTCCCAGAGAAAGTGTTGCTTTATTCTACTCTGCTGGTGTTAATTTGGCCCATCTCATTTCTGACTCTGTGATCATTGATTTTCATATTATTAGAGCTGTGTTAGTGACCAGTGAGGAGATGCAAATATAGTTAACCTGCCAGTGCAGATAAAAAATAGAAAAGTGGGTGGGATGATAAATGATACAGATACACTGGAAATAATAACACGAGGTAAGAATGGCACTGGTTTACCGCTAAACAGGTATGCGTTGCTCTGTTCGTGCTCTGAGTAATGATGGGAATTACCACCTAATCCAGAGAGAAGAGCTTAACTAACTCTGGGCTGGGTGGAAACAGCTGACATGGACTGTAAAATGTACCATCGACTTAATACTAGGTTTGCTTCAAAAAGAGAAAAGAAAAGAAACTTACTACTTTAAATGTAAGCATTGATAGCAAGGCACATCACAGACAAGTTAAAATGTAATTTATGAAAATAACACTTCTTAGCCTTCATGAAATATGGCCATTTCCTTCTCTATCCCCTGGATAAACAGGACATCAGGAAAGGATTCTTTATTTCTAGATGGCAGTAAGTGACTTCAGTTTAGACCAGGGCAAATTTAGACTAGTAAGTGGTGTTTCTCCACCTTGTAAATTATATAATAAATGAGTAAAAATGGCTTTAAAATGGCTGAAAGTAGGTTGTAAGAAAAACATGGGAACTCGCTATTGGGATTATTGAGAAATGTTTAATTGTAAAAAAACAGGTAAGCAGTAATCAACAGACAGGTACTCTTTACACTTCTGTATCTTTTAAAAAAATTTGTATTGAAGTATAGTTGATTTACATGTGTTAATGTCTGCTGTATAGCAAAGTGACTCAGTTATACATATACATACATTCTTTTTTATATTCTTTTCCATTATGGTTTTTCCCAGGATATTGAATATAATTCCCTGTGTTATACAGTAGCGCCTTGTTAATTACCCATTCTATACATTTTTTGTATCTTTTTTATTATACCTTTACCCTTTCCTACTCAGCCAGCCAGGGAACTGGCTGTGTTCCCAGATACTAGTTAAGGGGACTGAAATGAAACAAGTCCTCACTTATTCCCAGAACAGATTCACTACACTGTGGCACTTTGCTTTTAAAATGGGTCTGTGAACAGGTGAAATATTAGACTCACAAAGCCACATGAGAGCAGAGATTATACATTAAAAACTAAGTTAAATTTCTTTATCAGTTCATATCTGCATGTCCTTACTTTGGGGATCTACTCTCCCCTCCCTGCGAGCAAATATTTTCTTCTCGAATCAACTTGGTGCAGCAGGGAGAGCCCTTGGACAGGAGGACAATGACATTGGGACTTTGGTCTTGGCATGGCTGCCACGCTGAGAGGACCTGGGAAAACCCTCACATCTTCCTTGGTTAATACAATTTCTTCTTCTTTTAACAACTTTGTTGAAGTGTAACTGACATACAATAAACTGCATGTATTTAAAGTGTGCAATTTAAGTCTTACAAACATGTACACACATGAGCAGAGTGCCACATAAATACAGAACACCCAGTTAAGTTTGAATTTCAGATAAACTAAGTATTTTTTTTTAGTGTAAGTATGTTCCAAACATTGCATGGTACATACTTATACTAAAAATATTCTTTATCCGGAATTCAAATTTAGTTGGCGCCTTATATTTTCACTTGCTAAATCTGGCAACCCTATCCATGAAATATCACCACAATCAAGATAAAAAGCATATCCATCACCCCCAAATTTTCTCACCCACCTTTGGAAATTCTACCTTTTCCCACTCCCTGCCCTTTCCTACACCCAGGCAGCCACTTATCTGCGTTCAGTTCCTATAAATTAACTTGGATTTTCTACAATTTTATATAAATGGCATCATATAGCATACACTCTCCTTTTAAAATTTTTTTTTATTGAAGTGTAGTTGATTTACAGCATTGTGCCAATCTCTGCTGTACAGCAAAGTGACTCAGTTATACACATATATACATCCTTTTTGTATATTCTTTTCCATTATGGTTTATCACAGGATATTGAATATAGTTCTCTGTGCTATACGGTAGGTCCTTGTTTATCCAACCTATATATAATAGTTTTCATCTGCTAATCCCAAACTCCCAGTCATACCCTCCCCTGCCCTCGGTAACCACAAGTCTGTTCTCTATGTCTGAGTCTGTTTCTGTTTTGTACGATAGATAAGTTCATTTGTGCCGTATTTTAGAGTTCACATATAAGTGATATCATATGGTATTTGTCTTTCTCTTTCTGACTTACTTCACTTAGTATGACAATCTCTAGTTACAACCATGTTGCTACAAATGGCATTATTTCATTCCTTTTTATGGCCGAGTAATATTCCACTGTATATATGTACCACATCTTCTTTATCCATTCCTCTGTTGATGGACACTTAGGTTGTTTCCATGTCTTGGCTATTGTGAACAGTGCAGCTATGAACATAGGGGTGCATGTATCTCTTTGAATTATAGTTTTTTTCTGAGTATATTCCCAGGAGTGGGATTGTTGGGTCATGTGGTAATTCTATTTTTAGTTTTTTAAGGAACCTCCATACTGTTTTCCATAGTGGTTGCACCAACTTACATTCCCACCAACAGTGCAGGAGGGTGCCCTTTTCTCCACACCCTCTCCAGAGTTTGTTATTTGTAGACTTTTTAATGATGGCCATTCTGACTGGTGTGAGGTGGTACCTCATTGTAGTTTTGATTTGCATTTCTCTAATAATTAGTGACGTTGAGCATCTTTGCATGTGCCTGTTGGCCATCTGTATGTCTTCTTTGGAGAAATGTCTATTAAGGTCTTCTGCCCATTTTTCTACTGGGTTCTTTTGATGTTGTTGTTGAATTGTATGAACTGTTTGTATATTTTGGAGATTAATCCTTTGTCAGTTGCTTCATTTGCAAATATTTTCTCCCATTCTATAGGTGGTCTTTTCATTTTGTTTATGGTTTCCTTTGCTGTGCAAAAGTTTGTAAATTTGATTGGGTCCCATTTGTTTATTTTCATTTTTATTTCTATAGCCTTGGGAGACTGACCTAAGAAAACATTGGTATGATTTATGTCAGAGAATGTTTTGCCTAACAGCATGCACTCTCTTTTGTCTGGCTACTAACACTAAGCATAATTATTTTGAGATCATCCATATTATTATAACATGTACCAATAGTTTATTCTTTTTTACTGCTGAATAGTACCTTCTTCTATGGATATGCAGTAGTTAGTTTATTCATTTTCCTGGTGATGGACTTTTGGGTTGTTTTCAGTTTGGGGTGGTTACAAATAAAGCTGCTATAAACATCTGTGTACAGATCTTTGTGTGGACATACACTTTCATTTCTCTTAGGTAAATACCTAGGGGTGGAACAGGTGGATCATGCAGTAGGTGCATTAACCTAGGAAACTGCCACACTGCTCGCCTAAGTGGTCACATCATTTTACATTCCCACCAGCAGTGTTCTACTGAGAGCTTTCTCCACATCCCTGCCAAAACTTGATAGAGTTGGTCTTAATTTTTGCCCTTCTAATAAGTGGGTGGTGGTTATCTCATTGCAATTTTAATCTGCACTTCTCTTATGACTAATAATGTTGAGCATCTTGTGCTGATTTGCCATCTGTATATCTTTTCTGACGAAGGGTCCAACTCTTTTGCCCATTTTTTAGTTGGGTTGTTTTCTTACGGAGAGTTTTGAGAGTTATTTACATATTCTGGATACAAGTCGCTTATCAATATGCACTTTGCAAATATTTTCTTCTAGTCTGTCATTGTATTTTTATCCTCCTAACAGTGTCATATGATATCGCTTATATGTGGAATCTAAAAAAAAATGATACAAATGAACTTATTTACAAAACAGAAACAGACTCACAGACATAGAAAACAAACTTATGGTTACCAAAGGGGAAAGGAGGGCAGGAGGGATAAATTGGGAGTTTGGGATTAACAGATACACACTACTGTATATAAAATAGATAAACAACAAGGACCTACTGTATAGCACAGGGAACTCTGCTCAATATTCTGTAATAACCTAAATGGGAAAAGAATTTGAAAAAGAATAGATACATGTATATGTATAACTGAACCACTTTGCTGTACACCTGAAACTAACACAACATTATAAATCAACCATAGTCCAATATAAAATAATTTTTTTTTTAATATTTGAAATGGGGGACTTCCCTGGTGGTCCAGTGGTCAAGAATCTGCCCTCCAATGCAGGCGACGCAGGTTCCATCCTTGGTCGGGGAATTAAGATCCCACATGCTGCGGGGCAACTAAGCCCGCCCACCACAACTACTGAACTCATGCACCTCAACGAGAGAACCTGTGTGCCTCAAACTACAGAGCCCACGTGCTCTGGACCCCACACCTCACAACTAGAGAGAAGCCCGGCACCTCAACGAAGACCCAGTGTGCCGCAACTAAGATCCGACGCAGCCAATAAAGTTAATTAAATAAATATTTTTTAAAAGAATGTAAAAACTTATTTTTAAAAAAACTTTAAAAAAATATTTGAAATGAAAAAAAATAAATAAAAGACTATCCTTTCTCCACTGAATTCCCTTTACACCTGTGTTTTAGTGGTACACACACACACACACACACAGTGTTGGTTAACTGGGTCCCTATGTAAAATATATTTCTTACTCTGGGCTGCAGTCAGAAAACTTTGAATGCCACTGATGTAATGGTCACCTGAATTACTTTTTTCTGTCTGCTTTGGTCTCTTAATCATACTTCTCACTTGTACACATTCAGTCCTTCCTACTTCTTCCATTTTCACTGTTCCTCTAAACTTCATTTTCTGTGGAAGCGTATTTGTCATCACCTCAGGACACCATTGCTTTCACTGCCTCTTCAATTGTTCCCTCGCATCTGTCGTTCAGGAAAGTGATGAAATGCTTTATTTCTCCCCACCAAGTTTATATCACGCTCTGTGTAATTCACACTGTGCCCTTTCATTCAATATGTCTTACGGTTTGCAGTTGGTTTACAGCAAACCATTTCCTTTTTCATTTGTTTTGCTTTATTTGGGAAGCATCATGGTGTGGGGAAAAGAGAACGGGCCATACTTCATCTGAATTCTATTTCAGACTAGGTTTGTCACTTTCTTCAAAAGACTGCTTCTCAGGCTCAGTTTCTTTATCTGAAAAATGAAACATCTAACGACTTCGTGCAGTTGTAAGAATTCAGAGCTATTGTACGTAGGCTAGGTAAGCCGTGTCTATACGTGATCCCGGCACATAGCAGATGTCTGGCGGTTGGCTGTTATCATATTATCTACCTTCTACCCATTTCTGCTATTTCCATCACCTTCTGCCCTGCCCTATCTTCCTCTCTGCTAATGCTAATATACAAGATTAGGCCTGAGTTAACTAAATGCGATGCCCTGAACTATTATAGTGAGAAATGTTTAATGACATTACACAGGAAGCATCATCGTGCCAAACAGATGGACATCAGATTTAATCTTACTCTAAAAAAGAAAAAGACTCTTCTTCCACAAAAGAGACCTTACAATCTTCTTCCCATTGTCAAGGTGGACAGAAAAATACTCCTCTCTAAAGAGAATGGGGGGAGGGAAAAATTAGGAGTTTGGGATCAACATATACACACTACTATATATAAAAGAGAGAATCAACAAGGACCTACTGTATAGCACAGGGGACTATACTCAATACTCTGTAATGACCTATATTGGAAAAGAATCTGAAAAAGAATATACCTATCTATCTATCTAGATAGATAGATAGATCTGAATCACTTTGCTGTACACCTGAAACTAACACAACATTGTAAATCCACTATACTCCAATATAAAATAAAAATTAAATTAAAAAAATAAAGAGAACACAACTACTAGAAATGCTAACCATTCAGCTAAGAAAGCTGAAGCTATAGCTTAAACGACCATTCCCTAGAACCTAACATCTCAAAATAAGAGCACTCTGTGATTGCTGATGGGGGCAAGAATATTCTAACTTATTCCAGATAAGAAAATGTGGACATGGAAAAGAGATTCAGACTGGACACTGTTTAAGAGCTATAATCTTTTCAGTCCTTTGTGAAGAGGAACAGGAAACTGGGAACCTACTCTATATGTGTTACGTTTTCTGCATTAACTATAAAAATAATCAAGGAGCCACACTATGAATTTCTAGGTTCCTAGCCTCAGTAGACCCTACCTGATTATCAATAACTGAATTTCTGGCAGCCAGGATGGTGGTTCTATTTTTGCACTCTATCACCACTTTAATAAATTTATTCATTTTCATTTATACACAGTAAGCGTCTAGCTGTTCTTCATCATAATTGATTTATTATTATTCATCCTAATTACAAATGGTGACCTGGTATAGAAGCTACAGGTCAAAAGTGTTTAATCAATACCTTCTTGCAGAAACTTAGTTAAAAACCCATCAACTGGGTATTTGGATATTTGGATGTTCTAAGAAAATATTCATCTGAGTTTTAGCAAGTCTGGTGCTGCACTTTTCAATAGTAACCACTAGCCCAAGTGGCTTTGGGAGCTTGTTAAGGGTCCAGTCCAAAGTGAGACAGGCTGTGAGTTACAGACACATCTCAGATTTCAAAGACTTAGTACCAAAGAAAGAATGTAAAACATTCCATTCATAACTTCTGACATTGATTTCATATTGAAATGATAACCGTGTGGATTGACTGGATTAAATAAAATTTGCTATTAAAATGATTTCACCTGTTTTAACTTCTACAATGTGGCTGTTAGGGGAAACTACACTCAATATCTTGTAATAACCTATAAGGAAAAAGAATCTGAAAAAGAATAGATATATATGTGTGTGTATAACTGAATCATGTTGCTGTACACCTGAAACTAACACAACATTGTGAATCAACTACACTCCAATTAAAAAAACAAAAACAGGGGCTTCCCTGGTGGCGCAGTGGTTAAAAGTCTGCCTGCCAATGCAGGGGACGTGGGTTTGTGTCCCGGTCCGGGAGGATCCCACATGCCACGGAGCAGCTGGCCCCGTGAGCCATGGCCGCTGAGCCTGCGCGTCCGGAGCCTGTGCTCCACAGCGGGAGAGGCCACAACAGTGAGAGGCCCGCGTACCGCAAAAAAAAAAAAAAAAATTGTGGCTACTGGGACATTTTGAATTACATATGTGGTTTGCATTTGATTCCTATTGAACAGTGCTGGTGTGGAGTTTGGAAACCTGTGAAATTCTATGGTATGTAAGCTGGTGGATCACTATTAGCATGGCTCGTGGCGACTGGGGAAATTGTTGCAATGTTTGTCAGGGAGGGCGAGGTCTTCAGGGCACAAAACTGGCTGAAGAGTCAGACAGACGTGGCCCAGAAGGGTCTGTTCAGACGACCAAAAGGAGACTGCAGTGAGCAACTGTGTTTCTGCAGGGCAAGAGCTGGTGGCCTGGCTGTGTGGCTATGTGACCACGCCCTGTCCCTGCAGTTACAGTGAGACTGGTTGCTCATCCCTCAAACCTGTCGCCCAGGTTTCTGTGGCTGACTGCTCACAGCTGGATCCTTTTAAAGTGCGATTACACTCCCGACAGGACATGTCGTATATGCTCACGGCCTGAGAGTATCTACGCTTTCACTCCACGTAATACTCATGTTAGGTCACATGATGCCTCTGAATGAAGCAGTGAGCATGACAGATGGATTGTAGCCAATCTAGGTGGTGACCAACAGAAATCCCCAGGATCTGCAGTCGTTGGGATCAAACAGACACAAAAGGATCTTAAAGACAGAAGGTTTTGAAGTCAGACTGATATGGTAACATCAGTCTATTATTACAGACTGATAATAACCTAAGAATGATGTAGAAATAAAAAGTATGTCAGGCATAGCAGGTCAACCTCCTGGAAGCATAGAGATACAGAAGTCAGAGTGCCAAACTCTGATGATGCCCACGCACCACAGAAGAGGGCTGAGGGGTCTCCTCTTGGGAGGTACAGCTCTAAAGAGGACACGGAGGATGGTCAGGCTATTATGGTTTAATGGCAGTTAGCCCATGTTTACATAGTTTTCCCTGGAGCGCCAGTGTTCTAGGAGTGTGTTGTGGAAGGGGTGATGCTAGCAGTGTTTCCTTCTAAAACGTATTAAAAATATATTTAAGAATATAGTGATTATATAATAATAATATAGTTGTCATCAGTAAACTGCATTTGATAGACTCACAGACATAGAGAACAGACTGGTGGTTGCCAAGGGTGGGGGGAGGGAGGGACAGAGTGGGAGTTTGGGGTTAGCAGAGGCAAACTACTGCATATAGGATGGAGGAACACCAAGGTCCTACTGCATGGCACAGGGAACTATATTCAATATCCTGTGATAAACCATCATGGAAAAAAAGATGAAAAAGAGTATATAGGGCTTCCCTGGTGGTGCAGTAGTTAGGAATCTGCCTGCCAATGCAGGGTACACGGGTTCGAGCCCTGGTCTGGGAAGATCCCACATGCCGCGGAGCAACTGGGCCCGCGAGCCATGGCCACTGAGCCTGTGCGTCTGGAGCCTGTGCTCCGCAACGGGAGAGGCCACAACAGTGAGAGGCCCGCACACGGCGATGAGGAGTGGCCCCTGCTCGCCACAACTGGAGAAAGCCCTCGCACAGAAACGGAGATCCAACATAGCCTGCCTGCCTGCCTGCCTGCCTAAATAAATAAATAAATAAATAAATATTAATTTTAAAAAGAGTATATATACATATATATTATATATATAACTGAATCACTTTGCCATACAGCAGAAATTAACACAACATTGTAAATCAACTATACCTCAATAAAATAAATTTTTTAAAATTTCATTAAGTCACACACACACACACACAAAAGAAATGCTGTATTTGAGATTTCCAGGACTTTCCATGTGAGATCACCTGACACACGACTGCCTGATGCTCCACACACACTGATACATAAGTATCATGGGCCTGTTGCTGTGACTCGGGTTTTTATCTGTACAGAGGGTTTAACGGTATCTACATGACAGATTTTTATAAGAATTAAATGAGATCATCATAAACTTAGAGCAGGTTATGAGTCTGAGTCAGTAAGTGTTAGATGGTGATGATAATGGTGAATCGATATGTACATTTAAGAATCACTAGTCTATGTTCATTTTCACTTATAATTTTAATACACGTTTATGAAATGGATCAAATGTTGACTTTTTCTTACAGCAAGTAATTAATATATGAAACCATATTTCATTGTTTTAATCCAAGAGTATGCTTTATATCATGAACTCCATTCTTGGTAAATTCTTGCAACACATTATAATTGAAACAATATTGCTTAAAAAAATATTGCTCTGGTTACGTAGCCAGGGCTCAGGGAACCTTCATTAAACCCATGAATGAAGTGAATTGAGAAGTGTTGCGTTAGACATTTGATCATCCTATAATTTCTGTCTGCTCTGAGTCTGCAGGGATGATTTACTGGTAAATGCTGAACTACCAGCTCTCAGAATTTATACCAATTCCCGTGGTGTAAATATTGCCACTATGGCCAATTTCAAACTACCAATCTGATGTCACTGAATGCAGAGTTGGAAAGAACAGCAGCATCACCTGTGGACTTATTAAAAATGCAAACTCTCAGGCCCCGCCTCACATGGTCTGAAACAGAAACTCTGAAGGTGGTGCCAAGCTCTCCGTGTCCTAGCAACCCCTCCAAGCCAGTCTGACGCCTGCTGGGGTTTGAGAACCACTGCCTTACACCAGGCTGTTGTTTCTGAAGAAGCAGAGCGGCTCAGTAACTTCTAACATATATTAGCTAGTGCGCTGACACTAACAATGTTGGTGTTTTGATTCTTTTTTTTAATTTAAATTTTATTGGAGTGTAGATGATTTACAATGTTGTGTTAGTTTCAGGTGTACAGCAAAGTGATTCAGTTATACATATATTCATTCTTTTTTCAAGATTCTTTTCTCATATAGGCTATCACAGAATATTGAGTAGAGTTCTTTGTGCTATACAGTAGGCCCTTGTTGATTATTTATCTTGTATATAGCAGTGTGTGTGTGTTCATCCCAAGCTCTTGATTTATCCCTCCCCCACAAGTTTCCCCTTTGGTAACCATAGGTTTGTTTTGGATATCTGTAAGTCTGTTTCTGTTTTGTAAATAAGTTCATTTGTATCATTTTTTAAGATGAGATTCCATATGTGAGTGATATCATATGATATTTGTCTTTCTCTGTCTGACTTACTTAACTTAGTATGATCACCTCTAGGTCCACTCACTTTGTTATAAAGCAGAAACTAACAACAACAACAACAAAAAGATGTGGTCCATATATACAATGGAATATTACTCAGCCATAAAAAAGAATGAAATGATGCCACTGCAGCAACATGGTGTTTTGATTCTTCGGGCCATCTAAGAGCCTTTGAGCTTGTAACATATATTTCTCGAATCAAGAAAGGACCCCAAGCTACTACTCCCATGGGAAGATGGGAAAGGTAACCCATCTCCCAATATTTCCACGTTTCAGCTGCTGTTCAGAGGCTCTGAGAATGAATCGTTAAGTGCTACTGGTTGTGATTTCTGGTGGCTTCTGTCGTGGAGACCAGGGCAAAATTCCCGTGTAAAATAAAGAGATGTCCTGTTGCATTAGTGCATATATCAATCCACTTGGGTTGCCCGTAGCTTTGGCAGTCCCATTACTACAGCCCTAAAGCCAGCTACGGCACCCACCGTACTGGCCGAGAGGCACACATTTCCAGGGAGTTCTGGGGCTTGGGACTGGTCAGCAGGTATAACCTTGTACCCTTAGGTAGGGCTCCCTCCCACGGCTGGTGCTCATCCAACTGCCAGAAGAGTCCCAGCAACAGAAGCGCATTCTATTTTTGGACAGGTCTAATTATTCTTTCTTCTGTTGGGCTGAAATCTGCCTTTCTGTAACAGTCCCACATTGGTGTGAAATCTGAATCTCAGTTACTAATCCCTCTCAGGGGACCATCTGTCAGACACGGGAAAAGGCTCATACTAGGTTCTTTTGCAAATCAGGTTCCCCAATTCCTTCCGGTGTTCTTCATGTGGCCTGAGGCTCAGATGCCTCCCCACCCATTCATTAACATCTCCCTTAAAACGTGGTCCTCACCACTGAAAATGATGCTACGTGTGACCCCCTTGTCTGTGGAACAGAGACCTCCGTGATTAAATGAGCTTTGTCGGCAACCAGGCTCACCTCTGGGCTCACCCTGAGTTTACAGTCAGCTACAAACTCCGCACCAACCAATCACACCACGATTTAACGAGTCTTTACCTGTGTTACTGAATTTTTAACCCAAAGTGCAAGGTTCATATTTCTTCCTGTCAAATTATAGTCTTGTTCATTTCAGCCCTAACTCTAAAATATTATCGTTTACAACCCAAACTGTCGTCTAATCTTCACTCTCTCTTTCCCCAGGTTGATGCCTTCTGCAAACCTAACAGTGTGCTTTTCCTCTATTCAAATCACTCAGAAAACTGTTGAACAGAATGAGCTAACCCCTCCCCCCTCCCCAATCAATTATTAAACATCAAAGCTTGAAACTAGAATAAAATGTCCAAGTGAAGTGCCAGTTAAATATTGACTCTCACTCGCCAGTTTTACCTCAGTGTGTTTCAGCTGAAGTAGCCTGAGAAATAAAAATGCTGCAGTCACTGTAAATAATTCCTAGGGAACATTCAGAATCCTTAGCAGCTATTAAATATTTGAAATACATATACACATTCTTCAATGTGTGCAGAAAAAGACAGCTTAGGAACAGTATAGAATAATTAAAAGCTTTAATCATGATCCCAGATTCGTTGAAGGATTTAGTGGGTGTTGATACTATACTGGAAAACATGACTACAAAATTTTGGTTCTTTCAATTTCCTTCGAGTTAATTACTTTTGTGTTTGTGAAAATTACTCCTCAAGTGGCCACTTAGATCTATGAAAATTGAAAATTATAAAGAAAGATTTTATAAAGACATTCTACTTAGCATAGAGTAGAGTTTACAGGTTATATGAAGAAACATATTCCTAAATTCTATTTATGAGCTACATAAACATGTGAAATGTGAAGCTGAAAGCAAATAATATCAGGATCACAAATACCATCATTCAGTCTGGGGGACGGTTTCTGAAATGACATCTGATATATTTTTTTTTTTTGGCCACGCCGTGTGGGATCTTAGTTCCCCCACCAGGGACTGAACTCACGCCCCCTCCAGGGGAAGTGCGGAGTCCTAACCACTGGACTGCCAGGGAAGTCCCAGATGGTATCTGATCTGATACCTTTAGACCACCCGGAGAGGAAAGATTAGAAAACAGGTTTCTGTTGACATGGGTGAAGCCACTGCTGGGGAAGGGGTGTGTGTGTGTGACTTTTTCATTTTTAACATGAACGACCCTGGTGAATCTAGCACTGCAGAATTTTACAATAATTTTTGATGAAGCAATGCTGACGTAACATGGCACCAAGTGTTCCTGTTTATCTTGAACCCTCCCTCGAAAGTAGTATTTTATACTATTGCATTACTTCTTCCAGGAAAGCAAATTAACTGACACATTTGAATAGGTGGTCGGTAGTCCCAGGTCTATGATTATTACTGAGTGGCCACAGGTTCTTCCCAGTAACCAAAATATCATACTGAAATGTTTTAAAAATGAGAGATACAGAGAAATTGGAACACTGTGTACTGCTAGTGGGAATGTAAAATGGTGAAGCTGCTGTAGATAACAGTATGATGATTCCTCAAAAAATTCAACATAGGGCTTCCCTGGTGGTGCAGTGGTTGAGAATCTGCCTGCCAATGCAGGGGACACGGGTTCAAGCCCTGGTCTGGGAGGATCCCACATGCCGCAGAGCAACTAGGCCGTGAGCCACAACTACTGAGCCCGATCGTCTGGAGCCTGTGCTCCGCAACAAGAGAGGCCGCGACAGTGAGAGGCCCGCGCACCGCGATGAAGAGTGGCCCCCGCTCCCCGTAACTAGAGTAAGCCCACGCACAGAAACGAAGACCCAACACGGCCATAAATAAATAAATTAAATTAATCAAATTAAAAAGAAAATCAACATTGCGATTCAACTTCTGGGTGTATACCAGAAGTGAAAGGAGGGACCATAACAGGTGTTTGTACACCCGTGTTCATAACAGCGTTATTCACAACAGCCAAAAGGTAACGTAGCTTAAGTGTCCATTAGCCGCTGGACAGATGGACAAAATGTCGCGTGTATATTCTTGTGTGTGTGTGTGTGTGTGTGTGTGTGTGTGTGTGTGTTAGCCTGCCAGGGCTACCATAACAAAATACCACAGGCTAGGTGGCTTAATCAACAGAAATGTGTTTTCTCACAGTTCTGGAGGCTGGAAGTCCAAGGTCAAGGTACCTTCAGGGTGGGTTTCTGGTGAGACCTCCCTCCTTCGTTTACAAGGCCCCTTTCTCTGTGTGTCCTCACATGGTCTTTCCTCTGCACACACAGAGAGAGCTCTGGTGTCCCTCTTCTTATAAGGACACCACTTCTACGGGATTAGGGTCCCACCCTACAACCTCATTTAACCTTAGGTACCTTCATAAAGGACCTGTCTCCAAAGAAGGCTCATTGGGGAGTGGGGCTTCACCAAATGAATTTGGTGGCGGAACAGTTCAGTCTATAATGACACACAAAAGATTATTATTCAACCTTTTAAAAAGGGGAATTCCTGACAGAAGCTACTATATGGATAAACCTTGAGGACATTATGCAAAGTGAAATAAGCCAGTCAGTAAAAGGCAGATACTATCTCATTCCAGTTATATGCGATTACTAAAGTGGTCAAATTCATTGAAATAGAAAGGAGAATGGTGGTTGCCAGGGGCTGGGGAGGGGCAAACAGAGCAAGTGTTTCGTGGGTACAGAGTTTCAATTTTGCAAGATGAAAACAGTCTGAAAATGGATGAGGGTGACCACTGCACAACAGTGTAAATGTACTTAATGCTGCAGAACTGTACATTTAAAATATTTACCTTTTTTTTTTAATTTTTAAGGGTACCATTTTATGTTATGGTCATTTTATCACAATTTTTTAAAAATAAAAAAATGAGAAAAGTACTCAAACATTCATGCTTTAGTGTGTGACCCCAAATGGCACTCACTCTTGGTGGGTCTCTTTCTCCTGAAACACACACACTTACTGTGTTGCCATGATGTGCCTTCAGTCTATCAGCTAGTGGTCTAATTATTTGTTTACGCTTTTTTCCCATTGTCTTTTCAAATGTAGAGGACGGGCATTTCATCTCTATGTCGACCTCTCCATAAAATCTCTATATTTTTAGTATGAATTGTGACTTAGTTTTTCTCAAGTGTCGGCATCACAATGATGGTAATAAAATGATATATTTACTGAATTATGGGAAAATCAGTTTGGGGACTTCCAAGCCCTACAAGAATGTAAATAATTTAACAATATTCATTGATGTTAGTTGACTGTAAATTAGAAGAATTGGAAAGTCCCAGGCTTGTTTTGCACTTGGTCTCTTTCCCTTCCTCAACCAATATACAAATGCAGAGAATGCCTGGTTCCTGACTTACAGTAAATATTTGTGGACTAAATGAATAGTGTGTGATATGCAGGTTACAGAAAGAATTCCCTTACTGAAGGAAGGGAGAAATCCAATGTCTCTTGCAAACCAGTGAGGTGCGGACTCCAGAGCAACACATTTTGAAATAGTATCACACTCTTGCTGGAATAATGCAGTTTTTACTGTAAAATAGAGCTGATAATTTTCCATTTAGAAAGAATTTTTTTTCAAGTGTAGCAAAGCCTTTAGAAATGAAATTTAGTTCAGTATCACTTAGTCCCTTTCATGAAGCCAAAGCCAAGAACACTGGTGCCACTTCTGGGTATGTGTCTTAGAGTCTTTGCAGATACTGTAATACAAAATTTCCAAGTTTTGCTAGACTAAGGGAAGAGAAATAATCTATTAGAAAGAAAAGAATTGGAACAAAGAAACTGAGCTTTTTGTAATGCTTTGCATTGTAATTTACATATAAATATGAATAATGTATATTAGAATGCTGACAAAAGATAAAAACCTACAATTTTGTGTGACTAGACTGATTAATGTTTAAAAATTATATTGAGTGCTTACTACATGTGCAGTGTTATGTTGTCTGATGAGGGGAAGGCAAAAGGCTAAGGCTCAGCCCAGCGCTCAGAGAGCTTACAATCTAAGAAAGGAGTGGTACCCACTGAACAACCAGAGCGGAGCTGGGTGATGCTGCCTTGCAGTGAAAGAGAAATTCAGAGACGGGGCAGGAGCAGTGAGAAGTAGTCATGATAGGGATAAAGCAGGAAAATTAGTTAGTTTAGAAATCCCACTAAGGGATTAAAGACAGAAAGGGAATTTTAAGGGAGTTTGGGAGACTGTTGTAAGCTAATGACCACTCTAGGAAAGAATCCAGTAACCTAGCAACTCTACCTTGAAGGAAGACCAGGTGTATCCAAGCACCAGGCACACACAAGCCACAAACCCTGATAGTTAAAACACAAGACAATAGACATGGGGTCTGAATCTTGTTACATGAAGTCAGGAAGTTATGGTCCTTGAAGAGTAGCATTTCTGCATGTAGCCAAGACAGGAATACAGGTGAAAGGGAAAAGAAACTAGGTGAAAATGGACATTACACCAAAACCTGAGATGAATTACCATATTTTAGTCTGTCACCATCCTTCTGCTAATATACATACGATTTAAATAGTGCCATGACAGTCCCAGTTAAACCATATAGGGCCAACGGAGGAACTAATAATGTAAGCCTTGACATCGACCCAAGAATGAGGAAGAAGGTGGTCTTCTCCCCTCCCCACTTCTTCTTTGATTATGAAAATGTAGCCCCCTTTGTTCTCAGGTCTTTGACCTCTTGCCTGTCTGCTGTATCTCTCACAAGCATTCTATGCTGATAAACTCACTCTTTACCTATCACTTTGCCTCACGCTGAATTCTTTCTGCATTGAGACAAAAGAATCTGAGCTTCAGTAAGTCCTGACACCAGGTGAGCGGTTTCAATTAAAAGATAGTGGGTTCGAGTCCCCTCCTAAGTCAGGGATCGTGGGTTCAAGCCCCGATCTGAGTTTTGGTTGGGTTCAAGTCCCATCCAAGAAGGAGTGAGGTTTCAGTCAGGGGAAATGTGGGTCTTGAGCAGGACCTGGACAGGTTGATGAAGTCAACATAAAAGTTTGAAAAATTAGAATTTGTAACTTTTTAAAATATATGTATACAGTCAAATACATGATGAATGTGGGGATGGGAATTCGTTCAATGTTCCTGCTGCCTGTGTAAGAGAAATGGGATGGAAAGCAGGTTTCCAGCATCACTGCCAATCACCTCCATTCACCAGACCACTACAACATGAAGAGGTTCATACGGAAGCACCTCGGAGTTTTCCACCCTCGGCAAACGCTGGCTATTCCCTCCAGCAGATGAAGAAATTACATCGATAACCATGGACCAGTTAGCTGAACTCTCTTTAGCCCATTTATTACTGCAGTGTTCAAATTAAAAAATAACATTACTTTTGCACCATCAGGTGTTACTTTTTCATGTTAATTATTATTGGGGGAAATGCAATAATTTTAACATGACAGCTCTTTTTTCTAGTTTCCAATTTTCTAGTTAGCAGAAAAGGGGAGGGGATTCATTCTGTTATTCTTTCTTTTTTTCTTTTCCTTTTTGTTTAGGGAGGCTTTCTAGATTGCCACCTTTTCTGGTTTCTTTTCCTACCTTTTCTTTAGGAACCCCTTGCGGTTGCAGCCTAGCTACTTCATGCTTGTTTGTCGGTTTAAAAAGCTGAAGTAGGGAGTCCTACTGGGCTCCCAGTTTCTCATTTTTATAACAGCCCGCTCCCCACAGGGAGACACTGGGTGAGAAGCAGCTGGGCCACTGGTAAGAAGAGGGGCTTAAACGGCATCTGCAGTACCTTAACTTTTCCATTTCCACTAAAAAGCCAATCTCTCTCTCCAAAGGAGCATGAACAGAAGTAACCACCACCCTGGAAAGGTCTGCGGGTGGAGGTGATGGGTGACCAGCGTGTACCTTGACGGAAGCAGGTGGAAACTCCTGGTCTGAAATCTGATGTTGGTCTCAGCAGTGCTTGATTAGGGACCAAATCATATAAGTCACGGAGAAAGGAGAGTTAGAGACATTTTGGATGAGAGAGGTAGGAGATACCGTGGAGGACTCCTGTGCTTTCTACAAACACACGTCTACTCCAGGCAAAGAAGGGAGCACAGAGAGGAGACAGCGATGTGTTCCCTCTGCCTCGTCCTTTAATGCTGAGATCATTATTGACCCCCTTTAGGGATTAAAAAGACATTCAGATTGACTCTCTAGATAGGAGAACGATTGGCCAAACGTGTAAGTTAGTGCCTGGGAATAATGTGATAAAGGAAAATGCCAGACTGTAAACTTCTCAAGGATCTGTCAGTTCATCGGTTCATTCATGCCTTCCTTATAGAAGCTTTTTTGACAGCGTACTCTGCATTAGGCTGCCCTTGGTGCTAAGACAATGTCCTGTCTGCTTATCCTCTGAAGCCGGAACCAGAAAGAAGGTGAATCCCAGAAGTCCTGGTCCCCCAGCTCCACAAGAAAAAAGTTCTGTGCGTGACACACCCAGAGTGGATGGTCAGGAAAGTGATTCAGATGCTGGGAGACAAGCAGTAGATCAGAGGCTGTGGTCAAGCCAGGGTGGCTTTGAAAATGGTAAAGAGGGAGTCTTGGGGCCAGAAAACCAGGGAAGCCAGGCAGAGCGAGCCGCCGGGCACACACAGGCATGAGTCATGCGGATCCAGGATGCTGGCCACCGTGTCCTGGTGCGCTTCGGGGATGCTCCCAACCGCTTGGGCTTTCCTGTTGCAGGATAAACTGGAACCTGACAGAGCTGGCTGGACCCCAGTGGGTCTCTCACTAGGCCCAGGAGTCAAGAGAGGCTGAAGGGGTCACGGAAGCTACTACCAACGGTCAGTAGCCGCAGCAGCACCTGGCGGCACAGACATACTGTCTACTTCCCTTCTGCCTTCCAATCTCACACCAATGGCTCGCTGGCCCCGACTGGCCCAAAACTGTGCAGAGGAGGAGGTTCTGAGAAATGCAGTACCAGCTTCCCTAAGTCGACAAGGCACAGACCCAGCTCATTTAGGTCGTAGCAAGTTCAGGAGAGCGCACGGGCTGTGCTGTCCCTCTGATTTGCACTTCACATGATTTATGCGACCCTCATGTTAGGTAGGACATTCCCACTGATGACAGAAACCACTCAAATACATGGACAGCTGACTGTTGAGACCAAGGCAAAAAAAAAAAAAAAGTCCAAAACATAAAAAGGGAAAAAACATTTTATTGATTTTTTTTTGCCTCTAAGCAAGTGTGATGGCCCAGAATGCTGGTCTTGCCCCTCTTGTAAAATTTGAGGTCCCCTCGGATTACTGGAAACAATTTAGGATAAATTCGGGGTCTCCTGGGTTTATGATGAACTCAATAGATGGTCTGATACAAGTGGTCCTTATTTTATTTTATTTTATTCTATTTTATGTTTTTCTCCCAACAGTACCTTTGCAGAGCAAAAGTTTTTAATTTTTCCAAGTCCAATGCAGCAGATTTTTCTTTCATGGACTGTGCTTTTGGTATCATGTCTAACTACTCTCTTCTCCTATGTTTTCATATATAACTTTTTAAAAACCTTTTTAAAAATCTATTGTTTTTTTATCGAAGTATAGTTGATTTACAATGTCATGTTAGTTTCAGGTGTACAACACAGTGATTCAGTTACATATATATATATTCTTTTTCAGATTCTTTTCCTTTATAGGTTATTATAAAATATCAAGTATAGTTCCCTGTGCTACACGGTAGGTCCTTGTTGGTTATCTATTTTATATATAGTAGTGTGTATATGTCAATCTCAACCTCCTAATTTATCCCTCCACTCGCCTTCCCCTAAAGAAGGTGTGGTACATATATATGATGGACTATTACTCAGCCATAAAAAAAAGAATGAAATAACGCCATACGCAGCAACATGGATGGATTATCATACTAAGTAAAGCAAGTCAGATAGAGAAAGACAAATATATATCACTTACATGTGGAATCTGAAAAAAAAAGATTCAATTGAATTTACAAAAACAGAAATAGACCCACAGACATACAAAACAAGTGGTTTTAGCAGCCCCAGATCAGACAGAGGCCAGTGAACACACATGTCTAGAACTGGGCAAGATGTCCTCAGAGCAGAGGGGTGCATCTACCGAGCAATCGCCGTGGCAGCCACTGGGCCTGTTTATTTTCCTCTGAGTGCCAGGGAGGAAGGTAGTAAAGGCTTACATATGAGGGAACTCCTGCCGCGTGCTTTGACTGCACCAACATTTCCCCACTCTGCTTCGTGCAAAATTCAGATAATGAATTCAAGTAAATGTGTTGAGGCTGGGATAGGGCAGCAGTTATAGGGCTGGAATTAGGGTGACCAATTCATCCAGTTTTAGCACTGAAAATCCAGTGTCCCAGGAAACCCCTCCTTGTGGGTAAACTGGGGCAGCTGGTCATCCTAAAACAGAGTGCGGTGTGGCTAGAACAAGGTCTCAGCCTGGACAACAGGAGAAACTAAAGCCAGAGGGCAGAGGACATATCAAGGAGGGGGGCGCCAGCCACCTGGCTGTTGGATTTGCCTGCTGGGTGGGAGCTACAGTAAATCAGGTCTGTACCGGGGCTGAAATTCAAAGCTCTAGTCAAGATTCCCTGAATGTCCTTCTGTAGGAATTTGACAAATGTAAACAGAGACCAACTAGGGTTTGTGATAATCTCTGTGCAGCTTTTTTTTGCTCTTCTTTCTTCTTCCATCTCCTTGTAACTGCAGAAGAGAAGAAGATGGGGGTTTAGGGTATACCAGTCATTTGATGAAGGCAGGAGTTGATAGAAGGTCCCAGTGTTTGTGATCCCTTCTGATAGACTACAGGAATAACCATCATGGCAGAAGTTGTCTTTGAAGCCGCCTTATATTCAAGTCGCTTGCTCAAAATTTTACCTTCTCAACTGTGTCTGGTCAAGAGGTGAGAAGATAAGTATCCCGGACCTTGGACCCTCTGCCTTTGTGCCAGGTGGGATGGGGGTCTTTACCTTTCCATTTATCGGTGTGTCTACCCTATCCCACCTTCTGTGAACCCTGAACTTTCTGCTTAAATACATGGTCCTAACTTTTTGTACAACCTCAGCCTTTGGGCCCAATCTCAGTCCCAAATATATGTTTCAACTTCCAAATATTTTAGCTAGGCACCTTCCTTTTTTTTTTAGGTGATTCACAGTGGTGAAGTGAATGTTTACACATACAGTTTTTGTCTATGTTATATCATCACACAAAAATGGCTGGAAAAACTCCCACCCAAATTTGGAGATAATGCTTAAAGATAGTCAGACTTAAAGGCTGGTTGTTGTGTATGAATATCTGACTCTTCCAAAGCCGTCCTCCAAGGCCACTAAGAGAAGAGTGTAACAAGAGGCATGTGACTCTCAGTTGAAGAAAGCCATATGAAGATGCTCAGACCCCAAATCACAAAGGCAGAGTCTTTCAATCTCCCGCATTGATTGTGGACGAGCTGCATCCTCAGAGCCCTCTGGGTGGGGAGCAGCAGGAACTATTTATTTAACAATGATTAGGGCTTCCTTGATGGCGCAGTGGTTAAGAATCCGCCTGCCAGTGAAGGGGACACGGGTTCGAGCCCTGGTCCGGGAAGATCCCACATGCCGCGGAGCAACTAAGCCCGTGCACTACAACTACTGAGCCTGCACTCTAGAGCCCACGAGCCACAACTTCTGAGCCCACATGCAGCAACGAGGACCCAACACAGCCAAAAAAAAAAAATATATATATATGTGTATATATATATATATATATATATATATATATATATAAATAAAATAAATAAATTTGTAAAAAATATTCTTAAAAAAAAAACACAATGATTAATGGGGCTCTTGACCAATATATACACTAGTGTAAATAACGTCCTACTTTATAGTCCTTACACCAGAAATTCATACAAGCAGACGGTATTTCCACAGCACTTCTCCTCCAACAGAGTTGGGGATTTACCACAAACTGTCATTTCAATCTCTTCTTCTGAGTAACTATACGCCAAGGTCAATGATAAGCTATCATTTTTGGGGGAGGGGGCATTTCAAGGCAATCTAAGACATTGGAATTGAGAAAAGAAAAGAAGAAATCGCTGTGATCTGGAACTGGTAACTTTTGTTTAATCCCTGCAGATAAGAGGGGTTGACATTCCTCGGGTGATTTCTGCTGAGAATGTGTGTGTGGGTGTTGGTGTGCATCCAGCCCCGACATGTTCCCAAAGGAGGTGATGGGGAGAGAGTGTGGTCCAGCAGTGGAGCGCACGTCCTAAGTGGCTGCACAATCCCTAGGAAAGGAAATGAATGAGATCTACCACGTCAGTTCCTAGGATTTCAGAATCAAAGGCATGTGCTTTTTAACATCTTTATTTAGCCCACATGACTAGCACGCCTACTTCATTCTGCTTCCATATTGTGAAAAGAGAGTGGCTACTCAGCTTGTGAATTGAAGTTTGAAAGAGTCTGGATATCTCTAAAAGAAAGAGACATGGGAGGTATTATTTCCTTGCTATGAACAAAGAATTCATCTAATCCGATTGCCATCAACATTTACTCACTAATCTTGACCTCGGATAGCTTTGCTTACATAAGTTTTGACTACTCAGATTCCTAATTATCCTGTCATCAGTGCCATAATCCACTGGGCTGAAAGACATATTTTGTTTTATATGATCATTTACAGAATGATATAACACACACTAATTTGAATTATACAAATGTTCCCAACCTTTTTTAAAAAAATTATGAGCCTTTAAATTACATTTTAAAACTTTTAGATTACATTGTAAAAACATATATCTGAGAGTAGATATATGGATATGTGACTGAATCACTTTGCTGCTGTACACCTGAGACTAACACAACATGGTAAATCAACTAACTACACTCCAATATAATAAAACAAAAAAACAAAAAAACACAACAATGTTCGTGAGCTGAGTCTTCTGTGCTGACTAGAGTCCAGTTAGACCTTCCAGCCTTGGAGGACCTGTGACCTTCCTGGGGTAGAACAGGAACAGCGCCTGCTGCCCAAGGGTCTACGTGTTTCCCACAAAGTGTCACGTGGACCACCTGCATCATAGTCTCTCCACGTGCTTCTTTAAGTGCAAGTTCCAAGGCCCCAGAAAAACTAACTCAGAATTTGGGGCATTCTGCATCCTTAAACATCTCCATAAGCGGTTCTTCTGCACATTACATTTTGAGAATCGGTGCCCTAGATTTGGGACTGGTTAGTTCAGAGTCCTCAGCAGGGAGGTCTTAGTATTGCTGGCAGAAAGCGGATTTGCTTCCTATGTCCAGGCACACTGTTTCTCCCCGTTCCTCAGTAGCCCCCTCCCTCCCCCAATTAGGGGCTGGTGAGTTTTGATCGTTGTTTAGCAAACCTGGGAGGTGCTGCACTCATTTCAGCCACTCGGGGCTCCCCACCTCCATCCCCAGTGCAGTTCCCTTGATTGACAAGAATAAGGCTTGGAAAGAAACCAGAGCTCGCCTTTCCTCCACCAGAAGCTTTCCTCAGGCTGCTCTAGGTCCTTGTCTGGGAAGGTCATTCCTGCTTAGCCCCGGCTTGGAAGTGGGGTGCTGGGGCTCCTCGCCAGGTCTGTCGAGTTCAACCCCAGATACAGAACTTCCTCTTCTCAAATGACTGCCTCGCCTGCAATTCTGTAGCTTCCAGAAATTATTTCCTTTATTTTAGAAAGTGCTGCCCCAAAGAAATGATTCGACCACATAAGCGTTTTGAAGTCTCTTTCAGAGCTATCATTCTTAAAAGCGTGGATAATCTTCAATCGGTCTCATTCTCCACCCTGGAGTGTATTTTTCTCAAAGATGGTATCTGTGGTCAGAAGGGCCGTTTAGTAGGTTTCACCGTTTCTGAGATAATTGCTGGCAGCTGGGGTCAGCTAGACAGCAGGCACTTTACCCTTTCTCACTGGCTGTGAGTGAAACCAACTAGGATCACACAGGGCAGGTGCCTCGGAAGATGCTTTTGCCTCTCCTGCTGTAGCAGACAGGACAGGGGAGGGGGACGGACACAAGGGAGACAGACAAAGGGTAAGACTTCCCACCCATCTATCCTTCCTGACCACAGGATGCTGGGTTGTTTTCCGAACCAAGATCCCGTGAATTCATGCGGTTTAAGGTAGTATTCCAAAATCTGCCATTCTATATTACACAACATTGTAAATCAACTATGCTTCAGTAAAATTAATTAACTAATTCATTTTTTAAAACCTGCCATTCTATCACAACATCGTTTTAATGGAACTTGTTTTCCTTAGTATTATTTAGATCAGGTTTATAGGAAAATACAAAAGGCCAATAGTTGGCAGCTTAAAAAATATATTTTGGGGGCTTCCCTGGTGGCGCAGTGGTTGAGAGTCCGCCTGCCGATGCAGGGGACGCGGGTTCGTGCCCCGGTCTGGGAGGATCCCACGTGCCGCGGAGTGGCTGGGCCCGTGAGCCATGGCCGCTGAGCCTGCACGTCCGGAGCCTGTGCTCCGCAATGGGAGAAGCCACAGCGGTGAGAGGCCCGCATACGGGAAAAAAAAAAAAAAAAAAAAAAAAAATATATATATATATATATATATGTATATATATATATACGTATATATATATATATATATGTGTATATATATATATATATATATATATATGTATATGTATATAGTGTTCTGGGCCCATAGCCAGCAGTTTACTACTTTATATTGCTAGTGATCTATGTCACATGATAACAGTTAATGCGGATATGGAGCATACCACGTGCCAGACACTGGTCTAAGTACTCTATGAGCACTGACTCACTTAAAACTTCCAGCAACCCTATGAAGTAGATACTCATATTGCCATTTTACAGACCGTGTAACTGGTGCACAGAGTCCAAGGTCCTAGTCCAACACCTAGTCCAAAGTCACAACAGTAAGAGCCAGAAGAGTTCAGACCCTCACCACTCAAGGTATGGTTCCTGGACCAGCAGCACAGGCATCACCTGAGAGTCTGGCAAAAATGCAGACTCTCAGGCCCACCCAGACCCTTGGACTCGGAATCTGCATTTTAACAAGACTCCCCACGCGATTCGCATGCACATTGAAGTTTAGAAACCACGGGCTTAGATAGTCTTAGATTATTTCTCTCTGTGCCCATTAAAAACCCACCTATGGCTTAAGACTTTAGGAAATAATGTATACTTGGCTGGTTTGTTATGAAAAAAAAATAAGATTCTAAGATGATTTTTGTGTCCTCTCCTAGCTCCTCCCCCCTTCAGATAATCAGCTTCTCAAGAAAATAAATAGGATAAATTATTTTTTAAAAAACTTCAAAAAAGTTACTGAATTCTTATTATATGCAGGCACTTTCATTTCATTAAATCATCATAGAATATGTTATGAAATAGGTACTATTGGCCTCAAATTACAGATAAGATGATCGCGGTCACAAGGGTTAAGAGGAAAAGACAATGCATGGACTGGGAGAAAGTTTTTGCAAACTATGCGACCAACAATACACAAAACAGCTCATACAAGTCAATATAAAAAAAAAAAAAAAGAAAACAATGGGCAGAAGACCTAAATAGACATTTCTCCAAAGAAGAAATACAGATGGCCAACGAGCACATGAAAAGATGCTCAGCATCACTCATTATTAGAGAAATGCAAATCAAAACCGCAATGAGGTATCACCTCACACCGGTCAGGATGGCCATCATTAGAAAGTCTACAGGGACTTCCCTGTGGGCACAGTGCTTAAGAATCGCCTGCCAATGCAGGGGACACGGGTTCGACCCCAGGTCCAGGAAGATCCCACAGGCTGCGGAGCAACTAAGCCCGTGCGCCACAACTACTGAGCCTGCGCTCTAGAGACCGTGAGCCACAACTACTGAGCCCGTGTGCCGCAACTACTGAAGCCCACACACCTAGAGCCCGTGTTCCGCAACGAGAAGCCACTGCAATAAGCCCTAGTGCTGAAACAAAGAGTAGCCCCGCTCGCCAGAACTAGAGAAAGCCCACGCACAGCAACGAAAACCCAAAACAGCCAAAAAAAAAAAAAAAAAAAGTCTACCTCCTCCACGATGTCTTTTCTGACCTGCGCACTTGGTGGCTCTCCCACAGCTCTGGAGCATTCCAGAGATTAGAGTTCGTAGAACACGCATTAGCACTCAGGAGCCTGGAATACATTTTAAAATGTAGGGGATCTTTGTTAAGATGGCGGAAGAGTAAGACGCGGAGATCACCTTCCTCCCCACAGATACACCAGAAATACATCTACACGTGGAACAACTCCTACAGAACACGTACTGAACGCTGGCAGAAGACCTCAGACCTCCCAAAAGGCAAGAAACTCCCCACGTACCTGGGTAGGGCAAAAGAAAAAAGAAAAAACAGAGACAAAAGGATAGGGACGGGACCTGCACCAGTGGGAGGGAGCCGTGAAGGAGGAAAGGTTTCCACACACTAGAAGCCCCTTCGCGGGTGGAGACTGCGGGTGGCGGAGCGGGGAAGCTTCGGAGCCGCGGAAGCGAGAGCAGCCACAGGGGTGCAGAGGGAAAAGCTGAAAGATTCCCGCACAGAGAATCGGCTTCGACCAGCACTCACCAGCCCGAGATGCTTGTCTGCTGGTGGCGGGGCGGGCGGGGCTGGGAGCTGAGGCGCGGGCTTCAGTCAGAGCGCAGAGAGAGGACTGGCGGCGTGAACACAGCCTGAAAGGGCTAGTGCACCACGGCTGGCCGGGAGGGAGTCCGGGAAAAAGTCTGGAGCTGCCGAAGAGGTAAGAGACTTTTTCTTCCCTCTTGGTTTCCTGGTGCGCGAGGAGAGGGGATTCAGAGCGCTGCTTAAAGGAGCTCCAGAGACGCGCACGAGCCGCGGCTAAAAGCGCGGACCCCAGAGACGGGCGTGGTACGCTGGGGCTGCTGCTGCCGCCGCCAAGACGCCTGTGTGCGAGCGCAGGTCACTGTCCACGCCCCCCTTCCGGGGAGCCTGTGCAGCCCCTCACTGCCAGGGTCCCGGGACCCAAGGACAGCTTCCCCAGAAGAGCGCACGCCGCGCCTCGGGCTGGTGCAACGTCACGCCGGCGTCTGACGCCGCAGGCTTGCCCCGCCTCCATGCCCCTCCCTCCCCCCCCCCACGGCCTGAGTGAGCCAGAGTCCCCGAAGCGGCTGCTCCTTTAACCCTGTCCTGTCTGAGCGAAGAACAGACGCCCTCCAGCGACCTACACGCAGAGGCGGGGCAGATCCAAAGCTGAGACCCGGGAGCTGTGAGAACAAAGAAGAGAAAGGGAAATCTCTCCCAGCAGCCTCAGAAGCAGCGGATTAAAGCTCCACAATCAACTTGATGTACCCTGCATCTGTGGAATACCTGAATTGACAACGAATCCTCCCAAATTGAGGAGGTGGACTTTGGGAGCAACGATATATATATATTTTTCCCTTTTTCTCTTTTTCTGAGTGTGTATGTGTATGCTTCTGTGTGAGATTTTGTCTGTATAGCTTTGCTTCCTAGGGTTCTATCCGTCCATTTTTGTTTTTTTTATTTTATTTTTTTCTTAATAATTATTTTTTCATTTTAATAACTTTATTATATTTTATCATACTTTATTTTACTTTATCTTCTTTCTTTTTTCCTTCCTTCCCTCCTTCCTCCCTCCCTCGTTTCTTTCTTTCTTTCTTTCTTTCTCCTTCTACTAATTCTTTCTTTATACTTTTTCTCCTTTTTATTCTGAGCCGTGTGGATGAAAGGCTCTTGGTGCTGCAGCTAGGAGTCAATGCTGTGCCTCTGAGGTGCGAGAGCCAACTTCAGGACACTGGTCCACAAGAGACCTCCCAGCTCCACATAATATCAAACGGTGGAAATCTCCCAGAGATCTCCATCTCAATGCCAGCACCCAGCTTCACTCAACAACCAGCAAGCTACAGTGCTGGAAACCCTATGCCAAACAACTAGCAAGACAGGAACACAACCCCATTCATTAGCAGAGAGGCTGCCTAAAATCATAATAAGTCCACAGACACCCCAAAACACACCACCAGACGTGGACCTGCCCACCAGAAACACAAGATCCAGCCTCATCCACCAGAACACAGGCATCAGTCCCCTCCACCAGGAAGCCTACACAACCCACTGAACCAACCTTAGCCACTGGTGACAGACACCAAAAACAACGGGAACTATGAACCTGCAGCCCGCAAAAAGGAGACCCCAAACACAGTAAGATAAGCAAAATGAGAAGACAGAAAAACACACAGCAGGTGAAGGAGCAAGATAAAAACCCATCGGACCTAACAAATGAAGAGGAAATAGGCAGTCTACCTGAAAAAGAATTCAGAATAATGATAGTAAAGATGATCCAAAATCTTGGAAATAGAATATACAAAATGCAAGAAACATTTAACAAGGACCTAGAAGAACTAAAGATGAAACAAGCAACAATGAACAACACAATAAATGAAATTAAAAAAACTCTAGATGGGATCAATAGCAGAATAACTGAGGCAGAAGAACGGATAAGTGACCTGGAAGATAAAAGAGTGGAAATAACTCCTACAGAGCAGAATAAATTAAAAAGAATGAAAAGAACTGAGGACAGTCTCAGAGACCTCCGGGACAACATTAAACACACCAACATTCGAATTATAGGGGCTCCAGAAGAAGAAGAGAAAAAGAAAGAGACTGAGAAAATATTTGAAGAGATTATAGTTGAAAATTTCCCTAATATGGGAAAGGAAATAGTTAATCAAGTCCAGGAGGTGCAGAGAGTCCCATACAGAATAAATCCAAGGAGAAATACTCCAAGACACATATTAATCAAACTGTCAAAAATTAAATACAAAGAAAACATATTAAAAGCAGCAAGGGAAAAACAACAAATAACACACAAGGGAATCCCCGTAAGGTTAACAGCTGATCTTTCAGCAGAAACTCTGCAAGCCAGAAGGGACTGGCAGGATATATTTAAAGTGATGAAGGAGAAAAACCTGCAACCAAGATTACTCTACCCAGCAAGGATCTCATTCAGATTTGATGGAGAAATTAAAACGTTTACAGACAAGCAAAAGCTGAGAGAGTTCAGCACCACCAAACCAGCATTACAACAAATGCTAAAGGAACTTCTCTAGGCAAGAAACACAACAGAAGGAAAAGACCTACAATAACGAACCCAAAACAATTAAGAAAATGAGAATAGGAACATACATATCGATAATTACCTTAAATGTAAATGGACTAAATGCTCCCACCAAAAGACACAGATTGGCTGAATGGATACAAAAACAAGACCCATATATATGCTGTCTACAAGAGACCCACTTCAGACCTAGGGACACATACAGACTGAAAGTAAGGGGATGGAAAAAGATATTCCATGCAAATGGAAACCAAAAGAAAGCTGGAGTAGCAATTCTCATATCAGACAAAATAGACATTAAAATAAAGACTATTAGAAGAGACAAAGAAGGACACTACATAATGATAAAGGGGATCGATCCAAGAAGAAGATATAACAATTGTAAATATTTATGCACCCAACATAGGAGCACCTCAATACATAAGGCAAATATTAACAGCCATAAAAGGGGAAATCAACAGTAACACATTCACAGTAGGGGACTTTAACACCCCACTTCGACCAATGGACAGATCATCCAAAATGAAAATAAATAAGGAAACACAAGCTTTAAATGATACATTAAACAACATGGACTTAATTGATATTTATAGGACATTCCATCCAAAAACAACACAATACACATTTTTCTCAAGTGCTCATGGAACATTCTCCAGGATAGATCATATCTTGGGTCACAAATCAAGCCTTGGTAAATTTAAGAAAATTGAAATTGTATCAAGTATCTTTTCCGACCACAAGGCTATGAGACTAGATATCAATTATAGGAAAAGATCTGTAAAAAATACAAACACGGGCCTCCCTGGTGGCGCAGTGGTTGAGAGTCCGCCTGCCGATGCAGGGGATACGGGTTCGTGCCCCGGTCTGGGAGGATCCCATATGCCGCGGAGCGGCTGGGCCCGTGAGCCATGGCCGCTGGGCCTGCGCATCAGGAGCCTGTGCTCCGCAACGGGAGAGGCCACAACAGTGAGAGGCCCGCATACCGCAAAAAGAAAAAAAAAAAAAAAAACAAACACAAGGAGGCTAAACAATACACTACTTAATTACGAAGTGATCACTGAAGAAATCAAAGAGGAAATAAAAAAGTACCTAGAAACAAATGACAATGGAGACATGACGACCTAAAACCTATGGGATGCAGCAAAAGCAGTTCTAAGAGGGAAGTTTATAGCAATACAATCCCACCTTAAGAAACAGGAAACATCTCGAATAAACAACCTGAACTTGCACCTAAAGCAATTAGAGAAAGAAGAACAAAAAAACCCCAAAGTTAGCAGAAGGAAAGAAATCATAAAAATCAGATCAGAAATAAATGAAAAAGAAATGAAGGAAACGATACCAAAGATCAATAAAACTAAAAGCTGGTTCTTTGAGAAGATAAACAAAATTGATAAACCATTAGCGAGACTCATCAAGAAAAAAAGGGAGAAGACTCAAATCAATAGAATTAGAAATGAAAAAGGAGAAGTAACAACTGACACTGCAGAAATACAAAAGATCATGAAAGATTTCTACAAGCAGCTCTATGCCAATAAAATGGACAAGCTGGAAGAAATGGACAAATTCTTAGAAATGCACAACCTGCCAAGACTGAATCAGGAAGAAATAGAAAATATGAACAGACCAATCACAAGCCCTGAAATTGAAACTGTGATTAAAAATCTTCCAACAAACAAAACCCCAGGACCAGATGGCTTCACAGGCAAATTCTATCAAACTTTTAGAGAAGAGCTATCACCTATCATTCTCAAACTCTTCCAAAAGATAGCAGAGGGAGGAACACTCCCAAACTCTTTCTACGAGGCCACCATCACCTTGATACCAAAACCAGGCAAGGATGTCACAAAGAAAGAAAACTACAGGCCAATATCACTGATGAACATAGATGCAAAAATCCTCAACAAAATACTAGCAAACAGAATCCAACAGCACATTAAAAGGATCATACACCATGATCAAGTGGGGTTTATTCCAGGAATGCAAGGATTCTTCAACATACACAAATCAATCAACGTGGTACACCATATTAACAAATTGAAGGAGAAAAACCATATGATCATCTCAATAGATGCAGAGAAAGCTTTTGACAAAATTCAAGACCCATTTATGATAAAAACCGTGCAGAAAGTAGGCATAGAGGGAACTTTCCTCAACATAATCAAGGCCATATATGACAAACCCACAGCCAACATCGTCCTCAATGGTGAAAAACTGAAACCATTTCCACTAAGATCAGGAACAAGAGAAGGTTGCCCACTCTCACCACTCTTATTCAACATAGTTTTGGAAGTTTTAGCCACAGCAATCAGAGAAGAAAAGGAAATAAAAGGAATCCAAATCAGAAAAGAAGAAGTAAAGCTGTCACTGTTTGCATATGATATGATACTATACATAGAGAATCCTAAAGATGCCACCAGAAAACTGCCAGAGTTAATCAATGAATTTGGTAAAGTAGCAGGATACAAAATTAATGCACAGAAATCTCTGGCATTCCTATACACTAATGATGAAATATCTGAAAGTGAAATCAAGAAAACACTCCCATTTACCATTGCAACAAAAAGAATAAAATATCTAGGAATAAACCTACCTAAGGAGATAAAATACCTGTATGCAGAAAATTATAAGACACTGATGAAAGAAATTAAAGATGATACAAATAGATGGAGAGATGTACCATGTTCTTGGATTGGAAGAATCAACATTGTGAAAATGACTCTACTACCCAAAGCAATCTACAGATTCAATGCAATCCCTGTCAAACGACCACTGGCACTTTTCACAGAACTAGAACAAAAAATTTCACAATTTGTATGGAAACATAAAAGACCCCGAATAGCCAAAGCAATCTTGAGAACGAAAAACGGAGCTGGAGGAATCAAGCTCCCTGACTTCAGACTATACTACAAAGCTACAGTAATCAAGACAGTATGGTACTGGCACAAAAACAGAAAGATAGTTCAATGGAACAGGATAGAAAGCCCAGAGATAAACCCACGCACATATGATCACCTTATCTTTGATAAAGGAGGCAGGAATGTACAGTGGAGAAAGGACAGTGTCTTCAATAAGTGGTGCTGGGAAAACTGGACAGGGACATGTAAAAGTATGAGATTAGATCACTCCCTAACACCATACACAAAAATAAGCTCAAAATGGATTAAAGACCTAAATGTAAGGCCAGAAACTATCAAACTCTTAGAGGAAAACATAGGCAGAACACTCTATGGCATAAATCACAGCAAGATCCTTTTTGACCCACCTCCTAGAGAAATGGAAATAAAAACAAAAATAAACAAATGGAACCTAATGAAACTTCAAAGCTTTTTCACAGCAAAGGAAACCATAAACAAGACCAAAAGACAACCCTCAGAATGGGAGAAAATATTTGCGAATGAAGCAACTGACAAAGGATTAATCTCCAAAATTTACAAGCAGCTCATGCAGCTCAATAACAAAAAAACAAACAACCCAATCCAAAAATGGGCAGAAGACCTAAATAGACATTTCTCCAAGGAAGATATACAGACTGCCAACAAAGACATGAAAGAATGCTCAACATCATTAATCATTAGAGAAATGCAAATCAAAACTACAATGAGATATCATCTCACACCAGTCAGAATGGCCATCATCAAGAAATCTAGAAACAATAAATTCTGGAGAGGGTGTGGAGAAAAGGGAACCCTCTTGCACTGCTGGTGGGAATGTGAATTGGTACAGCCACTATGGAGAACAGTATGGAGTTTCCTTAAAAAACTACAAATAGAACTACCATACGACCCAGCAATCCCACTACTGGGCATATACCCTGAGAAAACCATAATTCAAAAAGAGTCATGTACCAAAATGTTCATTGCAGCTCTGTTTACAATAGCCCGGAGAGGGAAACAACCTAAGTGTCCATCATCGGATGAATGGATAAAGAAGATGTGGCACATATACACAATGGAATATTACTCAGCCGTAAAAAAAAAACGAAATTGAGCTATTTGTAATGAGGTGGATAGACCTAGAGTCTGTCATACAGAGTGAAGTAAGTCAGAAAGAGAAAGACAAATACCGTATGCTAACACATATATATGGAATTTAAGAAAAAAATGTCATGAAGAATCTAGGGGTAAAACAGGAATAAAGACACAGACCTACTTGAGAATGGACTTGAGGATATGCGGAGGGGGAAGAGTAAGCTGTGACAAAGCGAGAGAGAGGCATGGACATATATACACTATCAAACGTAAGTTAGATAGCTAGTGGGAAGCAGCCGCATAGCACAGGGAGATCAGATCAGTGCTTTGTGACCACCTGGAGGGGTGGGATAGGGAGGGTGGGAGGGAGGGAGAAGCAAGAGGGAAAGGATATGGGAACAGCTGTATATGTATAACTGATTCACTTTGTTATAAAGCAGAAACTAACACAGCATTGTAAAGCAATTGTACTCCAATAAAGTTGTAAAAAAAAAAGTCTACAAACATTAAATGCTGGAGAAGATGTGGAGAAAAGGGAACCCTCCTACACTGTTGGTGGGAATGTAAATTGGTACAGCCACTATGGAGTATGGAGGTTCCTTAAAAAACTAAAAATAAGAGTTAACATATGATCCAGCAATCCTACTCTTGGGCATGTATCTGGAAAAAACAAAACGTCTAATTCAAAAAGATACATGCACCCCAATGTTCACTGCAGCACTATTTAGAACAGCCAAGATATGAAAGCCACCTAAATGTCCATCAACAGATGAATGGATAAAGAAGATGTGCTACATATATACGGTGGAATATTACTCAGCCATAAAAAAGAATGAAATAATGCCATTTGCAGCAACGTGGAGGGACCTAGAGATTATCATACTAAGTGAAGTAAGTCATACATAGAAAGACAAATATCATATGATAACACTTACTTGTGGAGCCTAAAAATATGGTACAAATGAGCTTATTTACAAAACAGAAACAAACAGGCATAGAAAACAAACCTATGATTACCAAAGGGAAAGTAGGGGGAGGAAAAATTTAGGAGTTTGGGATTAACAGATACACACTACTATATATAAAATAGATGACCAACAAGGACCTGCTGTATAGCACAGGGAACTCTACTCAATATCTTGTAATGACCTATATGGGAAAAGAATCTGAAAAGGAATATATATGTATGTATAACTGAATGACTTTGCTGTACAATTGAAACTAACACACCATTGTAAATCAACTACACTCCAATAAAAAGAAAGAAAGAAAAAAGGTTAGGAGAAGCAGCTGAGATGACAACTAACGTGACAGCCCTGCTTCTTGAAGCAGGCTTCTCATGTTGATTTCCTCACAGGTAGCACATTAGCACACAGAACTACCCACTAATCTTTGACAAAATAATTTTTTCAAGCCCTGTCTCAAAAGCAAAAAACATTTTTTGCTTAATCCTGAGCATTTCTGCCTGATTTAAGGAAGCGATACTAATGTAACCTACAAAGTGTCAACTCTGGAAAGTGTCAACTCTGGAAAATCAAATCAAAGCCCAGGAAGGCTAATCAATTCTTCTCCTTTCCCTCTTAGTTCATGCAATAAAGGTGTATATTGTCTAAAAAAAAAAAAACCCAAAAAACAAAAAAATAGAGTATGAGACAAAGCTTGTCCTTAGAAGTCCTCTTCTAATGGCTTGGTTTAGATGCTTTTCAAAGTGATGCCAGCAACTAATATTTTTTTCCTGCAAGTCACATTGGTGATGATTCACATGATCAGTAATTTAAGGTAGGACTGATTTGAAACTGCTTTCACTTGTAGATAAATTTTGATTCAGGCAAATCACACCCTATGACTACAGAATAAAATTCAGATAAGCCAAATGTGTCAGGCCCATTAAAATGTGTAAGCTTTTGTCATGAATTAGTTTTTTAAAATGGGACGTATTTGCCTCCTGAATCATAGCGATGAGACTTAAGCTGAATTTGCAGGAGGACTATTTGTTTTTTTCTTCAAATAGGAAACCACTGGCATTTCTGTGTGAAGTCATTTTCTATTTTTAAAATAATTGAATTTGAGACATGACTATGAGTGTGACAGTTTCACAAGGCAAAAACCAAGATGAATAAATGGGTCTGAAACCCAGGCTAATGAAGCGAGCTGTTCATAATCACATACTTGTTTATGTACTTCTCCCATCACTAAAGCTTCATTCATCATATTGGTTTTTGGCCATTTCCTAGACAGTATTTCCAATTCTTATATATTTCTTATAGAAGTCCCATGTTGTGATCACTCCTTTTTATAAGGTGGAATTCTGCAATATTCCTGGTTTACATATGCAGATTTTCTAGTAGATCTATGATGGTTGAAAAAATACATTAATATATTTATTTAGTCAGTAATCTGGATATAACACACATAAATACATCATATAAACAAGAAGCAGGCAGAGGCTTCCATCCTTCTGATCAAGGCTGTGTGACCTTGAGATTAAAGCTGTGTGATCTTGGGCTTCCCTGGTGGCACAGTGGTTGAGAGTCCGCCTGCCGATGCAGGGGGCATGGGTTCGTGCCCCAGTCCAGGAAGATCCCACATGCCACAAAGCGGCTGGGCCCGTGAGCCATGGCCACTGAGCCTGCGCGTCCAGAGCCTGTGCTCCGCAGCGGGAGAGGCCACAACAGTGAGAGGCCCGCGTACCGCACAAAAAAAAAAAAAAAAAAAAGCTGTGTGATCTTGAGCAGGTCACTTAGCTCTCTGAACCTCAGTATTCTCATCTGAAAAATGATAGGTGAAATTAGATTATCTGTTATGGTGCCATTTTTTAAACATCTTTGTTGGAGTATAACTGCTTTACAATGGTGTGTTAGTTTCTGCTTTATAACAAAGTGAATCAGCTATACATACACATATATCCCCATATCTCCTCCCTCTTGTGTCTCCCTCCCACCCTCCCTATCCCACCCCTCTAGGAACGTGCCTTTTTAATTTAACATCCCATAGTAATTATCCCATCAATCTCTCAATTTGGACCAAGTGGGAATTCATTTAAAAATCTCAATGAAAAAATGTATTTTTTAAATGTAATTTTGTAACTTTAAAGCAGCATGGGACCTGGAATTGGGTAAGCAGTGTCATTTGTTTGCAAACAGATGTTGTAAAAATACATAACCATGCTCTAAAATACTTTAAAATCTCTTCAGAATTTTTGTTTATTATATTAGTTTTCATAGTAAGACCTTTGTAATGCCAAAATAACTATCTATAAAATCTCTTCACTATGTAATAAAACTTAGCAAAGTGATAATAAAACTTACATGAAAGAATAAGCCAGCAAATAAAATGTTTTAAAAATACAGACAATAATTTACCTTATCAGATTAAACTCATAGTTATCAAAAATATATGGATTATAAAAATAAAAACAGTGTTTGGTGGGATTGGCTGGGAAGTGACATAAAGGAACATTTTTGGATGATGAAAATATTCACCATCTTGATCTAAAAAGTAAATGCATCAGTGTGTTCACTTTGTAAAATATCAAGCTGAACACTAGATGAACATACTTACTAGAGTATATGTTACATATCAACTTTTTAAAAAGTTTTCAGAGTTGGACCCACTGACATTTGAATCTCTATCCCTTTATTAGTTGCAAAATAAATAAAATCTAAGATCTGTCCATCATGGAGGAGACAATTTGTGCTCTAATTATGACAGTCAAAAGAAATGAGTAGGAGACAAAACAAAACAAAGCACAGGGCGTAGTTTGTGGAGTGTCCAATGAGTTAATGGTCCTCCATCCCCACTTCTTCTACTTGACTCCTCAAGGCCTTTGGAATTGGGTTTGTATTTCCTTTCAATGTCACACTACACTCTGGGGACACCTGTGATGGATATTTAGATTAAATAACAGGATAACTTATAATGTTCTACATGCTTCTAGAAGACAGAAAACATCTTATTCCTGTTCATTTTTGTATCCTCCGAAGCTCGTGGCCAACTTTTTAGTATTCAATAGGGATTCAATTTCTATTTGTTACATTGGATTTCAAATCTCTGTGATAAAAATTTAGAATCAAATTTTTTTCTAAAATATGTTTTAAAGGGAAAAATATTAAAATTGGGTAGAAAAATAAAACTTGATGAGTGGTCAAATTCATTTGGTACTCACAGTACACTAAGTAAATATACATTGTGAATCATCTCACGGAATAATGGAATCTCACTAGAAATGAAAGAAATTGAAATTAAAACAATTATAGCTACCAATGATAAGTATGAGGAGTGTTACACTTATGGCAAAAAAGGGAAAATTTGATTTTTAAATTAAATTAGACATTAATAAAAACACTATAAAACTCTTAAAAGTGCTCTGAAATCATCCTCAAAGTTGCTGCAAAATTTCTCAGCTATTTTCTCATCCTCTTATAATCTGGTTAGTTTTTCCTTACCTATCAGCATTTGAGGTAATTGTTTAAATGATTTCTCATGATATTTTATTGTTTTTACATTAGTTATTAATAGTGACAAAATATTTTCTATGTTTTTATTGCAACTATGCAATATTTGACTTAAAGTATGCAGCAAATCAACTTTTCATTTGCCTAACCAGGATACATACCCACTTTTGCCAACACTTTTATAAGAACATGGACTTTCCATCGAGATCAGTTCCACACTTGGAGGGAAAAGAGCTAAGTTCCAATAACTTAGAAAGGTCCTAAGTGTTGGGCCTTAGAGAAATTGACGTTGTAACATCTGACCTGCGTAAAAGTTAATGTGTGATGTGTTGACCACAGTAGCATTCAAGAAACAAGCTTCCCTAAAGAGTTGAACCTACTAAAATCAAGACTCAACAGCCAAATTCAATTTTCAGAAAATACAAAGGATAGAGGAACACGTTAAATGACATGACAATAGTCAAATCCAGAATGTTGGGTATTTCTACTGGATGACTGACACAATTTCTGCAACAAGAAAAAAAAAAGAAGTCTATACCAGCTTACAAGACACCAAAAGAGACAACACAAACAAATGCAATGAATGTGTGGACCTAGCTTGAATCTGTATTTTCACGATCAGTCATAAAAATGCATTTTAGAGGCAATGAGGGAAATATTACCATGGACTAGTTATTACATGATGTCAGAGGATAGGTGTTAATTTTGTTAGGTGTGATAATATCAATGTGGCTATGTAAGAATATGTTTTTTTTTTAAGAGATGCACTGTGAAACATATAGGAGTGAGATAATATCAATAGAATATCTGGAATTCACTTTAAAATATTTCAGCAAATGAAAAAGAAAAAAGCTATGTGATCAAATGATGAAACATTTTGATAAATTGTTGAATATAAGTAACAGGTAAGTGGGATATATTTTAAAATAGTCATAACAAACTTTTTTTTTTTTTTTTTTTTTTTTTTTTTTGCGGTATGTGGGCCTCTCACTGTTGTGGCCTCTCCTGTTGTGGAGCACAGGCTCCGGACGTGCAGGCTCAGCGGTCATGGCTCACGGGCCCAGCCACTCCACGGCATGTGGGATCTTCCCGTACCGGGGCACGAACCTGTGTCCCTCGCATCGGCAGGCGGACTCTCAACCACTGCGCCACCAGGGAAGCCCCATAACAAACTTTTTAAAAGTTGTATCAAAAAAAGATTGATATATACCTCTCCATTATCAAAAATAAATAAAAATGGGTTACTTCCCTGGTGGTCCAGTGGTTAAGAATCCACCTTCCAGGGCTTCCCTGGTGGTGCAGTGGTTGACCCAATGCAGCCAAATAAATAAATAAATATTTTAAAAATAAATAAATAAAAGTGATTTTTAAAACTATTTGCAGGCTTTAAATACAAATACATTGTTCACAGTATTTTATACAATCCTCTGAAGTTCGTGGCCTCAACAAGAGTCTGTACCTTTCACTACCTAATTCCACTCTTTGTAAATATACCACAAGAAAATAACAGAAAGGGAAAAATAATTTTCCCAAAAGCTTTCATATAGCTTTACTATAACAGAGAAAATTTGGAGATTAAATATAAAATACAGGAGAATATGAAGTTAATTATTTTGTATCAATATAATGAAAAACCTTAAACCTATCAAAGGTGACAAGAATTTGAGCTACGTAAATACATGAAACTAAGTACACACTGACATAGATTAGAAGAAATTTCAAGTATCAATTAAGACTCTTTCACAGTTGGAAGTGACAGAAAAGCCAACCCAAACCGGCTTAAAGCAAAAAGGAAATCAATTAGCTGGCGGAAATGAAAACTTTAAAAGACAAAGGGGACTTCCTTGGTGGCACAGTGGATAAGACTCCACACTCCCAATGCAGGGGGCCCAGATTCAATCCCTGGTCAGGGAACTAGATCCCACATGCATGCCGCAACTAAGAGTTCTCATGTCATGACTCAGGAGCCCACAAGCTGCAACTAAGGAGCCCACCTGCTCAAATAAGACCCAGAGCAACCAAATAAATAAATAGTATAAAAATAAAAAATAAAATAAAAGACACAAAAATCACCTTGGTGGATCATAGATATAATGAAAACACAAAACAGTAAAAACTTTTAGAATAAAACAAGGAGAAAAATCTAGGGGACCCTGGAATTGGTTTTGAATTTTTAGAAAGAACATCAAAAGCACAATCCATGAAAGAAAAAATTGATTACTTGTTCTTTATTAAAACTAAAAACTTGTGCTCTATCAAAGACTATTTAAGAAAATGAAACGACAAGCCACGAAGCAGGAGAAAATATTTGCAAAACACTTATCTGATAAAGGACTTGTATCTAAAATATATACAGAACTGTTAAAACTTGACAATAAGAAAAAAAATTATAAAATAGGCAAACATTATGAACAGACATCTCATCAAAGAAGATATACAGATGGCAAATAAGTATATGATCATTGATCATTAGGGAATTAAAACAACAGTGAGATGTAATTACATCCAGTTAGACTGGCTACAGGTAAAAAATAAAAAAACACCAAATGCTGACAAGGGTGCAAAGCAACAGGGATTCTCGCTCACTACTTGGCTGGTGGGAACGCAAAATGGTACAGCTGCTTTGGAAGACAATTTGGCAGTTTCTTACAAAGCTAATCATAGTCTTACCATATGATCCAGCAATCACATTGCTAAGTAAGTGTTTACCAAATTGAGTTGAAAACATATCCATGCAAAAGCCTTATAGAAGTTTTTTTTTTCAGAATTGCCAAAAACTGCAAGACACTAAGATGATTAGGTAAACAATTATGATACAACCATACGATGGAAGGCTATTCAGTGATAAAATAAATGAGCACTCCAAGCCATGAAACGACATGGAGGAACCTTCAGTGCCTACTGACAAGTGAAAGAAGCCAGTCTGCAAAGGCAACACACTGTGTGGTTCCAGCTCTAGGACATTCAGGAAAAGGCACAACTATGGAGATAGTAAGAGATCAGTGGTGCCAGGGTCTCAGGGAGAGAAAAGTGGGGAGTGTGTAGGTGAAGCACAGGGACATTTAGAGGGGTGAAACTGTTCTGTGTGATACTGTCATGTGGGTACACGGCCTTACCAAGTTGTCGAAGCCTGTAGACCTCACAGCACAAAGAGCAAACCCTGATGTATACAATTTTAAAAAATCATTTAGGGAACTTATCTAGGAAACAGAAACAGACTCACAGACATAGAGAATAGACTGGTGGCTGCCAAGCGGGTGGAGGGATAGGGGAGGAATGGACTGGGAGTGTGGGGTTAGCAGGTGCAAACTAGTACATACAGGATGGGTAAACAACAAGGTCCTATTGTATAGCACAGGGAACTATTTTCAATGTCCTGTGATGAACCATAATGGAAAAGAATATAAAAAAGAATATATATGCATATGTATAACTGAATCACTTTGCTGTAAAGCAAAAATCAACACAACATTGTAGATCAACTATACTTCAATAAAATAAATTTTTTAAAAAATCATTTAGGAGTTTAAGGAATTCCAGGACGATTCAGACAGTGACAGGAGAATCTAACTGCATTACAGATGTACGAAACAGCCTCACTGGAGGGGCTGGGGAAAGGTCCTGACCCAAGTAACTTAGGAAATGAGCAGAGCCTGTAAGCCCAAGAGCAAAAGGACGTCAAGGAAGCACCGTACTCTAGTTGATAAGGTTTTTTCCCCTGGAGAACTGGTTAACAATTCTGATACGTGTATATACATATACTGAAATTTAAACAATTAAGTAAACGGATGGCAGAGTGGGAGCCCGGGTTCTCACGATTGGAGGGGGAATTTACATATAAGCAAGCGGTATGCTTAAAAATAGGCTTGTGATTTTAAAATATTAAGGAAATAAGATTAAATGTGGTTTATCTCTTACAGACATCACAATTAGTCATATTCTATTTAACTACACTTTGTTAACTGAAGTATAGTTGATTTACAATGCTGTGTTAGTTTCAGGTATACAGCAAAGTGATTCAGTTACACACACATAATTGCACACATACACACCACCCAAATCACTTAAAGCAAGCTGAAGGAACAAAACGCCAGCCAACAATTTTACTAAGCTGACTACACGTCTTGCTCAAATTTTTATCAACCAAATATGTCAAGTTCATAAAAATACAAGAAACTTAAATCAGTAATAATGAAAATTTGATCACAAGTATACTTTTTATCAACATCAAAGCAGCCCCCATTACACAAAACATAAACTTTATGATATAAAAATGTTCCTTTGTGGAAGTTAGCTCAGATGTCCTGAGAACGGGGACGTCACAGAGCTGTTCATGGCAGCTCTGTGTCGACGCCCAGACTGAGTGCATAAGAGTAGCAGAATTGTGCAAAATAAACTTGTGTTTCTTTCGTTCTCATGTCCATTGTCATGTGAGCATCATATAGGTGAGGGGTAAAGAAAGCTTAGCTCTCTTTGTGAAAGATACTCGAAAGCCCTTTACCTGTAAAAACCATCCGCTTCCCCACTGTGGTCGATACTGGCTCTCGAAAGGATACACATGCCATGGTTGTAGCTGTGCTACTGGATTTTCTTTCTCAGCTTCCTCACACCAGTTTATCTGCACCAGAAAGAGCCAAAGACTCTGCTGTCTCTCCTCTCCCTGTCTGTGACCCGAAGTAGGTGGTTGCTAGGGACTCATTATGACAGGAAGGCAGGGTGTTCCTTCTAACAGTTCAGTGTTCCAGCCTCCAGGAACAGACAAGACACAGCTGTAGCATCCCCAGGAACGGCATCCAGTCTTTTCCTTACCTGTCAACATCAAGTCCAGAACAGACCTGTTCAGGTAGTAGATCTAGAGCAGCCTTACGTCCCCAAAGACCTGGCAGCATCAGTCAACACTGTCTTCCAACATATCCCAAAGAATGTTCTGCAGAGGGCTGTTACTGCACAAACCAAACAAACAAAAATCACAAACCACGGTTAGAGGCATTTGAGAAGACCTGGCTAGATAAAATACAATCAGAAATTATATTTTAAATGAATAAGATAATTGTTTATGTATTTTTCCCAGCCCCGTATTTCAATAGTTCCGTAAACACAATCTGTGCCTTGGTCATATCAATCTATCTGTGGTTCCCATCATGTGTGATGCTCTTTCGTTCCTCTGAGCCTTTAGCCATTCATTTGCTCTTCCGATAATGTTCTTATGTGAATATTTCTGTCCTCTGAGAGTCAGAGCCCATGCTTCCTCTCCCAGGAAGATGCCTGCAGACACAGCTGACCACTGGCTCCTTCATGCCCCTTTAACTTCTATGGCGTCTTGTTTATACCTACCTGTTAAACTCCTACCACTTTGTTTCAGTTGTCTATTTTGTCCGCCTCCTTACTAGAATCTAACTCCCAGTTCAGGGGAAAAGCATCTTTATTCATATTTCAATTTCCAGAGACTGTCATGCAACAGATACTTAAGAAATGTTTGTGAGATGAATAAATGAACAAACAGCTAATTCCAGCCTGCCCAGAAATATAATATTGACCACCTGATAATCCATGGAATATAAATTCTAACAGCAATTTTGAATTCAACCTTAAATATATGGAGTTCTTTACTGAAAATGTAATGCCTTTTGTTTGTTGAGAGAAATTACAGTAAAAACACTCTACATTAACTATGAAGAGGGTTGCTAGCCTGGTAGCAAAGGGATATAACCCCCAAGTCCCCCTTCAAGGAAAGACTTGTGCCCCAGCTGCAGGAAATACCACCAGTAGACAGCCTGCAGCTATTTGCTCCTTCAGGGGCTGTTTTAGCTGCAGTGGGCTGTGTCCCTCTCGTGGTGTCTCTCTCCGAGGCAAGCCCTCTCGGGGCAGCATGGTCAGAAGACTCAGTAAGGTGAGGGGATAAAGTCTAGATGTTTCCACCTGCCACGGGACCATTTTTCAACCGGTGAGCCGAGTTCACCACAGTTCAGCTTCTTCCTCTGCCCAATCCTGCTTCAGCCTTTCTGTTCACAGGCATAGATCCCAAATAACCATCTTGCCCCCCAGCAACTTCTGGAGGGCATGACTTGTGGCGACCAGACAGCACAGATGTGTAACAGGGAAGAACAAACCTGCTTCCGCATCAGATCTATCCCTGTAGCTCTAAGCCTTGTGCTCTGTTGCCTGTGCTGAGTCCTGCGGGCTCTGCACCTGTGAAACAATGTTGCCTCTAGCCTGAAATATACAGGAGAGCCTATTCCCAAGGCTCTGACCTTTAAGGGTAAAACACTTTTCCATTCATACAGAGATAAAATGTTGCAGAACAGAGAATAACATTTGTAAACAAAGGATTCCGGCACCAAAACGTTTCCGACAATCAGCCACGCCCACTCCCGTTTTAGTATAAAAGCAGCCTGACTGCTAACTTGGGGCAGGTGGTTTTGGGGGGCACTAGTGCCCCATCTTCTCCGGCTTCCTGAATAAAATCTCTATTCCTCCTTGCCCCAACACCTTGTGTCTCGATTTTTTGGCCTGTTGTGTGGCGAGCAGTACGAGCTTGAACTGGGTAACTGATGTACAAGCATAAACGTGTTATACTGGAAGGCTTCTTGTTTTAACCCCTCAACCCTCTAACCAGAAGCTGATTCTATTTCCCCAGCGTGGGCAAGTCTACTGGTCTTCTTTGATCTGCCCTGCATGGCACTCTTCTTTACCTCTGCAGTGTCAGAAGCTTTCCTACCCTTTCTGAGGTTAACCAGTTCTTGTTACTATGGTCGAGGGCTCTCCAGCCCCAGCCTTAGGCTTCTCTCTGAAATTTCCCTCTTTATGTCCTCAAAACTACCACTTTCCAAGTCAGCCAAGTTTGAAACCTCCTAGTGGAAGTCAGGAGCCCGCCCATTTGGTTTCTCACTGCAGTTTTTGTGATGCGGAGAGAGAAGGAAGGAGGAACCTCAGTGACAAAAAGAAATTCTTTAGTAAAATAAGCAGGAAATAAAGGAGATCTCGCTTTTGGCGGAGGACCTCCCCTTAACCCATCCTGAGGAACGCAGGCTTCCACTTTGCCTCAGAGACTGTTACAAACTTTTCAATCTGTTGTGGGCTTAGGGTCAGTGATTCTGATGGCAAAAGGCTGGAGGGAAGGGAAAATAGAGGAGAAAAAATCAGAGTTAGTTCTTTGTGAGATCTTTCCACCGACTTAGTACATGTTTAGGTTCGTTTGTTTAGTTTTGTTTCATTTTTTAGGGATTAAAAAATTCTTGTGTAATTAAGTAAAATATTTACATGGTTTCAAAGTAAAATTCTTAAAATAAGGAATATTTAGAGAAATCTAGCTTTTATCTTTGTCATCTACATCTTGTTACTTCTTTTTCCTTATAGGAAAACTTGTAAAAACTCAAAGAAAAATATATTTATAATCGTATCCTCCCCTTTCCCAGAAAAAGAGTAACAAACTAAACACGTGTTTTTCCACATTCCCTTTATTCAACGAGACCTCTATTAATGGTTATATGGGCTGTTTCCAATCTTTTGCTCTTATAAAATGTGCTATAAAATATAGGTTTCTGCAAACATGTTCTCACTTATTTTGCAGTACATCTTTGGGATAGATTCCTAGAAGTGTCATTCCTGGACCAGAGGGTAAGGCATATATAAGTTAGCTTGATACTGCCAAATTCCCTCTGCCATAGGGCTGTACCATTTTGTTGTCCAACCAGCAATGTCAGATAATGCCTATTTCCACATGACCCCACCCACAGAGTATGTTGTCAAACTTCTGGATTTACGACGGGTAAGAATTGGTCAAATAGTAACTGACATTCCTCTTCTATCAGCAAGACTGAACATCTTTTCGTATGTTTAGGAGCTATTTGCATGATTTTCTAAGACCCTTCTGGTCATCCCTCTTGTGTAATTTACTATCAGGCACTGAGCTTCTTCTACTTTTACAAGAATGAGCTATCATTCCAAAGAAGGACAAAAGACACACCAACAGAGAATCATGGTAAAGTGTCAGAAGGGCAGTGATGGTTACGGGAATACATTTAACACGGGAGGGTCACCTGCCGTTCCTGGGACAGAGGGTGAGGCTCTCGTCTGAACTGTGTCTCAAAGAATGATGAGGACCCAGGCAAGGGATGGGAGGCTGGGGGATGGCGTGGGCGGAAAGGGCATTTTGGACAAAGAGGACAGCTTGAGCAAATGGCCCAGAGGGGAGACACAGCCCGCAGAACTGTACATGGCAGAAAGACAAGTTCAGCATTGCTGAAGGTCATGGCTAAGAGGGGAGAGGGGAGAGGAGGCCTAAGGGGCTCTGCCAGGCATGCCAGGAGCAGGGACTCTATTCTGTAGGCATCGGGGACCCCTGAAGGTTCAAACGGGCAGAGACTGGTCAGTCTTGGGTTTAAATGGAAGATGCTTGGCTGGGTGGAGACCGAATTGATGAGAAGAGCCTGGGGATGGGGGCCCAGCAGGCAGGGCCATAAGTGGTCCAGGCAAGTACAGGTGAGGCTAAGGCAGAGGTGATGGGAGCAGAGAAGAGATGCATTCGGGAGACGTGCTGAATCTAGGTGGTAAGGAATCAGGAGGACCCCGGTTATCCAGCCTGGGTGACCGTGAGTAGTAGGGTCACAAAATAAAACACTGAAAACAAGAGAAAGAGAGAAAACCTAGGCCAGTAGGTAAAGCAATGGTGTTAACTCGGTGTGGACCCGACAGGCTAACCGAGCAGTTAAAATGAAGCCCATATTGTCATCAAAAGTTGCAACAGCTTCTGAACTCATTAGAGGGGATTAAAGACGATCTCCTGTGGCCACCAGATGCTCTTCTATTAGAGAAAATCCCTATTGTTTATGAATCAGCCGCAACCTCCTCTGAGGAAGCTCAGGGTTTACTGCTCGGCACAAATGAAACATTGGCTATTGTCTTGCTTTGCTAATGTAACAGTTACTTGACAGTTGAAAACGGCTTCACGGTACAGCTGTGGAGGCCAGTGCCTGGTGCTGAGGCCCTGCAAAAATGCCTGTTCCAGTGTTTGGGAACGCATCCAGCTATACAGTTAATGACGGAAAGTGATACAAACTAGAAACTCCCATGATGCAGCAATGGAACCTATCTCCAGGTGAATATAGGTCAGTACTTGCTAAAATTAATGCTCAAGTACCCTATTACTAAGCACACTTTACAAACTGGGGAGCTTTGCCACTCCTATACCAGTAAATCTTTCTTTATACTTTTTTTTTTTTTTTTTTTTTTTTTTTTTTGCAGTACGCGGGCCTCTCACTGCCGTGGCCTCTCCCATCGCGGAGCACAGGCTCCGGACGCACAGGCTCAGCGGCCATGGCTCACGGGCCCAGCCGCTCCGCGGCATGTGGGATCCTCCCGGACCGGGGCACGAACCCGTGTCCCCTGCATCGGCAGGCGGACTCTCAACCACTGCGCCACCAGGGAAGCCCTCTTTATACTTTTAAGCGCCAAATAATTTTAGGTCCTCTCCCTACATTCCTGTTTTTAGGCAACGATCTGGAAAACTCACGGAATAGAGATACAGACCTGGCTTCAAATCTCAACAGCCTTCTGTGTAACACTGGCAAGTTGATTTTCTGTAAAATGAGAATAATTGTGCCTCCCTCCCTATAGGGCAAAGGGAATAACGTATATAAAATGCTTGTCACAATACCTGACACACTATGTGGTATGTATGCAGTAAATATTCACTGTAATATTAGTCTCATCACCTCCCCCTTACCCTGGCCTCTCCCTATTCTTCCCTTAGAAAATACATGTGACTAATATACATTTAAAGTGTGACCATCATGGACCTCGAGATTATCATATTAAGTGAAATAAGTCAGACAGAAAAAGACAAATATCATATGATATCACTTATACGCAGAATCTTAAAAGATGATACAAATGAACTTATTTACAAAACAGAAAAAGACTCACAGACATAGAAAACAAACAAAAGGGGATAGTAGGGGTGGGGGGAAGGGAGGAGGGATAAATTAGGAGTTTGGAATTAACAGATACAAACTACTATATATAAAATAGGTAAACAATAAGGGCCTATTGTATAGCACAGGGAATTCTACTCAGTATCATGTAATAACCTATAATGGAAAAGAATCTGAAAAAGAATATATATTATATACATAAATGCATAACTCAATCACTTTGCTGTACACTTGAAACTAACACAACACTGTAAATGTACGTGTATGTGTAGCTGATTCACTGTTATACAGCAGAAAGTAACACACCATTGTAAAGCAATTATACTCCAATAAAGATGTTTAAAAAAAAAACTATACTTCAATAAAATAAATAAATAAATAATGAAAATAAGTAAATAAAACAATAAAGTGTGACCATCATAACCTTTCTTTTTATATTTGGGTTTTCAAGGCCAGCTCACGAAAGTGTCTGTATTCTTCGTCTTACTCATGTAGCTAGAATTCGGGTAAGCTGGCACCAGCGATGCTATTCCCTGCCCGTCCAATCAACCTGACCTCCCACAGTTGTAGTTAATATAATTAGGGATTATTGTATACATGCTTTTTCTATAAAAACACCGTTTAGAAAATTAAAACCACAACACATTAGAATTGCCATTCCCTAACTGCTATACTCTACATGGAGAAACAATAAATAATTAAAGCAAGTGCTTTAGCAACCATAGGGTGATTTCTTACAAATGTGTGAATTGTTCTTGTGATAAGGGACCGTAGCTACTCCTGAGACAGAAGCAGAGCCCCTCGGCTTCCGCTCGAGCAATCTGATCGTGGGAGAGGCCAGCTGAGGAGCTAAGCCAAGGCGCAGGGGAGCCGGAAGAAGAGCCAGGACGGATCCACCCTCCTGGCCCTCAGTTCAGGGTGCTGTTCTCCCTGCTCTATCTTGTACAAGAATCTGTCGTCTCTTTTTCTCATGCGTGGTACTGTGGATGTCAAAAGCCCTTGGAGTTCTGTTCTAATGGTTTATGTGGTCTTCTTCTGCCACTAGTTGAACTTTCTGGTGAAGACTTTTTCACTGAGCAGTGAACAAATATCACTGGACACTTACTACGTGTCAGATACTGTGAAAAACACTTTCTCCAAAGTTTTTTCACTGTCTGCACAACAGTGCTATGACACAAAATTATTATCCCTGGTTTACTGTTGAGGTCGGTGTGTTCCAGAGGGTTTAGTGTCAAAGTCTGGTCTCATTGTGCATAACAGAGAATGTGGGGTTCCAAATCTGGTTAATTATTTCTGAGTTGTAGAAATTAAATCTAATTTTGATCTTCAATAGACGTATTTGTCTCCCGTGATAAACCATAATGGAAAAGAATATGAAAAAGAATGTATATATCGGTACCACTGAATCACTTTGCTGCATAGCAGAAATTAACACAACATTGTAAATCACCTATACTTCAATAAAATAATTTTTTTAAAAGCACAATATAAGGATTTCAAATAAAAAATAAATAAACATATTTATCAAAATTATGAATATGGTTAGTTCGAACTTTGAATATAAGTGAAATTCTCCCATCTGGGTGCTATTGCAGCTTCTCCGCCTGTAATAGTAGCATTCCCTCTTAAATGTTCCTGGCAAATAGCCTTCCCATCTTTGCCTTTAAGAAAATCAACCCCGGGCTTCCCTGGTGGCGCAGTGGTTGAGAGTCCGCCTGCCGATGCAGGGGACACGGGTTCGTGCCCCGGTCCGGGAAGATCCCACATGCCGCGGAGTGGCTGGGCCCGTGAGCCATGGCTGCTGGTCCTGTGCATCCGGAGCCTGTGCTCCGCAATGGGAGAGGCCACAACAGTGAGAGGCCCGCGTACTGTAAAAAAAAAAAAAAAAAAGAAAAGAAAAGAAAATCAGCCCCCTTCCAAATTTCTCTTCTTCCCCTTCCACCAGCACAAATCTCCAGAGGTCCTCAAATGCCCACACTTCCTTCTCTGTGCTCCTAGAGGCTTTACGTTTTACCGTGGCTGTTATGCAGATCATTTTTGTGCAAGCAGGCGTCCCTCTCCACAGCGGTCCCGGCCAAAGTGGGATTCTGCTCTTCCCTCCCCAGCAACGTCAACCACCCGTGGGCTCCTGGCTGCCACGCCATTCTCTGTACCGCCACTCAGACACAGACTCCTCGACGCTGCGGGAAGGAAACAAGTCTCTTCCTCTATGACATGCTCCCTTGGAAGGCCGCCAACAGACTTTCTTGGGCCCCATAGAGCAGCACAATCTGCGGTGACAGCTTTTCTGATTACTTAAGAGCACACTACTGATTGGGTGGGTTTGAGGGGGGCACTGTGATTTGGAGACTCCTCCAACCACCCTGGTCTTCTGTCGAATCCAGGGCATCGTGCCGTACTTAATCTTTGCTCCTGATGAAGTCTTCCTCCTGCCAGGACAAATCTACTGTAGAAAATTCCCTCCATCAGCACCCTCCCTCCACCCAGCTCCATTTTTCCTATCCTTCATCCAGTTTACCAGTTATTTTCCTGAGAAATTCGCAGCTCCCTTTGGAAACACTGAATGTAATGACAAGGCAGCAGCAGAGGGTGGTTCCCCCAGAGCACAGCCAGGAACCAACCTTTCTTACCTTTCCGAGTAAATGTATTTCTATAATGGACTATAAGTACTTATACTTACTGGAGGGAAAGCAATTAAATATCATCGAGAATATGTGTGCTTCCATAGGTTCTTCTAAACCTAGATAAATGTCTGAAGCTCAGCATCTTATTTTCATCTAGTTTCCGGAGACTAAGCACCATTTACAGCAGTTCTACAATCCAAGATTCGTTTCAATGTCTGACCTTTGATAAAAAAAGACGACGTAGCTTCTTAGTATTTGCCAATCATTTGCCATGACACAGAAAGAGCATTCAAATGTATGGATCCTCAAAGAGGGTCTGATAATTACAAACAATCTAAAAATAGTATATTACTGAGCCATAAAAAAGAATGAAATAATGCCATTTGCAGCAACCTGGATGGACCTAGATATTATCATACTGAGTGAAGTAAGCCAGACAAAGACAAATATCCTATGATATCACTTATATGTGGAATCTAAAAAAAAAAAAAAAGATTCAATTGAACTTATTTACAAAACAGAAACAGACTCACAGACATAGAAAACAAACTTATGGTTACCAAAGGAGAACCATGGGGGAAGTGATAAATTAGGAGATTGGGATTAACAGATTCATGCTACTATATACAAAACAGATAAACAACAGGGACCTACAGTATAGCACAGAGAACGATATTTAATATCCTGTAATAAACCATAATGGAAAAGAATATAAAAAAGAACATATATATGTAAAAACTGAATCACTTTGCTGTACACTTGAAACATTGTATAAATCAACTATACTTCAATAAAAAAGTTTTTTAATAATAAAAATAGCTGTTATCTCTCACTTGAAATGGATTATACACTGGTTTATAGTACAAGTGTTTGGTATAGTCTTAAGAAAAAACCCTACTTCTTTGAAAAACTTCATTTTTTAGCAAATCCCATTTAGATGTCAATGGGAAAATAACTTTTCTTCTTATATATTTTATTAGGGTTTTTAGCTTAATCTTTTTATTAAACTCTAATGTAACACTTTAAAATGTTGTTTAAAATGTCTAGGAACAGTTTGAGCGGAGAAGGATGACAACATCTAGGAAAGGACACGTGGTGGGTTTGGGAACTCCTTGTGGTAGAAGCTGAACCCAACCCCAAACTTACTCCCACACAACCTAGATGGGAGAAGCTGAAACAAAACCAAGCTAAAATGCCCTGTGTCAAGGAAAATTAAAGTTGTGGTGAGGAGTGGGTCTGGGGGCTCTTGGACTAGAGGAAAAAATAGCAAGCTGGAAGAGAAGGCTTTTTAGTCTGGGAGGCCAGTGAGGGCGGGGCGCACGGGACCAGAAGGGCAGTGGTGATGCTTCCATGTGCTTGGTTGTCCGAGAAACTGGCGAAGTCTGATTTCAGCAAATGACTCGTTTTAATTTTGTTTATTATCTTGTGCTTTGCTGTAGTTCCATTCGGCAGCCTGTGTTGGTGGCCTTTGGGGGAAGTTGAAGAAAGCAGGACAGGGCCCTTTGTAGAGCAAAACTCAGCAGGAAATGCACCTCAGGCTGCAGAGGAGGAGTAATTCCAGAGAGACAAGACAAATAGGAAAGCAAACCTTCAGGGTGTCCTCTGAAATCTTGAGAGAAGGATGGCCACAACCTGAGGGAAAGGGGTTTTATTGGGGCATTTTATTTTATTTAAATGTTTTATTGTATTAATTTAATTTATTTAATTTGTAATTTATAATTTTAATAAATTAATTTTATTTTAATACAAACTTATAATTTAAGATAAATAACATTAATTTATTGAAATAAAGGCCTTGTATGTATCTAAAGACATTTTACTGGGGGTACTGAAGTAACCGCTGAGCCCAGAAGGCTGACAAGCCTGACGATTTTGGGTACAGACACCCCATAGTAACATGTAGCAATAACCCAAATCAAATGGCAGGCCAAAAATAACTAAAATATTTTTAAATAATTTTTATTTTGTTTTATTACTATAAAAAGTTTAAGTAATCAGGGAATTGATTATTTAGTCATCAGATGTTTTAATCTCAACTTTATAAAATGTACCAAAGCGAGAGTATTTTTAAGTTGATAAGATCACAGATACATTATTTATTTTGCGTGATTCAGTTTCTTAATATAAGCTGAAATCAATTATACTTCAATAAAAAAATAAAGTAAAATAAAATTAAAAAAAAATACATAAGCTGGGGACTTCCCTGGTGGTCCAGTGGTTAAGACTCTGTGCTTCCACTGCAGGGGCCGTGGGTTCGATCCCTGATCACAGAACTAAGATCCTGCATGCCGTGTGTCATGGCCAAAAATATATATAAATAAATAAATAATTTAAAAATAAAAAAAAATACATAAGCTGAAAACTGTGCTTACAGCAGCCTGCACTAGAGTTTCTCATACTTTATAATTTTGGGGCCATTTCAGGTGAGGAAGGGGAAGCCCTGAGGGTGAGGCCTGAAGGGGTCTATGAAGCAGAGATGGCTTAAACTGTCCCACAGAAGAAATAAAGGAATGTGTGAGGGGAGCCCAAAAAGGGACAGGGCAGGAGGTAGGGGGAGAGACGTGGGCTAGAGAAGGTGGAAGCTGGATAGGGACAAACAGGCTATTAGCTCTGATGCTGTGTAATGAACGACCCCAAAACTTAATGGCTTAAAGCAACAACTATTTAGTATCTTGCTGTTTCTGTGGTCAGGAACCTGGGAGCTGCCTGGCTGGGTGCCTCTGGTTCAAGGTCTCCCAGGAGGTTGCCATGAAGGTGTCAGTTGAGGCTGAGGTCTCAGGTGAAGACTTGGTGTTAAGAGTACCGTTGAGGGCAGGATTTGGTTCCTCAAGGGCTCCTGGGCCGTGTTTGTTGCCTCTTCATGTGGCAGCTGGCTCTTTCCAGATGGACCACAAGAGAGAGGGAGCACCCAAGACAGGGACCACAGCCACTGTGCCACCTACTCTTATACGTGACACCCTATCCCTCTGCCACATTCTATCTGCTAGAAACGGGTCACTAAGCCCAGCCACCCTGAAGGGTAGGGCACTCCACAAGGATATGAATACCAAGGGCTGGGAGACTGACTCACCACTGAAGAGGTGGGTGAGGCGGGTGTGGGAGGGCAGGGGTTGGTGGGTAGAGAGTTGAAAGTTATCCAGACTTGGATATTTGCTTGTCTCACTCTTACATTCCTATATTTTCTGGGGCCTTTTGGAGCCTTCCACTTTTAGTGACCGGGATCTTATCAGTCCTGTTAGACCACTAGTATTCTGGAACCTGCTATTTAGAAACGCTAGCAATATCACTCATGTTTTTCTAAAGCAAGCATCAATTCTTGTACATTTTAAAGTAATTAAAAAATTTTAAATTTTATTGGAGTATAGTTGATTTACAATGTCGTGTTAGTTTCAGTTGTACAGCTAAAGTAATTTTTTAAGAGTTATAAAAAGTAGGTTGTTACTATTGACCAACTAAGTAATCAACTCCTAAATAACTCCAAATACACACTAAAAGTTATTTAATTCTAATAAGAAAGGAACCCCCCAATATATAGATACATACATGCATGTATTTATGTCTAAAACCATTTGCTCATCTACTTAAGCAATATTTTTCGTCCTTAACTGTATATTTTAAAAATTCCTTCTGATCTTCTCCAATTTTCTTAAAAGCAAACTTTTCACTAGACTTTAAAATTGAAAAGCATTCTTCTGATTCCTGCCTTGTTCCAGGAGTTGACTGATTGCATTTTTATCTGCCAATGCTTATCATCCATTCCTAGAAAATGGCAGCCTCCATCAGCGATCTATCTTGGTCTCTTTAATTGTGATGTCACAGAGTCACATTACAACAGAGTCTTGGTAATCTGAAAAATACCAAGATGCTCCTAGATAACTAAAAATCCTGGTGAGTAAAAGTCCCTGCATCCACCAGACAAGCCCTGCAGGAAAAACCAGGATGGAGCCCACGTGGACAGGAAGGGTGTTGAAAGCACAGCGTGCCCGCCCTGCTACGGGATGTTCTGTGATATTTGTTCTCCTTTTTTTTTTTGCGGTTTTGCATGATCCGAAATAAGTTAAAACGTACAAGAGAGCGTTTCACACATGAGAACCATGATATGACAGCACGTCATAGAGAAACGAACAAAGAGGAAAAGTAAAAGTGCTCCAACTCCCAACACGTGGGCAAGATGCTGCTTACCTGTTGGTGTGCTTACATGGCAGCACAGACGCTTGTTTTTCTTAAACTGATGTTTGTGGTCCAGAGAGGAACCGCTTTGCCTTCTCTTCCACTCCTCGCCCCCCACCAACCCCGACCCCGAACTGGCTCAGGTCACCCTCGACATCCTCCTTCATCCGCCAGAGCGTGGTGTTGGAGGACAGACCTGGCCTCTGTCTCAAACGGGAGAGATGCCCGTCCCATCTAAGCCCGAAGGGGCGGGAGGGATGCTCCCCGGTGAGCGCGGGCGCCAGCAGATGCCCAAGTGCAAGTTCAGGGCAGCGCGTCCTGAAGCCTCCGGAGCGGGCTTCCTACGCAGGGCATCCCAAACGCGCCGTTCCCTGGAGAGGGTCCTAAAGGAGTTCCATCCGCAGTGTTGGGTTTTGTCTTCTCGTCTTTAACCAAGCTCAGAGCCGGCTTCCCTTCCGCAGGCATTTCTTTTTTTTCTTTTTTTTTTTTTTTTTTGCGGTACGCGGGCCTCTCACTGTTGTGGCCTCTCCCGTTGCGGAGCACAGGCTCCGGACGCGCGGGCTCAGCGGCCATAGCTCACGGGCCCAGCCGCTCCGCGGCATGTGGGATCCTCCCGGACCGGGGCACGAACCCGTGTCCCCTGCATCGGCAGGCGGACTCTCAACCACTGCGCCACCAGGGAAGCCCCCGCAGGCATTTCTGAGCCACGTTCAGGCGGACAAGGGGAGGGGGCGCCCCCAGCCTCCCCCACTCCCCGCATTCAACCTGCAGAAGGACCCTCACTGAGAATGCCTTAGGTTTGCTTATGAGGATACTGTCAAAGAAGTTTGTTTACAATGATAGCTAATAGTTTTAAGAACTGAGACAATCACACCCGAAACTAACACAACATTGTAAGTCAACTATACTTCAATTAAAAAAGAACTGAGATAATTTACCAGATGATAAAGAGTTCAAGAAATTATTTAACGTCAGAATATAAAACATAAGCTTTTAGGTTGAAATACGAGATTCGAATTCCTTAAAATATAGATGTCAAAAGTTTACTGCTCATTATACTTATAAAAAATTATCCATCACTAATTTTCACAGAAAGAAAATACAAGAGTTTTCTAATGTAACTTTTTTTTTTAATGATAGGGATTTCTGAAAAAAACACTGTCAAGAAAGATAAAGTAACATCAATTTGTCATATCTCAATGGAGTCTACATTCAACACAGATTAGCTTTAAAAAACAAAAAACAAGAAGGCACAGCCGGACCTGTTAAGCTTTTTGTTTCTGTGTTTTCTTTCACTACACACAAAAGTCTCGGGCATTTTTCATTTCCTGAAAGCACCACAATAAATAGCTTTGAAAATCGTTGAGATGATGTAAGAAAGAAGCTTGAAAATGTATAGATAATATCGAGATTCAGAGAGATTGATTAAAGAATGGAATGCAGACCAAGTGATTTTAAACAGTCAACTAAATTTGATCCCAACTTAGGATTTTCAGTCAACTTTCCTTGAAGGTATTTATTCTTTAGAATGTTTTGAATTTTTATGATTCTTTGGGAATATTGGTCACCTGTTCTCAATTTTTTATATTAGGTCAGGATCTACTTAAAATTGAGTTAAAAGCCACATGAATTTTGTGTCTGTCTGGAAAATAGGGTCTGACTTCCACAGATGCCCTGAAGATCGCAAATATATACTGCATTACAGCCCTGTTATTTTAGCTGTCACAGAAGAGACAAAAGTAGATTTAACGTTGGAGAAATCTTGGTGGGAAATGTGCATTGGGGTATAGGCTACTTTTGACTCCTAGGATTAAAGCTTCTTGGTGAAAGAAGACAGTCTTTTGATAACACATCAATTAATGTAGACGTTATTTTAAAAATTGTGCCTTGCTGAAAGATGTCTCTTGGTATCAGCACATTAGCTTTTTTTGACTCAGCTGGGAAGGCAGTGAAAATAAAGTTAACAGTGGCATTAATCAAGCCTATCTTTTTTTAAACCTCTCTTAATTTTGACAGCATCTGGATTTCATTCTTCTTACTGGGTTAGTGCTACCATTGTTCTGTTTTATGTTTTGACCATCTGTGCTTACTGGTAACCCTGGCAGGCTTGAGAAGTGGCAGACAGGTGTGACTACCTAACTTAAGTGTTGGCCTGGTGAGTGGGAGAGAGAAGTGATCGCATTTTTAATAGATAAAATATGTTTGCAATTCATGGTAGTGTGAGTACAATAATCAGAACAAAGATGGGTGGTGAAAAGAGACATGTGAGTTAGAAGCAAGGATCACTGTGTATAAGTCATTGAAACCTCCAGCCTAGACTCAGCCTTAAGATCAGATAAGTATAAATTTACTGTTTAAAATCTTAGAGGCTTCCAAGAAAATGCTCTTCTTTGAGCATTTTTATGTTTTCTTGCAGAAACATAAAACCAACTGGCTGTATAACAGGGTAACAAGAGTTTTAGTAAATGTAGCTTGAATTATGTTCAGATGAATGCAAAGTGCTATGTTTTCTGGAAGAGGCTTTTTTTTTTTTTTTTGCTTGAAACTGTTAGATTTGAGATGGGCTTTTGGTGGGGAGCTTTGTCCTTGCACATCTAATACCAGTAGACTATAAGCTGCTCAAAAAAAAAAAGATTACCTCTACCATCTCCCTGCTTCCCCCCCAGGGTACACAATAGGAACTAAGAAATATTGTTGCCTGAAGACTAAAGTGTCACATTCAAAAGCACTTTCATTACCAAATGCAGAGCAGAGACCATTTACACTGTGGCTATTTCCAAAATCTATTGCTGCTAATTAATGAAATCTTATCTGCCATGAGATGTAACATCTATTTAGAATGATGGAAAGAGAATATCTTTCTTTTATTGTCATTTTTATTCCACCATTTGTTTGTTTCCATAACAGCAAGAACGTGGGCCTTGGATTCATTACTCAGGATTTTCTCCCAGCCAAGCAAAGCCTTAGGCAGTGTCGGCAGAGGTGTGTTAAGCCCTAGCCCCCAGCTGTGTGCCAGAACACAGCAGACCACCGAGCGCTTCTCGCCATGTCTTTGTGGCCTATTCCTTGCTATTTCATTGCTGTTTAATATTTACCGAGTGTGTCAGCTCCATCCTTTCATTTCCTGTCTTAGGGGCAGCGCTTTGCCTGGAGCTTCCTCACCCTTCCTCCTCCTTCCCTGCTCCACCCCCTCTAACTACCTGCCACCCAGCTCACCCCCCCCCCAATCAGGATGTTAAAGCCTCCCTGGCCTCCACCTGATTTCCCAGCGTTCCCCCCAAAGACTGAAAATGACTCAGGTGGAGGGAGATAGGCAAAAGAGAGGAGGAATCCGGGGCAAACCTCCTGACTAGGTGAGTCCACTGGAGAGAAAGGCGTGGGCAGGGGGTGCAGACTCGGGGCATCACCTTTACCCCCTTTACCAGGAGGAACTCCGGGAGGGGCCAGGGACACAGACTGAAGGCAGAAGCCTCCCAGGGGAGGCCGGGGTGCTCCGTTTGTATAGTGTTTTGATCTCTCTTCCTTTTCAAATGCACCAACATTAAAATATCAGACTTGGTGGACAAATACAAATGTTCAGCTTCTCTTGAAAACTTGGAAGACTTGGGCCCACATTCCTTCAGGGTAATAATCAGCTAGCGCCGAGCAGAGCTTCCCATGCGCCATGACTTAGCATCGATCCCCAACCTTTTTGGCACCAGGGACTGGATTCATGGAAGACAATTTTTCCACGGGGGGTGGGGGGCGAGGAGGGATGGTCAAGGCGGTGACGCGAGCCATGGGGAGCGACGCAGGGCGGCAAGTGAAGCTTCACTCGCTGGCCCCCGCTCACCTCCTGTTGCGCGGCCTGGTTCCTGACAGGCTGCGGTCTAGTAGTGGTCCTTGGTCCTGGGGGTTGGGGACCCCTGACTTAGGGAGACCCTGAACACACGTGTGCGCATACACACACACATGCACACAAATACAGACACAGATATGCACACATGTACACAATACACATGTGCACGCATGCAGAAACACACACGTACATGCACACACATGTACGCACATACACATATGCATGCATGCATAAACACATGCGTTCATGCGCATACGTATGCACACAGACACACATGCAGACACATATGCATACATGCGTAAACACACGCGTACACACATGCATACATGCATAAACACGTGCACACACGTATGCACAGAGACATACATGCACTCAACACACATGTGCATACTTGTAAACACGCGTGCACACATGCGTTCACACATACATGCACAGATACATGTACATGCGTGTACACACATGCACGTGCATACGTGCGCACATGCAAACACATACAGGCACATATGCAGACATATACACACAGACATACACACACATGCATGCATGCATGCACGCACAAACACACACGTGTGTGCACACACATACACATACACACATGCACATGTACATATGCGTGCACACATGAAAACAGGCGCACGTGCAGACATAAACATACACACATACACACACATGCATACACATGCATGTGTGCGCACATGCGCACACATATACATACACACACGTTTTGCGCATGATAAAGGATCTATCTACCCAGTGCCACAGGCTGTAACTACGCGTTTGTATGGGTAAAGCAGACTGAAAATGGTGAGAAGTTTGGGGCTTAGGACTGGGCTTCTCCACTTTCTAAACGTGTAACCTTGCAGATGTAAGCCTCGACCTTCCTTTGGTGTGGGTTGGGTGATGTTGCCGTCCATCCCCACAGGGTTGTCATGAGGATCATTTGTTTTTTAACTGTTGGAGTGAAGGTACCGAGTACATGCAGAACGGCAGAACTGCGTAGCTGCCCAAACATTTTGTTGGTCATTCTGTGGTGTTAAGTGTTATCTGCTGTATGCTCCCTCTTTTAAAAATTCAAACAGACATGGACGGATCATTAATATATTGATTTCCGAGTTTGTAATAACACCTAGAAGAACACAAGGATGGCCAGGACCCGGGATCCAGCACTTCGCATCCTTGGGTTCACTGGGCCCACACCTCCTCCTTCAGGTCCCCTCCAGGGATCTAGCATGGTTCCCGAAAGCTCCAGGTGTGTTTTGTTTCTGAGTTCCTCTCCACTCCCCATCGCTTAGAGCCATTCCTGGGAGACCTGGACAGGCTCTCCCTGCCCCGGGATCGTTCTCAACAGACTAAAGCCGTGCATGGTTCAGGAGCAAGCCAGCAGAGATTTCCCTCCCTCCCTCCTTTCTTCCCTCCCTCCCTCCCTTCCTTCCCTCCTTCCTTTTTTCTTTCTTTTCTTTGATTTGAAACAGATTCATACTGTAGCCATTCCTATTCCAGTTTATCACCATGTCCGCTCAACTCTTTCTCCAAAATTCGTATAATAATGATCCTCCCTCTCACTCCCATCCCTCCCCCATCTCACAGGGATGCGGAAATGCAGCCCTAACTCCTAACGATTCCGAGACCCCAAGGATCCTGTTTCCAGGCTCCACAAGCCCGTCTGGCTGGCACTGTCCCCTCACTCTGGGCCACAAGCAGCCTGTTCCTCTTCTGCTGACACCCCTCTCTCTCCAGTCCACTTCCCCACACACAGACGCCTTCTTCCCTAACCTGCCTGCATGCACTGCGAACAGAAAGCAGCGTGTTTGACATTCTTTACTGAAAGGTAGTCAGTTATAGAGGGACCTTACACACATCGTGGGAAACCACTTGAGACTTGGGTTCTGAAAACCTGGTATGTGGAGCACAGAGGCCGCCCACTTCTCAGCGCTGTGCCCACCCGCCTCCGTCCTTGTCCAGCTGAGGCACTGAATCCCCAGACCCTCCTGGCTTCTTGCTGGAGGCCCTGACATTTTTCCTGGTCTGGTTCCCTGGCCCCTCCCACCCTGCCCTCATCACTCCTCCAGCAAACGCTTCACACCGTAATAATCTCTAAAGCAGCTGCTCTGCCAGCAACAGAGTCAGCATTTTTAATCATTCGAGAGGATACTGGAGGAGGATACTGCTCTAACCATCGCGATTTAACTTCTTCCCCAGGTCCAAGGCTTCCACAGGAAAATCTGCAGGACTGAAAAGGCCTATCGAAGCCTCTCCCACCCCATAGAGTTTGAGTTTGCCGGATGGCCACATTTAAAGCCATCAGGAGTGTGGGGCTCTGGGGTCAAAGCGTCTGAATGCTTTCCTATTTCAGGAGCAATCCCCTTCGGCCTCCTTAAGGAAGGGCGCATCACCAGGAGTTCGTGAAGGATTCAGTTGGGAGAAAAGCATTAGAGCCCCGAGGCACGTGTGCTGGCAGGAGGAATGACAAGACGTGGGGTGTCCGTGATGTTTGGACTCCTTCCCTTCTTCCTTTTGAGGACTTCCAAATGCCATGGGAAACTGAACCGTCTGAAGAAAGCTCAGCATCCAGAAGCTTTTGTACTTGTAGTTTCTGTTGCCACAAGGAATAAAAAAAAATTCTTGAAGGGTAAGGTTTAGATGGTAAGCATCAGTATCAATTATGTTCTGACCAGATTCTGAAGTTCAGGTGTATACCCAGGAAGGAGGGGTGTCTCCCTTCCTGAGCACTGCACATTTTTCAAGCCAAGGATAAAGAAAGCTTTCTCTGCAGAGGCTAGCTTCCAGCTCCCAATGTGAATTTATGCCACGGACAGTGACCAATATACTGCTCACACCTGTGTCACAGGGAGGGCATGCTCGTGTCAGCTTAGATCTCTCCAGCTCACAAAGATAACCCATGTTCCAGCACCTCCTCCTCCCCCTTCCTCATTTCCTTTTTCTCTCCCAGAGGTATGTTGTATTTCATTGTAAAGCACTTAGAGACTGCAGCAATATGCACCATATAAATAATAAATGGAATGCGATAGAACTGGAACAGTTGAGTTTCCACAGTGATCTGATGTCTGGCTTTTCTAGGGAATCCAATCAACAAGATTGAAGACTGGCTGCAGGATTGTGGGGAATATAGTGAAGAAACCTGAAGTAGAATATCACCAGCACTCCAGAAGCTCCTTCTGTCCCCTTCCATTCACTGCCCTGCTTCCAAGGGTAACCAATACCCTGACTTGTAGCATCAAAGATAAATTTTGGACCAGTCCCTCCCATCAGGAAACTTCCACAAGCCTCTCAGATAGCCTCATCCACCAGAGGGCAGACAGCAGAAGCAAGGAGAACTACAATCCTGCAGCCTGTGGAACAAAAACCACATTCACAGAAAGATAGACAAGATGAAAAGGCAGAGGGCTATGTACCTGATGAAGGAACAAGATAAAACCCCGGAAAAACAAGTAAATGAAGTGGAGATAGGCAATCTTCCAAAAAAGAATTCAGAATAATGACAGTGAAGATGATCCAGGACCTCGGAAAAAGAATGGAGGCAAAGATCAAGAAGATGAAAGAAATGTTTAACAAAGATCTAGAGATTTAAAGAACAAACAGAGATGAACAATTCAATAACTGAAATGAAACATACACTAGAAGGAATCAATAGCAGAATAACTGAGGCAGAAAAATGGATAAGTGACCTGGAAGACAGAATGGTGGGATTCACTGCTGTGGAACAGAATAAAGAAAAAGGATGAGAAGAAATGAAGACAGCCTAAGAGACCTTTGGGACAGCATTAAATGCAACAACATTCGCATTATAGGGGTCCCAGAAGGAGAAGAGAGATAGAAAGGACCCGAGAAAATATCTGAAGAGATTACAGTCGAAAACTTCCCTAACACGGGAAAGGAAATAGCCACCCAAGACCAGGAAGCACAGAGAGTCCCATACAGGATAAACCCAAGGAGAAACATGCCGAGACACATAGGAATCAAATTGGCAAAACTTAAAGACAAAGAAAAATTATTGAAAGCAGCAAGGTAAAAATGACAAATAACATACAAGGGAACTCCCATAAGGTGAACAGCTGATTTCTCAGCAGAAACTCTACAAGCCACAAGGGAGTGGCATGATATACTTAAAGTGATGAAAGGAAAGAAACTACAACCAAGATTACTCTGCTCGGCAAGGATCTCATTCAGATTTGATGGAGAAATCAAAAGCTTTACAGACAAGCAAAAGCTAAGAGAATTCAGCACCACCAAACCAGCTCTACAACAAATGCTAAAGGAACTTACCTAAGTGGGAAACACAAAAGAAGAAAAGGACCTACAAAAACAAACCCAAAACAATTAAGAAAATGGTAATAGGAACACACATATCAATAATTACCTTAAACATGAATGGATTAATTGCTCCAACCAAAAGACACAGGCTTGCTGAATGGATACAAAAACAAGACCCATATATATGCTGTCTACAGGAGACCCACTTCCGACCTAGGGACACATACAGACTGAATGTGAGGGGATGAAAAAAGATATTCCATGCAAGTGGAAATCAAAAGAAAGCTGGAGTAGCAATTCTCATATCAGAGAAAAAGACTTTAAGGTAAAGAAGTTTACAAGAGACAAGGAAGGACACTATGTAATGATCAAGGGATCAATCCAAGAAGAAGATATAACAATTATACATATATATGCACCTAACATACGAGCACCTCAATACATAAGGCAACTGCTAACAGCTCTAAAACAGGAAATCGACAGTAACACAATAATAGTGGGGGACTTTAACACCTCATTTACACCAATGGACAGATCATCCAAACAGAAAATTAATAAGGAAACACAAGCTTTAAATGACACAATAGACCAGATAGATTTAATTGATATTTATAGGACATTCCATCCAAAAACAGCAGATTCCACTTTCTTCTCAAGTGCACTTGGAACATTCTCCAGGATAGATCACATCTTGGGTCATATATCAAGCCTCAGTAAATTTAAGAAAATTGAAATCATATCAAGCATCTTTTCTGACCACAACGCTATGAGATTAGAAATCAATTACAGGGGAAAAAAACGTAAAAAACACAAACACGTGGAGGCTAAACAATACGTTACTAAATAACCAAGCGATCACTGAAGAAATCAAAGAGGAAATCAAAAAATACCTAGAGACAAATGACAATGAAAACACGACAATCCAAATCCTATGGGATGCAGCAAAAGCAGTTCTAAGAGGGAAGTTTATAGCTATACAAGCCTACCTCAAGAAACAAGAAAAATCTCAAATAAACAATCTAACCTTACACCTAAAGGAACTAGAGAAAGAAGAACAAACAAAACCCAAAGTTAGCAGAAGAAAAGAAATCATAAAGATCAGATCAGAAATAAATGAAATAGAAACAAAGAAAACAATAGCAAAGATCAATAAAACTAAAAGCTGGTTCTTTGAGAAGATAAACAAAATTGATAAACCATTAGCCAGACTCATCAAGAAAAACAGGGAGAGGACTCAAATCAATAAAATTAGAAAGGAAAAAGGAGAAGTTACAACAGACAGCGTAGAAATACAAAGGATCACGAGAGATTACTACAAGCCACTGTATGCCAATAAAATGGACAACCTGGAAGAAATGGACAAATTCTTAGAAATGCACAACCTTCTGAGACTGAACCAGGAAGAAATAGAAAATATGAACAGACCAATCACAAGTAATGAAATTGAAACTGTGATTAAAAATCTTCCAACAAACAAAAGTCCAGGACCAGATGGCTTCACAGGTGAATTCTATCAAACATTTAGAGAAGAGCTAACACCCATCCTTCTCACACTCTTCCAAAAAATTGCAGAGGAAGGAAAACTCCCAAACTCATTCTCTGAGGCCACCATCACCCTGATACGAAAACCAGACAAAGATACTGCAAAAGAGAAAATTACAGACCAATATCACTGATTAATATAGAGGCAAAAATCCTCAATAAAATACTAGCAAACAGAATCCAACAACACATTAAAAGGATCATACTCCATGATCAGGTGGGATTTATCCCAGAGATGCAAGGATTCTTCAATATACACAAATCAATCAATGTGATACACCATATTAACAAACTGAAGAATAAAAACCATATCATCATCTCAACAGATGCAGAAAAAGCTTTTGACAAAATTCAACACCCACTTATTATAAAAACTCTTCAGAAAGTGGGCATAAAGGGAACCTATTTCAACATAAAAAAGGCCATATATGACAAACCCACAGCAAACATCATTCTCAATGGAGAAAAACTGAAATCATTTCCTCTAAGATCAGGAACAAGACAAGAATGTCCACTCTCACCACTATTATTCAGCATAGTTTTGGAAGTCCTAGCCATGGCAATCAAAGAAGAAAAAGAAATAAAAGGAATACAAATTGCAAAAGAAGAAGTAAAACTGTCACTGTTTGCAGATGACGTGATACTATACATAGAGAATCCTAAAGATGCTACCAGAAAACTACTGGAGCTAATCAATAAATTTGGTAAAGTTGCAGGATACAAAATTAATGCACAGAAATCTCTTGCATTCCTATACACTAATGATGAAGAATCTGAAAGTGAAATTAAGGAAACACTCCCATTTACCACTGCAACAAAAAGAATAAAATACCTAGGAATAAACCTACCTAGGGAGACAAAAGACCTTTATGCAGAAAACTAAAAGACACTGATGAAAGAAGTTAAAGATGATACCAACAGATGGAGAGATATACCATGTTCTTGGATTGGAAGAATCAACATTGTGAAAATGACTATACTACCCAAAGCAATCTACAGATTCAATGCAATCCCTATCAAATTACCAATGGCATTTTTTACAGAACTAGAACAAAAAATCTTAAAATTTGTATGGAGACACAAAAGACCCCGAATAGCCAAAGCAGTCTTGAGGGGAAAAAATGGAGCTAGAGGAATCAGACTCCCTGACTTCAGACTATACTACAAAGCTACAGTAATCAAGACAATATGGTACTGGCACAAAAACAGAAATATAGATCAATGGAACAGGATAGAAAGCCCAGAGATAAACCCACACACCTATGGTCAGCTAATCTATGACAAAGGAGGCAAGGATATACAATGGAGAAATGACAGTCTCTTCAATAAGTGGGGCTGGGAAAACTGGACAGCTACAGGTAAAAGAATGAAATTAGAACACTCCCTAACACCGTACACAAAAATAAACTCCAAATGGATTCGAGACCTAAATGTAAGAAAGACCGGACACTATAAAACTCTTAGAGGAAAACGTAGGAAGAACACTCTTTGACATAAATCACAGCAAGATCTCTTTTGATCCACCTCCTAGAGTAATGGAAATAAAAACAAAAGTAAACAAATGGGACCTAATGAAACTTCAAAGCTTTTGCAAAGCAAAGGAAACCATAAACAAGACGAAAAGACAACTGTCAGAATGGGAGAAAATATTTGCAAATGAATCATCGGACAAAGGATTAATCTCCAAAATATATAAACAGCTCATGCAGCTCAGTATTAAAAAAACAAACAACCAATATAAAAATGGGCAGAAGACCTAAATAGACATTTCTCCAAAGAAGACATACAGATGGCCAAGAAGCACATAAAAAGCGGCTCAACATCACTAATCATTAGAGAATGCAAATCAAAACTACAATGAGGTATCACCTCACACCAGTTAGAATGGGCATCATCAGAAAATCTACAAACAACAAATGCTGGAGAGGGTGTGGAGAAAAGGGAACCCTCTTGCACTGTTGGTGGGAATGTAGTTGATACAGCCACTATGGAGAACAGTATGGAGGTTCCTTAAAGAACTAAAAATAGAATTACCATATGACCCAGCAATCCCACTCCTGGTCATGTACCCAGAGAAAAGCATAATTCAAAAATACACGTGCCCCCCAATGTTCATTGCGGCGCTATTTACAATGGCCAGGTCATGGAAGCAACCTAAATGCCCATCGACAGACGAATAGATAAAGAAGATGTGGTACATATATACAATGAAATATTACTCAGCCATAAAAAGAATGAAATTGGGTCATTTGTAGAGCCATGGATACATTTAGAGACTGTCATACAGAGTGAAGTAAGTCAGAAAGAGAAAAACAAAGATCGTATGTTAACGCATATATGTGGAACCTAGAAAACGGTACAGGTGAACCGGTTTGCAGAGCAGAAATTGAGACGCAGTAGTAGAGAAAAAACGTATGGACACCAAGGGGGGAACGCAGGGTGGTGGTGGTGGTGTGATGAATTGGGAGATTGGGATTGACATGTATACACTGATGTGTCTAAAATGGATGACTAATAAGAAAATAAATAAATAAATAAATGAAAAAGAACTGGAACAGTCTTGGGCACCCTGACTTTGGCTCCTATCACAAACCAGACAGGTTTAAGGTGTGCAAAAGCTGCTTCTTTGACAAGGCTAGTATTCTTTTCCCTCCCTTTCTTAAAACTGTCATTTCATTTGCTTATTGGGATGAATGTCCCTGCATATGAAATATAAGGAATAAAGGCAGAGACGGGAGGGCAGGGGAAAAAGGCATGGAATACAACAGGATAGAAGTAAATAAAGCCAACAGTAAACAGACACCTATTTACCAGGCATTGTGTAAGGTGATGAAGGGATACACAAGTATCGAGGTCTGAGACACAGGCTCCATTTCCAAGGGGCATGTGTAGTCCTGTATACAGTCATCACACAGCAACTTGATAAACGCTAGGAGGTAGATGCTGTTACAGGAGAGAAGTCCATTTCAGTTGGGGAGATAAGCCTGGAAAGACTTCCTACCTGGGTCTTAAGTAGGATTGTAGAGATCTGAGGAACAAGCATTGGATGGAGAAACTATGAGGAAAAGCAAATGTATAGAAGCAGCAAAGGAACAGGTGGGCTCGGGGATCCACCGTGGGTGGGGTAAAGAAGGCTGAGCCCAGACTGGAGAGGAAAGAAAGAAAGGAATTCACGTCCGTCCAGGAGGCACTTCATTCCAGGTCCTTCAAATGAATTCTCATCTAATCTTCTACAGAGCCTTGTAAAATAGATACTATTATTCTCACAGTGCAGATGAGTGAATTGCAAGGTTAAGTATTAGCACAGGGGTGGGACTTGAATCTGGGTCCTCTGAGTCTGTGGCCTGTGCTCCTTTGGGGATTCCACGGTCCCTGTGTCCTTTCTGTTGCCTCGGAACCAGGTCTCAGGATTTGGAATTTATCTATGGACAGTTGGAGCCATTGAAGGTTTTTCCAACAAGGGAGAAATACAATAATCAGAAAAGAGAGAAGAACCTTTAGGATGTTCAGTTCTTTCGTTTATCAAAGGGCCTCCAGAGAAAAGGTTTCAGACGGGGCTGTTAGCAGGCAAGGAGCAGTGTTCTCTTTTCTTAACTGCCCTTTACCACATCTGATAACTGATAATCTCATAGAAGATTTTACATCATTCTCTAATCTGAAATTAATCTGAGTTTTAAAATAATCTGATGTGTGTAGCAGCTGAGGTGACATTTTCCTCCCTCTTATTTGGCTTCCAAAAGATTAATCACATCAGAGACACCTATTCCAAACTTAGTGCAAATGAAAATCACTGAAACATTCAGTGCTGGAACACTTGTGCTTGGATGAGGGTAGAGAAGTTAGGAGGATCATTTAGAAAAGCAATTTGAAATTACACACCTAGTCCTGAAAATGTTCATTTTTGGAAACTCAGATTAAGATGCTACTTCAGGGACTTCCCTGGTTGTCCAGTGGTAAAGAATCTGCCTTCCAATGCAGAGGACGTGTGTTCAATCCCTGGTCAGGGAAATAAGATCCCACATGCCGCGGGACAATTCAACCCATGTGCTGCAACTAAAGAGAAGCCCACACACCTCAACTAGAGAAGCCCACAACAAAGGGCCCACACACCACAAGGAAGACCCAGCACAGCCAAAATAATAATAAAACAGAAATAAATAAATAATAAATTTAAAAAAGATGCTACTTCAATTGAAGCAAACTGTGTGTTAATATTAAAATGAAAGATACCAGTGCCATGTCAGAATATGGAAATATTTATGATGTAATGTTATATGGAAAAAAGCTGAGTATATCATTATAATTTTTAAGTAACTAGTAATTAGTTTTTTAAGTAACTAGTTCAATTAGTAAGTATAGGAGAATTATATGGAAAGGGTCATTGTATTGCCTTGGGTTTTTTTTCTTTATAACTCTTGTTTTGTTGTTTTGCACATCTTCTAATGGTATTATTTTCTAAATGTCATGGTTGTAGCCACAGGCAACTAGTGTGAAAGGGGACGGAAAACCAGACTGGTTGCTAAGAGTGTCGTGTCAAACCACAATCAGTGCTTCTTCTGCTAAGAACAAGCAAAAGAAATACAGTTTCTATTTGTTTTGTTTTGTCTTTGATCCTTGTTTATATTGTTAAACCAGAAATGTCTGGTATTGAATGAAGGGAAGGTATAGAACTTCTTTTTATTTATTTTTATTTTTTAGAACTTCTTCTAAAAAATGTATGCCTCATATTTATATGCAGGAAAACATGTACTTTACATTTTTTTCAACGGTGTATATTTTCTTCTTCCTGAATAGGTTTAAGGGAGCTCTGCCTAAACTTAGAGAAAAGGGTAAGAACTTAAACTCTCTTTCAGGCATGTGATTCTATGACTATCATTGCAGAACCAGAGCTATTACAGGATAAAGAAAACAAACAGCTATAAAGAAAATAGTGAAAACATGGCTAAGAGTGGCTTATTTCTGGTTAAAAGCATAATTATAACATAGAGGATAGTATACTTTTTCATTTTAACTGGCACATTTATGAAAAAAAACAATGGTATAGTAATGACTGAATAACTTGAACAGTATTTTACAAAGCACGCTCCTACCATTATCTTTATAGTTTTATGGAAAGTAAAATACTGACCCACAAATGGCTAATAATACCTTTAATTTGCCTTCTCAAGTTGATTTTAGGATAGTGATTATAATGAATATATGGTAGTTTTAAAAAAAATCTAAGTGTAAATGTCATTGTGAAGGATACTCTATAGCTTAATACATCTTTTTAAAATTTATTTTATTGGAGTCTAGTTGATTTACAATGTTAATTTCTGCTGCACAGCCAAGTGATTCAATTATGTGTGTGTGTGTGTGTGTGTGTATACATACATTCTTTTTCATATTCTTTCCATTATGGTTTATCACAGGATACTGAACATAGTTCCCTGTGCTCTACAGTAGGACCTTGTTGTTTATCCATTCTATATGTAATAGTTTGCATCTGCTAACCCCAGACTCCAATCCATCCCTCCCTCACCCCCTCCCCTTTGGCAACCACAAGTCTGTTCTCTATGTCTGTGAGTCTGTTTCTGTTTTGTAGATAAGTCCATTTGTGTCGTATTTTAGATTCCACATGTAAGTGATATCACATGGTATCTGTCTTTCTCTGTCTGACTTACTTCACTATGATCATCTCTAGGTCTATCCATGTTGCTGCAAATGTATAGCCTAATACATCTTGAACATAGACCTAATCTGTGAGAGTTTATGTTCTGAAAAGGGTAACATGAATGTAGACATAGATCCTCGGACAGCTCAGCACGAGAACAGAGAGAAAAGACAACAGCAGGGGTAAGAGAGCTGCCAGTAGATACACATGAGTCTGTACAATACACAATAGAGGGTGACACTTCCCTGGGCACTGGAATCCTCTAAGAGTCTGAGGGCCAAGTCTATTCTTTGTCACAGACCCCAGAGAGCAAGCTTTCCTGAGGCTCCATATCCTAAAGAATGACTGTGAATCTAGGCGTGATAAAATATGGGGTCAAATCAAACTGTGAAGGTTGATAAGAGTTGATTTTAAAAGGCAGATGAGTTTTGTGAAGGCATCCGTGGGGAGATAACGTCAGAGCTGGGAGGGGCGACCATCACAGGGCTCATCGAGGAGACAGAGCGGACGGCTTCCCGAAGGCGGGGTGGAGACTGGAGGGGCAGCGTCCCTCCCCATGGGAGGTGGGCAAGTGCCTGGCTGTAGGGGCTGACCTCAGCCTTTGTGATGAGAGGCAGCACAGGCACCGAGCATGAGCATCCTCTCCAGTCGTTTCGAGGTCCATGCAGAGCATCCCGAGACGCTCGTTCATGGTGGGCAGGGAGAGATGTGGGTCCTCCATGAATCCTTTGGACAGGATGACAGGCTTGTAAGAGAACTGAATGCTTAAAAGACTGAGCACAAACACAGGAGCCCCATGGAAACTGAGGCCTTCCCTCTGGGAAATGGTGACTGTCTTATGACTGATGGGGGGAGCGTGGCAGCATGGAGAGCAGGGGACCCAACGTCAGCAGACATGCGATGGCACAGAGGCTGGCATGACCAGCGAGCCCAGCAACAGTGGAGAAGCACGGAACACATCAGCAGGGGCACCGGGGCAGCACCCACACAGGTGTATGTGCAGAAAGCAGGACCACAGCTGCCTGCCAAGGAGAGACGGGGCCACCCAGCGGTCCTGCCAGAGCAGAGAAACAGGCGCGGTGACTGCAATGCGAGGAAAGGCAAACAGGATGCTATTTTATTACCTTTGAAGTAGTTATCCCTTGATTGTCCCCTGCCAGGCTGCTCTGGCCTAGAAAGCTTGGGTTACATGGATTTGAAACTAAGATAACTGGCTTTAGTTGCAAAAGCAATTTAAATTGTTATATTTTTTCTTATTAATAATGTCACTGTTTTTTAAAGAATTGAAGTATAGTTGACTTACAATATTGTGTTAGTTTCAGGTGTACAGCAAAGTGATTCAGTTACACATACATATATATTTTTCTGACTCTTTTCCATTATAGGCTAAGATATTGAATATAGTTCCCTGTGCTACACAGTAGGTCCTTGTTAGTTATCTATTTTATACATTGTAGTGTGTATATGTTAATTCCAAACATCTGTGAGTCTATTTCTATTTTGAAAATAAGTTTATTTGTATCATTTTTTTTTTTAGATTCCACATATAAGTGATATCATATGATATTTGTCTCTGTCTGGCTTACTTCACTTAGTATGATAATCTCCAGCTCCATCCATGTTGCTGCAAATGGCATTATTTCATTCTTTTTTATGGCTGAGGAATATTCCACCGTGTGTATACATATCTATACACCATATCTTCTTTATCCATTCATCTGCCGATTGCTTCCATGTCCCGGCTATCGTAAGTAGTGCTGCTATGAACACTGGGGTGCACGTATCTTTTCCAGTTAGAATTTTCCTCTCTTCTGGCTATATGTCCAGGAGTGGGATTGCTGGATCATATGGTAGCTCTATTTTTAATTTTTTTAAGGAAACCCCATATTGTTTTCCATAGTGCATTAGCCACTATTTTAAAACACCTATTCCATGCTAGTCATGATGATACACAGGGTATTTATACACGCATAAAAGATTTAACTATCCCCCTTTTTTAGGCAAGGAAATTGACACTCAGACGAACTGAGACTCAAACTCATGTCTGGTGCCTTTTTCCCGAACCCCTTCCCCCCACTACCCTCTCCTTTAACTTCTCCCCAGTAAACTCTGGTACCTCAGGTCACTGTCTTGACTAGTCTTGACAACTGATTCACTATCTGTTATTGATCCATTTATGTTCAGTTCATTCAGACCGAATGCATTTTAAATAGTCTGTTCCCCCAAAAGTTGATAAAAATGTAGGAAGAATTACCATTTGGTTTAAGTTTACTTATTTATGACTCAACCCCACAAAGATAATTGCAGCATAAGATGTGAGGGTAGGCATAGCACAGGGAGATCAGCTTGGTGCTTTGTGACCACCTAGAAGGGTGGGATAGGGAGGGTCGGAGGGAGACGAAAGAGGGAGGAGATATGGGGATATAAGTATATGTATAGCTGATTCACTTTGTTATAAAGCAGAAAGTAACACACCATTGTAAAGCAGTTATACTACGATAAAGATGTTAAAAAAGATCATCAGAAAAAAAAAAAAACTACAGTTTACCCAAAAGATACCTAAGGAATAAATTGCTCAAATTGTTGGTTCAGCAACTGTTTTATGATGAAAGGAATTTAATCCTATTTGTAGCTTATTAACATTGATATGAGTGATTGTTTTTTTCAAAGTATACCCTTTATCTCATACAACTGTATGTGGAAAATGTTCACAAATTATTATGTAAATTAGATTATCCACCATTTTCCAGATTAGTTGTGTTTTGTTATATATATACATATTTTTAAATAAAAAAAAAAAGATGTGAGGGTAGCTTTGCAAAGCCAGTTTCAATGCTTTTGTTTTAAAGATCAACAAAAGGGAAGGTACTGAGAAAAAATAAGAAGTTGACAGCCTGAAAGCTGGGCTGACTCAGTAGTTATTCAGCTTTATCGTACTCTAAAAATTAATAAACTTGTCTTTAGGAGGGTGGCATTTTCCTTGCCTTTTTTCATTGAAGTTTATTCCTTAAGCTTTAGCTGTTATGTGTTTACCTAGGTGCTTACAAGGATAATGTCAAAAGACAGCCTTAAGAGTGTTAACTTGGATATTTGTCATTTATGACTGTGTATTATTAATAAGAGTTGGTGAATAAATAATGAATAACAAGATGAACAATTAATATTTTCGGATCAACAAAACTGGTTTGAGAAATGGTTAGAAGAGAGTGATTGATGCTTAATGTGTCAGGGGTTTGCATCCTTCAGATTTTGCCAAGGCAAAAACACCATGTGGAAACAGAAAAATGTATTAGAACATTTTAAAATATTTCAAGTAAATTGTCTCTAAAACTTCAAAGACAGAAACTCCTATGGAAACAAAAGTGGCTTCACTGCTATTCTATCTCAATGCTCATTTAGTGTTTAAAAGAAATTCCTCCATTACGTCTTCTATTTTAATCAGAAAAATGACAGAAGTAAGCTAGAAAATAATTACTAAGGAAAATTCTACTTCTGGTATCAGTGATCTTCTTGAAATTCTTCACTGTTTCTTGTTTGAAACACAGATGAATAGTTTCCCTCTTATCTTACTCAAAAATGGTTACTGGCAGGATTGTTTTAAAAACAACATTAACCTTTTCTCTAACATTTATAATGTTTAGGGATTCCTCCCCCAAATTCTGTTATTTTAATCATATTGAAAAAATTAAACTACCCCCAAATTTATGAAAACTACATTAAATGTTTAGACATGTATATTGCTTTAAAGCTCTTTTCATTAAAATGTCTTAGCCTAATTCCATTGAGATAACTCTCTTTCACCTGTGAAGTTGTATAGATTTTTCAAATCAAGTTCTACACATGGAAAGGATACACATCTGTACCGAGGGTATAAAAGGAAGCATTGATTACCTCTCAAATTACATTAATGAAACACAGCATGGTGTTTCCTATTTGGTTCTGTATCTTTGCATTAATAATGCATGCAGCTATTTGCAGGAAGAATTTTACCTTCTCGGGAAGGTGTATTTGGTCAGGGGCCCTTTGAGAGTGTTTCAGTTTATACCTGCTCATGTAAACGGAGGCCACCCCTGCACTTACCTGCTCTCTAGTACAGAGCGCTGAGCCATTTGACAAAGGTGCCTTGATGGTTCCTCACTAAGCAGATTTTCTTTTAGAACTCTGTCTTAATCTTTTCAGGTCATTATAACAAAACACCACAGACTGCATGGCTTATCAACAATAGACACTTATTCCTCACAGTTCTGGAGGCCGGGAAGTCCAAGATCAGTTGGAAGATTGAGTTTCTGAGGAGGGCCTGCTTCTTGGTTCGTTCATAGATGGTCATCTTCTCTTATAAGGGTGCTAATCCCATTCTTGAGGGCTCCACCCTCAAGCCCTAATCACCTCCCAAAGGCTCCTCCTCCTAATACTCTCGAATTGGGGATTGGGTTTCAACATATGAATTAGGGTGAGGGTGCACGAGTGTTCAGTCTGTAGCAAACAGAGCTGATTTTGAGTATCTGACACTGAGTAGAGACCCAGCTGCAGCACCTGTTTTAAACAGGGGGGTGGGGTGGGTGGAAGTTACTCTCTACCTTCTGAGTAGATGTCTTGGATATTTCTAAATAAGTTCATCATAACCTACATTTCCTACCATGAGGAAGAATATCATTTCATAGTAAATAAAATTGATATTCTTAATGAATTTATTCATGTAGTCCATTTCTTGAAAGGCATTTTTCTCTACAGAACAAAAGCTTCATAACGATTGAGGGTATTTGTATTTTATAGACAAAGTATTCAAGCACTATATTGCTTTCCTGTTTCTCTTGGCATGGTTGGAAATGAAATTACACCATGTTAATTACGTGTCTAGAAATGACAAAATATATAACCAAAGGGGATTTGTATCCTTGTATTCATTATAATTGAATAGGTTCTAACTGAAAACAAGTCTAAGGTTTAAAAAATAAAACTATTGATTGATTAAATTACTGCAAGATAGAGAAAACTCATTTGGGAAAATGATTTGTGGTGTCTTCTGTGAGTTGCATCAGACCACGAAAAATAGTATCAGAAAAGACTGCCTGAAAACAAAGTTGATCTAAAGAATTTACTGGAGAAATGAGTCACTGCTTTCTTTAGTGAGAGAAAAATGCTACATCTGGATAAATAAGATGCAAACAAAGCGTGCACACTGGCTCTACACCCCTCGTATGATCAGAATAGCACTGAACTGCATTGTGCACATGACAAAGGGTCTCCTCTTCTCCCTCCCCCCCAGTTATGCTGCTCCTTCTAGGCTGGACCACACTTCCCAACCACCACAGTCTGAACCAACACCCTGCCTTCCTTTCTCAAGCCCTAACATCTCCTCTGTCCTCACCCTGTATTTTCTGGCTAATTTTCCCTTCCCGTTGCCTACCTAATGAGTAGACTCAGACAGATTACTTATACCAATCTGATACCCTTCTAAGACAGTTGCATTGCCATGGTTAAAAAATGAGGCCAGGGACTTCCCTGGTGGCACAGTGGTTAAGAATCCACCTGCCATTGCAGGGGACACGGGTTCGAGCCCTGGTCCAGGAAGATCCCACATGCCGCAGAGCAACGAAGCCCGTGCGCCACAACTACTGAGCCTGAGCTCTCGGGCTTGCGAATCACAACTACTGAGCCCACGAGCCACAACTACTGAAGCCTGTGCGCCTAGAGCCCATGCTCCACAACGAGAAGCCTGCGCACCGCAACAAAGAGTAGCCCCTGCTCGCCGCAACTAGAGAAATCCCATGCGCAGCAATGAAGAGCCAACACAGCCAAAAATAAATAATTAATTTTTAAATAATGAGGCCAGATTGCTGAACAATTGGAAATTACTAAATAGCTTTCCAAGGGAAAGAATTGATAACTATAAGTTTTTAATACCACATGTTTGAGATAATGCCTTCCCTCAGAGCCCTGAGAATTATGAAGCTCACCCCAAATAAGTGACTATAAATCTTTGATAGCATCTTTATGTATTTTGCCCCTCTTTTCAGAGTAAGGTAGTTGCCATGGAAATGACAGGGGCTAAATTCAGCTAGAAATACTTGCTGTTATATACACCACATGGTTCTTTCTTTCCTTTGAAGCCAGAGAGGGGTATTCTGAAGAGTGACTAATATTCTAAAGACTTCAGAATGCACTCACATTAATTGCAAGGGTCATATATTGATATTTTGCTATATGTTAGACTTCATTATCCTGATTTTACAGGTAAAGAAAGTGAGGTTATGAGAAGTTAAATAACTTTTCTAAGGGTTACATGGGTAGGATTCAAATTGGGGCAAGTCTGATATCAGGGTCCCCTCTGCCATGTGGCCTCCAATCATTGTGGCAAGGTGCATATTTCATTGCTCACTTCCTTCTCAATTTTCCTAAATGGCTTTCACCTTTATGATTCCATATAAATAGTCTTATTCAATATTCTAAATTTTTTAGTAAAGTTTAAAATTTTTCAGTCCTCCAAGATTCCAGTTACATTTTACACAACTTTTATTTCTCAGAAATATGACCTGTTATATAACTTGAGAAATACTTTGCTATAAAACACCCATAAACTGCTGAAAAAAAAACCTTAATACAGAGCTGAGCTATAAGTAATATCTGCAGGAGTCAAAACTGAGCAGTTAGGATAGGAGTTGTGAGTGGAGCAGTGCTGTGGAGGGGTGTTGGTGTGGCAGAAAAATGTGCTGTCCCGGATCTAGGAATTTGGATTTAAATGTCCTCAGGACATGAGGTCTTAGGCTCTAGACTCATGCAAGATAGAGAGTTAGAATCAATAAATCTGCATGAGTTCAGGACCTTAAAAAGCTATGTTCTTAGTGAAAGTATGGACTGTAAAAACAAAAACAAAGGCAACCTCCCAACTAGCACATGGAGTGAACAAAGAAACTCGTCAGCTTGGACTCTGAGCAGAAAAAATTAGTCTCTTCCCTGAGACTCTGTAACCTTCTACCTGCTCTTACTCTGGTTTAGGATTTGAATTTATACCAGAGGTTGACAAACATTCTCTGTACAGGGCCAGATAGTAAATTATCAACTTGTGGGCCACACAGTCTCTGCTGCAGCTCTTCAACTCTGCCCTTGGGGAAGAAAAGCTGTTGTTGACAATATGTCAACAAATGGGCATGTGTGCATTTCAATAAAACTTTATTTACAAAAAGAGATGGTAGTTTGTTGAATGCCAATATACCATCTGCCTGGGCCAAGTATCTGTAAGTTGAAAATTTGATGTAAAAATGGGTCCTGGGCTTCCCTGGTGGCGCAGTGGTTGAGAGTCCGCCTGCCGATGCAGGGGATGCGGGTTCGTGCCCCAGTCCAGGAAGATCCCACGTGCCGCGAAGCGGCTGGGCCCGTGAGCCATGGCCGCTGAGTCTGTGCGTCCGGAGCCTGTGCTCCGCAACGGGAGAGGCCACAACAGTGAGATGCCCGTGTACCGAAAAACAAAAACAAAAACAAAACAACAACAACAACAACAAAAATTGGTCCTGTCCAGTGATAGGCTCCACTGGACAGGGCCACCTAAGGCTCCTGGAAGAAACAAACATAAAGCTGTTTTGAAGGGACAGCTTGTTCGCTCGGGATGTGAGGGATTCCCCTGCTGAAGGTGAACACAGGTTCTTGAATACAGTGTACACAAGGAAACAGCTCACCAAAGTTGAGAGCCAGAAGACACAACAAGTAGGATTCAGTTTCCTAAGACCATCAGCTAACATAGAACTATTAAACAGGGACAAAAAGTAGACATAATGTGATTAAGAGCATAAAAGAAAGACTCTAAAATATGAGAAAATAATAAGAGTCTATGAACATCCAACATATAGATTGGAAAGAAATAATTAAATACAGCCTCTATAAATATGAAAAACCAAAGGAATTGAAACGAAATACCAATGGGAAAGTTAAAGAGCATAACTGAGACTTGGTAAACTCTAAGTTAGGTCTGAGGAAATGACCCACATTCTAACGTGCAGAGATGAAGAGACAGAAAGTGGGATGAAGAGGAAAATAAAAAGGCATAACTCACAACTACCCTTAGAAAACATGTGCATCTCTTAAAAGAGAGAATCAAGAGAATGGGAGACATGTCATACTTAAAGAGATAATATCTGAAAAACTTTTAGAATTGCTAAAGACATAATCCTCAGATTCACAATTCACAGTGAGTCCCAAGCAGTATAAGTAAAAAAATATTTCAGTGAAGTTTCAGAATGAAAACAAAGAGAATAGTTTAAAAGAAATCAGTGAAAAAGACAAATTACCCACAAAGAAATGATGGATAGAATGACACAGGACTTCTTAACAGTAACAATGGAAGACAAAGACAGTGGAATAACTTCAAAGTACTAAAAACCACCTGTCAGAATTCTTTATTCTGGAGACAATGATTTTAGGGTGAGAAAAAAATTACTGTTTTAGACAAGGCTTTCATACCACTGATCATCTTATGCTACTTAAAACTCTTGCTCCCACTTTCCTTCCATCTCCCTGATTATCCATTTCCTCTCAGTTATGATGACTCAGTCCTTTCCCATGAACATTCCAAGGTAACTTGTCCTCGGCTCTCTGCTCTTGCTGGTCATTTACTCTCAAGGCTTCAAATCTCTGTGACTTGCAGATTCATGTTTCTTTTGCTCCATATCTCACTGAAAACTCAGTCCTGGGTCCTAAGGCAACAGGAAATGTCCAGCTGCTTATGTGACTAAAAGTGTTTAAAGTAACATTTGCCAGAAAAAGACAAATACCGCATGATCTCACTTATATGTGGAATCTAAGAAACACAACAAGAAAACAACTGACTCACAGAAAAAGAGATGAGATGTGTGGTTACCAGAGATGGAGGGGAGAGGGAGGGGGAATTAGATGAAGGTATCAAAAGGTACAAACTTCCCGTTATGAGATACATAAGTCCTGGGGATGTAACGTACAGCATGATCGCTATAATTAACACTGCTGTGTGTTACATATGAAAGTTTTTAGGAGTAGATGCTAAGAGTTCCCATCACGGGGAAAAAACTTTTTCTTTTTTCTTTTGTATCTATATGAGATGATGTATGTTAAGTGAAGTTATTGTGGTAATCACTCTACAATCTATGTAAATCAAGTCATTATGCTGTATACCTTAAACTTATACAGTGCTGTATATCAATTACATCTCAACAAAAGTGGGAAAAAAAAGTAATTAGAAAGGAAGGTAACATCTCTCCATGCTGCCACCACTGACCAAATTAGGTATCTCTTCCAGTGTCCTGTATCTTTCAACACCATCACCAGTTCACAGATACCTAACGTTAAAACTTGGGAATCATTGCCCAAGGGGAAACCTCAATTCTTATATCCAATCTGTCCCTGCAGCATATTACATTTATTCAAAATATTAAGTTATTCTTATGATAACATCACTTAGTTCAGGTATTTTTGTCTCTCAATTCCTGAAGAAGTCAATAGCCTCCTCATTGGCTCCTGTAATCGCAGTCTCCACCTCTTCTGATCCAGTCTGAAGGTGACTGCCAGGTTCTTAACACTCTCTTCTTGGTAATCGCCTCCTTTGCCTTTTCACCCTTCATAAGCCAAAGTCCAGCTTTATCTCACTGGCACTGAAATGCCCCTGTATACTGGACCTGTAGTTTTTTTTGTGTGTGTGTGGTACGCGGGCCTCTCACTGTTGTGGCCTCTCCCGTTGCAGAGCACAGGCTCCGGATGCGCAGGCTCAGCGGCCATGGCTCACGGGCCCAGCTGCTCCGCAGCATGTGGGATCTTCCTGGAACGGGGCACGAACCCGTGTCCCCTGCATCGGCAGGCGGACTCTCAACCACTGCACCACCAGGGAAGCCCTGGATCTGTAGTTTGAACTCACTTTATCAATCTCATAACTCCCCCTGGCTACTTCCCACATCTTATTCTGGACCATTCTGGTTTTCCTTCTTTACCTATATTTTTGTTTCCGTCTGCGTCTCATTTCCTGAGAACCTTGTTTGGCATTATACCAAGACTGAGATGTTGGAACTGTATGAGTCCTTGTAAGTAACATATTTATATTGTAAGAGGGGTTTTATAGGGAGTGTGTGTGTGTGTGTGTGTGTGTGTGTGTGTGCGCCACATCTTTTCCTACACAGAAAGCCTGAGTAGGAACGATGGCTCTAAGAGGGAGGACTTCAGAAAAATGGGCAGACGAAGGGAAGGGGATTTCTGGGAAAGAGGGAGGGAGCCTTGTGGTCCAGCAAAGCACATCACTAGAGGCTGAGATGGTTGTCCTAGGTTTCATGTCTGTTTCCCAACTTGTTTAAAGTTCCTTGATGACTGAACACAAAAGCAACAACATCCTCCATCCCTTTTGCATCTTCTTCCCCCTTCTCTATATCCAATCCTGGTTGGATAAATGCTGGTTGAATTAGGAAACGGGCAGCATTTCTGAGAATTTGTACCACAACTCAGTACTCTTCCCCTCGAACTGCATTGGGAGCTACCTCTGCAGGGCTAACGATGCAACACCTCTGAGCAGACCTTTCTCTTCCTTGGTTCCCTCCCACGCTGGTCCCTCCTAGAGTGCATTTCCTTCTAATAAAAATTAAATCCTAGCTCTGGCCCCTTTCTCTTTCTCTTCAGATACTTTTGAAATTAAGCAACAGCAGAGGTCTTTAGGAAACGTGGATTTGTGTTTTTAACTTAACTTCTACCAAACCTTGGTATATACCATGCTGCATTTCATATCAGCATTTTCTCATCCTCTTTAGGAGCTTGTTTGTATCAATGTGAACATGATATGTATATTACTTCCTTCAGTTGTTTTTTATTCCCTACGAGGCAGACACCCAAAATGCTTAATACAAAGTGGAACATTCTTGAGTAACGATTTCAATTTTGTCCCCATCTTGTTATTTTCTGATGTTACCAAGAGTGGTTTCCACCCGTCTCTCGTCTCTCTCAATCTACTGGAAGCCTTGGGAACCACGATAGCAGAGACTGGGTGTTTAAGGCCACAGGAAACAAAGCATGTCATATTTTAAGCTCCATTACTCTAAAGAGAGGCAGTGGCTGCAGCCTCTTGCAAAACTCCAGCAAAGAGGTGGTACTTTTTTTTGGTAACAGCAATTAATCATGACAGAAGGACTCAGATGGGGGAAAAGGACAGATGGTTCTTGTTACAACCTGCCTCAAACCTGAATTACCATTCCCGACCATAAACAGAACATTTGTACCAAAACTGTGAGAGAGGAAGAAAATCAGAGATAAAAATCTACAGTGTGGGGCTTCCCTGGTGGCGCAGTGGTTGAGAGTCCGCCTGCCGATGCAGGGGACACGGGTTCGTGCCCCTATCCCGGAAGATCCCACATGCCGCGCAGCGGCTGGGCCCGCGAGCCATGGCCGTGGAGCCTGTGTGTCCGGAGCCTGTGCTCCGCAACGGGAGAGGCCACAGCAGTGAGAGGCCCACGTACAGCAAAAAAAAAAAAAAAAAAAAAAAAAATCTACAGTGTGTTGTGCTATCAAATGGTTTAAAACCACAATGCAGTGATGACTACACTTATAATACAGTGAATACACAGGAGTCAGGAAAACTTTGGACATAATGAACATCAATAGTCATCAAGTGTTTAACTGATTCTAAAATAATATAGACACTGGCAAATGATAAACTGTAAATATGTCTTAAGTTATTTTTTGGGGATTCACTCTAATAGTCCCATCATATTGTCTGGTAGAATCTTGACAATTCCATCCTAAACTTATGCTTAAAAAGGCTTTAATAGTTCACTAAGCTTTGATCTATATGGAGTAAACTTTTCTGAATGGGGATTAAGTTTTAATGCCTGGACATTATTAATATCAACCAAATGATAGATGTGTGAGCATTTTGCTAACTTTGTAGACACTTCTTAGCTTCTTCATATGTAACTCTGGTTAGATTGTCCTCAGTATGACTGTATGTAATGTAGTACAGTGTATAGGGAAGGATGCTCTATCATTTATATGTGTCCATAGTCATGTAATCAGGGTTTCCAGTATCCTGAAAGATAAGGGTGATCCTTCTGTGTGTCAGAGGGTCCACGTTTATGTGGCAATGGCTCCTTTTTATGGATGTTTCAGAAGGGAGAGTTGCCAAGTGAGGACTCATCTCTGAAGAACCCTGAATGACGAGCTGTAACCGTTCACCGTGGACCGAGGCCAGGCCTCCGTGGTCAGCACGGATCATGAGCACGCCTGGCAAGAAAGAACCACCAAAACAGACTTCATTTGTTGCCCTGTGGATCGGTTCCAGGGAACATTTTTGTCTCTGGATGAACAAAGCATGGCCTGATAGTCTGAGAATGTAATAATTGGTATAATTAGCCAATAATTTTGCAGGGAAAAAGCTATTAGTGACTACTAGCTAACTCATTTGCATGCTAATGTTTTGAGGGGAAAAAAAGAAAAGCTTTTGAGGCTTACTTTTTTTTTTTTAGCATTATGTCCGAGTTATTTCTGACTTTGGTTGTCGTTGGAATACTGTAAAGGAGGTTGTGTTAGGCTGTGTCATCAGAGGATCTTGTGAGGTGGCTGGTAGGACCTTTCTGTGGTTTCTGGCACCTCAGTTCAAGTGGTCCAGGGTGACCTTCCCCTTGAGGCTGTGCGGAGGACAGAGGGCTGGGCAGAGGGGTAGCCTGGGATTTATAGATGCTGTTATGTGCCCACCTCTCACGATCAACAAGCAATGCAGCTACTTCCATAAACTCAACCAAACATAGGGCAGCAATGACACACTTATTGTAAAAGAAAGTGAAGCGAGGCCCTGAAAACAAACTTTGAACATCCCTAAAATGTCAGTCACTACCCCTTCCTGTTAACATTGGCTGCCTGAGAATTCTTTCTTCTTTTGTCATCATGAGGGAAAGAATTCTTTTTTTCTTTTTAAATGTGGTCACACCACGTGGCATGCAGGAGCTTAGTTCCCCGACCAGGGATCAAACCTGGGCCCCCGAAGTGAAAGCACCAAGTCCTAACCACTGGACCGACAGGGAATTCCAAAGACTTCTTCTTCTTTGTTGGCCCAGTAGGAGAGAAGACTGGAGGAAACTACTTTGGGGGGGTTATGGGGTTGGCAGCTTGGGAGATATTCTAGCATCCTGGTAGCAGGTTGGAATGTCCCTATTTAGCCCTCAGGAACAGCAGGGAAGTAGTGTTCTTTGGTGCAGCTACATGGGGATTAGTGGTTTCACAAGGCCTGCGAGAGACCTAACCACCATTTTTAATGTTGGTTCCCTAGGAATATTTTCTTGTAAATTCCAAGCGAATTCACAAGTATCCATTTCAAGAGTAAAAACAGCAGTTGGTAGATTGAGGACAACTTGGACTTGGATGTCTCCCTTGCCCATCCTCTCCTTGGGGAATATTTTCCCAATGTTCCCCAACGCTCCTTTGTAGTTATTTCTCGATCTTGTCTTTTCTGTTATGGTGTTTTAATGATTCTCATTGTTAATCTTATAAACTCCGTGTCCCAAGTTCTCCAGAGAACCACTTCATCAATAATGATATAAATGCTCTAAAACTACACTTAGAATTTTACTGAAAAGAGTCCTTTGATAATTACAATGAAAAGCAGTGAGCTCTGTTGGCTTACTACTTCTAAATGTAGGAAAATAAACTCTTATTAATAGCCACACACCATTTCCTATCTTTTCAAGGGCTTTGTCAGTTAGCCTCACAATGGTGCTGTCAGGGAAATACTATTAACACAGAGCAAAGGGGGCGGCAGGTGGGATGCTCTTATGATGGGGCAAATGCACCTTTTGTCTCTCGTGCTGCCTCTGTACTTTCCTTGAAGTACTATGTTTAGGAAAAATAAATTTTCTTCTATTATTCTACTTAACATTCGTTCAGGCTCTCTCAACCAAAAAATTAAAAAAGTGAAGCTCCACAATGAGCCTTAAAACCAAAACATAACTATTAGTCATTGATACCTAACCACACTTGCTAATTTAAAAATGAGAAGAAAGGAAAGCTCTCCCCTCTTTGCACACCCCATTGCCATACGCTGTCTCCCAATCCAATAATTTTCCCCTCTGGGAAATAATCTGGACTAAGAGCTTGTCCAAAATACGTCCTAGGGCATATTGAATTTCAATAGAGGCTTTTCTGATGATGAAAATTTCCATCGATGTGCACACATATATGGATGGATAGGAACTTTTCTAGTGCATTTCTTGCCAGCATCACTCAATTCTTCAAAACAACTGGATTCAAATATTAGGTACTACTGCCCCCATTTCACAAGTGAACAATCTGCAGCTCAGAGAGGATTATTATTATTATTATTATTATTTTTTGCGGTACATGGGCCTCTCACTGTTGTGGCCTCTCCCATTGCGGAGCACAGGCTCTGGACGCACAGGCTCAGTGGCCATGGCTCACGGGCCCAGCCGCTCCGCGGCACGTGGGATCTTCCCGGACTGGGGCACGAACCCGTGTCCCCTGCATCGGCAGGCGGACTCTCAACCACTGCGCCACCAGGGAAGCCCCAGAGAGGATTATTAAAACAAGGTCACACTTCCAATAAGTGTTTAAGCCCATTTTCAAATTCCGGTCTGTCTGCTTCCTAACTTCGTCCTGATGGTTATAGAATATTGACTCCCAATAGATTGCTCTTCTGACCTACTGTTTTCATTCTAGATGAATATGTTTATGTTATTATTATACAGCTTACAGCAAGCTGTAATTGATTTCACAGTTATTTTGGATGATTTTTGTAATTGTTCTTATTTCTATTAGTTGAAATACACATGTAATGTGTCATCGTTAGAATATTAATGGAACAACCATTATATTAAGAAAACAAGTTCCCGTTAAAATAAACATTATTGGACTTCCCTGGTGACACAGTGGTTAAGAATCCGCCTGCCAATTCAGGGGACACGGGTTTGAGCCCTGGTCCAGGAAGATCCTACATGTCATGGAGCAACGAAGCTCAGCACCACAACTACTGAGCCTGTGCTCTAGAGCCCACGAGCCACAGCTACTGAAGCCTGTGCACCTACAGCCCGTGCTCCGCAACAAGAGAAGCCACCGCAATGAGAAAGAAGCCCGCGCACCACAGAGTACACCCCTCTCGCCGCAACTAGAGAAAGCCCATGCGCAGCAACGAACACCCAATGCAGCCAAATAAATAAATTTAATAAATAAATAAATTAATTAATTAATTAAAAAATAAAAATAAAATAAACATTATTTTCATCCACAAATTGAATACACTTCACTATTTAAAACAAAAAAATGTGGTGAAATCCAGATGTCCATTTTTTTAAAAGATAACATATAAACAATAATAAATAGTTTTCCTTTAATGAGTTTTTCTCTTAGGAGAGTGTTTCTAGGGGGATTCTTCTTTGTTTTTTAACCTGAACTTTGAGGTTTGTAGTAGTTTTTATAAATTATTCTCATTACTTAATAAGCTTAAACTCTATTTTAAGTGGCTATATTAGGAATGTATAATTGAATTTTTCTTTTACAGTTTTAAAATTTATCAAAAAATAACTGCCTTCATTAAAACTGACCTCATTAAACTCAAAAGACCCAAGTTCACTGCATGACTCATTTAGGACTTTATATTCAACCATGATGTGAAGAGATCTTTAATTACCTAGACAAAACCTCTTGAGTAACAGAGTGGTGGTTATTAACATCTGGGAGAAAGAAAAAAAAAAAAAAACAGAGGCTCCAATTTAATGGAACAAAGCATCATCCTCTCAAATGCACTACTGAAACCGAGATATGCAAATGATCTATTGTGGTGGAAAGCAGGTGGCACTTTCATTTTCCTGTTCATTTTACAGAGGGGATGTGATCAGGAGTCTCAAGTCCACAGGTAAATGACAAAGCACAAAAGTCAAGGTATCTTTAAAAATATTATTTTAAATGTGAACGAAAGCAGAAGCCTGGTGAGATGGATCTTTCCAAGTTAAATCTAACTTTTGTTTTTAATTTTTGCTTCAAAAAATTAGAGGAAAAAAAAACTAGAATGAACAGCATATGAATCATTTCTGTTAAATGAAGTCTTCAGTGTCTTCTGTGTTTTATTTCATGATTCCTGTGCAGGAATCGTGAGGACCAGAGGATGATCTGAAATCCCAGAACGGTGTCTGGCCTGGAGTGGGTCCCCAGTACATATTCTTTAGACGAATGAACTCCTGAGCAATCAGCCAGTGTCCGGAATAGAACACGATGTTCCTGGACCTATATGAACTTTGTGATTTTCAGGGTGATGGGGTGGGGCGTTCACACTGGCCCTCCAATAGCCCCGCCCCAAATGCATATAGTGCCCCAGTGGAGAAACTTTGGGGTATTCAGGGCTCTTCCCCTACTAAATGCACATACCTGCAGTGAAGGTACTTAAGCTGGTCAGCACTTTATCTTAGGCTGAATGAATTTTCGAGAACCTTTCCAAGCCTGGCAATTTTTAGCAGAGGATGGATGGGGATGAAGAGGTGAAGAAAGCATGAGGGATCCATGGGTAGGACACCACGGGAGAGGCTGGCAGTAAAAAGACAAACCCCTCACTTTCCCTGCAGGGACAGAGCCGGTCACAACACAACTCAAACAGGACCTCGTTACTAGATCAATATTGCCAATTGATAAACCAATTTGTCATCTAAAAGCCAAATGGACGCGTTAAAACACTGATTTTTTCATCAAGAAGACTTGGGATTTTTGTGGTTGCCCTTTGGTTGGTAAATTGGTTGGTTTTACCAGCCAGGGCTCTACCGTGCATTTAAAGCACAATTTTAGGAATACTGAATTTCATTATAGGCTCTGCTTTAATTTGATGTTCTATATAAGGAAGTGCCTGAAAATTGCCCCTGTTTCTACTTCTATGTCTCTATCTCTCTAGCCCTTTTTAAAAATTGGGAGATCATTGTAAATTTAGGTTTGGAGCCTACTTTTTTATTCTCACTAAATACAATGTCAGCATATACTCATGTTAATAAACAACGTTGAAAATTTGATTTTAATAGCTGCATAGTATTCTATTGTATTGCTTTGGCATAATTTATTTAATAAGCCCTTTTATTGCTGAATACTTAGATTGTTATCACTTTTTTTTTTTTTTTTTTGGCCGTGCTACACCGCTTGTGGCATCTTAGTTCCCAGACCAGGCATTGAACCTGGCCACTCCATCTCCCCTTCCCCCGCAGTGAGAGCCCGAGTCCTAACCACTGGACCACCAGGGAATTCCCTGTTATCACTTTTTTATTACTATTGTAAACAGTGCTGCAAATAACTCTTGATTATTTTTTTGAATTTTATTTTATTTATTTTTTTATACAGCAGGTTCTTATTAGTCATCAATTTTATACACATCAGTGTATACATGTGAATCCCAATCACCCAATTCATCATGATTATTTCCTAATAATCAATTTCTGGAAATGAAATGATGAGTCAAGAAGAGCCTGGGATTCTAAGTGTATAGCGTGCTAGAATCTTGATTTTCCCATCTCCTCCCGTCATGTCCCCATTGAGACACGACACAGACAAATAATGCACCTGGCTTACACGAGCACACTTGAAAAATTGTTCTTCTACTCTAACTGAGGAGAAAAAACCCTAAAGAAAAAAATCGAGCAGAAGGAAGGAGAATGTAAATCTGACAATTCACCTTTCCTCTGTGTGTGCGTGTGTGTGTGTGTGTGTGTGTGTTTTGCTTTGTTTTGTATTTGGACCTTACAGGGGGAGGGTTGACCAAATACGAACTCGGAAAAGATGAAGGGTCTCAAGACCGGGAGTGGGAAGATAAGAATGGTATTTGAAACATATGTGTGTATATATATATATATATATATATATATATATATATATATATATATATGTGTATATATATATAAAGTATCAGGGAGGGTATGCATAGGTTTTATGCAAATACTACATCCTTTTATATAAGGAACTTGAGCATCCTCGGATTCTAGTATTTGCAGCAAGACAGGGCAAATTTGGAAGGACGAACCATATAAGCTGTTGGCTGAAAATTTTTACAATTATTATTATTATTATTATTTTGCGGTATGCGGGCCTCTCACTGTTGCGGCCTCTCCCGTTGCGGAGCACAGGCTCCGGACTCGCAGGCTCAGCGGCCATGGCTCACAGGCCCAGCCGCTCTGCGGCATGTGGGATCTTCCCAGACCGGGACACGAATCTGTATCCCCTGCATCAGCAAGTGGACTCTCAACCACTGCGCCACCAGGGAAGCCCCTTTTACAATTATTTTTAAGCTATATGTGCTTTCTCCTCTTTGAATTATCTGTGCAATTACTTTTCAATTTATTTTATTTAATAATACATTTATATAATTCATGTATATTAATAAATAAAATAATTAACAGGTTTAAAAAAAGAATGGTATTTGGTGAAGTGCTAAAATATTATCTTCAAATAAAATACATACAATTTTAGTAAAAAAAATTTCAACTACATCTTCATGAATGAAATTAATCTGCTCGTAAAGAAAACTAGATTTCAGGAACAATTCTGGCTGTGAATTGGCAGGTAAATAACTGATGCAATTTCACAGTTCAAGCACTTACTAGCTATTAAATGAAACTTGTGAATCTCCATGACTCCACCCGCTTCCTGACAGCATCATCAGAGCTGAATTTCTTGGCTCCTGGTATTTTAAGTTATATTCATATTTCTATTTAAATGTAGTTTTTTGATGCTTTTTAATCATCTGGGAGATGGATTCAAAATGGTACAATTTTCTCCTTTAAATTGTGTGCTTAACTCCTGTCAATGTTAATACATATTGTGTGTGCACATCAAAGTAAAACTATGAATAGGCCATGCCTTGGGAGATGAAATGCTACAGATTTCACAGATACTGTCAGAAATTGCCTTCTTTCTTTCATATTTCATTAATTCAGTGGAGACCCTCATGTATGCTAAGTATAAATGATCATGTAATTTTTTTGAGGTAAAAATGCGGTGTTCTCAGAGAAATCATCTTTTCTGAAGATTCATTAGACTTTGTTTAAAAGCATAGCTTTGAGAAGCAGTCATATTTTGAAAACATGTCAGTTTCCCATACTCATCATCCTTTTCAATTCTGGAAAAATGAATACTAGGACAAGTTGATTTTAATTAATATTCTCATCAATCTCTCCAGAGTGCATTGTAATTTCCATTACTTTTAAAGTGCTTCTGGAACCACAGGGGACAACATTTCCCAGTTTAACTACACAGTTACATACAAGTAAGTGCGGTAAATGTTACTATGGTATTTTGATTTTTTTTTATTTTTTATTTTTTTGGCCACGCCATGATCGAACGTGCACCCCCTGCAGTGGAAGTGCAGAATCTTAACCACTGGACCGCAAGGGAAATCTGGTATTTTGATTTAAGGAACTCGTTGAAGTTACTCAAAGCTGCCTGGTCAAAAAACTAAGGGTTAGGTCCTGTCAATATGCTGTGTTTATGAACTAGTTAGCTATCTACAAATTTAAGAAAACAAGTGAGGATGAATTACCTTTTTGTGTGGAATGAAGAGGTATGCTTAGAGGAGAGGTTTGATTACAAAAGTTTGTACACTTTTGTTTTTGTAGAAGGTTATCTCCCTTTTTAATTTATTTTTAATTAATTAATTTATTTTTGGCTGCGTTGGGTCTTCATTGCTGCGTGCGTTATTTTCTCTAGTTGCGGCGAGTGGGGGCTACTCTTTGTTGCGGTGCATGGGCTTCTCATTGTGGTGGCTTCTCCCGTTGTGGAGTACGGGCTCTAAGCGCACAGGCTCAGTAGTTGTGGCATGTGAGCTCAGTAGTTGTGGCTTGAGGGCTCTAGAGTGCAGGCTCAGTAGTTGTGGTGCACGGGCTTAGCTGCTCCACGCCATGTGAGATCTTCCCGGACCAGGGCTCGAACCCGTGTCCCCTGCACTGGCAAGCAGATTATTAACCACTGTGCCACCAGGGAAGCCCTGTGCGCTATTTCTATAGGGGGTGGAGCAATCTTATAGTTTGGATATATGCAGGGCAAAGCTATCAAATGGATTTTGTGTTACAAAACTTCCTCTTGGAAACCAGAACAATGCTTGACACCTGAGGTTAAACAGGGTTGAACTCACCCTGCATCTACCTGAAGACAACCCACTGCTTATCCTGTCATATAAGAAATTATATTTTGTTTTTTTAAAAGCATATATTTGAACGTAGACACTTTTTTGGCTGATATCACCTTCCCATTGTGGTCATCACACATCATTGTTCCTGGTTAGGTCAGGTGCCCCCAGATCATGCTGGGCTGTCTTTTCACAGACCCCAGTCACAGACCCTTAGAAATCCTAAACACCAGGAATGGATAAACAAGATGTGGTATATACACACAATGGAATATTACTCAGCCATAAAAAAGAATGAAATAATGCCATTTGCAGCAACATGGATGGACCTAGAGATTATCATAGTAAATGAAGTAAGCCAGACAAACACAAATATCATATGATATCACTTACATGCAGAATCTAAAAAGATGATACAAATGAACTTATTTACAAAACAGAAATAGACTCACAGACATAGAAAACAAACTTATGATTACCAAAGGGGAAAGGTCGGGGGGGAGGGATAAATTAGGAGTTTGGGATTAACAGATACACATGACTATATATAAAATAATCTTGTACAGCACAGGGGACTATATTCAATATCTTTTAATAAACTATAAGGGAAAAATCTGAAAAAGAATGGATATATGCACATGTATAACTGAATCACTTTGCTGTACACTTGAAACTAACACAACATTGTAAATCAACTATACCCCAATATCAAATAAAAATTAAATTAAAAAAAAAGAAATCCTAAACACTGAAAAAACCCCACAGTGCCTCATCCCGATATGCGATTCTAAACAACAGTAACAATAAAAAACCACTAATTTATAGGATAGAGTCCAACAAATTCTGATTTTCCTTCTGACACATTTTCCTTTTTTCTTTCTTCTCTCCTGTCTCCCTCCCTCCCTTCCTTTATTTTCCCCTTTCTTTCTCTTGAATTGTTTCAAAATATATTTTTTAAAATGTCGCTGCTATGCTGGTGCCCTAAATATGTACTTGTTTAGTCTGTCTATTCTGTTACTCAACATTCCCTACTAATGGACACACCTCTAAATGTCCTCAGTTTGCTGGAGCCCCTACAAACCATCTCTAGTATAAATACCAATAATACGTCTAAATGTCTCTGCTCACTCAAATCATGAAGATGAGTCCACTGCCGCTCCTTTAGTCTTCCTTCAAAAGGGAAAAGAAACCAAATGAAATGCATAACCCTTGTTGGAATCATTGGCAACAATAAAAAGGTATCTTAGGGGCAATCGAAAGACTTTGAATAAAGAGACCAAATTTTAGATATAATCAAATTAAATTTCTTAGGAATTATACTGGCATTGTGATTGCAGAGGAAATGTTCTCATCAATAGGAAGTGTATGCTGAAATATTGAGGGGTTTACTGTCATGATGTTTGTAACTTGCAAATTGTTCAGCAAAAAAAAAAGTGTGTGTAATGTGTGTGTGTGTGTATATATATATATATATATACACACACACACACAGAGAGAGAGAGAGAGGGAGAGAGAGAGACAGAGGAAGAGAAAGACAGAGATAGAGATAGAGAGAAAATTCAAAACGTGACAAAAATGTGGTAAAGTATGTACTGTTTTTTCAACTTTTCTGTATGGGAGAAACAACATAATCACTAAAACTAGAACGCCAAGAATCAAAAGAAACACAGTTGATATTATATGAAGCTAGTATTTGGGGTTTTTCCATAGTCTGTAAGATAGCTGGAGGACTATAGCTTTGATTCATTAGATTCATCAAAGAAATCTAAGCTTTAAAGATCATTTCAGTCATTTTAGATCATTTAGACAAACAGATTTAGGCACACACACACATAAAGACCTGAGTTCAGTCAGCCCTAGAAGACACTGGCCAAATGCCCATTGCTTTCTGAGGAAGTCCAGCCCTTTAAAAGCCAGCTAACTGGTTTCTTCTGATGAATTTCTTCTACAACATCAGCTTTCTAGGAGCTCAGAAACTGCTAGGAATCAATAAAGCAGTATTTCTTATTCTCTCCCAATCAATAAAATATAGTTTCTTCCTTTATTCATCCAATTACTAAAAATTTAGTGACGGCCTACTCTGAGCCAGGGCCAGTGTTGTTCTCAGAACACACACAAAATACATGGATTCTGTCCTCAAGGAGTTCAGGGTCACCTGGAGAGGCAGTTGTAAAACACATGATTATAGAATAATGTAAAAAGTACTGTGGACTTCCCTGGTGTCGCAGTGGTTGAGAGTCCGCCTGCCGATGCAGGGGACACGGGTTCGTGCCCCGGTCCGGGAAGACCCCACATGCCGCGGAGCGGCTGGGCCCGTGAGCCATGGACGCTGAGCCTGCGCGTCTGGAGCCTGTTGCTCCGCAATGGGAGAGGCCACAACAGTGAGAGGCCCGCGTACTGCAAAAAAAAAAAAAAAAAAAGTATTGTAAGTATGGTACATATAAGCTGCTTTGGGAGCACAGAGTGAGAAGCCCTACACTACCTGGTGTGTGTGGGGAGGAACGGTGAGGAATCAGGGGATAATGATACAATAATAAACAATGATGGTAACAGCAACAAGAACAGTGGTGGTCCTAGACCAGGAAAGTCCTAACTATAACAGCTATACTTAAGCAGGGGTAACAGAGGGTGGATTTGGCAGAAGTCAAACAAATTACCAGTAGGAAAGGTGCCTGGACATATCAATACAAATCTCGGGGAAAATATTTTAACAGGTCTGCCCAGCTGAAACATTTTGCCATGGCCATAAAGTCCCTTCCCAGGTGCTTCGCTCATGTTATCTAGCTAATATTGTCTCCATTTAAATAGGCCCTGAGGCTCATGGGAGGCATGTGAGTTGCCTCTGGACAAGCAGCTGGTATGCAGCAAGACAGAATCTAGGTTAGGACTCATGCGTCTTGGACACTTGTTCCATCTTGCTATGTAACATCACCTGCCCACAGACCTCTGCTTAGGAAGGCCTTGAAGAGGAGTAAGAATTTTGCAGGTGAACCTTGTAGGGAAGAGACTTCTGGGTGAGAGGTGAATACACAAGGCATTGAGGAATTAAGAGAGTTTGGCAAATCCTTGTAGACCCTATTGTTAGAAATGATTGGAATAGAAGTTATGTGGTTGGAAAGTGGTGGAGGAGAAAACTGGATAGGGCTCTGGAATAAGAAACAAGGGGCTTATGTCTTATGGGGTAAGTGTTAGAAAGCCACTGAAGGAAGGGCTTTCAGCTTTGGGATTATACGATCGATTTGCCTTTTTCAAAGATCCTTCTGGGCAAAGGCCCAGGCAGTTTCTAACAGGAGGGGAGCCAGCCAGGGGGAAGAGACAGGCACTGGCTGGGTACCCACCAAAAGATGGGGCCTGCACTTTGGAGGCAGCTGCAGGGTAAACAGGTCCTACCCTTTCCTGCCTTCTCTATACAACTTATGGTCCTTCTTTCAACCTGACTAGTTGTAATGTCTTTTCATCATTCTCATAAAAAGCATCATCACAACATGTTCTTTTAAAAAATGTTGAATAGGTATCACTTTTGCAAATGCTGCTAGGAAAGCAATAGTTTCCTCTGCTAATTGCATGGGAATACTCTGAAATTCCCATGCTGCTCCTTCAGAGGCATTGTGTGTGTGTGTGTGTGTGTGTGTGTGTGTGTGCGCGCGCGCGCGCGCGGGTTAGGGGAGGGATCAGAGACAGGAGATAAGGCTCGGGGGAAAGAATGCCCAGACTAGGTCAATGGCAGTAGAGGGGTAGGGAGGATTGCATTGTGATTCAACATAATTTAATGAGTGAATCGACATTTTTTTTTTTTTTTTTGGCCGCACCATGCGGCTTGTGGGTACTTAGTTCCCCAACCAGGGATAGAACCCACTGCTTAGCAGTGAAAGCATGGAGTCCTAACCACTGGACTGCCAGGGAATTCCCTGATTCAACATAATTTTAAGGATTGAACTCAGGGACTGAAAGTGAGAAAGTGAGTCAAAGATGATGCCTGGGGCTTCTCTGGTGGCGCAAGTGGTTGAGTCCACCTGCCGATGCAGGGGACATGGGTTCGTGCCCCGGTCCGGGAAGATCACACATGCGGCGGAGCGGCTGGGCCGTGAGCCATGGCCGCTGGGCCTGCACATCCGGGGCCTGTGCTCCGCAACAGGAGAGGCCACAACAGTGAGAGGCCCGCGTACCGCAAAAAAAAAAAAAAAAGATGATGCCTGGTTTTGCCTGAGCAACTAGGTGTAAGGTTATGTCATCCTCCAAGATACGGATACACCTGGAGAGAGACTTCAGAGAAAAGATATTGAGTTTGAATTTGAATGTGTCGATTTTGCATATGGATGCCCGATTTGTTGAAAAGGCCCCTTTCTCCATGGAATTACCTTTGCCCCTTTGTCAAAAATCAGTTGATTATATTTTTGCAGGTCTATTTCTGGCTTTTCTATTGTGTTCCATTGGTCTATGTGTCTGTCCTTTGCCTTGATGAATGTTGCTTTATAGTAAGTCTTAAAATTGGGTAAGGTGAGTCCTTCAACTTTGGTCTTTTTTTAATCAGAAGTGTTTTGCTTTTCCATATGAATTTTGGAATCAGATTGTCAATACCTACAAAAAAGCTTGCTGAGATTTTGACTGGCGTTGCACGGATTCAATAAAATAAGTGGGGAAACACTGACATCTTAAGATTGAGTCTTCTGATTTATGAACATGGCATTCCTCCCTATTTTACTTAGACATTTTCGATTTCTTGTATCAGAGTTTTTGCAGTTTTCTGCATACAGCTCTGGTATGTAGCCCTAAGTACTTCATTTGTTTTTATTGGCCATGCCTATTTTGAGGTATCTGTGTACATCTTTATGCAGACGTCCTGTGGGCAAGCCTGGAGGTCTGGGGCATTGTCTGGGTTGGAATTCAGGTTTGGTATCATCACATTTGTCATGAATGTCACATTTCCCAGGGACAGAAGAAAATAGGGCTGAGGATTAAAAGTCATCTTAATTACCATCAAATGGTTAATTCTGGTTCTTGTTCTAAGTTTAAGAAGTAAATCAAGGAAGATCTGAGAACCCCACAATGAGGGCTGAACACGTGTGCTTCGGCACCAGAGAGCATGTGTTTAGCTCCTGGCTCTGGGACCTCAAGTCTCAGCTCCACCTAATTGTAAAGCATGTATGGTAACAGTGTCCACCTCACAGGGTCATTGGAAAATTGATTACAACGGTGCATCTGGAGGACACAGAAGAGTGCTTGGCATGGGGAGCACTCAATCCCTGTCAGCCACTGTTATTAGTTACATAAGTGAATTGCCAGGAGCCCATCTGGGGAAATACCTTGGAAAAAACTTAATGGTCTTTGAGAGTCCTGGCATTGTTAGGTAATGACAATTGATCTTCACAAGAAAAGATGGGATTCACTGCTCGTGTTAATTTTTCTCGCACAATATACGCCCAGGACTCAGTGTCCCCCTCCCCAGGGTGAATTGCATATGAGAAAGAATATATGGCATCTGAAATTTCCTGCTGAAAGCTCTTTGTTTAGAAACCAGGGCTGCTAGTGCCTTTTGATTTGTGTTTCCAACATTTCCCAAATTAAGTATGAGAGTTGTGACTGGATATGGCCAAGGACTCACAATTTCTTTCTGAAAGAAAACAAGGAAAGTGGTCAGAACTCATATCCTGCTTCCTATCCCTCCCTACCCCCATTGGTTGCCTAGCCTTGTTCACAGAGGTTACTGACCTGGTTTAGTCTGTCTCCAGCTTGGCATGAGTTGGCCCAACCTTGGACCCAGAGTCCTTCAAAAGAATCCCACTTCTGGGCAAGGACAGAAATCGTGTAGTGACAACTGGATGGTCTGGACATTGTTTGGCACTTTGTTTGACCAGGGGTAGGGGTGGGGAGAAAGAACTGAAACCCTTTCAGAAAGTCTGTATTTTCTTCAATTCCCATTTCATTGTGTTTAAAAGAAAGGTCAGGGATTCCCTGGTGGCGCAGTGGTTGAGAGTCCACCTGCGATGCGGGGGACACGGGTTTGTGCCCCGGTCTGGGAAGATCCCGCATGCCGTGGAGCGGCTGGGCCCGTGAGCCATGGCCGCTGAGCCTGCGCATCCGGAGCCTGTGCTCCGCAGCGGGAGAGGCCACGACAGTGAGAGGCCCACGTATCGCAAAAAAAAAAAAAAGAAAGGTCAAAGGAATATCTTGGCCAGCAAAAGGAATGCACTCTAATATTGACAGGTCCCAGGAAAGAGACTCACAGCTAAATTTGCATCTGACATAGCAGCATAGACTGCAGGTGCTTTAATCACACAAAGAGCTAAACAGGTGCTCTGCTGAGATCTCTTGTAGTATTACTGTCGGGAGAAAACCCATTGGCCTAGGACCCAGGGCCAGTACTGCTGCTAGTATTTGTTCTAAAAATTCTGCAGTGCTTTTGTGTTCACAAATTGCCATAGATCTTGATGGAAGTTGTCTTAAACTGCAGAAAGCATGTCTTGAATGTGTGTGTGTGTGTGTGTGTGTGTGTTTAAAATCACCATAAAGATAAATGGGTGGAAGAAATGCTTCAAGTTAAGTTTGCACAGATTCTACTCGGTTACCAGCTTGTAACCCTGCCGCTAACCTTGGGCGGAGACCATGGAGAGCTCCTGGAGCATCGTTCTTTGGCCCATGATGGGCCAGGTAAGGCACAGATTGATTTGATCTGAAAATGTGTTAAAAATATGCGAATTGCAACTGTCACAAACATACCACTTGGGAATGTAAATTGGTGGAGCCGTTATGGAAAACACTATGGAGGTTCCTTAAAAAACTAATAATAGGGGCTTCCCTGGTGGTGCAGTGGTTAAGACTCTGCCTGCCAATGCAGGGGACACGGGTTCGAGCCCTGGTCCGGGAAGATCCCACGTGCTGCGGAGCGACTAAGCCCGTGCACCACAACTATAGAGCCTGTGCTCTAGAGCCCGCGAGCCACAACTACTGAGCCCACATGCCGCAACTACTGAAGCCCACGCGCCTAGAGCCCGTGCTCCGCAACAAGAGAAGACACTGCAATGAAAAGCCCATGCACCACAACGAAGAGTAGCCCCCGCTTGCTGCAACTAGAGAAAGCCTGCGCGCAGCAAGGAAGACCCAACACAGCCCAAAATAAATAAATAAAATAAATAAATTTATATATTAAAAAAACTAATAATAGAGCTACCATACGATACTGCAATCCTACTCCTGGGAATATATCAGGAGAAAACTATAATTCAAAAAGAATCACGCACCCCAATGCTTATAGCAGCACTATTCACAATAGCCAAGACATGGAAGCAACCTAAATGTCCATCAACAGATGAATGCATAAAGAAGACGTGGTACATATATACAATGGGATATTACTCAGCCACAAAAAGAATGAAATAATGCCATTTGCAGCAACATGGATGGACCTAGAGATTATACTAAGTGAAGTAAGTCAGACAAAGACAAATACCATATGGTATCACTTACATGTGGAATCTAAAATAAGGCACAAATGAACTTATCTATAAAACAGACTCACAGAGGTAGAGAACAGACTTGTGGTTGCCAAGGGGGAGGGGGTGGGGGACTTGGAGTTTGGGAATAGCAGATGCAAACTATTATATATACAATGGATAAACAGTAAGGTCCTACTGTATAGCACAGGGAACTATATTCAATATCCTGTGATAAACCATAGTGGAAAAGAATATGAAAAAGAATATGTATATGTATAACTGAATCACTTTGTTGTACAGCAGAAATTAACACATTGTAAATCAACTACACTTCAATAAAATACATTAAAAAAAAACATACCACTGTGAATTTTAGTCTCTAAATTGAATCTCTGGTTCATTTAATTTTTTACACATATTTTTTAGATTTAGTCGTTGGAGTGCTAGGTGCAGATTTACACATGTTCATATTTGGAATCAATAATTCTGACACAAAAAATGGGACAATAAAAAAATGGGACAAGAACACACACATTAGTAGATGGCAATCATCCCTTGCTTTTTGAAATGGACATAAACCTGGCAATAGATTCAATATTTGTAAGAGTCAATTCTGGTTTTTCATTTATTTGATAAAAGCAGAGATGCCACCAGACTTGGGTTTGATGCGTCTGACAAGCAGCTCCTATTCTGCCCTGTGGAGTGCGGGAGCCTTTCTTTCTGGGGACAGCAGCCCTGCCTGGCTCTGCCAGCACCCTTAGCCTTGTGAAAATGCTGATCATCCCCAGCTAGGAACCACTGCCCCAGATAAAACATTATTTACCTTTGAGGCTCTAGGCTACTTGCTATAAGTAATTAAAGTTTATTTACTAAAATAGACTGAATAAAAGAACTATCTCTAAGTTCAAAATTCTGTATGTAAAGTCAATTAGGCCAATATATTTTTAACCTAAAATCTTCCTTTCCTAGAAATTTGAAGGGCCATATAAATATTCTTTGACTAAAGCTATTCCTTTAAGGGGACGGGAGAGATGAGAAAGAGTATTTACTTTTTAAATTAAAAAAAAATTTTTTTTGGCTGGACCGCACAGCTTGTACGTGGGGTCTCAGTTCCCCGACCAGGGATTGAACCCAGGCCCTCGGCAGTGAGAGCGCAGAGTCCTAACCCCTGGGCCACCAGGGAATTCCTGAATATTTACTTTTATAAATCCTGTTTTGAGTCATTGTCATAGTAATCTAGCAAGGAAGATACTTTTAAACTATATTTTACAAAGGTAGGAACTAACGTTCAGAGAGCTTAAGCTCTTTCCTCAAGGTCCCAGAGCTCATGTCTATCAGAAAAGGCTTTCAAATTCAAGGTTGTGTGATAGTAGATTCTAAGGATTTCCCACTATATCATATATTCTACTCTGCCCTTATAAAGCTGCATTTTATTGACTCCACTGGGAAAAAGATGACATTTTTTTCCCCCTGCAGCAACGTGATAAAGTTCTGTTAGTCCAATCACTTCTATGCTACCTTCTGTGTCAACAGCCCTGTCTCTGACGCACCCAACCAGGTTTGGGTGGAGTAATGTGAGTTTACTCGGCCTTTACCCTGATTTAATTACCTTTGGAATCTTACAGACAGCTATGATGCCACAGGCTCATTCCTCGTAGGTGAGGTAAGCATGAGACGGAACCAAACTCAGTCTTAAATGTCTTACCAGCACTTATCACTGGTCATAGTTATGTGATAAGTAAAATGTTCATATAAGAAGAACACTGAGGATGGCCAGGACCATCGTGATGTGCCTCTCCAGGGCTTGGAAGCTTCTCTTCTGAGCTATATCTCACCTATTATCTTTACTGCTTCTTGTATCAGATCCCAGCCAATGGGTCAGAGTTTTTTTGCTTTTAGTTTTGTCTTGTTCTTTGCCATTTATTGGTGCTTTCCTCTTTCAGGTCTCTAACTTGATATATCTTCATATTGAAGGTTTCCTCCTTCAACCCCCATAAAGGCAATGTGCTAGCGGCTCCCCACCTCCCCACCCCGGACTTCCCTCCTTTAAATTTTTGTGTTGCAAAATAACACACCTTCTGATAGTTAAAACTAACATACAATGCAACAAAATAGCCTCCTTTTCCAAACCGGCCCTTAGTGCATGTTTCCCACGCCCTTGTTTGCCCTTCACTTCCTCTGCCTAATTTAGATTTGCAAGCTCAACACACAGACTCTCTGTCTTTGTTTATGTACATATGGTCTAGCACTAGTCTTGGGTTTAACAAATATTAAATAATCATGACTTCAGAATGATTGTTAGTATTGGTCTTTAAAAAAATCACAGCTGGTCAAGAATACTGCTTTTTTTTTTTTTTTCCCCCTCACAGACCTTGTCTGATTTTGTAGCTCTTATAGCAGACAGCTGTATTATAGCACACTTGCTTTCCCCTTGAATACCGCTTGGAGAGCAGAGCTGGTGATCATTGTAGCTGCTTTTCTTCATTGGAACACATTTACAAATTCTGCACTGCATACCAGTGTGCTTGTGGATGTAATTTCAGTCGTATGTAACCACCTTAACATAACTGGAGAAACTCAGATACAATTTTATACAATGTTCCATTGTGCATGTTTGAAATGGAAGGTTTTTTTTCTCTCTGCATAATTAATTTAAGCATTCATGATATCCAGTATGGGCTTTTAAAATCTATGCATGAAACACTCATTGACTGTGTGGTGGCAATTACATTGTTAGGTTTTGAACTGAAGTCCTTAATTTTACCTTTTTTCAGGCTTAAAACAAACAAACAAAACAAAACAAAAAAACCCCTGAATCTGCATACTTTACCTAAACCCTTTTAGAGGTCTCCTTAAAACTGGCAGACTGATTTTGCACTACAGTTCCACAGGGCGATTCATAAAAATAAATGCCAAACACTAGGCAACAATAGAAGGAATTGACAGTGGATCAAAAGTTTAACAATTGGGCTTCCCTGGTGGCGCAGTGGTTGAGAGTCCGCCTGCCGATGCAGGGGACACGGGTTCGTGCCCCGGTCCGGGAAGATCCCACATGCCGCGGAGCGGCTGGGCCCGTGAGCCATGGCCGCTGGGCCTGTGCGTCCGGAGCCTGTGCTCCGCAATGGGAGAGGCCACAACAGTGAGAGGCCCGCATATCGCAAAAAAAAAAAAAAAAAAAAAAAAAAGTTTAACAATGCATTTCCTTGAAGAAATGTCAGCATCAGCTTTCTCACAATCAGGAAATAAAGAAGGCTGTGCTCTCCCACTGGTCCAATAGTTCAAATGCAAACACATCAGCAGAAGAAAGTGGTTATGTCAGGGTGCAGGATGCAATCGTGTAACCGGATAAAACAGTTTTATTTGTTAGCTCGAATATATATTTCTGATTTATATTTTTACTTAATTTTGTGGCCAAGGCAGAACCAAGGTCATAATATTGATAAATTAGGAAAAAATGGTTTCTTCTTTTAGAATCAAGTCCAAAATATCTACACATCGAGATGACATCTACATTAGCACTGTTCTTACTCATGTGACCACATCCTCAGCTGTGAATTTATTAGGATTCCTATAAAATCAAACCTAAGAGTCTGTGTCTAAGTGTGTATTCGATACACTTCATCTAACTTGTTTCATGAGCTCTCTGCTATGTACACACTGTCTCTCCCTGGGCTCTGTAACTGTATTCTCCACCAGGGACTCTGGAATGCTATTTGCAGGTAGATACAATATTTCCTAGTGGAGTGTGCTCTGTTGAAAGCGATACAGTGTCTAAACTGTAGCCTCCCACTCTCCTGAGATTCAAGTAACTGCAAAACAATGTGAATAAAAATTGTCTGGGAGGAGCCGGATTCATGGGAGGAACACCTTTACTAGGATTCAACCCCTCTCAGCTCTAAACCTTGCTTTCAGACAACTGTAACAGCTGGACAAGATGGTAATGAGAGGTATCTCTTGTCTTAGAACAGTGCAGCTTCCTGGATCCTAGTACCCTGGCCATTCTCCTAGATGAGGTGAGTAAATTAGGCAAATGCCTGGCACACAGAGTCAGCTCCCACGAGGCCAGGAAACGGAGCACGCTTGTCTTATCCACCATTGGTACTCTAAACACAGAGATCAGTACCTAGTAGACAGCATGCCATAAATATCAATATTTATTGACTGAACAGTGAACGTTCAAGGTGTTTTTTTGAACAAAATGACTATAGATAGATAGATGTAGATGTATCAATATTACTCTTATGTTGTAGCTGGACCCATAGGAATTTAAAAAAATATATCTACTCACTTTAAAAGATGACTATAGGGCTTCCCTGGTGGCACAGTGGTTGAGAGTCCGCCTGCCGATGCAGGGGACACGGGTTTGTGCCCCAGTCCGGGAGGATCCCACATGCCACGGAGCGGCTGGGCCCGTGAGCCATTGCTGCTGAGCCTGCGCGTCCAGAGCCTGTGCTCCGCAACGGGAGAGGCCACAACAGTGAGAGGCCTGTGTACCGCAAAAAGAGAGAGAAAAAAAAAAAAGATGACTGTAAACACCTAATCTATATAATATATTTAGAGATGTAGTAATACTAGGTTTTACTGCTGGAATCATCAGGCTTTTTGAAGTTACAAGTCGAATGGTATTAAGGCCAGAACTTGAAATGCATTTCTAGACTTAAAACCCAGTGTTCTGTCTCTCTATCCCCTAATGACTTTCTAGATAATATGATGGTTCTAGAAACAGAACAAAGAAGCTGTCATCTTTATATGTGCCTTTATGAAGCAGCATAATAAATGGCTTACTTTATGGTTATTGGAGCAACTTGGTTTAGACTAATTGGCAAACTGGCAGGTCTGTGTCTAATTCTGTCACCCATGGTATACACAGCATACTGTTGGTGCTCAAATGTTAATAAAAAAATAACAAATTGAAAAAAATCTACTCACTTTAAAAGATGACTGTAGGACTTCCCCGGTGGCGCAATGGTTGAGAGTCTGCCTGCCGATGCAGGGGACACGGGTTCGTGCCCCGGTCCGGGAAGATCCCACATGCCGCGGAGCGGCTGGGCCCGTGAGCCATGGCCGCTGGGCCTGCGCGTCCGGAGCCTGTGCTCCACAACGGGAGAGGCCACAACTGTGAGAGGCCTGCGTACCACACACACAAAAAAAAGATGACTGTAAACACCTAACATATATTTTATTATATAAAATATATAAAACAAAGCAATGCATGCCAAGTATCAGGTGTGCTAGATGCCGAATGGCATTATTAACGTACTTAGATAAGTAATTATAAATAGTGGGCAAATTAACTTTAATTGAAATTAAATGATAGCTTAGAGGTTGACAGCGAGTTAGTCATTTTGTTGGTGGATAAGACATACTATTAGCCCTCACCTGAGCTCACTGGGGCAATTCAGTATCACAGCAGAGCAGTCAGAAGAAAAAGAGTTGGGTTTGCATCTGTAATTCACAGCTTTCTGGCTGTGCGGCCTGGGTGAGTTGAGTTCCTGCCCACTGCCTAGGCTTTGAGGGGCCCTGCTCCGGCTTCACCCTCCCCATGGGACAAGGAATTCCATGCTTTCTGAACACCTTGGGCCCTGGAACTTACTGCCCTGCCACTTCCAGGCCTGACTGTCCAAGGCTGGACTATCGCTGGAGGAATCACCAGGGGGTAGCTTTTGTGAGGGGGATGGTGCGCAGGCGAGGGTGTCCTCGCGTGTATGAGCCTTTTTGTAATACATGATGGAGCAGAGATGGGATAAAAATGGGGTGTGAGTTTCAGGCCAGAAACCAGTAGTCACTGCCACACTGTGTTCCAGTTAATTTATAGCTTTAGGAATTTACGATGGGGTCTACATTAGCTTGCCCTGGGCCCTTCCAAACTTCCAGGCAGGCCTGGAACTAGGGCAAGTCACATAACCTATTTTAGTCTTAGTTGCCTCATCTGTAAACAGGATGATAATAACTGTTCCACTAACCTCAAAGGGTTGGGATGATGAAGATGATCTTAAAAATAACTACCGTTTGTTGAGCATACACCGTGGTTCAAGCACTTTACAAGTCACTGTCACTTTGCATGGATTCTCTTGGATCCTCGAAAATCTTCAGGGTATGCCATTTTTATCTGCTTTTAAAAGAAGAGAAAACAGGCTCAGAGAGGTTAAGTTTCTCTCCTAGCCTCCCCTTCCCCATCAGAGATAATATATGTATCAGTTTCATACACATACAAGGTAACACTATAGCTATTCATTCATTTACATCACGTTGGGGGAAGCAGCAGTGAACAAAAGGAACAAAAAAATCACTGACATCGGAAGCTTACATTATGGTGGAGGAAAACAATAAATAAAACAAGTAAGTAAAATCCGTCGTATGTCAGATGGTGGTAAGCAAAGCAAGGGAGAGAACTAAGGCATGTGGAGATACAGGGAAAGTGACATTTGAATAAAGACATGAAGGAGGGAAGGGAACACCATTCTAGGTTTTGTTTTGTTTTGTTTTCTGGGGGCCTAGGGGAGTGGTTCACTAATTTAGGTGGCAGAGGAACAGCAGAAGGAAAGGCCATGAGACTGTGGCTTGCTTACTGTGTTCCAGAAGCAGCACGGAGGCCAGTGTGGCTGGGAAGTGAGCAGGGGGTAGAATAGTAGGAGATGAGGTCAGAGAGATAAAGGGGGCGGGGGTGGGGAGGGAATGAGAACCAGGTCTAGAGGTCATTTAGGCCGTGATAAATAAGGACCTTGAAAAAAAAAAAGTGATGGGGAGCTCATGGACTTTTTGTTGTTGTTGTTAGCACAGGGATGACATGAGCTGCAGTGAAAAGACTCACCCTGACTCCCTCGGTGCTGGAGGCAAGGGCAGAAAGAGGGAGGCCAGGTAAGTGGTTACTGCAAAGCTCAGGCAAAAGATGATGCTGGTGTGGACCAAGGTCATGGCCGTTGAGGTGGTGGGTAGAGGTTAGATTCCAGATATGGTACTCTGAAGGCTGAGCTGACAGGTTTACTGAAACCCGGGGTTGGGGGGGGGCGGTAAGAGAAAGGAAAGAGTCAAGAAAGAAGCCAAGGCTCTTCACCTGGGCAAGGGGTGACAGAGGTAGATGCCATTAGCAGGAATGTGGAAGTCTGTGGGTGAGGCTTGTCTGGGGTAGGAGATCTGGAGCCTGATTTGCGCAGGTGGATTCTGAGATGTCTACTGGGCACCAGATGGAGATGTCAGGTATGTTTTTTCACTTCATTAGATCTGACTTTTCTTCTCCTCTCTCTTCACAGAGCTGTAATGGCACTTATTCAAGGTGGTGGTGGTCTAGGTCATAAAGAATTGGATGCTGGGTTTCAACTAAGGGGTTCGAGAGAAATATGGGGAAGCAGTTGGAGCACAGGGTAACCAAGGGTCTAGAGAGAGAATTTTAACTCAGATTGTTTCAGGAGGTTCGGCCAGACGGTCCCTTCTCTTGGAAGCCACACAATCTGTTTAATGCCACACAGGTGACTTCAGGACCCTAAAACGTTCGTTCATAACCTATTCCAAGTGTTTACAATAAACTAGATGTCGAAAAAGTTATGTTTGAAAATTTAAAAAGTGTTCAACGTGGTAGGTCTTGAAAGTAGCAATCCTCCTCTGAGTGCGGCCTCCATAGAGACAGCAAGGCTCGAACTTGACGTGGGTGGGGAAGGGGAGCCAGATGAAAATCAAGCTATAGGACCAGGACTCCAGAGCTGTGCCCGCTGCTTGGCTGGCCTTACACACCTCGACCTGGCTCGGGGGTGGGAGTGTGAGCGGGGAGGACGCAGCAGGACTGGTGACATTTTAAAGGGCTCTGTCCTAGTGCCTCTGCACCAAGTGAGCCCGGGTCGGATCCGGGGTCTGGACGTTTACCCGGCTCGTGCCAAGCCACATCTGCCAGTGTTTCTGCTTATGTCACAGAACTTGCTGTCCGAGTCTCACCTTTAAATCTGGAGTGTTCGCCCGTCTGGGGGTGGTGTTTGGTCTAGGGTTGAACTGGTACGTTTCCATCTCCCTCCTTTCGTGGTCATTGAAGTGTCTGAAGGTGCCCGGTGAGCACGGAAGGCAGGAGAGGAACGCTGTCCCTGCAGCAAGTTGAGGATAAGCCAAATAAATCCCTAGAGGACTGATCGCCTCTGGGGCGACTCGGAGCCAACCCCTGGTTCAAAACGACTGCCCAGGGCGGCCCAAGCTGCGGGTCGGGCTTCTGTTCCGGGTCGACGTGCCGCCCCGGCGGCCGAGGCCTGGCGCCAGGGGCAGTCTGGAGGGGCGACGCGACGCCGCAAGTCCCCCGGGACGCGCGTGGGGTGTGGACAGGCGGCTCGGCGTGAGCCGCCAGAGGGGAGGCTGCGCCCTCCGCCCGGCAGCCGGGGCGCGCCGCCTCCCCGGGGCCAGGTGGTGCGGGGACCCCTCCAGCCCGGCTCGGGCGCGTCGACCCGGGAGGCCCGGCGCGCGGCTCACCTGGGCCGCCGAAGGTGCCGCTCCGGAGCGAGGGCGCGGCCGGCTGGCGGGCGGGCGGCGCGGGGGCGGGACCCGGAGCTGGGACGCCCCGCCCCCGCCGACGCGGCGCGCGTCCAGTGGCCGCCGGCCCGTCACTCGCTCTTCACCATGGTTGCAGCACAAAGCGCCCGGCCCCGGAGGCCGCTTCCTCCCTAAGCGCGGCGGGGCGGCGCGGGGGCGCAGGAGGAGGAAGAGGCGGGGAAGAGGAGGGGAGTCGCCGCTTCCCAAACACTCTCCAGGGGGCTGTGCGCGACGCCCGCCGCCAGGAGTCCGGACCTGGTGCCCGCGGCCCCTTCCCTCCGCGCCCGCAGCCCGGGAACAAAGTTGCCGAGAGCCAGCGGGCCGAGCGCGCAGCCGGGGGCGCTCTGGCCGCTCCGCGCGCGCAGATGTGGGGCGGCGGCGGAGCGCACGGCGGCGGCGGGGCGGCCCGAGGGGATGCAGCAGCCGTCGGGGGGCTCGGCCGAGCGCAGTAGAAGGAGCCGCGGCGCGGCGGCGGGGACGGCGGCCGAGGCGACCCGGCTTCGCAGCGCCAGGACCTGAGCCGGTCCTCGGACGGCGGCCGCGGCGCCCCCGAGTGCTTCCCGGAGCCCCCGAGAGGAGGGGGCGGCCCTGCGCGCGGAGGAGCGCGAGGCCCGTGCGCCCCAGCCAACCCTCCCCGCCGCTCGACCTCCCTAAAAATAACTCAGGCCGGCGGGGGCCGGGAGGAGCCGCCGCCGTACCCGGGAGGAGCCGGGGAGGCGTGTCGAGCCCGGGCCCGTGGGGAGCCTTCCCGGCCGCGCGGCGCGGGGGAGGCGGAGGAAGCGGGAGCTCCCGGCAGCCGGGCGCCGCGGGGACCCTCGGGCCTCGCGCGCCCCCCGCCCCGCCGCCGCCGCGGTTTGGCTGGTTGGCCCGAGGCGGGCGGAGCGCGCAGGGCGGAGGCGGCGGCGGCGGCGGCGGCGGCGCTGGGCCGGGAGGCGGCGGCCGAGGGCGCGGAGCAGCCCCGGCCCGGGCTGCGGGGGGAGATGGCGTCCTACGTGGATAACAGCTTCCGCCAGGCGGTGATGAAGAACCCGGCCGAGAGGACCCCCCAGGTGAGCCCCGCGTCGGCTGCGCGCTCCCTGCCCACTCCGTTCGCCCCGCGCGCCCGCGCCTCGCGTCAGGTCCCCACAGCTTCCAGGGGCTTCGCGTCTCCGCGTCTCCCCTGGCCGTCCTGGCGTTATTTCCCCCTCTCCTGGATCTTCTCCTCCTTTTCGCTGCCCTCCCCATACCGACCTGCTCCTGCGATTGCCCCGCGGGGCAGGGAGGTCTCTCCCGAGCGTCCCCTCTTCCCAGCCGCCCGCGGGGCCCGGGAGCCTCTCGGGGCGGGGGGCAGTCACCTCCCCTCGGCCGGCCCCTCCTGCCCCCCCGCCACCGGCCGCAGGCGCCCTTCCTCCCCGTGCTTGTGGCCCCTGGTACCTCCAGAGTTCTTCGGCGTTTGCAGAGGTGTAGGAGGAAACTTGCAGGGCTCTGCGGAACGCGAACCCGTGCTGGCCTTCTAAAGTAAAAGGTTGAGATGTTTGTATGTTTACTATTTTTCTTTTCCTTTTTTTTTTTTTTTTTTTGGAAAAGTGATGCCGCTTTGCAAGGAAGGGGTTGGGGGGGGGAAGTTGAATAGCTAGGTTAGTGCTTTTAGTTTCAACTGCAGACAGAACTGCAGAGCAGGCATATTCAAATACAGCCCCGGGAAGGGCACCCTGCGGATTCTTTTGGTGTTGCACAACCTTGTCAAAATTAGATAAGTTTGTTAACCTTCATACGTTCGTTTACCTTCAGGCTTATTTTTCTCTGGCTTTAAGTAGAGGAATTGCTGATGGTGGTGGATCTGGTCGTCTGAAGTTGGACTAGAGAGGCGGAAATTTTGTAAAAATGTGGTGGTTTGATTTTTTTTTGCTTTTAGCTGCTGACTGGATAATGACGCATGCTCCTAAGCGTTGGGATGGTGACTACAGGGGATCCTGCTGCCAACCGTCTTAAGACAAATAAGCCCTCCTGATCCTTGGGACCATCAGACATTTAGGATCTAATGCTTGAAAGAGTAGCTTCGCTTGTTAGGTGTTGGATGCCATCTGTTCAGAGCCAAAGGCTCTCCTCTCTGATGTTGATTGTCATTATTTAATGCAGGGAAAAGAGAATAAAATAGACGCTTCCACTGGCTGCCTTTGGACAAGGCCCAGGAATGGCACCTGGTACGGTTTTTGATTTTTCATTTTTTTTCTGATGGAGCCGGCACATCTGGGGATCGTAGGTAGATTGCACTCGTTTACCAGACTGTGGAAGATGGGTGGTAATTTTGCAAGGCAAATTCATTTCACAGTATCTCCAGAAAGTTCCTAATCCAAAGGATTACTTTATCGAAAACAAGGAAGGTCCTGCTTTTTGCTCTTGTTGCACTGCTTCTCACGTGCCTTCTGCATCTCCTGTTGGTTTTAAGTTGTCAGTCAGTCAGTCTTCTGCAGCTGAAGACGCACGTTCCCAGTCACAGTGTGGTGGAAAAGCCCATTTCAGTGAAATGTTTCAATGCCTTTCAGTGTTGGAAGTGCCAAGTGAAATCACACATGCTGAGAATATTAGAACCTAGCAAGGCAGGTCAGAAAATGATGTCAGAGGCCTTTAGTGGAAATTAGAGAGCCGGGAAGTGGAATCTCCAGTTGGTTGATTAGAATAGCAATGACTCTAAACCTACTATCAGGTGGGTGGAGGGGGGTGTGTCCCCCAACGAAACTGGAAGAGACAGAGCCTCCACTGTGACCGCGTGTGGACTGTGCCAGAGAAATGAGCTGTTAAACTTCCCTGTTTACGCGCCGGTTGTGGAGAGCAGAGTGAAAACCGACCAGCACAGAACTTGGCCCGAGTCAGAAGTGGGCCAGTTGCTACTGACACCGCAACGTGACCGCTTCGCTGACCCCCTGAAAGCAGCACATTTCCCCCACCAAACCTTCATAGAACAAGTCACCTTAGAGAAGCCTACCCAACATTTGGAACATTCATAAGTGTCCACCCTATTAACACTGATGCTCCCTTGGTTATTACTAATGCAGACCTACGTGTTTGTTTATTATTTTAAAGAGAAAGTAGATGGAAATGTGAATGTTTTCCACCTTCACCCGGCTTGTCAAAAATAATTACTTTTCTGAAAGTTTGAAATTGACTCAAAAGTAAAAAAAAAAAAAAAGTTGTGGTAGCAGGTGCCTTTTCTGTTGAGTGCTTTGAGAATGCAAGGGCTGGAAGTTTTTCTGCCCTGTCTTTTCTCTTGAGTGCTCTGAGGGTCAGAAGTTTGTAATATAAAAGCAAAGTTATTAAATACACTTGATGCGGACAGACGGATATGAATTAGGAAAGTTTTGCTGTCATGCTTCCTTCTGTTTCTCAGGATAGATTTGGTGAAGGAGTTTGTATGATTCTTATGGCAGGCAAAAGAAAGGTGCCTTAAAAGAAAAGAGGAACAAATATAAATATGTTTTGTTAAGTTCATTTTCTTCCTTTTTTCTTTTTTTTAACACTACCAACCCAGTTTGTCTCCCAAACCCTGTGAAGACGTGGTTTTGTACAAGATCACTCAGTTGCCTAGAAGTAATCGTGTTGTCACTCGTGTAACCTAAGAAGTTAGCTCCAAGAGAATCTGGGGGTGGGGAGAGCCTCAGTGCAAACACAGGACCTTTGAAGAGTGTTAGGAAATTAGGAAGCTTTTCATGCCCACCTGGAAAATGGAAACCCATTTTCCCGTTTATTTAGGCATGTCACTAGAGGGGGAATGGCAAGGAGAAACAAAATTGTCACTCGAATTTTTAGCTAAATCTCACATATTCATATTTAAGGGACTGTCACTATTTCACCTGATATTCTGAGAGGACAAGAAAAGCCATCTTTAATCCAATGTGTGTCCCATATTGTGTGTCTGGAAAGTGGCTAAGTTCTAGTCAGTGGGGCACTGTATTCTCAATAACAAACCTCCTTGAAAATAAGGAGCACTAAATGTCTTATTAATATTTTTCAGTGCACCTCTGTTGAAAAACAGGACTCTTAAGTAACTGCTTTATTAAACTGTCGGGGTTTATGTCTTTAATCACTTACATGGGAAGCTTGGTCACCTAAGCAATTAAGTGAAGCGAAAGATGTAAATAAATTACAGCTTTCCCCCCAAGTCTTTAAACAATAAAATGATTTTTCTAAACCATATTATGAACTTATTGGATTCAGACCCTTTCAGATTGCTTAGGTAGAGTGTTTAAATGCCTGTGTTTAGTTTTTCAGGTGAAACATCTATTGCAGAATATTCTTCTACTTTAAAGATTTAATATGATGTGTTTTTAGCTAGTTGTAAAAGTTACTTTTTAAAATGGTTTGTGTAAAACAGCTTCTGCCTCATCCCTTCCTAATTAATAATATTACTTTGTTCTTCACTACTGAAATTTTTTTTTTTTTTGGCTATTATACCTTTTGATTTAGTTGCTAATTCATGAATTTGCCATTGGAGAACTCTTAACAGTACAAGACTTAATTCTTTGCAAAAGTCACTCAGTAGAATGTGTCTTGAGTCATAATGAGAGGGCTGAAAAAGTGCCTTTAGCCCAGAGAACTTTAAATTATGAGAATCTGCACAGAAGAGTATCTCTGATGAATATTTAACTTTCAAATCTAGTGGAAGAATTGTGTCTATGACAGATAAATTTTCCATCTCTTTTTTATCAGTTTATGAGCAGTCTTATATTTTCATCTGACAACTTATACTTTGATTATATTTTGGCTCATTTTGGGGCTCTAGTAATAAATAATTTGTCCCTTAAGTAGTTTTTGTTCGTAAAACACAACTAAATGGTCTGGGTGCACTTTTGAAAAGCATGTCTCACAAAGTAATGACTGGCCACAAGCAATTTAGCTTTCATAACAATGATATTTGAATTTGGAGGTTAAACAAATACACATATATTACTGAAAAACCAATTTCAAACTGTATTAGCATGTGGCTCTGAACAAGTGAGGACTTGAATTTATGGTAAAAATTATTAACATTCTTTTGCAATATTGGTGGAAACTTAGTCACCTTCAAATAACCTTTTAAACATTTAGTAATTAACAGTTCCATAATTAGCTTTGCATATCTTGGCTGAGGTTCAAAATGAATCTCTCCAGCTGCAGTGCTTCGTGGTGGCTGGTGTTTAACACAGTCCTTTCCAGACCCCCCTGGGCTTTCACAGACACTCAAAAAAAAAAAACAAAACACAAAAAAACCAAAATTAAAAAAAAAATTAAGAGGACTTCTGGTTGCCAACTTGTTGCAGTTTTCTTCCTCTTGAAAAAGGACGTAAAATAAAAACAAAACCAGCTATAACCTCCTAGCACTATCATTTAACTTATTTATGAAGACTCACCATGCTTTTTTTTTTAAATTGAAGTATAGTTGATTTACAATGTTGTGTTAACTTCTGCTGTACAGCAAAGTGATTCAGTTAAACATATATATAAATTCTTTTTTAAAAATTCTTTTCCATTATGATTTATCATAGGATGTTGAATATAGTTCCCTGTGCTATAGAGTAGGACCTTGTTGTTTATCCATTCTCTGTGGTTTGCATCTGCGAACCCCAAATGCCCAATCCATCCCTCCCCTACCCCCCTCCACCTTGAAACAAATCTGTTCTTTTTTAAGAAAATTTACTGTTGCCCTAAAAAAACTTTATCCAGGTGGATTTTGGGGGGAGTTAAATGAACACAATAAGGTCTGCCTTGGGTGGTGTTTGAAATTCAAGTCTTATAAAGTCATATTATGTAAAGTAATAGTGGCATATGCTTCCAACCTAAATGAGCTATTTGAAAAAAGATACAGTAACCTTTTCAGAACACAGAAAGACTATGCCTTCTTGACTCATTTGAAAACTTTTTTTTTAGCTTTGTTACGTATTTTGTAAGTTTTATATATAGTGAAAAGGAATTGTAATTACCTCAAAGAACTTTGATCTAGACTAGTGTAGAGTTATGGAAATGTGGCCGCTGGTGATAGTTCCTTGATATCTGTATTATATGGGCTATTCCCTCTCCTCACCCCATTTTTGGTAACAGTTTCCTCATCTGTAAAATGTGGGTAATAGCTTCTCTTCCAGGCCTTGGGGATTCATTGAGACGTCTGTCCCTCAAGCAGCTCACCAGTCTGTCATGTCGTAAGTAGGAAGTGATTCATTAGTGCTGTGACGGCTGTCCTAGGCCAGCACTGCTGAGGTTGGGGACTTCCTAGATGGGTGTGTATTGAGTCTGGGGACTTCCTAGGTGGGTGTGTATTAAGTCTTAGGGGTGTAGAAATTCACCCATCAGTGGACCAGGAGGCTATGAAGGATTTTCCAGGCAAACCCAAGGTCATAGAAGCTGCACAGGTGGTTGTAAGGAAATAAGTGTGGACCTTTGTTCAGTGCGCCTGGAGCCAAGGGATTGAGTGGTGGATGGAAAGTGACGCTACATGTCCTGTGGAAGCTTGTGATTTGTGGAGAGTGGGAGGAGACTGGAGTTCTGTTAAAGCAGAGGTCTGACCTCCAGGGTGGAGATGGTCAAGAGCCCGAGCTACACAGCGGAGATATCCACTCTGCTGGACAGGCCGGCTGCACGTGTGCACATTCATATCAGCTGCTCATCGTGTCATGCCGTGCACACGTTTACGCCAGTGCAGCCTAATCACGTCATTTGGCGGTGATGGCCATTTCTTAGTTCATAGGAGAAAAGTCCAAGTTGTTGAACATAATTTTCTGTATAAATTTATTTATTTATTTATATTTGGCTGTGTTGGGTCTTTGTTGCTGCGCATGCACTTTCTGTAGTTGCGGCGAGCAGGGGCTGCTCTTCCTTGCCGGGCGCGAGCTTCTCTTGTTGTGGAACGCGGGCTTCAGTAGTTGTGGCTCACGGTCTCTAGAGCGCAGCCTCAGTAGTTGCGGCGCACGGGCTTAGTAGTTGTGGCTCGCGGGCTCTAGAGCACAGGCTCAGTAGTTGTGGCGCACGGGCTTAGTTGCTTCGTGGCATGTGGGATCTTCCCAGACCAGGGCTCGAAACCCGTGTCCCCTGCATTGGCAGGCAGATTCTTAACCACTGCGCCACCAGGGAAGTCCCCATAATTTTCTTGATTTTCAAGATTTTTTCAACTTACACTATTTTTCCTTAAAGTTTGATGTCTTTTCCATGTCCATTCTGGAATCTAATATGAAATAGCTAATTTCTCATATCATTATGCTAAGTATATTAGTATTTCTTAATCTGTGATGATAATGGGATTTCCAGGCATTCCATCCTTTGCAAGAATTGAGGAACATCTGAATTTAAGCTCACAGTTGGCTTGTGGTGGCACGAGGTAACGATTGTAGCAAGTCTGTGAGGGCAGTTCCTTATTCCCCTACATCAGTTTTTGTTTACATAAATTAATGTTGAAATGAGGAAGGAGAAGCAAGTTGTAGTACATATAATTGGTCTTTTGTAGCTTTGTCAGAGCTGGAATATATGTAATCAGTAAAAATATGTTCAGTGGTTATAGGGTCAGCCTTCGTGGGGGGAAAGTAAGCTGATTGGCACATTATTATTATTTTCTTTTTTGCTTTACCTGCAAAGTTTATTGCATAGAGCACACATTTATATGAAAACGTAACAGTGTTTCAACATGCAAAATTTGTACAGAAAAATATCAGAAACACATCTGTTAGGATGACTGTCTCTGCCTTTTATATAAAAGAGCTAGTGTATAAAAAGTTTTTAAATCTAAGGCACCAGGCTTTGTTCTACAAGAGATACAGTACTCTTAATAGCAAAGAACTAGGGAATCAGAAGGAATAGCTACTTCCTTTTACTAATCAAAGACTGGTGGCTGCAAAGGAACACAGCCTGCTTCAAACTATTTGTGATTCACCAGAAATCTCGTTAGCATTAGGACAACTAATTTGAATTCAAGTTTTAGTCAATGGTTTAAGCAGGATTCAATGGATTTCAGGAAACATATATCCTGTGTACACGTGTGTGCGTGTACACATGTGTGGCACGTTATTTTGACTGTTAGAATGTTTATCTTTTCAGGAAAAAACCGCCTCTGGTCTCACTTGCTAACTAACTAGGACTTACTGCACTGTTACCAAGTATGTGTTTCCTGCTGTATTCAGGTGTTTTCTTCTTCAGTCAGTGGGGGTGGTCGGTGGTGGCCGGGTGAGTTTTTGTAGAGCAGGAGGTTTAGTGCGTTTTGGAGTCTCTTGGTGTCACCATTTATTTGTGTGCTTTCACCTCCATTAGGCAGTAAAAAGTGTCTTGGAGGGGTTGGTGTGACTTGAAAAAGGACCTTGTTTTGTTGTTGGTACTAAAACCCTCTTCCCGCAGTTCTCATTGCTTGCCTCCTACACATTGAAAATGATCTAGAACTCTTCAAATATTTAATATGAGCCAAATGAATTGAAATCAGATTTTACATGTTGACCCTGTTAACTGCTGGTAGTTCAGTTGACAAACCGACAGTTACTGGCCCTTGGCAACTCTGTGTTCTTCTGCAGCTGGTGGTATTTGTCCCTCCCAACATAAAAGCTAATCGGAAAAGAAGAGACCCTGAAGAAGAATTAGCTGTTGGTGGGTTAGTCTAGGGAGGCCTGGTAGTAACTTTCCTAGAAGCCAGCTAGCAATTGGTGGATCTGAAGGGTTGGGGCACCATGGTGATTATCTTATCTATCCTGAGTATTCACACTAGAGTTGAAACGCATTATCTTTTTTAAAAAACTTTTTTTAGTTTGAGATAATTGTAGATTCACACGCAATTGTAAGAAATAATGCAGAGATCCTGTGAACCTTTTACCCAGTTTTTTCCATTACAAATATCTTGCAAAACTGTAGCGTAATATCGCAATGAGGATATTGACATTGATAAAGTCTAGATGCAGAAGAATTCCATCACCACAGAATTCCTCTTGTTGCCTTTTTATTTATTTGTTTGTTTGTTTATTTTGCGGTACGCGGGCCTCTCACTGTTGTGGCCTCTCCTGCTGCGGACGCGCAGGCTCAGCGGCCATGGCTCATGGACCCAGCCGCTCTGCGGCATGTGGGATCTTCCTGGACCGGGGCCCCTGCATCGGCAGGCGGACTCTCAACCACTTGCGCCACCAGGGAAGCCCTTGTTGCCTTTTTATAGACACAATTACTCCCCAACTCTACCTCTGGGGAGGACTAATCTCTGCTCCATTGCTATAGTTTTGTTATTTCAAGAATGTTATGTAAATGGAACCGTACACTATTTGATCTTTTGGATTGGCTTTTTTCACTCGGCATAATTATGGCTTCTTACCTTTTGGCTAAAATGAATGTATCTACTATTGTCTCTGAGTGGTTTGGGCTGTGTTCTTGAAATACCAACATTATTTGGGAATGGGGGTGGCACAAGGTTAGGTGGATTTAAACAGTGACAATGATGAGAAAATTCGATAAAAATATGTATAAAATAAAGACCAAAGATCATTAGGTCTTGGATGAGCAAGAGTTGTGGGAGTATAACACATTGGGGATATTTCAGTATATATAGTTTTCTTCCATAAATTTTGTTGTTATTGTTCATGATGTAAGTGATAAAGGTAGTGTTACCATCTATCATCCCTCATTCAAAGAAATTACCTGATCTTCCCCAACTGAAGTGGCGTTTTACAATTCAGAAGGAAGTCTAGTGAGTGTATTTACAAAGGAGTCCCAGTGGAACAATTTGAACAACAAAATAAAGAAGGATTATAGCCTCTAGGGGAAAAAATATCCATGAGCTCATGCCAATATAAGTAAATTATCCAATAAATAAATAGGGGAGAAGAGACAGCTCTTTGTTATGGTAGAATTCCAATAAAAAATGTAGAAGGTATGATGGAAATGGAAAATCACCAGTAGGCAAACCTCACAGTGATAATTGTTGCAAACAAGAATCAGTAGGTGCCAGAATTAGTGGGTGAGAGTATGATGAGAAATGTATATATCAGCTATCAGAATATTTGCATAGTCTCAGAGTGTCTCCCCCACCAGATTAAGTAATTAATTACAAAGGGGGGAATCAGTACTTTTAAAGTGAAGAAAACTAGCAGACACCAACTTAACTAGATGATCAAAGTTATGTCACAAGGCATATCAACATCATGATGCACTGAGAAGGGCGCCTCTGAGGTGGTATTCTCACTAAAAAACCCTTCAACTTAAGTGTCAGAAAACACTAGACAAACTTAATTTTAGGACATGCTACAAAATGGCTAGTACTTAGAAGTGCTCACCTTATGAAAGGATGGAGTGCTGAAAGAGTCACAGATTGGAGGAGACTAAGGAAGCATGATAACCAAATGAGCTGTGAGATTCTGGATTAGGTCCTGGACCAGAAAATAAACGTTGGGACAGCTGTTGGATTTGAATAGATAGTTTTACTGCGGTTATTTCGGATGATGAACTGTGGCAGGCTAGATGAAGAGTCTGTAGGATCTCTGAACTACTTTTTTTTTTTTTAACTTCTTTTAGTCTAAAGTTATTTCAAAATTAAAAGTAAAAAAACCCAAACAAACAAACCCAGCTTTTGGAGTTTTATTGTGACTCTGACAAGGGGCCACCAAATTAAGATATTTTTGAAAATAATCTTTTTCCTGATTTAATCTTAATGAAGAGCTCAGTACCTTTCAGCTAAATATTTTACGTACATTGGACCATTAGTGACATGGCTGAAGCAATATATTAGAGGAAACTTACATACACACAGACAAGCTTATAAATAAATGGACAAGAAGAGCTAAAATAATAACATTTAACTCACCTTTATTCCTACCTGAATTTTGTAGATATTCACATAAAAATGTAGTGTATTTTACCAGGTGTGAAGGTTTCATGATCCTGAATGTAAGTAAATGGGAATATTTGGTATTAGAAAAAAATGTGTAGGAGATAAAATGAAGCACGGTAGAAAAGAAATTGTGGTAGTAGTTTAAGGAAGTCAGTCTAGGTGAAATCAAGTTTGTAGGGTCTCCCTCCTTTTCCTTTTCTGTGAACTTAACAAGTCTTTCAATTGTTACTTTTGGTAGGAGTGAGGGGGTGGAAGGGAGGGAAGGGGATGGCAGGGTGTGTTGAAGGAGGCTGGTCGGAGGCATTATTACAGCTGCAGATGGGGAGACCTAAGCTGTGTGTGCAGCATTTCGTTAGAAGCAGTTCAAGGTAGAAATATCTCTACAAACCTTTTTTCCATATGTGTGTGTGTGTGTGTGTGTGTGTGTGTGTGTGTGTGTGTGTGTATATATATATATATAAATGCCTTTGCATTTCAATTATAAAGCCAACTGCCCACCCCACTCCTCCCATAGCCACCTACTGTTCTTTTTGTGTGTGTGGTAGATTCTGAAGAATGCATGTTGTTTCCGTATAGTGTGTACTTTTTTCCCCTGTAACTGAAATTGGTACCGGAAGATTGGATTAAAAAATATGGGCCCTAACATTTGAGATAACAACAAATAAAATGTAAGCTGGGAGGTATTTAGTATTTTCAATTATAAAGATAAAAACCATTTGTTTTCTATATTTTAATGTATTTTTTTTCTGTTCGATGTTTTCAGTAATAAATTGCATTTGCGGGCACAAGTGGAAAAGAAAAGAGCTGGCCAGGCTTTGAAGTAACTAAAATCTTATAAAATAAAAAAAGTGAAAATGTGTAGGTGTCGATGAACACTTTAACATCTGTCCAGTTGTTCTGTATATAAGTAACTATTTGAAGTCTTCAAGGCAATACATTTCTGATTTCTTCCGTAAGCTACGTTATGTAGTCTTGCAAACTCCATTTTCTTTTAGGCACACTCAAATTTTTTAGAAAATTCTTGGTCAAGTTGTTGGAAATATTTGGCTAAGTTACATTATATAGTTATGGTATTAAGAAACTGCTTGATCAGATTTATACATTTGCAAACAACTAGAGATGAATTTTGAAAACTCATGAGTTAAAGAAATTGAAATACAGTAGCATGAAATGCCAGGAATTGAGGTGAAGAAGACTTTGACTGCATTTCAGTTTTTTCTAGTCTTCATTCGTGTCGTCTCCCCTTACTTTTGTAAGAGCTGGAATAAAACAAGGGGCAAGCTAGCTTTAGGGGCAGATGTTATCACGCGCTGCCTTGCGCCTTCAATTTGGGAAAACACAGGACTTCTTTTAGCGGCAGGCAGTGTATGCAGAGACCCACAAGTTTGTTTTTTTTTTTTTTAGTTTATTCTGGTTGCGTTGGGTCTTCGTTGCTGCACACGGGCTTTCTCTAGTTGCGGTGAGCGCGGACTACTCTTCGTTGCGGTGCGCGGGCTTCTCACTGCGGTGGCTTCTCTTGTTGTGAAGCACGGGCTCTAGGCGCACAGGCTTCAGTAGTTGTGGGTCGTGGGCTCAGTAGTTGTGGCACGCGGGCTCAGTAGTTGTGGTTTGCGGTCTCTAGAGCGCAGCCTCAGTAGTTGTGGCGCACGGGCTTAGCTGCTCCGCGGCATGTGGGATCTTCCCGGACCAGGGCTCGAACCCGTGTCCCCTACATTGGCAGGCGGATTCTTAACCACTGCACCACCAGGGAAGTCCCGACCCACAAGTTCTTTATCCCCAAATATGAATCTCCAAACCTAACGTCATCTGAGACATAAGTTGGAATGGGTGAGAATTCCTATCTTGATTCCATTTTCTCTGGTGTGGTTTAAATCTTCATCAGTTAGAGGAAGCTCTGTGTCTGTGGGGGGGAGGGGCAGCATGGTAAAATCATTTCACTTTAAAAGTCCTTGTTCCCACTCGATATATTGTGGGATGGCTGTTTTCCTCTGTAGTTATACATTTGTATCTTTAAGTCTGAGTTTACTTAGTGTATTTCCTTTATCTAACCTGGTGGTTATGACCCTGGACTTCGGTGTCCAGACCACAGACTGCTTTGTGACCTGGGCAGGTTACTTAACTTCAGTGGGTCTCAGGCTTTTGGATTTCAGGGACTTTTAAAAATCATAAAACTCTGGGGTCCTGATATTGATTTGTCACCTATTTATTTTGCCAAGTCAGCATGTTAAAATGAATGTAATGTAATGTAAATGTAAAATGAATGTAAACTCTCCACTGTTCTCATTTCATAAAAGAAAGGACATTTTAATATCATAAAAATAGGTCACAATCTCAGAATAAATAAATTTAGCTCTGTTTCACCATATTGTTCTGTTTTTGTCAAGGATTCTTAAAATTTTACCGTGGGTGACTGTGGTAATATTACCAACCTCAAATGGTTGTAAAGGTTAAATATGTTCTTGTACATTTAAGTTCTTTAACAGTCTCTGGCTGGAGTGTTTAATATTTATTAAATTATTATTTTTCAGTCGTTGGTATTCATTTATCCCTTCGGTAATATTTCATCATTCGTATATCTTGTGATGAATTCTCCAAAGTGGTTTACAGTATAGGTATTTGATAGACTTGATTGTGTTGGGGTTGCATTAGTCTGCAGGTTGTCAAAAACTGCACACATGGAGGCTTAACGGTGGGCTTATTTTTCTCACATAATAAGAACTCTGAAGTTGGGCAGTGCAGGCTTGATATAGAGGTTCAAGGATGTCATTAAGGAAACCAGCTCATTCTACTTAGCAAGTGATTTTGGTTTTCAAAGTCCCAAGATGATGGCTGCACCCCAAGCAGGAGAGAAGGGAGGAGGCTGAGAGTGTTTTTCTCGGTAAGAGTTGGTGTTTTTGGAGTAAAGCCCTCTCCAGGTACTTGTCCTTGGCCAGAGCTCGGTCACCTGGCTACTCCTAGTTGCAAAAGTGGCTGGAAATGTGAGGATTTTGCTTTTAAGCCTTGATATTGCAGAAAGGCAGGAAAGAAGGAGATTAGGATAAGTGCTTTGAGCCCATAGTATTTGCCCAACTTACTTTGCATAGGGAACAGATGATTGTAATAAGTTTATGTGGCGATTCTCAGGAGACCTCTTGGAAAGTCTTACTTTCAGAGGTCTTGCAGTAAGGTATAGAGCTACATTACTGTAGCCACAGCTTTGGAGTCATATAGATATATTCAACTTCTTAGTTCACTTATTAGATGTATGACTATTAATTTTCTGAAGCACAGTCTCATTTGAAAATAGAGGTAAAAATAGCATTGCGTGAACATTATATATAAATATAACAGTGTAACTTTCAAATATAAATATTTCTAAATGGTAACTATTGATTTAAAGTAAAACATAGGTTTATATTTTATAAATTCTCTTTGCTTCAGTTTTACTCTATTTTAAAATTTTATTTCATTTCTTATGTGCTCCAGTTTTGTGTTCTGATATTTCTGTGTGTAGTAATACTTTGTCATTTTTCTGGGACTTTTAAGTTTTCAATTTAATTGTCATTCCTCCCACAGGCTGAATCATCATCATTTTATAAGTAAATATACTTTTGTATATAAAGTATTTGTGAACGATAGCTGTTTAGAGTTTTCTGTAATTAGTTGAATTCATACTTGTATCATAAACTTATGTCTTTGAGAAAAGTGGTTTCATATTGAATGTTATACAAGGCTAGCTTTGATATTAAAACTTTAAGTATGCCCTGTGTCCTTCCTTAGAGCATTCGTTATGTTTAATTACGGGCTTTTTATGATAGCAGTCAAGATTTAAGTAGATTAACTGCTCTTACCTGTAGTGGGGTCAGGTAAACCATTTACTGTCAGAAACTAATGGCTAGAAATGTTATTGGAAAGAGTCGGGGTATTTGCCATTTTAAAACATTCTGTGTTTTTTTGTAGGTTGTTTTTTGGGGGGGGGTGCTGGGGGCTAAAATATGCCTGAATTTGGAGTCTTAAGTTAGGACCTCGATTTCATTTAGAATGGATTAACTTGCGAGGTGTCTGTCTGCCTCACTAGAGAGCTTACTGGGCTGGGACTTGCTATTCATCTTTAAAGCTCATGACTTGGACGCACAGCATAGCACAGAACCTGAGCTAATAAATGTTGGTTAATGACTAGATCTTTTTTGTTTTTTTCCTGAGAATTTGAGATACAGCAGAAAAAGTAATTATATACTTCCACATTAATAGCGAATTGGATGAAAGCTGAAAGGAGCAGTAATTTTTGGTTCAGTTTCTGTTACACTGAAGTCCTCCTTTATGGAAACGTGTAACTTTGTGGAACAAAGTTGTTTTTCTTGAGTATCAGACAGTTACCTCCGCATAAGTTTAATCACTTTGGTGCTGGTATTTTGAACTGTTATTTATGTGATATTTCACTGTCATTTAACAGAGTGTATAAATTCTTCCTCTGAGCTCCTGTGACACCTTTGTTCTGTGCAGTACCTTTTTGAAAAAAATTTTTTTTTCTTAATTTATCTATCTATTTATCTATTTATGGCTGTGTCAGGTCTTAGTTGTGATGTGCAGGCTCTTGTAGTTGCAGCACACGGGCTTCTCTCTAGTTGTGGCACATGGGCTTAGTTGCTCCGTGGCATGTGGGATCTCAGTTCCCCGACCAGGGCTCGAACCGCATCCCCTGCATTGGAAGGTGGATTATTAACCGCTGGACCACCAGGGAAGTCCCTGAAGTACCTTTTTTTTTTTTTTTTACTTTGAGATTTTTGACTATGGTGAGGGACAGCAGTTGAAATTAATGACAGACTTAAATTATAAAATTAAATTGAATTCTAGTATTTAGAACTAATTTTCTGATTAACTGTTACTAAGTAGAGATCTTAGCCTTGACCCGTTTTAATAGACATGACTATATAGATTGTAGAATGATTTACATGCAAATATAGTAACTTCTTGAGGGGTGGTTTCTGAAACAGGTTAAATATGCTCCAGTGAAGTCTTATTGATTATATATAAAACTTTAGAAAAGAGTAAGCTGTAATAAAATTCATTCTGGGTAAAATATTTACAGATTTGTAGCAAAAAACATCTTAATTAAATACATGTATAGAGTAGAATCTAACTTCATTGTTTTCTACTTTTCACCCGTACTTTGTAATTTTTAATTTTGTCATGTAACATTCTTCTTTATGGAAGGGAATAGTGTGATTTGTGGAGCATCTGAAAGGCCTGTAATTCATAGACTGCTTCCCTCACCTGATGATGCCTGAAGGGAGAGACCTTGAGGAAAACAGATTGGTCAGTATTGGTTCTTGGTACTGAGTGGAACCTTAGAAGCAGGTGACTGGTGATTTTGTCGTTGTCTCACAGACCTGGAGGCTTTTCAGGGGCCTTTGGGGAGTCCTGGAAGTCTAGCCTAGCCTCCACCGTTAATTTTTATTAGAAAAAGATTTACTACTAAAAAAAATGTTGAAAATTCCTGATCTAGTTTGAGACTCCTGAGTAGAGGAAATAAATACCCAGAGTAGTTGGTGAATTTCCCCATGCAACAGAGACAGAGCCAGCAAACTGCTGAAACTTTAATCCTCTAGATCAGGGGTGAGCAAACTGTAGCCCTTGGGCCAAATCCAGCCCATAGCCAGGTTTTGTATATAAAGTTTTATTGGGACACAGCCAAGCTCATTCTTTACGAGTTGTCTGTGGCTGCTTTCATGCCACAGAGGCTGGGTATGGCCTGCAGAGCCTAAAACATTTGCTGTCTGGGTCTTTACAGCAAGTTTGTCCTTTGCCTTAGACTCTCATTTCTAGAGCTTCCAACTGATTTCAGGGCTCAAGGATTTAATCCGTCTTTTATAATTGCAAGTCTGTAATCATTTTACTGAGGAGTTATCTTTACACAGAAAGGAATGAAGTGGAGGGGACTCGGCTCAGCCTAGTTTCACTGTTATTTAAATGCTGCAAAAACAAAGCTATTTTGTCAATTTCAATTATTTATTTTCTTTCTAGGTGTAGCCAAAGGAGGACTAGGACTTTTAGTCATTCTAATAAAGTATCTCCTGGTGCTCTTTACAAATACACTCTGAAAGGAGAATTCTACAATAGCATTAACATAACTATTCATAAAAGTCTTAAAGGCACTGCGTATAATATGTATTCTTTATTATTGTTCATCTGTTAATATTCATCCAATATTGTTTTTCTGAGTCACACAACTTTGCTCCCAGGAAGGACATATTTTTGTATAGGTTGTTGTCATCAGTTTTCCAGCCTAACTTTATTGAAACTGTGTCTGTGATCTTTTTCTAGGTTTTTAAGAAATCTGGAGTTACATGAGAAGTTTTAAGAAAAATCCTCTTCCTGAATTAGGCTTTTGTTATTAAAACAAAACAAAACTGAATTATTTAAGCCCATCAGATATACCAGGTCCCAGTCCCTGGCACATGCTGCGTGCTCTGCTTAATTAATCAACTTTGCATTGTGCTCAAAGATACCCTCATTTCCATTGAGTTTGCAATCAATAATGATTTTACTGCTACTTTACTTTTAAAAAATGATTGTAGGAATATTATCTAAACCTTTAAACTGGATTCAGAGATAAAACTCCTTTTTTTTTTTTTTTGCGGTACGCGGGGCTCTCACTGCTGTGGCCTCTCCTGTTGCGGAGCACAGGCTCTGGATGCGCAGGCTCAGCGGCCATGGCTCACGGGCCCAGCCGCTCCGCGGCATGTGGGATCTTCCCGGACCGGGGCACGAACCCGCGTCCCCTGCATCGGCAGGCGGACTCTCAACCGCTGCGCCACCAGGGAAGCCCAAAACTCCTTACTTTTTATGATGTTGTTTACCTTTCTCTGTCTTGCATCCAAACAGAAACTTGCATGAGTTGATAATCTTTCCTCTTCCCAGTGTGCTTCAGAGTTGTCCTCAGTAGCTGTTACTTCTTGGCAATCACAAAAATAACCATTAGTTAACAGATGATAACTTGTACATCTATGGTAATTAATTATATCAATGTGAGTAAAGAAAAGAGACTATTCCAGTGAGACTTTGGGGGTTAGAAGTGAAATTACTTAGTTGAAAGGATGTGCTTACATCATAGTTTAAGAGGGAAACACTGACCACTCCAAAATTGCAACAGTCTTGCCAGTGTTCAGCGAAACTTTGTAGAAAATACTAATGAAAACCTATTACAGTGTATCATTATATACAGTATCAGAACTCCTCACTCCCAAATAGAAATGTTCCTAGTGTTTACTCTCCTTCCTTCCTTATCCTTAGAAGATAATCGATTTTTATACTGTCAGATGTCACCTCAGTTGTCTATGAAAACAAAACAGTTTGTTAATGTGGTCTCCTGGAAAGGACTGAAAACAAATTTAAAACATCAGGCATGGGGCTTCCCTGGTGGCGCAGTGGTTGAGAGTCCGCCTGCCGATGCAGGGGACACGGGTTCGTGCCCCGGTCCGGGAAGATCCCACATGCCGCGGAGCGGCTGGGCCCATGAGCCATGGCCGCTGAGTCTGCGCATCCGGAGCCTGTGCTCGGCAAGGGAGAGGCCACAACAGTGAGAGCCCCGCGTACCGCGAAAAAAGAAGAAAAAAGAAAACTTCAGGCATGTTGTACAGTATTTTGAATATTTCTATTTGTGATTTTTTTTTTTTAAGGAAGAGAGTAGATGTTAAACATATTGAATCAATTTTTAGGAAAACAATATTTACCTTCAAATTGGTTGCAAGAAAATACAAAATAGCATGGGGGAAAGAGAAAAGAAACTAGCATCTCCTAGATATCTTTGAAAGTCTGGTAGAAAGCACACCATACTTCTCATCAAGCTGGGTGAAATCTTTTAGAAGTAAGAAGAAAGAACTCACCCATAACTTAAAATCTGGCCTTTTGTATATCTTACAGTTTTCTTTATATTTTCAATAGGTTAAATGACTTAAAAATATATTTATTTATTTATTTGGTTGGTTGGGCCGGGTTTTAGTTGAGGCAGGCAGGCTCCTTAGTTGTGGCTCCTGGGCTCCTTAGTTGTGGCTCACAAGCTCCTTAGTTGCAGCACACGGGCTCCTTAGTTGTGGCATGCGAACTCTTAGTTGCAGCATGCATGTGGGATCTAGTTCCCTGACCAGGGATTGAACCTGGCCCGCCTGCATTGAGAGCTCGGAGTCTTATGCACTGCGCCACCAGGGGAGTCCCGGTTAAATGACTTTTATTGTAAAATGTCATTTACTCTCTCTTGTCCAAGGATTAAAAAAAAAAGTGGCTACTCTCTATCAGCTTTTTCAGAAGATTATAAGAATTTCTCAGAATTTTCTTAATTTAGTAGACAAACACGCCCCTCTGCTGATTGTGAAAATGAGCACATTAAAAAATGTTTATAGGAACCCGTGCTTATCCTTCCCCTCTGCTTTTGCGCTAGGTCCTAATTTACATTTCCCTTCATTTTTACTTTTCTCAGTTGATTATAAGATCAAGAGTACAGGAAAAGAAATGCTACTGTGGATCTATTTATTTAGGGGTGGTATGTCAGAGGAAAAAAACCTAAGGCCTCGTTTCTCATCATCAAGTAGAACCCATTTGTGTGGATGGTAATTTCCAAGCGTGATACTTGTAACCACAAAGAACAATAATCTTGCATTATCTTCTGGGTAAACTGCTCCTGTGTTTTGAATTAATTTTGTAAAAAGCTAACCATGGAGTTTGGGAAAGAAAATTCGTTTATTTTTCTTCGTAGATCTTCTTTTCATTCTCACTGCCCTCATTCTCAGGCCCTTGTCCGTGTCCCACAAGCAAAGCTTTGGATTCCTCCCTTTTTACCCAGGCTAGTCACACTTTATTCCACACTGTTCTCCTTCCTTCAGACCTATCCTGGGTATTTTATTATTATTATTATTTTAAATAAATTTATTTATTTTTATTATTTATTTATTTATTTATTTTGGCTGCCTTGGGTCTTTGTTGCTGCACGCGGGCTTTCTCTAGTTGTGGCAAGAGGGGGCTACTCTCCGTTGCGGTGCGCAGGCTTCTCATTGCGGTGGCTTCTCTTGTTGCAGACCACACGGGCTCTAGGTGCACGGGCTTCAGTAGTTGTGGCATGTGAGCTCAGTAATTGTGGCTCATGGGCTCTAGAGCGCAGGCTCAGTAGTTGTGGCACACGGGCTTAGTTGCTCCGCGGCATGTGGGATCTTCCCGGACCAGGGTTCGAACCCATGTCCCCTGAATTGGCAGGCAGATTCTTAACCACTGCGCCACCAGGGAAGTCCCATATCCTGGGTATTTTAAAAGGACTAACTTAAATGTTTCCTCCTCCATAAAGAGTTTTTCTGGTCACTTGAGCTAGAGATTGAATTTTTCTTTATGGGATTTTTACTGTTTTTAACTAGCACTTCTCTAAGGCATTTATCCTCTGGTAATTATTTCATAATTATTAGGACTACACATCTTATCTCCTATTTTATTTATTTTTTTATTGAGGTAAAATTGGATATAACATTGTATAAATTTCAGGTGTACAACATCACTAAGACCAGTGTCAGGGAGGTTACCACCTATGTTTCCTTCTCGGAATTTATGGTTTTTAGGTCCTACATTCAAGTCTTTAGTCTATTTTTAGTTAATTTTTGTGTGTGGTGAAAGATAATGGTCTTGTTTCATTCTTTTACATGTGGTTGTCCAGCTTTCCCAGCACCATTTATTGAAGAGACTGAAACCTGAATTTCAATTTGATATTTGTTTACACACAAAACGATCACCACTGTAAGTCTAGTTACCATCCATCACCATATAGTTGACCCCCTTCACCCATTTCCCCCCCACCCCCCCACCTCCCTTCCACTCTGGTAACTACCAGTCTGTTCTCTGTATCTGTGAGTTTGTCTTTGTTCTGTTTTATTTGTTCATTTTTTTTAAGATTTCACATATAAGTGAAATCATACGGTGTTTGTCTTTCTATATCTGACTTATTTCAGTTAGTATGATACCCTCATGGTCCATCTGTGTTGTCACAGATAGCAAGATTTCATTCTTTTTTATGGCTGAGTAATATTCTATAGTGTATATAGTGTTTATAGTGTATACACACACACACACACACACACACACACATGACTTATTTATCCATTCATCCATTGGTGGACACTTAGGTTGTTTCTGTATCTTGACTATTGTAAATAGTGCTGCAGTGACCACAGGGGTGCATGTATCTTTTTAAATTAGTGTTTTCATATTCTTCAGATAAATACCCAGGAGTGGAATAGCTGGATCATATGGTAGTTCCAATCAGAATTTTTCCATGAATCTCCATATTTTTCTCCACAGTGGCTGTACCAATCTACATTCCCATCAACAGTGCATGAGGGTTCCCTTTTCTCCACATCCTTGCTAACACTTATTTGCTGTCTTCTTGATGATAGCCATTCTGACCCGTGTGAGGTGGTATCTCATTGTGGTTTTGATTTGCACTTCCCTGATGATTAGTGTTGTTGATTATCTTTTCACGTGCCTGTTGGCCATCTGTTTGTCTTCTTTGGAGAAATGTCTGTTCAATCCTCTGCTGATTTTTCAATCAGGTTGTGAGTTTTTTTGTTGTTGTTGTTTTTGATGTTGAGTTGTATGAGTTCTTTGTATATTTTGGATATTAACCCCTTGTCAGATATATGATTTGTAAACATCTTTTACCATTCAGTAGGTTTCCTTTTCATTTTGTTGATGATTTCCTTCACTGCAGAGGTTTTAGTTTGATGTAGTCCCATTTTTTAATTTTTGCTTTTGTTTCCTTTGCCTTTGGAGTCAGATCCAAAAACATCACTAAAACCAGTGTCAGGGAGGTTGCCACCTATGTTTCCTTCTCGGAACTTATGGTTTTTAGGTCTTACATTCAAGTCTTTAGTCTATTTTTAGTTAATTTTTGTGTGTGGTGAAAGATAATGGTCTTGTTTCATTCTTTTACATGTGGTTGTCCAGCTTTCCCAGCACCATTTATTGAAGAGACTGTCTTTTCTTCATTGTATGTTCTTGGCTCCTTTGGCATAAGTTAATTGTCCATGTATGTGTGGTTTTATTTTTGTGTTCTTATTCTGTTCCATTGATCTGTGTGTCTGTTTTTATACCAATGCCATATTGTTTTGATGACTGTAGCATTGTAATATAGTTTGAAATCAGGGAATGTGATACTTCCAGCTTTGTTCTTCTTTCTCAAGATTGCTTGGCTAGTTGGGCTCTTCTGTGGTTCCATACAAATTTTAGAATTATTTGTACTAGTTCTGTGAAAAATGTCATTGGAATTTTGATAGGGATTTCATTGAATCTGTGGATTGCTTTGGGTAGTATGGTCATTTTAACAACATTAATTCTTCCAATCCATGAGTGTGGAATATCTTTCCATTTTATTTGTGTCTTCAATTTCTTTCATCAGTGTTTTTAGTGTTCAGTGTACCTTGTCCCCTATTTTAAACTGCAGAATTCCTTGAAGGTGAAACTATCTTATTGACATTTGTGTTTCCATGGTGTTTTATAATACCTTAACATTCCATAAATAGTTAAATATATGAAGTGTGTGTCAGACATTCTTATTATAATTCAATCAGCTGTATTGATGGGGCACAACCCAATTTGGTACAATTTTAAAATTTAGCTCCTAGGAAGTTACTTTTTACTATTTGAGCATAACGTAATTTAGGATTGTGATTATTTTAAGACAGAGCCACAGTTGATTCTTAGAACTGCTTGGTTAGGTAATAGTGATTCAAATTTTACTTAGTTGTGATGACTTTGGTCATTCACAGAAGCAAGTCAAAAGTAAAAACCTGAATTCTAGACATGACATTATGAATTCCTAAGCCTCGGACTTCAATTTGTTGCCTTGGATTTTATTGGAGTATGTATGCATTTGCTGTTACTGGATTCTGAACTTTTTGTAACCTGGTAACCTTTCTTAAGTCAGGTCCGACAGTATTTTTTTTTTTTTTTTTTTTGTGGTATGCAGACCTCTCACTGTTGTGGCCTCTCCCGTTGCGGAGCACAGGCTCCGGACGTGCAGCCCCAGCGGCCATGGCCCACGGGTCCAGCCGCTCCGCGGCATGTGGGAACCTCCCAGATCGGGGCACGAACCCGCATCCCCTGCATCGGCAGGCGGACTCTCAACCACTGTGCCACCAGGGAAGCCCCCTGACAGTATTTTAACTTGTATATTTAATCTCTTGTAAGATCCAAGAGGGGAAGAAACAAAGAAAAAAAAAACACTTGAGACTAGTAATGCCTTAACTTCTTTTGCGCTGATGTTGCTCTAACGATGTCACTCATTTTAGGGTCCATAATTCTAATGAGGAAGACTAGCTGGGAGAGAGGGCTGGTGTGATACCCTTTATTCTATGAGTGACCTTGGCAACTTTCATTGGGCCTCGTTTTTCTGGTCTGTAGAACAGAGCACGCTATTTTGCCTTACCTCTTTTCCAGGGTGTCTGTTAAGGGTTAAATGAGCATAATATATGAGGAAAGTGCCTCTCAAATGGAGAAGTCTACACTAATGTGTAAGACGTTACAATCATTGACGCAACGAAAGTATTAGTGTCAGTGGAAATTGTGAGTCATCTTTAAAGATAATAGACTAAGATCCTTTTGCTATTTGGCTAGTAGTATTTATAGAAGTATGCCTCTTTTTGGTGTGAGTGAGGCAGTAAAACCATGTTTTCAAGTTACTTCTTTATTTGGTTGTCCAGGTTAATAGTTATCTGGACCATTTTAGAAGCATAGGCTTCATGTTGAGTTTTCTAAAGAGCTTTTCTTTGTTAAACCGTTTTCAGACTTCAAAGAACCATTGTGTAAGAACTCATCTACACCAATGTATCTCAAGTAGTTCTGATTATTTTATGTTGAGTAAAAAAGCTGAACTGAAAATTTTTCACTTTCGGAAGTACTCAAAAGTGGCAAAATCTTTCCATATGTGGAACATGTATATATATTCTCTTCTAAGAGTGTTTATCAGAATACATATTTTTGGAATAAAAGCTTTATAATTATGTGCTATGAATGGATACGATTTTCTTTTCTTTTCTGATTATTGAAGTCTGTCATCATTATGTATTTAAATTTGAATGCTCTGTGAACTTAGACCTATAGCCAGAAACTTGCATAAGAGTGCTAACAAGTATAAGAATGTGGACTTGGGCTTCCCTGGTGGCGCAGTGGTTGAGAGTCCGCCTGCCGATGCAGGGGACACGGGTTCGTGCCCCGGTCCGGGAAGATCCCACATGCCGCGGAGCGGCTGGGCCCGTGAGCCATGGCCGCTGAGCCTGCGCATCCGGAGCCTGTGCTCCGCAACGGGAGAGGCCGCAACAGTGAGAGGCGCGCGTACCCGCAAAAAAAAAAAAAAAAAAAAAAGAATGTGGACTAGAAATATCATGACTGTTTTTGAAGAATTCGAAGAGGAATTGGAATTACTTTCATAATATAAATGTTCCCCATTGAAAGGTGCAACGGTAGATGGATCTTTACACTTCTAGTTCTCCTTAATTAAGAGTTACTTTTGTAATGCAGCCCCTTTGAAAGTCCCATATTAGTGACTTCAAATTGTCCTCAGTGTAGTAATACATAATACTTTGAGATGTGTTGTTTGCTCTTCATTTATATTTAGGGAGAATGTAACTCAGAAAGAACAACTGAGGGAAGATATGTAGAAGCAGTTGACATTTATTAAGTCTTTATTATGTGCCAGAAAGTCAGCTAGGTTTTTTCTCACTTTTTTAGTTAGTTTTTACGTCAACCCAATTAAGCAGGAGATGCTGTCCTTAACTTGCCAGTGAAGAAGCAGCTGAGATACAGAGAGGTTAAGTCATTTGCTTAAGGACACATAACTGTCTGATCTCAGAGTCCATACTTTTCCACTCTACCAGACTCCTGCAGTAAGATTGGGTGTCAGTGTCTGTACTGTCGGCAGTAAGGACTGTTACAAAGTGAAGTTCCGATTTGCTTAAGGTCTTTCTCTTTATTCAAAATGCTTGAATTGGTTAGTTGTACTTCAGATTTGAGCTTCAGGTCTAAAATCTAATTTTATTAAAACTTTGGGACTTCCCTGGTAGTCCAGCGGTTAAGACTCCACACTTCCACTGCAGGGGGCACGTGTTCGATCCCTGGTTGGGGAACTGAGAACCCGCAAGCTGTGCGGTGCAGCCAAAAAAAAAAAAAAGATAATTTTAATTTTTAAAATAATTGGAATTAGTAGGGTGGGGCTGGAAGATCTACTTTTTTTGTGTGTGTGGCACACGGGCGTCTCACTGTTGTGGCCTCTCCCGTCACGGAGCACAGGCTCCGGACACGCAGGCTCAGCAGCCATGGCTCACGGGCCTAGCAGCTCTGCGGCATGTTGGAGGCATGTGCGAGGCATGTGGGATCCTCCCGGGCCGGGGCACAAACCCGTGTCCCCTGCTTCGGCAGGCGGACTCTCAACCACACGCGCCACCAGGGAAACCCCTGGAAGGTCTACTTTTAACTCAGCTCCAGGTACTTGCAAATAGATAAGTCTCAGTAAATGTTAGCTATTGTTATGTTAACTCTTTTAAGTAGCTTGTCTTAATCACCAGGTTCCTCTGAAAATAATACAGAATTTCATATGATGGTTTTAATAGCATCTAATATTTATTGACAGTTTTGTCACTGGACACTGTGTTAAGGATGTAAATGTATTATCTTTTTTCTTTTCAGTACTCCATCCACATGTGTATATAACATGTGACATAATAACATGCTAAACGTATTATTTTGATATCTTCTTCTGATTAGTTGCTGTTGGTTTTGGGTTCTCAGTTTTTTTGGTCTGCTTTTTTGTTTTGTTTTTAATAATCAACTACATGATTTAGGATTTTTCCAGTTGATGAGGAATGCTTTGGTATGGGCTAGCTTGATGTCTTTCAAGTTGTTCTGTACTGGGGTGGGGAAGGGAGGAGAAACCAGTTTTTCTCAGCATTAGCACAGCCAGGCGTCTACTGGTTTGTCAGAAACACAGACTTGACATACCTCTTATTTCCATTGCTCATGAGGTTTCCACACGGAATTAACGTTAATACATAGCCTTTCTATCTGGGAGCGTAGCTGGGAGCCTTGGTTTTCAGTGCTGGCTGGCAAAGGTAGGGGAAAGGTTTGGGCGCTTGCTACCAGGGACAGGATTTGAATGGGTTACAGTCTTCAGAACTAGCAAGTTGGAGATTAAAACATTCCTGGTACGTCTGCTTCTCTAACTTGCCGTGAGGATGTCTTAGCTCATAAGTGAGTTTTGTTGTCTGGCTACACTATTTCAGAAAGGGGCTAATCAAACTGGAATTGGATCAGAATTGAGAAACATTCAGAAATCATCCAGATATGCTAAGAACTAATTCATAAGCCTGTATCTTGCACAGAGAAACTACTTACCTTCTCTGACATCTAACACCATTTTATGATTGTACTTCATGGTCTCGACTATATAATGAAAGACAGATTGATAGATTTTGGAATGTGAGATCTTAAGGAGTCTTAAGTGCTTCTGAAATGCTAAAATCCACATGCTCTGGTGGTGCTGGGAGTGCATCTGTGTTAAAATATGTCATTCAGTTGCAGAGACAGGTCACTTTGTGTCTGTGGCAGTAAGCCCCGCTTGCTTGTTCCCCTTTGTCCTTACAAGATGTAGGAAATACCCTTACTTTAAGGATGGAAGAGCACAGCACTCTAGGGCAGAAAGGTAGGAGGTTTTCAAAGGTATAACAAGTTCTTGGGTTTTTTGTTTTGTTTTGTTTTGTTTGTTTTTTTTTAATCTGAGTTTTCTCATTTACAGCTCCTTTTAAAAGAAGTCATATCTTTTCCTTCCAAAACATCCTTTACTGTTTCTTAGACTTATTTTCTTCTATTTTTGAGAGGTACTGGGGTCAGAAAGAAAGGTTAAGTGCACAGTCTCCTAGTGCATTGTTCATTTTCTTCTGGTGATTGAAAGTTAACTTGCATTGTAAGTGGATGTGGTAACATGTTCTGTCTCTGGGATGTTTTCAGCATTCCAGAAGTGTTCATAATTTGTACTTAAATTATATATTTAAAAATTAGTGTTGTAAATGTTATTTACTTAGTTTTTTGCATAGTTCACGCATCAAATATTATAAAAAGGTGTACAGTGGAGAGTCTAAACTCCCTCCTCTGTTCCACATCTGCCTAATTCCTAATCCCTAATGATAGTGAGTGATTTTAGTTGTCTGTTTATTCTTCCAAAGGTTTCTTTTTAGAGATCCATATACAGACCCATACAAAATATATTCCTCCAACCCCCAAATTATACCTACACACCGTCCCTTGCCTGTTTACTTAAAGTATAATATAATTTGAGGATCTTTCTAGAACAGTACATGAAGAGCTCCCTTGTAGGGTGAGTATGTGTGTCTGTGTGTGTGTTTAACCGGTACAGAGTATTCCCAATGCTATGACAAATATCCCTTACATATGTGATGTGGTAAATTTCTGCTGAGCCAAAGGGTTACTGCGTTTTCTAATTTTGATGATTACTGTAGTAGCAGTTTACACTCCTGCCAACACTGTATTAGGAATTAAAAAAAAAGTTGCAATTAAGTTGGATGCAGCTTTTACACAAGTCAGATATCATTTATCAATAGTAAGATATAACTTTTTTGAGTATAAAATTCTATGAGTTTTAACGCGCGTGTCGTCACACCACTACTACCACAGTCAACGTAAAGACATTTCCATCACCCTGCAAAGTTCCCTCATCCCGGCTGTACTCGGTCCCCTCTGACCAGCCTTGTCTCCAGCAAGCATTCATCTGATGTCTCTCCCTGCAGTTTTGCTTTCCCAGAACGTCATGCACATATGGAATCATATAGTGGGGTCATCGTTTTGTATGGCTTCTTCATTACTCAGAATGCTTTTGAAATTCAGCCATGCTGTGGCATGTGTCAGTAGTTTCTTCTTCTATTGCCGAGTAGTATTTCATTGTATGGGTGTACCAAAATTTGTTTATTCCCAATTGATATTTGAGTTGCTTCAAGTTTTTGGCAATTATGAATAAAGTCGCTATAAGCAGTCATGTATAAGTATTTATGTGGGCATACATTTTTATTTTTCTTGGCAAATACCTAAGTGTGGGATTCCTGGGGTATACGGTGTTTGTTTAACTTTATGAGAAACTGACAAACTCTGTTTTCTTTTTCTTTTTTAAAAATTTAATTAAATTAATTTATTTTTATACAGCAGGCTCTCATTAGTTATCTATTTTGTACACATCAGTGTATACATGTCAGTCCCAATCTCCCAGTTCATCCCACCACCACCACCCCACCACTTTCCCCCCTTGGTGTCCATACGGACAAACTCTGTTTTCAGAGCAGCTGTGTGATATTGTATTTCCATCCACAGTGCATGAAAGTTCCAGTTTTTCTACATCCTGGTCAGCACTTAGATTTGTCGATTTTATTTTTTAAAGCCATCTAATAGGTATATAGTGGTATCTTATGTTTTTTAAAAAAACAGCTTTATTGAGACATAATTCACATACCATACTATTCACTCATTTGAAGTATACAGTCAGTGGTTTTTAGTATATTTATAGGTATGTGCAATTGTCATCAGAATTTTAGAACATTTTCATCACCTGAGAAAGAAAATTCCTGTGCCCTTTAGCTGTCACCCCCGGTTCACTGTGCACCCTGTTCTAAGTAACCGTGAATCTACTTTATGTCTCTATAGATTTTCCTATTCTGGACATTTCGTATGAATGGAATAATATGTTATTTTTTTGTGCCTGGCTTCTTTATTTGGTAGAGTGGTCGTCAAGGAAGTACTTTGGAGTTCACAGGGCTGGAGATTTAAGGCTCTGACGTTGTTTGACTCACACCTGACATCTCTTTGTCATCAGAAAAATCTTCGTCCTTTCTTAGTGACGTGAGTGCCTAGCACATGTTGGGGAGTGTGTTTCATAAATACCTGGCGAGTAGATTTGAGGTGCAAATCTCAATACTGCTTTCTCTAGTGATAGGTTTGACTGTAATAATAGTTCCTGGGATCTGAAGTGTACATTATTTTCTTTCAAATGAAGTTTAGTATAATAGTGTAACTTTATCAAGTCATGAGGAAGTTTTACAGGCTCCGGACGCGCAGGCTCAGCGGCCATGTCTCACAGGCCCAGCCGCTCCGCGGCATGTGGGATCCCCCCGGACCAGGGCATGAACCCGTGTCCCCTGCATTGGCAGGCGGACTCTCAACCACTGCGCCACCAGGGAAGCCCCATGAGGAAGTTTGATAACCCTTCCTATGCAGTGGTTTCTGGGACTAAGTAGCATTAAAGGGGAGAGCGTGCAGCTGAGCCAGGGGTGTCCATGCTGCCTCTCACGACCTCAGTTCCTGGCCAGCATCCAAAGTGCTGACCTCAGCTGCAGCTTCTGGTCCCTGATGGCCAGTGGTTTCTAATCTTAGACGGTGGAAGAAGCTAACTGTATATGCATCATGGGTCATTTGCAATCGGAAAAAGTGAGGGTTTTGGTAGTAACTGTATTTTGGCTCTGTTCCGTTCGAATCTATTATTTTTTTCATGTGCTTTTGAAACTTACTGTGGCTTGAGTTTGCTGGATTTAAGAAACTTACTGTATTAGTCAGCTCAGGCTGCCACACCAAGATAACATAGACTGAGTGGCTTAAACAACAGGAATTCATTTTCTCATAGTTCTGGAGGCTGAAGGTTTAAGATCAAGGGCCCGGCTGATTGGGTTTCTGGTGAGGGCTGTCGTCTTGCTGTGTCCTCCCATGGGCTTTCCTCTGTGGGGATGCAGCCTGGGAGTGGGCGTGGGGGCGGGGAAGAGAGAGAGAAAGAGCAAGAGAAAGCTCTGGTGTCTCTCCCTCACCGATAAGGACACCTGTCCCATTGGACCAAGGCTTCACCCTCATGACCTCACCTCACTCTAATTACCCCCCGAAGACCGCATCTTCAGATACCATCACAGCGGGGTTAGGGCTTCATCATACGGGTTTGGGGGGAACACAGTTCAGTTCATGACATTTACCATGGTTGCCTCTCTAAATACTGGGGTTATGCTGCATTTCCCTTGTGTGTGGAAAAAACAAAAAACACACCTTTTAAAGGTATTTGTACCTGAGGCATCGTTCTAGAAAAGGAGAATGAATTTGTGAAAAACAAATGCAAAGATCTAAGTGTACTGGGAAGGGTAGTTTACATTTCTGAAGTGCTTACATTCTAGAGTATTTAAATACAGGCAACTCATTACCTCTAAGCACAGAGAGTAACAGTAATGCTTTGAAAACTGCTTTTTTATCCTGATGGAATTGATTTAGTGAATTAAGAAATTGTTCATTTGTAATTTGCGTTCAACCTAATGTACTAGGGTTCTGAAATCCTTAAGTAGGGTAAATGTGCCCACGTACAGAATCAACTGCAATACTAATTTTGCTTAGCATTTTCATGGTATAATCGACATTAGCACAGACTGAGTTACTACTTAGTGGAACCTTAGTGAATATGGTTTAATTTTACCACATAATGTGGCCTGATACATCAACCACAGACTTTTTCTAGGGAGGTATTGGAATGGGAGGAATCTCCATGGAAATGTTACCTGTTTGGTACCTGCTTGGTACCTGCTTCATCCCACCTTGGCACTGCTGAAAGGACCTGTGATCTGGGATAGATGGAAATATATACACACATACATATACAGAATGGGTCTATATACACAGAACAGCTAAAAGATTGATATAGAGTACTCCCTTTTTTTTTTTTGATAAAAAGTTGGGAAGTATAAAGTTCATATTTTCATGTCTCCATGTTATCCAGCTTCAGTTACAAAGACTGTGATACAAATAGTTTGGTTATAGTTTTTACTGCTACATTTTAAAAAATATTTATTTATTTATTTATTTATTTATTTAGGCTCTGCCAGGTATTAGTTGTGGCGTGCGGACTCTTAGCTGAGGCATGCCTGCAGGATCTAGTTCCCCGACCAGGGATGGAACCCGGGCCCCCTGCATTGGGAGCGTGGAGTCTTACCCACTGGACCACAGGGAAGTCCCTTTACTGCTGCATGGAATAAAATTTTGTCTCTTCTCAGCTTTTGGAGTATAGGCAGGTATGGGGGAGAAGTAAGAGTAAGTTCCTACCTTAGGATGTAGCCAAATTTTGTTGTTACAATTCCACTCTGTTCAAACCTGGAGTTGAATAAAGACTCTAGGATGCCAGTGAGAGTAAAGTGACTCACTCCCCTTGTGGTGGGTTAGTTAACTTAATATGTGGGAAGTGGAAAGATGCACGTGAAGGAATAGAATTTCCACTTGGGGGGAGAATTTCCTCTCGGCTTTATATGTTTTTTAAATGATGAAGATAAGATGATTTTGAATTTATATTTTGGTTGATTGAAAGGGTTAGGAAAAGCAGTGTAATAATCTCAAGCTGTATCTTCATCCCTTTGTTACCGTTCTCTGAGACCATTTGAACCAAAGATAACCGGACCAGGGTACCAGTCATCTGGTCCTACGTTAGTTAGTCCATATATTTTACATTGCAAGGACACCCAACAGAACTCCCCCCCGCGAAGGGGATTTCCAGACAAGCGTGAGATGAAATAGGTGTGGCAGAGGAACGTTGCCGGCTTCCAGGACATTGAGTCTCAAGCGGTTTGGTGCACCTGGCTGAGCAGCATTTTTGGTGAATGTATCATAAGTCATAACCGTAAAGTTCTGCGAGGCGCACACTTGTGCATTCCAGGCACCCTGTCACGTGCCAGGTGTAGAGCACACATCTGTGTGTGTGGCACTGCCGCTAGGCGCGTCGGGATACGGGACATAGTGCGGGGCGCTCAAGGCCCAAGGAGGGCAGTTTCCCATAGGAGGAGAATGCGTACAACAGGCTGGGGGGCTGGTGATGAGGTGGCGTGGAAAAGAGAGAAGGAACTTGAACATGCAGGTGTCCCATCACAGACTCCAGAGTTACTTCTATCGAAAGGATTCTATTGAAAGTTGCCTCTTGTATACATTTACTACAGTCTTGTTTCAGAGTTGATCCTGTAGTATTTAGGGCTTTGAGAAGACCATCTTACCCAGTGTAAAGCGTACATACATTTAGAGCATAGAATGACGAAAGAAGATACTAAGGCATTTTGAGCAATGTTTCCTGAACTGTCATATATGCCCAAAATATACAGAGCATTTGTAATTTTTTCCTTACAGGCTATTCAGGTAATTTAAAATTCCGAATTATAATATTGGAGGGATATTAAGCTCAAAATTTTTCTCAAGTTATCTTTTGTTGAATGAGATTTGTTGAAAGGTTTTCCTTTGTTCAGTATTAGCACGTGGATAGTGAACAAAGCAGGCAGATTTTTGTCAGGCATAAACAACTTTGCATCCTGTTGATTACACAGAAAATACCTAAGTGAATGTCTGTGCTAAAACTAGATTCCTTCAGGTTTTTGGTTTTGTCACACCAGGGGTGGGGGGGAGTCATTAAACAGGAAGAATGAAATCCAGTAAACAGGAATCGCGTGCTGAGAGGCAGGTTTTTTGAAAGGGAAAGGGAGGCCCATGCTCTGCAAATTTCAGGGGGGTGTTTCCCCATTTGGAGGATCTTTTTGAGAGCGCTGGATCTGACAGTGTCAGGGGTCTTTTCTTCCTCAGTACTATGATGATAAATCTGTGCTAGGACTGCATGTTGCAGATCAGAGGTCTGAAAGTTAATTCAGTTGGATTTTCGCTGATGAAATCCATTGGGGTGTTCAGCCATGTTCTCAACACTTTATGCTGCAAGGAGATATTTTTTCATTTTAGGTAGAGAGAGTTCTGGTATAATTTAGAATGGTTAGTATACTTTCATAGAGTCAAGTATACCACATGTTTTTATATTTATATATATGTATATTCAATAAAGTTAGGAAAATGCCGGCTGTCATATTTAAAAAGGGCTCCCCCCTCCTGGAAATCCAGCAGGTAAACGGCGCGCAAACCTGAATTTACCTTTCTCTTTTAAGACCCTTGGTTTTGGAAGCTACATATTAATTCCAGTAATATTGCTATTTCTTTAAATATTTGGGGGATGTTTCTTTTGTAATTGCTAAATGTGACGTCGTGCAGTGACAGCTTTAAGTGTGAACAATATCAGAGGATTCAGGATTGGCTGTGGGCTGGGACAGTGGAGAACTGGGTGGGCAGGGAGTGCTGTGGAGGACTCGTCTCATTGCGGGGTGGGGGGGCGTGTGTGTGTGTCCATGTGAGGATGGGCTCTGTGTTGATTCTGTAGCAGATGAGGAGAAAACGAAATCAAGACCAGCGTGGTACATAGCAGATGGGGGGCTGGGAGGAGAAAATATAGCATCCATAATGCCAATGTAACATCTAATGGAAGATCTTGTAAGCAGTGATGCAGGATAAATTTTGTACCTCAGATTTTTTTCCCTGGAAGTATTTTTGTTTAATTAAAAAAAATGCAAACACCCTAGGCCCTAATTTAAAATGATATAAGTAAAATTGTCTCCCTCCTGGATAGCACCATCCCAAAGTCTCTAATAAGTTTTTATGTACTTGGAAAAAAAAGCTTTATAATCCCACAGCATATTTTGATTTAAAAGATTTAATTTAAGCAAGTGGAGTCGTCTGTACACACAGTTCTTGCCTTTTCTTTTAAATAATGTTTCCTGCTCAGGGGATGCACAGATGCCCCTGTGCATCCTCAGTTATGTCCCAGTTCCCCCAGGTTGGACATTCACGGTGTTTCCAGTTTCCACGTCCTCTTACACATAGTGCTGTGATGAACATCACCATGCCTGTGTGTATATGTGTTTGTGGGTACTTTTTTGAGTAGATACGTTAGATTAGATTCCTGGTAGTGGTTTACTGAGTCCAAGTATATGTTAGTTAACATTTTGATAGATATTGCCAAATGGCTCATTGAAAAAGCTGCACCAATTTATATTTCCATTACAGTGTATAAAAATCCATGCCAGCAATGGAGTTCCGTTAAACTTTTCCAATTTTGCCAATCTGAGAAGTGAAAAATTGTATTGTAGTGTTTAGACAACATTTCTTTAATTCTGTGAAGTTGAACTTTTTTGTGTGTGTTTACTGGCTAGTATTGAAAGTAATTTTAATCAGTTTTACTTGTATGTCAATAAGAAATACTTACTACTAAGGGGAGACAGGCTCAATAAACTATGGGATCCTGAAAGCCCAGCCAGCACCTCATAGGAGAAATGCTAACATAACAATATAACATAGCATAAAAATGTAACGTTAAGAGAAGTACTTGTATCAGTGTTGTTTGGGGCATATGTGCAGAATGGAAGACAGAAAGAATTTCCTGTAAACTTCTGAATATATGTGATCAAACATTTTCCCACATTGTGTACATCTGCGATTATAGGAATAGCAGTTGCATTCTTATTTTAAAGCAAAAAACATTATCTAGAACAATTGAAGTATATGACTTAATTTGGATATTTATTTTTCTTTTTGAAAAGCAAAAAGAGATGCCTTGATGCCATTCAGAACATTAGAAATCATGGTAATATCTTGTATTCTTTCCTTTTTGTTATAATCAGAAGTTTAATAGATTTATAGTTTTTACAAAATGAGGAACATTTTTCTCATACGTAATGAATGATTTCTAACAAAACCAATAAGTAATTTATTTGCAGTATTTGAAGATAAGTTGTAGCATGGAAAAATCCTCCTGGTACATTGGCAAGTGGATGGACCCAGATGATCAGATATTTCATTTTTGTGCCTGCATTTCATGAGTCGGTTTCACACAACAGCTGTTGTGGAGGAAGGGTTGATTTATCAGAATACTTCATGGTTTATACCAAAAAAAAAAAAAAAGAGAAAAGAAAAAGAAAAATAATATGAAATTCATGTGGCTGTAAAAGGGTAAGCCAAGCGAGCTTACTGCTAATAAATAAAAAGATCACTTAAAACGTAGATTCTTAAAAAGAGCCCCCATTTTTGGTTTTCAGTGTCTCAGTATTTTAAATTACAGAAGACAATGGTTAATTCTAAAAAGTCTTGTAGCTTAGAAGTAGTAATAACTGATAGCAAACATTTATTGAATTCTTCCTGTGTAAAACACGTCACCTACATTATGTAAAGGACACATTATGGGAAGAGGCTTTGGAAGTGCAGTGACTTGTCAGGGCTGTGTACACTGTAGGTGATGGGGCTGGTGTTGGAATCCAGGGTCTCTGGTTCTAGAACTTACACTCTCAAGCACTGTGTTAGACTGTATGCATCATGAGGCGTATATGTAATTTGTGAATTTAAAATAAATACCTGTTTATTTTAAAATGTTAAACAGTTTTCTTTGAGTGCTTTTCAAGGATTAAGAAGACATTTGTTCTTTCTGCAATAAATACCCATTTCTTCTAATTTTGTTGGTGAAAAGTGTTGGTATTTGTGCTCCTCTAGGTTCAGATCTTAATTTTCCCTTGTTTGGGCCCCAAAGATAATGTGAGGACGCCCACACTAAATGGAAACCCATAAAAGTGAGAGAGACTTAAAAAATATATGTTTGGAATGTCTATTTTTTCCATCTTACAGTGTACTCATGGAGAATATACTTTCTGGCACAAAAGACTCCACTGGGCCTATAACTGGTTGATTAATAAAAGGGGGATTTGTAAGAACCATATGATATAGTGGTTTATCTTGACTCAGGGCTCAGATCTAATTTTAATAAATTTTTTACAGCTGCAGGGATATACATATAATACATAAAGCTCCATCAAATCTTTCTTACATGATTGCTTTAAAGTTAGTATCTGATAGGGGTGAGTTATATGGAGCTGGTGTTTCTGGCTTTTTTGGATGGGCAGGATGCTTTGCGGGGAAGTATTTTCTCTGACTCTGAACAAATGCCTCCCTTTTTGACAGACCGTGTTGTTGCCATGGAGACCTTTAGACCCTATAAATGCAGCCTCCAGTTCTAGCTGAGAATATGGCCTTGGGTTGTGTGCGGGGGCTGTGGGAGCAGAGGGCGGTCCAGATGTGTAGAGTCTGTTCAAGGAAACTGTTTTACAGTAGTCAGAAGCCCGTGGGCCTCTTTTGCAGCCTTCTTTCCTTTGAATTCTTTTTTCCTGTATGTGTGTGTGTGTGTGTGTGTGTGTGTGTCTGACATGTATAGAAACAGTGGAACAGCGTAGGGAAAGACCCTCTTTTCCTTCTCTGGTCTCATATTCCTTTCTCCCAGAAGAGGACCCAACACTGCTGAGAATTTGGGAGCTGTCCTTGAGCCCACGTTTTTCTTCTACTCCATTTGTATCTCTACAAGCTGTGATTTGGTGTTTTTTCCACATATCCTTTTGCGACTTGCCTTTTTCTCAGCCATATTTTTTGTGTCTCTTCATGTGGATGTATATCTGATTCATTTATTTTAGTTGGTGTCTAGAGTTTCATTGTAGCCTAGTTAATCTAGTTCCTCAGCAATGGATGGTTAGCGTGTTCTTCTGTTTTGTTTCTCTGTAACTCTTCACTTGCCATGTTGTTGAGTAGAGGAACTCAATAAGTACTTGCTTGATTTAATTTCAATTTGGCTAAAGCTGTCATTAATCTGTTCTCTGGTTCTCTCTAATAGACTCAGTTCATCTTATTATTAAATTAAAATTAAAAAAAATTGTTTTAGTTACCTTCCAGTCATTTCTTTCTTCAGCTATTCAACCTAGTGAAACTGACCTGTGATACATCTTACCCAGCTACTTGTAGCTTGGCCAGATTCCAGGATGTTCTTGATGATCTTTTCAGAAGATTATCAGTAACAGCATGGCTATTGCAAGAAACTGCTTGTAACATCTTGGTGGGTCTAGGATTTATAGAGAAAGCAAAACTGTAACCTTTTAAATACTTTTGTTCAAGTTTCACTGGTGGTTTTACTTAGTAAACAACTTGTTTTCTTATTTATTTATTTATTTTCTTATTAGTCATCCATTTTATACATATTAGTATATACATGTCCGTCCCAATCTTCCAATTCATCATACTACCACCACCACTACCTGCTGCTTTCCCCCTTGGTGTCCATACGTTTGTTCTCTACATCTGTGTCTCTATTTCTGCCCTGCAAACCGGTTCATCTGTACCATTTTCTAGGTTCTACATATATGCGTTAATATGCGATATTTGTTTTTCTCCTTCTGATTTACTTCACTCTGTGTGACAGTCTCTAGATCCATCCACGTCTCAGCAAATGACCTAATTTCGTTCCTTTTTATGGCTGAGTAATATTCCATTGTGTATATGTACCACATCTTCTTTATCCATTTGTCTGTCGATGGGCATTTAGGTTGCTTCCATGACCTGGCTATTGTAAATAGTGCTGCAATGAACATTGGGGTGCATGTGTCTTTTTTTTTTTTTTTGCGGTACACGGGCCTCTCACTGCTGTGGCCTCTCCCATTGCGGAGCACAGGCTCCGGATGCGCAGGCTCAGCGGCCATGGCTCATGGGCCTAGCCGCTCCGCGGCATGTGGGATCTTCACGGACCGGGGCACGAACCTGTGTCCCCTGTATCGGCAGGCGGACTCTCAACCACTGCGCCACCAGGGAAGCCTGCATGTGTCTTTTTGAATTATGGTTTTCTCTGGGTATATGCCCAGTAGTGGGATTGCTGGGTCATATGGTAATTCTATTTTTAGTTCTTTAAGGAACCTCCATACTGTTCTCCATAGTGGCTATATCAATTTACATTCCCACCAACAGTGCAGGAGGGTTCCCTTTTCTCCACACCCTCTCCAGCATTTGTTGTTTGTAGATTTTCTGATGATGCCCATTCTAACCAGTGTGAGGTGATACCTCATTGTAGTTTTTTTTTTATTTATATATATATTTTATTAGTTTCTGCTTTATAACAAAGTGAATCAGTCATACATATACATCTGTTCCCACATCCCTTCCCTCATGCATCTCCCTCCCCCCCACCCTCCCCCTCATTGTAGTTTTGATTTGCATTTCTCTAATAATTAGTGATAGCTACTTGCTTTCTTATTTTTTATTTCCTTATTATTGTAATACTATTCAGAAAGTACTGCTGATGACTCAGTGTTTGCCTAATATAGTTGTCAAAATACAGTATATATATAGACCAGTGCTGTCTGATAGATAAGCCACACATGTAGTTTTAAATTTTCTAGTAGCCACATTAAAAAATTCAAAACAGAATAGGTGCCATAAATTTGATTTAACCAGTATATCCAAAAATATTGTCATCTCAGCATGTAAGCAATGTAAAAATGGAGATATCTTCCTTCTTCTTTTCATGGCAACTCTTAGAAATCCAGTGTGCGTTTTACACTGACAGTGTATTTCCACTGGGACTAGCTGCATCTCAAGTATTGTGTAGCCACATGTGGCCAGTGTCTACCATATTGCATAACACAAGTATAGAAAATATCAGTTTAAGAAGTATTAGTCAGCAAAGAAGATACACAGACGGCAAATAAGCATATGGAAAGATGCTCCACATCAAATGTCATCAGGGTAATGTAAATTAGAACTGTGAGATACCACTATACATCTGTTAGAGTGGCCAAAATCCAGGACACTGACAACATCCATTGCTGACAAGGATGTGGGGGCAACAGGAACTGTCGTTTATTGCTGGTGGGAAAGCAAAATGGTGCAGCTGGTTTGGAAGGCAGTTTGGTGTTTTCTCACAAAACTAATATACTCCTACCATGCGATCCAACAGTTGTACTCCTTGGTATTTGTCTAATGGAGTTGAAAACTTATGTCCACACAAAAACCTGCACATGTATGTTTATAGCAGCTTTTCCAAAAACTGCCAAAAGTAAAGTAAAAGTAAACTGTTCCAAAGTAAAGTGTTTTTTTAAAGACTCACCATTTACAACATTAATCTGAATTTTTTTTTTCTTTTCCACATGACTCGGCTGTTAACCAGACTCTTTATATCTGAAACTAAAGATTAGTGCGTTAAGCATCATTGGGGAAAATTATTTGCAAGATTAAGGATACTGTCCTTAAAGAACTCAGTGAGAAAGGCAGACCTGTCAATAGTGAATGAAAGAAAAGGAAAAATACCAAAAGAAGAAATAAGGATGGCCTAAAATATATGAAAAAATGATTTTCACTAGAAATTAAAGATGCAATTTGCATGAAATAGCATTTTTTTTTGTTCATGAAATTGGGAAAAAGTTGGAAAAAGAAGGATAATACCCAGTTTTCTTGGGGGTTTTAAGGAATAGGTACTTTATATAGGGTTGGTTGGCTTGTCAATTTTATAATGTTTTTGGAGGGTCCTTGGTTAATATGCACTAAAAGCCCTAAACATATACAGGCCTTTGACTCAGAAATTTTTTCTTTCTGGAAATTTATCTTAAGATAGCAATTAAGGATATTTGAACAAGCAGCCATTTAGGGGTTAATTTATATACCAGCTACTGCTTTAAATTTACTTAATTTTCAGAGCACCCTTAAGAGGCTCAGAAAGGTCAGCTAATTTGCTCATGGTCACATGTTATCAAGTGGCAGATGAATATTGCAGAATTGCTTAAAGTCAAGAAGACAGCAGGTACTTAAATAACTGAAATGAGTGGCTTGATGGAGGGAATAGAGAGTTTGGAGTGAAAGATTATCTTGTGGTCTTTTATCTCCTGAGATATTTATAGTAGATGTCAGTGATGAAAGCTGATTACAAAACAAGGTGTATTGTACTCGAATTTTTGTTTAAAAATACACTCACACACTCATGTGTACACGGGAGTAGAAATCACCTTGGCAGACGTGTGTTCAAGTTTGTGCTTTGCTCCTCACTGGGTGTGTCACTTTAGTCAAGACACCTAACCTCTTCCTGCCTCAGTTTTGTTTACAGACATTCCGTTACCAACTTACAGGATGATTGAATTACATGAAAAGCAGAGAGTTCTTTGCGGTGCCTGGCATATGTACCTGATAAATGCCCCTCAAAAGTCCTTAAAAAAATCTTATTACTGGATGAAGGGATTGCAGATAATTTAAACTTTCTTATTTTTTCCTATCCTTATATACATTTTTCTACAATAGATGTGTTTTGTGAATTAAAAAAAAAGGTTAGAAATGCTTAATTTACAAAATTTTAAAGACAGAAAAGATAGATGTTAGATGAGATGTATATCAGAAAATGTTATATTGCTTACCGAATTGGAAAATTTAGAGAATCACTCATTTAGTGTTGAAAAACAGCCATTAAACCACATTTACATTTAATAGTATTTATAAAAATAGTAGATTTTATTGAATCCTAGAGCTTATTCTTTAATTTTAGAGTAGGTGGTTAGGTAAGGTTCAATAAAGAAAGAATAGATGTTAAAAACTGTAAATGCTAGTTTCTTATATTTACATTCAGGGAAGTTGTTAGTTTTAATCATCCTTATATTTTAATAAAGAGAAAGTCAAACTATCAGATGATTTACTAATTTTGGGGGTTACTTATAATGAATGCTGCTTCCAATTATTTTTCCTGATGTTATTTCCATTTTGCCTCTAAATACTTTGAAGCAACTAATAAACATATGGGGGTCCATGTTTAATAACTACATATTGAATGCCTTCTCTTTCCAGTTCAAATGGAATTTCACTGTAGTTTCATGGTTCTCTTGTAAACCGTTCCTGGGTTTGATTGTACTTGGGCATTGGGTACAGGAATGAACCTGGCTTCCATGTTCGATTTTCTTGGTAGTGGAATGAGCATCTTTCCGTTTACTGGTTGTATTTTGTCAGACTGTCAAGAACAGTGCAGAAGAAACAAAAGTAAACCTAATTCAAAGAACATACTGTTTTATTTTATATAATTTTTCCCTATAGTCTGTTTTATCAAATGTTGACATTTTAAGACGTTTGTTACTATGTTTTTTAAAAAGAGGGTGTTGTGATCAAGTTATTTTTTGGATCCGAATTAAACTTGGATTAAACAAATTTATTTCCTGCAGCCTTTTTGGAGACCTTGATTTTCAAGTCTGCATCCTGCCTCTCTACCATGGGAGAGGGTAGAGTACGTGTTCCCTAAACTTACGTGACTAGGAACCCCTTTGCAAAGCATTGTGGAACACACTCTGGGAAATAGTGTTTTCAATACAAATATGGAGAGCAGAGGAGGGAAAAAAGAGCTGGAATACCTACCCATTGAATAAGAAGTAAAATTGGCTCTTAAAACTGTATTGTGGACATTTAAAAAATAGCATATTTAGGGCTTCCCTGGTGGCGCAGTGGTTGAGAGTCCGCCTGCCGATGCAGGGGACACGGGTTCGTGCCCTGGTCCAGGAAGATCCCACATGCTGTGGAGCGGCTGGGCCTGTGAGCCATGGCCGCTGAGCCTGCGCGTCCGGAGCCTGTGCTCCGCAACGCGAGAGGCCACAGCAGTGAAAGGCCCGCGTACCGCAAAAAAAAAAAAAAAAAAGCAAATTTAGTTAAAATTTCAACTGTAGTTTTTCTTCTTCCCCCTACCATCTGTCCCTCTTTTCTCTCATTTTTTTAAAAAATAAGAGACTGTTTTGTGTAAATTATGAAAAAGAACTAGAGAATTATATTTTTCCCCCTAAACAGGTCATTTCTATGTGTATGGGTAATATGAGTGCTCAAAAATCGCTTTAAGTGTTAGACTGTCTAGTTTTGTGGAAACACTTAATAGAACAGAATTGTTTAGGATCTGGTAGGTTTGCCCCTTTTTGTTTTAGAGCTGTAATAGAAGTTCATAGGAGAATTGTTATCGCAAACAGGTGTCACTTAGAACATAACTTTAAAACTCTATAAAATGAATGCTATTCTAAAAGCAGTTGGGGAGGTGTTATTGGGATCTAGAACATTGCCCCTGTAATCCTAGTCTTTTTCTTAGAATCTTTTATTTGTTTTTGCCCCGGATTTTGCAGATCCTAGGAGGTAGCACTAATTCTTTGTTGTCGTTTGGTTTTACTGTTACTAGTTACATCGTTACTGTTACTGGTAGTATTTATCTATCTGGTGTTCACGGGAGCTAGACTCTGTAGAGAACACTGACTTGGCCAGTACTGAACTGCTGCTCCTGGGGTAGATACATGGCTGGCTTCTTGCAAGCCTCTGGTCACCTCTTCGTCAACTGATCAGTGTTGGACCTTTTTTGTGTGTGTTTCTGTTTAAAGACTCCTTACTCAATATAAACTTGTTGCTTCATGAGCAATGAACCCAGGCACCCAGACCTGAGCGAAACTCACCTAACACATATATTTTCTCCCTGAGACACGTCACAGCTCTCTTACACTTGGGATCACCAGATAGCACTTCAGCATCCTGCTTGGGGGCCTGTAAACCGTGAAATCACCAATAGGAAGGGCACAAAAACTGGAAAACCGTGACAGAAGACATACCTCATCAAGGACTCTTGTGTACAGCACAGGAGCTGCCGCAAGAAGGCGGAGAGCATTGCCTTCATCCCTCCCTGCATAGAGGATGACTCGTGTTTCTCACTGCCCTGCACATGTACCTGAATGACCGGGAAGGGGCCTCGAGTATTGAATTTGGGGTTACAGATAAAGTTTAGCAGTTAGGCGACCGTACACACGTGGACTCCCCAGTAATGAAGGTCAAGGGTGTGCGGGTTGCTTTGGAATCTGGTGCTGGCTGCGGAGCTCAGGGCCAGCTCTGCTGGGCTGCCGTCCAGCTGACTGCCCGTCCCGTCCTTTCCTCCTTTTGTGCTGTGGTCCTTGGCAGGTCGCTGTCAGGTGTGTGCTGGCTGCTGCCACTCTGGTAGGCAAGAAAAACAGGGTGTGATCATGAAGTAATGAAATCTGAGCCGTCAGTGGAACTACAGCTTGGCCTTGCTCCTGATTTTGCCAACAGTTGGAAGATAAATCAGAGATCTATCCTGTGCTTTCCCGTTCCCTGTACTTGGGTGTGAGTGTCTTTATGATGGAGCCATAAATACTGCTTCCAAAGGTCGACCACACCATGACAGCTGAGGAGCACTCTCAGTTCTACCATGTGGCTGTTTGGCTTCTTTTTTTTTCCCTGTGGCCCTACAGTTGCTCACAGCTGCAGTCGGAGATACTGGCTTACCTACAGCGTCTCGTTCAGTTTGGTGCTGGTCACCTGATTTGATAGGAAGTTGAAAAGATGATTTGAATGCGGTCTGAACAGAGCATGTGTTTACTGATTGTTGAGAAGTTTTTTTTCTTTTTTTGGTTGAGATTTTCAAACTGATTTAATGTGGAAACTTGTTTTTTAAAGAAAATTAAAGGACGTTTTAGGTACCTGTTATCCATAAAGTTCAGTGCTAGACGGTGGAGGATGAATCTGAATAAATAAGAACTGCTCTTTCCTGTTTTTTGGGGAGCTCACAATCCCATGCAGGATAAAAAGTATTGAAAAAACAAAGAAAACAACCCCCAAAGTATTGTGGGCTTTGGGAAACAAATTATTTTGTCTAGAGAGTTAAGGTGCTTGGGGAAGGTGTGAGGGAGGTGTCTGTTTAAAGTAGGGTGTTATCAGAGGTTTTCAGGTTTTGTGTTTCAGAGATATAACAGTTGTGTGCAATTGACAGGGTGGGAAAAGACTGACTTAGGAAACAAATTTCTGCCGCTAAAGGCACGGAAGAGGCCGTGTTGAGGGTGAGGAATCACCAGGTCTCCATCCCTGATGTGGTTAAGATGAAAGGAGAGGGTCCGTGGTTTAAGCCTTTTAGGTCTCTGAAATGATGACTGTTTCTTTCTAGTCTGTAAATCGTTCCCAAACTAGAATCCAGAAGCAAAGAACTAGAATCCAGAAGCAAAGATTCAGAGGCCAGGTGTCCATGGCCTGTACGCGGGCCTCTCACTGCCGTGGCCTCTCCCGTTGTGGAGCACAGGCTCCAGGCTCCGGACGCGCGGGCCCAGCCGCTCCGCGGCATGTGGGATCCTCCCAGACCGGGGCACGAACCTGTGTCCCCTGCATCGGCAGGCGGACCCCCAACCACTGCACCACCAGGGAAGCCCTACGAAGTCCTTTTGCGTTGTTGTATCTCTTTAGCTGTGACATGAAGTAGTTTTTGGATCAACCTGTCCACGTGGATACAGTTGTTTCAGAAGTAACCTTTTCGTTCTGGAATAACTTTGGTTTACAGAAGAGTTGCAGAGATGGTGCAGCAAGCCCTTGTGTATGCCTCACTGGGTTTCTTCTTTTGTCACCTCTTGGTTACTGTGCTTCATTTGTGAAAACAAAGCACCGACACTGGGGCATTACTGTGAACTCTCCACTTTATTCGCGTTCTGCTAGTTTCCCACGAATGCCACTCCTGTTCCAGGACCAGCCAGGACGTCAGACTGCACTCAGTCCCCACTCAGGGTTCAGCCCCTTCTGACCTGTGTTTCTCGCTCTTTCCTGGTTCCTCATGACTTTGATCCTTTTGAGGACTAATGGTCAGTTGTTTGGTAGAATGTCCCTCAGTTGGGTTTGTCTTATGTTTTTCTCGTGACTGGACTGTGGATGTTGAGTTTCTGGGAGGAAGACCACGGAGGAAAATCGCTGTTTCTTCACGTGATATCAAGAGTACCTCCTGTCCACGTGACCTGTCACGGTTGGTGCTGACCTTGATAACCTGGCTGGGGTGATGCCTCAGATTTCTCTGCTGTTAACTGTCCCCCCCGCCGCCTTTCCCCCACCATGGAGGAAGCATCTACGTAAATAATTTGGAATTCTTCTCTAAGGAAGATTACCTCTTCTCCCTCGTTTATATTTCTTTTTTTCTTTTCTTTTTTTTTTTTTTACAGTTTTCTGTCTTGCTTTTTTGACATTAGTTTATGAATATTTTTCCATATCTTTATGCAATTTTTATTTTCCTCTTATATTCAGTTATTTATATCAGTATGGATTCAGGGATATTTATTTTATACTTTGGGTTCTAATTTAATAGAATATTATTTTCTTGCTCAGCATTGAAGCACTTGTGCTCATTTGCCACGTCCTCATCTTTTTTTTTTTTTTCTTGAGTGCTTTCTTACTTTCTGGTACTTCTGAACGCTCCAGGTTCATCCTGTGTTTTCCCCACCGTCTCAGAGTCAGCCATTTCTTTGAGGACCCTTGGTTCCTTTTATTGGAGAAACTAAGATCTGGGTGCCGGGTGTGCTCCTTGCTTCTGGGGTGTTTCCTCTAGGTCCTCTCACTGGACAGAGCTGGGATATAAATACCTATGTATGCATACTGATGCACATAGGTATAGCTTTGTGTTGTATCAAAAGATTTAATGTTCTTGTGTGTGAAGCTTAAAGTTTTGAAGTTAAAGGTATGCTCCTCAGGCAAATTGGTGTCTCTCTAGGCGCAGACATGAGTGTCTGTAGATCGTGTAGGTAGATTAGACAAGGTGTATGCCCTGAAGTCTCCTCTTTCTTACAAACATATAAAGTTATTATGTTTATTACTGTTAACTCTTCTGGTATGAAAAGTTAGGCCCACCTTTTTGCTGCCCTAAAGAATAGTTATTTTTTTTCATGCATGAAGAGATGTTTGAATCTCTGTCATTTGGGGTTTAATAAGTTACAAGCTGGGGTAATTTTCTTTTGCTCTTTATTATGAAAAGGGAGTTCACATGCATGGATTTCCACATTGGCCTTTGCACTCACAATATTAATAATTTTTCAGAAGAAGAGATATTTAAACTGAAGAGTTAATCATCACTTCTGGACCGTAAGATACCCTGTTAATGTTTTTCTAAAGAAAAATAGAGAACTTTAATTTCTAGCGTAAGGTAGTTTTCTAACAATGTAATAGTATTTGATGTAAGTTTTCAAAAAGCTAGTTTTGAAAGTTATTTACTGTGTTATTAGAATTACTTTGATTATCTTATTGTCATAGATGAGGGAAACCACAAACAAGCTCAGTGTGAACTGCGATGAAGGACCTTGTAGGTTTTTTTCCTTTAAATAAAATTACTATTAGTGTAAGTATTATTATTTATATGATGTTTTTATAATAAAAATAGGGAAATGATCCCAAGATTATTTCTGTCTTTCCGTTTCTCGTCTTAATTACCAGGTGGTCCTAAACCCAAGCAGTAAACACCATCTCTGGGACCTGTGGATTTAATAGAAATATTTTCAGCCCTGTGACAAGAAATAGCAAAGGTAGAATGCAGTAGAGGAGTTATTTAGCTTCTGTTCCTCAAGGTGACCATTTAAGTAAAATTGTCCAGGCTTTCTAACATAGTTTATACATTGCTTAAATTTTATGTGTGACAAAGGAGCTAAGAAGTTGTATTATTCTATTTAATTTTTCAGGTAAGAAAATTTAGCTCAATGTAAGTTAAGTGTCCTGTCCATGTTCCCCAGAATAGTTAACGGATAGGATCAGGACCACAAACCATCTAGATAGCCTGGCTTTTATTCTAGTTCTTCACACACACACAGACACACACACACACACACTATTATAGTGCAGTCATCTGGTTTATTTTATTTTATTTATTTAATAAATTATTTTATTTCATTTTAAAATAATTCAGTTACCGAACATAATGTGTCTCATTTTGCAAAAGCAGGTATTAATGCTTATGATTAGTAAGCATTACGATAGAATACATTTTATATTTTTTCTGACCTAGTGCTTAAGAAAAGATCAACCAGAATAAAACATGTAAACCATACATCATAGTTTTAATTTTCTTGTTGCTGTTTTTATTCCTTTTGGGGGGATAGGGGGGACAAATTACAGAGTAACATGAATTAACAATGAAGGCCCATAAAGAAGATGAGAAAAGTTAAGCCCAACACTAGGGCTTTTGTATAACTTTTATGTTTGTAAGGAGGTACAGAATTTCATCTTTAAGACTTTTATTTTCAACATCAACTATGGTAGGAGATTATTGAGAGAAAGATTCTTTGGTATGTCTTTTTAAGGTCTTATGACAGTATTTATTGATTAGGGGAACTTAGGGAAACGAAGAAATTACCATTGGACTCATGTATTTATAATCAGTTTTTATAAGTGTTATATATCTTAAATGTGTTCTTGTCTCAAATTGTCTTCTATTTTCACTTTCTAATTTTAGGTTTTGCTATCTAGGTGGTTAGTGAATATTTGAATGCTTGTTATATGCCATTCACTTTGATTGTTTACACTTTTATGTTGGTGAATTACTATAGCTTTTCAGTAATCTTTTATCTGTCTTTAACAGATGATTTAATCACGGCAACTAGCCTTTATTAGCATTAGAATGATCAGAGTTGACTTAGATGTAGAATTTTGGAGCTAGATTGACCCTAGCTATCATCTGGTTCTTTTGACTGTACATTGGAAACATCTGGGGGAGATTTTAAAAACTACTGGAAGCCCCACCCCAGAGATTCTGATTTAATTGATTTGGAGTGTGGCCTCAGCACTGGATTTTTTTTTTTTTTTAATCATTGTGGCTAATGTTTATTACAGCAAAGGACACAGTGGAGGGAGAGCAGGAGAGGTATCCGTAGGCAAGGGCTAGAGAGGTGGGGTTCAGGCTTCCAAGTCACCCCTCCTTGCATGAGTCCCACGAACATGCATTTCTCTCCAGCTGCAAACTACAGAGTCATGTGTCAGATGTCTCCACCCAGGGAAGCCGGCTGGAGTTTGGAATCAAGAGTTCTAAAGAGGGTCGATCAAGCAGCTACAAACCAGGCACCAGGTGCCCATCACACATCTTCCTGCTGACATGAAAGAATAGTGACAACCCGGTCCATCCTGACACACTGCCTTAGGTTGGCACCGGATTTTTTTTTTTTTTTGTGGTACACGGGCCTCTCACTGTTGTGGCCTCTCCCGCTGCGGCGCACAGGCTCTGGACGCGCAGGCTCAGTGGCCATGGCTCACGGGCCCAGCCGCTCCGCGGCATGTGGGATCTTCCCGGACTGGGGCACGAACCTGTGTCCGCCACATCGGCAGGCGGACTCTCAACCACTGCGCCACCAGGGAAGCCCGGCACCGGATTTTTAAGTTTCCCCAGGTGATTCTAATGTGTAGTCAAGTTGGAGAACTACTATTACAGTTCCTTATTCTATGAACAAGATACAGTAAGACCCAGACTTACCAGGTGATTTCTGCTTTGAGGATCCAAAATCATGAATGAAATTGGTGCATTTAGCATGAGTTTTTTTTTTAATATATTTATTTTTTATTTATTTTTGGCTGCGTTGGGTCTTCATTGCTGTGCACGGGCTTCCTCTAGTTGCGGCGAGCCGGGGCTACTCTTCGCTGCGGTTCGTGCGCTTCTCACTGTGGTGGCTTCTCTTGCTGTGGAGCATGCACTCTAGGTGCACGGGCTCAGTAGTTGTGGCTTGCAGGCTCACTAGTTGTGGCTCGTGGGCTCTAGAGCGCAGGCTTAGTAGTTGTGGCGCACGGGCTTACTTGCTCCGGGGCATGTGGGATCTTCCCAGACCAGGGGTCGAACCCGTGTCCCCTGCATTGGCAGGTGGATTCCCAACCACTGTGCCACCAGGGAAGTCCCAGCATGAGTCTTAAAGTAGATGTCCATATTGGTGGCTTTAATAATTTAGAAGCGTAGCAAAAATAGGGGGTCTCATTTCTTCTTTCAGCTGAACTCTTCACAGTTTTCTACGGTGAGGGCTTCCAATATCAGCACAGGAGGGGCTAGATTTTCTCTGGCATGTATAACATTTCGTTCTCTGCCCTTGCATTTTTTTTTCCTTTAAACTTACTGAAATCGGATCTTTGCTGTTTTTTGAGAAAATGTCCATTCCATGGAAATTATTTATATAATTCTTATAGGCTGTTCAAGGAGGGGTACTGTGCAAATTTGTAATGGATGTTTTAAATGAAACTATGAATTAGTTAACCTTAGATTGGAAAGGAACACATAAATCTCAGTGCTTGGCATGGTATACAGTAGATGCTTAATTTGTATGTTTGTGTTTTAATTTTTAAACATGTTTCTACCTCTGAGTCCATAATACTGTAGCCAGTAAAGACATTTGCCTTCATTGGCCGGCTAGGTAAGGAATACATGTTCAGTAAGTTGATTAATGTCTTTACGCTTTAGTTTGCTTATCAAATGAGGAGTTGGATAGATTCTAATATTTTATGATTCTGTAACCATGAACACATGGTGCTATAATTGTAAGTAAGTGGCAGTTTGTCTCCTGGAAGCCCAGAGGAGAGTTTGTCTTAGCAGCTGGTTAGCGGGTTGCCCTCTAGAGTTAGCACAAGAAATGCCAGTGGGCTTCAGTACCCTGGTACAAAGGCAGCAGTGAGGTCTGGAAAGGACAGCAGTAGAGGCCCATTCTCTGCCTACCTGACCCCTGAGTACTCCTCACGGGTAAAGAAGGCACCTTATAGGGCTTCCCTGGTGGCACAGTGGTTGAGAGTCCGCCTGCCGATGTAGGGGACACGGGTTCGTGCCCAGGTCCAGGAAGATCCCACATGCCGCAGAGCCGCTGGGCCCGTGAGCAATGGCCGCTGACCCTGCGCGTCCGGAACCTGTGCTCCGCAACGGGAGAGGCCAAAACAGTGAGAGGCCTGCGTACCGCAAAAAAGTTAAAAAAAATAAAAAAAAAAGAAGGCACCTTATAGAATTGCCTAACTGGTACCATCCTGTCTGCGTTTCCATCTTTTGAAATCCTTTCGCTCATAGAGTTGTCTTCGCGCTTTGGAGAATGCAGTGTCCTCGTGTCCTTGAACTCAGGTTACCATCACGTTCTTATGTAATCGCTCACTGCACTCGCGTTACCTTCGTTTCTTGTTTTTTCTTTTGTTTCTAATTCATATTGCCTCAGGAAGTGCTGACAGCATGTGGCATTTAAGAAAGATCCAGTGATTGATGTTTAGCCCTGTTAATGTACTTGATAATTTGTACAATATGCTTTCTGGAGATGGGTAGGAGGCTGAGTTAGTGGTTGACTGAGGAGAGTTTAGAATTTAGAGACGCTTGGTTTAACCTTTTTTGAAAGACACGTTTGGAATCGGAGACCCAGAGGGAATTGAAGACTTGCTCAGGATCTCAGATTTGATTCTGGATCTCAGTCAGATTCCTTTCCAAGTCACCACACTGCTTCACAAGAATTCTACGTTAGACCAAGGAGGTGGAGACAGATGTTCAGTTTTGATAGTAATATATGAGGATAATCCACATGCCATAGTGTTACAATTCTGCTTGCCTAGAGAGCCAAACACTTGTATAATCTATTATAAGTATATGGTACACACTGCTTTTCAGTAGCCTACATATTTATTTAAAGCAATAATTTTTAGGGGTGAAATACTCAACATTATTAAAAAATTGATATTTGGAATTCCAATAATTCTATAAGTTCCATAACATAAACCACAGAAATTAACACAGGGAAACTGTGGCTACAGTGATTCTCAAATTGGAAATAGGGGACAACCTTAAACTATATAGTAGGGGAGTCAGCAAGATATTTAAGTTTTCCAAAAGTGTAGATGAGTGGGGAAAAGTTGAGAAACTTGGCACTTAAAGCCAATATGGAATTCCAGCTGAGCAGTTTTAATTTTCCATTTTGACTGACAATCAACCTCTCGCACCTTTTTTATTTCCTCTTCCTTGTTTTGACAAGGTCTAAGAGGACTAGAAAATTAAATGTTAAGGCATTTCTTCTTCCCTTTGGCCTTGAACAAGGGTAAGAGTGTTCAATAATATAATTCTATCTTGAGAAGAAGTATATTTAATGGAAAAAAAGATAATGGGCTTCTTTGTGAGATGTTTCCAGGTAGCGGAACACGGGTGATGTCCTCTAGTAGGGCTCTTACTGGGCATTATTTTGTTGTTCCCCACCTGAATTGACTCTCCTTAGAACAGCAGAAACTCCTGGAATTAGTTTGAGCAGAATTGCAGAAGATGTGACAATTCTCAAGTATGTCTTTTGATTCCTTCTCAAGGAATAAAAGAGCACTGTTTTGTGTCTTGGCAGACCTGACATTCAATTGGTAAAGGCATCCTTATACTTCAAGGTTGATTCATTTTTAAAAGTAAGAGCAATATGATTGATCTTGAAAAACAATAAATATTTTCCTTGTCATGTATCTTGTTACAAAGTATAGATGAGCTAAATAGTTACTTTGAAAATGGTCACTTTCTAACTTCCTCACTCTGAAACCTTTGAGAAAGGTCTACTTAATTAAAATATACATTCGCATTTTTTTTCAGGCCATCGAAAATTTATATTATCAAGTTGAATTCTTTTTTGTTTATAATTTCCCCTTTGCAGGTCTACTCAACTCTTCCCAAGATTCTATAGCCTACAGTGAAGCCATCATCCAAATTCATTTTTTGGATTCAATAGCATCACACTAACCTGTTGAGAATTGCCGTCATCTAAAGCACTGTAAACATGCAAAAGTAGGCAGAGTAATTGTGCTTGCTCTTAGGTTATTACTACTATCTTTGTATAACATTGGTGGAGTGTAGTCCAGCCGAAATGGTGACTATGTTAATTACAAATATAAATTATAATTATTAATAATAAAGGGTGGGTAAACACTGGCAGAAAGCATCCTAAGCTTGAAATACAGGCTTACATAGACTTAAAAAGAGACACTGGGGTATCCTTGCTCAACCAGCTGGGGAGGGTAAATGGCTTAAGGAGACAATTCCATTTAATGTTCCGGGGAAGGAATATGTGTAAACCTAATTGGAGGCGTGAGATCTGTTTTTACCACCCAGGATCCTGAATTAGTGGAGGTTGGGAGAAAGGACTAAAATCTATTCTGAGTGTTGTATGCTGGAGAGATTTAATTTATCATAGTGGTTAAGGATGCTAGATTACAAGCTGTATGATCTTGAGCAAGTTACTTAACCTGTCTGAACTTCCTTATTTGTAAAATAGGGGATAATGAAAGAACCTACTTCCTAAGACTGCTCTGAAGATTGAAAATGATCCTTTTCAAACAAGTGGCTTTTATGATTTTTGACACTGTCGAATGCAATATTGAGTTTGGATGATGGCTGCATTTTATCTTGCGAAGACCTGGGTAGAGCTGAGGAGAAATTATAAACAAATAATTCAAGTTAATGATACACATTTTTGATTGTTTAAAACAGTAGTTGGAATAGCTTAGAATAGTGTCTAGTACAAGGTAAGTGCTCAAATATGTTAGTCATTTTTTATTAATGGTACACCTATTTCTTACTTAACTGTAATGGTAAAACTCTGAAATCATTATTACCTCTTTTTATAAATGAGACTCAGAGAAGTTTGGTGATTTGCTTCTTTGTAGGAAAGCTGAGATTGAAATCCTGGCTTTCAAATTCTCAAGTCAGTCTACTGTTACCATGCTCTAAAATGCTATGTATCTGTTCTCCTGAAGGACTAACAAATACTCATATACATTTATTCCAAAAATTTAGGTAGGAGCTCGCTATAACCCTTAAGATGTTTTATGCTAACTTTTTCTGTTTAACTGGTTTATGGCATCTTTGGTTATTTATGTTGCTATATTATAGCTATTAAACTAACTTACCATAAACCAAAACCATGATTTTTATACCCTGTTTGGAAAATGAAAATTCTGCCCTCACAATGCCGTCTAACATCATAAGATTATCAAGCACAGTGATAATTAGGTGCTTTTGACAAGGAACCCAATTGCACATAATAGGAAGCCAGTGATCCTTCTGGAAGTAAGTGTTCCCTTACTTCTGTTTTTCCCAAACTCATCTGATTACAAGAATTCCTTGACGGGGTGGCTGGGGGAGACAGATTCTGCTTGTGAAAAGTATAGATCCCTAGTTCTCCGGACTCCATGATTTAGTGCAGCTGGAGAGGGGCTCAGGCATGTGTATGTATCATTTAAGAAGCTCACTGTGATTGATGATCAGTTAGTTTAGGAACCATTTTTCCCACTTGGCATGTAGCCTGGTTCATTGGCTGTTCACCTTCTTGCGTTGTCCATTCAAGGTGAGGGAAAGACGTCTTCATGAGGAATTTCGTGATCTGTAAATGTCGGCGAGCTCTGCAGACTCCGTGAACCATGAGGTTAGGACTGCAGCTCCCCTGTTGTTGTCAGGACCTCTGATGGTTGTAGCTGAGTGAGCCTGAATGAAACCAGGATGTAATAGCAAGAAGAATGCTGGCCTGGAGGGTGTACCAGTGCAGGGGTGGTGCCTGAGCACCTGGGAGAGAGACGCATCCCTGTTTCCTTCTGTGATTGCTGATATTCCTTTTATTGCTGAATTCTGTGTTTCTTGTATTCTTTACTTTCCAGTTTGGGAATCGCAAGCCGATGACCCTTTAAAGTGGTTTCTAGGGTTTCAGAGTCATGCCTTTGACTTAACTTGACTGTACCTGTTAGTCAAGACGAATGAATGGCTCTTTGGAAGAACAGGTTTTACAAGACTACCAGTTTTGTTGCACTTGGTGTCTGTAATCTACTTGTGAAAAGGAATTTTTCACCAAGTCCGCTTTTTAGGATGGAGGGGAAACCTAAGAAATAATTTTAATTTCTGTATTGCAGTGGCTTTCCCTGTCCATTCAAATGTCAACTTTTCCATCTGGAATTTTAAAAAGACCCTCCCACGTACGTCTACTGGTAGGGCTGCATTCTCTAAGAAAGGAATCCTTTCTTAGGACAATCCCTTAAGCAGTTGAAGCCATTTCACCCCCTTTTCCCTTTCCTCCTTGTGTCAGTGGCAGTGGGGAGAAGGGTAGGGTAGGGAACCTGGGGTTTGGAGGAGTTGGGGTGTGGAACGAGGCAGGGGCAGCGACAGCAGGGCATAATGAAATTCTGTAGTAAAAATAGCAAAGAGTACGCGTAGTCGTTGCATTTAGAAAGTTGATTCTCCCAAGTGATTGTTCGCCCAGTTTGTTTATCCAGCGTTTCAGAGTTATACTGAAAGTGCGTAATGTTTTCTTCTTAAAAGAGATACGTGTAAAACAGAAAGTCTTTATAATTTTTATTCTTAGGCGTGTCTGTGTTGCAGTTTTGCCAAATGTGGGTAGAGGGAAAGTTCCTGTTTATCCTCTGCCCCCTTCACTCCCCACCCAACAAAACTTTCTAGGAGCTGCGATTCCGTGCTCTTTTCTCTCTCATTGTTCTCCTTATCTGGGAAAACATGATTACTTAGATGTAAATACAGACACAGATACAGAGTATATTTGGACAAGAAGCGAAGGGAAGCATGTAACTGTCCTTCGGTTCTCTTTCTTGTGCCCTGAGGCTGCAAGTCTTGAAGACTGTCTAGTGGGGCTTTCCCTGGTGGTCCAGTGGTTAAGACTCCACGCCTCCAAGGCAGGGAGCCCAGATTTGATCCCTGGTCAGGGAACTAGATCCTGCGTGCTGCAGCTAAGACCTGGTGCAGCCAAATAAATAAATATTAAAAAAAAAAAAAAGACTATCTAGTGAAGCTCCACTCTTCCATGAGGGCAGTACCTAAACCATCTTTTTTACCTTTTACCTTTACCTTTTATGTCAATAAAATGACATCTTTACCTTGTCATTTGCTTTTTAAGAAAGCACTTAAAAGGTTGTCAGTGGTATCCAACAATTTCCTACCTAAATCTCTCTACTTTTAAGTACAGGACACCTGTCGTTTACACAGTTCCTTATTGGACAGTTTGTGCAAATGTTCTCTTCTTTGTGGAGAGGGAATGGTAAGTAAGTACTGATGGCAACCCTTGGTGGTTGCAAAAAAAAAAAAAAAAGAGATTACTGGTCATTACGGTGAGCATCAAAAGTTACCTTGAAGGGCCTCCCTGGTGGCGCAGTGGTTGGGAGTCCGCCTGCCGGTGCAGGGGATACGGGTTCGTGCCCCGGTCCGGGGGGATCCCATATGCCGCGGGGCGGCTGGGCCCGTGAGCCATGGCCGCTGAGCCTGCGCGTCCGGAGCGTGTGCTCCGCGGCGGGAGAGGCCACAACAGTGAGAGGCCCGCTAAAAAAAAAAAAAAAGAAAAAAAAAAAAGTTACCTTGAAAAGCACACAAAACTTACTCTTTTCAGTTTGCTCATTTTGTACAATTTTAATCTTACCGAGAAGGATGAAATTTTTCTTAAAAATTTAGTTTTTTATTTTTGGCTGCATTGGGTCTTTGTTGCGGCGAGCGGGGGCTACTCTTCGTTGCGGTGCACGGGCTTCTCATTGCAGTGGCTTCTCTTGTTGCGGAGCACGGGCTGTAGGTGCACGGGCTTCAGTAGTTGTGGCGTGTGGGCTCAGTAGTTGTGGCTCGCGGGCTTAGTTGCTCCACGGCATGTGGCATCTTCCCGGACCAGGGCTCGAACCCATGTCCCCTGCATTGGCAGGTGGATTCTTAACCACTGCACCACCAGGAAAGTCTGAGAAGGATGAAATTTTGTTGGCAGTATTTGCTAAATTGGACCTGGGATCTTAAAGGAACCAGAAATTGTCATTGGCCATCTTGCTGGAAGGTTTCAGTCTTATTTGGCACTGTGGAGTCTGTCTAATCCTTTTTTTCCCTTAAATTTGAAACAGTGGCAAAAACTATAAGATAGCCAACGTGTAAGTGCTTTATATAACTTATTTCATCTTCACAGTTGCGCTGTCAAGTAGGTATTATCTTCAGTTTACAGAAACTTCAGCTTAGAGTTGTTGGGTAAGTCTACCAGCGTCTCCCAGGACTGCAGCTGGGTTCTGATGCCAAGGTACTTCCTCTTAATTGTTACCTTCTGCCACCTCTGTCATTTGCAGTGTCTCCTTCAGCCTTTTTCCTTCTGGGTCATGTAGCTGTTTCCATTCTGCACTGTCCTCCTTCTGTTTGACAAACAAGAATTCGTAAATTCAGATTCCACTGTATGGCAGAAGTAGCATGGTGTCATTATTATTCTCTTGGGGAAAACGTGTTGCCTGAATCTGTGTGGGGAAAATTCTTTTCTTTTGATTTCAGGACTCGTAATGGGGTCAACCTTAAGGAGATTTCCAAGAGAACACACAGTGTTGTTCTTGTTGTCCCAGGGTCTGTTAAAAACGATATTCCGGAATCAAGTTTGACCACTGCAAGATTCTTTATGTATGTGATATGACAAATTAAATTTGAGGCATTACATGTTCCAGTCTTAGAATTTTTAATGATCTGCTATTTAAAAAGGATCTGTGCATTGGCTGGGCCGTGGTGGAACAACCCATTTATTTATCAACTCTTCACTGCTTTCTGTGGTTTACCTTGCTCTTTTGTTAGGTACTTTCTCATGGCTTAAACAGTTTTGCTCCTTTTTTTTTTTTTTTTTTTTTTTTTTTTTGTGGTGCGCGGGCCTCTCACTGTTGTGGCCTCTCCCGTTGCGGAGCACAGGCTCCAGACGCGCAGGCTCAGCGGCCGTGGCTCACGGGCCCAGCCGCTCCATGGCATGTGGGATCTTCCCGGACCGGGGCACGAACCCATGTCCCCTGCACCGGCAGGCGGACTGTCAACCACTGTGCCACCAGGGAAGCCCAGTTTTGCTCCTTTTTAAGAAAATTAGCAGAATATAAAAATTCTACAGCTTGAACTCTTCATTAGAAGCATGGGGGTAATTTTAGTTGACAGAGTGAACAATGGTGTTCTGAACTTGTATAGCAGCATCTTAGTCCCGGATGGAAGCAGCTGCATCCTTTTTCTTTTTTTTTTTCCTTTTTCTTAATTTAGGAGGAATGAACCCCATTGTTTTCAGATCCCCAGGTGAATGCTCCTGTGGAAATTGTGAGACAAGGATAACACAGGTAGTATTGATTTCCCTCTGGTCAAACTTTTATCCATCTGCAAGGAAGGAGAATCCCCCCTCCTTTTTTTTTTGCTTTTTATTTTATATTTGAGTAGAGTTGACTAACAATGTTGTCTTAGTTTCAGGTGTACAGCAAAGTGATTCAGTTACACATATGCATGTATCTATTCTTTTTAAAATTCTTTTCCCAATTAGGTTTTTACAGAATATTGAGCAGAGTTCTCTGTGCTATACAGTAGGTCCTTGTTGGTTATCTGTTGTACATATAACAGTGTGTACATGTCAACTCCCAACTCCCTAACTGTCCCTTCCCCCCATCCTTCCCCCCTGCCCCGTATCCAAAAGTTCATTCTCTAAGTCTGTGAATCTGTTTCAGTTTTGTAAATAAGTTCATTTGTATCATTTTTTTTAGATTCCACATATAAGTGATATCATACAATATTTTTCTTTCTCTGTCTGATGTACTTCACCCAGTAGGACAATTTCTAGGTCCATCCATGTTGCTGCAAATGGCATTATTTCATTCTTTTTAACGGCTGAATAATATTCCATTGTATATAGGGTGTTTGGACATTATCTTTTTTTTTTTTTTTTGCGGTACGCGGGCCTCTCACTGTTGTGGTCTCTCCCGTTGTGGAGCACAGGCTCCGGACGCGCAGGCTCAGCGGCCATGGCTCACGGGCCTAGCCGCTCTGCGGCATGTGGGATCTTCCCAGACCGGGGCACGAAACCGTATCCCCTGCATCAGCAGGCAGATTCTCAACCACTGTGCCACCAGGGAGAAGCCCTTTCTTTTTTTTTTTTTTAAGGAGAATCCCTTTTAACTCTGATACATAAGTATGAAATGTGGCTTTGGATTCGTAATAATTATGCACTTACATTATTTTTTAATTTAAAAGGATTTTTCCAGTAAGAAACTGTCAACATTATTTTAGTATTCTAGTTGGGCAGACTTTGAAGAGTCTTTTTGTGTGTGTGTGTCAGGTAAACCATAGATGACACGTCTGTCTATCCTCATTTTAAAATGTTATTTATTTTATGACATGTACCTTTTACTGACTGATTCTTCCCTGTTATTTCGCATCAATTTCTGATAGTCATGGCTATGTGAAATGTTCGCAATACCTAATATTTAAGTAGATTTAATCCTCTTTCAAACCAAATGAAGAGCATACCTGTTATCCTTATTTTACAGATGAGGAAAGTTAAGGAATTTACCCAAGGTCACACAGCTAGTAATGGTAGAACCAAGCCTCAAACCCATGTCATTAAAGCCCCATTCATGACACAGGGATATCCCTGTAGTGCTGGGACTATGGCTGGAAGGTGTTCATTGCATTTATTCTAACAACACATACGTGAAGAAAGTCTGCTTCAATTGACTGCAATGCAACCCACAGAGCTTAGACTAGAGGCCGGTGCATATCCTTAATATGTGTGTAATTTATCTGTTTCTATAGGTAGCAAGCTGTATGGGTGAACATCTGCTATTTTGTGCTTTAAAGCAGTGAGTCCAAAAGGAAGTGGACTTGGTGTAAGTGAAGTTGGAATGCAGGCTCTATCTACATAATCCTGTAAATCATCTTTTTCTCTTTTACAATGAAACTTTCTGAGTACAAGGCAGGAATTCATATTCAAGTTGGTTTTACTTATCCATATTGAGGTTTAAAAGGTAAAAATAGTGCAACAGTTTCTTCTGTAGTTTGTCCTATGCTGTATTTTTAGTCTTCTGCTAATTTCTTGTGATCACGTATTTGGGACTAGTTGGAAATTAAAGTTCTTTAAAGCTATAGGTTTTGAATGCATAAATGCTTTTTTTCCCCCAAAGATAATATATAAATTATGTGGGGAGAAAGGAAATGATAGAGGAAAGAAGGATAGCCATTTGTGTGAGGACATTCTTTTATGTATATGGTTTAAACAAATCTTGGGGGTAAACTTAAAAAATGGATTGTTGTGTAGCACTTTAAACATTTTGAGATAGATTATTTTTTTCAATTGTTTTCAGGGATTGAGTACTTAATATGAATTAAAGATTCTGTTAGAAAAACTGAATTTTGTAATGAATTTCTTCTGCAATATTGCATTCAGAAAGCAAGTGGTTAGAAGAGATCTTAGATGTATTTGAAGGTAGTTTTCTTTTAACATAGTTAAATTATGTTTTCAGATCATACAAAATTTGTAGTTCCCTGGTAGTTTTTCTTTCTGTGAAAGTGTTCTTTGATTGGAAGAAATAATTTAGGTGTGATGGCAGTTGTGGTAGTTCGTTAATCATAGCCCTGCATAATAGCTTATCTCGTACATATTAAATTTGATCCCTGGTGTGTGGTTAGGTTTGATGAATAAATCAGGATGGTGATCCGTTTCAGGAATCTAATCGTTGCTTAATAGAGGCAGTTAAGACTTGTTTTTTGAGAGCGATGGTAATTCAGATTATCTCCCAGATATGTTCTAAACTTTCCTCATCTTTTTAGAGCAAGTGTTAATAAAATTCTGGAGAGAAAAACCCTCACAACTCAGCATGCAAACAACTGTAAACCTTTCGTTCTGCTCATTTTTATGCTGTCTCAACAAATTTTTAAGTGTTTATGAAAAATCTGGGTCTCTTTCTGTATATTGCAAAAATTCCTCTATGATAACTATCATAATTGTTATTAGAAAATAATTTTCAACCTCCAGGGAGGCATACACCTAAGTCTTTGCCCTTAAAATTTGGGCTGGTTGTATACAGGAATGAACCTGGACCAGCGCCTGCGTAAATCCCGCCCACATGTGTACACTGTGCTCCCAGCCATGGACACAGCACCTAAGGGTTTTGCTGGCACCATCTCATTTAATCCTCACAGAACTCCTATGGATTGGGTACGTATTAGTTTTCTCACCATTTTTTCAAATGGAACTCTGTCAGGTTAAGTAGCTTGTCCACAGTTAAAATCACGTGTGGGGCAGGGCTGTGGATTGCACTCAGTCTGGCACCAGGGCCGTCTCTCACCCACTGTGCCAGCCTGCAAGGCACTTTCAAGTACACATTCCCGCAGATGCTTCTGTTAGCCTTGTAATATTTTTGTCTCATCACGTGACTCAGGGAGAGAAGAAATTGTTGAAATGTCAGCGTGTAGGCAGTGCACTGGAACTCTCATCTTTTTTGTTCCCTGCTGCCCTTTGACTCCCCAAGACCCCCTCCAATAGGAAGCATTTCTGATGATTTGTGCACCACTCGGGGAGCTGTGTAAAGTAGTTAATTTCTTTTTAATTTAAAACATTTTGTACCATATTATTCCAGAAAAGATGGTTAATTACTAGAAGATGTGAGTGCTTGAAGTAAGTGGTTCAGTAATTTTTTATTTACGGTAAAACTGTTTCTTCTACTCAAATAATTTTGTGCGTTATCACTGTACCTATTTTACAGATTTATAAAACTGTAGTGGAATTTCTCTCTCCCTCCCCCAAAACCCCAGTAACACCCTGTTAGTCCCTCATATAATGAGAGTTAATCATGGAGATGTTATTTTATTGTGAAGTGTAAACATTGAATATTGAATAAGCGCTTTATCTTGATGGTTCTTCTTGCTTGTGGATGCTTTATTTTGGGGGGGGGGATAAAACTGGTTGTTTATATTGATAGAATAATGCAGGTAAAGAAAAATTGTAGAAATTCAATAAAAATGTGAAAGAGCATTCAAAATATAGGTTTTTTTTTCTAGAATTCACTTTATCTTAAAAAAAATTTTTTTAAACAAATGGTGGTGATTAACATACACATTGTATGTTAATTGAAATGGTGGTGATTAAATACACATTGTCTGTTAAAAGATTCCCCCCATAAGGTAATTATCATGTCCATCATCTCACATCTGTATCTTTTTTGTTGTTTTTGAGAATATGTAAGTTCTACTCTTAACACATTGCAGTTACGCCATACAGTCGGCCCTCTATATCTGTGGGTTCTGCAAATAAGGGTAGAAAATATTCAGAAAAAGAATTGCAGATCTAAACAGCAACACTTGAGTTTGCCTAGTGGTGGCAACTATTTACATAGCATTTATATCGTATTAGGTATTAAAGTGATCTAGAGATGGCTTAGTCTTAGGTTATACGCAAATACAGTTGACCCTTGAAGGATGAGGGGTTTAGGGGTGCCCACGCTCCATTGGTGCCCCCTGCACCTGTGGCTCCACATACTCGGGTTCAACCAGCCTCAGAGCCTGTGGTCCTGTAGTACGGATCTAGTGAACCAAATCCAAGTGTAAGTGCACCTGTGCAGCTAAAGCGCATGTTGTTCAAGGGTCAACTGGGCTGCACCATTTCATATAAGGGACTTGAGCATCTCTGGATTTAGTACCTGCGGGGGTCCTGGAGCCACTACCACGCCCTGCCAACCCCCCAGTGAGCATGACTGTGCAGTGTTGTCAGCCATAGTCACCATGTTATGACCGTGTTATGGTTGTCAACCATTATCCACCGTGTTGGATCCTCAGACCGTATCCATCTTATAACTGCAAGTTTGGACCTTTACCATCCTCTCCCTATTTTCCCCACCCTGTAGCCCCTGGAGCCACTTTTCCACTTTCTGTTTCTACATGTCAGTGATACTGTGCCATGCAGTATTTGCCTTTCTCTGTCTGCCTCATTTCAGTTAGCATGACACCCTCCAGGTTCATCCATCTTGTTGCACAGGACAGGATTTCCTTCTTTTTAAAGGCTGAATAATATTCCATTACACACAGATAAATAAAATCTCACGTTATATATATATGTATATATGTATGTGTATGTGCATATGTGAGAGATATATACAGATATAAAATGTGATTATATATACACACCTATATTATCTATTTCACATTTTCTGGATCTGTTCATTCATCCACAGACACTTAGATTGTTTCCATACCTTGGCTATTGTGAATAATGCTGCATAAGTCCATATTTTTTACATTATACGTTGCAGAAAACAGTTTGGTCTTACATGCAAAAATGAAATATCTGATTAAAAAATAACGTTCATTCTTCTTAAAATCCATGCGTTGAATCAATCCAGTGGGACCGTCAAAGGCAAAAATTTGGTATTAAAATTAATTTATTTAAATTATTTAGTGGGCATGAAAATGAGAATTACCTTTTTCAGTGCACTGGAAGAAACATTCTGTTCATTGACTCAACACATTTTAATTGAGGACATATTATATGCTAAATGCTGTATAGTTTAAAAAAGATGTAGAAATGGATGTGCTGAACGGTCAGAGAGGATCTGGAAAGAGTGGACAGAGAACCGTGGAGGCCGTTGCAGGTGTCCGGGTGAGTGTGAAGCAGCAGTAGGACACGTAAGATGACCAAAGCTTGAATCTTAGGCCCTGGAGAGTGCCACTTGCTTTGAGTATAATTAATATTACTTTGGTTTGTGTCAAGATATATAGTAGTTTAAAAGTGACAAACATTTTTTAGAAGTGATCTGTTGAGATTGGACTTGTATTTCTCAATACAAAATGCTACAAGCATGCACTTAATTTTAGATTTCTGGAAGGTTATATCATAGTTTGAAACGACACTAGGACTAATGGTAAGTATTCATTAAAGTACGTATTCCTTTAGTTTTAAGTTTGCTGGTCAGGTAACCATACCATGTGTCACTCCCAGTAATTTTCTTTCTTTCTGTTTTTTTCTTTCTTAAAGGGGAAAGAAAGGGAGAGGGAGTGGGGAGAGAATACGAATGAATCTGGGAATATGATAATGAATTTGAATGAGAGGCGTGAGTATGGGAATATCTGTTTGGGATTTGAAAACTCTGTAGCAGATACATAATCATCTCGCTTATTGTGGAGTTTGTGTGTGTATGTGTGAGGTGGGGTTAGCAGTTTGCACACTGTCTTTGATTTCTTTTCCTTTGGCAATTGTTAGATATAAAGTATCTGCACGCGGGATTGTTACAGAAGTTAGAGATGGTAGATGTAGACCATACAGTACAATGCCTGGCATATAATAGATAGTTGTTATTGTTCATAAGTAATGAGTTACCCTTCATATAACATGGGTGGTACAGTCAAATGATTTAAGTAATGCCTTGAAACAATAGGTTTGAAACCAATATTCTTGGTAATTTTTATTACTAAGCTGTGGAGACATGGCATCTCTACAAAAATAATAGAGCCCAATATCCAAACAGTAAATTGAATGCTACATCATAAAAATACAGATGTCCATTGTGTTTTGTGACATAGTCTGGTTTGCTATTTTTGTATTAGTCTTAAGGAAAACAAGGCTCCAAAGCTCTGAAATATTGCAAACACACACAATGGTACAAAAAACAGGGGTACCCTGCTGAAAATCTTTAATATTATATACTCCTGCTGAAAACCTTTAATACTAGAATATATTCTGCAAACTTTAAAAAAATCTTAACACAAAGAGCCTTCTATGTTCCTTGAAGGAATTTGTTTCCCTTTGGGGGGAGGGGAGAAGGTCTGTGGGATAAGTTTATTTAATATGACATCAGTTGAATAAAGCCAGCTGTGAGTAATTATATCTGATATTTGATTTCCAGCTATTTTGTTGAACTATTATTGGCTCTCAGGTATTTGGATATTAATTAAATGATGACTTATTGTGAAGGAGTCTTGTTTAAGGTAATGTTGCCTCAAATAGAACATTTAAAATGGGGCCACCTGGTGCAAAGTTTTAATTCTTTTCCGGCGTAGCTGTTATTTTAAAGTCTAGTATATTTTTAACTCAGAGGAACATGTACAGCTCAGATCTGTTTCAGCAGTGGTTTTCTCTATATTATATATGTATACATGAATAGAATTAAATGTATCCGCTCTCTGTCTAAAGTTTTTCAAACTCAGGTTATCATCAGTGAAGCACTCATGTCAGGTTGAGTATAGAAGCAGGTATTTTGTTTCTGTTTTTTTAGCACGTTGGCCATTGTACCGTCGAACTGCATAAGCAGTGGATATTGTGGGAGATTTGAAAAAAAAAATCACAGGGGATAAGAGAAAGCAGCCACAAACAAAAGAATTGAAGAAAGCGAGGTAAGAAATTGGTAGTAGGAGCTGGACAGTTGTACTGGGTTAGTCCTCCAGGGATGTCGGGAAAAGAGTAGCGGCCTGAACTGGAGACCTTAGCAGCTCTGGCAGGAGGCACGCGGAGGTGGGTGTGTGCACAGGTCCAGGCTGCCCCCACCGGAGGAGAGACGCGTGCGTCGTGCAGGTAGCGGTGACCAGACGCGCCTTTGCCCCTCCTTCTGCACTGGGACCTCGGTGCGTCGTGCGGGACCTCGGTGCCTCGTGCTGTGAAGTGATCTGAGCCTCAGGACCAGCCTCACCACAGCAGCTGGCTACGGGGCCTTCTGCTGCTTGGGTTCCAGAATCCAGCACTTCTAGACATTTCCTAGGGTCGAAGGCGAGTAGGAGGGAGGTCCGAGATAGGGTCCCTCCCTGGGAGCATACGGTCTTACCCAGTATTGCTTGTATTGCCCTGTTCCTGCAGGTATTTCATGTGTATGTTGAAAAATACCAACAGTACAAACGAACGTATATGGTCAGTTGCTTATGACTGAGATGAGGGGAGAGGAACGTGCAGCAGAGTGGCCTGAAAAGGCCTCCCGGAGGGTGTGAGTGGAGGTGCCCATCAGGATGGGTGGGCAGGAGGCTGGGAGACAGAGCAGCCTCCAGTGGAGGCTGGGGCAGAGGAAGTGGGAGGAGGCTGGGGTGGGACCTCGGGGGCACCGAACCCGCTTGTGTGACAAGATGCAAATCTGCGATCCAGGCAAGTGTTCCCCTGGTGGAGGTGACAGCCTCTAAAGCTGTCCAGCGCCCCTTATTTTGTTTCTGTTATGCATGATAAAAGGGAAGAAAGCCCCCTGAAACTGCCCATGCCATTGGAATAGAATGGAAAAAAGAGTGACAGGAAGCGAAGCTTCACGGGATTGAAAAAACTAAGTAAATGTGTGAAAAAAGAGAAAAGAGCCGCTACAAGGAGTTGGAAGATAGCTTCTCAGGTTTTCACTGGAAGAGCTGGGCCCCTCGAACCTGTGGCAGAAGAGAAGAGGAGAGATCGGAAGATGTAGCTAGTCTTTGGGGGTGAATATGATGTGGATTTCAGCTCCTATTTGAAGTGATGCTCCAGCAGCTTCAAAAGGTAAAACGGATCAGGGGGTGACGGGTGGTCTGTAAGAGCAGTCGGGGTCGAGGAGTTACTTGTAAAGATGGGCTGAGAGCAGACACGGTAGTGAAAGGAGCCTTACACAGAAGAGTGAGGTTAGAGGACCAGCCCAGTCCTGGCGTCGGGGAGACCCGTGCAGCCTGCAGAGCCCCTCGAGGGGCCCGGGAGACCCCGGGGGAGGGATGGGCAGTGCTGCCCCGCCCCTGACACTTCATGCTCTCCTCCCTTTGCTGTCTCTCCTTCTGACTGCTCATCGCTATCCAACACTTTGGATACTTTGCCTAGTCAGTCTCTTTGGTCTCACTGGACCCTCATGTCCACAGGTCAGGGGGTTTTGTCTGGTTTGTACACTGGTGAATCCCTATAGCATCTAGAACAGTGCTAGGTACAGGGTGGAACAGGCAATGCTAATTGGTTTGAAAGAGATCCTTGGTGATCTCTGAGAAAGGGATTTCAGTAAACTGAAGGGCAAAGATCACATTCTAAAAGGTTGTGTAATAACTGGGTAGTTGAGAAAAGGGGTAAGAGGGATGAACCTCTCACTCCAGAACCTTGGCAGGGAAACAGAGCTGCTTCCATGAGGACTTCGGAAGGTGGTGAAGGAGGGTCAGTGGGAAACCTCTGCGCTTCTAAGAAGAGAATTGGAGAGGATGGGGAGAGCCCAGTGTGGAGAGCTGAAACATCTGGGGGTGTGGTTGTTGCTTATGTGATTCCGTACGGACGCTTGAATGGCTTACTCATTTCAGAAAAGACACAAAGGGTGGTGAAGGAGAAAAAGTCTTCATTCCGTGTTTTTTTTTTTTCCTGTTCTTTTAAAATGTGTAGACATTTCATTTTCACTCAGGATGCTAATACTAACGGCAGAATGGACATGCGTATTTGGGGGTGTGAGGAGGACTTCAGTGCTACCAGACTGTTTTCTGCATTTCAGAGTTTTGCACTGAGTGTTCCACTCACAAGGTAATTGGCCCCCTTGGGCAAGACCTCTATGCGTGGCTGGTGGAATCCCCACCAGCATTATGAAGTAAGGGGTTTCACAGGTTACGTGTGGATCACTTCAGTGACAGATAATTATTACCTTCCTGAATAAAACAATGCCTTGGGTCCAGGAGAATAAGAAATGTAACAGGTAATCTTTATCTCCCATATAGTTTAGGGTTAAGGAGGGATAAATGACACACAGGGACAAGTAGTCTAATGTAGTAGATTTAGTTCTATAATTATCTGATGTTTGAGTTACTAACGTTTTCCACTCAAAATGAGGATTAGCTGTAATGAAGTGAAATTAAAAAAAAGGCAGGGATGAATATATCTAAATAATATCCTTCACATTTGTCACATTTCCAAGTGACACAGTTCTTATGAAAACCCAGGGCTGTTGCTCAGAACATTTTTAGACCATATCATGGTGGTATTATTAGAGTTGCTTAGTGAACCCTACAGGGAAGTTACCTCTTTACTTTTGTATTTTAATTGTATTTTATTTTTGATCCCGCTGGAGCTTACATGACCAACTCATTCCCTAGGCTTAGTTCTGGGTGAATGGTGGATGTTCTCAAAAGCCAAAGCTCCCAGAAATAACTGCTAGTGATAATATGCAAAAAGAATGTGTTTTCAGATATTCTGGTTTTAAAAAATTTTATTGAAGTATAGTTGATTTACAATGTGTTAAATAACTTCTGCTGTCCAGCAGAGTGATTCAGTTATACATATATATATACATTCTTTTTCAAATTGTTTTCCATTATGGTTTATCACATGATATTGAATATAGTTCCTTGTGCTCTGCAGTAGGACCTTGTTGTTTATCCATCCTGTATATAATAGTTTGCATCTGCTAACCCCAAACTCCCAGTCCATCCCTCCCCTTGGCAACCACAAGTCTGCTCTCTATGTCTGTGAGTCTGTTTCTGTTTCGTAGTTAAGTTCATTTGTGTCATATTTTAGATTCCACCTATAAGTGATATCACATGGTATTTGTCTTTGTCTAACTTACTTCACTTAAGTATGATAATCTCTAGGTTCATCCATGTTGCTGCAAATGGCATTATTTTGCTCTTTTTTGTGGCTGAGTAATATTCCAGTGTGTGTGTGTGTGTGTGTGTGTGTGTGTGTGTGTGTATATGGCACATCTTCTTTATCCATTCATCTGTCAGTGGACATTTAGGTTGTTTCCATGTCTTGGCTATTGTGAATACTGTTGCTGTGCACATTGGGGTGCATGTATCTTTTTGAACTATAGTTTTGTCAGGGTATATGCTCAGGAGTGGGATTGCTGGATCATATGGCTACTCTATTCTTAGTTTTCTGAGGACCCTCCATACTGTTCTCCATAGTGGCTGCACCAGTTTACATTCCCACCAACAGTGCAAGAGGGTTCCCTTTTCTCCACACCCTCTCCACCATTTGTTGTTTGTAGACTTTTTGATGATGGCCTTGCTGACCGGTGTGAGGTGATACCTCACTGTAGTTCTGATTTGCATTTCTCTCATGATTAGTGATGTTGAGCATCTTTTCATGTGCCTGTTGGCCACACAGATGTTCTTCAAGCATATGTAGCCTCTGGACGGTCAGCTGCTGGGACTGACTGAGGATGGTGGTGCACGGCCTGTGATCGGAGAGGGAGCGGCTCTGCCCCCGCCTCCCCTTCTCCTCTGCCTGCCTCTGTCCCAGTTCATCCTGTCGTTAGCACTTGGCTCTGACAGTAGACTGGGTGCAGGGCAGTGCGGGGCTCAGGCCCCCCGAGTTCAGCCTAGCCGGTGGTTCTGTCAAGTTGGGTTTCATCCCCAGAGGCATGCAAATGTATTTGACTTTTTGTCAGAGGGCATTGCTGTATAATTTATTAGTGAGCTGTAATAAATTTAAATAACTCAATCAAGATATACTTTGGGAATGACACTGCTTTTTCTAGTGGTCAGAGGACTTGAAGCTAAGTGCAGGGTCTAATCACATTTTCTTGCGCATGGTAGGTACTCAGTGGCAAGTTGTGAAGGGTGAGGTTATAGGTATTTATGATTTCTGGTGTCATTAGTTCACTGTGTGTGTGTGAGGGTCCCGGGCCCCCAGGAGAATGTGTGTGATGTGATGTAGATAAACCTTCTGATGAACAGCTGGCGGTGGTGATGGAGGGTGGAGAGCATTTGTTGAGTCTGGGAGTTAGAAAACTTGTTTTCTGATGCCTGTGGCTTACAACTGAATTTCTACCTTGCATTGTAGTCATCTGTGAGGGAGTTTATGGGTCCTAACAGACGGAGTGTCTTTCTTCTTTTTCCTTGTTGTTTCTAATTCTTTGTTGATTATCTTAAAAAAAAATTTTTTTTTTGGAGTATAGTTGATTTACAATGTTGTGTTACCTTCAGGTGTATAGCAAAGTGAATCAGTTACACAGATACATGTATCTATTCTTCTTCATATTCTTTTCCATTATGGTTTATCACAATATTGATATACCACGGTATATAGATACTGGTTTATCGCAGTAGAGTTCCCTGTGCTATACACTAGGTCCTGATTAGTTATCTGTTTACATATAGTAGTGTGTCTTTGAGGACCAGGATTTGGTTGAACTGTCTCTAGGACGGCGCCTGGTGCGGGTCTGTGTGCACGGCAAGTCTCCGCGCCTGGGATTTCCCTGTGAGCCAGGGGAAGGGTAACGTCTAAACAAACAGATTTTGGGGGTCTTCTCTCCCCACGTTCTCTGTTGAAATTTGGGACTCAATAGCAGTTGTCATTGGTATTAGGAAAAATATGAGCTGTGTTTAGGATTCTTTATTTTCGAGTCCAGCTGTTCGCTACTTCTTGCAGCATTGTGTTTCACTTTAAAACCCAAAATCACCTAAGAAGACACAAAGGAAAAACTTCAGTGCTATTCCGAGTATGTCGCCCGGACATCTCTGCAGCGTGGCCGGAGAATTCCTGATGCCTCCTTCGCCCTGTGGCACCCGACCGCCTTAGATTTCCATCCTTGTTGTTAAAAGCCGTGTGATAAAGATGGTAGCTGGTGCTCAGAAGGTGCCTGCTCTTTGCCAAGGCTCTGTCCTTGGCACTTTGCGAATCTTCCTTTAGATACCATCATCCTCTCCAGTTTGCAGGTGAGCAAACAGGCACAGAGAGGCTGAGTGGCTGCCGGGGGCGCAGAGCCAGGACCGGGGAGCAGAGAGTCCAGGGAGAGGTGCCCGCAGGGTGCATCCCCATCGCCTGCCCTGCCCGGAGCATCTTACTACATTTTCTGCAAATTTTCCATTCTATTCCAAGGCCCGGCATTCCACCAGAAGACTATAATGTTTAGAGATTTCTTTAATAAAAATGATTGAAAAATCTCTTTTGGGGGGGAGGGTCAAAATACCTAGTGTGCTTTTCTCCGGAAAGTTTTGAGAATGAGAGCTGGAAGTAAGAGGTGAATAATTTGGGGAATTTGCGGTCACCCCTCATCCCCGCGTTAGCGGCAGGCTCACCTAAGTGGGCTCCCCAGGTTCTTAGGTTTCATCCAGTGAGACCCTTGACCCTCCTGACCACCACTCAGAAATTGAGGTGCCAACATAATGTGGGCAGTTACAACAGATTTCTTCTACTAATGATATTCGAACAATGAATTACTGTCACCTAGTATCAATATGGTTTCAAAGGATGACATTATAAAAGCAAAAAGAAGCTTGTGAAAGTGGCGATGATCCCCAAAGGTGAGCTCTTTACGTTGAGCCCCTCTGGCTCATCAAGAACCTCACACAACACCCTTGTTTTTTCACTTTGCCACATGCTAGGGAAGGCCTTCGTATGGACCTACGTTTGGAACCCGTTCACGAGGCTTCTTTGAAATTTGTCCTTTACCAGGAAAAGGAAATTTCACAGCTTCCTTTTCCTTCTTCTGATGTGGATCCTCTGGTTCTGGAATGAAGTAGCTGATCAGCAAATCCACCTCCCCTTTATCACACTGGCCCTGAAGTGCCAGGTGTTCTGAGTTCTGGAGGTAGTTTAGGAAACGTGGGGCTGGGGGCCGCCTTCCCACCTCCCTTCTCATTCCCCTTCCGGCTGTGATGGCTCCCCCACCGTAACCGACTTCACCGAGGGCTCTTTGTCTCCTCCTGATTTCTGGAGGGTCTTGGTAATGATGCTCGAGGTCTCGTGTGTGTGTGTGTGTGTGTGTGTGTGTGTGTGTGTTTGAGAGAGAGAGAGAGAGAGAGCATTGCTGTTTTGATGGCCAAAGGGCTCTTGATTTATGATATTTATTTATGAATGTGATGGAGTCCAGTGTATAGATCAAATATACACACCCACAAATTTAAGCTGTCAGACGTGCGTGGTACATCCTGTATGGTCGCGGGCAGTAGGACAGCTATAAAGTAATGATGTTAGATGTTAGCTTCCAAGGAGAGTTTGAAACATGATTGAAAGGTAGGATGCTTCAGAAACTACGACCTACTGTGCTTTCTAGTGGAGCACTTGATTAGAATTATTTATATAAGGACAGATCTGAAAGAGATCAATTTTGAACAGCATCTAAAATGTCTTTAGCGTTTAGTTCATTTCTGATGAACATAGTTGGAAGGCTTGAATTGCTTAGGTAGAATATTCTCATGTGCTCATGGTTGACTGCTCGGTAAAACATCCAAGATGGGAAAAACATATGTCAAATTATTTTTGTCTTTTGTCCTGGAAAAATAGCAGCAATGACGTTTTCTATATTTAAAACTTGCTTTCATATGGGAGTGCTTCCTTTCTGCCAAGAGGCTGTGGAGAGCCCGTGCGTGTCCTCAGTGACCTGCTCTGCTTTGCTTTTGTTATGCCAGGACTGTGCGAACCCACTCCTGTAGGGATGCTCAGGCTGGCACAGTGAACGGTTCCGAATACGCACCTTTCAAGGAGCCTCTGCAGTCAGGTGGTCTTTGGAACTGGGGGCGACCTGAAGGTAGTTCTGCAGCCCTGGGCCCTTGTTGCCCAGGTTTTCGGTGGGCTATGCCCCCTCTACCCATCCGTACCAGCTCGTTCCTGCAGGGCTTAACCCGAGCCAGACCATCCCTGGGGAACGAGTGCCGCACTGGCCCCAAGGTTGTAACTGTGTCCTTAGAAGAGAACTGGGTGGAGGGGGCATATTTGGCTTTTTTTTTTTTTTTTAATTGAAAGGGAAGATGGTCCAGGAATCATTTTATCCTAGTCGGTGGGGGGGTGTGGAAGTGTGTGTGTGTGTGTGTGTGTGTGTGCACGCGCATGTGTGTCCGTGTGTGTATGTATACAGCTGATTGACCTTTCCGGTTGTACTTAATCACATGTTTAAATGTTAACTTAAAATGTGCTCATTCACTGCCTGCTCACTTATTCACGGAGAACAAAAACCAGACTGGCATTCAGTTCACGGCAAATCATTTTTCTAGTGCGTTCATCTGTGTCTGTGCAATTAAAATTTGGCTACACATTTTGCAGTCTGAGGGCTTAAAATAAAGTAGATACTTCACAATGAAGATCCGTTGTGATGTTTGTTCCCACTACCAGAGAGATGTGAATTCGGGGGAGGTGTCAGCTTGGTCCTGGGCATTGTTCTGAAGTGGAAATACACATACTGACCCTTGAAAACAGGACTGAAGTGGACTGATTCAGACACTTGATATTTTTCTTATTTGTCCGCAAGATGAGTTTTTAGTTACAATGAAATTGTTGATTTTTTTCCTAATGAGAAATTTTAACCTTCACAGACCAAACTTAACTTGCTGTTTTCCCCTCGGACACAGCGGCGAACGCTGGGGCGTAACGTGTGTCTCAGTTGCTCAACATAACGCTGCCCGTTTAGGAGCATAAGAGCTGCCACCGGACGGCTGTTGTTGCTGAATCATTTAACTCTCACAGTTTCTTCAATGAGGATGAGGATTGCGTGCGAGACGTCCTCTGCTCCTTAGAATTTAGGAAGTCCCCCTCTGCCTTCTTCAGCTCATCTCCCCTCACTGTGAGTCTCCTGGGCTCCCTGCTGCCAGCCAGAAACGGGAGGCATGGCAGGCTGTGCTCTGCTTAACCCCGAGGTCCGTTTTGTAATTTTCATGGCTAATTCAAGAGGTACTTACCTTATAATTATCCCTGTCTCAAATTTAGGAACTGTTCAAAACCTCTTCTTTTTTAAAGATATAGGAACATCTGAAGAAATTTTGGGCAAACAGAATAGCTTGAACCTGTATGTTTTACTTCTGGAATTCCTCATCCACGTGTCTTGTAAAGATGCAGCCCTCAAAAGCCTGGGGCTGAAGGAATGTATCCAGGCTGAGTCTAGATGACCAGTAATATAATCACCAGGTTTTCCTGCGGGTTTTTTTTTTTTTTAACATTTTTATTTAACTGCGTTTTGATATGTGCGTTTGAATGAAATCAAAGCTCTGGGGGATTGTCTTCCTTTCGGGTATAAATTAGTAAGCTCAGAAACAGCCTTCATATGATTTAGGGTTGAAACTGCTATTTAAGAACAAACTTAAGAGTTTTACTGAATCACTTTGCTGTACAGCAGAAACTAACATAACATTGTAAATCAACTATACGCCCATAAAAACTTACATAAGAAAAAAACTTTATTTTTAGGACAGTTTTAGATTTACAGAAAAACTGAGAGGATAGTACAGAGAGTTCTCTTATGTCCTCCACACAGTTTTTCCGATTATTAATATTTTACAAGGATGGTACACTTGTCACATTTAATAAACTGATACTGACACATCAAAAAAAAAAGTTTTACTGAAAGTCATGCACTCCACCATGGATTTTTCCTTATATTTCCCTGAAGTATGTGATGATGTAATTTCCTGGGGTATGAGGCAAGAGGGCCCAAGACACCTCAGCAGTGTAGTGATTGGACATTTTTGTTTTAAACGCTCTGGTTCTTTACCAGGGTGTGTAGGGTTGAGGGCGGTGCCCGGTTTAAAATAAGATTTCTCCCTGCTCGGGATGGTAGAAATGAAGTGACTTTAATGGGAGTGTTGATGGGCCTGTTTCCTGTCCCCCATCCCCTTTCATTAGGGGCAGAGGAGAAAGGACAGTCGTCGTCTCTGAGCCACCCTCAGGGATGCTGTAAAGATCCAGTCTCCTACTTACATGTGCATGAACAGTGGGCGCGCCTTGTGAGACCCAGGCCTAGAGGGACCGCCGTCCGCTCTGCCGCCTGGTGGCCGTGTGCACGCTTGCCTCAGTCTGTCCGGGTACCGGGGCTGAGAACACCTTTCCCTGCCTTCCCTTTGTCCCGTTACTCCCAGGACTACCGTTCGCCCTAGGGTCTTGCACACCACCAGCCCTTCTCTTTCCTGGCCACGCAGCCGGTTGCTAGATGCAGAGATGAGAAAGAGGTGTAAAAGAAAGCAGTGACTTTGGGGTGTCTGTTCTCTGGCCGAGGAGATAACAGGTGCCCCCCCCGGAAGGTAAAACGGCTGCACAGAGCACATGTGGGGTTCCCCGTGCGGGTGTGCAGTCCAGGAGGCTGTGACGGCTCAGGAGGGGGGTCCCTGCGGGCAGGGGGTTTGAGGGGCTTTGTGTTGGGCTGTACCACGCGCTGCTGGCCGCGTGCACACAAGGGGTGTGAGGGTCGGTGATGGGGGCTCTCCTGGGAAGCCAGCCTGGGGAGCCCAGGAGGCAGGCGGCGACAGGCTTCAGAAGTGCGAGTAGGTCTGCGCTCTGCGGGCGGCTGGCACCCCTCTCCGGTCCCACTGGATGTAAAAGCTGGATTGATACAGCAAGCCATCCAGGGGCCCTTGACATGTTTCATGAATAATTCACTTGACTTTTTTTTTTTGGATAGAGATACATACGAAAAGGATGCAGTGATTTATACAAAATCTGATGTATATAAATTTCAGGGATATTTAAAATTTTGTAATTCTTGGCATTACCGTGTGCCTGTCTGCAGATCTCATAGGTAAGGAAATCAGCTACCCCACTTTTCAAGGGTCTGTATGTGCCGTGTGTCGTTATGAAACTATATGTCATTTTGGTGACACAGCCCAGCCAAGTGGGTGGAGTCATGCTGGCGTGCAGACAGAGTCTCAGTAGCACGTGCAGGGCCTCACATCTGGCAGCAGTGGGGCGGAGGACCTGGGCTGTGCTCCATTGGACACCAGCGCTCATGTTCTTTCCACTGTCTTTCCGAGGATGGCCTTTACATGTTTCAGCGTAAAGAAATGTGGCCTCTCCCGGGTAAAACTTGTCAGCTTACCCCCGTGTCGGTAGACACAGCAAAGTGTGCAGACTTCTCCCCCTCCTGGCCCTCCCCCGTGCGCTGTGGCTTTGAGCTTGAGCCTTGGATAGTCTAGCTTTTAACGTCCTTGTTAATATCGTTGAGAACGTAACTCTAATTCCTTGCTCGTGGTCCCCGGCCAGGAAGGCGGCCTTACCTTCCTGTCTTGGTGAGGCAGTGCAGTTGGCTCAGTAGCATGCTTCCTGGTCCCGGCAGGGCAGGCAGGGCGCCCAGGCCACTCACCGCGTGGGCCTCCGGAGGCCGCACGTTCCAGCGCGGTCTTGGCCTTACCTTCTTTGATGTGATTGAGATACAGTCTGAAGGAATCAGCCGTACTTATTTTTTGTTTTAAAAAATTGGTGACTGGAAGGTTGTACCTTTGACCACCTCGCTTCTGATTATAGTTCAAATATGTAGCTTCATAATGTGAAACAAAACTCACTTTAAAGGAAAAGGATATATTCTTTCTCATAGTACAGTGCAAAATATGCGTCTGTGGAGGGTGGGGTGGGAGGTGGAGGATGCGTCTCCTCTTTCAGCGCTTCAAAGATCGTGTTAAAATAGACAGTAAGTTGTTAGCCAATCCCCATGCTGCTAAGCAAGGGAAATTAAAACCTGGTTTTCGGTGAATTATAAATCTGCTCTGAAGCCGATTATATCCTGAGTGAGCCTCTAAGGAGGTGCTAGAGAATGTGCCCAAGATGTGGGAGCTCTCCCTGACTTCTTCCCATTGAGCCTGGCTTGTGTTTACACACTCTGAGCAAGATGACCCTTTAGGTTGTGAACAGTCATTCTCCTGAATGACTTAGAGGATGCTTTTGGGTTTCGATACATTGTTTACATTTGGGATTAAAAAAAGAAAGTCTTTTTCATGGAAAACTACATTCCAGTCGGCTGGTCAGTGTTCTTGTCTGCTGGGCTACAGTGGTTTTATGACTTTTCTCTGCCTTCAAATAACATCTATTTTTAGAAAAGGATGTCCTTTCTAGAAAAGGCCTATTGTTCTGAAAAATGCTGCTTCCTGGTTAAAGCAATTTGTTCCTGTTTGTATCCAGGACTAGAGAATTTGGGGGGGAAATAGCTTATATTTTTTGAGGGCCCTTTAAAATAGTCATAGTCAAATGGGTTTTATTTGTCCTGGGAGGTGCGGCGGGGAGGCTTGCAAGTTGATTGCAGATCATAGTTTCAGGACAGAAATGACAGAATTTGATGCTTCAGGTGATGTAGTGCTGCAGCATTTTTTTTTTTTCCTGTAGTCAAGTTTGTTGAAACATAACTTCACTCTGAATGTCTCGTTTGTGTAGAGAGGGAGAGAGAGAAAAAAAAAGAACCCAAGAGTGTAAGTCCCTGAAAGGCACACACTTCCCTGTTCCTCTTACGAGGAAGCTTGCTCTGAGATGCTGCCCATGTGGCAGGTACTGGGTTGGTTTGAGCATCAAGACTCCTCAGCACCCACCCTTGTGCCTTTTTGTTTCCTTGCTGGGTGAAGGCCGTTCCTTACCAACTCCTAGGTTATTTTAACAAAGGCCAACCATGAAGGGGAGATGAGGGTTGAAACCTCCACGTGGAAAGTGGAGGAAGCACGAGGGGCGAGCTCGGAGGGGTCAGGCAGCTCCTGGCAGAGCCTCTGTCCCCGAGTCTCCTTCCTCGCGCCCCCGGTGTATTTTATTTCTGAAATCTCCTACCACCTAGAGACTGTTCCTTTTTGCCTTTCAGTGTCATTCACGTCACCGGCAATCCCTCATCACTGGTAAACCTGCTATTTGGCCACCAGGCTCTGTGTTGCAGGGAAGTGTGGCTACAGGGTCGGCCTTCCTTTAGTTTGCAATCTCCCCGGCTCATCTCTGCTCAGTTGTCTTTCATCCCTTGGAGTCCGAGAGCAGAGATTTCCCGATGCCTTTTTCCTAAGCTTTCCTACTTACCCAAACCTGTGCTGGTCCCAAGTGAAACATTACATGGACTTGTTTGTTGCCTGCCGTCTAGATGTCAGTTTCTTACTGTTCCTTCTGTTAGTTACAAAGAAGAGATCTCAGGTTGAGGTGGAATTTATTTGTAAAGTGTCTAATTCCAGCTAGATGAACCAGCCTTCCACGTGAAGGCTTCGTGTTAGAATAATGATGTCTGCGCCTCGAGTTTCCAAGCTCCTCGTGGCATAGACCAGGTAAAAGTTTCTTCTGAGATGACTTTTTCTAAGAGTAACAGAGAAACCCTGGACATAATTGTTGAGTTCATTGAAGAAGCTCATGGTCTGGCCACACATCTAAAATACGCGACGCAGTTGCATCAGATTCTTTGGTTCTGTGTTGCTTGACTGAAACATGTTTAAACTTACTCTGCCCCCAAACATGAGGATTATGTGAGGTGCAGGTGTTTTATTTATGCAGCTACACACAGACAGAAGGACAAACTGCATTTTAAATTTGGTCCTGCAGTAAAGGTGTAACGCACACGCTCAGTGCATATTACAGGCCCCGAAACAGCTTCCTGACCTGTCACTTATGTCAGCACCTTATTAGTAAGAGCACGCAGTGGTCCTGCACGTTTTTATTAACTAATAAACAATCGTATTGAATCTGCAGGTTTTAGTTAAGCATATTGTCTTAAGATGAAGAAATAATGGTAGTAGTTATTGTTCATAGATAGGTTCTGTGTAATCATGCAGGTTATACATTCATTCTCAAAGTTGCTAAGTTTATGGATGCAATGCTGACACTCGTAATGGGCGTGACATCATAACTTATCCAGGAAGGTGCCCTCGTCCAACTAGGAAACCCCATAATGTTAAAGAGCGACAGATGAATAAGGTGCCACAGCATCAAGGAATGTGCTTTTTTACTTGGCTTCTGCTTTGCTGGTTTGAAGGAGAAGACACTCTGTTATTTCCAGGCCTGTCGTCTTTGAAGGGTTAGGGCTGTTCTTTTCCTCCACTCTGATTCGAATCTTCTAAATTCTTGTTCCTTTCAGGTTTTTCTCCCTTCTCCAGCTTTCGAAAAACCCTATTTCTTTCTACTCCTTTCCTAAATAGACATTTTTGGTCAGTGTAAATATTATATTTGCCTGATGAAGGTTAATGAACATAAATAGTCTTGTCTGTTTGCTTAGATGGAAGTACTGTGGGCCTTGGGCAGCTTATAAGGGGCTGATTGATATTTCAGTGAAAAGAGTGTTAAGGCTTTCGTGTTAGATTCAGATTATAAACTCTTCAGAAATGGGAGGGTGGCCTTCTGCGCTATGTAACGACCACAAGTAGCACATATTTGCAATACCTAAAATAGAATGTGAACCTTAGCATTATTCAGAAGAACTTTCTATTATAAGTATTAAAGAAAACTCATTAATTAGGACATTTTTTATTGGCTTTCCCTACCTGCAAATAGAATATTAAGATTGGGGTATGACTGCTTCTAAAGAAGGGATTTATTAGCTTTAGGAATGCACACTCTGTTAACTGGATGGTGGGGAAGGTTTTGTTTTAGCTTTCTTATTTGTATTGCATTTTTAGGTCTAGACTTAGATTTCAATCTATAAATAACTTTTAAAAGACTTATGGGAAATAACAAAACTACAGATGAATAAAATTAAAGCCCATCAGTTTATTTGAAAGTTGACCATTAGAGGGCGACACTTTAAATTTCTAGTATTAATACATTTTAAATTGGGACAATTGAGAATTATAAATGAGGTACTTTTTTCCTCTTAACACATCATAATATTGTTTTAAGGTGTACAATAATATATGTTAGGCTGAAAACCTTCTTGGAATCCTCTTTGAAAGGTTTTGAATTCCTTACCTAGTTATTCTGTGAGTCACTGTCCCTTCCCTGTGCCCTTGATATAGGAAATCTGAGTGCACAGATAGTTTGAATTGTTCTCAAAGGTATCCCTAAGGTTGCAGAGATTTTTTCTTAATCAAAACAGAAGATTAAATTTAACCAACGTAGTGCAAGATTTGTACACTGAGAAGTAGAGAACATAGTTGAAAGAAATTAAGGAGCACCTAATTCAATGGAAAAACATCCCATGTCATAGATTGGGAGACTTAATACTGTTATGATGGCTGTACCACCAGAACTGATCATCAGATTCAGTGCAATCCTTATTAAAACCCCAGCTGGCTTTTCTGCAGAGATGTACAAGCTGATTCTAAAATTCAAATTTGAACACAAGGCACCCAGAAAAGTAGAATAAGGTTGGAACACTCACAGTTTCTGATTTCACACTTGCTCCAAAGCTGCATAAATGAGACAGTGGTCGTGGAATGAGGATGGACATACAGACCAATGGAATAGATCTGAGTCCAGAAATGAACACTGACATTTATGGTCAGTTCAGCAAGGGCACCAGTACAATTCACTGGGGAAACAATAGTATTTTTAACAAAGGGTGATGGGATAACTGGATATCTGCGTGCAAAAGAATGAACTTGGACCCTTACCTTACTGAATATGGAAGTAATTAAAAATGGATTGTAGACTTAAACGTAAGAGCTAAAGCTGTGGAAGAAGAAGCTCTTAGAAGCAAATATATTAATGAATTGTTGTGACCTTGGATTAGATCATGGTTTCTTAAATGTGACTCTAAAAGCCTACGCAAGAAAAGAAAAAATAGGTAAACTGGACTTCATCAAAATTAAAAACTTTGTGCTTCAAAGGGCACCATCCAAGAAAGTGAAATGATTGGCCACAGAAAGGGAGAAAATATTTACTGATAATGTACCTGATAAGGGTCTTCTATCCAGAATACATAAAGAATTCTTAAAATGCAATAGTAAAGACACATAACCCACTTAAAAAATGAACAGCAACTGACAAAGGATTAATCTCCCAAATATACAAGCATCTCATGCAACTCAATATCAAAAAAATAAAGAACCCAATCCAAAAATGGGCAGAAGACCTAAACATATGTTTCTCCAAAGAAGATATACAGATGGCCAGCAGACACGTGAAAAAATGCTCAACATCACTAATCATTAGAGAAATGCAAATCAAAACTACAGTGAGGTATCACCTCACACCGGTCAGAATGGCCATCATTCAAAAGTCTACAAACAATAAATGCTGGAGAGGGTGTGGGGTTGTCTTTTGGGTGGTAAAAATGTTCAGGAATTATGGTGGTGATTGACAAACACAAACCACGGAATTATTCACAAGTGATAAATCTTGAGTTCTAGCGAGTCCGGCAGCCCTGGGCCCACTCACAGCGGCTCATCTCTAGGAGGAGGGGGCAGCCCGGGTGGAGCCAGGGGCCAGGGAGGGTCATGCCCATCACCTGGATTGGGTCCTGTGCACAGTGCTGCTGTGACCCCCTGCAAGAAAAAAAGAAAAGAGAATGATGTGTGAATTATATCTCAGTAGAGCTATCATTTTAAAAGACAGAGGGTAATTTTACAAAGTTCTTAAGATACATTTGTTTTACATTTTGGCTAAGATTTGGGGGAGGAGTAAATGTAGATTTGTATTCTTGAGATCAGAAACTGCTAGATATTCACTGGAGTCTTTTTAAGTTTGTTTTTTTAAATATTTGGCTGCATTGGGTCTTCGTTCCAGCTCGCGGGCTTTCTCTAGTCGCGGCGAGCAGGGGCTGCTCTTGGTTGCGGTGCGCGGGCTTCTCATTGCGGTGGCTTCTCTTGTTTCGGAGCACAGGCTCTAAGCGTGTGGGCTTCAGTAGTTGTGGCACGCAGGCTCAGTAGTTGTGGCTCGTGGGCTCTAGAGCGCAGGCTCAGTAGTTTTGGCGCACGGACTTAGTTGCTCTGCGGCATGTGGGATCTTCCCAGATGAGAGCTTGAACCCATGTCCCCTGCATTGGCAGACAGATTCTTAACTACCGCGCCACCAGGGATGTCCCCTCATTGGAGTCTTAAAATACTAACTTCTGTACACCCAAAACTTATATAATATTGTACATCAACTATACCTCAATTAAAAAAATAACTAATTTCCTGCTGGCTTGTCATATAAATGAATATAAACAGGATTTTGAATTTTTACCTGTTCTAAACGTTCATGAATATCTATGAATCTTTTTTCTATTTATTGTAATATGATCTGGAAAAGCAAGGCACGTCTCTTTTTCTAAAAGAGAATATTTAAATTTAAATATTTCTGCATATAAGAAATGTCATTTGGTAAGAATAGAAAACAATTCATGCTCATTTTTAAGTGTAGGCATGAAATAACATGCATTAATTTTATATTGACTAAGAAAATCATTTAATGATGGAATTGGTAAATATTTATACTTTAAAATCAAAACTTTACATATGATATTTTGATGTAAAAGCTGGGAAATAGGTGGTAACAACTTATGAGGAATTTATTTTGTAAATTTGAGCCAATTTAGTTTCTATTTTAATGGCCTTTCTATGTATCCCAAAGGCAGTTGTGATGCATGACATTTGTGCGGTCCAGCATTTCTCTTAATAATGTGATTTTTGATGTCTAAAAAACTTGTATTTAAAAAAAAGCTATTTTAAATTTGGTCTGTAAATATAATGACTTATTTTAGAAGCCTCTTTCCCCGACAAGTTTAATAATTTCTGTCCTTTTTTTCAAACAGGATCTGGAAATAGTGTATTCCTATTTACATGGTATGGAAGCCTTATCCAACCTGAGGGAGCATCAGCTTAGGTAAGTCATTTTAATATGAATAACAATAGGATGCTTGGATTTTATGTGATTATTTATTATTGTTTAGAAGTAGGATTAAGGATAACTTACTTGTGAAAACTCTGCCTCATCTGGCCTTGTAAGTTTTACATCCATATAATAATTTCTGACATTTCTGCCATAGGGGTCACCTCTCTGCTTCCTGTCCCTCTCCCTGCCCTACCCACCTGAAGTTAATAAACACCACTTGGTGAATACACCAGAGGAGCATTATTTGCCATCCTGGCAAATAAAAATCTACTTCCCTAGCACTCAGCTACATAAGAAACCAGAATGTGTTTAACTATTCCAAGAATGATTCAGTTCACTGTTTTAGTATGTTTTAGGTCTTTATATATAACATATTTATTGCATTAAGTTGACTGCGCTTTTCTGGGAAATTCAGTTTGTACCATAGTTGTTTTTTATATAGTCCATTCATATAAAAATCTTACCACTTCTCTTGTACAGTGATACAGCAACCTTATTTATGGTTATCTGGGCTTACATTAAAAGATCAGAAACATCTTGTATAATCCAGTGGTTAACTGGAATAGAAAATAAAGGACCTTAGGAAGATGGATTACATATAAACACCAACTAGGACGTTATGGGAAAGTTTTGTTGTCTCCAGCTCCAGCTACTTTTGATACCAGCAGTTTTTAATTATGAAAGGAATACTTGTTCTATGTATTTCCCCTTTACTCTTTAAACACTAGTTAATTTGTGAGCATGTCAATTTCATATTTAGTTGTTAATTGAAAAAAGTGTCAAGAGGATTGAATACTTCTAAAATTAAATTTGTAATGAAAATGATTTAAATTAAAGTTTTATTAGAAGGGCAAAACCATTGGGAATTTGGAAGATGGCTCAAATTAAAGCAAGGACAATTTCTAAAGTACATAACTTTCATTTTATGTTTTTTAATGACAGCTATCCTAGGAAAAAATTATAGTGCCAATTGTCTGTTTAATTGAATGCAGTTAACCTGCAAATACAAATGAATTAATTAATATGAAAATATAAATGTTACATGCCATATGCATATGACTACACATGGATAATATTTCAATAATATTCAGATATATCGATTATATAATGTGTGTCTATAATATATGTAGTTATAAAATTACTTAGGTAATAGTAATTTGGTGCAATAGAAAAAGGAAAATTTTAATACATCTTACGAAAATTTTTAAGATTACAAAAGTAGAGATAATACAATAAAGCCCCATACACCCACTAACCATTTTCTGCTGTTTCAAAAGTAAATTTTGGTTAGAAATAACTGATAACTTCAACAGTATAGTTTAGCATACTTACACCTTAAAAAAGTCTATTTTGGAGACTATTCAGCTTTGTTGGCATGAACTTACAAGGAGTCACCTTTAAGATGTGTATCTTGTTCTGCTTGTGTCAAAAAGTTGTTTGTTTCTCATATTTATGCAAGACATCAGCTGCAACTAACTTAAGTCCTTTTTTAGAAGAAGATCAGGATAACAAAATGAATAATAGCAATAGCAAGAAAAGAAGTACAGATAAACTCAATGACTTGGATAAACTGTTTTGTAATAACTACCCTTTCTGGGAAAAGTACGTCTTAATTTAGAGAAGTTATTTCCTTTGAATTTTATAAATAAAATTTTACCCCTGGGATTAATAGAGAAGAGTTAAGACTTTCACATAATACAGTTTTCCAATTTTACCAAAAAAAAAAGCTCTTAATCAAGGTTTTCCAGGTCTGTGTCTTCAGTGCTGGGCAGTGGAACACTGGTCTCCTAGGAAGGAGGGGAGGCTCTCCTCTTTGGGAGCCTCACTTTGTGCAGTGTGGAGCTGTCCGTACGCAAGCAGTGCATTGATCCTGAGCAGCTGGTGACGTGCAGTTAATTGGCTGTGTTGCTGTAAGATCCCACACTCTATACAATGTAAAGGTTTTCAGGTCCTCACTGACATACTGTACGTCTTTTCCACACAGCATTATTTTTCTAAGGTTTGCTCCCTTCATACAGGTGGATCAGAAGCAGCATATTTGTCAAAGGGGAGGAGGAAGCTCCAGTGGGAGCGGAGGCCAAGAATCTGTAAAAAGCAGAGTAACTGGGGCCATTCAGTGCTGGAAGCAAGAGCCTGCTGAATTATGTGTGTGTGTGTATATACATGTATACACACTACATATATATATAGTATACATATATGGTTATGTGTGTGTATACATATATATAGTATAACATATATATGGTTATATGTGTGTATATACATATACATACATACTACATATATATGGTTATGTGTGTGTACATATATACACACTACATATATATAGTATAACATGTATGGTTATGTGTGTGTACACATATATATACACACTACATATATATAGTATAACATATATGGTTGTATGTGTGTGTATACATATATACACACTATATATATAGTATATATATGGTTGTGTGTGTATACATACATATACACACTACATATATATAGTATAACATATATGATTATATGTGTGTGTATACATATATATGTACTACATATATATAGTATAACATATATGGTTATATGTATGTGAGTGTGATTCATATATATATATACACACTACATATATACAGTATACCATATATATGGTTATATGTATGTGTGTGTATACATGTTTATATATATGTACACTATCTATATGTAGTATAACATATATGGTTATATATATGTGAGTTTGTATACATGTATATTCTTTAGCATTATGGATGAGCGTAATTATTGTTATACAGGCAGTTTTAGACATTAAGGAACAACTAAAATCTGGCTAGTATATTCTTTAGGAATTCAGGGAAGATCAGTATGCTTTTGATAAAACATTCCTTAACAATGTTTAAAGAAAAAAAAGCATTTTGGTACTGGTTCCATTTATTTAGAACGTTGTCCTATAGACGATTTTATCATGATTTTCTCGTGGTGCTAGGTTAGTTGTTTTATGCAGTCAACAATTATCCACTGCAGTCCTACTACCTGCTAGACATCCAGGCAGGCCAAGAAGAAGCAGCAGTGAAGTAGACCAAGCCCCTGCCGTTCCTAGTGGGGCAGACAGGATTTAGATGTTAGCATGTTGGGCATGGTAAGAATGGATGCTGGGCTGCTTTGACTTTGTGGCTGAAAGGAGGGAACACTTGGGTTGGCTCAGCTGTGCAGAGACCCCTGCAGTGCCGATGGGCCCCCGATGCTCCACGGTGGGAACAGTCAGGGGCCGTGGGAGAGTAACTACAGGATGCTAAGTGTTGTCAGCAGCGCAGGGCTGCGTGTTCAAGGATAGGAGTTTGGATTTTCATGTAAAGGCAGTGGAGATTAAGAGCAGGTGTGAGGTAGAAGCCCGCGCACCGCAAGGAAGAAAGATCCCGCGTGCCGTGACTAAGACCCTATGCAGCCAACATAGATAGATAGATAGATAAATAGAAGAGCAGGTGCGACGTGATGTGACGTCGTGTCTGGAAAATGGACAACAGGTGTGCAGAACAGACACAGAATCTACCTGTGTGGTCCTGGTAGGAGATGACAATGGGATGGTGGCTGAGACTGGGTTTTCACGGGCAGGTGGTGAACGTGGTCTGCCTGGGAAGGTGGGTTTTGGAAACAGGATGTGGCGGAAAGCTGGGATTTGAAGGAGAGGGAGGAGAGTCAAGGATGGCGACTCCCAAGGTTTTGGCCTAGACGATTGGGTTCTGACTGGGAGAACAGATTTGGGGGGGAGGAATTTAAGATCTATTGGACGTGTTGAACGTGGAGCGGCTATTCCACCGAGTAGGCATTTGGATGTGTGGTGTCATGGTGAGAGCTTAGGTGAGGGGCATGGCTTTGGAGCATCAGCTTACGGATTACATTAAAAATCACAGACTGGGGCTTCCCTGGTGGCACAGTGGTTGAGAGTCCGCCTGCCGATGCAGGGGGCGCGGGTTCGTGCCCCAGTCCAGGAAGATCCCACATGCCGCGGAGCGGCTGGACCCGTGAGCCATGGCCGCTGAGCCTGCGCATCCGGAGCCTGTGCTCCACAACGGGAGAGGCCACAGCAGTGAGAGGCCCGCATACCGCAAAAAAAAAAAAAAAAAAAAAAAGAAATCACAGACTGGATGAGGTTACATGGTGCAGAGGAGAAGAGGGCGGACAGCCCCTGGAGGCGATGCATTTCGAGTCAGGTAGAGGAGTGAGAGGGGCAGAGAGTCCAAAGGAGACTGAAAAAATGATGAATAAGAGGAAAACCAGGAGACTTAGAGCAGAAAATGCTGTAAGGGAAAGGGAGTCAACACATGTTGCTGAGAAGTGGCATTAATACAAGGTCAGAAAAGATTTAGATAACACAGAGGAAGCTGACAACTTTAGAGTTGTTTTTGTTTTTTGGCCGCACGGCTTGTGGGAGCTCAGTTCCCCACCCAGGGATTGAACCCGGGCCCTGTCCGTAGAAGCACAGAGTCCTACCCACTAGGCCGCCAGCAGCCTCCCCTGACCCCCCTTTTTTTGACTTTCAGGGACCCAGTGATAGAGGAGAGGGAGGCGGGCGAGAGAATGGAGACAGTGTATTCCCGTAGACAACTCTAAAGGGAGAATTTCTGTTGCGGGAAAAGCGGAGTGTGGATATTAGCTGGAGGCGGATATGGGACCAAGCATGTCTCCTTCCCACACAGTGGGCGGTCCCCATAAGGTGTGTTTGTGGATTAAGGAAGCGATTTAGGAGAGAGGGAGAAACGGATGATGGTGTGGGAGGGGTGAGCCTGCAGGAGTACAGGGTCCACCGTAGAAGGACTGGGATCCAGTGAAAAGGGTGTTAACAGAAAACAGGGCAGAGCTGGTTACCTAATTTAAAGACCTGGTATTTTTAGACCCATTACTTGTGTCTCTCATCCTTTCCTAAGAAGAATTGGTACGATGCAGTCTATTAAAACTATATTTAATGATGTGTATTCAAGGTTCGATGCTACCTTCTGGAGTTAAGTGAAAGTTTCGGGCAAGGGATTGAGAGGCTGAGGGGGCCTTTGAAGCAGGGTGCTGGTCGTGGGACGATCAAGGCAAAAGAAAACCCAGGAGGGTGGTTTTCAAGTGAAAAATCAAGAGCGTGCAAACAGCAGAAAGACGGATGTGTGTTGATCCCAGTGTTTTCACAGATGGGGACTGGTAGCCTCACTGACCAAAATGGCACTGCTGTTGAAACAGTCACTTTTTTTTTTTTTTTGCGGTACGCGGGCCTCTCACTGCTGTGGCCTCTCCCGTTGTGGAGCACAGGCTCCGGACACGCAGGCTCAGCAGCCCTGGCTCACAGGCCCAGCTGCTCCGCGGCATGTGGGATCTTCCCGGACCGGGGCACGAACCCGTGTCCCCTGCATCGGCAGGCGGACTCGCAACCACTGTGCCACCAGGGAAGCACGAAACAGTCACTTTTACAGCCAGCCTTTTCTATTTCCTAGTTCCTTCTTAAGAAGAAATAGTCCTTTTCTCTTTTGCATTTCTGTAACTTTTGGGAAATTTTACATGGGCTTAATATAATAAGATGCTTTTTGAAGATGCTGCTCTTGAGGTAATTTTGAATATTTAAACATTTATTCATGTTTTCTATAATTTTCATAGTTTATTTTCCTCTGGGATGAATCATTTGAAGTAAATAAATCTTTAAGTTGTAAAGCGTTCATTTAGTCCTTAGTCGTAAAAATATGCACTTTAATAAAAGCCTACTTTTGTCTGAAATTCCATACTGTTAAGTAACATTAAAGTTAAACTGTGAATTATGTTATCACTTCTTGAGTTAATAGGTTTTCCTTTCTAATTTTCAGCTTCTTTCTCATTTTCTGTTTACCTTGGAGAACATTAATTTGTCCACATGTCATTTACAAAGTATAAAACACATACAGTTTTGTTCCCTACGAAATAAACTGGATGAAACTGACATCTAACAAAACGTTTCTTTTCTAGCATCTCTTTACCAGATTTCATTTTATTTTGTTAACCTAGGCACCACAAATATTTATCTTGAGGCCAATAAATGATTGTGACAATTCATAAAAGTAATGTTAATTTTCTACATAATGTTTCATTTACGTTTTTAAACTGTTAGTATGTTTTTTCATGACAAACGATGAACTCGTGTCTTTATTTTTTGTTTTACAGGTTAATGTGTGAAACTGTGAGATATGAAAGACATGAAGCCAATGAAGTTTTATACTAGTAGGTGTTTCCTCTGTCTTTGCACAATGTGTAATGCAGTGGCTAGATGATGTCCTTAAAGTATCAAAGAAGTACTAGGGGCACCTTGCCAAGTCAGCACCGCCTTAAATTTTGCATTAACTTTTATTGCATGATTTAGAAATGTGAAGCATTTCAACTATTTCAGTCCTTTGCTGATAAGTTCACATTAGCATTTATATGTTACTCACATGTGGTTGGAGATGGTATTTCACATTACAGAGTATTTTGACTTTTATGAAATGAGAAATAGTGTAGAGTCTTTCCAAAGGAAAGTTTCTTCTTTAAATCATATTGATGTTCCTTTTAAGATTTAAGGTACTCCTTGAAAAAATGGCAACTAATTTTTTAAGCAATGTGATAAACATTCAGTAGATAAATATTGATGTGTTACAGATATGTAAGCTCTGATTTACTAGGCATATTGTTTTGTTAATGTTTGCTGCGAATGATGGTTGTTCTGTTGACTTTCCTTCCTGTTTTTCAAGGCACTTACTAAGTAATTACTACTTTCCATGCATATTATAGGGAATCTTTATTGAAATAAATAAAATACAGCTTCTGCCCTTAGGGAGGCTATAATCTTTTGAGGGAGGTAGAAATAGAAAAAAGGAAAGCAACAACAATGAAAACTAACCCACCAGAATAGCTGAGACTATAGGTTTGTACAGAAGGGGTGCAGGGGAGGGTCTCGGAGAAGGGACCCTTTGCCCTGGGTCTCCTAGCATGTCTGGTGGTCTCGTGGGACTTTGTTGGCAGGAGACACTGTGTGTACAGGGACAGAGGGAGAAGGGCCTGGCGTCACGTGTTGAACAGTGCAGCCAGTTTAGAGCGCATGGCCTGGGGTGTGTGGAGTCAGGAGAAGGGGCAGGCCACAGTCAAACTTGCGTGTGAATGTGTCGTTGAAAAAGTCATCCTCGATTCTTTAGGCGACTGGAAATGAGGCTTTCCCTCCTCAATAACATTTTATTCTGGAAAATTACAGGTGTTCACAGTATTAGCGACAGTAAAACGGGCCCCCGTGGACTCACCGTGCCACGTTGTCGACTGACAAGCGATGATGTTTCATCTCCTACTCCACCTCCGGTGGATTATTTTGAAGTAAATCCAGATAGATCAATTCAGCCATCATTGTTTTGATATGTGTTTTTATCTTTAAAAGACAGACTTAAAAAAAAAACCACTAACCACAATATTATCATCAAACCTTAAAAAATAATTTTCATAGCATGTAAATAATCACATTTCTTTGTCTCAAATTTTTTTTGGTACAGGTTGTTTATTGGTTGTGTATCTTTCTTAAGTCTCTTTTGGTCTGTAGGTAGGCGGCCAGTTTTCAAGCAGCAAAATGATGTGACCAGACGCCTCCCAGCCCCACACATCCCCTCAAAGATAATATCTGTGTCTGCCTGAAAACACAGAGGGTGGATTAGGTTGAGTGGACGGGCAGGGAAATCTGTTAGGAGAGAATTGCAGTCATCTGAGGTGACAGAGCTTGAACTTGGGCAGGTGGAAGAATGGGGCTGTCATGGACGGATTTTAGAAGATATGGGTGGATCTGATGCAGGATGGTTCTTGGCTATCAATATCCATCTAGGGCTTCAAAGAACATACATGCAATAGAGAAGAGTAGTAAATAACCCAGACATAAATGGTAATGAGAAAACTCACACCAGGGGCAAATGCCCTTAACATATTTATCCTTGAAGGAATCATGATGTAAATAACTTAAGACTATTTGTCCTCTTTCAGGAGCAATTAAAAGCTATCCGTTTAATGGGTGTACACCTGTCAGGGTTGGCAATCTCTGATGAGTGTCACTGATGTGTATTTTAGCAGCGCAGTGGCAGTCAGCGTCAGCTTTCTCTTACTTTGTCCTCTCCCTCTGAAACATGGTTTGGGCCGCATCGAAGACGAGGCAATAGCAAACGTGTAACAAGCCCTTCGTCCGTGCCACACACTCGAATCCGTGCTCTGTGTGCATTGATTTAATTCCTCCTTGCAGCCGTCTTGCAGGTAGATCTTTCATCACCCCCGTTTTACATATGAGGGTGCTGAGGCTTGTGTCACTGCTCAACTCGGGATCTGGACTTGTGCCCAGACCTGGTGACTCTGCAGCCCTAGCTGCCCCCCACACAGCAGCATTTCCCAGCCTTCTTCATGCCTCTGTAGAAAATGATGCTGTGTGCATGCAGGCGTGAGGACTGCATCTCTCCCTGGGGTGGCCTCCCCAAGGCGTGATGGCGGCCCCTGAAACCCGCCAGCACTTCTGGCCACATTGTGCCGGCTTCCTGACAATTATTATTTAATTTTTAATTTTTTAATTTTTTTTTGCTGTGTTGGGTCTAAGTTTCTGTGCGAGGGCTTTCTCTAGTTGTGGCGAGCAGGGGCCACTCTTCATCGCGGTGCGCGGGCCTCTCACTGTCGCGGCCTCTCTTGTTGCGGAGCACAGGCTCCAGATGCGCAGGCTCAGTAGTTGTGGCTCATGGGCCTAGTCGCTCCGCGGCATGTGGGATCCTCCCAGAGCCAGGGCTCGAACCCGTTGTCCACTGCATTGGCAGGCAGATTCTCAACCACTGCGCCACCAGGGAAGCCCCCGACAATTATTATTTATTACTCATTTAAATGGAAGGTAGATTGCGGTGTTTTAAATATATTTGCTTTTTCTTTTTAAAGTCAGTTTAGGCAGTGAATATGAGCCCTGCTAATCATGCAAAGCCATGACTTGGATAATCCTAAATTGAATGCATTTAGGAGTTTGCAGCAAGAGTTGATTGTAGTAGTTGTTTGTTTTGGACTAATTAGCATGAGGTGGCAGTGTTCCTAAGCAATGAAGAATCTATGGGTATTTGGTAGATCATGATTTCCTATGACCCAAAATTCAGAGACTAAGTGTAGATACCCTCAGTCAGATTCCTAGTATTTGGCCAAGCTTGTGTTGAAGGTTAGTGGGAGGATTTTCCTGCGTGAACCTTGAACAGACTTGTCTCTGCTCTGAGCAGTTGGTGTAAGCGCGGTTTTGAAAATTAAAGAACACTTGTATTTGGGGTGTATATAAATCTGCGATAACTTAATACCACCCCTCTTTATTGGGACCTGTTGTCATTACCTCTTGGGGGGAATGACTTGTCTGTGCTTGAGCCTGGAGAACAACAGTGCAGTTGGACTATTAAAGACTTTCAGAATTTTGTTTTATGACCAAGAGATGAGTATTCATTTTCCTTATTATGTTTGCATGCTGGTGACTTCCGAGTCTATGATTCTAATAATTTCATCAGGTAAATATAGTACCCTTTTGATCCACTTCTGTGCCTCCTTTTTCTTTCTTTTTTTTCTTTTTTTTTGCAGTACGCAGGCCTCTCACTGTTGTGGCCTCTCCTGTTGAGGAGCACAGGCTCCGGACGCACAGGCTCAGCGGCCATGGCTCACGGGCCTAGCTGCCCCACGGCATGTGGGATCCTCCCGGACCGGGGCACGAACCCGTGTCCCCTGCATCGGCAGGCAGACTCTCAACCACTGCGCCACCAGGGAAGCCCCAAGTGCCTCCTTTTTCTTACCTGTAAAGTGGGGACAGTGATCACAGGTTTCAGTGTTTCCGGCTGGCGTGAGGCTGAGACGCAGGGCTCCGTGGGAAGGAAGTAGAGCAGGGCGCACGTGGTCGGTGCACGGAAATAGCAGCCGCGGGCAGCGTTCTCACTCCATTCACTGTTTTGGTAATTTACATTTTGTTCCCCCAATGTTTTAGCTGCTTTAAACTTTCTTTAGGAAGGAATTATGACAGCAGTGTTCTAATTCCCCTGGTGTTACTGTTTTAACAGGAACAGTATGACAAACAGTGTGCCCTTTAAAATTATATTGTGATTCAGGAGAGAGCTGTGGTTCTGATAAAATGGAATTTTTAAAGCGTAGACTTGCCCATTTAATTAGGTACGATTAGTTGAGCTTTACACAGTGGACAGGAACATCAGGTAATTTCTGCCCCTCTTTCATTTGTTATCTGTTAGATGCTGGGTATTTTGCTAGCTTGGAAATACTAAGTGAGGTAATACTCATTTCAGCTGAGGGACTTATTTTAGAGAATTTAAGAAAGGCGATAAATAGGGGGGTCCGTTCTCTTTACTTTTTCTTTAATGGCCAGCCATCCTCACCATTTCAGTTTAATATATAGTTGCATGTAAAGTGCTAAAAACCTTTGGATCAGAAATTCGACCATTCAAATATATATTTTTTTAAGCGTGCACACACAGCCGCTCTCTAAACACGGGTATCGCTGAACCGTGGGCCCGATTGCCACGCACGGGTCGGACTGAATCAGCTTTGGTTTCCAGAAGAGTTTTCAGAGCACTTTGTTAAGGGGTTTATCTCCCCTTATTGCAGGAGAGGAAATCATTCCTTTTTCAGAAGAAGCTGCATGGAGGCTAGTGGAGTCTTTTCAGGCATTTGCACTGAAATCTGTAACCTCCAAACCTGAGGCCCAGCTCCCCCTCTGCCTGCGCTTACCGGTCTCCATGGCTGGGTTTCCTGTTTCCACCGCAGCTCGCCCCGTCCGCTCTGCGTGCCCCTCCTCCTCCAGTGGCCCATTTGGGCTCAGAGCTGCCTGTGCTCCTGTCCCCTTCCCCTCCTGGAGGGGGAGCTGCCCTCCCTGCAGTGTCGCTCCTCCTACCCCCTGGGTCCTGCCCTGTTTCCCACACAGGGTGAGTTGCCATGTCTCCGTCCTTAGGAAGTTCTCCTGGGTTCTGGCCCATATCCAGTTACTGTACTGCTTTCTCTTTTCGGATGTGGCCAAGCTTTTATTTATTTTCACATCACGTCTTTTTATTTTAGTTTTTTAAACTTTTAAATGTTTTATTACTTTTAATTAATTAATTAAATTTATTTTTGGCTGAGTTGGGTCTTTGTTGCTGCGCGCGGGCTTTCTCCGGTTGCAGCAAGTGAGGGCTGCTCTTGGTTGCGGTTCGCAGGCTTCTCATTGCGGTGGCTTCTCTTGTTGTGGAGCACGGGCTCTAGGCGCCTGGGCTCAGTAGTTGTGGCACGTGGGCTCAGTAGCTGTGGCTTGCGGGCTCAGTAGTTGTGGCGTACGGGCTTAGTTGCTCCGCGGCATGTGGGATCTTCCCGGACCAGGACTTGAACCCATGTCCCCTGCATTGGCAGTCGGATTCTTAACCACTGCACCACCAGGGATGCCCTACATCGTAGTCTTTTAACAAAATTTTTACAAAAGCACTATCTACTACCTAGGTTGCTTTGCTTTTTTGTTTATTTTCCCTCAGGAGACAAAATACTTCAAATCTGCCTTCCTTTCTTCCCCAGCAATATGTAACCACTATTTGGAGTGTCCACGTTTCCATAAGTTTACTGTGCTTGTGTGTGTGTATAAGGAAAAGGTGAAACCTGAGGTTTTTGTTGACTTGAAGGCATGACACCTCTAAAGACCTAGCCTTTGCACAGACTTGTAGGATAAAGATGCTCAGCCCTGAGCTTGGTGTGTTGTGATGTACACGTGTGCTCTGTGTAAGTATATCAATTCAAATAGGCACGCGTGGATACGCGCATACCCACAAATAGACTTAAGATTGTTTTACGTACATATGGCGGTACTTTAAGCTTTCTTGCCAATAATGATATTTTTATATTTACTGTTAGTCTTTGAATGAAAATGTTTTATTTTTGTGGTGAGTCAAGGAGTAGTAAAATAAAAACATTAACAAATGTATTTAGTCTGTAAACTCCATCAGGGCAGGGACTGTGTTTAGTTCAGATTTACATGTGCCATGCCCAGCACAGACATTTGCATCTTGTCTGTTCTCTGTTATTTTTTGCTTATTTCAAGGGATATATTCCTTTGCTAGATCAGCAGGAAAAGACCTTCTTTATGGCCTAACTTCTGGGTAGAACAGCCGACTGCAGGTTAGGTGTTCAGTTCTTTCTATCAATTCTCTGTGAAACTACTTAGTGAATAAAAACCTCTGAACTCCTCTTAACTACAGGTGTTTATAGTAACATGTAGCTCTCTCCCTATGCTTTCTGGTCATTGCGGGTCACGGTGCTTGTGAGCTGGTAGTGCCATTCCCATCACCCGGCACCTTGGCAGTGGGTGGGCGGATTTGGTGTGAATTTGGTCAGTCTCTGGATGTCTGAGTTCTCTTTAGCAATTCGGGTGCCAGTTTTCTGTAGAAGAGGGACAGGTCTGTCGTGCAAATGAAACTGCAGTGTGTAACTGAAAGATGCAGATTTGTGAATTAATTTCGTGACCCATTGGTAGTTTTCAGAAGTGTTCATTTTGGCTGCTCTCTTAAATTTGAGAAATTGTCGAGCCCTTGGGTGTAGCCCTCTGCTCTCAGTCTAGCTGAATCTTTGCTTGATGGATTGCTGTTAACTATGTAATCTGCAGTGACTTTTTTTCTTTCATTCAGAAATAAGTTTGTTGAGTAACTTCATAACTCCCAAGACATCACTCCCTCATTTCATTTTTAAAATGGATTTTATAAATTTAAGAATGACTGCACAGTGAGTCTATAGAATCTTTGGCTTTACTAATTCTTTAGTATTGTTCTTTATATTGTTCCCTCTGCTTGTTAAGTGAATTATCACAGTTAAAAAAATTATGTCCACTTATCCCCCATATTTTCAAAATATTAATTTTTTTCAAAACAAAAATATTCTCAAAATACTTTATTTTAATATATTCAAAATAAAATATTTTCAAAATAAAGCTGAAATAGCCTCAGTATTCCCATCAGTTTTCAGAGTTTTTATTGATGTTACTGATTTATCCTGTTTGTTGGTCTAAGCCCCTATAATTGATGGAGAGGAGGCTAAGAATGTTCTGAAAAACTTAATGTTAAAATGATGCTCTTTTCCTTCAGAGTTTTAAGTGATAAAAGTGAAGTAATAACTTCCTTACAATTTAGAACTTTCAGGAAATGGAACAAAAAGTTACCCTCCACTTTTAAAATGTGTTGTTTTCATAAGTGTGGGAATTTGTGATTAAATATTATGAAGTACATAATTTTATAGTACAGCATTGCTATTCTGTACGTCAGAAATGTACATTTTAACTCTCTGTAGAGCTCTATCATACGTTCTACACTTTATGCCTGAGTACATCCTGCTGGTGTGTGCACTTCACCTTTCTTTTGACCGTGACCTGGTGTTGTCAGGGCCCACACTTGCCATGTTGCATTAACTTTTCTTGTGAGCTTACTTTGTGCCGTTGGCGATACAGAAATACATAAGACATGTTCTGTCTTTGCGCTTAAAGCTTAGAGCCCCATCAGAGGAGCAAGAAAAAAAATTATTAAACTTTCTGATAAACCCAGTAGCAGAAGTGATGTAATGTATTTGTGAAAAAGAGTACAGTTATTGTGTATCTGAAAAGCCATCTGCATCTTGGAAGGTGGCCATTGTTAGGACTTCTGTTTTAAGCCCTGGAACACTTCGTTCATAGGAAATCCGGCTCAGATCCATTGCAGTAGCCGTTAGGATGGGAAGAGGGCTGGACAGGCTTCTGTCCCAAGGGGCTCGCCACGTCCTACTGAATCAACTGCTGGATTCCCAGGAGAGGGGTAGAGGGTAGTTTATTGTCAACAGGTAAAATTATTCCTGCTTTGGTTATCGGCATAACTGTACATTTGAGAGTACAAGTCTGTGCCGGTCAGAGGAGTCTAGTGACAGTGTAGGGGACCAAGAGTGGGGCCGCGAACTTCAGCAGAGGCTTCCGGGCGGAGCCCACAGGATGGGGTGGGGGGTTGTGCAGAGGGAGAAATTTAGGAGGACTTTCTGTTTTCTCGTTTTATCTTTCCATTGGATGATGTTGCTGGGACAGCCGATAGAAAGAGACGGGTGCTTTCCTAGCCGTGGTCACGGGTGGCTGTCCCTCTGGGTTCCTTGCTAGCGGTCTCCACTTACTTCGTGGAACTTTGGATGGTCCTCGTTCTATTGCCCATCTGGTTTCTTAGCTCAAGATGTGGAGCCAGTAGGCCCGGGTGGTAAGAATCCCGTTCCCATCTCTCCCAGGTGCCTCCGGCTTTGTTGTTTGGAGGTGGCGTGGCATCTGGGTCGTGTATATAATAGAAGGCAGCCTCTCTTTCTAAACCGCCCCGAGCCCTGGTGCGTGTTGGCCCACGCGGCTGCCTGCTCCCACCTCTCCCTGAGTGGGCGTCCTCTCCACCGTTTCTGGGCGTTTCCGCCCGTATTGCCCGCCCTTGTTCCCGCGCGGTTGCCGCCTTGTGCGTCTCCTGGCCCTGCTGCCGCCGTCGCTGTCGCCCGCACGCAGCGCCTCAGGGTGCCCTCTACCCCAGGCCCTTGTGCCCTGCCAGCGCTGTGCTGTCCCTCGTCTAATCACCGGGAGGAACCCCTTCCCGTACCCGCGACGCCCTCCTTGGGCACTGATTTCTGGTCCCAGACTGTTTGGGTTTTTTTGCACGGGGACCATTTCTTCAGTTTCTTTTGGCTGACTCACCCGCCCCCCTGCAAACACACACGCAGAGACGTGGGTTAGGTGTCGGTTTGTGGCCGGCAGGAGGTGTCAGCTCCGCGTCCACTAGGACACGTGTGTCCTTGCCCAGAGCCCCTCCCCCGCCCCCCCCCCGCAGCCTTTTGGCCAACTGGGCTCCACTTAAGTTTTCACATTGTATTAACAACTGAATAAAGTCGCTTTTTCCCAAGTTGCTTTCTTGCCCTCACATAATCGCCTTTGCTGACTTAATTTGTTTTCTTGTGGTGTATTAGCTTATTATCCTTTCAGCCTGCTTGTCAACTTGGACTTCGTCCCTCGTATTCATTCCTCCCCCGGCTTCGTTAACGGGGACCGCGCAGCTGCACACGCAGCCCTTTCGTGGGGAGACACTGCCACCCTGTGCACCTCTAGGGTATTGCTGAGGACGTTCTTTAAGCCTCGCTTCGCTTCTCCATTCCCTGGTCAATTGAAATTCACATCTTTGACTTTCAGTCATTTTTAACACCATATCTGAGTTGGTGTCTATTCAGCTGTTAACGCATTGGTTAATAAAATGTCTGAGTGCCAGTCGAGCCTTATCTAGCGTGTCTGCTGGGGGTACTGGGGCGCTAGAGGGGTTTCAGAGCTAATGGGAGAAGGCTTCCGAGGTCAATGATGATGTCGCTCTGCTTTGTGTGAGCAAGTCCAGAGTGTCTGGGAACCCAGGAGAGAGAGACTCACTTTATCTGGAAGATACTAAAACGTGTCTCAGAGGAAGTGGTCGTTAACCTGGAATTCAGAGGGCGAGTGATGAGTTTACGAGGCAGAAGTTACCCTTTAGGAGTGGGAACAGCAGGTTTGTTCAAAGGCTGTGAGGCCAAGGTGGAGGAGAAGGTGGAGGACGGCTGAGCAGGGTGCAGTCTGAAGCCCAGGATCTGCTGGGGTTCAGAGCAGAGAGTAAAGGTGCAGGCTGACCCCTTCAGGGTGGGTTGTGAGGGAGGGAAAGAGAGGAAGAGAAGCAGTGTTTTATGTCCCTGCTCTGCAAGGTGCTTGATCCATACTGTGTCATTACATCCGAGTGACATTGTAAACAGGGACTGATATCCCCGCTTTACAGTCGGGGGACCAGAACCCCAGGGGCTGACGTCACCAGGACCACATGGCTGGTGTGAAAGAATGTGTGTTCCCAAACCTCTGCTCTTTGCTCGGCAACAAACTGCTGCTTCCAGGTGCTGGCTAGTGCGGCTGGGCTTCCTCCGGTCCAGGAACTGAGGGTTATAAGCGGAAGTGTGTCTTGGTCTCAGCTCCCTGAGCAGATGCTGCTGAGATCCGCCCCATTCCCACGAGCTGCAGCCCCCTGTCCTGGCTGCTGGGAGCCTCCGTGCAGGTGGAGGGAGACCCTTAGGTAGCTCAGGGATGAGAAATCGACAGAGAAGAGCACAGAACAGGCCAAATGAGATGGGGATACGCATTTTGGAGTGTGGGAAACAGTAAGTGAGAAGACCTTTTGAGGAAGTGGTGTTGGAGCCGTTCCTTCGGGGTGTGGGGTGACTTAGAAGGTGGGCAGGTGCCTCCCAGGAGGGGGGTTGGGCTGAGGAGTAGAGGCAAGGCAGGCGGGAGAGAGTGGGACCAGGTTACGTTGGCCTCTTCCTTTCGTCCCCAGGCTGCACCTGACGTTCTGGTTTAGCCTGGGAGGAGTGGGCAGCAGGGCTGGACAGTCTTGATGGCTTCAGGGTCCTTCTTTCTGATCGCACTGCACGGCGCATCGATCATTTTATGATGGACTTTATATTCTGTTTGCTTGTTTTGTTTCGTTTGGCTTGATTCATTTCCTCCCTGTGGATGTAATCAGAACAGGAGCTTTGCAGAGGGCCGTGTTGTACCCCTGGGCTTCATCTTGCCGGCTGTAGCATGGGGAGGTGCTGGAGTCAAATCATTTGTCCGTTGGAGTTCTTAGCTCCGTCTAACACTTGCAGGTCGTCTCTAAGTGTCACTTTGGTGATGGGAGAGATTGGCAAGTCCTATTTTGCTAGATGTACCCCTTTAATCTTTAGGCTTCTCTTCTCTACTTGTTACTGGTGATATAAGACTAAAGTTACTGGGCTTCCCTGGTGGCGCAGTGGTTGAGAGTCCGCCTGCCGATGCAGGGGACACGGGTTCGTGCCCCGGTCCGGGAAGATCCCACATGCCGTGGAGCAGCTGGGCCCGTGAGCCATGGCCGCTGAGCCTGCGCGTCCGGAGCCTGTGCTCCGCAGTGGGAGAGGCCACAACAGTGAGAGGCCCGCGTACCGCAAAAAAAAAAAAAAAAAAAAAAGGACTAAAGTTACTTGCAAATGGTCAGTTAGAGTCATTCCAAAATTCATCTTTTACCATTTCAACAACCCTTGATGGAACTCCTTAGCTCATAGTTTTAAAACATAAAACAACTATTTGAGAAAAATTAAAATGACGTTAGCGAATGAAACCAGTTGTATTGACAGTTGACAGAGTTGTAGTTTTTTGTTTCTTTTTTTTTTTCCCCTGCCATTTGTTCCAGTTGGGGCTTGATTTCTAGGCAGTTTTTCTCATGGTTTTTCAACTTGACAAGCCCCCACGCATAAGAATCACCTGGGATGTTTGTTTAGACGGCATCGTGATGGGTCTCCCACCCTCGATCAGGTACTGGGGTGTTGGCGGGATGGGTAGAGCCTGGGAACATGCATTTTTACTTCGCATCCCAGGGGACTCGTGTACGTTAAAGCTTGAGGACCACTAGACAGAATCAAGTCTCAGTATTAGTCCTAGGTAATATGAAGAATAATAATTATGATACTAATCAGTCTTCTGTTAGCCAGCTTCATTGCCAGTGTGTCTGCAAGCAAGATCTCGGATTCATTTTGCTTCCCCTCTAAGTGTAGACAAGTTTGATGCTGTTATTGCTAGGTAATTTCTTTTTCATCTTTTCTTTTAAAAAACAAACAGTCATCGCTTGGCACCTGTAGAGCCCCGCAGGTGACAGGTGCCCTGTGAGAAGGGGCGTATTTGCAGACCTTGAAGGGAAGGGTCGTGCCTCATGCTGAAACACTGCCTGCCTGATGCGTAATTATACATGAGAGGGGGACAGGGTAGCACAGTGGTTTCAGATGAGGTCAGGAGACTTTTCTGGCCGATTAAGACCGAGTAAAACAGATTTTACGGTGGCATCTCACAACGAGGAATTTTCAGAACAGAAACCAAACCTGAGTCCTGTGGGGTGTGGGTGTGAAAGGTGAGGGTGTGTGTTTTTCTAGCTTACAGCTGTTTCCAGAGCATCTTTAAAATGAGACTCATTGTTTTTGTATTCTTAGTTCTAATTAGTTTGCTTTTGTAAGACATGAATCTTCAAAAGAGACAACTCACTAATAAAGACATCGTGACTGTCTTATTTGGCATGGCAGGTAGTAAATGCTCACCAGATCCAGTCAGTGTTCGAATGGTCATTCTCTGCAGATGCCTCCACCAGCAAACACAGCTCTTGGGAGTTAAGATTTGAATTTTTTGGAAAAGGGAAAGAAACAGGCAAATGAAATTATAATAAGTGACAGAGATTGGGGACCAGTTTCTTGTCTTCGCTTCCTTAAATCTTTGCCAAGGCTTTCCTGATACAAAGAGTCAGCCCTAATTGTAGGGTAATCGGTGGGTATTCAGGGGGCCAGAATGTTTGCTGTCACAAGTGTTTTATCCATTTTGAACATGGGTTGCCTTTTACTTCACGCGTGTTTTATGATCAGCTCCAGGAAAGCTGAGTTTACAAACATTGTGTTAGTTTTGTCCATAGCAATTTTACTTTCAAAAAGGACAGATGTGGAATAACTAAAAAGCCAGGGAATGTTTGTTACGTTCTCTGCGTCACAGTTCATCTGGACCATGGTGACATTTATTGTGCTTCCCATGATGACAACTACAGGATGGTCATTATTTGTGTTTACTGAGCCTCTGTACAGCTCTGCTCACATGCCTAGTTAGTGGTGATCAACCCTGATTTCCTACTAGATTTCATTTCTCTTGACCAATCTTTTGGTGATAAAGGGAACATGGTAAGTGCAAGAGCAGATTAAAAGTTTACAAGATAATTCCTTTTTTCTTCTTTTTATTTCAGTGTTTTATTACTTGTTAAAAATTTTAACTATTTTTGCATCTGACAGAACACATTTTTACTTGACAGAAATCAGAATGAATAATAATGCTATCACCTTATGTTAAGGAAGACAAGTACATTTTTCCCCCTAAGCTAAGTGAATGATTATTTTAAATTTATTTATTTGTTTTTTTATTTATTTATTTTTTGCTGCGTTGGGTCTTTGTTTCTGCACGCGGGCTTCCTCTAGTTGCGGTGAGCAGGGGCTACCCTTCGTTGCGGTGCGCGGGCTTCTCATTGCGGTGGCTTCTCTTGTTGCAGAGCACGGGCTCTAGGCACGCGGGCTTCAGTAGTTGTGGCATGCGGGCTCAGTAGTTGTGGCGCACGGGCTTAGTTGTTCCGCGGCATGTGGGATCTTCCTGGACCAGGGCTCGAACCCGTGTCCCCTGCGTTGGCAGGTGGATTCTTAACCACAGCACCACCAGGGAAGTCCTAGGTGAATGATTGTTGATTGCAAAAGCTCATGACTAAACACTAGAGAGAAAGGGGTATAAATTATTTTTTGAAGTACTTTGCATTTTCATTTGAGAAATCATTTACTTTGATGGTTTCGTTGGAACTAAAGTCTATTTGACAATATTTTCCTTCATGTTTTCTTGAGGCTTTGCTATTGAGGACTAAGCAGTTGTGAAATTGGTAAAGCCTGGGCTTGGGAGGAAGCAGTGACTTGCTGCTGATTTGCTCTGGAAGCAGATAGCAATGAAAGTGATTAGGTGATATTGATTAGTGTGTTAAATAACTTAATTATTCAGAATTTTAAATAGAACTTGGTGGTCTTTGGAAACTTCTGGAATCCATGTGCCAAAAGGGAAAAAAGAGTAGAAAGGTTTGGCAAAGGTTGCGGAAGACTGCCTTACAACCCACATGTGGTTTGCTGGCCTGCAGCTTCCAGGCTCTCCTAGTAGAAGAGATGGGGTAGGCTGTGTGCCTCCTGCTAGTGGTTAGAATGTGGACAGGTGTGGGTTAGGAGCTGCCCCTTAGAGTCTGAGATGGAGGCCACGGGCCGGGGTGAGCGAGCCACACAGGGAGAGAGCCTGGGTTCCCGACACCAGGCTGTCACTACACGTGTGAGAGAAATGGGCTCCTCCATTGTTTGGCCACCGCTGTGTCGGGCTTTCTGCTTTGTTTTCATAGTAGCTGAGCCTGTATCCTGACTAATAAATTTGATAAACTTGCCTCTATAAAATGAAACAACTTAAGACATGGCAAAATCATGATAAAGTTCAAACAGAAGCAGTGAACTGGGGAAAAGGTTGTCACAGCTCATGGCTTCAAAATGCTAATTTGTATAAAGTGCTTCTAGATAAGAAAAAGTCTCATGATTTATAGAAAATTGGCTAAAAGTTGTGAACTGATTTCACAGAAAAAAAAGAGGTAGGCCTCATGAACATAAGAAAAAAGGTGCTTTTACAATAAAGAAGAAAAATAAAAGTACACTAAGAGGGCTTCCCTGGTGGCGCAGTGGTTAAGGATCCACCTGCCACTGCAGGGGACATGGGTTCGAGCCCTGGTCCGGGGAGATCCCACATGCCGTGGAGCAACTAGGCCCGTGAGCCACAGCTACTGAGCCCGCGAGCCACAACTACTGAGCCCGCATGCCACAGCTACTGAGCCCACGAACCACAACTACTGAAGCCCGCACACCTAGACCCCGTGCTCTGCGACAAGAGAAGCCACTGCGATGAGAAGCCCGCACACCGCAACTAGCGAAAGCCCAGGCGCAGCAAAGGAGACCCAACGCAGCCAAAAAAAAGTACACTAAAAAGCAGTTTTCATCGAGCAGATTGGCAAAAACCAATCTCCTTCAGGGAAGGAACACCCCTCAGCCCTCGCTTCAGCTGCACCGCTGGCCACCCTGCCCAGCTGCCTGGCCTGTGGCCTCTGCACGCATCTCCCTTCCCTTGGCCGAGAATCCTCGTCCCTCGGGAGCCATTGTCTGCTCACTTCCGTTGTTCAGATCTGCTCTTTTCAACGAGACTTGTCCACCATATGTTTAAAATTATAACACCCCACCCCTATTTTCCTTACCCTATGGTAACTTATTCCCAGAGCATGGATTTGTAATTTACTAATCTATTATATTTATTGTTTATTATGTGTACTGTCCCACCAGAATACAAGTTCCATGAGGGTGGGGATCTTTGTTGTTGTTTCCTGAAGTATCCTAAGCACCTAGAACAGACTTCATCCTGAAATTGTTAAACATTTGTTAAATAAGTAGACAGACTCTACTTGCAAGGCCATGGGAAGGTGGTAAGCACATAAGTTACTAACTAACCACCGCGACCATATTTATCAGAGTCACAGTGTCTGTGCCCTTTGACTCAGCAGCTACAGGTCTAGTTTTCTAGTCAAGGTTACTCCTGTAGATACAAGATTACTCATCACAGTTTTCATTTTCTTTTAAAATAACTGCATACACGAGAAACCACTGAAATGAGCAGCAGTGTAGGGGCTTGCGTAAGTCAAATAAGGCACATCTAACAAGACAGCTGTCTCCTGACGGAAAGATCTCTGCATTAGCACAGAGGACAGAGCTCTGTAGTGTGTGCCATCTTCTCTGTAAAAAGAGGAGGGTGGAGGGGTAACAATGTATGTCCATCCTTGTGTGTGCATGAGGAAGTTCTGAAAGATGCCAGCGAGCGTGGTGGAGAAATATAGGGGCTTGGGAGACGGGGGAAAGGGTGGGAAAACTCAGGTCCACTGTTTACCTCTTTGTATTTTTGTTTTATGAAGCAAGGGAAAGTATTTTCAGCTCAAAAAAATGAAACTAAAAACCAAAACTTGGAATGGTAGGTGCTATATAGGTCTAATGAATATTTAAAACATTTAAGTATGCTGATAAATATCTTTAGCTTATTTAGGTGTGAAAAATAATTTTTAATTCCAGTAGTTGAAGAATGGTATTTTAGGTGTGTGTTTTGTGACATTTCATTGTTCTTCAGGATTCTACGAGTAACATGAATACTGTGTGCTTTGTATGTTATTATTTTTATTTTTTTTGTTGGAGATAATCATCTGATTTTATTATCTTTTCTTTTCAGTCCTGATGATATTGGGACCTGCTGGTACATCCTCCTCTCTGGTTCCGTGTTCATCAAGGAATCCATGTTTCTGCCACGAAGCAGGTATTGGATAGACGTTCTGGAGTAGCGTTTCTGTGGAGCTTGAAATCCTTTTGCAGAATGAGTTCTCTTCGCGAATTCCTCTCTCGTTGGATTTCCTGTTCTACTGACACAAAGCAAGGCGGCACCTTGGGGTGTTGGTATATAAATCTTAAGAAAGGACTCTTCTATGTTGTAAACACTGATTCAACCTCTTTAACAAAGGGCAAGGACAAAGGATGTGCTGGTGACGTGTTACGTGGACGTACCCAGCTAGTTGAGGACTCGTGTGTTCAGAGGGAATGAAAACTGCCTCCGTAACGGGGTCTCATACACATCTAAAGAGAGGCCGAGAGGGTTCCCTGGGCCCACGTGGGACTAGAAACAGAAACCAGGGACTAGGTCACCCCTGGGGACGTTCTCCCTGGGACTTTGGCTCCTGGATGCTGACTGTTGGTTTATGGCCTGTGTCCCTAAAGCTTGCACCATTTGACGGCCGTGCCCATGTCTTTTCTTCAGATCTTCAGGCCACAGTCTGGGGGGCCGGGCCGGGGCAGCAGTTACCTAGTTCCAAGCAACTGTGGCCAGAGAGGGTCAGGGCTCCCCTGCCACCAACGCGCTGCCCCCGTGCGGGTTCCTGAGGGTCCCTGGAACCACTGAGTTTCGGGAGTGATTTTTTTCCCCCTCACTGTGTGTGTTTCACAATTAAGTATGTTTATTTTGAGTAAAGATTTAAAGTGATTAAGTATCTTTATTTTAAATTACTGAGTAAATAAATTGACTAAATTTATTACAGCATAGCAATCTACGCCCCTCCACTCCCCACCTTCTATAACCTAACTCTCTCATAAAAATATTAAGATGCATTCTTGATAAATCATTCAGAACGGGTCAGGGACATGTGAAGAATGTGGTTTAGAAATTTTTGTAAAAAGAGTAAGCGAGACGGGGAGAGGTCATTTATATCGGTCTGCCGAGGTGCAGGAGGTGCTGGGATGGGCCCGGGTGGCAGGAAGGAGGCCCGAGGTGCCGTCTCCGATGGGAGAAGCCTCCGGCATGGTTCCCAGGCCTCCCCACTCTCCTGCTCCTCCCAGATCAGCTCGGCAGGTGTTATTCTGCTTGGAGAATGGCCCCGTGAGGGAGGGAAGAGCCATTGCCTGTTCGTTTGTTGCTCTTGCAGTAACACTAGTTACGGGATGGTAGTAGCCCTGGTCGTAGTCGTCAACAGAAGTCGTAGGTGTAGTGGTACTAAAATGATGAGGGAACAGTAGCTAAGGCTTTGGTAGGTAGTGCTTTCTGTCTGCCAGGCATCATTTGGAAAACTTTATTTATATATAAATCATTTAATTTCCTGACGGTCGTTTGAGGTAGGTATGGTCGTTACCTGCATTTCTTTTTTAAACTTTTAATTTTGAACTAATTTTAGACCTACAGAAAAATTGCAAAAAAAACCAGTAGAGTTCCCATATACCCCTTCATCCAGCTCCTCAGAAAAGTATAACGTCTTGTGTGACCATAATACAATGAATAAAACCAGGAAATTCACTTTGGTGCTGTACTGTTAACTAATCTACAGATCTTTGAATTTCACCGACTTTCCACTAGGCATTCTTTTCTGTTCCAAGATCCTCTATAGGATCCCGCCTTGCATTTATTTTTTTATTGCTCCGTAGTCCCCTCCAGTCACTGGCAGTTCTTCAGATTTTCCTTATCTTTCAGGACTTTGATATTTTCAAAGAGCCAGGTGTTTTGTATGATGTTCCTCAATTTGGTTTTGTCTGATGTACTCACACGATTAGAATGAGGTTTTGCATTTTTGGCAAGATGTTACCTGCATTTTTTTATAACCGAGGAAGCTCTGGCAGTGTAGGCTGGTGGGTGGTTGTCCATCCTCGAATTCTGCCTGGGAGGCTTGGTGTGTGACCCTGTGAATGAGTCTGGTTATTCAGGGATTCTGTTTCCCAGAGGAGTTGAATAGAACACTCTTCCTTCAAACACAGGACCTACTATTTGCTCTATTTCTGGGGGCTCTGACTCTATTTCCAAACTTGGAGGTGGGTAGAGGCAAGTAATATTTAAGCAGAGGCATGTTTTAAAAATTACATATAATTTTAATGTAAAAAGTAACGATAATTACTATATAAATGCTCAAAGGTAAAGGTAAGGAAAAATATCCTCTGAAGTCTGTCATCCAAGGTAATCACCCTTTAATAGTCTAGTCTTTTCCCATCTAGCCTTACATGTATGTGTTCTACATACTTAAGAACATACTTTATAAACAATTTATTAATGTCTTGCTAATTTCAATTAAAGAGTATGTATTCGCTTGACTCATTAGTGTCAAAAACTCTTTGTAAGGCTTACTCGTTATGTATTAGGATGTCTGTTTAATGTTCAGTTATTTGAACTTTCCACAGTTTGATCATTGTAAAGAGTAAGTTTTTGATCCTTTTTATTATAAATAATGGTATAAGGAATGTGATTTGAAGTTTATGCATCTTAGAGAGAACTGAGGTTAGCGACGTCGTGATACAAGGTCTGTTGTACAAATGAAATCTATAGACCAGGTCCCCAGAACAGCACAGGAGCCTGTGGCCATCTTTCCTGACTACCAGCCATCATCAGCTTCAAGTGACAGCTTGTCCTAACTTGTAGAACGGGAACCCAGTGTTCAGAAAACTGCTGTTCTACAAGAAAGAGGACTTGCAGTTCAGGCCTGTTTAATGAATACATTGGCTTCCACGTCTAATTATTTTCAAAGATGACACGCATTACTCTTTCTCTGGCTGTCTGTCAAATGCCAGCGAGTCAGGGCTGTAATGGGGTGAAGAAGAGATGGTGTTTCTGACTGAACGACAAGCCAGCGCTATTTATAGGTTATTTCTTCACGTTGCGCCTGGTGACCTTTGCTGCGTCCGAGTTATTTGTTTCCTTTGGAGATGTTGCCTTAGGGACAGTCCTGAGATTGTTTTCGTAAGAAGGGCCCTCTGCTGGTCCTACCGTAAAGGTTAACATTAGTGATTCATACGTATTTTCCTCCAGGAAACACTGAGATTTGATTAAAGCGTCATGTGGATGAGGTGTTAGTAGCAGTCTGGTTTTATAAAACAACTAGTTCACAGATGACTCTCTCCATTTACCATGTTTTCCTCATGTTAGCCTGGAAACTGGCTGTCCGTATATATAATAAGTAACCTGACCATTCTCTTGAAAGTTTCAACTCATTTTGACGGGTAATTCACCCCGAACGGTTAGTTTTGGATCAAAGCACTTTGGACAACATTTTCACATTTTTGACTAATTCTCATGAAATTGCCTTGACATGTGATATCATCCAGTAGGAAGGGTGGTGTACACTGCAGAAAATCTGCCCTTTGGCTTCCAGATTTCATGAGCTTTATTGAATTCCTCAGTTGACATTTAGGCCAGCATTTTATGTTTTTGTTTTTATTTTTAGACAGATAAAGGTTGTTCTGTATTTTGGTTATTCAAGCATGACTCTTATTCCTTGATGAGATTTTTAACATTTGTGGAGCTTACGAATCCCTTTGTGACCATCGGTGACAACCTACTCACTGCCTCAGTCCACGCCATGTCAGTGATAAGATGATGTCTTATGAGTTTTACTGTAAACCTGTTAGAAATTTACCGAGTTGTGAAACATGGATATTTGCACAGGTGGCTGTCATGTCACTTACAATGTTGCGTATAATGCCGTTGTTACAGTTCAGTGTCTTTGTATGAGCAGAAGGCAGGTGAGCAAAGGCGAGGTAGCAGTGCAGCAGAGGTTATTCTCATTCTCATTTAGGAAAAGGCCAGAGTGGACACTTGCCATAGATGAACATAGAAATGGTAGAAACGGTATGTGTTTTCCCAAGCCTGTAAGCAAAGCAGTTAGCAGTTGTGGTCCAGGCTGTGCCCTGCTGTTGATGTCCACAGTCGTGGTATGTAGATTGGTGTCTTAAGACAGTGATGGGCAGAGGGTAGCGAAGTGTCTTGAAGAAGGTGTTTTTCCCCCAAAGTTTTTCAAAGGCATCATTTGCAGCAGCATTGGGGCTGGGAATTGATAGAGGAAAATTATTTTAGCTGAAGGTGCAGGTTTAGAAATCGTGTTTAAAAGAACATTTGGTGGGCTTCCCTGGTGGCGCAGTGGTTGAGAGTCCGCCCGCCGATGCAGGGGACACAGGTTCGTGCCCCAGTCCGGGAAGATCCTACATGCCGTGGAGCGGCTGGGCCCGTGAGCCATGGCCACTGAGCCTGTGTGTCCGGAGCCTGTGCTCCGCAACGGGAGAGGCCACAACAGTGAGAGGCCCGCGTACCGCAAAAAAAAAAAAAAAAAAAAAAAAAAAAAGAACATTTGGTTTTCTGTGCACAATGGGCAGGAAAATATTAATAATGTTTATTGCCCTAATGTGCTCTAAATCAGTGTATTTAAGGAACTGTAATAGAAATTATTATATTCTTAAATCTTCTCACTTTCAAAAGTGCCCCACTCTACAGTGCTGAAGCCTATTTGTAGCAAAGTCACAGAATAGTAACTTGGATTAATGTTATTTTTTGGCTGCTGACTTCTTTGAAAGGCTGATAATTCTATGCAATAATTTAGGTAGTAAAGATAGGCCCAGACTGTGTTTCTAAACTTTCAACTTGCTGTTTGGGTTGTTTATTAGAGAAGGAAATAGCTTCTCTAAGTGTTTTTTTTTTTTTTTTTTGGCTGTACCACACAGCTTGAGGGCTCTTAGCTCCCTGACCAGGGACTGAACCCAGGCCCTCAGCAGTGAAAGCGCAGGGTCTTAACCACTGGACCGCCAGGGAATTCCCTTACCTAGGTGCATATTAACTCATAGAATTGGAATCTTTTTCTACCAATATAGCAATCAGTTTTATACTTATTTGCAAAAAAACCGGTACGCTAGATGTTTTAGATGTGAAGCATTATTGTTAGACAGATTCTTCTTGAATTTATGTTAGTCACAATCTTGAAAGAAAAAAAAAACACTCCTACTAAAACACTGAATCTGATTTTCTCAGTAGAACCAATTTTATCATAGAGGCCTCCAAGGAAGTCCTTTTAATAGAAATGATCGTGCACACCATATTTAATCATAAATAGATAATATTTTTATTGTTCTGACAGTCAAAAACTGTCCCTATTTTTCACATTCAGAGCAATCATTACGCAGTCTCTTCCCCTTCATATCAATGCAGTACCAGGGTAGGGCCTGTAAGGCTGAAGGAAAAGATAAGCCCAGACTAGCCGTAAGCCTCGGAACCTGGGAGATGCCAAGAGAAGGTTCATAATTACAAGCCAGGAGCCAGACGGAATGGGGACAAAGGCCTCTACAGAGGGGCGAAGCTTCCAATGCATGGGCCTTAGGGTCTAGGTACCCGGTTTTGTCAGGCGGCAGACCTAGTAGGCAAAGCAGTCTGAACGCTACACGTGGCGTGAGAGATCAGTTCTGTAACTGGCAAAGTGCTGTCCGTGGGAATGGCTGAACATTGAAATGCCATCAAAATTGAGGGTTGTTTCACGGGCTCTTTTCGTGTTTATGGGTTATTCTATCTCATTCTGAAGTAGGTTTGGTAGAGTTCCAATTTTGAGGCATATTTCCATGTTATTTCCAACTTTGGTTGAAACTTGCAGGAAGCCCTGCTCTTTGGTCTCTGAGTTCTGGTGTCTGCATGGAAGCAAGGTGGTCTCCTCCCTGCGGGCAGGTAATTTAGTACCTACCTGGCTGGGGAGACGAGGCCGTCGTATGTGCAACATGAAAAAATTGCCCAGGGGTCATTAAACGGTACATTGTGAATCGGTGTAGCAAAGGCCACAGCGAAGGCAAAATCCCCTCAAAGACAGGGGTATTTTAATGTTTGTGGATGGTAGTCGAGGGTGGCTCTTGAGGAAGTGAATTTTGAGCTGGGTTGATGGTTTAGACCGTGGGGCAGTGGTTGGAAAGGAAATCTGAACATAGTAAAGAACATGAGTGACAGCACGGAAATAGGAGTCAAGGACGCCAGTGCAGAGATGAGTAGGAGCTCAGGTAGGGCCACGAGAGGAGGATCATTTGTCTGGAATAGACGTGCGCTTCGGGCGTGGAGTAGTTGCCAAGCATCAGTGATGGTGCCGTTCCTGAGAGTCCAGTTTACAAACCTGCATCACGTGGCTGGAAAGCCCAGGGCCGCTGGTCCCTTAGGTCTCTGATAACATGGGCACAAGTCGGAGAAGGGCGTGCAGCATTGATTTGCACCACGGTAGCCGTGTCCACCTACGGTGAGTGCTTCTCCGCCGCCGATACCAAATACACCCACAATTTAAAAATTAAAATTATGCCATGGTACTCTGGATAATCACATTTTAAATTAGAGCTGGCAGCTATGATGAGGGTAAGTGGGGAAACAAGACATTTAACTAATCAGTTCTGAGAGGCTGAAATACCATTCTCATTTTGACTCACATGACAAACAATGAGCTACTTGAGATGAAAAATCGCAGGCCTCCTTTCTGCTTGCCCGTGCTACATGGTACGTTAATTGATTGCTCTGAGAACTTGCTAGTTGTTTTCAGTAGTGAAAGAAGGTGAAACAGTGGGAGAATGATTCTGTGTCTCTGTGGTAGGGACTGAAGGCACAATTAAATATTCTTTATTCCACATAAAGGGCTGTATAGGATAAGAATATCATATTCTTGGAAAGGGCACAAGTTTGTTTTGTCATGTGATGCCTTATTGGAGATGGACGGTGGCATTTTAAAAACAACTCGCGTGTCATGGAAGGGCGCCCTTACTGGGCATGTGTCCGAAAGGTGTGAAGAGAAGCGGGGATCAGGGTTCTGGAAATTGTCCATTACAGGTGAGGTTTACCTCCAGGTGTTGGCAAAATCCCAACAATGGCGGCACAGATTAAGCTCAGAGGGAAAGCGTGGTTATTTAAGACGGGATGGGAAAAATAGAAAGACAAAAGAAAAACTGAATCATCTGAAAACTGCCTCATTGAGGTTTTTTTCGGGGTTTTTTTTTTTTTTTTTTTTTTGCGTTATGTGGGCCTCTCCCGTTGCGGAGCACAGGCTCCAGACGCGCAGGCTCAGCGGCCATGGCTCACGGGCCCAGCCGCTCCACGGCATGTGGGATCTTCCCAGACCGGGGCACGAACCCGTGTCCCCTGCATTGGCAGGCAGACTCTTAACCATTGCGCCACCAGGGAAGCCCCCTCATTGAGTTTTAATGAGGAGATAAAAAAGATAAAAGATACCTTCTCACCTGGGGAGATATCAGTAACTTATAACAGGATTAAATGAGGTGATAATAAGCTTTTCTAGGTTTCTTTACACTTCTTTTCTGTTAGAAGTTTCTCGTATTTCTTGAAAACATCCTCCCTCCCTCCTTCCCTCCCTTACTTCCAAGAGAAGCCATAAGACTTTGTTTAATGGTTATTTGGAGTGACCTAAAGTGAGTGAATTAACAGCAGAGTAAGGGCTAATAGGAACTACTTATCTCAGCTGTTGTTTTGTATAGTCCATTATCACATTGTTTTGGAGAAGCAGGTGATTGGACCTGTCATTGGCCAGTTAATGAAATAGTTGGTTAGGCATGGAGTCATAGAAGTGTACTTCTATTTTAACTTTTAACTTAAAAATGTTCAATTTGATCTGCACATGGAAACATATGTATAGCTGAATGTATAATTGGATTAAAATATACACCTGCATGCATAAAGGGGTGTGTGTGAGTGTGTGTGTGTGTGTGTGTGTGTGTGAGAGAGAGAGAGAGAGAGAGAGAGAATGTGACAGCTGGTCCTCTGGGACTTGACTCTTTTCCCTCAAGCTTCTCCAGTTATTTCCTCCGCATCCAGCCCAGCAGCAGTTAAGCTGACATACCTGTATCAGATCACCAAAGCATTCTGCTTCATAGGTTAAGTAATTAAGTTAAACAGAGAGTTACCGAGAGTAAATGGGGACTGTGTTCTTTTAAATATTAATCTGTTATACCTAATCCCAAAGAGGGAGAGTGTCCGAACACCTTCATATCTTAGGAGAATGTTTGCCTAAAGGGTGATGAACCGTGATGAGCACAATGACTGGAACTGACGTCCAGCATCAAACCTCACCCTTGGCTACTGGTTGTGTCTCTTTGAGGGAGCTTGATGCTTAGTTCGTTCGAATGAGCCCTTGTGTCCTGACCTCTGTCCCGAGTGGCTCCCCTGCTGGTGTTTATATGCGTCTCCTTCTGTGTTACTCGGCCACCCTACAGATGTACTCGAGCCTCCACGTGCCTGCCTGGACCGTGGTGCTGACACACGGAGATGCTGCTGCGTGTCCCCAGACTGGAGACGTGACCTCAGGTTTAACAAGCTGCAGGTCACAGGTGGCCCGAGTGAGCCCGTCTCAGTCACGTGGTGGAGCTCGCTGTGGACATGAGCACTGGAGAAAGAGAAGTTGCATCATTTCCAGAAATTTCCCTGTGAAGAGGAGTGGGGAAGCGGGGTGGTGGCTGGAGGTCCAGGGGGACTTGTCTCTTCAGAAGAGGCCAGAGCGTGTTTGTGGGTGGATGGGAGCGACCCAGCAGAGAGGGCTTTGTACAGGAAGGAGGGGGCTTGCTGCTCAAGTGGGTGAAGCCCGCGACGGGGCAGGTGTTGGCTTTGGAAAGGGTGCGAGCGCTGCACCCTTTTACGTGCTCTCGATCAGAGCTGCAGACCCATGGGTGGGTGTGGGAGCCCAGTGGTGGGCGCTGAGGGGTTTTGACAGAGAGGAAGGTGGTGAAGCAAAGGGAGTGTTGAGTGCCCACTTAATACCAGTGGCCATTGACATGTGGTTATTTATGTTCCGCCCACTGCCCGGCAGGTGTTTGGGGGCAGGTGTGGAGCAGGTGGGTGTGGGCACTGCTGGCTTTGTGGTTTGCCAGGGATGCAGTAACAGGGCCAGGGGAGCAGGGCTGATGGGTGCGCCCAGGCCCTGGGACTGAGGATGCGTGTCTGGAATGCTGCTTCTGTCTCTGATGGCTTCATAAACAGCTTGTCACGTACTCTAGAAATTTCTTTGAGTCTCAGTTCTGACCTCTCTTTTCTCTCCTGACAATTGCTTTTTGTTTTTTTGTTTTCTGTCAAGTCACCTGCTTCGGTCACCACCGCCAGGGCCTTTGTTAAGTTGTCACCTGCTCTGTCAGAGCACCTCCCCACCTGCCCTCAGGACTGCTTCCGTATGAAGCCGTATCAGCGTTTAAAAGCTCAGGCTTTGCTTGTTGATCCCTTGCCTAAGGAGCTTAAGTGACATTCAGCCACCAAACAGATAAAACCCAGCCTCTGCAGCGAGGTGTGCAGGGCAGCTCAGGACATCTTCAGGCCCACCTTGCCGGGCTGCTCCCTCTGCTGGGACGGCCACTTCACCCCTCTTCACCTGTGAAAACCACATGCTTTCTCAGCTGTGAGAGTCTTTAAAGGCCTGGGCTGTACCGTGCATCTCTGCTTCCCCGGTGCCTAGCACAGAGCAGGCATTCAGTAAATATTCGTTGAATCGTACTGGTTCAGGATTATATTTTTAACGTGACCTTTGAAAAATCACTTTAAAAAGGAGCTTAGCAATACTATGCTAAGCTAATTAATCCCTTTTAGAAATCACTTGTAATAAGCCATGATTTATTGGAAGTCAGGTTAGTATAGAGGAGAAGAGTTGGGAGGGGACGGGGCTGCAGTGTGTCGGAAGAACAGGTCCAGGGAGCCTGGGGTGGAGGCACCACGTCATCCGTGCAGGGCGTGGGAGAGGGGAAAGGGCAGACGGCATCTTACTGGGTATCGTTCGTTCGCCGTCTGTATTAATTACAGTGAAATTATTAATACTGGTTGCATAAAACAATTGCATAAGCATAGCAGGAGCTACTTTTTCTCTCCCGTAAGAGAACCCTGAAGGTCCACTGCCAGGACAGCCCTAGGTCCCCATCCTTCTTTTCGGCTCATAGCTTCCACTCAGCGTCCACTCAGAGCACAGGCTGGCTGCCAAGCTCCAGCCATCATGTCTGCAGTGGGAGCTAAAAGCAGGGGAAAGGCAGACGAGCAAAAATGTTAACTTCCATCCTTGAAACAACATTTCTCTTCACATCACATTGTCCAGGTGTGGTCATATGGCTGCTTCTGGCCGCCCAGGAGCCTGAGGCATGTAGTCTTTTAATTCTGAGATGAATTATGCCCCTGAAAATAATAACATAAAAATATCCTTCTAAGGCGAAAGAGGAGAAGGGATATTGGAACAGACAGCCAGCAGCCTCTTTAGTTTCTCTCACCCTCTCTTAGTTTGTCAGTTACCTTTCTTTACTAGACCCGTCTATTCCTCAGCCCTGTGCCTTGCTTCTTCAGCTGTTACATCATCTATAACTTCCACTTGTTTTACCTGAGGTTGACTCAAGTCCAAGTATTCCCAGGACACACACACACACATAAGGTAAACATATATATTAAAGATTATAAGGAAGCGCTGGGAAGGAGCTCCAAATAAGGCAAATACATCTTGAAACAAATGGGAGCTTGGTTTGACTAGAGTTGATGCTATCGAAGGGAGTGTTTAGTGGCACTTGATGTAAATATATGCTGTGTTAACTTTGCAATAGGGTAGACATATAAATTAAAGGAATAGGGTAAAATATGTTAAAAGATACAGCGGGATATACCAAAACATTCCCCCTTTGGGTATCAGCTGTACTTTCTGCCCCAGTACACAGCATCTTCATTTTGGAAAGCTAACATGATTTTAGCATCATTTAGACCATACTCTGATGTGATACCCAATCCTCAGAGCAGTACTGTTCTCTAGAGAGGGAGCTCGGTGGCTGGGTCCAGTTGGGAATTTGGTTGCTATAACTACAGCTTCGCAGGTGAGCGGTACATGTAAGTCAGGCTTCCATGGTCCTTGGACTCCTGGCATTGGTGGTGTCCTAACAAAGTAAGTAGCCTTCAAAGGAAGATCTCTGATGTGTTTGTGTGTAGAGATGATGTGGTATCACAGGTCACCTCATGCTTGAGTCTTCAGTCGGGGAGTTTAGTCATCTATGGTCCTCGTATAACTGAGTGTGTGATTTCATCCTAGAAGTCCGTATTTGCAGTGATGTTTGGATTTCTCTTGCAAAAGTAAATATTATATTTCATAAAGGTTTTCAAGTCTGACATGCTTGCATCAATGAAATACAGTCTTGTTTTTCTCTGTAAAATGTTGGAATTGTTTGTCTGCTGCTAAGCGTAAAGGAACTCCCAACCCTTGTGTGTGCACACTTATTTTGGGGAAGGGTTGGTTTGGAGGGGTGTGTGAATTACTGTTTCACCTATATGAATTCAAAGTGTGTCTTAAAATACATAGCAACTAAATTGGGTTTTGTTTAAAGAAATACACTTTCAGTACTGGGGACACTGACAGAAAATGACGAGAGTAAGGCTGTCGCTAAGAGAGAGATTCATAGAAGAAGCAAATTATACTTGGTAAAACTGGAATGTGTATTAAAATAAAATTTCCAATTAACCGTAGTTCAGGGATCTTCTATTTTATTTTACATTGACTATAAAACTACTATGACTATAAAATTACATATATAATATATAGGTACATGTTATTTATAATAGACAACACCAGTCATATATTTGAATGTTAAAGAAAATGAATTCTGTACTATGAACCCCACTTTATTTTTTTTTTTTTTTTTTTTTTTTTTCTTTTTGCGGTATGCGGGCCTCTCACTGTTGTGGCCTCTCCCGCTGCGGAGCACAGGCTCCGGATGCGCAGGCCCAGCGGCCATGGCTCACAGGCCCAGCCGCTCCGCGGCATATGGGATCCTCCCAGACCGGGGCACGAACCCGTATCCCCTGCATCGGCAGGCGGACTCTCAACCACTGCGCCACCAGGGAGGCCCACCCCACTTTATTTTTTAGATGGACTAAAAATTCTTTAAAAGTACTTCAAGAATTAAGAAATAGTTTAAATAAAGTGAAACAATAGCTTAGACATGTATATCACTGCCTTTTTTATGTTAGAATTTAATTAAATATAATGTGGGTTTAAAAGCTGCCAGCTTAATATTTATTACTGATTAGAATATTGAACTGTAAGTTCAAAATATTAAAAAAATTTATTTCCTTACATATTTCTTACTTTTGCCACACATTTATGGCTTTATAGGTGTTGGATATTTTTGCAGTTAAATATAAAATATAATTTCTGGTATTGAATGTTCATGTGTTATATAGATCTACATAAACATCAAATAACTGGATTCTTTTAGTTCTGCTTTTAAAAGTTTTTTTTTGAGTCAGACATTTAAAGATAAAAATTATCTTTACATTGTCTTTTACTGATGACTCACTTTACATTTTATAGCTGTAAACTGCTTAGTGTGTCGGTTTCATTAAGATAACTTTGTTATTTCTTAAACATTTTCAGATAATTTTTAAAATTAGGGCAATGGCCAAAATCTGTCCAACACTTTCCTGTATTTTATTTTTATTACTATTTTTTGGTTAATTAGGGTGCAGTTAGAAAACCACCATTAAGCATTCATACTTAATTCAGTTTTACAAATAGGAAAACTATTTTCTTTCATCAGTCTAAATCATATCCAGAATGTATATAAGTATGTATGTATGTATATCAGGGGTTTTCTGCTGCCATGGTAGTTTATATAGTCTATAATAATAATAATCAATTCTTATTCAGAATTTTGAGACCATTTCAGTTTACCACTTTGTCACCTCATCTTGGATTTTAACTAATACATAATTTTGGAAAAATTATGTATTTTAACTAATACATAATTTTGGAAATAATTTGGAAAATTTTTTGGAAAAAAGAGTAAATAGGGTCTTCAAGGTTTTATAATCATTATCCTATTTAAGTGAACTTTAAAAAGAATTGAGGTAATATTGACATATATTAAGTAAACTTCTGTATGTTAATTTTGTATATAGTTAATTTATATAGTTATATGTAGTTTATAGTATATATAGTTATATTTTATATATAAATATATAAATATATATATATATAGAGTTAATTTTGTGTATGGAAGCATCATTGTGGCTAAAGCAGAGATTTTCTTTTGGTTATTTATGTCAGAGTACAGAGTAATTATTGTCCTTCAAGTAAATGGAGAAGAGCTGCCTGATAACCTCTCAAGCCTGAGAAGTATGTTTTAACTTTTCTAAGAATGTGCTTGTGGAACAAAAAGTAGAAAAAACCTTGTTTAGAGTCCTTGTATTTGGCAATAAAGATGGTTAGGAGATAACATGAAAGGTTTGACCGAACTGGGCTTCTCTTGTTGTGGAGCACGGGCTCTAGGCGCACGGGCTCAGTAGTTGTGGCATGCAGGCTCAGTAGTTGTGGCTCGTGGGCTCTAGAGCGCAGGCTCAGTAGTTGTGGCGCATGGGCTTAGTTGCTCCGCGGCATGTGAGATCTTCCCGGACCAGGGCTTGAACCCGTGTCCCCTACATTGGCAGGTGGATTCTTAACCACTGCGCCACCAGGGAAGTCCAAAAATCAGGTTATTTTAAAATAAGACCTCAGAGCTGAGCTTCCTTGCCTCTTCAGCTCATCCACGGTGTGCTTTGCACAATGAAACGGGGAAGATTTAACAAAGGCATTTTGGATAAGGCATGTGTCCAGAAGCTGATGGGAAAGCTGTTATGGACCATAACTTTTATACAAACTGATCAGCTGCCATCTGTGTACAAAGCACTGTGATCAGCAGAGACCTGTTTGTGCCACTGAGTAGACTGATAGCAGCACATCAGTTTAGCTGAGCTGTTCTCCAGCAGTTGGTCACGAGGACATAGACACCACCAAAGTGTAGTCATCATCACACTACTGTCCTTTGCTGCTTAGATTGTGGCAAGAGACAAAAACTGCTTGCTCCCTTCACCCCCGTACAGCTGAGGTAAGAGCCACCTTTTTTCTCTAGAAGGGAAAAATAAGAGCAAAAGGAGCCTCTTTCAACTTTTCCCATGTTGTTTTGATATAAATTTATGCTCGTCTTTTCCATGGTAATCATTCCAGCCAGGTGCACAGTTCAGCATCCCTCTGGTGGTGGAGAGCCGTGTGTGTAGTAGAGCTCGGGTAAATTTTAATAACAAAATTGCATTGCCGAGCCCACCTAGGTGTTTGACCTTGAAGGCTCAGAGGAGAGCAGACATGGCAGATTTCCCTACGTGCCCTTGACTTAGGAGAGTGGATAATGAATAGAAATTGATAAAGAGTGTCTGTCAGGCTGCCGCTGAGGTCATGAGGCTGGTATGCGGAAACAGTGCCCGCACGACATGCGTAACTCAGAGCTGCAGCCCGGAGGGTGGGTGGGTCACCGAAGCAGGAAATTGGCCATCAGGAGGAATGCGGGCTCCCGAGCACAGGCTGCAGCCGCGTGGACTCAGCCGGAGAAAACACAGGGGCCATGGGGCGGGCTCGAGGCTGCAGACACCCAACTCCTCTACAGCGAAGCAGCACTGTTGCCGCTGCTTCAAAGATATCGAAGCCAGTGCAGGTTAGATTTGTTTTAAGGGATTGAAATGTTAACAGCATAAGTATCAGATGGCTAGTACTTCTGTAGTTACTTAGATCACAGGCTACTGAGGAATGAACAGAGCTGGGGTAAACATAGCTCTAAGGCTTCGCTTGTCATTTTTTTTTCTGTGCTCTGTTTTTATAAGCGAAGGTTAAAATGTGGAGATTCGCTGTGTAGAGGAGCCAACCTCTGTTCGTCTGTGCAGGGTGATGACTGTTAGAAGACTTCTAAATGAGGCTTGAAAGAAACTGTCTGTTTAGTTCTCCCAAATAGTTCTGAAATAGCCTGTTCACACACACAGCTTCTGTGTGTACTTGGTGTGTGTATGTTTTTGTTTTAAATAGCTGTTACTTTTTTTTTGCTTGTTAAACTAATGAGTGAGGACAAAATATTTTTAAAAGATTAAATGCATTTTTATGATGTCTTTAAAGCCACTGTCCTCCTCTGTTAAATGTATTCCTGAAGAGTCTACTGATTTTTGAGAATGGAATTGATTGCATCAGCAGTTACTTGTTAGATTTTTTTTTTTTCTTAATGTATATTGCTATTCTGCTATCTGAAGACAGTGTCCTGTGAGTATTTTCTGTAAGTCCTAAATAAATGAATTGGTTTTGGTTTAGGAGCATCAGGCCAGACATTTTTTAGGTTTTAGTAACTGCTTATCATTTCCTAGAAATGAAGATATGAAAAATTGATATCTCGGAGAATCACGTTTTCAATCATTTTGTAAATTACGATTGCCTACCAGTGTAGTCACGGTTTGATTGCTGTGTATTCCCTCTCTGGATGTAGCCTGACATGAAAAAGTTTACATTCCAATACTGAGGAGTTGCATTCCACTGGGCAGTTCTGACGTACCACAGGAATGCGGAGGCCCATACAAAGGGCAAGCTTAGGGCCACTGACGGAAGAGGCTTCCGTGCTCAGCGACTGCCTTTCGTGGAAACTCACACTCACAGCAAGTGCTCATGACTCAACTTGGATGGGGAAAATGTGGTCCCAGGAACGCAGGACAGGATGGCCTTCCCTCAGAAGGAGCCTGCAAAACCCTGTCCGGTGAATCACAGCCTGTGGGTATTTATGAAAACTAGGTAAGATTTTATATTTGCAGGCATTGCTGCTTTCTTGTTGTGAGCCTTGAACTTGAAAGAAAGTTTATCAGGCTGTTAACGTTTTTCTCCATTTTACATTATGTAGAAGACTAATTACTTTCAGTAAACTTTTTGTCTGCATATTTTGGGTCCTATCAAGTCATTCCATTTTGCACCTGTAAAAATATTAAACTTAGTTTATTTCACTTTTAGGAACAATTTGTAATTCTTAATTTGTTCCGTTAAAATAACTTAATGGGAGTGAAAATCTGGATTGTTAAACTGTCTTTGGAGCAACCATTCCTCAATTAGTTTTACTGAGGGAATATGAGCATTTAGTAATACTCTGCTTGTTAACGCTGCAGGGGGTCTTTTCATTAATCGTTTGCTGTGAGTTTAACCTTTTTTTTTTTTTTTAAATAGTGCAGAGAACCAATAGGTTGATGCAAAGTGAGTCTGCATCACTTTTAGTTGTCACCTTTGGTTGTTTAGTGTAAGATTATCAGGACATTGTGAAATTACATTGAGGTTACTAGTTGAAAGCCAAGCTATACACCATACTTTTACAAAACAATTTAGAAGGATTTAGAGACTATAGTCATTACATGTTCACACCTTGTAGAATCCGAAGCCTATCAGCATTCTCAAAACACACATACCATACTTCTCCATTTCTCCCTATCTCTTTCTAGCTTTCTGGCCTTTTGTGAAAGGCTGGCATCAAGTAGAGAAAGGGCTAACAGGTTTTTAAGTATTCAGACCTAGTCTCATTGATAACTGTTACCTACATCTTTTTTTGAAAGACAGTTATTATATATATATTTTCATATTTGTATCTTGTATGTAAATGCCCGTGTACATAGAAAGACTGAAATTACCAGAAGACAGGGATAATTTTTTTTTTTAGGTTTAAATTCAAAGTTAAAAAAAGCGGTGTCGGGCTTCCCTGGTGGCGCAGTGGTTGAGAGTCTGCCTGCCGATGCAGGGGACGCGGGCTCGTGCCCCGGTCCGGGAGGATCCCACGTGCCGCGGAGCGGCTGGGCCCGTGAGCCATGGCCGCTGAGCCTGCGCGTCCGGAGCCTGTGCTCCGCAACGGGAGAGGCCACAACGGTGAGAGGCCCGCGTACCGCAAAAAAAAAAAAAAAAAAAAAAAAAAGCGGTGTCACTTTAAACATTGAGTTTAAATTTTAGAAATATCTTTGTTGATCTTGGTACATCGTATTATGAGTGCCATTGCAGAGGAGCAGATGTGCTAGTGGTTGAATTTCTGGCAGCAGCTGCCTGAAGAGGTTTGGTTTTTATAGTTTTGACATTTAAATCTTTGAGTCTCCCAGGGTAACCCTCAAGCTCTTGATGGTCATTTGTAATTTTGCTGAATTCGAGTTGCCTTCTGAATGACAACAGCTGACTTGTCTTTTTCACTCAGCTAGCCAATGAGTAAGCAAGCCTCTGAGAATCCACCCTTCCACAAAGCTCTGTTCCCCAATTGTCACTGGGTTTATGGTTTACTGGTATAAGAGATGCACTCTAGCGATATTCCTGAGGAGGTCTGGGAATTATTCCTTGTACATGGCAAGCTTACCAAAGACCAGAGTTCTTATATTATTGAGTGTGGAAAAGGGCTATAGCAGAAAGTCAGAGGAAGGGTCAGGTCAGTGTGGGATCCCAGAACCCTGGGTGATGGAGCCTGATGGTAATTTGGGGCATCTCTTTCAACCTCCTCTTAGGTAGGTTGGCTTAGTTTCTCCACTCACGCAATGAAAATTGAACTGGAGGGACAGTTCTCGTGGGAAGAGGAGGATGGTGGGTCATACATATTATAAGCACTTGGGGGCCTTTTCCTAAACAGAAATATTTGAGGACCTTTGATGTAGCACATTGGACTCTGACATACTTTCAGGTGTGAAGCTGGAGAAAAAAAATGCCAAGAGACCCTGTACTATATGATCTTCAAGTTTTTTCTCAGCTCTGACATTCAAGAAGTGCATTTTGTTTTTGAGATGCATTGTAGGCAGCAAAGATGACATTCTTTTTTATTAAACTCATGGCACTTGCTGTTCTGCCCGTTATCACAACTTTCTGTGTAGTCATCTTCCATGGAATACAAACTATTTAAGAATAGGGGCTATATTTAGTGAGTTTCTTGTAAGCTCTGTATTGATTACATAGTTCATGTTGATTCTGGAGTACGTGTCCAGTGAGTATTTGGAAGAGGAATAGGAAGCAAAATTGTATGTGTGTGTGCATCTCTCTCTCTTTCTCCCTCTCTCTCCATATGTATGTGGATGCGGGGCAGGGAGACTCCCTAATTTATGACCAGGGATAAAATAAAAAATGGGATAATGCTGGGTGAGAGGAAAATGTAGGCATAATTGACTCTTCAAAACTGATTTTAGGTTACCAGGGGGGAAGGGTGGGTGGGAGGGATAGACTGGGAGTTTGGGATTGACACATTCACACTGCTATATATAAAATGGATAACCAACAAGGACCTACTGTATAGCACAGGGAACTCTGGTCAATATTCTGTAATAACCTAAATGGGAAAAGAGTTTGAAAAAGAATAGGTACATGTATATGTATGACTGAATCATTTGGCTGTACACCTGAAACTAACACAACATTGTAAATCAACTATACTCCAATATAAAATAAAAATTAAAAAAAACTGATTTCAGATATTTCATTAACATTTGTTTACCATCTCTTTGTATCTTCCTAGTTCTTTCACCCATGACCTTTATCACTTCATTGCTAAATTAGTGTAGAAAAAGATTGGTTTCAAGTTAATCAGTGGTATAGCTCAGTCATCAAACTTAACTCTTCCTTTGCCCCTAAGGTTGGTTCTTGTTTGGTCAAAGTGGAGTTGCTACTTTTTCTTATTCAAGTCCTGAATTTTGCCAAAATACTCAAAACCACTAAAACAAACAAACACACAAATCTTCTTGTTAAGTTTCTCTTATATACTTAAAAAAATGTGGATATGCGCATGTGTGTGTATAACGTAAAATATGCCATTTTAACCATTTAAAGGGTAGGATTCAGTGGCATTAATTGCAATCACACTGTTGTGCAACCATCATCACTACCTGTTTCCACAACTTACGTTTCATAGCTCCAAACAGAAACTTTGTAACTTTGCATTTCCCTAAGCCCTGGAAACCTCAGGTCTACTTTCTGTCTTTATGAATTTACCTATTCTAGATATTTCATATAAGTGGAATCTTACAATATTTGTCATTTTGAGACTGATTATTGCACTTAGCATAATGCTTTCAAGGCTTATCCATGTTATAACATGTATGAGAACTTCAGTCCTTTTTATTGCTGGATAATATTCCATCGTATATATCACATTTTGTTTATCCACTCATCAGTTGACATTTGTGTTATTTTCACCTTTTGGCTGTTGCAAATAATGCTGCAGTGAAATATCTGTTTGGGTCCATGTTTTTGATACTTTTGGGTATTTATCTAGGAGTAGAATTGCTGGGTCTTATATTAATTCTGTGTTTAACTTTTTGAGGACGTACCAAATTCTTTTCCACAGTGACGGCACCATCTTACATTCCCAACAGCAAAATTCAAGGGTTCCAGCTTCTCTAGATCCTCTTCAACATTTTTTGCATTCTTTGCATTTTAAAAAAAATTATAGCCATCCTAATACCTCATTCACATCTAGTATCAGGTGTGATATCATATCTGGTTGTGTTTTTTGTTGTCTTTTTGTTTGTTTGTTTTGTTTTTTGTTTTTATTTTGAGAAAGCACAGCAGGGATTTATTAAGCACCCTTGGGGGGGAGAGTGGGCAACTTGGGTGAGTAGCTTCGCTGTGGTTTTGATTTACTTTTCCCTAATAACTAAGGATGTTGATACATATATCTTCTTTGGAGAAAGGTCTGTTCAAGTCCTTTGCCTATTTGTTAATTGGGTTGTCTTTTTGTTGTTGAGCTGTAGGAGTTCTTCATGTATTCTGGATATTAAACCCTTCTCAGATACATGATTTGCAAATATTTTCTCCTGTTCTGTAGATTATCTTTTCAGTTTCTTGATAATGTCCTTCAGTGCACCAAAGTTTTCAGTTTTGATGAAGTTCAGTTTATTTATTTTTCCTTTTGCTGCTGGAGCTTTTGGTGTCATTTCTGGGTCCATTGTCAAATCCAAGGTAATGGTGATTTATCCCTTCCCCCCCCCCAAGAGTTTTATGGTTTTTGGCTCTTTTATTTAGTCAGTGATCTGTTTTCAGTTAATTTTTGTATGTCATGAGAGGTAGGGGTCCAACTTCATTCTTTTTCATGTGGAAATACAGTTGTCTCAGCACATTTGTTAAAGAGACTGTTCTTCCCCCACTGAATGAACTTGACCTTTGTCAAAATTAACCATAGATAAGGATTTATTTCTGGGTTCTCAGTTTTATTTCATTGGTCCATATGTGTCTGTCCTTATGCCAGTACCACACTGGTTTGATTACTGCAGCTTTGTAGTAAGTTTTGAAATTAAAAGTGTGAGTTCAGTAACTTTGTTGTTTTTCAAGATTGTTTTGGCTAATTAGGGCCCCTTGCAATTTCATATGAATGTGAAGATTGGTTTTTCCATTTCTGCAAAAAATATTTTTGGGGGGATTTTGATGGGAATTGCATCAAATTTGTAGATCACTTTGTGTAGTCTCTTATAAGACTTAATAATAAAAAAGAATGCATTTGATAGGACTAACTTCATTTCTGACAGTGGCACCAAGGAACATTTGGAGGAGAATTTAGGCAAATAGCTTTGGAACAATCTTTATCTATTTCTGACTTTTCTTAAAACCCTCAAGGATTGTAGGTGTACTTTTTAAGTTAACCAAGTTCTTATTTAATCTGTATCATTTCTACAATTCCTTAAGTCATGATTTTAGAAATTTAAATGATACCAACTTTCAGCTGCTATTAATAAGACTGAATGAAGTGTTCTTTTAATTTGTGCCTCTGGTTTTACAGAAAGCCCTTTGGATACCCTTAATTTTTTTGTTGGAAACTTTTTAGCTCTGTGTTTTTCCCCTTAGAAACTTTTCTAGGGCAGTGCTCTATTGTAGATTTATGTGGTTTTCTGTAAGGGTATGTATAGTAATTTTCATTTTTAATTTCTCCTAGTGTGCCCATCCTTTTGAGATGTATCTCTGTTTATTATTTGTTATTTATTATGTTAGCAGTTTACTGTGCTAATGCCTTGAAAGACTTCTAGTTTTCATTTGACTTTTAATTGAAACATGAGAACTCTTTGCTGTTTAACCTTATCTTAATACTTTGTGCATTTGATCACTTTTCACATAGAATATTTCCTTGTGCAGGTTGGGTCCTTACTGCTTTTTTTACGCACATAAAACTTTATAAAAATGGCTTGTACTTTATTCCTACTGGCTTTGTTTTGTGCTTTACTATCTAAACGTCTCTGTGTCATTTGTAAACCTGAGGATTTCTCTCCATTTCTTCCTACTAAATCATCTAAAATATTTTAAAAATTTGGACTTAATATCATCTGTGGGAGATCTTACCTGCTGTATGTCTCTATCCGGTTACCTTTTTTATCTCTAAAGTTTTCCAGGACTGTATTTTTAAAATTTTTTATGTATTTATTTTTTTTCTTTTTCTTGGAGTATAGTTGCTGTACAGTGTTGTGTTAGTTACTACTGTACAGCAAAGTGAATCAGCTATACGTATACATATAGCCCCTCTTTTTTGGATTTCCTTCCCATTTAGGTCACCACAGAGTATTGAGTCCAGGACTGTATTTTTAAAACAGTTTATTTATATAGAACTTGGTCAGATATTTTTTTAAAACTTAGTAAATAATGGTGTTTATTTACTTTTGTTTCTATATTTATTGTTTCAAAGAATCAGAGAGTAGAAGCAGAAGTATTTTGTGGGCTGAATGGGTTTCTAGGTGATGTTTTTCATTCCTCCCTGACCATTTCTACCTTACAGCTTCTGTTTTGTAAGCTAAGAGTAACTCCTCTCTGCCATAGAGCCAAGGGACCTTGTCATTAGGCCCCAGCGAGTGCATTCATGACTTGCGCTTTAGCTCTTTTGAGGCCACTCCTTCCTTCTGGGTTCTTGGCTGTGTTCGAAACAATGGATTTTTGGATAAATGAAATAACTTATTCTCCCTTGCTGGAGTGGGTTCTCTGTGCATTTGCCTTTTCCCCCTCAGTGTATTCAAAGAATTAACCTGACAAGAGTCTATTATTTCTCCTATGGTTCACATCTTTGTGATGGTCAGTAGAACCTGAGTCTTTTGGGGCTTCAAAGAGAGTTTTGTTAGATTTTAGTGCAGCTCACTTTGCAAAAGGCATAGAGAGATTTTTTGTAGCCCATCTTAGGGGATGCACACTTTTCATCCCTAAAGTAATAGTGTTAGTGCAACTAAATACGTGAATATCTTCTCAGCCATCAAGTTCTGTTGAACTAATGGCTGACTGGTAAGGGGTTTTACAGCCTTAATTCTGGAGTAGGGAGTGGTTGGTACTAGAATTAGGCATAAAATAAATAAATACCACAGTTTATTCGTGTTGATGTCACTACTTTTGTTGCTAAAATTTGTGAGCAACTCAATTCTAGCAGTTTTTATTTTTTATTAAGTTGTTATCTGAACATTGTATGCATTATAGACGTTTGATTTTTTTTTTTACTACATGAAATTTTTAAAAAGGAAAACCACTCGATCATTATGATTATGAAGCTTGTCTGGTTCTGTAATTTAATAAAATACGAAAAAACTTAGAGTCACATGATTTTCTTTAGATTTTAATGCTATTTTATTTAGTGATAAAACTTAAACATACAATATATGTTTTTACCTAGTCCTATAACAGGATTCAATGGGCAATGATGGCATGAAACCTGCTACATATTTTACTAACACACTGAGATGATTTCTTAGTTTGTAGTGCATCATTAAATTATAAGCTTCATTGTAAAAACTTAAATTGCAAGTAGGTAGTTTCAAAAACCAGAAGCAAATTTTTGTGTGTGTTGAGAATTTTCTGCAACTTTAGTGGTCTTTAATTGTAAACTAAGAGGAGAATATGTAAAAATTTAGGTCATTTTAATTGCATGTGAAATAACATGACAAAGAAGATAAGATTATTATATTTTTCTTGTCAGATTTTTTTCCACTTAAAAAAAGCACTTCAATATGTATGGTTGTGAGAATATGTATGTATGAATGTTTTTTGAAGGATTTTTCAGATATGCTAAGTATGGTTCTTTTTGATTTTCATAGAAACAATTTTGGAGCAGGAAATGACTTCAGTGATGGCCTGGGCTTACCCAATAACCTTAAAAATGAGTACAGTTTAGACTATGAGGACCATCAAGTTGGTTTGCTAGAGGTCACAAGCTGATAGAGTGAGAACGTTGACTTTCTTGTTCTCTTCATCTTACATGACTTTTTTTTTTCCTAATCCAAGTTGGGTTCTAATACGTGAAACATTGTGTACTACCATGACATAAAGAGAGTTATAAAAGGAATGAGAATGTCCATAGGAGCCGCTCAGATGTCTACTTGATTTGGGAAAAAAATGCTCGATAAAGTAGCTCTTTGGAAGCGTTTTTTCCTCATATTTTTCTCAAAAGTAGGTTATTAAAAATGGTTACTGGGACTTCCCTGGCAGTCCAGTGGTTAAGACTCTGTACCTCCGCGTTTCCACTGCAGGGGCTGCGGGTTCGATCCCTGGTTGGGAAATTAAGATCCCCCATGCTGCACAGTGTGGCCAGAAAAAAAATGGGTACTAAGATGTCGACTGGAGGGAAGGGAGGCCTTTTGGAGTAGTGAATGAGCAGCGGTAGGTGGTACATGAGCAGAACAAGTCATGACTACTTAGAACTCTTCGTGGCTCTAGTTGGCATATAGCTATGCCAGAGAAAATAAATCTGCTCTAGTGTTAGGTGGGTATTTCCACAGATGGGGCAGAGGTGCCGAGTCTGAAGTCGGCAGTTCAGTTTTCACGCGGAAAGGGGCTTTGGGAATGCATGTCCACTTAAGTCACTGTGTAGCTGAAAGCCCTGAGTTGAATACCTTTTCCTTAAACTGATTTTGAATAAGTTGATTTGAAAATTTAGGAAAATAACTACATTGTTAAATGAAAGAAATGTTTAACCTAAGCAAGTTAAGTTATAGAAGAGGATTATATGCATTTTATACTTTGGATATTTTTATAGTTTGCCATTGATCCAATTCCCACCCCTGTTAGAATATTCTAAATCTTTACCTAACTGGGAGTGGTTTCTAACAGCCTAACTCAAAACACATTCATAATGATTCTTCATTACTTACATTATGAATTCAAAAACATTATATTGGTATTTTCCAGAAAAATATATCTGAGATTTAAAAATTTGAATGGTTCCTTGTCATTCTGTGTAAATAATGGTTTGAGATAGTTCTCTTTCTTCAGTGTATATTTTTTATAGTTGTTTTCTTCCTTGTTTTTATTCATCTGAAGGGTTAGCTTAAATTCATAATTTGTATTTCTTAAATGTTTTTTTTCTTTCTAGTTTTGGCAAGCGTTCTGCAGGAAGCTTTAGGCGTGGCTGTGAATGCATTGTGTTAGAGCCTTCTGAAATGATTGTGGTAAGAATACTTCTGTGAAGACTTTTTTCCCTTAAAAAAAGTTATGAAATAAAAGTATTTTCACAAACTACTTATAATGTATTATATATTTCATAACTTTAGGTATATTTATTTCATAACTTTTTGAGTTTTAGTTCATAATCATTATAATTATTTATGGGATTCAAATAATGAAAAAGAAAGTTTAAAAGGGTCATGTACCTAAATGTTTGGTGTTTAAACTTTATAAATCAGTCTATGAAAATGCCACTTAATTTAAACTTGGGGAGAATCTTGGAATTGCAGGATTTTAGCTCTCCAAATATTGGTTGGAATGAATGAGATACTTTAAATGAGACACAGTGATATGTATTCAGGCAACAATTGACATAAGGAAATCAGTTCACTTCCTTTATCTAATTGAAAGAAATGTGGAGGACTTTTATGCTGGTTAAATACTCTGTTGAGATTTTTATCTCTTTTTAATTGAATAGTGTGATTTAAAAAATATATTGAGGTAAGACATGCAAAAAAATAACGTTAGAAGAGATATTAGCAACATAATTATTTTTAGTGATGCTTTAAGTAAAGCCTGTCACATTCTTCCTTACTATATAAAAATGATTTTAAGATGGGACACTATGTACCCCTTAAAAAAATCAGCAACAAAAATAAGATAAGATTGGAGGGAGTGCCCAGTAGAGACATTCAGTTGGCTGATGTGCATAATATTTCCCATCCAGCATCTATCTGGGCAGAGAAACTTTTTGAATAAATGATGGCCTAAAATAGATGATGGTGGAGGCTTTTTATCCATATTTAATAAAATATTTGGTAGATGCCTATACATCTGTTTTCAGAGGAGATGTAGGTTTTTTCCCTATGATGGAGGAGAGGAATTTGTCAGAAATGGGAACTTCCTCATCAAAGCTAGTGAAAACTTTTGGTAAAATTTCCCAAAATTTACTGTTAAGTGAGAAAGTGGCATGGTGGTGAGTAAAGATTTAGGAGTGGAAAAATGTAGGAAGATACGTCGGGCTTTCCAGCCACAGGTCCTGAAAAGCATTTTACATATTTCCTCGAGATTTTGGTCTCTGTTACTGCTATTTTGTATTGATCTGAAGGATCTTTGATCTTCAAAATTCCTTGAGGATTTTGTCCTTGTCCATATGATGTTAATTACTAGGTTTGTCAGTGTGAGAACCATCTTAGGATCTAAATATGCTTTTGTGAGCAATACATTATGTAAGTGTGATGAGGATTAACCGAATGTAACCTTTCTTGTTAGTCCATTCATCACTTTCTAAATGTTTAAAATGAGGAAATTAGTTTTTGAGAACAATGCTATTTATAATAAAAGAAACTGAATCCGTAGAATGAAAGTAGGAAGAGAAGCCCTTAAGTAATCTACCAAAGTCATTCTGCCAGTAGCCCTGTCTGAGTCATATGGGGAATTTGGGTTGTGTTTTTTTTTTTTTTTTTTTTTTTTTAAACAGATTTACTTCATGAGAGTTTTTGTGCTTTAGTTAAGACAATGGGGCAGTTGCTTTCATAATGCATGGTGATATATCCTGTGAGATCTTTCATTAATAAATCAGGACAAAGACTACTGAACATATCCTTCCCTTTGAGACTGCAGGAAATTCAGGAGTTACCCATATTGTCCTAAGTGGAACTGAAAATGCTTCTTTTCTTTTATAAAAAAAAGTTACTCAGAACCAGTTAGTTCCAGAGAAGTTCAAAAACATTTGAAGTCTGTCGAGATAGTTTGTCTACAAATGTCTTTGCACAATGAATGAATGTGGACTATCCGTAAGTTTTATTCTGCATCTAATCTTAATATGGAACATGGTGTTTGAAGAAATGAAATCTTGGGGGATTTTATTTCAGGTAGACTATATGGATGAAAATGAAGAATATTTTCAGCGTCAAGCTTCTCATCGACAGTCTCGAAGGAGATTTAGAAAAATCAACCAGAAAGGGGAAAGACAAACCATTATTGATACTGTGGATCCTTATCCTGTGGGCAAACCACCTTTGCCTAGAGGCTATCATACGGTAAGTTGTACAAGTATAATAATTATATTTATCTTTATAGCTTTTTGTTGGGAGTTTTGTGAAAAGACATACATTTTCTGTTTTTTGATGAATAATTCCTTTCTGGGGTATACTTATTCAAAGTGCAGATTTTTCTGGAAACACACATAATATGAATAGTTTAAGGAGCATTGAAGTAAGATATCAAAAGGCATTGTTTAGCCTTTTTATTTCTTAACATGGTCTCTGAGGATCAGCTTTGTGATCAGCATGTACAGTTGTAACTGGGATATTTTTAGGTTCTTATCTTAATCTAAAATTTTGCCCTTTCCCTCACCGTCCCCAGTGATGGGTATCATACCTGTTTTTTATTCAAAAGTTAGATATTTAAAAATTACCTATTATTTTCATACCATTGTGAGAATATTATCTGAGAATTTTTTGTTTTTAATATGATGAAGTGAGAACATAATTTGAAATGATGCTTCTGTAAATCCCAGTGTAAAGATGGTCTGAAGCATTTCTAATAGGTTCAGAGGTCCTCTCTAATGCTTTCACCACTTGATTGTCACTTATTTCATAAATATTAGGTGAAGAAACTACTTTTTATGTTTGAGGAAACCGAGGCACAGATAATGAGTGATTTGTACAAGACCCCAGCGTAGTCAGTTTGGGAGCCTTATTTTTCTCACTCATCTCTCTCTGCTCAGCTGCGCTGTGTCCATGTCCCCTGGTGGCCCACCCAGAATGGTGGCAAATATATTTGAGGATTTCTGTTTTCAAGAAGAAAGTAACTTGAATTCTTCCGTATGTCATAATAAGGTCACATATGGTTTATCTATACTTATAGTACCATTAAATGAGCACTCATTTGTGAAATTAATTTTAAAATAAAAATATGAAAAAATAAAAATAGGTAAAAGACAACTATTTTACATTTCTTATTTGTTTGTCTTCTGTATCCTCGTCTTTCTTTTTGCAAATAAGTATAAATGCAAACTGCATGGGAAAATGTATATAGACTTAAAACTATGTACTTAATTTTCTGGTAACTTGAAGGGATGCATTTTATACCCGCACTTCATGTGTTCTATTTCTGAGAGCCCTTTGTATTTGAATATTTAAGCAGTTTTGACCACCAGCTCTCTGCCTACTCCTCTCACGGCCCATGCACAATTTTAATTTAACATGAATTTCATAGTTGAATCATTTTATTGAGCTCATTTGGAAAGGGTTGCTTTTTGCTCATCATAAAGTCAGCTTTGTTTGCCTGCTGGAGAGCCTTGGTATTTTCTTGAAAAAACCTATGAAAGGTTTTTTGTTACCATTGTCTATAAAAGAAGGTAGTATTTTTAGTGTTGATGTAGCCTCATGGAAGAAGGAAATATGGATTAAAAATAGTTGTACACATTAATGGTACAATCTACTAATATTGTTAATATTCTTTCTGCTTTGGAATTATTTTTCCAAATCAGATTCTATACCAGGATATTTAGCGGCAGTGTGGGTTACTAAAAATTTAGTGTTAAAGCTGATTGGTTTGATTTTATAGTTATATTTGTCCCATTTAAGTTGGGGGGTGTCATTTTATAATTATTTCTCTCTCCTATCCCCATGTTTTCCCCCTTTATGGAATACTTCACCCACCTCCCCTACATGACTCCCCCTTTTTAATCAGATTTTTTTTTAATGTGTAGTTTTTTAAAATTATTCAAGATTACTTTTTTTTTAGTGGTTTTAAAAAATGTCTTACCTGGTCAACAGGTACTTTTATGAGGGAAAATTCAGTACTAGGGTGAAACATTTAACTTGCTTACTGATGGATCAGGTACCAGTTTGCTAATATGTGACATGGTGGTATTACTTTTTCTAAGTAAGTTCAGATGGGCAACAAGTATCATAATTCTAAATATTGAATCCTGTCTTTTCATGCAAGTTGTGTTTTAATTTTATTTATATAATTATTATTTTGCCTAAGTACATGATTTTAACATATGAAAACAACAAAATTAGCCCTAAGTCACATTTACTTATTCTGAGCAGAAATACTCCTTTTGAAAGAACCCTAGTAAGGTGGGAGCCAGGGTGAAAAGTTTGTTGAAAAGGTGCATGGTCCTACTTCACAGGCGACCTAAATGGTTGCAGGTGCATTTCAGGTGCATGGCTAAGGAACATAAAGGACATCATACATGTAGCCAGTGCTGTATGGTCATTCTTAACCTAATTTAACATGATCTTCATTTTGGCAGATGTACTGTAGCATGTCTGATAATGTCATCTTTTCCTTTCCTCCTCTATGGCACTCATTTCATTTTGGCTCAAAGGAATGCACTAAATCTCAGGTATTGTAATTTGTGTGTGGTCTCCTAATACTAACCTCAGTTCATTTGTGAATTTGCATTGTAACTAATGAGTTTATAATATTGATGTGTTTTGCTTGGTCTTGTTCTTTTGTATTTTGCCCTGATTTAGTAAAATCCCTTACAACTTGGAAACTATCAGTGGTTTGGTTGATGTCACAGGCTGCTTTATTTGTGCAGACCTAGGGATAAATTGCTCACTTTCTTTGAAGAATGAATAAAAGTGCAGACTATGTATTTTTAAGAATGAGTGGAGCACAGTTCTTAACTAACCTGCTTTGCTTATAAAGAAATGAGAGAAAGACAGGCAGATAGACATCATGGATGTTTAAGTGCTTTTTGTGTGAAAGTTCTATGGGAAATCCATTAGACATTTACATTTTAAAGGCTATAGGTGTGAAAGCTTTAAATTTCAGGAATCCCAGTGTGAGAACATTTTGGGAGACCACTGGTAAAATTTTAGTCAGAATAGAGGCTTTGTCAAAAAGGAAATAAAAGAATTTACAATTCGCTTGCCTTTTCTTATTTGCGCTTGATTTTTAACCAGATTTCATGCTTTTATTTCATTCTATATTTTAATTGAGGCCTATAATAATATCTTTGCTCATTTGTTTCATGCCAATATATGACTAATTTACGGTTTCAGCATTACTCGTTTGAAATTTTGGGTCAACTTTGGGGTTATCCGGGAATTTGGAGTCAGGGAAGAAAAACTCATTTATCTCTGGAAACTGCTTGGTTAAGTAACTAGTGAAATGTTATGATTGTGTTTTCTTATTGCCCAGGAAAAAGATCATCAATAATTTAATTCACATTAGAGGAAGGCTACTGTCAATGTAATATCTTTGGCTATTACAGTAACCTCGCCTGAAAACACGAAATATTTGTATAAGTTTTCAAATTAAAATAAGGCCATTACTTTACGTTCTATACAATATAATGCATATTAAAATGTCACAGGTGACATAATTGCTGTATTTTATTTTAGAGGCGCTGCTAATTTTTCAGTGATGTGGTAAATCTAAAAAATGTTGATAGTTTTTAAATTTGATAAGATTCTGATAAAATTGTATAAAAATTTTTAAAATTGCGCCAGTGTTTTGAGCTTTTATCTAGTACATGTATACTTAAAACGTATATAACTTTAATATTTTAAAAGGTACACCAGTATGTAATTAGTCCTCCTCTTTTTCAGTATGAGAAATTACAGGTTAGTCTAATTCCCATTTAGAAGTAGGAATTGAATTTAAAATGTGCACTGGGTTATGATGTATACCTTATGTACACTTTTAAAAATTAGACGTGTTGCAGCAGTTTAAGACAGATGATAATAATTTTCTTCAGAAACACGAATACTCACATAGTCCATGTAGAGTGTTTGCAGGTCACTCTTTCAAGGCAAGTGTGTGAGGTTTGCAGAGAATAAGCATTTTAAAATGCAGTGAGAAGGCAAGATTGGAGATGGCTTTCATTAGCATTTTCTTACATTTTGATGAGTTGGGTTGAGGCTGTGTTTAAGACTGCCAGAAAACAGGATGCGGCACGAATTTTCAGTCTTTGAGTGGGGAGAGGCAGGTGGCAGAGTCAGGTCGTGGATAATGTTCCCGGCAGAGGCTGGGAAATTTGGGGTCATTTCTAGACTGACTTGGGACTTTGGACAGGTTTACCTTGTCGACAGGCTCAGAATAGGGTGGGGCGGGGGGAAACCTGTTTATTTTACCCCTAATTACAGGCCCCCTCTGCAATGATGGGTAATTTATTCTAGAAGTTTGGGTGGGTAGGGAAATGTGAGTTCCATAATAAGAATGGAGAGGAGAGGGAGGGGACTTAAAAGGGAAGAAGGGCCTTCTTACTTTCACCTGGATGCAGGGATGGGGAAGCTGGCACATACCTGCACATACCTGTTCTGTCATCTTTTTATTCCTTTTTTTTTTTTTAATGGGAAAAAGAACAAAACAGCTCTCCTCTCTTCCTCGTTTAGAAAGTGTGAAAATTGTACAGCGATATTAGACTGAAGACTAAGGAAAACTTGTCCCGTCTAAACTGTGGAGGTGATGTGTACTGACTGACGTTTCCTACCTTTGCAGCCTTCCAGGGCTGGTTGCATAATTAAAATGCTCTCCACTCTTTGAGGTTCTGATTGGCTTTGCACCTCCACTCCTACTTACCTCCCAAAGTGTGGCTTTACTTTATACAAATTTAAATTAGGAGGATTCAAACACAATATAACATAAAACTTATTTATAAAGTTTCAATCAATGCAAACTTTTGGAAAAAGGAGAACCCATCGGTCATAGAAAAAGGTATTTCCCACACATTCTGTTAGTAATCCTTTTCTACAATGGGAATATACACTTCAGGGCACCGTTTAATAATTATGTATTGAATTTTTCAGTAGGTCATGCTTAGTTTAAAGTTCTTGGTGCAGGTGTACGAAAGAAATAAAAATACTGCATAAAAGTAAGTTAATATAATCTAAGTTGAATACAATGTAATATTACAAAAACATCATGGAATTAATTTTTTTTATTAGAGTCAGCGATAATACAATATCTCTAACGTAGCACCAATGTAATAAGATTGATTCTTATATGAGGCATATGAAAATGAGTCCTATTTTTAATAAGGTTATTCTTCATAAGACAAGTACTATTTCTTCTAATGGTTATATAATCATTCCTAGGTTATATATATCTTATATATCTCTGAATATAATCTATCACTTTTTTTTAAGTGATGGATTTGATTTAAGTTGGTTTCATCTTCAGTTAAGGACTTCTTAGTAGGTTAATTTCAAAAAAAATTTAAGTATTGAAACATGAAAAAATTACAGTGTTTGTGTGATTATGCACATTTGTTTGACATTAGACTTTTTGACATGAGCTGTTGTTCTTGCATTAGAAGTAGGCAATAGTGGGCTTCCCTGGTGACGCAGTGGTTGGGAGTCTGCCTGCCGATGCGGGGCACGCAGGTTCGTGCCCCGGTCTGGGAGGATCCCGCACGCTGCAGAGCGGCTGGGCCCTTGAGCCATGGCCGCTGAGCCTGTGTGTCCGGAGCCTGTGCTCCGCAACGGGAGAGGCCACAGCAGTGAGAGGCCCGTGTACCGTAAAAAAAAAAAAAAAAGAAAGAAATAGGCAATATTTTCCCTCATGTTACAGCTTTGCTTTGTCACTTATTCTTTACTTTTTTACTGAGGTCTTCCTACTTTAATCCAATATATGCTACTTAACAGTAAGAGCATGTGTTGTGTATCAGTGACTTGTGTATCTACTAAATTTCCTAGAATATTAAGGTCTTAAGATTTTAACTTATAACAGTCAGTTCATATCCCACTTGACTAATTTATTCAATGATGATATTTAAGATCTGTTTATATGCATATACAGAAATTTTTCAAGTATGGGGAAATTTCTTAATTATTTGAATATTTTTATTCTTCATCTTTCATCAGGCATTTGCTTAATTAAATCTAAAGGCTTTGTCTTCAGTATGGTCATCAGTCTCTGTGAATTATAATAGGATGGAGTTTCAGAAAATTTGTGTATTCTGTTTCTTGTATCATGGAGAGGAAAGCTCAGTATTTTCATTTATATGTTTTTTATTATTATTATTATTTTTTTTTTTTTTTTTTTGCTGTACGCGGGCCTCTCACTGCTGTGGCCTCTCCCGTTGCGGAGCACAGGCTCCGGACACACAGGCTCCGCGGCCATGGCTCGCGGGCCCAGCCGCTCCGCGGCATGTGGGATCTTCCGGGATAGGGGCACGAACCCGTGTCCCCTGCATCGGCAGGCGGACTCTCAACCACTGCGCCACCAGGGAAGCCCGCTGTTTTTTATTATTTTAATGAACATTATTGAGCGCCCACCTTGTTTCAGGGCTGTGCCAGACTCCATGGCTGTAAAGGTCTACAGGACAGACAGAATCTGCCCTCATTGACTTTATGGCCTCACACAAAATACAGATAAATCGACGGCAGTTAAGATAGAGGGAAATCCAGGTACTGTGGAGACTCAAAAACCAGTCATCTTGAGGAATCAGGCATGGCTTCCTGAAAGGCCTTACTGTCTTTGCTCAAAGGAAAATCTTCTTTAATCCAAGAAAGCCCAATAGAAATGTGAAAAAGAAATGAATTGGGAAGTAAAGAATGGAAAGAGGGGATATGGATAGACTGTTGATAGGAGTGATAGATACAAACCTGCCCTCCCCACATTTTGGTATATACTGTTGTATGCAAGCCCCAAAGTTTTTATATTTGCATCACAGAGTCTTTTAAAGAGAAATGTCAAAAGTATCCTTTGCTTTTCATGCCTATTCTCAGCAGGTTTACTAGCCCCTCCTCACCTAGACCATGTTGCATTTTAAAATCCTGCATAAAGCATCCTGTGGAAAGGTCTTTGAACAATAGGTGGACATAACAGCGTTGCATTCCTGGCAAAGTGCAGCCTGTTAAAGCTGCTGCGGTGGTCTCTGTCTCCTTGCTTTGGGGGGACCGTTTCTCTTTCTTGCAGTTATAATCAGGTATTTATGTTGATTTAATTTATACAGATTGAGAAATTACACCATAGAGTCTGTTTAGAAATTGAAATGTAAATCAGGAAATAGTGTAAAATATGAAATGATTAATCTCGTGCTATTAACAGCATGCATTGCAAATTCATGCAAGGCAGTTGAGAATAGTGTGCAGTGTGCTGTTTACACAAGTTTCAGCTTCTGTTAGAGGATGTCTATTTTTATATATGACATCATCGCTGCTGCAGAACTCCCGTGGCCACTGGGATTTACTGTTCTTTCATTCCATTCTGAAAGAAAGCTTGTATTGATGTCATAATTGGACCCATCTTTTGGTTGCACTTGGAAATTGAAAGTAATCAGGGTGTTGTGTAGCATGTCATGTAATATTTCAAGCAATTTATTTGTCAGAAAGATCAGTGCCACTTTGTCCTGCCTCTGATTGTGAACACTGGTGGCTCTCTCTGTGCCTGTTCATGTTTTAAATATATTTGGCTAAAATTTAACTTTTAGTCTCAATAGCAACAATCCTTTCATCTTCAGCCATTTCATTTCTTATGTGATTTTTCCTTTCCTTTTCTTTTTTTTTTTGCCATGAGATTTTGCAGTGCTACACGCTGATTTGAAAAATGTCTCTTTTCTTTGGAAAAATCTACTTTGATACTCAGACCTGTTTCCTACCAGTGCTGAACTGACCTTTTTTACAATTAACTGATCCATTCTAAGTTGCCTGTGTTCACTATTTGAAACATTGGGTGACTAGAAATGTTCTCTTTTGATTTTGAATCCTGTGTTTAAAACATTATTAACTTTGAAATACCTTTCTGTTAGCTAGAAGATATTGTTGACCAACCTCTGGAAGAAACTCCAGCATGTGATTCGATGTATGGGTGTTAGGTTGACGTCACTCATGAAAGGAAAATTTTAATGATTCATATTAAAATAATTTTTAACTGTCTACTGGATTTTGTACATATTTTTGTGTATACATTTTCCTCCTTATCCTCTCAAAAAATTAATCATTATCCATATCTCAGTAGGAAAGTTTTTTCCCCCTTGTTTTACAGAAACTAATTAAGAACAAACTACAGATTAAAAAAATAACAGGTTTATTGAGTTAGAACTCACATGCCATACAGTTCACCTATTTAAAGTGCATAATTCAACTCTTTTTCTTTTCTTTTATAAAAAACATATAACACTGAGACTTCCCTGGTGGCGCAGTGGTTAAGAATCCGCCTGCCAATGCAGAGGACACGGGTTCGAGCCCTGGTCCGGGAAGATCCCACATGCCGCGGAGCAACTAAGCCCGTGCGCCACAACTACTGAGCCTGCGCTCTAGAGCCCACGAGCCACAACTACTGAGCCCGCGAGCCACAACTACTGAAGCCTGCGCCTAGAGCCCATGCTCCGCAACAAGAGAAGCCACCACAATGAGAAGCCCACGCACCGCAACGAAGAGTAGCCCCCTCTCGCCGCAACTAGAGAAAGCCATCGCGGAGCAACGAAGACCCAATGCAGCCAATAATAATAATAATAATAAATAAATAAATTTATTAAAAAAATATATGTAACACTAAATGTACCATCTTAACCATTTTTAAGTATACAATTCAGTAGTATTAAGAATATCAGTAGTAATGACTGACTTGAACATACCCAGTTCACAGGTGTACCTCACAGCCTTTGTGATAGTTTAAATTACACATAGGCTGAAAAATAACTTTAAGATATTTAGGAAAAAAATAATTATAGAATCTATTGAAAAAAAATAAAAGGCTTACTGAACAGTTGTATTAGAGCAATTTCTTATGAACTTAGTATGGGGTCAGTAGCCTTTTATTTTTTCCTATGTCTTCCTTTCTCACTTTCAAGTGGAATATTGGTGGTGGTTGGATGTGATGCAGAGTTTAGAACTGCTAGCCAGAGGAGAAATGATGTGACCACAGAGTGGGCTGGATCTGAGAAATGAATCGCTAATTGGAATAAATGGCGGAGGAATTCTGAAGGGAAAGGTTTGAAGATGAAAAAGAAAGTATTCAGGCTGTCTTGACTTTTACTCAGATGTCTGTGAGGATAACAGTGATAATTGGTCACCTGTGGCTTTGGTACAATCCGGAAGGCATTTAGGAGTGTTAGAAAATAAGGTTAAAATCTCAAAGTTAGTTGTAGCGTTTCCCTCTCACTAATTATTCGTGTATGTCTACTTTCCATCCACTTCTTTAGCCAAAATTTTAAACCGAACCTTCAAAAGCCTGTTCGAATCATCAGGGATTTTGGAATACTCAGGAATGTTTTCAAGAAAAAGATCATTTTGCCATTTGTTACTTTATGAAATATGCACATCCCAACCGAGTGTGATGAAGAGAATATTTGGGCCTAGGCAATAGTCTTGATCCCCTCAATGCCCTTGACAGTAATGGGCATTCTTAACAAGCACTGCGGTCTTTTTATTCCTCCTCAGCCCGAAAGTTTGCCTAACTTTTGGTACTAACTTTAGTTAGATGAGGAGGGTATGAGCAGCTAGCCTTCCTGCAAGTGGATGTGTTGTTAGAAGGTTTAGCTGAGGTCGGATCTTACAGGGTTTTATCTTAAAGGAATCTAAGGACAGCCGACAACTGGGTTTTCACAAAGAGCCAAGAGGCTGATCATTTTCTGGTTCATCTCAGAGCAGCAGCTGTCAAACTTGTCCATCTCAGGACTTCTTTACACTCTTAAAACTTTTTGAGACGGACTTCCCTGGTGGCTCAGTGGTTAAGAATCCGCCTGCCAGTGCTGGGGACACTGATTTGATCCCTGGTCCAGGAGGATCCCACATGCTGTGGAGCAACTAAGCCTGTGTGCCAGAACTACTGAGCCTGCGCTCCAGAGACCGTGCTCCATAACAAGAGAAGCCACCGCAATGAGAAGCATGTGCACTGCAACAAAGAGTAGCCCTCGCGCGCTGCAACTAGAGAAAGCCTGCACGCTGCAACGAAGACCCAGTGCAGCTAAAAATAAATAAATAAATACACTTATTAAGGAAAAAAAACGTTTTGAGGGCTCCAACAGCTTTTGTTTATATGAATTATCTACATCATTACTTGGCATATTAAAAATTGCAACTGAGAAACTTAAAAATATGTATTCATTGGTTAATTAAACATAATAAACCCATTATACATTAACATAAGGGTTTTTTTAGTGAGAGGTAACTATATTTTCAAAACAGAAAAAATGAGAAGAAGGGGTGTTGTGGTTTATAGTTCTACAAATATGTTTAATGTTTGCCCTAGTAGAAGGCAGCTGGATTCTTATATCTGCTTCTGTATTCAGTCTTTTGTGATGTGCTTTTCTGGCTGAAGTATATAAAGTATGGCCTCACACAGATAGGTAGTTGGAAAAGGGAGGAGAGTTTTAACAGCTTCTTCAAATAATCTTCCTGATACACTACACCAGAATTTGACAGACTGTAGTTCCTTAAACTTGCTGTTGCAATGAGGAACATAACACTCTGTCAGTTAGCTTCTACAAATTTTCTTTTATTAAAACCCATTCGTCTTACTTACACACTGAATGGGTCTTTCTGTTCATGTATGATTTTATAACATCATGCATTCGTCATTGAATTTAGGTCTTCCAAATTTTGGCATGTTACACAATATAAAAAAAAAACACATTTGTTAGTATCACTACCAGTCTCATGTCAAAAGACCTTAATTATTGGGAAGCTGTCAAGCTTATGGGATTGGACATGTTTTCGTAATGTCTAATTTTTACTTGAAAGCTAAAATTTTATCCTTGGGAAAGTGCTATCAGCTGTTTTCCTTGAAGTGACAAGCTCAGTTTGTCCATTTTCAAGAAAATATCGGCCAAGTACCCTAGTTTTAGTAACCACAATTTGTCCATTTTTTGTTCTTTCCCACAGAAATAGCTTTCCATGAAAAAACCAAGGGCGGGACCCTTCTGAGAGCAGGGCCTGTAGACGGCTGAGCTTGCATGCCTATGAGGCTGCCCCTACCTTGTTTCCTGTGTGATTCTTCCCCTTACTTCCTTTTCCTTTTTGGTGCTTAATCTCCTCATAGATACAAGGAGAAAATGGAAAGCCCTCAAGCTAACTTGGGATGGAATCAGAAGAATTTAAAAATGCTTTATATTAAATAATGGTTTTAAATATATTAATTAATTGGCTTGGATGGTCACCAGCAGTCCTTTGTGTAGTTACTGTAGTAATCTTTAAAGGTACATATTTTTACTTAATTTATTTAGCATTTCTCATCTAGAGAGTGTTTCTCTTTAGGAATTTTATCTTTGGAGCCCCTTTTCCCCCCAGAAAGTTCTCTGCCTCCTCTTTCCTATTAAGATAATTATGAGCCATTATGCGGAGTTATAAAATATTTAAATTTTTTACACAAACATTTGTGTGGTATGAAAGTATGACCTAATCATAACTGTAAAGAGTGTGTTAGACACCTTTTTTTGGGGGGAGGGGGGCAGTATGCGGGCCTCTCACTGTTGCGGCCTCTCCCGTTGCGGAGCACAGGCTCCGGACGCACAGGCTCAGCGGCCATGGCTCACGTGACCGGCCGCTGCGCGGCATGTGGGATCCTCCCGGACCGGGACACGAACCCGTGTCCCCTGCCTCGGCAGGCAGACTCTCAACCACTGAGCCACCAGGGAAGCCATAGACAACCTTTAAAACTGAGTTTTTGGTCTTACACTAATACCGATAAGACTAGTTTTTGGTGTCCTCACCCACTCCCATACCCTCAAAAAAAAAGATACTCACCAGGAGTAATTTCAACAGCCTCCTGTGTGTGATTAGTACTTTAGATTCAGGATAATGTAATGTATTACAAATCGTTTCAGTTTGATAGTGTGAAATAAATAAACAATACCTAGCAACATATTTAAAACTTCTCTAACCTTACCATTTTTCTCGAATTATATCTTTGTTATCCTCTAGTTTGAGTATCTTTTCTTCTTTTTTTACTGGCTCCCTTTTTCCTTTTTGGTCTAAATAAATATGCTGCCTTCACTCTTTCCACTTGTCCTGCTTATGTTAAGACACTAGTGGTTGGTTTCCTTTGTCATCACAACGGTGTGGTTTACTTTTTATAATGGTGCTCTGAGATTCGGTGTGCTTCAGTAATCAGCTACTGCAGCAGAATATCTGAAAGGGTTAGCGCTGCCTTGGGGAAGGGACTGGAGGTTTTCCTGCTCCCAACTTTGAGATGGTAAGTTTGCCCTGGTAAGAGCTGAAATGTCCACTTATACCTTCTATGAGGTCAGTGGTCACTATAGGTTCCTTCATCCCTTCTCGCTTAGAGAAATTCCCCCTTTAGGTGATTGTCTCACTTTCTTCCCTACTGCGTTTTTATCTTTATTGTAAATACCATGCTTTCTAGTAGTGTGTATGATATTTTTTTAAATTTATTTTTTATTGAATTATAGTTGAATTACAATGTTGTATTAATTACTGCTATACAGCAAAATGATTCAGTTACACGTATGTATATATATTCTCTTTCATATTCTTTTCCATCATGGTTTATCACAGGATACTGAATATAGTTCCCTGTGCCATGCGGTAGGATTTTGGCGTTACCTATTCTATATATATTAGTTTGCACCTGCTAACTCCAAACTCCTAATCCATCCCTCCCCCACCCCCTCCCCCATGGCAACCACCATTCTGTTCTCTGTGTCCCTGATTCTGTTTCTGTTTCGTAGATAGGTTCATTTGTGGCATATTTTAGATTCCACATATAAGAGATATCATATGGTATTTGCTTTCTCTTTCTGACTTAATTCACTTAGTATGATAATCTCTCGTCGCATCCATGTTGCTGCAAATGGCATTATTTCGTTCTTTTTTATGGCTGAGTGTATAATGCTAATTTCTTTATTAGTTTTGTTTTTTGTTTTTAAAAAGTCCACTGAATTGAATGGTTTGTTGTAAAATTTTGGCCCAACAGATTTTTTTTTTTTTTTGGCTTCACCTCCTTGAAAAAGCATTACCTATAAAATACAGGCCATCAAGAAAAATAGGTTTTGTTATACATTTGCTCCAAGGCAGTCTTTTAGTAACCATTTCATATGATGCACAGTACATTGTGCTTATGTCCACCACACTATTGAATTAACCAGGATGATTTCTGAAGGTCATACCTGATTTCTTGTATTCCTGTCCTGTCTCACTTTGTCTTGGGGGTTAAGTGTAGAATGAATGAGTGAATGCTACTTATTCTGTTGCGTGTTTCATTATAGATTTATGGTTACGTGTTAATACAGTGAACTGCTACTTTATGGCACAATCAGGAGGTATAATCTTCCATGAATGTGATTCATCTGGCCAGTTGTGAGCAATTCTAACAATTATAGTTGTCTGATACATACAGTTAAATATTCTGGTCTTGTCCTTTAAAAATACCAGCATGGTAGTAATTGAAAATTTCAAAGCACAACTAAAATATGAATAGGGTAAAATACTCTGTTTGCCTTTTTAGAGCTTTTAAGGAGAGGGAGAAATTAGATGGGTGGTTTGGGCTTTGTTTGTTTATTCATTGATTTCTGAGAAGGAAGATTGAATATTGTCATCTTAAACTCATGTGGTCATGGTGGGAGGCTGGCTTCTTTTTCAAGGGAACATTTAAAAAATTTCTGTGACATCTGAAATATTTTCTATATTGAGACAGTCTCTTCTATATTTAATTATTTTCCAGGCAAATTTACTTGGAAGCATTTCCTGTCTGGAGTATATTTAATTACATCAGATGGGCTGTCACAGTTCTATTCCTGGTCATGAAGTCCACTGATGAATGCTGCTGCTTATAAATACTGATATTTTCATTCAGAGTGAAGATTATTGAACCATTATGAAAATTTATACATATTGATATTTATTTGAAAACCTCAGATTTAAAAAATGAAAATATGTTTGTTAAAATTAAATTCCTGAAGCGTCAGGAGAGTCTTTGGAAGCAGACAGTACTTCGTATGCCTTTGTATACCTTTTGCACAGTGTGTATGCTGTTACGGTAGGTCCTCAGCAGTGTCCTGGTTCCATGCTGGTGTCGATCAAACTCCCAGAATTAGCATGAGTTAACATTTCTAGGAGAGGCATCATAGATCCACCTGCATTAACATATCTATACAGCATTAATTAATGGGTTGCCCAAACCTTGAGTGCAGCTGAATTTTTAGAATATCTTGGAAGGAATAAAATCAACCCTTATTGAATGCTTATGACATATACCAGTCGTCAGGGTGCTTTTTCATGTATTTCGTCAATCACACTTTGCTGCAGCATTAAATGTTTGGTGATGGCATCTCCACTGTTAGGAGATAAGCCTCCTAAGGTCAAAGGTGTCAAGTAATGTGTTCGATGTTCATGGTCACAGAATCAAATAAAGACACAGGTCTTCTCTGTCCTTGATACAGAACATTATTTATTTTTGAAAATGAATTTAACATATATTGCTTTTATGTTACTTAAACTTTAAATTTGATCTAAAAGAAATATAATATATATCATATAATTCAACCACTTTAAATGCCTACCATTTAAGTACCTTTAAAGGAAAGAGGCTAGAGCACAGAATGTCCACTCTGGTAGGCTTTGGTTGATTCATCAGTCTTTTTTGTTGCAGTTGGGTGTTTCCCCCTCTTGAACCATGCATCTCTCATCAATAAAGCACAGCATTCCCCCCCCACCATTTAAATAACCTTTCTAGCTTCATTCCAATACAGAAATGGGTTTTCACTGGCAATTAGTACTGTTTCATAACAGAGCATAACTATGTAATTAATTAGTGTATTTTAAAAGTTAGGTCCACTAAGTAACAAGCCAAATGTTGCTAAAAGAACTTTTGTAAGTATGACTTTTTTGTGGTACGCGGGCCTCTCACTGTTGTGGCCTCTCCCGTTGTGGAGCACAGGCTCCGGATGCGCAGGCTCAGCAGCCATGGCTCACGGGCCCAGCCGCTCTGTGGCACGTGGGATCTTCCCGGACTGGGGCACGAACCCGTGTCCCCTGCATCGGCAGGCGGACTCTCAACCACTGCGCCCCAAGGGAAGCCCTGTAAGTATGACTTTTTAACGAACTAAAACAACTTACAGTTGTCTAAATGTAGTCATCATTTTTAGAGATAAAAACACACCGCCACAAAATTACTAACTTCTGCACCAGAAAATATTGGAAGTGTTCTGGTAGTATTTAAGAATATTGAAAATGTATATCAAATAGTTTCAGGGAGTTTAAAAACCTTCTATAAAACTGATGATGTAGTTATGTACGACTTTTAATAATTCAAATTATTGCTACCATTAAGAAAAACACCTTTTACTTACCTTTTTCTAAGTTTGACAGCATTTAATTTGCAGAGTAAGGGATGTTAAAAAGAAAACCTCTAAACTATTGTCCAGTTATCACTATAATTTTTAAAAAGTAAGGGCATTTTAATATTCCCTCTCTGGCTGCCAAAGTAGGAAGACAAAGATCTCAGAATAAAGGATAGTTACCACCAGGAAATCTTATCCCAAGATAGACCATCTGAATGGAAATATTACCCCTCTACCCCCATCTTGCTACTAGCTAACGTTTGGGACCAGCCATATAGATAAGATAACTTTTAAGAACGTAAAAGGATTTTAGGAATCTGCCAGTCAAACCACTTAATAAAATTTATCTTTTTCTATGTAATCACTGACATTCATCCTCTGCTTTAAGATTTTTAGTTACACTTAGCACTGATATTTGTGAGATAGTCCATATGTAATGTCTGTCAAAATTGGACCCTACTGCCTGGTACAAAGAAAGTGTTTTGTAAATCGTAGCAGTTATTGTTGCTTGTAGGAAAGGCCTAATTATTAAGAAACTTCCCTTATGTTTAGTGAAATCTGCCTCTCTGTATCTTAGTTTGTGGTTCTAGATATCTCTTAAAGCAGCACAAATGAGTATTCATGTTCCATTTCCATGTAACTGTGCTTCAGATATTTAATGAGACCCTGCTCTGTTCAGCCTCTTCTCTAGGTTAAACATTCCTAACTTCTTATAACCTTTCTGAACACCATATCATCTTGATTTTCTGCTGTTTGAACATTACAGTTACTCATTATCTGTCCTAAGTCATGATGTCTAGAATGGGTTGCTGTAAACCACATGCAGGCTATAGCAGAGCTTCCTGTCTCCCTCCCTCTGGGCCTTATGAGTTTGATAATGTAACCTGAGATTTTATTAGGGTTTTCAGTCACCTTGGAGCTTTTGGCCAGCTCCCTTTTACAGATAGCCCCTCCCACTCCCCCCCCCCCACCACGAATTGTTCCTCCAGCCTGATCTTCCCTCTCCTGTACTTGTAAGAGTGACACTTTGATGGTACACGGTTAAATTTAGATTTGCTGGTTTTCATCTACTCTTTTCACCTGTCAAGTTATTTAAAACACCTAATTTTGTCAGTAAGCAAATTGGACATCTTTCATGGTTGCACAACTATCCTATGTCTGTTTCCTCATCTTAAAGCTGGTGTAATACTACTTCACAGGTTACTTTTGAAAATGTATAAGTGGAATTACTTATGCATTTATTCTTTGAGCAATTACTGTGTGTTAAGTACTAGAGATAAAACACTTTATCATTGACCATATCAGATAAAATCTTGTATGGTCCCTGCCTTCAGCTAGTTTACATTCCAGTTTGTGGTCAATATTTCTCTTTTTGTTAAATAAAAATAAGAGTGATAATTAACTACTGTGTTCGTGCAAACATATTAGTCATAAGGGAATAGGTTACATGCCAAATTAGTAATAAAGATAGTCATTGCTATTTATATTTGGAGTGGTGCTCTATGAAATACTGAAGTCAGGAGCCCACTTTCAGGCCTCATCCTTAGACAAAGCAGTGAAATGATTTGCAACCAGTGTACAAGGACTTCCCCTCTGAGGTTGAGCATTTTGAGGTGAAGTCTGGTCTTCTTAAAACAGGTTCTTGGGAATGAGGTAAGCTTTGTGAAATCAGCTGTTAAAGTCTGTGCATTTTGAAAAGCCCCGTTCTGTATGTTGGAATTTCTTACTCGCTTATAGCCTTCTTTATTTTTATTTGTTTTTCTGCATGTCTCCATTTCATGCCATCTTTTTTTGGAGGGGGTGGGTGTGACCAAGGATTGAACCTGGGCCACGACGGTGAAAGCACTAAGTCCTAACCGCTGGGCCGCCAGGGAACTCCCCATTTCATGCCATCTTTTAATCGTTCTCTTCTAACGTGGCCCATGTAAATAGTGAGCATATTTATTATAGACAGGTTACATTAGTTCTCCAGTTATGAGTCAGGTGCAACATAAGCAGTTTGTTGTCAGACAGTTTTTTTAAATTAAAGACATAGCCTAAAGATTTCTTTGAATATATCTTTAGAGTATATCTGGGTGATCTTTTTTGGACTCACAGTTTGATCTTTCTAAGTGCCAGTTCAAGTAATGGTTCGTAGTATTTCTAAAGCCTTCATTTAAAGTAAACTCAGATGTGTATTCAATAGTTATTATGTATCAGGCATAGTGTTGGTGTCTCTCTTTTTATTTCATAATTAAATTATTTTAAATAAAGAACCTGAAGTACCTTTTTATTGGTCAAAGTAGAAAAAATAAAAGTTCTAGCCCCGATTTCCTCTGTGAGGAGGGTGTGGGGGGGACCTGTCTGAAGTTCACCCGAGGATGAAACCGATTATGTGAAATGTAGGGGTGAATTACGGTGTGAAGAATTTGTCAGATAATCAACTTTTTGTTTGTTTGTTTGTTTAGAAAGAAATCGTAATACTAATGGGATGTTTTGGGTTTAGGAAAAGAGAAGTGAAACTTCTGACCATACCTTGCACAGTTTTGCATTGGCTTGGTGCTCAATGGGTTTGGTGTGGTTGTGTAGAAAATAGCACTTTAACATGTCATTTCTTTGATGCACAATAAAACATTAGGGTTCAAATTTGTAAAACTTAATGTTTCCAGATATTGAAGAATAAATTCTTCCTGCCTCTCCAAGAGATTTCCTCCAACCTCTGTAGTTTTTCCTCTGGGGAGGGGAGAAAAGGGAAAAAAATCAACATACGTATAGTGGATAAAGTAAATTATATTAGGAACCTGGAGTTCTATTTTGTGTTCTTCCAAACTACTAACTCTATAATCGCATACACTTTATTTTTCTGGGAAAGGACGAATACATTATTTTATTGCTTCCTTGGGTTTTGACCAAGCTTAATTAAACGTTTGTAAAGCACTTGGAGATCTATGGCTAAACACTATAGATGCTATACATAAATAAACACATATTAATCCTAAGTGTGGTTGATAACTACTGAGAAGAACAGACCATTTTTCTCAATTTCATAGTAATTAAAAAGGGCATACTTTAGGTGGAAAAAAGTATAAATGAATATGATGGGTTTAAATTTAGCATGGAAAGGCTTAAGTAATTTCTTGAATTGTGTTATGTAATCTCTATCTTTTGGTTCATTGTTGCTGACAATTTAGAAGTCATTAGAAATTCTTAGGCAGAAAGCTGTTACGTGGTCCTTTTTCTAGCTGGATCTATTTAATGCTATTTGCTAAGTCTAGGTGGTTAAGGAATAGGGTAAATAGAACCAAAATCAGCCTAAGGGTGATTTTTTTCTTATTTGTGTAAACTCTGTAATATGGGATTCTCTTAAATCTTCAGTTCGTATTTTATGTTTGGCATATTATAACCTGGTATAATTCTATTTCATTGTACAAGGTAGTAGGGATAGTAAAATTTCAGTACTGCAATCATGAGTCCTGAAATGTGTAGGTTGTAGGCGTGGAGCCAGGTTGGGAGAGAAGTCTCACCAGTCTCAGCACAGAAAAGCATCAGTGCCTGAGGATGTGTGACTCTGACTTCATCTCTCAGGGTCCCCGATGAAGTTAGTTTCCTCTTCCAGAGAGGTGACAGGTTTTTCTGCAAAGACAAGCAACGCGAAATCTTCCCCTAAAAGGTCAGCCGCCATCAGCATGGAGGTGATTTGACTTCACCTTGGAGACAGGTTTCTGTCACGTGGGCCTGTGGGGCATGGGCTGGATGGGTGAAAGCTGTGCAGCTTGATCATTTAGTTCTTGAGTTGCCATTGGCTTTATTTGCGTGTGTAGTAAAATACACATAACATTTAAATTTATCATTTTAACCGTTTTTAAGTGTCCAGTTCAGTGACATTAAGTACATTCACGTCATTTTGCAGCCATCACCACCATCCATCTCCAGAACATTTTCATCTTCCCAGAAGAAACTCCATACCCATTAAACATGACTCCTCATTCCTCCCAGCCCCTGGCCACCACCATTCTCCTTTCTGTCTGTGAAGTTGATTATTCTAGGTACTTCATACAAGTGTTTGTCTTTCTGTGACTGAATCATTTCACTTTAGCACAGTGTCTTCAAGGCGTGTCCTTGTTATAGCTCATTAGAGAATCTTGTTCCTTTTTAAGACCGAATATCCCATTGTGTTGATATGTATATACCACATTTTGTTTATGCATTCATTCATAGATGGACGCTTGGGTTGCTTCTAGCTTTTACCTTTTTTTTTTTTTTCAAGGTTTTATTTTTTAAAGCAGTTTTAGGTTTACAGCAGAATTGAGAAAAAGGTACAGAGATTTCCCATATATCTCTGCCCCCATGGATGCACAGCCTCACTCACCAGGATAGTACTTTTTTTTTTTTTTTTAACCAAGGATGACCCTACATTCACATATCACATTCGTGCAAACTCCATAGTTTACCTTAGGGTTCACTCTTGGTATAGTACAAATGGGTTTGGACAAATGTATAATTACATGTATCCATCATTATAACATCATACAGAGTATTTTCTCTGCTCTAAAAATCCTCTGTGCTCTGCCTGTTCATTCCCAGTGCACCTCCCCTCCCTCCACAACCACTGACCTTTTACTGTCTCTATAGTTTTGTAGTTTCCAGAATGTCGTGTAGTTGGAATCATACAGTATGTAGCCTTTGGAGATTGGCTTCATTCACTTAGTAATATGCACTTAAGGTTTCTCTATGTCTTTTCATGGCTTGATAGCTGGTTGCTTTTTTAGCGCTGAATCATATTTCACTGTCTTGACATACCACAGTTTATTTATACATTCACCCACTAAAGGACCTCTTGGTGTGGTTTCCAAGTTTTGGCAGTTATGAATAAAATAGCTATACATATTCATGTGCAGGTTTTTGTGTGGACATAAGTTTTCAGTTGCTTTGAGTATATATCAAGGAGTGGGATTGCTGGATCACCAGGTAGAAGTATGTTTAACTTTGTAGGAAACCACCACACTGCCTTCCAAAGGGGCTGCACCATTTTGCATTCCCATCACCAATGAGTGAGAGCTCCTGTTGCTCCACATCCTCACCAGCATTTGGTGTTGTCAGTGTCTGAGGGTTTGACCATCCCAATAGGTGAACAGTGGCACCTCGTTACTGTTTTGATTTGCATTGCCCTGATGACGTATGGTGTGGAGCATCTTTTCGTGTCCTTATTTGCCACGTGTGTATCTTCTTTAGTGAGGTTTCTATTAAGGTCTTTGGCCCATTTTTAACTCAAGTTTTGTCTTACTGTTTTAAGAGTTTTAAGAGTTCTTTGTATATGTTGGATAAGAGTCCTTTATCAGATGTCTTTTGCAAATATTTTTTCCCAGTCTGTGGCTTGTCTTCTAGTTCCCTTAATATTGTCTTTTACAGAGCAGAAGTTTTTAATTTGAGTGAATCCAGCTTATCCATTATTTCTTTCATGCATCATGTTTGGTGTTGTATCTAAAAAGGCATCACCATACTCAAGGTTGTCTACGTTTCCTCTTATTATCTTGTAGGAGTTCTATAGTTTTGCGTTTTACATTTAGGTCTGTGATCCATTTTGAGTGAATTTTTGTGGATGGCGTAAGGCCTGTTTCTAGATGATGATGATGATTTTTGCATGTGGATGTCCATTTGTTCCAGCACCATTTGTTGAAGAGTCTCTCTTTGCTCTATTATATTGCCTTTTCCCTTTGTCAAAGAACAGCACTGTTTACTTTTAAATAATTCATTTGTCTGTTACAGAAAAATATCTGGGCCTTTTTTTGTTAGGGACTGGTTTACAAGATCAAATATGGTCTTGCTAATGTCCATTCCCAGTCACTGGGGGTTTCATTCATTCAAAAAGTGTTGATTGTATACAACACGTAGCGTGCTATGCACTGCAAGTCCAGTGGCACGCAGGCAAGCATGGTGCCAGCCATCAAGGAGAGGGGTGTGTAGCAGGGGAAGAGCAAACACTAACTGCACATAATTTCGTGGTTAAGCATGAACTCACGGCATGACAGGAGAGTGATACACAACATGATGGTAGTTTTGAGGGCATTTCACCAGTGCATTTTGAGGGGTGGAGTAGGAGTCGATCAGGAAAGGGAGGGTGAGGGTGAGTTCAAGGCAGAGGAAATAACACGTGAAAAGGTCCTCTTGCCCCTTCAAGGAAGCAAGAGCAGCTGAGGTGACCTGAGGGTCTGAGTGTGGGGTGAGTCTTGAAGACGTGCAGGTCTTGCAGATACCACAAGAGTTGTAGTCTGTGCGCTGAGAGCAGTGGGAAGCCATGCGTGTGTCTGGGTTTGAAAAGGGGGCTCAGTGGATTCAGATGAGATGACCAGATTTTAGTTTTTCAGAGATCTCAGAGGCAGTCTGTCAAATGGGTTGAGTGGACGAGGTTAGAACTGAATCCAGACAGCTCAGTAAGGAAACTTCTGCAGTTTTCGCGGCAAAAAATAATGATTGGAGTGGGATGGTAGCAGCGGAGATGGAGGGAAATCTGAATTGTAGGGAAGGTAGAGACGTAATTAGTGGGATACTGTGACGGATTGGATGTGGACAAGGGTGTTAAGGGTGACTGGTCGATGTCTCAGGCATTATAACAGGACCGTGGTGGTCCTTCATTTGAGAGGGCGGTGCGGTGAGGGGGTGATGCAACCAAAGTAGGTGATTCCTCAGAGGTTTGGGTGTGAAGTGGGGAAGAGGTCAGACAGTAGCCATGGGAGAATGTAGGATCTCGGCAAGGTTTCTGGTTTTGGTTTTGTTTCTGAGACGGGAGAGACCTGAACATATTAAAAAGTGGAGAACCTCCAGCTGCGGGCGAGAGGTTGAGTGGATGCTATAAGAAGTCTATGGAAGGAGCATGCTGGGGGGAGAAGGATGCCAAATAGAGAAGTGGAGGGCCTGGCTGCCTTCAGGTGTGAGGGGAGAGGAAAGAGAATAAGTGGTGTGGGAGCCAGCTTAGGGAGCAGTGGGCATGGGCAGCTCCAAAGTCAGTTCCTCAAGTGGCTAGATTTTCCATAGCTATTTTCAATTGTGGATACCACTTATAGATAGATACGACCATGAGAAACGGACCAGGGCTTCCAAGCTAAAATGTCAACAGTAATGCTATCTTTTCAAATAACCTACTAACCCGGGTGGAATTCAGTGTCTGTGGTAGAATTACACAACCTTATTAAATTTCAACTTTCTACCTCTAAAAGAAGTTTGATTTATTTTTTTAAAAAAAGCCTGAGTGGGTTTATTTTGATATTATTTGCAAGGTGCTGTGTGTGTGTGTGCCCGAGTGTGTGTATGGGTGTTTGTGAAAAATCACATCTTCTAAATTTATACAAAGCTTGCATTTTGTGAATTTTGGGTGGGTACTTGTTTCCTATATAGCAGGGTGATATTCGAGGGTGGGGAAGAGGTCACAGCCATTCTTGTTTCTTCCCCTTGGTGAAAAATCATATTTTAGTTCAAAGCTGTTCAAGTGAGTCCTTGCTCTGCTTTCCCACCCTGTCTTCAGAGATATAATTTGGAGTCAGCAATCAATGGATTCCATCCCTCTGAGACTTGCTTAACCTACAGCCGCTGATAAAATACAGGCAAGAGCTCGTTACTTTATCTGAATTGTCCATTGCTACCTTAATGAGTGAAATGGTTAAGTAGAGGAGGGGGCGAGCCTTAAGGAATGTGTGTACCGTTTGAGCTGAATATTTCAGTGTATATAGGGAGAGGGAGGGCGAGAGAGAAATCCACTTACATCACTAGAACTGCATTGACTGTGAGCCTTGCAGGTTAAGAGACAGACTCCAGTGTCTTGCTTTCTGCAGGAAGCAGCAATGCCGCCTGTTTCCTAAGAGGAATTTTTTATTTAGAAAAGGAAGCTTTCTCTCTACCCAGGAAATGGCTTTCCTTGTGCGTTGCTATGCCAACTGCCTGCAGCCATGGTCCTCCAAAGTAAGCACAATAATGTAATTATATTGGTGTATTGCATTCAGACTCATGCTTCTCAAGATTGTGTGTGTGCATGTGCCGTGTTTCTGTTAGTGACTCTTTTGCTGGCAGTCATGCTTGTGTTGAGTGTAAGGGACAGACATCATTAGATCAAATGTCCATCAGTGTCATGCCGCTGAGATTAATTGTGCAAACTTGGTTAGTGGAGTCGGACGGAGATCACTGGTCACCGCTCCGTCAGCATCACGGGCAGCCAGGGAGGAGGTCCCGATTCACACGCTCTGCCCTGCTTCTTTCTTTCTTTCTCTTTCTCCTTTCTTCCTTGGTCGAAGGGGTCCGTATGTGTGATTGCAAATGAGACAAGAGTATTAACAATGCTTGGCTGAATGCTGAAGACTGGTTCCTCCACCACCCTGACTAAGATCGTTCTGTAGGAAGCCTTTTGGAGGGGAGTCTGTGTGCAGTCAGCCATTTTAGCTTTTTTTTTCCCCCCCTTTTCTTTTGCCTCTCGTTCTTCAGTCTCAGAAATGATCTTGTTCTCTGGGAGGACTGAGAGCTGGATAAGGTTTCCTCGGTCTCGTTGTGGCCGGAGATGGCTAGAGTTTCAGTGTTATAAAAATGGAGACCGGCAGGGTCGTGTGGATCCCTTTTCTGGTCCACAAGTATGAGGGCTTTCAGCTCACCGGTAGTGAGACTTGAAGCTGCAGCTGCCTCTCCTCCTCCTCTTTTTTTCTTTCTTTCTTTCTTTTTCGTTTTTCTTTTAATTCAGTGCTGTCAAGGGTGACTGGGCATCCATGAGAGACTGGTACATGATGTGTAAATTCAGTCCAGCATATGTTTCTTCATTATGAAACCACTAGCAGTCCCAGCTAACCATGGAGTTATGGGCCAGCAGGAGAAACATTCAGTAAGTACCTCAAATGCTGCTGTGCTTCCACCTCGCGTCATAGAGAACGGCTTTAAAATGGGGATGATCGCTGTGTCTCTTCAGGGGAGGCATGTTTTTTAGAGGGTCTGAGAGTCTGCTTGGAGGAGGGAGGGTAAGTTACAGCTGGCTTGTTCTTCCAATTTTGTTGTGATTTAACAATTTTTTTCCAACAAGACCAGCAGTCCATTGAAAGCAAGATCACAAACATTGTGAAACACTGGACGGCTGATTTTTATAATCAGAAATTAAAACTTGGCAATTCAGCATTAACTTAGCACTTGAATAGTTTCTTAAAAATATTTGTCTCGTTGAATTTAATGAGAGATCATGAAAAGGTTATTGGGAACAGGCATCTGTAGTACGGAATTCACATGTAGGCTTGAAGGAGGGAGGAGAGCTTTGGTTATTGATTTGGTAATAAAACCATCATTGGGACTCATCTGACTTCTTAACATGAATTAACAGGTGATGAGAACACAGAATTTTTTTTTTTAATGCCACAAGTATTGCTTCTTTATAATTGATCCCATGAGTCAGCTCTGCATTTGTCACGCTGAAATCCCATAGGCAGCTACTGCTGTTTGTGAGAAGCACTTTTCTATGGTTAATACCAAGTCCGAGCCTCCTGTTCCAGGAATGTGAGTTCTCACTTTGCTGCCTTTATACCACCATGTTGGAAGTTTTCTGCCATCACACTCATTCATATGTGTGTGTCATATATATATATATATATATTTAAATGTCCCAAATGAAAATGCATATATTTAGGCAGCTTATATAGTAATTAGTCTGTTTTTAAAGTGCCTATTTTTATATCCTGGCATCTAGCAAGTACTCTATTAGGGTATAGGAATTATCTTTTATGTATGCTAAAAAGATTGAGATGTTAAACTTTGAAAATGGAGATAGATTGCTGAGGCTTTGAAAATGTATAGACAGAAGGCCATGAATTAGAATATTTAGATGCCTGGGTTTATGGCTCTAATTTGGTTTTGTTCACCATCACAAACAAAATTGTTAACTAAATCCGAGAGGTTTTCTTAGATGAAGCTACCCCATAAGGCATCGCCCTGCACGCCCAGAGAGTGGTGGGATGTTCCCGGGCAGTGGCTGTGTTGCAGGCGTGTTATGATGCAGGGCTTGGAGCCCAGCCCCCATCGTAATGAGATCTTTGTGGTACCTCGCTAATTAAATCTCTTCGGATCAGATCCAAAAACAGACCAGCCTTATACTTAATTTCACTAATAAGAAAGGTTGTTATAGAGAAGTCCTACTCTGGTTAGACTTTAGTAACAGGGCCTCTGACGTGAAGCTGCTCTGCACTCGGGATTTCTTCAGGGACCAGTAAGGTGTGTTACTTAAACTGCATTTGAGGAACCTTAGAAGCAAAGTTCAAATCACAGTCTCTTTGTTCACACGTCCTTTCTCAGAATGGGGGGAGGGGGTTACTGAAATTAATAATAATATAATTTTAATGAACGAAGAAAATAGTTTACTGGCGGGGGGAGGCAAAAGTAGGACTAGATTTATGAATAGGAGCAGTTGGGCCAGGTAATGCCGAATCGTGTGTGGATGTCTATTCCATAAAGCGTATTTATTTCCTAACACGTGCTTTACGTTTTAGTGAATTCCAGGGTAATGCTCTGACAGGAGTAACCCCAGCCATAAAACAGCTTTGAGCCAAGTGATATCTAGAAAGCGTGTCAGTGGTATCTCCCACCATATTTCTGTTACGAATTGAAGTCCTGGAGTTCGACGCCCAGATCATCCTCTGGGGCAGGGTTGTCAGTTGGTGCCCTCAGCATCTTGCCACGTGGTCCTTGTTGATGAGGCCTTTGGTTATGTAGACTTTGCTGGTTAATGAGCAGACCTTGAAGACTTCAATTTTATGCAGGAGGTGAACAGGAGAACAGTGTCCCGGCCCTCACATAATAGGTGGCTCAGTAAATAGCTGTTGAGCAAACATGAGTGGGACACCCCTCTTTTTTTTTTTTTTTGCAGTACGCGGGCCTCTCACTGTTGCGGCCTCTCCCGTTGTGGAGCACAGGCTCCGGACGCGCAGGCTCAGTAGCCATGGCTCACGGGCCCAGCCGCTCCGTGGCATGTGGGACCTTCCCAGACCGGTGCACGAACCAGTGTCCCCTGCATCGGCAGGCAGACTCTCAACCACTGCGCCACCAGGGAAGCCCGGACACCCCTCTTTTGACCTATGAGGCTTTATGAGGATAATGTCAGAGCTCATTTTAAATGCATGAAGTTTGGTAATGTCACAAATAACTTCCATTTTCGCCTCTTGGAGAAGTTTGTGGCTTTTTGAGTGGCTTTGCTTCTTTGACTACGGAAGTGAGTGAGATACTAAAAGGAGCAACATTGAATCGCGGGCTTTTTTTGAAGCTGTGGTTGAGCAGGGGTAAACTCAGTTTTTCTACTTTGTGAGACTCTTTCAGATCTTACGGGCTTTTATTGTTTCCCCGTTGAGCGCCGTGCATTATCTCAGCTGCTGGCGCTTAATAGGTGCACAGAAAACACTGCTGACTTTCTCATCTGAATGAATTTGGGTTAGTGAAGCCCCATGTACCCTTTACACTAGTGCCTTGTATACGTTTTGTCATGTCTCTTCAGTGTCGCGGTTCCACCTGCCAGGTGTGAACACCTGTGCGTCGCCAAGGCGGCCCCCAGCACTGGGCTCTGTTCTCACTGCCGCCTGGCGCTCAGTCCGTCTCCAGGGGAGCCTTGTGATCTGGGGGCTTTTGACAATAAAAGGAGATGATTAACGTTAAAAAAATGTATGCGAAAACTACATTTCAAAAAGACTGCTCTGGAACACTGGTGGCACAGACTGTTCATAGATGTTACACAAGAAAAGTTGCACAGGCTTAGGAAGTTGGGGGAAACCTGGGGGTGACAGGAAAGGGCCATTGGTCCGTTTACCAGCTGTTCCTGTTCTACCCGCCCCCCCCCGACCCCTGCCTTTTTGCCCACCTCAGATGAACTGGCGGGAGGAGGGTGCCTCCAGTGTGCTTTTGAAAGTTGTGTGATATACGATGACTTAGAAACTTCGTAAATTTTTTACATGAATCACTTAAAATAAATCAACTTGGTATTATCAAACTGATCATCTAGTTTTCCTTTGCACATTTTATAGAAATTATTGATATATGTAGTGTGCTGTACTTACAATAAATGAGACTTCAGTCGTGATGAAATGATGATTTTTAAAAAGTGGTTTATGTAAGAAAATGCCTACTTAAATGCAGGGAATAAACAGCAATAGCTCTCATTTATTGAGCACTTATTATATGACAGGCACTATGTACTACATATTATCTGAATTATCACAACAACCCTTTAAAGAAAGATTTATCATCACCTTTGTAGAGATGATGAAAGTGAGGCTTAGCGAGATTAAAAAAGACCTTTTTCCCAGGACTGTAAGTGCTGGAGCCATCACTGGAGCCCAGGTGTGTCTGATTTCACAGCCCTGCTTTAACCACCACCCTGTACTGCTTCTCCTTCTGTGGCCAGATTTAGTCTAAATTAAGTGTTTGGATTGTATACCTATCAGAGCTGATGTTAATTATTGGAATACACGACTTGAAAACAATGCTTGCTTTTATTTGGCTACTCTTGTTTCTCCTGGTATGTGTGGCATTCCAAGTTCATATAAAAGGGCAACAATATCATGATCAAAATTATTTTACAAACCTAAAAAAATAGTTTTATAAAACTGTTTGATAGATGCAGTCAATAAGCTTCTGTCCTTTTTTTTTTTTTTTTTTTTTTTTTTGCGGTACGTGGGCCTCTCACTGCTGTGGCCTCTCCCGTTACGGAGCACAGGCTCCGGACGCGCAGGCTCAGCGGCCATGGCTCACGGGCCCAGCCGCTCCACGGTATGTGGGATCTTCCCTGACCGGGGCACGAACCCGTTTTCCCCTGCACCGGCAGGCGGACTCTCAACCACTGCACCACCAGGGAAGCCCTTCTGTCCTTTTTGATGTGCTCTTGAGGCTTGAGTTGGGAGGATCAGGAATAGATGCCATTTAGCCCCATTCCTTCTTCCTCCTGCTCTTCTGAGTTTGGCCCTGGCATGTACCTTCTCATTTTTAATTGCTGCTTAACTCTTTAAGCATAAACTTGATGCCTCAACTTCCTCTGCTCCCTTTGTAACTTCAGACGGTCTGACCGTGGCCACCTGTGCTCCGTGGGCAGCCCTGAGCCTGGCTGTTCCACGTCCCCATTTCTGCTTCGGTAGAGTCTGCATCTGCCATGGAGCCCGACTTCTGCTCACGACCACCTCTCTGAAGTCCACACTGGCCGTGGCTCGTTTCTACATTCTCTCACTTAGGAGCATATTTTTTTCCCAACTGTGCTTTTTTCAGTTAGGACAAGGTGCTCTGATTACAGATGCTAAGGGCCCCTTTTCTCTTCCGATTTCTCAGCCTGCAGTGCTCTGTGCTTGACTTTCATTTGCTCCTTGTTTCTGTTCATATTTATCTCTGCTTCCTCTGGATAATGATTTCGTGCCACTTAATATGTAATTCTTCATTTTATTAATTGTTGTAATTGCTTTGGTCTCTGCGGTTACATGAGACATCGTTTCTGGAGTGAATTCTCCCCCTTCCTCATACCAGGTGTGAAGAATATGGTTGGAATTCAGACCTATTTATCAACTGTTAAGAGTACAGAATAGAGAAGGCTTTTCTAGGATGGAAGAATAGGAAGTGAGGGTCCAAGGATATAAGGAATTAGAAGGTTATGAGAAAAACAATGAGATCATCACTATTGGAATGGATTATGTCAGCGAGAGCAGGTCAACACAGGTGACAGAGAGGAAGGTGTTAGGACACTTGACAAATTAATGGCTGTAATATGAAGATCCAGCGCAGGAGTGGGACCTCCTTCTCCCTCCCACCCCCCTCCTGTCTTTAACTAGAAAAGATTCAAGGAAACTCAATTTTGAAAAAATTGCTTTCATCTTACCATGACAATCTGACCTTGTCTGTAAACATTGGGTAGAGTGTCTTTTTAAAATAATTTGATTGATGCATTTTCCTTAGCAGGGTAGAAAATAGCACCAAGATTAATCGTAGGTGTTAAGTTACACCGCTTTTGGGTTAAGACTCTATCTCTTCTTTATCTGATCTTTATTTTGTCTATTATGACAGATATATTTCCCGAGATGAAATAAACTATCTCTTACTATCTCTTGGGGAGGTTTTCCACTGTGCTAGCTAACAGAGGCCTGAGAGGAAGCAATATCCTATTGTTTTATTCAAGGACAAGGTCATCTTGCCTTGGATTTGGGCCAAGAAACCCTGGCAACAAATAATAGATCTTTTTACCCTGTTAGAAGTAAAGAAATATATTTTAAGAACTTGCCAACGCATTGCATACACAACTTGTACATATAAGATTGATAAAAGCTCTATCTCATTGTGGGACATATTAAAGAAGAATCCTTACTTTTAGTCAAAAGAAGAAGCATACTTTCCATCCTTGCTTTTAAACATTGTTTGGTAATGATCGATTTAAATATAGACTACATAAAAATAAAATCAATTAAGATTAGTTGGAAAAGAGAATGATCAATTAAAAAAAGAATGCTCAAAATGTATCTTATTAGAATATCAAGTATTTCTTCTTTAACTATTTAACCATAGTAAGACTAAAGTTACAGTTTTATTTCTCATTTAAAATGTCATACTTTATATGTTTGAAACACTGATGTTAAATTTAAACCAAAATAAATACTCTGTAAATTTGGTCATGTAGATATAATTATCCCTGAAATATAAACTGAAATTTCTTTAGTCCATTTCCTTGATTTTAGGCCTGACCATACTCTTAAATATTTTATTCAGGCAATCTGTTTAAGAATCCTTTCAAGAGTGATGGTTGAGTTTCCTTCTTTTTTCCTGTGCTTAATAATCATGTAAAAATTATTTTTATTTAATTTAAATCCTTAATGAAGCACCTTTTAGTGCTTGCTTTATGTACCTAGTGGGAAAAAAAGGCGACTTACTACTGTCAGGTCTGTAGCAATCTTCTCTAAACTTTTTTTTTTTTTTTTCCGGTACACGAGCCTCTCACTGCTGTGGCCTCTCCCGTTGCGGAGCACAGGCTCCGGACGCGCAGGCCCAGCGGCCATGGCTCACGGGCCCAGCCGCTCCGCGGCATGTGGGATCTTCCCGGACCGGGGCACGAACCCGTGTCCCCTGCATCGGCAGGCGGACTCTCAACCACTGCGCCACCAGGGAAGCCCTTCTCTAAACTTTTGAAAACTTTTCCTACTTAGATCAAATGACCATTTTATCTTTATCCATATATTTTATTTGGATTATGATTTAGTTATGAGCTTTAAAAATTTTTTTTAAAAGAAAGTGAGTGCCATTATATACATAGAGATATACTCGTGAGGGAGAGCAGGGTGCAAGTGTGTGTGTGTGTGTGTGATTTAAATGAAAGTTAGTAAGTGTCCTCAAGGTCTCTGTTAATTTCCTTGTCCTAAGATCTTTGCTTTCTCTGACGTCCTTATTTCTCTTCACCATTAAGAAATGGTCTTTATTTTCGGAGGTCTGACTGACACATGCTTGTGATTGTTGCCGTGTACGGTATTAAAGTGCCAGGGCTATTAGTACTGTCTTAGGTGTTACACAGAATGAGTTAAATAAAAGTGTCTATTTTGGGGAACATAGATAAGAAGCTTGTTCAGAAACATACAAGAGACCATAAATGCACATTTACACGCTAAAGCACGTAAAGAAATGATGCAAGAGAGCACCCACACTAAAGCATCACATAAGAGTGTAGCACACATGCTGGCCTCTCGGGCCCTTGGTCCCTTCCCCTCCCTTTCCTGCTGGTCTAGAAACACCCTGGCCACGCAGAACTGGTCACTTGTTAACCTCTGCCATTTCTTCTTGTTGACCAAACCTCCAGCATGGGCCTTTTATGTTAGTTATGCTGTGTTTCTCTTTCTCTCTCTCTCTGTCTCTCTGTCTCTCTGTCTCTCTCTCTCTCTCTCTCTCTCTCTCTCCCTATATATATATATATATATATATATATACACACACACACACACATGGCATGTGTGTATATGATACATAATGATCTTATTTACTTGTACAGTCTGTGATAATGCTATATCCGCATAATGTATCGGTCAACCCCCCATCAGTGTTTCTTCTGTAAAGTCATTATACAGATATTCCCCATGTGCTTCAAATCTCCTCACGTCATATCAGTAATACCAGATCCTCTTTATCACTTACACTACCTGCTCATTATAAAGGCTGTTCTCAGAGACATCGTAAGCGTGGACTCACTTTACAGTTTTTGATCAATAAAGTGACAATCTGAAAAACACTTTTGAGTTAGTAAGGTACATATTCTTCTTTAGTGAACCCCGAAGAAGTACATTACTGGTTTATAATATTGACTTGGTTTGATTATAAAATAAAACATACCCCCCTTATGTATGCATGTATTTCATGCATGTGTGTGTGTTTGTGTAAACATGATTAATCCAGAATCTCATCTCTAACTTAGGTATGTAGAAAAAGCTAGAATTCTGTAATGTATTGGTAGAGGGTAATTTTCAGAGATACCTGAAAATATGTGTAATCTCCTCTGATAACCATTTTATTTTCTTACAGCTCTAATTTAAAGATCTTAAAAATACAGATTATGATGGGGGCACCTTATTATGGGTTATCTCGGATAGGTGAACATTTCACTAATTTTAAGTTCTAGTGCACAACCTCACGCCTTTCGTAATAAAAGACAGTGAAACATGGCTGTGAAAAAGGCGTAGAATTGTAACCTTTGATTGCCTCTATTCTGCTAGGAAAAAAAAAGAATGGGTTCAACCTGACATTTTTACTCTAAGTTTTAATAGTGAAAGCGCTCTCTTTTTTACTTTTCTCAGTAATTAAGAAAAATTTGGAGTTAAGTGGGAGTGTCGTGGCATGTAGTTTGTCTGAGTTTTCTGAAACCGAGAAGTTCATAGTACCTTTAATATTGGTGAAAAAGATTGCTTCAAGTTGTCAGTGAGGATCTGGAAGGATTCTGTAGTCACTGGGCCTACAGTGTCTGGGTTGGTGGGGATGGAGCGAGGTTGGCAGAAGTTGAATAATGAGCATAATTTACATGTCAGGTTTCCGGTAACTGAGAATGTGAAGGATGACATTAACTTTTTCTTTGTGGCTAATTAATCTTAGACTTACTTGTTTTCCTAAAAGTATACTTTTCTTATTTTAAATGGCAATTAAAAAATATGAATATAATACTTTCATATTAACGTATAAGGCCTCCTATTTCTTATTGAAATTCATTCCACTTGTGGAAACAATCAAATGTCAAAATCATACTACTTTAGGGATAACATTTACCTAAATATAAAACTTTTTAATTTACAAGAGTTACCCTTTGAATAGCTAAGCTAAATTTCAGTGCTTGTTCTGTGCTATGGCTATTTAGGTGTCAGTTTGGTCTGTGGTTTGTCCGTTATTAGTTTTGTTCATTATTTATAATTTAAAAAAATACATAGCTATACATGTGTTTATTAAAGAAAAACCAGAAAACAGATGAAGACAAGGACAGAAAAAGAATCAGAATTTTACTACCCAGATAAACCATTGGTAACATTTTGATACATAGCCTCTTATTGTAGAAATTTTTTTTAATTTATTTATTTATTTTTGGCTGTGTTGGGTCTTCGTTGTGGTGCACGGGCTTCTCATTGCGGCGGCCTCTCTCGTCGCGGAGCACGGGCTCTAGGCGCGTGGGCTTCAGCAGTTGTGGCACACAGGCTCAGTAGTTGTGGCTCGTGGGCTCTAGAGCGCAGGCTCAGTAGTTGTGGCACACAGGCTCAGCTGCTCCGTGGCATGTGGGATCCTCCCGGACCAGGGCTTGAACCCGTGTCCCCTGCATTGGCAGGCGGACTCCCAACCCCTCGGCCACTAGGGAAGTCCCAGAAATGTTATTTATATTATATCATAGCATAAAATCTGGCACTGATATTTGTTCTAGATTTCTCCAAACCCCCAAATATATGTAGAAGGTATATTTAAGGACAACTTATTTAAGAGACACGTTGTAACTATTATGAATCTTCTATCATGAACTGCTTTGTCTACTTTATAGTTTTAAAGTTTTCCATGTATATATATTAATATGTAACATGATATATGTATTATATATAATGTAGTATATATAATATATACATAAAATTGAGGGAAAACTTACTTAAAACCTTCTTTAGTTACTGTTAGAATTCCATTCCAGTATGGGAAAGAAAGAATCCAGTGTGATTTTAATAAAGTTTACTGTAGTCATACCACTGTGCTTTTCTTGAAATGGATGCAAAATTTTAAGATACAAAAGGTCAATATTGAAGTGTCAAAAGAAAAAGAAGTGAACTTTCAAATAGCTTAGCTAAAGAAAATATTGATGTAACACCTGTGACAACATTCCTTTCCTCTTCCCATTCCACTGGATAGCATGTCTTTTACCACTGAAATCCTTTGTGTTCCTTTTAGTTGGGCATATTTCCAGACTTCTTTCCCCTTCATTATCCTGTTTTCGTTTTGCCCCCCCTGAAAAAAATTAAGAAACTGATATAAGTAAGATTTAAAGAATGTCTTTGAAGAAGCAAACATCACAGAAGTTGATAGTAGTGATATTAAATGAAAAGTTCATTTTGCTCTAGAAAAAGAACTACGGGTAACCTAAATGCCTCTCAGTTTTTTCTCAGAGCAACAAACTACTTAAGGTCTGTCTTTGAATAGAAGAGGAGAATAGAGGTTGTAGTTCTCATTTAAGAAAAGTGTCTTCAATATTAGTGGAGTAAAGTGTCAAAATAAACTGAGTACTTTTTAAATTAGTAGCTGCTAAGAAGTAAGTCTGTATTGATATGAAAAGTATGTGGATTAAAAGATATACATTAAAAATAAATGTAAAATTAATTAAAAATTACAGAAAGTTATTAACATTACTCTTGTCCTTTTTAAATCTAAGTTTAATTTTGTCCATTTTGAAATTACATGTTCTACCTATTGCCTTTTGAAAAGAGAAAATTAATAATGAAACAATATATTTTGAATGTTTTCTTGTGGGTTTTATCCAGATTTCTATAAAAGTGATTTAAAATTATGGTTTGAAAATTTTGCCTCTGGTTGGAAGTAACATATATTTAAATGCTGTGTGAGCATTAGGGCCAAAGAAATACATAGGAGCCCCCTGGAAGGAATGTCACTTGTGACTCAAGTAGATGAAGAAGGAAATAAGCATTGAGCTGTGCCACAAACAGGGGTTGGAGACAAGCGAGGTGTAAAGAGAAAAGAAAACGGGGCTTTTTGCAAGGCCAGAGGAATGAGCTGAAGCAGTGAATCGAAAGTGTCTGTGTACAATTAAGGAACAGTGAGTGGGACTTCCCTGGTGGCGCAGTGGTTAAGAATCCGTCTGCCAGTGCAGGAGACACGGGTTCGAGCCCTGGTCCGGGAAGATACCACATGCTGCAGAGCAGCTAAACCCGTGCGCCACAACTACTGAGCCTGTGCTCTAGAGCCTGCGAGCCACCGCTACTGAGCCCGCGAACCACAACTACTGAGCCCATGTGCCACAACTTCTGAGCCCGTGTGCCTAGAGCCCGAGCTCCCAACAAGAGAAGCCACCGCAATGAGAAGCCCGCGCACTGCAACGAAGAGTAGCCCCGCTCGCCGCAACTAGGCAAAGCCTGCGTGCCGCAGTGAACACCCAACGCAGCCAAAAATAAATAAATAAATAAATTTATTTTTTTAAAAAAAAAGGAACAGTGAGTGGATCGGTATGGCTGGCGTAGCCGGCATGGAGGGGCAGCTGGGAGATGCAGGTTGATGAAGGAGAGGCCTTTGAATGTCAAGTCAGAGAGCTTTGGCCTCATGCTGTCGATTTATGTAGTAATTAGAAAGCCATCAGCAGTAAAATATAAGGAAATAAAAGGGTGATGTGGGATACCCGTGTTCCCGATTTTGGTTTCTAAAGTCTGGGCTTTGTGTTAGGACTTCCTTTAGGGTGGCTGGTAGTCACACCATTTGTTAATCTGCATATAGTTGGCTAATCTAAGGCACTGGGGGTTGGTTCACTTGACTTTCAAGGACCCAGGATTTTCTTTTCATTGACTGTAAGACGGATCCCGGTTTCAAAGATGTTAAAATTAAAAAAGAAACTGTGCACCTTAGAATCTGTGAAATGTACTATTAGCCACGTTAGTATAATGATGTGCTTAATGTAGCAATATCTGTATATTACAGTAAGAGTAGTGGGCTTATAGTTGTGGGACTAGATATGCCAGATGACTTGTTTGAGGGAACTGTGTTCTGTGTTTGGTCTTGGGTATTTGAGTGTGAGGAAGTCTTGGCTCCTGTCTTAGACCTGCTCACAGACTAGTAGCAGAGAGAGACCCGCTGACACATGCCTGGAGTCTTATGGATGGGGTAGGGGGGCGGGCAGGGAATGTGCCAGGCAGCTGGAGCCCACCAGGTGCATAAGGTTGGACATGGGGGGCAAGGGCGTTTCAGGCAGATGGATTTGGAGGTTTTAAGTAGAGCATCAGAGTCGTCCTGAAGAGTAGAAGCCCAAGGTGAGGCGGGGTTGGAGATCCCCTGCTCTCATACTCAGTGCCACACTCTCATCGTTGATAGGATGCTGTTGTTTCCACCCCCAAAGGAGCCTGAATCCTGAAATACACTGAAATATTGGGGCTGGCCAGAAAGTTCGTTCGGGTTCCCTCAGCCGTTATGGGGGGAACCCGAACGAACTTTTTGGCCGACCCAATAACTACCCAGGGATCTGCAGGACCTCCCAGGACTTATCAGGGGCTGGTGGGGGGGGGTCTCAGTGAGAAAACGATGCTACTCCTAGAGACCCATCTGTACACACAACCCAGTGCGGGAAATGGTTTGTACCTGTGGTCATGAAGGCTGTCATCTGACCAGCTGTCACCCTTGAGAAGAAAGTTACACGAAGGGAAGGGATTAATAAGAACTGTAGCCTCGTGATCACAGACAGCAAGGCTGCAGGGCCAGGAACCCGGATCTATGTTCTGGCTTCACCACTCGCTGTGTGATGCTGGCTAAGTGTTTAGCTTTTCTATTACATGGAGATAAATGGTGGTGTGACGATTAGAGGAAAAATCTATAAAGGCTCAGAGCGATGCATGGCCCATCACAAACACAGTTCTTAGGTTTTTTTAAAGATGTTGTTTATCCAGAAGATAAGGAGAATTAAATCTGTCACGCAGGTGGGTCAGAGACTGTGTTAGGTTTTCCCTTTGCTTAGATGACGTGTCCTTGAGTTGATACGCTTTGTTTTCTCTACAGTTCCATACTCAGCAAGCAACCTTCTGTTGATTATTCAATATTAGGGTAAAAAAATAATAGCAATAATGTCATTAGCTAAAGTGGAAGGCTTTCTGTGTTCTTAGGCGATGTTCTACAGTAGAAGTATATCCCCTTTTTATACATGAAGAAATGAAGGCATAGAGTGGTAAAGTAACTTTCCCAAAGTAATACAGCTAATACATGGTGGAGCCAATGGCAGTCTCTCCTTGTACATGCAGACACACCCACCCACACACGTGTGCACATGCAGATCTATTTTTGGAAGCTACATGAAATACCTAAATTTGCTTCTCCTACATCGTTGCCAAGGGTGGACCAATTCCTTGTTTTCTGTGTGTCCCGTGGATTATAATTCTCATCAGACAGTTTGAGAACAGGTTATTCCTCCCCCTACATTCCGAGTTGATTTTCTTTAGTGTAAGTTTCAAAGGGATTTCTTACGCATGATGTAGTAACTACCATTCTTACCATAAAATATAGAGTGCTTTGATGTTGAAGGAAGTAAACCCTTCAAGTTTGGCCAGAATGGCAAGAATACAATTTTGTATTGAAGAATAACTCTTTACATGAAAGTTTTCTCTTGTTAATGCAACTTTTTACAGGAAGGTCACCATGCTTATCTGAGATTTCCCATCTGTATGGTTCTCCAGAGGTCTTTTACAATTACTCTGTTTTTAGACTTGACTATAGAAAAGAATCCTGTTTCTGACTTACTGTTTGGATGATATGATTGCTCTCTTCATTTGTCTCCAGTTAGATAAGTAATTTATAAGGAGCTAATTTTAGCATATAGCCAGATGAAAGAGTTTTCTCAGCCAGACAGACTTAGCAACGCTGTCTTAGCCATTTAAAATACAGATGTGAATAATAATTAGGTCCATCTTTATTACAGTTTTGACATCTCTTTAGCCTTTATCGCTGTAACACATATTCTTGGGACTGTGGAACATAACTATAACTTGTAGGGGGCTGTACTTCCACACGGCCATCACGAAGTGACCTGGTATGCAGTGATGATGGTTCTCCTTGCATTAAGAACAGCCTTGTCTTGTAAATAAGTTCATTTGTATCATTCTTTTTTTAGATTTTGCATATAGGTGATATCCTATGATATTTGTCTTTGTCTGACTTACTTATTTGGGATTAACATGTGCACACTGCTATTTCTAAAATAGGTAACCAACAAGGACCTACTATATAGCACAGGGGACGCTACTCAATATTTTGTGCTGGCCCATATGGGAAAAGAATCTGAAGAAGAATAGACACATGTATATGTGTAACTGAATCACTTTGCTGTACACCTGAAGCTAGCACAACATTGTTAATCAACTATGCTCCAATATAAAATAAAAATTAAAAAAACAAACAAAAAGAACAGTTTGTCTTGGCTCTGCTACTGGCCCTGGATTCAGTATCCATCCTTTGTAAGGAGGAGGGTGGGTGGGGCCTCCTTATCCTAGGCAGGGTTAGAGAGCATCCTTCAAGGTATATGTATCAAGTACTGGCTGTGTAAGCCATGGATATATTCATTACTACGTATTATTTCTTCTCTCTGTTTTGTTCCCTCCTTCAAGTGTTATCCAAAGATGCTGTGGAAAAAAGATATCGCCGTCAATTGCTTTATAGTAAAGTTGACGAGTGTCTGTGAAGCGTTAGCCTGAGCCTGAGAGCAAAAGGGATGCACACGAAAGTGTCACGTGCAGCAAAACTCACTTACGACCGCTGCCCAGTGCCTGACACCGTCAAGCATGCTGATGAGGACATTTAAAGTAAAATCCCCTTCATTTCAACTGTGAGCCTTTCCCCATAGTACTAGGAAGGAAGGAACTACTTCAGCTAGGTGTTTTGTGTAGTAGAACAATAAAATACATACTGAGACCTTGCTTTGAGTCCTTGTTCTGATGTTGACTAGCTGCGCAGCTACTAGGCAAGTCGGGTTTTTTTAAATTTATGTATGTATGTATGTATGTATGTATGTATGTATGTATGTATGTATGTATGTATTTTTGGCTGCATCGGGTCTTCGTTGCTGCGCGCGGGCTTTCTCTAGTTTGCAGCGAGCGGGGGCTACTCTTCGCTGCGGTGCGCGGGCTTCTCACTGCAGTGGCTTCTCTTGTTGCGGAGCACGGGCTCTAGGCGCGTGGGCTCAGTAGTCGTGGCACGCGGGCTCAGTAGTTGTGGTACACGGGCTTAGTTGCTCCGCGGCATGAGGCAAGTCATCTGACGTCTTGAAGTTCCTGTTTTCTCAGTTCACAGCGGAGATCATGATTACAATACTGGTCTCCCCACAGCATGATTTTGAAGATTATGAATGATTATGGTAATAGCTACATTATTTTACTAAGTGCTTTACATATATTATTTTCTTCAATCATCAAAATGATCCTAGGAGCCAAGTGAGATTTTCCCAGTCTTACAGATGAAAAACTTGAGGTTTAAAGGAGGAAAATATAAAAAGAGTTAATGTTTTCAGTCTTTTTGCAAACTCTAAAGCCTATGTGAGTGTCAGTTATCGACATTAGATTATAGTACTCCGGGGCCAGTCCTTTGTGGGTTGGAGACCTACCTCTTCTGTGTAGCTGTGTGGCATTGAGCAGATGACTTGAATGTTCTGAACCATTTTTCCTAGTCTGTAAAGTGCTGTTCATGATGCTTACCTCATAGGTTGCTTCTGGGGGTTCCATATATGGCACAGGATCTTGCACACAGTAGCATCCATGAGCTAGATTCCCACTTTTCCAGCCAGAAGATTTCCCTTTTTTGGTTTTTAAATAGAATGTTGACAGTGATTCAGACATGTATTTTCCCTTATCTAATTTTAAGTTCATAGAACATGATTCTCTGTTGAACATCTTTAGATCAATTATGATTTGCTTTAAGGTCCATCATTAACTACTTTTTACAAATTGGTACTGGTTTTCAAAATAGCTCATAAAAGATCATAGTTGCTAAGAAAAATTCCTGTTCAATTTTTCACAAGTACTTAAAAAATTTTCCCCACTTATTAAATGATTTTGTGCAAGCAGTGCTGCTTAGTAAGACCTGTCTTTGTAGTCATTTCGCGCGCGCGCGCACGTGTGTGTGTGTGTGTGTGTTTGCAAGGAGGTATTTTTAGATAGTTTAGCTGAACAGCAATCTGACGTCTTTAGAGGAGACATCAGTTCATTATGTGGATACAAATTCTATGCTTTCAGCTTTTATACACCAAGTCTTAATTTAAATCTGTTCTTCTTGCCGTTTCTAACGAAAGAGACTATATATCATGGTATGTATTCTATTTCTTCCTAAGGCTGGCCTTTCTAGTTAACCTTTGCTTAGAGAAGCGATCAAGGTAGAAATGCCTGTATTTGCTCACAACTTAATATAGATTATAGAAGCATGGAATTTTGGGTCATATTTAAATATGCCATTATACATCATGCTACACAGTGTTTTTCTATTGCGATGTGATTCAGGGGATTTAAAATAGTCATTATGGGCTCATAAATGCTGCTTTCTTATAAGAAGAACAATTTAAAGGCCAGGATGTGGGAGTTCTATACCTCTAACTGTACATATTGTTTTATCGGTTCAAAAAATGCCTTTTGCTTTGTGAAAGATAATTTAATGCTGAGTATGTAAGAGGAACATGGTTATTTGCTCTTGTTGCTCTAAACAGTGTTATGTATTAAGTTATGATATCTTCTTTTATCTGTTTTGTTTTTTCATCTTTTTAAAAATTCTGGGAAAAGAAGCTCTTGCAACTTAAGCAAATTAATGTTAGTTGTTTGTGATACTTGTTCCCACAAAAGGATGCCTTTGGTTAATAATAAGCATAGAACTGATATGTTTGTTTTTCTGATTTTACTATAGCTAATTTTGGGAAGATATTCATATAGAAGTTCAAAAGCTTTTTAAAATTAATTTTCAAAAATTTCCTTTATTCATTTTCCAAAATTTAAAATGTATTTCTACTTCATGTCAAAATGTCACAGCTTGAGTGAAAACTTTTGTTATTCATTCAGATGTGTTATCTGTGTGTTGTGAAGCTTCCAGGATTTGAGGCGTGGTTTATAATTTTTAATTCAGTTATTTGATAGTGTGTGAACCAACTGGGATCTCAGTGATACTTTAATGATTGCAATGGAATTCTTCATATTTTACCTGATTTTGTAAACATGAAGTATTAGCATAGAGAGATGAGTTACTTAACCTAAAGAAAGTCGTGAGCTTGGAGAGTCAGGTGAATAATAGGTTGTATCTGAAGATGCAGAAAGCTTTCATTCGTCAAGAAAAAAGCAATAAGCAATATCTACATATATGGAAGGGTCAGACAGGACATTTTTGTAGTATGAAAAACAGAGGAAATCCTAAAGCCCTGACATTTTAAAAAAAAAACCCTTTCTTGTTCTTAAAAATTAGTGGTGTTATGTAACCATTTAAGAATTTAGCTGAAGCCTGATGTTAAGTGACTCAGATTCCTAGCTTCTTAATGATGCTTCTTTACAGTGAAATCCAAGCAGTTGCCAGATTCTTGAGCCATGAGTTCATTCTCCCTCTCCCCAAAATTTACATGCCATCAAAATTGAGACTCAGTGCCAGAGGAGGTGTGAGCGCTGCAATTCTTATATGCTAAGTGTGATACACTGCACGTCATGCTGTTCCTCAGTGGAATCATTGATATTTCAATTTAAGAGAAGTGACCAACTTCAGGCTAAAGTTTCTTTACTGGGAAGTGGCATAAAATCTGAATCTGGCTTTATTGGCCCCTTTTCTTACTCCCCACAGCATCTGCACCAGAATAGCCATGTTCTTTCAGAACTGTTCTCCCCAAATCAACTGAGAAAGGGCCCTGCCCTTTTTCTGACACAGGAGTGTATTAACTGTTATCAGCTAAACACGCTCTCCTTACGTCACCAGTGTTTTCCGGTCTCACCCCTGACTTGGAGGAAGACACTTATATAAGCTGCTTCTTACACACATCACCCCAGGGAGCCTTCAGGAAATGTGAAATAGAGCACTTCAAGACTTTTTCCTAAGGTACCTGGTGGTTCTCACCACCCTAAGGATTCAGGTTGGAAATATTAAGGATGTAGTTAATTGTCACCCCATTTGCCATCCCTGCCACACACACACACACACACACACACACACACACACACACACACACACACACACACACACACACACACACACACACACACACACACACACACACACACACACACACACACACACACACACACACACACACACACACACACACACACACACACACACACACACACACAGTCATTGGCACTGAGATTAGTGAAGCAGTGTCCTTGTGGGGATGTTCATTCAAATCGACACCCCATCCCCCCTCCCCTGAGTTAAAGGTGATTAAATCTTATTGTTTTGTTCCATTCCTTTCAAAATGTCTTATAGATCTGAACCATCATTAACTGGAATTCTTGGTCATTGTGTCATGTGTCACCTTTCCCTCCCTTTCGCCTTGTCAGTTATTCACTTTGGAATTAAAGATGTCTTAATTCACTCTTTCTGCATCGACTAGAGATGACTTTTCACCTCCAAAACTTCATGGTTTATTCTTCACGTTTCCATCATTGGAATATATTTCTCATTCCCCAGTTTCCCATCGTTGGTAGAATACATTAGAATAAGCCTTGTTCATTCATATGTTAAGATATGCATATATCTACTTTGTTAGGAAGGTATCTAGCTTATATGCATCAGAGAGTAACAGAGAAGACCATGGCCTTCAAGGCAAGAGGCCACACAAGAGAAATTAGGGTTTATCTGGTTTGCTTGATAGGTTTTGTTATTGGTGTCTTGGTTACTACTTCGTGTTTCTTGACTCTAATCTTCAAGTGAGTTCTCTGAATTGATACATGAGAGGAAGTAGCTTTCTGTCTCAGGAGGCCTGTTGATAAAACGGAAAGCATTAAGGAACCGACTTCATTTACACAGGCACATTAAGTGAGATGGCAGACATCTAGCCAAGTTCATATCTCAGCTGAACTTTTATTAGGTTTATACATTAGGAGGAGGCCACTAGGTGTTTCTCAAGTTCTTTAAAAGAGTCTATGAGCAAAATCCTAGATGTTGAAGCTAACTTTACTTTAAAATATAATTGAATTCTTGTTTTACATTCCTGTGGGGCTATTTTGTCATGTTTTTGCTAGTATGTATCTAACACCTTTACAGTTAATGGCTTAGCTCAAAAGGGACAGAAAACTTGAGACCTTTTACCTCTTATTACCCCATCTGTTTGCTGATTTCAAGAATCATTAGCTCATCACAGGATGGATCAAAATATCCTCTTCCTCATTATCATAATCATCTTGATCATCATTTATTATTATTTTTTATATACTAATATTAACCTGGAAGCACTTAACGAGCAGATGAAAACTTTTACAAAGTCCCCCCCCCAAACCAGACATCTGCTGGTTGATTATAATCAAAATTCAAGACTGTATATTCCATTGCCCACGAGATACTGTGAGGTTGTCACCTTGGATTTTTTTTTTTTTTTACTTTTTATTGGAGTCGAGTTGATTGACAATATTGTGTTAGTTTCAGGGGAACAGCAGAGTGAATCAGTTATACATATCATGCATATATCCACTCTTTTTTTTTTTTTTTAAAGATTCTTTCCCCATATAGGCCATTGCAGAGTATTGAGTAGAGTTGTCACCTCGGACTTGACACAGCCAAAATATGACTTCTGAGTGTTCTCCCAACCACCAACCCAAGAAATAAACCCAACCAGCCAAGCAGGCCACAAACGCTCATGGTTCTCCAGGCTTCCTCCCGTCACCGTCCGTAGTGTTACCACTTACTGAGAGATGAAAACCCCAGACCTGCGAGTTATCTTTGGTTCTTTGGGTGGCCGGGACTCCGTGCTCTTCCGCAAGTCTTGTTTATCCCTCCCTCCTGCTGGTGGCTCTCCCTCCATCGTTAGCATCCTGGTCCAAGCTATCAGCATCTTCTCGCTTGTACGCTTCCCGCTGACTCCTGGCATCCCCCTTACTTCTAATCTTGCCCTTCTCTGTGCCATTCTTCACAGAGCAACCCACCGTATCTTAAAAAAGCAGAACCAGACCATGTCATTTCCTTTAAAATTCTCCAGTGCTTAGAATAAAATCTGCCCTCCCTGCAAAGCTGTGCACGAACTGGGCTCATCTTGGTCTCCTCTCTTAGTCACTTCCCTTAGCTCCTTGACCTTCCTTATGTTCATAGAACAGACCAAGCCACGGAGTCTTTCCACAGGTTGTTCTTTTTTGCCCGAATTCAGTCTCCTGTGGCCTTCACCTGGCCGGCTCCTAGACGCTCTGATCCCAGGTTCAGGAGGGTCTCCTGCCAGGCCAGTCTGGGGTAGCCATGCAGGCATTTCTGTTAGAGCACATTTTTTTTTTTTTTTTGCGGTACACGGGCCTCTCACTGTTGTGGCCTCTCCTGTTGCGGAGCACAGGCTCCAGACGTGCAGGCTTAGCAGCCATGGCTCACAGGCCCAGCTGCTCCGCGGCACGTGGGATCTTCCCGGACTGGGGCACGAACCCGTGTCCCCTGCATCGGCAGGTGGACTCTCAACCACTGCGCCACCAGGGAAACCCTACAGCACATTTTTAAAAGTATCTGCCAAGCATTTATTATTATGTTTATGTTGTTCTTGCTGTTGTTTATGTTTTTACTGCTTATTTATTAAGTGTCTCTCTGTTGAAGCGTAAGCCTCATGAAAGCAGGGACTTCATCTATGAGATTCAGCACTTAATCTGGAGTGTCTAGGATATGTTTACCATGAAAAAGCCATTTAATACATATTTACTGAATGTGTGAGAGATGAATTACTAAAAAGTACAATAAGGCAGATATGGGCAAACATCAGAATGAGTAGACAATTGTTTCCCCTTGAGAAGATAGTTTCCCCCCTATGGCTAGATAAACTTAGATGAAACTGAATAGGGTCTAAAGACTGAAGGCGATATTTACATTAGCAGTCCTAATGATAAATTAGGATTAACGTTGCTAACTATCAGCATTTTGTTATAATAAGTCATGTAGTTCTTTAACATTTACATAAAATATGGAAATAAATATTATTCACCTAAGCAGCTAAAACTTCCTGGGATAAGCTGTTTAGGAATTTTGGCTGATATGAAGTTTTAGGCATTTGGACATTCTATCTAGAAGGAATATTAATATGGATTATATGAAACTATCAAACTTCTAACTATCTTTGAAGGCCTTCAGTACAATTCAGTGCCAAAACCAGGTCAAGGTACTTGCTTGTGTTTTTACATGGTGGGACCTCGACTGTCTAACATTATGAAAGTTACGTGCTTTTCTAAGAGCATTTGTCTTAATATACATAAATCATGGAATTGAGGTTAAAATTAATTTTGGTTTATGCAACATAATAGATCATTAGTAATGAACTCCAAGTTACTTTTCCCTTTTAGTATTTTTTTTCTGAATACTTGTTTAAAAATAATAATGCTACAATTTACATTGTAGAAAATTTGGAAAATATTCAAATTAATTTTTTTATTAATATGAAAGTAAGATCTGGATTCAAGTTTTAACAGTGCCATAACTAATTCATTTTTCTTTCACATCAATTCCCACAACTGAGAAATGAGGAGATTATGCTAAATAAATCCCTAAAAATCCTTCCAGGTCTATAATTGTACTATACAAAAACTTGCATTTGCATAATGCTTTATATTACTAGAGTTCTTTCACGTTGGTCGTCTGTTCTCAGAGCTGCCTTGTGAGGCAGGCAGGATAGACCTTGTTATGTCTACTCCACACTGGTGAGAAAATTAAGCTACAAGGAATTAAAATGATTTCTTGGGTCACACAAACTGCTTGGATATAGCCATGTATTGTTTCTACAATTTCGTACTATAATTTATGACCTCCAAATGCTAATCGCTGATTAGGAACTTGGTCAAAATAATAAGTATTCATTTTGTTAGTATATTTAATAAATTACCACTCTGTAATAAGTTGAATATTTTTATAATCTGACCCCTTGTACCTGGGAAATTTGGTCAGGTACCCACATAACTTAGAGGAGGCCAGAACTAATTATTAAACTGTTGTAGCAATCAGTGACACATAGGTGATCGCCCTGATGGAACTTTACGTAGATGGGATTTTATCTTTTGAGAAAGTTAAGCAGTTGATTGCAGAGGCCCCTCTAAGCATCACCAGGTTAGTTTTTTTTTCTTTCTTTTTTTTTTTTTTTGCGGTACACGGGCCTCTCACTGTTGTGGCCTCTCCCATTGCAGAGCACAGGCTCTGGATGCGCAGGCTCAGCGGCCATGGCTCACGGGCCCAGCTGCTCCGCGGCATGTGGGATCTTCCTGGACTGGGGCACGAACCCATGTTCCCTGCATCGGCAGGCGGACTCCCAACCACTGCGCCACCAGGGAAGCCCCCAGGTTAGGTTAGGTTAGGTTTTGAAAGCTGTTAAGTTTGTTTGCTGTGGTCCCAAAGGCACAGCCCACTCCATCCTGACTCTCTCCCCGTTTCTATTCTCCCTCCCCACCACCTGGACATAATGATTTACCTTTCTTTAGAAATTTATTTTATTGAAGTACAGTTGATTTACAATGTTGTACCCATCTCTGCTGTACGGCACAGTGACTCAGTCATACACATATATACATTCTTATTCTTTTCCATTATGCTGTGTCACAGGATATTGAGGATGGTTCCCTGTGCTATAAGTAGGACCTTGTTGTTTATCCTATATATATATATATATATATATATATATATATATATAATAGTTTGCATCTGCTAATCCCAAACTCCCATTCCTTCCCTCCCCGAGCCAGCCTCTCCCTTGGCAACCACAAATCTGTTCTCTAAGTCTGTGAGTCTGTGTCTGTTTCGTATATAAGTTCATTTGTGCCATACTTTAGATTCCATATATAAGTGATATCATATGGTATTTGTCTTTCTCCATCTGACTTACTTCACTTAGTATGACAGTCTCTGGGTCCATCCATGTTGCTGCAAATGGCATTATTTCATTCTTTTTGATGGCTGAGTTATATTCCATTGTATATACGTACCACATCTTCTTTATCCGTTCACCGGCCAGAATGATTTGGAAAACGTTACTGGATCCTGTTAGTTTCCTGTTTAAAAGCCCAGTGGCTTCCCATTGCCCTTAACAAGGCTCCTTTGTAGTAGGATTGGTTCCTACTACTCTGAGCTTGTTTTTACCCCTCTGCCCTCCAGTAACCTTGAACTTGGTTTCGTTTCCTGAGCATCCCCAGGTTCTTCCTACCTCGGGGCCTTTGCCCTCTGTATTCCTTCCATCTGTCGGGCTCTCCCCCAGATCCCATTGGGTGGGATCCTTTGTGTTTATTCACCTCTCATCTCAGATATCACTTTCTCAGAGCAGCCTTCCCAGTGCCCCGTCTAAGTAGTCTCCCCAGTCCCAGCTGTCACAATCCATTGCATCACTCCCCCCACTTTAGTATTCTCTATATAGTACTGATGATATCTACATTTATTTTATTTGTTTATCATTACTTATCCCTTCTTTCACCTTCCACCCTGAAGCCTCCTGCCTCCAGAAGGAAAAATTCCAGGGAGCAGGGCTTTGCCAGTGCCCGTCATTGCCAGATGACGAGCTCCTATAACTATGCCCGGCTCACTGCAGTCAGTCCGTGAATACTTGTTAAATAATTGAGTAGATGAATGAATCTTACAATTCTGAGTAGAGTTCAAACACTCTTCATGTGCCAGGCTCCTCTGTTGGAATCTATACAGACAGGAACTCAAAAAGTTTTGAGTCCAGAAGTTTTGTCCTGACTTGCAGGAAATCCAAACTAAATACATTGCTTAACTATGCTTACCGTTAGCCTAGGTTTAGTATAATCTCATCCTTCTTCTATCCCTTGTCATTTCACTTTATTCTGGCAATCTTACCTGTAATTGCTGGCAGAGAGGAGTGACTGTTGAATTGGGACAGGAGAGGCCATCCTAATTCATTTTCTCTCGGCCTCAGTATCCTCAGCTCTAAACTCGGGTTAATCGTTCAGTGATGTGTGTGTCTATTCAGCACAGACTGTATTTCAGGCCCTTTGAGGCAAGGGAAAGGGTGAAGGAAAGGCAGCCGTGCTCCCTTTTGGACTTAACTCCGGGAAGGCAGGGATGTTTAGAGCAGCAGCTGCTGTAAGGGGCGGCTGAGCTCTGGGTGACACAGGAACCTCTGACGACAACGTCTCACCTCCAGGAGGGGAGCTCAGGAATTAGGCAGCCCAGGGGCACCCTGCTAGGAGGAAGTAATAGCAGAGGCAGAGGAGAGAGAGAGACAGGGTGTGGCATGAAAATGAGCTGAGAGGGGTGTGCAGAGATCAGAAGGAGAAGAGGTTCGTGCAGTGGTCGGAGGTGTGAACCTGTCCCTGCGGTAAAGAGGGTCCCTGACAGGCTCCTGGCCCGGGATTGGCGTGATCAGGTGCGAGTTTTTCTATCCTCTTCCAGAAGTTCACTGAGCTGCAATGTAGAGAAGAAATAAAAGGGAAACGAGATTGTTGCAGGAAGCAAGACAGGACGATGGTGGTGCAGTGGCATTAGATGAAGTAGGAGAATGTATGTAAATCCCCATCAGAGGGTCTCGCGCACAGTGGGCACTTGGCTAATTTTCTAAGTTCTTGCTTCTGCTGAAGGTGAATCGAGGCTTTATAACTTCTAGGCTGCGGAAGTTAAACCGTTTATAGTAGAGAACATTTTCAGGTTGTGAATGCGTGTGTGTGCACACACGCACATGCACGCACTGATGGCACCACAGGTTATATGAAACCCGTTATAAGATTCACTAAGTGTATCTTGATTAATGTGATTCTGTTTCCCTGATTTAAACTTGGGATTAATAAATTAATATGCATACACATACGTGCTTCAAAGTTCAGAGAAAGCAGTTGAAGTTTAAGGAAAGTAAAAGCCTTTTAGAATACTAGATGTTGGTCTTTGTTTAGGAGTAATGTGCTTCCTAAGACAGTTGCTCAATTGATTATGTAAATAAATCCTTGGAGATGACGAGAAGGTCACGAGAAATGCTGGCACATGGACAGAAGTGAGGGTATTAAAAAGGAGTCTCCTTATGAGGTCACACACACTCAACTGTGTCCAAGTCATTCAGACTCTTCACCAGGTGATATGGTGTCTGAGGTTGACCAGTCTAAACAAACAAGCAAGCAAGCCAAAAAGGAAAGGCGGAGGAAAAGAAAAATCTGTTAGCCTTTATGCAGTTTCTGCGGGATATATTTTTGATGGCCCTGGGCAATGAGTAATGCACCACAAATGTTCAGTTAATTCTCCCCCAGTGCCCCCTAGACAAAGCTAAAGCAATGAAATTATCTGGTGTGCCCGGGTTGACACACCTTGAACATAGACGTGAAATTGGATGTCTTATCACTGAAGTCCTTGGAAATAAATGCCAAAATGAATATGTTTATCACTGAAGTAAAAGGAAAAGCTGATATTCTAGACACATAAAATTAATGCCCACTATTTTGTGTAACTTAAGAGGGATAACGTATAATTATTTTTTGATTTAAAGATTATTGTCTAGCTAAGTTGTAATCCTCATCACTGGAAAAGCGGCAGTTGTGATTGTGTTTGAGTGAAATCTAGAAATGGAAACATTAGCGGTGGAATCTGAGGTGTTATTTGAATTCTAGGTAGTCTCGTGTGTGTGTTTGTGTGTGTGTGTGTGTGTGTGTGTGTGTCACACAGATATAAGAGGACCAGGGTGGGATTTTTCAGTAAATAAAGTTGTGTAGCCAGTGTACCCAGAAACCATGACTTAGAACAGACGTGGCTTCACAGTTGAGTCACTGCCCATGGGACATCAAGTAAGGTGAGCTACGAGGTCCTTGTTTGTCAATGGCCTCTTGGTACAAGTTGTAATAAACATCTTTTATTCAAGTTATGTGGAATTACTATTGAATATCTCTCCAAAAGATAATATATATCTGCATTAACCATTTTAGGAAAATGTTTTAAATTCGTGATGAATGTATTGTGAGTGCTAAGTACCGCCCATCTTTCCATCCCACTCAGGATGAGATCCAACATCAGTCCCACAGCTTTCCCACGTGATTTCACCGTAGAGTCTCTCTCTGCTCTAATTCCCTCTGGTCTTCTCAGGGCTGATGCTGACTTCCTAGCTGTTCCTAAAACACGCCAAGGCTACCGTGCCTTTGGCTTGTGCCCTTGATGGCCTTGTACGCGGGACCCCTGTTTCCCCATGTGTACCTGCAGGGTGCAGGCTTTCACTCCACTGAGGTCTTTGCTCAGAGGACACCTTAGCAGTGAGACCTCCTACCCTCTATATCCCGTGTCCTGCTTTATTAATTTTCAAATTACTTATCTCTGTGTGACATATTCTTTTTTTTTTTTTTTGTGGTACGCGGGCCTCTCACTGCTGTGGCCTCTCCCGTTGCAGAGCACAGGCTCCAGACGCTCAGGCTCAGCAGCTATGGCTCATGGGCCCAGCCGCTCCGTGGCATGTGGGATCTTCCTGGACCGGGGCACAAACCCGTGTCCCCTGCATCGGCAGGCGGACTCTCAACCACTGCGCTACCAGGGAAGCCCTCCGTGTGACATATTCTTATGCTTGATGGTCTTCCCTCCCAACCCCCAACTTCCTACACCTGCACACAAATGCTAGGAAGTAAAGGATTCTCTGGAATCAGGGATTTTGAGTACAGCGAAATTTCTTCCTAGGGAAATAAAAGTTTCATGAATTCCTATTTTTCAAAAGAGTATAGCTTACGTTTCAATAGAAGTGTTTTTTTTCCTGAGCAATCAGTCTATTCAATACATTTTTGAGTACTGTACTCAAAATCAGTTGACAGAGTAGGTGGCTTTCTAGACTTAATTTTCCCTTGAACCCATTAAGCGGTACTTTTGGAGGACAAATAATTATTTTGGAAGCCTTATATTCCCATTGTGTAATATTTTGCATCTTGAAATTTGACTAAGTACTCTCCAACTCATAGGGCAGTGAACAAATCCGAATCTATTTTATACTGTCTTTGATTCCTAAGGTACTATGATACTTAGTTGATTTCATCTTGAAGTTGCATAAAGAGCCCAATAATTTTTCATAAAATGTTTAGTAATTGGATTCCTTTGGCTTAGGGATATACTAGACTTCTCAATTTTACACAAAGACAAATATAAGTATAACATATACTTCATAAATATATGAAATATAAGTATGTGTTAACATATAAAGTATGTATGTATATATACTTGTATGTATGTCTGTAAGATATAGATCTATAAGGTGTATGTGTGCGTGTGTATATATATACCTAGTAAAATGGTATATATATCTAACAAAGTGGTATGATTAGAACTACCCCTTTAGGAAATAACTGAGAATATAAAAACTAGTTTTCTCATCACATTGTCACATCTTCAGTCTTTCTTGGCTATCCCTGTTTTTATTTTTAAAGATTTATTTATTATTTATTTTATTTATTTTTGGCTGCATTGGATCTTAGCTGAAGCACACGGGATCTTTGTTGAGGCGTGTGGGATCTTTCGTTACAGCGCGTGGGCTCTTTGTTGTTGTGTACGGGCTTCTCTCTACTTGTGGCGTGCAGGTTTTCTCTCTCTAGTTGTGGTGCGCAGGCTCCAGGGTGTGTGGGCTCTGTAGATGTGGTGCACGGATTCCAGAGTGCACGGGCTCTACAGTTTGCAGCATGCGGGCTCTAGTTGAGGCACTCGAGCTCAGTAGTTGTGGCACGCGGGCTTAGTTGCCCCCCGGCATGTGGGATCTTAGTTCCCTGACCAGGGATCAAACCCGTGTCCCCTGCATTCTAAGGCGGATTCTTTACCCCTGGACCACCAGGGAAGTCCCCCCAGTCATCCTTCTGTCACATCAGTCTCCTTTAATCTTTGCTGAATGCAGCACTTATCACTATTTGACAGTTTTCTTCGCTAAGCTTTTATTATTTATCTTGCCCACTAGTTGTAAGATCCATGAGAGCAGGGAGTTTATCTTACTTGCTGCTGTCTTAGAAAACTGGGACCAGTGCCTGGCATACTGGCGTAAAGTGGGTTTTTAATAAACGTGTTTGACTGACTAAAGGAGCTCTAATGTTGATTTTATCCAAATTGCACACAGCACTGTGAGGTCAGGGTGTCATCAGAGCCCTACCTACTTCTCCTTAAGGAATTGAGAATTGCACTGTGGAAGATTTTTTGCAGACAGGTCACAAAAAAGTATCATCATATTTGTATTTGTATGAGTTAAGATAATGCTAGCCATTGTATCAAACCAAGCAAAATACAATGGTTCAAATACAGTAGAAGTTTATTCTCTTTTGCATAAGATCTCAAGCAAGTACTCTGGATCACTTAGTGGACAGTTTTCCTCTAAGCAGGGATCCAGGGATCCAGGCCCCTCCACTTTATGGCTCAGTTGTCTAACCTTTGGCGCAAAGCTTCTGTTGTCTTCCGACAGAGACTCTTGATGCAAGGGGAAGGTCTCGGCGGGTCTGTAGAAGATGCATATAAGGAGGGTGTGGGCACAGCATCCATCACTTCTGTTTGTTCATACCCTGAAGGCGTGAAGTCAGTTGTATGGGCACCTATGTGACTCTAAGGGAAGTTGGGAAATGCAATCCAGCTGTACTCCCTGGAAGAGGAGGACATTGGTGAATAGCTTGCCAGTCTCAGCCATTTTTTGCCATTTTATTGTATAGAGACCTAAGTGCATTTGCGTTTGGATGTCACGTGGCTTTTATAACTTTTTTTTAAAGAGTTAAACATTACTTGTGGGGTAATGTCTTTAATTCTGAGCGAGGCTTTCTTGCCAAACCAACTATTTATTTTTGTTCAAAAAGAAGGCAGCTTAGGATCATCCATGGATCCCATAGGAATCTTTTTTCCTTGGCTTTAAACGCTCATTTCCCTGATTCCACGCTCCCTTGAGCATTTTTACTGCTGGGATAAATGCCCGCAGTCCCTCGGGAGCTCATCAGAGTTGTTGTCTAATTGGTCCTAGAAACTGCCTTCTCCTATCACGAGCGGCTCCCCTCCATCTCCAGGGGTCTCCACTTCCAGAGCACCGATCCCATGTGGTCCTGGAAAACACGAGAACTCAAGTTTTAGTAACTGTAGAATATGCTCAGTATTACTATATGGATAATCACCAATTTTGCTAAAAAATACATTTATTGAGTTGGTTTTTGTATTAGACAGTGAAGCTATGGTGATATTAAAGTTTCTTAGGATATTTCCTGTTTAAATAAGGGAGAAGATGGGTGTCACAATTGGGTTAGAATATGGCCCCAAATAACAAATTTCTAGAGTCCAGATGCAGAGTGCATTGGGTATAGATTTTGGAGCCATGTACCTGGGAGCTTTGGACAAGCCACTTGAGCTGTTTGAGCTTCTGTTTCTTTGTCCATTAAGTGCAGTATCTGGGCTCTTTATAAGTATTGGAACAAACAGGCATCAAATATTCACTACGTTGCTCATTAGGTAGCACGTGTGCCCCAGATAATGGGGGAATTATTCCTAACGTGAGGAGAATATGTGCATAGGGTTAGGATTTCTGTGAAGTGCTACCCAGAAGGTGACTTTTCAGTTACCTGACTCAGTGCCAAAATTTGCCATGTATTTTATTGAAAATATCTTGGACTAAGTGATCTAGACATTTTTTTTGAAATTCCTCAGAGAAAGGTGTGCTTTTCAGATCACTGGTTATTGATAGCTGCAAATAAACTGAAAAGGAAAAGGGATTATATGTGTGTGTGTGTGTGTGTGTGTGTTTGGAGTGAGAATGGAGTGGCTGTCACTTGAAAACCATCATAAAACTGTGTTTTTTTAACAGACTACAGGACATTTCCTTTGGTGATATATACATGGTAATTAACTACCTCGGTATTTCTGTGGAAGATTATATAGTTTGTTTTATTTTAGGTCCCAGATAAACATTTTCATTTTGAAAAACTACAGCTGTCTTTCAGAGGACAAACTTTTAGTGGTTCTGATATTTATTATAGAACTATTCTCACTGTGCCAGGTGCCTTTCTTTAAGGTGATGAAATTAGTTGACTAGCTTATTTGTGTGTGTGCCTGCACCCACATACTTTTTCTCTGATTGTCAGATGTTAGGGGTATCGTATAATATATCAGGCAAGATTTTGTCCTGCCAAGAGTTAACTGCCAGAGAAGGAGTTGCTTTTGTCTCTTACATTATAAGTTTCTCTCAATTCATTTTACCTTTTTTTTTAAAAAAAAAAACAAAAAAAGTACTCTTCAGTAAGGAACATAAGGCAGTAATGACCTCAAACAGTGCTAGCTAGGAATGTTGTAAGGGTCATATGGTGGAACGTGGGATGAGGGAGTTAAAGAAGTTTTCTGTTTTACACAGATTTAATAATGACTCTTGGATATGTGATCTCAGAATTGCAAATACTGGTTATTACCATAACATTTTAAAGGTTAGCTTATAAATAGTAAATGATTTTGTAAAGAACCTACAAGACAATGAAAAATCAACCTCACAAATGTTGCACAGTATATCACAAAGAGATGCAAAAAGTGGTGTATCTCAAACAATTTAGAAGGAATGAAGACTCTCTTGGATGACTCAAAAAGTGGCAGTGTGATGTCAAAATCATTGATATTGGAGATGCAGATGTACAGTTTTAATAAATTTGTTTTATGAAAGAGTGAGAAATTGTTTTAAATGACTGTTTTTCTATATGATTTTGAAATTTGTACAAGAAACTACATTAGTGAATTGATATAAGCAGACATTTCAGAGTTTCATCAGTATTCATGAGAGTTTTCAAGTCAACCAATAAGTCAATAAATACAGTAAAGTTCGATGCTTAAGTGTATCCAGTACAGGGCCAAGCAGCCAGGAATCTCTCTCTGCCACCTTTTCACTGTGTGATCTTGGTGCAAATCGCTTAATTTTCTGTGTCTTAGTTCCTCTTATCTATAAAATAGTCACAATAGGGCTTCCCTGGTGGTGCAGTGGTTGAGAGTCCGCCTGCCGATGCAGGTGACACGGGTTCGTGCCCCGGTCCGGGAGGATCCCACATGCCGCGGAGCGGCTGGGCCCGTGAGCCATGGCCGCTGAGCCTGCGCATCCGGAGCCTGTGCTCCACAACGGGAGAGGCCGCAACAGTGAGAGGCCCGCGTACTGCAAAAAAATAAAAATAAAAAAGTCATAATAATAGCCTACTTCAAGAGATTCTTGTAAGAACAGGACTGGTGCGCAGGTGATGTTACTGTTGCCTTCTCATAGAAACTGGTGCACAGGTGATATTACTGTTGCCTTACACAGCCTTACATTTTGGAATAGATGGTACTTAGATCATACACTTTCTCCTCATACTAAAGGATTCCGCTTTTCTGTTTTGAAGTGAAGTTCACATGAGTTTCCTATTCAGTGCTTTCTATGAATGTCCGATAGAAAAGGCTTCTGAAAAGTATTTGCTTGAAAACATCAATCATGTGACTGACAGCCTTTCACTCAGTTTACTAGTTTTGCTTATTTATTTTCCTTAACAGGGGTCTGAGTTCTTCTGTTTGTGTTCTGTTTATCCTTATTTCATAAATGTAGGGATTAAATTTTAGATTGTAATTCATGCAACTGTAGCCAAGGAAGTTTATGGTTCATTCATAGGTTACCAACCCTTAAAAACACGCGGGTAGCCTTTTTGCCCTGGGGAGAGGGCTGGGTCACCACCACATTTCAGGAGCTATTTCTAACATATAAAGGTTTATGTTTGGAGAGAAAAGTGAAATTTTAATGTATATAAACTATATCTTAACATCCAATCCTCTCTGTTACACCTCGCTCCGAAACATTATTTTTAAGGTAGGAAAGTAGCAAGGAATTTTTGGAATAAATCATGACAGCACTTGCAGCACTCCCTCCCCTCCCCGCAAGAGGTGTTTGTTCAAAGGGCCCTCTAGGATGGCAAGAATCACGCAGCTTGTGTCCTGGCCAAATACACGCAGGACTGTTGTGGAGGCTTTTACAGTCAAATGTAACGAGGCTATTCACACAAAAGCACAAATTCCCCAGGCCTACCACTTTGGGAGAATTCTCAGCTATGAAAATTTGAATGTTTATAAAAGACGGTAATTGGACTGTAAGCCTACCATGACAGTGAGGTTATTTATTTTGCAAATTTTGGTACAGTAGTCTAAGCAGTGAGCTCTTCCATATAAATATATGATTTATTTAAAATGTAAGAGGTAGGGACTTCCCTGCCTGTCCAGTGGTTGAGGCTTCACCTTCCAATGCAGGGGGTGAAGGTTCCATCCCTGGTCGGGGAGCTAAGATACCACATGCCTTGGGGCCAAAAAACCCAAACATGAAATGGAAGCAGTATTGTAACAAATTCAATAAAGACTTTAAGAATGGTCCACATCAAAAAATCTTTAAAAAATAAAATATGTAGACTTTGGGGGGAAATATATATAATAAGTAAAGTAGTATAATGGTGGTGTTAAGTATGAGGGTGTCAAAAATAAGTTAGTTTTTTTTTTCCCCCATTGAATTTGGAAACTATCTGACCTAAGATGAAAAAATGGCAGAGGGAATGGAAAGGGAGAGAGACAGCTGCAGGTGGATTCTACAAGTTATTTTATTTAGTCACTGGACAATGTTATATTCATTTTACAGAGGAAACTAAGGTGCACAGAAGTTAATCAACTTGCTCAGGGTTGCTTGACTTAGCAGGAAGTTGAACAGAAGATAACTTGATATGTAAAATGAGACTTATGTCTTTTGAGCCTGCCAGGAAGCTGGGAGAATATTAAGTTCTTACAAATTGCTAATCTTTTGGCAGGTTTCTCCAGTAAATATAAAGCAAATTTTTGTTGAACTGTTCCTTTAAAGCATAGTCATACCAACATTTCAAAATGTCTACATGTATTTTAATGAGAAATATTATTAAATGTATCAGTTTATTAAATTATTATCTCATGACCCTTTGGGGAAAGCTTTGTTTCTTGCCTTTACGTATATTTACAAACAAAAGAAATTGTATACTGTGCGGAAATCTTTCTCTTTGCTTTGTGGAATACTGATGGATGAAGTATTATTTCAAGGATGAGTCCTGGGTCTTGAGCACGTCTTAATGGGATATGAGAGAAGTAAAAATGATTTCTGATGAATACTATTCAGGAGTCCAAATGCTTACTTTTTCTGGTGTTCCTAAAGAAATATTATGGGGTAGAGAAATAAAAGTTGACCATAGTATAAAGTGGTCTTTAAAATGAGCTATCAAATAACATTCCTGCCTATGCAAGCTGTGTGTAGAAATAGGTCAGAACGTGTCGGAACTCGTCGTATTAGAAAAGATCAGTTTTAGTAAAAGAAAAGCTGTGTGTGTGTGTGTGTGTGTACACACAGAAAATATGACTTGCTTTTAAAGTACAACCTTAGTCCTACCGTGGGTGGAGGAACAGTGTCTGGAGCTGGGTGATGACTGGCCCTCAGGCCCTTTCTGAGAGCAGCTCAGTCCCTGCTGGCATCCAGACTAGATTCCAGCTGCAGGAATCCAGAGCTGGGAGACCCTGTGTCTTCCACGGGTCTGCACGTGGTAGACCTTCTGTCTCGTTCTGGGTGCCAGGCTCTCCTTTGAGTGCTTTATACCCCGTCATTCACTTAATCCTCACAACACAGGTTTTTAATAAATGATGAATAAATGGAAACTATAGGAGACTGTATTTTCACTGACACTTCAGGAACAAATGGGAAATGTGTCCAGGAATATACCAGCTCCTCCCCTCAGAGCCTGAAAATATGAGCGTGTAAAGCACTCACAGAACTCCAGGGATGATCTGGGGAAAACAGTGCTCATTTGGGTAAAATCTTTGTGTTACATCTTACCATGAAGCTGGTGTTCAGTCACTAAGTGTGATATTTAATTTACCTTAGTACTGTTGTTACTCGAGGTGAACTGCCAGGGAGGATTGGATAGATTCTAACCATTAGCCCAAACCTTGTGTGTTCTGTTGTAGCTATTTCTTGAAATAAAAGTGATTCTGGGGTTAGTTGGGAAATTTTTAGTGAGATAAATTTCAACTGATGTTGACAGTGTTTTTTTGTTTTGTGTAGTTTTGAACTGTTGGATTTCTCCTCAGTCCTACGGTGCTAATGCATCATGGAACATACAACTCTACTATGTTTCCATTACATAACCAGTGATATACCAGCCCTTTCTTGTAGAGCTGGAAAACATAAACTTAAGAAGTTTTTTGGGGGAGAGGAGGAAGGGGAAGAAAGGAAATGCCCTAGTCTCTACTATGTTAGCACCACTTTGAGGAATTTTACCAGTTCAGCAAAGTATTTATTTAGCGGTGTCAGAGATTTCAAGGCGTCCTCACTCACTGAATTTATGTTCAAAACAGAGTTCATTTATTAGCTGGTACTTTTATAAATGCCAATCATTAGATTAATTAATAAATCAGAGGCTATCAAATGCCTGTTCATATATGAGCCTTAAGTCTTCTCTAGTACTTCTTACTTAAAGCTAATTGTTATAGCACCCGTTTCTCCCAAAAAAGAAAACAAAACAAGCTATCATTTAATTGATACCCAGATTTTACAAAACCATGATTAATATTGTTTATGCTTACTTTACGCATTTAAGAATCTGATTTAAATACGTATTACCATTTGTTGTTCCTTATGTAATTAATAGTGTTTCTGGTGAAACTATGATTCAATCATTTGCCTGACACTAGTTTGTTACAGTTGTGATTCACAAGTGCCCTATTTTTAAGAATATAGATTGCTTGATTCGGGAAAAATGTGAGCAGTAATATATTCATACAATCAAATATGAAAATAAAAAGCATTTAAATGACAACAAGAAAAATATAAGAGATTTCCTTGAATTGTGTTCGTAATGAATTGCTGTTAAATATTGAATATATTGGCGTTAAGATCAAAATGTATAAAATATATTAATTTCCCCTTTAATTTATTTAATTATTATTTAATTTTATTCAGGTAACTACTGCGTATAGCCCCAGCTTCAAAAAATGTTCTTATTGTTGAGCAGAATTTCTGTTATAAGTGGTGGCTAGAGCCGCAAGATAATTCCCAGCTCCATTTAATTGGAAATTTGATTAAACAGCATGGTGAGAGTAACTTAAAAAGACCCTGGATCAAGTGTAGAAAAGCTGGGACAAGTGAGTCTTTTGTCCTTGGCGTGTGGCCCCCTGCTTTGGTATGTTTTGCTCAGACAGTGAGTTACTGGCTCCCAGCGTGCGGCGTTACCCTTTTGCCCAGAGGTTGAACGCGGTGCCTGTGTCTGTGTTTGCACCCTGACTCCCAGTTCCTGGCTGGTTCGTTTCCCTCTGAAAGAGCCGCTTCCCTTAGGCCTGGGCTCAGGTCTCCAGTCTGTAGAGTGTGAGGCTGGGCCGCACCCGTGCATTTCAGGCTCTCTTCTCTCGCTGCAGACAAGTTCCACACCTCTCCCATTCCACAACCGTGGCCGACGTGGCCTGTTGGTAGCGTTTAATCACGGGACTCTCATCCCCATCTATGGGGAAAAATGCAAAGCTTTCTCAAGCATGTCATCTGTTCTCATACAAAGAGATATTTAGCTAATACTGAATTTTATATGCATTAACTTTAACATCATTTCATTGTCTGCAAAGAACACAAGTGGTGGTGGGGAGATAAAAAGCCACGTTTGAAAAACTATGTTTGAGGGAGTTCCCTGACGGTCCAGTGGTTAGGACTCCATACTTCCACTGCAGGGGACCGGGGTCCGATCCCTGGTCGGGGAGCTAAGATCCTGCAAGCCGTGCAGCATGGCCAAAAACAAACAAACAATGTTTGACTTATTTTTCTATTGTGCATGACACCTATTACAGTGACTTTTTGGGTAGTAGAATTTACATTTGGAACTGAAGGTGTCTTATTCACTTTGATATTTCCTGTCCCTAACAGAGTGTCTGACATAGCAGAGACTTAATAAGTATTTATAAAGTAGAATTGAATTCTTAAGAATGAAAGTGTTTCTTCTTTTCTCTTTATACACAGACTTTATGGTTCTTAGCTTAACAAAGCCACATATTTCTGCTCTTTGTGGGTCTAAGTGAGCATAGATGAATAGATTGTGGAGTGTCTGTTCACACTCCACAATGTTTAGAGCTTTAGAGCTCGAAGGCTCCTGTGCTTTCCCCACAGTGCATTTAGTCAGGAAAGATGACCAGTTGATGGTCAAGTCCTGCGAGACTTGAGTAAATAACTGTCTGGTGAGTAAAAATTCATCAGATGGATACATCTTTATTTGACATATTCAAGTTAATTTTTAAAAATCACACTGTGTGGCACATGTCGACCTGAGTCATCTCTATAAAAGATAATCAATAGAAATCAGTTTATTCTGTAAGTACATGTATCGACTGATGCCTCTTAAAGTCGCTGAGCTACAGAGTCTTGGTTCTTCAGTTGCCTTTTGTGGCGAGTGACTGCATTAAACGAAAGGTAGCCAAGATGAGGAAGGGTGTTCATCCTGGCTTTGAACACATTGTTTTAATATCTGACATGTAGCACTCAGCTACAAGTAAAATACAGTTTGGCAAACTTCTGTCTTCAAACTGTTCCTGAAGAAATCCTGGAAATATTTCGCTCTTCTACATTGTGAATAAAATATATAAATTCTCAAATTTGGGGGGTTTTGCCTATCTATTCCTTGCAGGGAAATTGTTATTTTCCCAGTTTTATCTATTTCAAAACATCTTCAATTATCAGTTAAAAAAACATTCATAGTGAGATATATGTCATTCTTGCAATGATTCCACACATTTGAATAAACATCTCACTTCTCTGAGCTTCTCCAATGTATGTCTTTTTATCTGTTTATTTAGCATCTGTTTATATGCCCCCCAATAAATTTATATTTAAATCTTTTCTTTGTATACTTTATCTCCCGTGATGTTAAAAATATTATTTCTATGCAGACTATATTAAATGGTTTTTTTTCTGAAGGGGTATAATTCTACTTTTTAAATTTTTTAATTTAATTTTTTTTTACTTTTTATGCAATTTAAAGGTTGCTTTCCATTTACAGTTATTACAAAATATAGGCTATATTCCCCACATTGCACAATACATCCTTGAGCCCATCCCATACCCACCCCTCTCCTCCACCCCCCACTGGTAACCACTAGTCACTAGTTGTTCTCTGTATCTGTGAGTCTGCTGCTTTTTTGTTATATTCACTAGTTTGTTATACTTTTTTAGATTCCACATGGAGGTGATGTCATACTGCATTTGTCCTCCTCTGTCTGACTTATTTCACCTAGCACGATGCCTTCCAAGTCCATCCGTATATTAAGTACTATTAAGTGTCATAATCTGTTTATTGAGTCAGGCCTGAACGGTTGTGGGTGTCAGGAGCCTGCATCACCTCCCCTGTGGGACTTATTCTAAACTGTGAAGTGGCATCTTGGTTTTGGAAGAGGAGGAGGGATGAGGGTCACAGGAGAGAAGGGAATATTGCCAAGGCAAGCTCTTACTTAAGTTTGATTTTAACAGTTAGTCTCTATTATTTATTATTCAGCAGCCAAATAGGATCAATATGCCAGCAGGAAAGAAAGATATTATTAGTGTGCAGGGTGTCAGTTAGCATATATTTTGAAATGTCAGGTTTATTATTGGCCAGTAGTGTCTTCTAAGTGTGATGCTATAGATACATAGTGCCCTTTCTGAATTCTAAAGAATTGCTAATAACTTACGAGTGTAAGATTTTAAGGGCAGCGTTTTCTTAGCATCTCATTCACTAACTAGCACATAGTAAGAGGAAGAGGGCTCAGTAAATATTTGTTGAATGGGTGAATGTTTCCTTTTTCAGTGCATTTTCTCTGCTGTATGGGGGGGTGATAGAAGCGCTTGGGGGATGCTGAGGGAATCTGTTCAATAGATGCAATTTTTATTTGGAGTTTAAACGTGAACCAGTAGTCTCTGTGTGTCTGTGACAGGTGAATGTTGTCCATAACCTTCTCGACTCTGCGTCCTCCGAGCGCATACTTTCCTGTTTTCTCCGTAGTGCCTGTGTAGTTACTTGTATAACAATACACTTTGTTCTAAGATGCTCATCTTTTTAACCTTGAAACATCATTTGGGCATACGTGAACCTCAAATCTGTTTTCTTATTTAAGCTGTCTCTTGCCACAAAGTTGCATTTTGCTGGCTAACAAATAGTAGGAGACTAATTTGCTCATTGGTGTATAATTTGAAAGTTGTCGCTCATTGGATTCATTGCTCACCAGGTTAATCTTAACCGCCAAACCCACCTATTTAAGTGTTGAATTTAGTATGATTTAAGGCTCATCGAATGCCCATAAACTTTACAGATTCATTTTGTGATTTTTGGTAAATAGGACAGTATTTAGTCATGGTGAATTTAAAAACTGAAGGACCTTTCCTGGCCTGGAGTAGAGTGTGACGCAATTTGTAGATGCCTTCCTGGAGCTCCTGGTTCCAGCTGTAACTCAGTTTCTCCTGATCCTTCCCCAGCTTCCCGCAGATTTCACAAAGCTACACCTCACCGACAGTCTCCACCCACAGGTGACTCACGTCTCCTCCAGCCACTCAGGATGTAGCATCACCAGTGATTCTGGAAGCAGCAGTCTTTCTGATATCTACCAGGTAGGAAGGTGTTTTCCTTGTCATTTGCTTCATTTTCATATATCCTGAGGAGTCCTGTGATTTTTCATGGGTAGAATCTTAAAGGTAAATATATGTGTGTATATTATATGTGCACACATGGACATAAAATGTTAATGTTTATGCTTCACACAGACACGTAGTATGTTGTATGTTTGTTTTAGGAAGTTGAACTACAGTCTAAATGCATTTGCCTCCGCTATTACCAGTTACCAGAATTTTAAATGGAGTGGTTACAATGGAAATGTTTCCCCGGACTGTAAATATTTTATTAATTTGGCTGTAGGTGTACTAGGTTGATGACCCTTTCTTGAATAAAATTGTAGGGGAAAACTTCAGAATTATGCTTCCCGTACTAAGTTTTTCTTAATAAAGTCTTGGGTGTGACAAAAGGAAGAAATTATTAAGATTTGATCACTGAATTATTTTTCTTGCATTATTTTTATTACCTATAGACTTACTTATATGTTTCAAATAAATTCTTATGATAGTGATGGATAGAAAAAAAACTAGAATTATGGAATTTCAAAAATGTTTTAAAAGCAAAATAATTTTAATTGTTAAGGAATAGTTCATTGGCTTAGAAAATGCAAATTTTGGAAAAGTGACTGAAATATGCAAAAAAAGGTCCTTTTTTTTGTTACAGCTAATGTGGGATTTCAGATGGTTTCAAACAAAAAGAATGTAATACTCACTTTACAAAGTACAATTCTTGGCTCCTTAGGAATTGTGATATGAGATGGCCATAAAAGAACCTTTCTCTAACAGTATTACAGTGTTTCAGGATCATTGATATATTCAGGCAGTGCTCAGTTTCTATTTTTTTAAAAAATTACTAAAAGTATCTAAACAGTTAGAATACCATCAGGGCAAAACATGTCTGTTTAAGTCCTACATTTAATAGATCTTAGAAAGTTAATTTTCTTTTCAGGAGACATTAGGTACCCACTTTTCTATAATTCAGAGGTGTTGTGGAGAGCTCACTGGCTACTAAGTGATAGCCACAAATGCAATTATTTGCAGATTCTTAGCTGATTAAGAACTTTTTTATTATTTTGCAAAAAAACCCATAATGTTCTGGCTCTTTAAAGTAACTTTTCAAGTTTCTACTTTGAGGCATTAATGTTAACTTGTAATTAGATCTTTAGGAAGTAGTTCCATTTTCAAATGTTAGAGGAGGAAACGGTGGTGGATCAGGGTAAAATTATCCACCCCCCCTTGCATAATGCCTGTTTTTAGAAGTTGATTTTTTTGAACATTTATTCAAGAGTATCCCTTATAATAGAACAATGAACAGTAGAAGTAAAAGTTGTGCTTTAGCTTATGTTAATTGAAACATCATGATAGAGCCTTTGTCTTCTACACTTTGAGATGATCACGCGCTTTAAAGATCTGTAGTAGGAACACAGCCTGAGGTCGTAGCAGTTACCCCTGCTGTTCTTCGGGTGTAATTCCAGGCTGAATGGAGCCTCCTAGAAGGTAAATTTATAATAAGAATGAAGTGAGTCGTTTGTATACTTTATGGAGGCGTATTCTGAGGGGAACTTCAGCTTTATGTGGTATTACCTTCGGTGGGTTGGGGAAGGGTGTGAGGAGATTCTTGATGGCACTTTGGCTGTCCCCAGCCCCCATCAGGGTGTCTGAGGATCCAGACCGTGATGAGAGCTCCACCTAGTTCTATGGGGGTTGGAGTTTGCAGTCTGCGGTCTGGCTTTATCCTGGGGTGTAGTTGGAAAAGAGGACTGGGGTGTAGTTGGAAAAGAGGACCCCTGCGTATTTTGATTCATTTTAGATGAGTTTCACAGCTGTTCGTTTCAAACTTGATGACAGACATGTAGCCTGGTAAGTTTGTATCCTTCCTAAGGAAAAATCCATAGAGGTAACTAAGGATTTGGTTACCGAATGTATGACTAACATTGACTAGAGATCCCCCGTTGTCTTTAAATCAGAAATTCTGAAGGTGAGAATAAATCTGCCAGATGCGCCTGGTTTGGCGTCCAGTCTTGTGTTTGAATCATCTCCTCTCTTCCTGTCGGTCAGGTTGATTCTTGAGCAGCTCCAGTGATGGGCAGCTGTCTCCCATGTTGACCCCTTTCTTGTGCATCCAGTTCTGACTTGGGAGGAAGCTGTCATGTTGGAGCGAGTATAAATGCCCAGGAGATGGATACAAAGAGGTTGTCATGGAATGCCGTGTGCCGGAGAGAAAAAGTTAGAATAATTTTTCTGAGAGGGTTGGAGGAGAGGAATTCAAGGGCAAAGTGGAATCACCAGCTTATTTAAGAAAAGAAACCTCCTCTCTTTTAACAGGGCATATGATGGTGGATTTGGAGTGGGGAGTTTGGGAGTTGAGCGAGTTTCTGCCTGAGGTCTCTGAGTTCCTTCTTGCAGAGCGAGAGGGTTGGCAGGTGGAGAGTCTCAAGGAGGGACACATTTTGAAATCATAGTTTCGGAGAGCAGGGGAGCCAATTGACCAGAGCATCAGAGGCTCAACTGGGTAGGTGCCCTCAGATACAGAGTGATTTCCTTCTGCCCTGGTAAGTAGTTTTCTCCACAGTGAACACAAAGAAAGCAGAGGTTTGGCTTCCCCCGGGATGGCCTCTTTATTCAAGGAGTGTAGTGGAAAGACAGACGGAGCAGCACAGCACGCCAGGCTCCTTGTAACGCAGGGCTTTGTTTTTGCAGGCCTGCTGTCCAGAATTTTCTCTCCTTTTCGGCCTTCATTGATTCCTTTCGGCCTTCCTTTCTAAGGACCGCTTCCTCAGAGAGTTCTTCCCTTCTTACCCTTTGAAACGCAGGTCCTACATTGTTGGTCCCTTCCCTGGCTGGTCTTTTAGACTTTAATTGAAGTGATTGTCACTTTCTAAGTTCTGTCTGTCCCCCAGCATGACTGCTTCAAGAGGCACGGACTTCTCTGTCTTGTCTTCGTCTTCTCTCTAGAGCCTGGAATAGGGCCAGGAAATCGTAGGCCTTCAGGAAAGACGCGTGGAAGGAATGGGATCGTAGTGTTAGACTAGGGGGCAGAAGCTGGAGTGTGAGAGCCAGGCACGAAGCTCAGAGAGCCTGGAAGACTGAGGATCATGCTTGTTTTGAAAAAGGGCTGCCTTGGAAGGCAATGAAAGCAAGCTGAAAAGTAGGAAGTTACTGGTGACAGAAAGCAGAATGCCTAAGTTGGTGACATGAGACAATGCAATTTCCAGTCACGGTAAGGTACTGGTTAAATGGTGTGATTATCAGAGCAGTGACTTAGGTGGACTGGAAATAACTGTACGAAAATAGGCAGATTGATGGAACAGAGTTCAAGCAAAACGAAATCCATGTGTAAGGATGTAATATGTAATAGAGGAAACCTCAAATCAATGAAGTGATGGATTATTCAATAAATGGTCTTTGGGGGAGGGGGGCCCACTTTAATGACCATACTTCATATCATAATTAAGATTAAATTCCAGATAAACTAAAGAGTTAGCAAACTTTTTTTTCTTTTTTGAAAACTATTTATTTATTTACTTGCTTACTTACTTTACTTACTTACGGCTGCTCCTCAGGGCATGTGGGATCTTAGTTCCCCAACCAGGGATCGAACCTGAGCCCACAGCAGTGAAAGTGCCAAGTCCTAACCACCGGACCACCAGGGGATTCCCAAGAGTTAGCAAACTCTTAATGGTGTAATGAATGATAAGAACTTTTAATAATTAAAAGAGCAATTGAGACAAAGATTTAAAGTCAGACTTTTAACTCACTTATGCAAATTATAAGAAAAATACTTCACCCATAGCATAACAATATTCAAAGGACAAGAGTAGGTAATTTGCAGAAGAGAACATGCACGTGTCTATACCTTAAATAAATATTTAAGACATAAGTAATTGAGTATATGAGGATTTAAATATGAAACTATTTTTCCTATCAAATTAGCACAGACTTTCTTACTTATAATAAATATTTATAGATAGACATTCTTACACCTGTTAGGATTGTAGCTTTTGGAAAGAAACCTAACAATTTACATTAAAAGCTTTAAAGAATTGTTCTTCTCTTTTAAGTAAATCCTATATTGAAATTTAAAAAAAATTCCTAGTGTAAAATTAGGAAGAGCATAAATTATGATACACAAACTGGACTTAATGCAAGCATTATACTTATTTCCAAATATATTTTCATACTTTCTGCATATATATGGCTTTGTGTGCAGTGCCTACTCACTTTGTTGTCTCAGTTAAATTAGCATCAGCGTTAGCCTTCAACATAAATTTCTAGCCTAGATTTATATCAGGGTCTGACTCAGGTGCTATTTGGGTTACATACGTATGTTTGAAATTCTGCACAAAGTTTGTTTCAAGATTACTTATTAAACAACCCTCCTAAACATGGGGATATGTGTGGGTGTGAGATATTTAATAAGCAAAAAGTTTTTTCATAAATGATTTTTAAGTGCTTAATGATAAACGTGTAGTAGTTACATTGTTTTTTTTTTAATTAACACTTCACTAGCGCTTTATGGCATTTAATATTTCCTCAGTTTCTTCATTTACTTGATATCCTTAAAAATGCCAAATAAACTGGTTTTAAGAACTGTATTCATAATAACAAACTATATTTAGTCCCTTTTTAGTTAAATAAATCATAGAGCTTTCAGCATTGATCTGAGAATATTAATAGTTTTTCTTGAGAATATTACTATTTAGCTGTAATGTGCACCTAAATCTATGTTATGTTGTATATGTGGAAGGTAAATTAATTTAGGACAGGAGTTATTTGCCTAAATGACATTGTTCTATACCTTGTATTTATTTATTTTTTATTGAAGTACAGTTAATTTACAATATTGTGTTAGTTTCAAGTGTACAGCAATGTGATTCAGTTATATATGTATATTCTTTTTCAGGTTCGTTTCCATTATAGGTTATTACAAAATACTGAGTATAGTTCCCTGTGCTATACAGTAGGTCCTTGTTATCTATTTTATATATAATAATGTGTGTATGTTAATCCCAAATTACCCACATACCTTTTGAACTATAAAGTGTGTGCATATCTTTATTTAGAATGAAAGGGTTTAAAGACTAGCATTATCTCAGTAATATTGTACTTTGAAGGAAGCTAGAAAATAGCAAGTCTTTTATGTTTATATACAAATGTAAATTTTATGTTTTATGACTTAGCAAAGCAAGACACATTTTATTACTTTATTATATTTTAACTATTTTCTTTATGAAGACAGTCTGTTTGGAAAACTGAGTGAAGTATTATAGTGCAAAGTATTTAGTAGTTTGTGTTGGTTGGACCCGATTTTGAGTCCTGGCACAATTACTAGATTTTGTTTTGTTTTGTTTTGAACAATTTATTTAGTTTCCCTTCGTGTTTTCTCATCTGGAAAATAGTGGTAATAATCCTAATTTGCTGAATTGATATGAAGATTATTATGTACTAAAAGCATCAAATGTAGTGCTAGATACACAGTAGTCATTCAATATAGGATCACTGTTTTTATAATTAGCGTGTGAGCCATTTAGCTAGAACTTAATGGGTGCAGTTAGCCTGAGGGAAATTTTTGCAGTGTGTAAAGGGTTGGGATATTTAACAGAGTGTTGGTTTTTTTTTTTGGCAAATTCTGTCAGTGTAAATTGCATGCAAGGCTCATTGCTGGGGTAAAGGGGTGCTGGCACAGAGGTGGAAACGTGTTCCCTTGAGGAAGGGACTTTGATGTGGTCTGTAACTGGCTTTCTTTTCCTTTATTCGATCCAAGAACAATCCTATGAATGGTGAAATGTAACTCCAGCTTCCTGGTGACAAAACTGGGTCTACAGAGGATCAGCGACTTTGTTAAAGTCACTTGATGAATGCTAGAGCTGAGATTTGAACCACTAACCTCTGCTTTGTCTGTTCATTCAGCGGATGTAAATCCAGTGAGTCCCAGGTTCCGGGCACTCAAGTTTAGCCCTCTCCCCACCCACCATAGACCAGTCAGTGCTCACTAAACCTTGGACTCCACTCAGTCTCCAAGGGTCTCATTGTTCACGAAATTAGTAGATTCCCAAAAACTTGTTGATTGAATTCTATTTAAGATGTATTATTAAAAGGAATTCTGTAGTATTTTAAAATAAAAATGGGTATTTTATTTTATTTTGAATTTTATTTTATTTTTTAAATACAGCGGGTTCTTATTAGTCATCCATTTTATACATATTAGTGTATACATGTCAATCCCAACCTCCCAGTTCATCCCACCCACCACCACCACCCTGCTTTCCCCCCTTGGTGTCCATACGTTTGTTCTCTACATTTGTGTCTCTAAAACATGGGTATTTACTTTAAATAAAAATAAATCTTCTAAGTTACTGGTTTCATAAATGTTATTTTATGAATAGTTTCTTAAGCAATGGAATACACATAACAGGAATAGAAAACAACTAATGATTGTTTGCACAGATGGGGTGGTGGGTTCAGTTTTGGAGAGATTAATCCAACTCACATTGGAAAATCTTTTTATTCTATTTAAGACTTAAATATCATTCATTTAAATGATAGGAATGATTTCTTTGGGATGGTGTAAAATATATCTTTCATCTCTTACCATATGTTAGATGTTTAAAAGTTAAGAAAAACCTTAATTTATATAGCTATATTACTTTAAAGTGTTTTGTTCTTATTTTTATCTTCAGTAGTGCCTCTTCACTCTAGGCTAATATTAAAGAATGTGGATATAGAGGACTGATTGTATCTTTGAAAATATAAGGTGATGAATAATAATCTTTGATGTCAAGATGAAACTGAGGTGAAAATGTACTCATAGCAACCACTAGCAAATTGTCACATTTGTAGGCTTTAGCAGTAAGGTGGTGATAACAATATTGGCCTAGTTTCTCTGCTCACAGCCTTGGCATACTGTATCACATCCAATGCTGTTTCAGTGTCATTCTGGAATCTAGAGATGATTTAAGTTAGAGATATGAGCAGATACACACTGCTGTGTATAAAATAGGTAACAATAAGGTCCTACTGTAGAGCACAGGGAGCTATGCTCAACATCTTGTAATAAACCATCATGGAAAAGAATAAGAAAAAGAATATGCATGTATATGTATAACTGAATCACTTTGCTGTCCACCAGAAACTAACACAACATTGTAAATCAACTATACTTCAGTTTTTTAAAAAATCATAAATTAGAGGTGCGCTGCTGAGTGTGCCACAATTAATTAATTCTCTGGCCTTGGCTGCAAGGCCTTGTCGCTGTACCACCTGGAGCACCTCTGCTCACCGTGGTCCTACCCAAGCAGCAGTATTCACTAAGGCCACTGCTGAAAGAGCTTTTGTAGAGGTTAGACTTTCCATTTTCACTCATTCTGTCTTCATTAGATATTCTGTCTTCAATTATTTTCCCCATAGGTTTTTCTTATAATGTGTGATAATTCTCATAATGTATGTTCAGGAAATCGTATGTAAGGAACTGAAATGTGATTAAAATTCTTTTTGTTCAGAAAATATTAACACATACTTGTATTGCTTCAAAATGTAGAATTAAATATTCTGTGATATAAACCAAGACTTCAGAAAGCTGAAACTTTGTTGATAAGAAAATAATATGGGACTTCCCTGGTGGTCCAGTGGGTAAGGCTCCATGCTCCCAATGCAGGGGGCCCAGGTTCAATCCGTGGTCAGGTAACTAGATCCTGCACACATGCCGCAACTAGGAGTTTCCATGCCGCACCTAAGAAGTCCACAGGCTGCAGCGAATATCCCGCATGCTGCCACTAAGACCTGGAGCAGCCAAAACAAACAAACAAACAAACAAATAAATATATGTGTTCTTTAAAAAATAATAATAATAATACAATTTATTCTTTAAACATTGATTTAAACTAAATGATAGAAAAAGTATAGATCCTTCTATGAGCTGCACTCATGTGTTAAGTATCTCTTACAAAGAGGCAGATTAGGTTGTAGTTATGACTCTGGAGCTGGAATTCCTGGCTCTGTTCTTGATTCCACAATTACCAGCAACATGATCTTGGAGAAATAATTTCTTTTTACTTATATGTTTGGAGAATAGTAAAAGTCAGTGACTTACTTCATAGGATTGTTGAAGGGTTAAACAAGTTAATACATGTGAAGCACTTAGAGTAGAGTTCCTGGCACATTGTCAGTATTTGGTGTTGGCTTTCTGTTATTAGGTTCAACAATTTATATTTTCATCTTTCATTTATTTATTTTAATCTGTATTTGCCTATTCTTAAAAATAAGATGTCTTTATTGTCTTTGAAAATCATGTGGACTGTGAGTTATTTGAAGTTGGTAAACTTTATGTCTTCTACAAAATTAATAGTTGTATAATAAAGTGTTTCTAAGCATTTCCTATTTTATCTGGAAAACCACGTTTATGATGTTCGAAATGGATATAGTTGATGTTTAATTGTACTCATTCTTACTATGCTTAAGCAGTTAGTAAATTCGGGGTACATATGTCAAATGAGGCCAATATGATACATAGGTACATGATCGTTGAGATGATCATCACAAGAGCATATAGAATAACCTAAAAAGGATAACGCATCTATACTTGAGATAGCTCAACAGAAGAGATCATTTTGAAATTTGTGACTCTTGATTCAGATTAAATATTTGTTTTTAATCACAGAACCATAATAGGCCTTGGAGTCTCTTTCCAGAATTAAAAACAAATTCTAAAAAATTTAAGAGATTGGGTCATTGCATTTATTTAACATTTTTTCAGCACTAGAGAGTAGCTACAGATTTGCAGCTATGAATAAAGACAGTAGCATACTTAGACTTCCTTCCGTCTCTTCATTCCTGTTATACCTGGTTCCTTCAGACGTTCCTGAGCTAATTTTACTTTTACCTCATTCTTTCTTGATCTTGATTACTTGAAATTTGGTTTGTGCTCCACTCAATGGTGTTGAGGAATGGGAAGAAGACTGTCACCTACAGGCATGTAGGGTCTTTCACACCTTTGGTGATTTATAGTTGGAGAGTGGACACTGGGATCGTCAAAGTAATTATTAATGTTTTGTTTGCATAGTTATCAGGTTACCTTTGATTTGGGGTTCACTTTTTCACAAAGACTGTCTAATAAGAGAGAAGTGGTTCCGTCTTCTTGGCATTAATAAGTCTACACACCTATTCTTCGGGGAAGGAATTGTTCAGAATTAATTGTCGCCCTTAAGCTCTTAGGTTAAGCCATTCTCTTTGAAAAATGGAGTGAAAACAGATACTGTCTTTTTCTTATTCTACTATGTTTCAAATGCCGTATGACAGGTAATCAAAATTATTGATAGTCATTAATCCTAACTACAAATTCCAACAGTGATAAAAATCACTCATATTTTGTTGAAGTGATTCTTTTCTATAGTGCCTAGTGCATGACTATTTGTTAATACTGAATACATTTAACTTAGTTATGGAAAGTTAATATGAGAAAAAATTTAATATTTCGAACTAGACTTGTTGTTATTTCTTTGGGGCACAAAAGATTTACTTAAGAAAGTTTGTCTGTCTTATCCATCTATCTATCTATTTGGGGTCTGTTTTAAGGCCACAGAAAGTGAGGCTGGTGAGATGGACCTGAGTGGGTTACCGGAGACAGCAGTGGACTCTGAGGACGATGATGACGAAGAGGACATCGAGAGAGCCTCGGACCCTCTGATGAGCAGGGACATCGTGCGAGACTGCCTGGAGAAAGACCCCATTGACAGGACAGACGATGACATTGGTAAGTCTGGGTGAGAAAACGAATCTCATAGCAATTTAAAGAACTTAGAGGTAAGACTGTGTAATACAATGGAGCCCAAGAATAGTAGGCTCTAAAAGGTCATTCATGTATCAGTGTCCCTTGGCATTTGTTGTTGAAAACATTTTGAAACAATTCATTTGTTCATAGCTTCAGGAGACTACAACTAATAAAAGTTCCTAATAAAACCCTTCCACACGAGCCATTTCTTAGCTTACTCTCGGACAAAAAAATAAATATAGTCTTCCAAACATTATTACTTCTGTTAATCGTCTTGCGCACGCCATTTCTAGTAAGCTCGAGTTTTTCTTTGTGTGAACATCAGTCGGGTGGTAGTTGGTAAAGCTGTCATGTAAATGACTTTTCTTCTTCTCTGGTTCCGTAGGAAGGTGAGGCTCAGGGGAAGAAGAGAGCAGAATGTCAAGTGAGCCCTGCGTGAACCTGGGGGTTGAGGCTTTAAGTGTGCCCTAAGGTTAAGAGTCTAAGTGGCTTTGTGTCCGCTTTTTCCTTCCTCGGGGTTGCCTTTACCCGGCTTTGCCATCAGAGCAAGAGTTGATTGTGTAATGGTGCTGTAGCGTTCATGCCTGCCTTCTGGGCCCTGCTTCTTCCTTAGATGCTGGGGGCGGTGAGAGCAGCTTCCTCTGAGAGCATCACTGCCCCGTAGGTCTGGAATCTGTAACCACCGGTGCCTGAGCCTGATTATCTGCTCTTCCACACCCTTGGCTCTTTTTGGGCCAATATGTATTTGAAAGAAATTCAAGGAACTGGGTCTAGTGGGATTAGATATAGGACAGTATGGGCATCATCGTATGTGAGTGGCTTGTTGCTTGCGTTTTGTTTTTTGGTCTTTTTTGCTGTACGTGGGCCTCTCACTGTTGTGGCCTCTCCCGTTGCGGAGCACAGGCTCCGGACGCGCAGGCTCAGCGGCCATGGCTCACGGGCCCAACTGCTCCATGGCATGTGGGATCCTCCCGGACCGGGGCACGAACCCATGTCCCGTGCATCAGCAGGTGGACTCTCAACCACTGTGCCACCAGGGAAGCCCTGTTGCTTGTGTTTTGAGGGAGCCAGCGTCATGTATGAGGAGACCCTTGTACCGTTTAAGCTCTGCACATATACTAGGGAATTAAAGATGGAAAGCCAGAACCTTGGATTAGGTATCTAAGATACCACTAAAGCCATTGATAGGAACTGCTAGCTATTTAGAGATGACTGCTGTGTGGAGTGAGCATTCGGTCATTGGCGGATGTGACTGAGCGCCTTGTATGGACTGAGGGTTTCCGAGGTCCTGGCAGACCAGTGGGAACAAAACAGGGAGCCCTGGTCCTGCTGGGGTCTGAGGAATAAAGTGGGGGAGATGTTTCAGGGAGTGCACCGAACAGGGGGCTGTTTTAGGAAGGAAGGACTGTCAATGCCCTTTTAGAAGTTCAGACCCGAAGGAGGTGGTGGGAAGCCAGCCGTGCCTGCACCCCCAGCACAGAAGTGCCTCTGCCGTCACCCTTCCGGGGGGCCTTAACCTCTAGATTTCTGTTGGAGGAAAGGACGTAGCTGCCTCTCACATGCTCATCCCTGTTCCTCCTTAGGTTAGCCCCCTCCCTCCTCCACCTGGTCCACTCTCCGGTCCTGAGGTGCTCTTAGTCACAAGTCTTCTGAGGCTTCTGCAGCATGAAGTGAAGTGGTCCTCTTTCATCCCTGAAGACATAGGGTTTAGCTTCCTCTAGACTGATACCACACGTTCATCTGATTTCCAGTGTCCAAAATTTATTCCACTCCCTTATTCTCTTTGTCCTTGCCTGCTTCTTTTTCATTTTTTTAAAAATTTTTATTGGAGTATATTTGACTTACAATGTTGTGTTAGTTTCAGGTGTACAGCAAAGTGAATCAGTTACACATATACGTATGTTCATTCTTTTTCAGATTCTTTTCCCGTATAGGCCATTACAGAGTACTGAGTAGAGTTCCCTGTGCTGTACAGCAGGGCCTTATTTGTTATCTATTTTATATACAGTAGTGTGTGTGTGTCAATCCCAATCTCCCAATTTATCACTCCCTCCCATGTTTCCCTTTCGGTAACCATACGTTTGATTTCAAGATCCTACTTCTTTTTCAAAATCACTTTATTGTAGTTTTAAAGAGAGAATGAAATTGGAAGTGTGTTTGGTTTGCCATCTTAAGAATCCTTGCTCATAGGGTTTATAAAAAATGAGATTGAACATGGCTTATGAACAGATTGACATGGAGGTTTATCCTTTTTTGAATATGCTCATGTTAGTATAGTTATGGAAGAAAATTATGATTATTCAAATACATGTAGCTATTGGAAATTTAAGACTCTCACTTCATATCTGAGAAGTTTTCTCTCTCAGAATTTCTAGAAGGAAGAGCTATGCTGATTCCTACAAATGAACACCACACTGTTTTTTTTTTTATGTGCTTGTTGATATAATCTCTGGATGAATTACTTGTAGTTGAATACCAATACGCTTGTAAACAGTGATAACTCAGATGCTTGCTCCTATCAAGTATATTTTTATTTAAAATAGTAAATCATTATCACTAAAGATAAGGCCTAGGGACTTCCTGGTGGCGCAGTGGTTGAGAGTCCGCCTGCCGATGCAGGGGACACGGGTTCGTGCCCCGGTCCAGGAAGATCCCACATGCCGCGGAGCAGCTGGGCCCGTGAGCCATGGTCGCTGAGCCTGCGCATCCGGAGACTGTGCTCCGCAACCGGAGAGGCCACAATGGTGGGAGGCCTGCGTACCACACACACAAAAAAAGAATCCACCTGCCAATTCAGGGGACATGGGTTCCAGCCCTGGTCTGGGAAGATCCCACATGCCACGGAGCAACTAAGCCCATGTGCCACGACTACTGAGCCTGCATGCCACGACTACGGAAGCCCACGTGCCTAGAGCCCGTGCTCCACAACAAGAGAAGACACCACAATGAGAAGCCCTCACACTGTAATGAAGAGTAGTCCCCGCTCGCTGCAACTAGAGAAAGCCCGTGCACAGCAACGAAGACCCAGCGCAGCCAAAAATAAATAAATTAATTTTTTAAAATTGCTAATATTTAATCATGTTTTTAAAACTGCAGGAATTAAAAAGTTTCCTTTTGGGTTCCCTCAGATTCTTGGGTATACCTTTGTTTCAGTACTTTGAAGAAAGGGACATTATTGATTTTTGCGCTTCAACTCGTAACTCTATAGGTACTCAATTATTGAATGGTTACAAATTTATTTTTGGTTTTGAGGCCTTGGCACATTAAGGTAGAGAACTACTCTGATCCCTTTCAAAGAATTCCTTTTTTCTTCCCCGCTTGTTGTACCGCACACACATACAAATTCACAGGTTTTAAAAAAAAAAAAACGTAATTATTTCTTATATAAAATTAAACCAAAGCAATAAGATAAGAATTTTCTGAATTGACTAAAGCTTCTGGTGTCTGTAAGTTGATTATTTAGCTTTTCTTTGTGTTACATTGACTAGAAAAAAGTTTTTTTGAATGTCTAATATTTTTCATAAACAGGAATATTTCTTTCCTAACAAAGTAAGATAGATCACATTAATGTATTATTCAGACAGATTCTTCCAAGCCGTGTAGAATAAAGCTGTCCTGTCTCTCCCTTCCACACTGCTTCTCTCCATACGTCCTGGGAACTATCTCAGTACTCATTCCACGCTCTGAATTCTTGGCTGACATAATCCCTGTTACTCTGTATGCTTCCTGGGGCATCATCAGGGTTTATGTTGAGCTCCTGTAGTCAAATGCTTCCATTTTATATTTATTATTTTTTTAAAGATTGGTGATATAAATTCTTTATTTTTTTAATTGCTGTAGTCCTCCAGTGTAATACATGATAGAATAGAAGCTATCACAAAACCAGTGTTACCATTATTGAGTCTTTGAGAGTTTTAAAAATACTTGGATATTGTCTGGTTAAGTGTTTGTTTATTTTTAATTTTTCAACTGAGCCTGGAGAATTATATACATTTACTATTATTATATCTTCTCTGTCTCCTTTATTATTTATCCTTATATGTGATACACAGATATTTTCTATTCTGTTGTATCTTTTAATGTTAATCACTACTCATATATCACAAATTGATTTCATGACCCACTAATAGAGTAGGAAACTTCCGGAAAGCAAGACAAATGTCCATGCAAGCACTTCAAATCATTGCTGCAAGTATTAGTGAATACGTTTTATACTTCATATTCATATGCTTCATATTCTCCTATCATGTGTGGTGGTAATTTGACTTTTATTACTGTCTAAACATGTTAAATTTAGAACATTTCTGACAATTAATTTCTGGTCTCATATTTTTCTTAAGAGCATGCATCTCTGCTTGTCCAAGGAAATTTAGCTCTTACTAGGAGAGGAAAAAAATGAAATGTGTGTTCTAATACCTATAGCTAGTATTTTAATACCTTACAGTGAGGGGTGGGGTGTGATAGCTGAAGAAAACAGAGGCTGGTAACAGCAGAACTAACAGGGATGTGCCAGCCAGAGGACCACAATTTGTTCATTTGTCTTTATGTTTCATGTCAAAAAGCCAGTGCATTTGTAAAACACTGAGTCCCACCTCCCGCAGATAGTAGGTATGGGTCATCTCTTGCAGTGCTATTCAGAATTGCCTTATAGCTGCCCTCAGGCATAAACATATTTTATGACAGGACACAAACACATCTACTCATTCCAGAAATGAAAGGTTCACTCAACAGAACTTATTCTTTCTATAACTGATGTACTTTGATACTCTCGCTCCTTCTTTTTTAAAAATGCTGGTTGCAACAGGAAATTGATGTCCTGACACATCAGCCTGGGTCAAGTTGAAGAACGCTGTCTTGTTGGACAGAATCCCTGGGTACCACGTATCACTGTTATTCTTTCTGATTACCAGAGCCACCCCTGTAATGAAAAGTCTTATACAGGAGGGATGACGTAGGGTCTAAGCAGAACAGACGTTACCAAGCTGGACCAGAAAACACCACCTAGTCTGACCTGTGGAAGAGTAATGTTTTCACAGAACATATCTTTATATTATACATTGTTTTTGCAATGAACAAACTATATCCAACAACATAAAACTCGTCACTAAATCCTAATAGACAGAAGGAAGGAGCATAAGGACAGTATCATTTGTGCGGACAAGAAAAATGTAGTAGAATTTTTACTTAGCCAAAAGTTTGAACGATACCATGAATACAATAATAATGACAATAACAGCAGTTCTCATGTATTGCGTATTTACTCTCTGCTAAGGACTTTATCATCTTCATTCCTTTTGATCCTCAGAACTGTCCAGTGAAGGTGGGTATTATCTTTTTCTTTTCCAAGTGAGAGAAACACGCCTTAAGGAAATGAATCAACTTCCCCAAAGTAATTCAGCTAGTAAGTGTTCACATGCTGACACACGCCCTGTGGTCTTTACCACCACCTGTGATGTCCAGCCTGAGCATGGAGCCGCACAGTCCTGAATCGTGCCGCTGCCACTTCCTAATTATATGCCTTCGAGCTGCACGGTTTCCTCCTTGTGAAGTGAAAAAGAAACCGTGCATCTCATACAGCCATGATGATGAGTGAGGAAAGAACTTAGTAAGGAGTTCTTAGCAAGAAGAAGCTGTTTGTCCACAGCATTGCCAATAGGAAGAGTGAGCAAACTCTGTTTTCGTCCATCTGTGGGATCAGAAATAATCTATCCATTTTAATTCGCCTTTATCATATAATGTTGTAAACTTGTTAATGGATTACTTTTTATGGATCTGTCTGACCCACAGAAAATATTCCCTGGTTTCTAAATCCTGGAGTATCTTTAGAGTGAGGGTGGTTGTTTCTGCTGTGTGTTTTGGGCATCCACTCGCCCCAGAGGCACCGGAATGGACCTACTGACTTTCTAGAGAATTCTCAGAGCTCTGTTTCATTTCAGCTTATCATTTCATCCCTTAGTAAGCCTTAATAAGATCACAGCTCATTTTCAATAGAAATTCCCCATTTGAAGTTTATTCATTTCTTCATTCCCACTGGAATTTGAATTGCACTGTGTCCTGTTGCTCCTGAATCAACAAGGAAATGTCACCATTTCCACAGTGACAGAATTCTTCGTATACCTGCAAGAACTCCAACGTGTACTGAAGATAATTTAAAGTCTTTGTACTGTTCACCAAGGCAGAATTGTAGGGCATTTAAAAAGAAAGAGCTGTAGAGCATTCTTTCTGAATGCTTGTTTGGGGAAATAGTTGTCATTTTTTCACACGCCTTCTGCTTTTCAGAACAACTCCTCGAATTCATGCACCAGCTGCCGGCTTTTGCCAACATGACGATGTCGGTGAGGCGGGAGCTCTGTGCTGTGATGGTGTTTGCGGTGGTGGAAAGGGCCGGGACCATCGTGTTAAACAACGGTGAAGAGGTTAGGAAATATTTCTGCCACTCATAACGTCTCTATGTGAGCCTCGCTCGATGCAGCAAATGAACAAAAACCCCATTCTTCTTCTTTCCTCCTTACAAACCAAGGGCAACAATAAGTTTGAATCATTCAGGAATTATGATGCACTCGTTGTGTCAGAGTCTTCCAAGTTCATTATTTTATTTTCTATTATTTGCGGTATTCCAGATGATACTGGTAGAAACATTTTTGACATTTTAACTTTTCAGATTTTGCAAGTTAAACGTTCATAATATTATGCCTCTTGTCGGAACAAAATGCTATTCTTATCAAGGCTGTGGTGATCATTTTATCTTGTTTACATGTGTTTTGGGGAACAGAAGACATTTTTTTCCCCAGTGTCGTTTAAGAGAGGAATAGCCAGAGTCATTAGGAGAGCGGAGCGCCGTGCAGGCACCTGGAAACCCGCGGGTCCATGGCTGTGCTTTAGTTCTTGTTCTGTGAACTTGGCGAATGGTCAGCTGTACTTGGGTTATTTGTTCCCTCTTTAAAAAATAAAAGATCTAAATCATTTTTAGGGACCATTCCAGCATTTACAGCTTCATGATCATGATGTTATTTTGTGCTTTGTCTTCATTTTTTGGAACTAGCTGGACTCCTGGTCAGTGATTCTGAATGGTTCTGTGGAAGTGACTTACCCAGATGGAAAAGCAGAAATACTGTGTATGGGAAATAGTTTCGGTGTCTCTCCTACTATGGACAAGGAATACATGAAAGGAGTGATGAGGACAAAGGTGGATGACTGCCAGGTATAAACTGTCATTATTCTGTATTCTGTTAATATAAAGAACACTTACGTATGCAGTTGAGGTAAGATTTTTCAGCCTGTATAAACAGGTCATCTTTTAGATTTATAAAGAAGATTTTAAAGTAGAACTATGACTTTTAGTGTTATCACGCTCCAGGAAATTAAAAACAAATCTTCCGTAAAGTTACTTGGACTCCACAGAGCTAAGCATTCTGTAAATGTGTTCTATTAAAAAACAGGTGTTCTATAAATATGGTATTTTTAAATTTTCCTCAATAATAATTTATAATTTAGTCAACAAAAAATATGGAAGTAAAATGCCCATCATGAAAAGAAATTATATAGGTTAGTAAAGATGCTGTGATACAGTTACACAGTATTTTTATCTAAATACATGGAAGATATGGAATTGATTTTAGAAGTCATGAAAATTAATCATGGTATGAATCAGTAGAAACACTTGATAGTAAAGAAATGATTGCTAATAAAAACAATATCAGTATTGATATTATGTTAATATTCATTATTTAAAAGCATTTAATAAAAGGCTAGAGAGAATGTTGAGACCAAATGTGAAATTTAATTAGGTCGATCTAACAGGTAACCTCTATATTAGTGTAAAAAATATTTAAGATGTGGGCTTCCCTGGTGGCGCAGTGGTTGAGAGTCCGCCTGCCGATGCAGGGGACACGGGTTCGTGCTCCGGTCCGGGAAGATCCCACATGCTGCAGAGCAGCTAAGCCCGTGAGCCGTGGCCGCTGAGCCTGCGCATCCGGAGCCTGTGCTCCACAACGGGAGAGGCCACAACAGTGAGAGGCCCGCGTACCGTAAAAAAAAAAAAAAATATATATATATATATATATATATATGTATATTTAAGATGCTTTTATCAGTATTAAGTATTTATAATTTATATCTTAAAAAATTGTCCTTGAAAGATAAAATACTTTAATATAAATAAACCAAAAGAGTTGACTTAGACTAATTAATGTTAAGTGCTCCTTGTATTTATTAGTCTACAGTCTAAAATACATCTGAATATAGTTTATGCTAAAAGAACATCATTGAATTTTTATAATGTCTGATAAATATAAAATAGTGCTCATTTAAATTTTCATTTCAAGCGTTTTACTTACTAAAAAGAAAAATGACCATGGCTATAAATAAAATCATCTTACTTAGAGAATAATTTTGCTAAATAATTCCTCCAGTGAGCACCATGGAGAGGGAAAAAAAAGGCTATAAATTCAGTTTTTGAATATGTAATGCCAGAAGAGCTTTCTTAATATAGCCAGCTCTCAATTATTTGGCAAAATAGAGGAAAACAGAATGGTACATAAATCTCAAAGTCTATATTTGGCCTCAAAATGTGTATTTAAAAGGGGTCATATGTGATATTTCCCCTTTTAGAATTATATTCCAAAAAAAAAAAAAAAGCCGAACTGAGTCAAAACGAACTGGAAAATTGTTAAAGGTTTCTCTGTCCTGTTATTGCTTCTCAGTCTCTCCTTGCGCCCTTCTGCAAGTCAGGATCACTAGAGCATCTAGGTCCGTTTCTGTCCTTAAAGGGCGAGTAAAAGCTATTTTGTTTCTGAGAATTCAGCTCCTACATTAGCACCTCATAATTGTCCAACCCCTTTTGTTAGAAATTTTGTAATCTTGGGACTGAAGTGATATAAGAGGCACAGAAATGTCTCAGAATAATTGATAAAAATATTATGACTTAATATTCCAAGAGTGCTGAAGTCATGTCAGATGTAGCAGGTAACCTTAAATATCCAGGAGTCCTGGGAGAGGACGAGGAGGTAGCTGTAGGGAAGACAGTTCATCTCTCTACTGGATGAGGAATCAGCGGGAAATCCAGAGTGATAGTCATCAAGGTAGACGCCAAGAGAAAACTCTAATTGAAAACGAAAACTCTGATTGAGGTAGTATTAGACTCCTGTAGTTCCTGATACGAGACTCCCAGATGTACAAAGAGGGTCAAGGGTGCAGCGTCTGCCAGACCAAGTCTTTCTCACTCTGCAGGCCTCTCCACACGCTGTAAAAGGAACGTGAAATCAGGGGTTCAGGAATCACCCTTGTGATTCCCCCCCATCTCAGGCCCTGCGTTCCTTCCCTCCATATTAGAACAGTCATGGAGAATGAATTTAGATATTTTAATGCAAATGCTTATTTGCATTAAATTATAGCATTTTAGCGTATTTCTGTTAAAATGTCATTTATTTGTCAGAAAGTGCGCATGCCACATCCTCCTCTTGCTGGGAGAACTAAACAGTGAGAATCACATTTTTGTCCATAACGTGATCTCCACGAGGGTGTCATTGTACTGAGCACATTGTAGGCAATCAAAGGTTACTGAATGAAATGAACGAAAGTGGTGTTCCCTCTACCAAGAGGAAGCAACCTTGGCTAGGTTTGGCCCTCATTTCCTTACAGTTCAGTGGGTTCCCAAAATACATCTTGGGTAGTGTGGTATAGAGTCGAGCCCAAGTTCAGCCTGAGGACACAGCATGAGTAGATGCAGTTTGACACTTATTTCTGTCTGTTTGGGTCCCGTGATGTGCTCAGTGCTCAGCACTGTGCTTTGCCCTGCTCCCTTCTGTGTGCCTCTCTTCGCATTCTCTTTTTCTCTCTCTCTCTTTTTTTTTTTTTTGGGCACACCACTCGGCATGTGGGATCTTAGTTCCCCAACCAGGGATTGAACCTGCGCCCCCTGCAGTGGAAGCATGGAGTCTTAATCACTGGACCACCAGGGAAGTCCCCTCCTCTTCCCATTCTTGTCCCCTGTTGGGTTTGAAGGACAAAGGCGGGGCCAGGCATAGATGTCCTTTGGTACCAGGTGATTGGTCATGGTTTTCCATTCCCCATCCACGCCTTTTCCTTTTCTTTCTCCCTCTTCCTGTCCCTCTTTTCCTTTCCCGCTCTTCTACTTCTGTCTCCCCTTCCTCTCTCCACCACCTACATCTAGGGCCTACCCGTGACACCCAGGCATCGCCTCGCTCTGCCCTGCACCCTTCAGCGGGGAGGGAACACTTTGATTCCTGTGTGAACAATTAGGTATGAACTCCCTTGCAGATGCAAAGTACCAGTTTAAACAGATCTAACGTCTTAAGGTAAATCTGTGAGACTCATGTTTTCTTGAGACCGTGAGAGCTAGTGATGCTTTGAATTTTAGCAGAAGTTTTGGAGGAGAAAGCAATTGCATGGATATTGTGAAAGCTGACTGTTTTCTATGTTGATAAAAGTTTAACTTTACTTCATTCTTTTATCATTTTTAATATTTTTACTAAATAAAAGTTGTGAGGTTATATGCCCAAAAGAAAATTATCCGGTGATGTAATAAATGAAATTAAGTCATTGCCCTTTTATAGATGAAATCTTGCTTGAATTTTTATTTCATATCAGAGTGCCAAGATCATACAGGACTTTCACCTGTGAACACCTGTCTGGCAGTATAAAACCTCACTAAAACAATTAATGTGTATAACTCACAGATTTTCAACTGGCTTCATCCTACCAATTAAAAATTATATTTTTCCTATAAATTTCATGTTATACCTAAAAACTTCTTAAAGCAAAAATAAATTTGCTCATAAAAAATAAATGTTTTCTTGTAAAATTTATTTCTTTTGAGATAGCAGTTCTGTATGGCCATATTAGAAATTCAGTTTAGGAGTCCTTTTTTTTTTTCCTTTTTGGATGGTATTTCAGTTTGCTGCAGAAGAAATGCCAAAGATGTCTGTCTAGACACTAAGAATTTCAAATCAAACTTATTCTAATTTCTTTAAGTCCTTAGTCAAGAAGATTAATTTTAGTACATTTCTCTTCAGAAAGCATTTTCTTTTTATCTCTCTACGTACTTGTTTTAACTCAGGGATATATTTCTTTTTTAGGAGATAAGTGATATAATTACGTTCTCTAAAAATGAGTATAAGAAAGAACACCTAAAATTATTTGGAGACCTGGGGAACAATTTTGCTACCCTGTAAAAAGAAAAAAATTAAAAATATTTTTGAGGCAAGAAACTAAGGACCATAGACTTTAAACATACACACACCTGTGGTCAGTGTTAAGGATATGTGTCTGTAGGGGTTTTTTGGCATTTAAAAAAATATATTAAACTATCCATAATTGCTTACAACAAAAGCCTATGCTTTTTGAATTTTAACTTTTTGATTCTAAACTCTTAATGGAAAAATTAGTGAGATGATATCAATCAACTTGATGGAAGAAACTTAATATCATAGTATGCTCTTTCTTGAGTGTGAACTGCTGCTGCTACTTCTGTAAAAAAGCTTTACTGATTATGCAGAAAGTATGGAAAATATAGAAAAGTATATTAAACAATGAAAGTCACTTGTAAATTGCATTGCTCAGAAATAATCATTATTAGCCTTTTGTCATGCCAAGATTTTGATATGCATGTATAATTTTTTTAAATTAGCAAGCATGTACTTCTGAGACATTGGTTACATTAGAATGCTGAAGGCACAGCTGTTTCCTCATCTGTACAGTGGGGATAATAGTCATACCTTCCTCACGGGCTGGTTGGGAGGATAAAGTGAGAAAGTTCCTATAAAGCTACTGCAATATCATGATGATAATAATAATGTCATCATTGTCATTAAAATCATTATTACAATATTTGGTTTTAAATTTTTTAAAAAAATTAATGTATCATCATGAATAGTGAGCCAGAAGCCTAAACGTCCTATGAAAATATGATTTTAGATGCCTATAGCATCTTTTATCTTACGTACATTATAATTTAACCATTTCCTCTTTTCATCTTTTCACCTTAAAGGAGAAAAAGAAATGTCCATCCTTTCTTCATTCCTAACAGATTTTTTTTTTTTTTGCGGTACGTGGGCCTCTCACTGTTGTGGCCTCTCCCATTACGGAGCACAGGCTCCGGACACGCAGGCTTAGCAGCCATGGCTCACGGGCCCAGCCGCTCCGTGGCATGTGGGATCCTCCCGGACCGGGGCACGAACCCATGTCCCCTGCATTGGCAGGCAGACTCTCAACCACTGCGCCACCAGGGAAGCCCCCTAACAGATTTTTAAAATAAGAATAAATTATTCAAACTTCAGAGAAGACAATAATTTTTATTTACGAATCTACTGTTGCTTCCTCACTGGCCTCTGGCTAATTTGTGTAATAAGTGATTTCTAGAATTCATTCGTAACTTTCTTTAAAACTACTAAGAAATGTAATTAAATGGTTTGCCCTGAGCCCTGAAATTTTTTATCTTTGGGGTCGTGGAGGAGTAATTGCTTGATGTGCATATTTTTGTTAACTTTTTCTTTAAAAGAGCAAGGATTAACCTTCATACCAGTTATGAGGAGTAGTGATTTGAGCTTAACAAATACGTAGCTTGTTTTGTGGACCCTTTTTGAACGGACTTTCTACAATGATTTCTTTTATCAATTATAATTAGCAAATTTGTTATATCTACTGCTTGGGTATCTTTGAATTTTGATATCTTTTACTAAGATCATCTTTATTTTTAAATTGCTGCTCTCAAAATCTTTTCAGATTTTTTTAAACCCACTAAATGATAATTATGTTTTAATATCTATTTTTTAAATAATAAATAAAATTTATTGAGCACCTTCTGTATATCTAGCACAGTTCAGGAGTTTTACCTGGATTATCTCACTCAGCCTCCACAAGAATCCTATGAGGCTGGTGCTCTTATGATCATCTCCCCTTTTCAGATAGTAAAATAAGGCCCACCGAGTGATTGTCCCAGGATCCCACAGTGAGAGGTAGTAAAGCTGGGGTTTGAATCAGTTCACCTGACCCTAGAAACCACAGGGAGGAAGGGTTGGGGCAGGTAAGAGAATTTCTTCTGAAAAGCAATTTTATGATGATTTTATTAGCACGCTAGGATTTCCTAAGCACCAGAGAGTCCCGGGTTTGTACCTGCCCACTGATAGTATAGCAAAAAATCACAATCTAAAAAAAGTTGTGGTCACTTAGCTCAGTCCCCTGGATTCACGTTGCACATTACAATTCTTAAACTAGAAAGACCACCCAGCAGCTACCCTGATGGAGTGGATTACAATCCATTATTACATTATTCTATTCTGAATTCTTTTCATATTCTTCCTTTCTATTAGGGCCATAATTCTAACAGATACTTAAACCATGTATAGACTCTTCAAAGCTTTTTTGCTGCTCTGCCCACAGTTGTGTCTTTTTTTTTTTTTAATTTTTATTGGAGTATAGTTGATTTACAATGTTGTGTTAGTTTCCGGTGTCCAGCAAAGTGATTCAGTTATACATGTACATATAGCCAGTCTTTTTTTTTTTCTTTTTAATATCTATCCTGAGAGTCCACTCTCCTCCCCCAGTGTTTTCTGAGTGTCACATGTTGGGGGGTGGGAGTGGTGAGAAAGAACTATTCTAATTTTATCTTCTGATATTTTTCATTGTTAGGATTTTTAATATAAACTACATATAAATATTCTAAAAATGAAACTTTTCTTGACCAAGGAGGAAATACATTAAAAAGTAGAGAAGTCCGATTAAGGTTCATTACTGCCCTCATTTAAAAAGTATGAGAGAGACATGGGAAAATGTCAGTGTTAAATAATTAAAACACTGAATCATTAGCACTGCTATAGGTCTCTCGCAAGCACTTTATCATTAGCATGTGACTTACATTTTATTCCAGTTTGTCTGCATAGCCCAGCAAGATTACTGCCGTATCCTCAACCAAGTAGAAAAGAACATGCAAAAAGTTGAAGAGGAAGGAGAGATCGTCATGGTGAAGGAACACCGAGAGCTCGATCGAACGGGAACAAGGAAGGGGCACATCGTCATCAAGGTGAGACAAACACGCCTCTGCCCCGTGGCAGGAGGGATTAGGTAGTACCCGTTAGGATGGTGTAAGATGCCCCCACTCCATTTTTAGGCGTAACTTCTCTTAAATGTTATCAATTGTAAAAAAATCTTTATCTCTCCTGAAGAACAGCAGTCTTATTCATTATTGTGTATGTTACTGTCCAGTTCATCTTAGGCTGAAGGTTTGAAATCAAGGTACCATATAGCTGCCATTCATGTGGGATGCTGATGACGCCTTTGATTTGTTGCAGGGCACCTCAGAAAGATTAACGATGCATTTGGTGGAAGAGCATTCGGTGGTGGATCCGACATTCATAGAGGACTTCCTGTTGACCTATAGGACTTTCCTCTGCAGCCCGATGGAAGTGGGCAAAAAGTTGTTGGAGTGGTTCAATGACCCGAGCCTCAGGGATAAGGTTGGAAGTTGCATTTTAGTTTCCTTTCAGCTATGAAACATTCATATACAAAGTTAAAGAGACTTTAATATATATTTGTCATGCCACTTAATGTTCAAAATATTTTGATGGGATAAGAGAATGTACTTCTTAAGCCAAAAAAAAAAAAAAAAAAAGAGGTGATACACATACTAGTTCTTGTTATAGATTTCTAAGTTCAGCCCTAGAATTTTTTTGTTGTTTTAAAGCCCTGCCTCTTGGGCTTGCAGTTTATTTATTTGTTTGTTTATTTATTGGGCCGCGCCATGTGGCATGTGGGATCTCAGTTCCCCGACCAGGGATCAAACCCACGCCCCCTGCATTGGAAGTGCGGAGTCTTAACCACTGGACCGCCAGGGAAGTCCCTAGAAATGTTTTTCTTTTTAACGCAAAGGCCAATACATAGGCCAGCAAATGTTTCAGCAGGTATTCTATGAGAATCGTTCCCTATGTGGATGTATTTTTGATGTATTTGTGGGAGGAGGTGAGTTCCATGTCCTTCTCCTCCGCCATCTTGATTCCCTTCCCCCCAGCAAATGTTTAAACTTTAGTTCTGTTGCAAATTCTGTTAAAACACAGCCCTCAATCACCTGGGTTCCATGGGAATCTGCATCCTCTGGTTCAGTGGACGGCCAGTGTACACCACATAAAAGTTACAGTTTTTCAGTTGGTACCCGAGCAGCATCCCCTCAGAACCATCACGGGCAGGTAGGCCCCAGTCATGTAATTCTTCTGAACAAACCCTCTTCAGCATCTCTTGAGTCAGGCTCTTTTTCAAGGCCAGAGTGGGTGATAAAGTACTAGTCTTGTGAGGTTTGAGAGTTACTCATGGCCTGTACTCATGTCTCCTTCCACATGACAGCCTGGTTTCCCTGAGGCCGACTTGGGAGAGGCAGGGCGTACAAATCCAGAACTGGGGACTAGCAGCAAAAGGCCTCCAGCTCCAGCGCTGGCCCTGCCGGTGACTCGCCCATGGCCCTAGAGCAATAGTTTGGACAGTAATGCTCTTCATCTCATAATCTGAGGGTCACGGGCATAGAAGACCTCAGCCGAGGTCCTTAGCCTTAGCATTGCCTCTGCCATTTACCTTCTGTGTCATCTCACCCTCCTGCTACTCATCTCTTTACTTGTAGAACAGTAATCAGCCTCCTTCTGGGGTTGCTGTGAAGATGAATAACTGTGTAGTGCCTGGCTGTCAGCAGTCTCTTGGTGCATCTTGAAGCTATTGTGGTGGTCGTCAGTAGTATTCAGTTTATGATTTAGGAATCTCGTTTTTCTAACCTGGAATATGGCTAGTAGACTTCTAAGTTGACTTCTCAGCTACAAAACCTTAATTTTATGAAAAGGTCAGGTGTTAAGGACATAGTTTCAGGGAAAGTGATCATCTGGGTTTCCTAAACTTGAAAAATGGGCATTAGTGGAAATAAACAACAAAAAATTAATATAAATATCAAGAGTTGACTCCTGAGTGATTAGTCAGGTTATATACTATAATTTGTTACAGCGTACTAACTATAAACAGTATTTTAACTGAAGTTTGAAGATTAACTGTATACTGTCTACTCTATTTCTTTACTGCTAGAATGGCATGCTTAATTTTCCCACTTTAAGAGGTTAGTTAACGCTTGAAAACAATGCTATGGAAAATTTCTTTGATCTTGTTATTCAAGATTTAGAACATTAAACTCATAAAATAAAACAGGTACTTTTATATTTAAAGTTGCAGTTATACTCACTTCATCTAGTAAAATTTTACTGAGAATTAGATGTTGTTATAAATATTAAGGATGCCCTTAGAACATAACAGTTAAAGTTGTCGTCTTCATGGAACTTATAGTCTAATGAAGGTCACACAGTTCTTGCTGGTACAAAGCTAATATTCCATAGCTGTGAGTGTGTGTATTGTTCTTTATAAAGCTCAGTGTAGGGGCTTCCCTGGTGGTGCAGTGGTTGGGAGTCCGCCTGCCGATGCAGGGGACGCGGGTTCGTGTCCCGGTCCGGGAAGATCCCACATGCCGCGGAGCGGCTGGGCCCGTGAGCCATGGCCACTGAGCCTACGCGTCCAGAGCCTGTGCTCCGCAATGGGAGAGGCCACAACAGTGAGAGGCCCGCAAAAAGCTCAGTGTAGGGCTCAGTGAAAACGTGTGCAGGGTAAGAAAAGGCCACTCATTTTTCCTGCAGAATTGTAGATGTTAAAGTTTCTTTCTTCTTTTGTATTATTTTGATTTTATTATAGTTTTTGTTGTGACCTATTTCAAATGTATTTTGAAATGAAGCAAGGTAAAAGTTAGTTACCATCCTTCACAGATTCAAAACCCTTCTCGGCCAAACAGCGTAGAGTCCACATTCAAAGTATTAATATATATTTTCAGAAGGTCATCCTCTTATGAATGAAATCTGAGAGTTTTGTTGTTACTTTTCTTGTTCATTGTTATTAGGTAAATTGTTTGTTGGATAACTTTTTTGAAATGACTTTAATCATAAATTTTTAGCACTAGAAAGAAGAAAACCTATTAAAAATAATTGATTTTGCAGGTTACACGGGTAGTATTATTGTGGGTGAATAATCACTTCAATGACTTTGAAGGGGATCCTGCGATGACTCGATTTCTAGAAGAATTTGAAAATAATCTGGAAAGAGAGGTAATATTTGTGATTTTTTAAAAATAAACCATCAGCTTTAAGTTCATTTTATTCAGCCCATCTTTGAAACCACTCTTTTTTAACTCTTGTAGAAAATGGGCGGACATCTAAGGCTGTTAAATATTGCTTGTGCTGCTAAAGCAAAAAGAAGATTGATGACACTCACAAAACCATCTCGAGAAGCTCCCTTGCCTTTCATCTTACTTGGAGGCTCAGAGAAAGGATTTGGAATCTTTGTTGACAGTGTAGATTCAGGTAGCAAAGCAACCGAGGCAGGCTTGAAACGAGGGGACCAGGTATGGTATTTCTGAATGCAAACATAAGGGTAAATACTGGTGTCTTTTTCTCCTTCAGTCAATTGGGAAACTGAAATTAATTTTATAACTTTATTTTTAGATATTAGAAGTAAATGGTCAAAACTTTGAAAATATTCAGCTGTCAAAAGCCATGGAAATTCTTAGAAATAACACACACTTATCTATCACTGTGAAAACCAATTTATTTGGTAAGTGTTTTACATTTTTGCATACTTTCATTTTTCTCCCTTTTTTTGGTCTTTTTTTTAGCATTTAAGTCTTAATCATGAAAAAAGTCATGTTTATAATTCAAACATCATAAGAATTGAAAATTTATAGTAAAATGCATAGATACAGAATTAATTATGTAAGTGTATAATTAGATCTGAATCAAAATCTACTTGAGGACCATAGCATTATTTTTATTGATGTTTTTATTGATAAATATTTTAAATATCTATACATTTAAAGAGTGTGCTATTTTAACGTAATCTGAGTAGAAGTGACAGAAAACATACAAAAACAGATTCTTGGTGTCATTTGTTCATTGGAGTAGTGTTTTTCTACAAGATTACCATTTTGATAGCTGAAGTCTGTACTTAGATAATATTTCCAAGTTCTACAATCACCTTTGAATTGTTCAGATTCTTATAATGGGCGTTTTGTGGTGTTTGTTTCCTTTTTAGTATTTAAAGAACTTCTCACAAGATTGTCAGAAGAGAAGAGAAATGGTGCCCCTCACCTCCCTAAAATTGGAGACATCAAAAAGGCCAGTCGCTACTCCATTCCAGATCTCGCCGTAGACGTAGAACAGGTGATAGGACTTGAAAAAGTAAATAAGAAAAGTAAAGCCAACACTGTTGGGGGAAGGAACAAGCTAAAAAAGATACTGGACAAGACTCGGATTAGTATCTTGCCACAAAAACCATATAAGTAAGTGTCTGTATAGGTTTTCTGTGCGTTGTTATTGTGTGAAAATGACATGCAAAGGTAGTGATGTAACTAGTGTTTGCACATGAGTGTAAAAAATGTTTTCAAGGTTTTATGGCTGAGCTATCTTAGAAGCGATATTGAACAATTAAGTTTGTTTTAATCCCATTTCTGACACTTACTTGCCCACTCCGATGTTCATTGAAATATCTTGTTTCTCATTTGGACTTTTAAAAGACAAGAATGTGTGTTTGCTCCTGTCTCCGCCATGGTGTGGCGTCAGTTCTGCTCCTGTTTCTTTGTTTCTGGGTGTCTTCTCCACCATCAGCATCTGCTGTTTGCCAGCCAGGTCATTGCTGCTCCCAGTTGCTTCCGTTCATGCTTGCCATTCTCTTGTTTCCTCTCTCTCCTGTTTTCAGTTATTTAACTGTTGCCAGGACATCACCAACCAAGCACAGAACTCCTTTCCTTCCTCCCAGTGGGCTCTGCAGTCAGAATGTCAGGTGTATTCTTGAATCTCTTCTTAGCTGTTTACTTACGCCAGGAGCTCATACCAGACAAAGTTGCAGGTGTCGCACTTTTTTAGCTTTGCTTGTCTGCTTGCTTTTGTCTTCATTTTAGCTCCTTCTGGGTCTGTGGGTGTTCTATAAAACCCAGTTACCATCAGCCAAAATTCTTTCAAGTATTAAATTACATGGGTGCCCCAAATTCATTTATTATTGATTCCTCAAACTACAGAGGTGTAAGCGATAACTTGAAAACATAAAGGTTATTTTCTGTCTTTGATAATCTAATGGGTCCTACAGAGGAGCAGTACATATAAGCATTCAGGAGTGTATCGAGCATTTCTTTTTTTTAATTCCACTTCAGATAAAATTTTCATCCAAAGATTAGAGAGATATGGTCTAGGATATGCTGTTAATGGGTCGAGTGTCAAACTTGTGTTTTCCCCATTAAACTATAATGATTGGTGGTTTCATATCAGCTAGAAAAGACTGCTACAGCAGAGTCCTGAGGATAAGCAGTGAGTAAGATGGCTTTATTTATAGACTCGAGAGTATGATTATACCAAGTAAGTTTCTAAGAGACAGTGGATTAGGCCTGCTGGCATTATAGAAAATAGGAATCGATTTTTTAGGTGACGCTTCTTGATGAAAAACTCATTTTTAAGTCGATAAGAAAGTTACCTCAGTTACTTTAACGTAGAATTATTAGCAGGACAGTAACAAAAAAAATCTTAGAGTCAGTTGACCATGAGTTAAATATGAACCTTTAAAACAATCTAACACAAGTCAGCATGACCCTGCCGAGTATTAATAGAAATGTGACATGTAAGAGCTGGGACGTAATCCATCCCCAGTACAGGGTGTTGGCAAAGGACACAGGATGAGAATACTATGTATAATGTTATTCTGTGTATTTAGAAAGATATTCAAAAGCTAGAAAAGGGAAAAGAACAAAGGATAAAAATTAGACATGATGATTTTTAAAGCACTGAGGAAACATCTTAAATAATTTGCATTGAAGAACATATATGACTCATTTAAATCTTTTTATGAAATATTAAATATTATTATGAAAATTATTTGAAATAATCCATATATGTAACGTAATTGAAATGAAATGAAAAGAATAGTTATATTTAAAAGAAGGCTCAGTAAACTGTAGGATCTGTTATATTGGTATGATAGACTTTATTTAATACTAGTTACTACTAAAACTTTTCTCTCCTAGAAATAAGCATATGTTAAGAAAGATTTTTTTTTGACAAAGCTACCAAAGTAGTCAAGCAGATGAATCTCCTAGTACTTTATATTTTTTAATTTTTAAATTTGTTTTTTATTTTTTGGCTGCGCTGGTCTTCATGGCGGCATGTGGGCTCTTCGTTTCAGGCTTCTCTTTAGTTGTGGCATGCGGGCTCTCTAGTTGTGGCACGCAGGCTCAGTAGTTGCGGTGTGTGGGCACTAGAGCACGCGGGCTCATTAGTTGTGGCACACAGGCTTCTCTCTAGCTGTGGTGTGCAGGTTTAGTTGCCCCATGGCACGTGGGATCTTAGTTCCCCGACCAGGGATTGAACCCACATCCCCTGCATTGGAAGGTGGATTCTTAACCACTGGACCATCAGGGAAGTCCCAGATGAATCTTCCAGATATACTGGGGTTTTTATCTCTCTCAAACATTATCAGTATCACAGAAGCTAAGATGTTGGATGGTGGCAGCCTGACAAGGATAGGCCCGGAAGAGCAATGTGAGTATGGGGTGGGTGGGCAGGAGGATGGTAAAGCTCAGGTCTCTTTGTCGGGTAAGTGGAGAAAGACTGCAGAACCCTGAGGAAAGAGAAAATAAACCAACAGACTACATATAAAGTTAACCAAGGTCAAAAAATCTCAGTAGCAATGAGAGAATTCTAGAGGTCCAGCAACAAGAGAATGTGCTCAGAGGTGGACCTTTCTGAACTAAGCCTTTAATATAAAGTAGTTTCAGTCCAAGAGTAACCCTGCAGCTGTGGACGGCAGAGATACAGCTGAGAGTAGAGCGTTAGATCATCATGCTTGGTATTGAAATGTTGCTGAGAAACAGCTCTGAAGAAGGCTGCTCGTTGGGGGATGCCTGGAGTGTACCAGGGTTGATAGCATCTGTGCCAGCAAAGGCCCAGTTGGCTCTGTCTTTGGTCTGAGTCCTTAGCAACTGTCTAATTTACGTATGACATCTAATATTTTTGACAATAAAGCCTAGTTTATATGGTTGAAAAATAAAATTCCACTAAAGATGTGAAGGTTTTAATGTTGCATAGAACATGAATCCTTTTTGTCTGTATATACGTGCCTCTATGCACTTAAATGAAAATTTAATTTTGTTGTGGACTTACCTTTGAATCTTTTTTTTAACTGTTATTGCAATAGAGTTGATCTACAATGTTGCATTAGTTTCAGGTGTACAGCAAAGTGATTCCATTTTATATATACATACTTTTTAGATTCTTTTCCCATATAGGTTGTTACAAGATATTGAGTATAGTTCCCCAGGCTAAGCAGCCTTGTTGGTTATCTATTTTATATATAGTAGTGTGTATATGTTAATCCCAAGCTCCTAATGTATCCCTCCCCACCTTCCCCTTTGGTTACCATAAGTTTGTTTTCTATGTCTGTGAGGCTATTTCTGTTTTGTAAATAAGTTCATTTGTACCATTTTTTAATATTCCACATGTAAGCGATATCATAGATAATTTGTTGTTCTCTATCTGACTTACTTCACTTAGTATGGTAATCTCTAGGTCCATCCATGTTGATGCAAATGGCATTGTTTCATTCCTTTTTATGGCTGAGTAATATTCCATTGTGTTTATATACCACGTCTTCTTTATCCATTCATCTCTTGATGGACACTTAGGTCGCTTCCACAACTGGCTATTGTAAATAGTGCTGCTATGAACATTGAGGTGCGTGTATCTTTTCAAATTAGTGTTTTCTCCAGATATATGCCCAGGAGTGGGATCGCTGGATCATATTGATCTATGAAGTTTGAAGAATTTACACTAAAATCTTCTTTGGTCTTGTATTTGCTTATTTGCCTCTGTAATTTCCATTTCCCTCCCAAATAAAGAGGAAGAATGCTGCTAGATTTTTTTTTCTTTGCACAGCCATTAAAAATGGTAGTTATTTTGATCAAGCTGTCATGTCTGAAAGCCTAATTGATGCTAAGTGTCTTATTTTATGGCACCTTGGTTGGTATCCCAACCTTAGTATGATCTTCTTTCTCCTTGTTTCAAGGTATTTATAGAAATTGGTCAGAGCTATAACCATTTGCTTGTGTTCTACTTATTTTGTGTTTGTTTGTGCTTATTGTTTCATTCTGATGTTTTGGAAACAGTTGGCCCTTCAAATCTAGAAATAATGTTATGTATTATTAAGCCATGTTTCAAGAGTTGTCCCCAGGCTTTTATAAGTGGAAATGAGTTTGTAGCTATCCATAGTAAGTAGTATTTCTCTGGGAGCTTAAACGTAGAACTAGAAATTTTGAGTAGTGAGTTCAAAGTGAAAGTGAGTCATTGGATTTCCATTGCCTCTTTTTTGATGCCAAGAAATGTCACCATGCACCACTGCTTTTTTATGCTCTGTATAATTAAGAAATAATGTCTGTGTCAAGCTTTCTTTACATTTGACTCCATCATGATCTCATTTATTTCTCTGAAACACTGGAGAATGAACTTGGGACAGTTTGGATTATTTTTCTCTTCATTTTTTACTCAATTTCTTCATTTCTTTAAGATAATAAAACAACTTACCCTTCTGAGGCAAAAGTCATCATTTGAGTGACTAAATGCCTTTTTAAAAATGTGCTTTTTCTTAAATCTATTTCCATGACTAACTAGGGCTCATCTTTTCTGGAATATATGTCTGTACTCAGAAACTACTAATATTTGTTATGGTTTGTCTTAAGC